>NC_064636.1:111771115-113109686 GCF_023864275.1 Schistocerca cancellata | reverse complement strand
TGAAAAATGGGCCAATGATTCCTTTGGAAGAAATGGCGGCCCAGACCAGTACTTTTTGAGGATGCAGGGACGATGGGACTGCAATATGGGGCTTTTCGGTTCCCCATATGCGCCAGTTCTGTTTATTGACAAAGCCGTCCAGGTAAAAATAAGCTTCGTCAGTAAACCAAATGCTGCCCACATGCATATCGCCGTCATCAATCCTGTGCACTATATCGTTAGCGAATGTCTCTCGTGCAGCAATGGTAGCGGCGCTGAGGGGTTGCCACGTTTGAATTTTGTATGGATAGAGGTGTAAACTCTGGCGCACGAGACGATACGTGGACGTTGGCGTCATTTGGACCGCAGCTGCAACACGGCGAACGGAAACCCGAGGCCGCTGTCGGATCACCTGCTGCACTAGCTGTGCGTTGCCCTCTGTGGTTGCCGTACACGGTCGCCCTACCTTTCCAGCACGTTCATCCGTCACGTTCCCAGACCGTTGAAATTTTTCAAACAGATCCTTTATTGTATCGCTTTTCGGTCCTTTGGTTACATTAAACCTCCGTTGAAAACTTCGTCTTGTTGCAACAACACTGTGTTCTAGGCGGTGGAATTCCAACACCAGAAAAATCCTCTGTTCTAAGGAATAAACCATGTTGTCTACAGCACACTTGCACGTTGTGAACAGCACACGCTTACAGCAGAAAGACGACGAACAGAATGGCGCACCCACAGACTGCATTGTCTTCTATATCTTTCACATCACTTGCAGCGCCATCTGTTGTTGAAAATTGTAACTACTGTAATTTCGAAAGTTTGTCCGCCTGAAAATGTACTGTTGTCCCAAGCATATGGCAACAAACGGTGTATTTCTATCGCTGCTCGTTTAGTTTTTATTGCCGTTTCAAATATACCGGTCATTTTTGAAACACCATGTACAATAACCACAGTCAACGTGTATCTGGGAACTGTGATGATGCAAAGCTTTTTTTGACGTGTGTAGGAGGAAGCAAACTGCCTACATATCGAAACAGCTACGCACAGACATTATTTGACTTACCATATGGAGACGACGCCACTTAAGTACAAAATATGGCGTATTTACATCTTTGGTGTATGCGTTACCCCACGTCCTAGCACTTGTCTGGCTAGACGAAAATTAAGTCCTACAGTCTAGTATGACCGGAAAGCTATAGTATTACGTGTCACTGCCAAGTAACATAGCTTGTTGAACCTTGGACCATAAATAGAAAGAACTGCTACACTATAGTACAGAAAGTAACTTGTAAGAGGTATGCGCTGTCTGCAGTATGAGAATCGCTGACCAGAGAGCAGTGCTGACTGCAGTACGAACTGTGTAACTGTAGCAGTTACACTCCTGGAAATGGAAAAAAGAACACATTGACACCGGTGTGTCAGACCCACCATACTTGCTCCGGACACTGCGAGAGGGGTGTACAAGCAATGATCACACGCACGGCACAGCGGACACACCAGGAACCGCGGTGTTGGCCGTCGAATGGCGCTAGCTGCGCAGCATTTGTGCACCGCCGCCGTCAGTGTCAGCCAGTTTGCCGTGGCATACGGAGCTCCATCGCAGTCTTTAACACTGGTAGCATGCCGCGACAGCGTGGACGTGAACCGTATGTGCAGTTGACGGACTTTGAGCGAGGGCGTATAGTGGGCATGCGGGAGGCCGGGTGGACGTACCGCCGAATTGCTCAACACGTGGGGCGTCAGGTCTCCACAGTACATCGATGTTGTCGCCAGTGGTCGGCGGAAGGTGCACGTGCCCGTCGACCTGGGACCGGACCGCAGCGACGCACGGATGCACGCCAAGACCGTAGGATCCTACGCAGTGCCGTAGGGGACCGCACCGCCACTTCCCAGCAAATTAGGGACACTGTTGCTCCTGGGGTATCGGCGAGGACCATTCGCAACCGTCTCCATGAAGCTTGGCTACGGTCCCGCACACCGTTAGGCCGTCTTCCGCTCACGCCCCAACATCGTGCAGCCCGCCTCCAGTGGTGTCGCGACAGGCGTGAATGGAGGGACGAATGGAGACGTGTCGTCTTCAGCGATGAGAGTCGCTTCTGCCTTGGTGCCAATGATGGTCGTATGCGTGTTTGGCGCCGTGCAGGTGAGCGCCACAATCAGGACTGCATACGACCGAGGCACACAGGGTCAACACCCGGCATCATGGTGTGGGGAGCGATCTCCTACACTGGCCGTACACCACTGGTGATCGTCGAGGGGACACTGAATAGTGCACGGTACATCCAAACCGTCATCGAACCCATCGTTCTACCATTCCTAGACCGGCAAGGGAACTTGCTGTTCCAACAGGACAATGCACGTCCGCATGTATCCCGTGCCACCCAACGTGCTCTAGAAGGTGTAAGTCAACTACCCTGGTCAGCAAGATCTCCGGATCTGTCCCCCATTGAGCATGTTTGGGACTGGATGAAGCGTCGTCTCACGCGGTCTGCACGTCCAGCACGAACGCTGGTCCAACTGAGGCGCCAGGTGGAAACGGCATGGCAAGCCTTTCCACAGGACTACATCCAGCATCTCTACGATCGTCTCCATGGGAGAATAGCAGCCTGCATTGCTGCGAAAGGTGGATATACACTGTACTAGTGCCGACATTGTGCATGCTCTGTTGGCTGTGTCTATGTGCCTGTGGTTCTGTCAGTGTGATCATGTGATGTATCTGACCCCAGGAATGTGTCAATAAAGCTTCCCCTTCCTGGGACAATGAATTCACGGTGTTCTTATTTCAATTTCCAGGAGTGTAGTTGTTGCTAGTCGCTAGCCTGAGGTGGTCTGCGCTTGTCTGCAGTCTGCTCTGGTCAGGAATCTGGAGATGGAGTGTTGTTGTATAAGGTAAAGAAGCAGCGTCGCGCATATCTAGTGATGTATTTGAACTGTCATCCAAATGTTTTTTTTAAATGTCCTAATAATAATTTTTGCAATATAAAGTAATTTTTTTAAAAAAAAGCATTCATTTCAGTTTAAAAAAAAATCAGTTGCTTCGTTTCACAAATCACAAATGTATAGGGGGCAGCACTGCACGGAGCTGTGCCGGAAACATGTTAAGTAAGAGCAGATATATTCCCCGTTTTTATGGAGGTAAGAATTTTTGCTTTTTATTCAGAATGATCTTACAGGGCCACGACGCAGCACTGCTCTCGTCCAAATTTTACCAGGTTACTGAATTTATTTTTTTATTATGAGGCTTAGGAATTTTCCTGTTTCGTGCTTGCATTAAATGAGAAAAGAATTTTGTGGGTACATTAAATGGGAACCAGTTTTGTTCTGAGGTCAAACAAAAATTAGACTCGCCATCAATAATAATTATTTTTAAATTTCAATTTAATAAATTTTGCGGGAAGGTTATACTTGGCGTGAATATTATTTATGTTCACATTTTATGTTGAGAGGTTGTGGTGAAGAAGAATTTTACGTGTGGGGAGGTTACAAACTGAAAGAGATTTGCAATGAGACGAACAGAAATGACTCCTTTACTCAAAGACAGGAATTACACTAAAGGCATCGTGATTCACGATGTTGCCCTGACATTATAAAATGTGGGACGTGGCAGTTAATGAGATGTGCGATCACTAGAATGCTTTCAGACGCTGTATATTATTGTCACTCTAGTTCTCAGGTTTCTAAATATGCGTATCTTTGTCAAAACTGAAATAATAATTATAAAATAAGTGAAAAAAGTTCCTCTTTTGAGAATATTCTCGTGTGAAATCCGAAATTATAAATATGGTCTTTGCGTGCCAATTCTAGGAGTCTGTGTTTAGCTTCTGTCCTGTGAGGACACTATTCCAGTCGATCTGCAATCAACTTACTATTTGAAGGATACTGCGCCACTCGTCTGAAAATGTTTCTCGTTTGTCTCGCTTTTCCGTGGAATGTGATCGTGAAAAGTACTTTCGATATTAATAAATGACAACAAGACGAAGATATGTGATTCATTGATGACATAAAAATTTGATCTTAGACAACGAGCAATAAGGAAGAGAGAAAGAGAAGTACAGCATATGTTGTTTGTAATTATGTCCTCCCAATGACAGTTAAGTAGCGCAAGAATTATGACTACCTATACATAAAATGCACTTACTTTTTTCCATGTTGTCGCATACCGATTGGGATGGTGTGTTGGAATCGGCAGCTGGACATGTGCCCATTTTCGCGGCAAGATTGTGGTATCATACTCCATTTGGGTACCAGTGCATTCGCGATAACGTAACAGGCTCAGCATTCGGTAACAGCCTGTGTTTATCTTCCATAAAAAAAGTTCATTTCAACATCAAACGGATTTTTATTTAACGGACGCCGTAAAAAAGTTTTTAAAAGGAAACCTGCTGACTCGAAAAATAAATTACTGGAAAAAATATTTTTACCCACCAGGGTACACAGCGTTGTTAGACAAAGCAGTTCTTTTCAGATAAAAATGCTTTTCCGGGACTTGTAATTAGAGGCGTCTTGTTATTTACCTTTCGAGCAAGTACACTGGAGCGGTTTGCGTCCACTCATTTTTTCTGCCCCTCTCTCTCTCTCTCGGTCTCTCTCGTCCACTCTTCGTTACCGCTACTTATACCGTCGATACATACCTCCTTTTTATTCATCTTGTTCTCCGATCCATATTCAGTGGGTTACTCTACCGTGAAGATGCTCTAACATGTCGCTTGGGGAACGACAATTTGCGAGGACAACGAAGCTTTTACTCGATAGTGGTCAGGACGAACAATATGTATATATTGTCTTGCTGACCAGTTAGCGTCACGCTATAACTTCATTTTGTCCTGAAACTTCCTGCCAGATTAAAACTGTGTGCCTGACCGAGACTCGGGACCTTTGCCTTTCGCGGGCTCAGTTGGTAGAGCACTTTTCCGCGAAAGGAAAAGGTCCCGAGTTCGAGTCTCGGTCCGGCACACGGTTTTAATCTGCTAGGAAGTTTCATATCAGCGCAAACACCGATGCAGAGTGAAAATCTCATTCTGCAAACATCGCCCAGGCTGTGGCTAAGCCATGTCTCCGCAATATCCTTTCTTTCAGGAGTGCTAGTTCTGCAAGGTTCGCAGGAGAGCTTCTGTAAAGTTTGGAAGGTAGGAGACGAGATACTGGCAGAAGTAAAGCTGTGAGTACCGGCCGTGAGTCGTGCTCGGGTAGCTCAGATGGTAGAACACTTGCCCGCGAAAGGCAAAGGTCCCGAGTTCGAGTCTCGGTCGGGCAGACAGTTTTAATCGGCCTATCCCCAATAGATAACATTCCATCAGAATTTCTAAATTCATTTGGGGAAGTGACAACAAAACGACTATTCACGTTGGTGTGTAGAATATATGAGTCTGGCGACATAACGTCTGACTTTCGGAAAAGCATCATCCACACAATTCCGAAGACGGCAAGAGCTGACAAGTGCGAGAATTATCGCACAATCAGCTTAACAGCTCATGCATCGAAGCTGCTTACAAGAATAATATACAGAAGAATGGAAAAGAAAATTGAGAATGCGCTAGGAGACGATCAGTTTGGCTTTAGGAAAAGTAAAGGGACGAGAGAGGCAATTCTGACGTTACGGCTAATAATGGAAGCAAGGCTAAAGAAAAATCAAGACACTTTCATAGGGTTTGTCGACCTGGAAAAATATGGTGCAAGCTGTTCGAGATTCTGAAAAAAGTAGGGGTAAGCCATAGGGAGAGACGGGTCATATACAATATGTACAACAACCAAGAGGGAATAAGAAGAGTGGACGATCAAGAACGAAGTGCTCGGATTAAGAAGGGTGTAAGACAAGGCTGTAGCCTTTCGCCCCTACTCTTCAATCTGTACATCGAGGAGGCAATGATGGAAATAAAAGAAAGGTTCAGGAGTGGAATTAAAATACACGGTGAAAGGATATCAACGATACGATACGCTGATGACATTGCTATCCTGAGTGAAAGTGAAGAAGAATTAAATGATCTGCTGAACGTAATGAACAGTCTAATGAGTACACAGTACGGTTTGAGAGTAAATCGGAGAAAGACGAAGGTAATGAGAAGTAGTGGAAATGAGAACAACGAGAAACTTAACATCAGGATTGATGGTCACGAAGTCAATGAAGTTAAGGAATTCTGCTACCTAGGCAGTAAAATAACCAATGACGGACGGAGCTAGGAGGACATCAAAAGCAGACTCGCTATGGCAAAAAAGGCATTTCTGGGCAAGAGAAGTCTACTAATATCAAATACCGGCCTTAAGTTGAGGAAGAAATTTCAGAGGATGTACGTCTGGAGTACAGCATTGTATGGTAGTGAAACACGGACTGTGGGGAAACCGGAACAGAAGAGAATCGAAGCATTTCAGATGTGGTGCTATAGACGAATGTTGAAAATTAGGTGGACTGATAGGGTAAGGAATGAGGAGGTTCTACGCAAAATCGTAGAGGAAAGGAATATGTGGAAAACACTGATAAGGAGAAGGGACAGGATGATGGACATCTGCAAAGACGTGAGGGAATGACTTCCATGGTACTAGAGGGAGCAAAAACTGTAGAGGAAGACAGAGACTGGAATACGTCAAGAAAACAATTGAGGACGTAGGTTGCAAGTGCTACTCTGAGATGAAGAGGTTAGCACAGGGAAGGAATTCGTGGCGGGCCGCATCAAACCAGTCAGTAGACGGATGACCCAAAAAAAAAAAATTCCCGATACTTTCGTTGAGTCTGCGCCACACTCCAACCCTATTATCAGCTCATACGAACTGAAAGGCCACGGATTTGCTGTCGTCTAGGGTCCAACCGATATGCTTACCAGCCCTGAAGAGTCGCTGCAGGCGCTGCTATGCAATTAGGAAAGACATTCGTGTTGGTCGCCTGCTGCCATAGCCCGTGAACGTCAAATTTCGCCGCCCTGTCCTAACAGGTACGTTCGTCGTACGCCCTCCCCCCCCCCCCCCATCATTTCTATCATTTCTGCGGTTATTACAAGCGGTGTTGCTTCTCTGTTACCACTGACAACTCTCGGTCGTCAAGTGAAGACCGTCGGCAGCTGCGTTGTCCGTGGTGAGAGGTATTGCCCGAAATTTGGTATTCTCGGCACACCCTTGACGGTGTGAAGCTCGGAATACTGAATTCCGATCCGATTTCCGAAATGTAACGTCCCATGCGTGCAGTTCCAAGTACCATTCCGCGTTCAGAACCTGCTAATTGCCGCCGTGCTGCGATAATCACGTCGGAAATCCTTTCACATGAATCACCCCAGTACAAATGACAGCTCCGCCAGGGAACTGCCCTTTTATACGTTGTGTTTGCGATACCGCCGCGTCTGTACCTGTGCATATACACTACTGGCCACTAATATTGATACATCATCAAGATATGCACATGATAAACGGGTATTCATTGGACAGTTACATTATACTAGAACTGACATGTGATTACATTTTCACGTAATTTGGGTGCATAGATCCTGAGAAATCAGTACCCAGAACAACCACCTCTGGCCGTAATAACGGCCTCGATACGCCTGGGCATTGAGTCAAACAGAGCTTGGATGGCGTGTACAGGTACAGCTGCCCATGCAGCTTCAACACGATACCACAGTAGTGACTGGCGTATTGTGACGAGCCAGTTGCTCGGCCACCATTGACCAGACGTTTTCAATTGGTGAGAATGTGCTGGCCAGGGCAGCAGTCGAACATTTTCTGTATCCAGGGAGGCCCCTACAGGACCTGTAACACGCGGTCGTGCATTATCCTGCTGAAATGTAGCGTTTCGCAGGGATCGAATGAAGGATAGAGCCATGGGTCGTAACACATCTGAAATGTAACGTCCACTGTTCAAAGTGCCGCCAATGCGAACCACAGGTGACGGAGACGTGTAACCAATGGCTCCCCATACCATCACGCCGGGTGATACGCCAGTATGGCGATGACGAATACACGCTTCCAATGTGCGTTCACCGCGATGTCGCCAAACACGGATGCGACCATCGTGAAGCTGTAAACAGAACCCGGATTCGTCCGAAAAAATGACGTCTTGCCATTCGTGCACCCAGGTTCGTCGTCGAGTACGCCATCGCAGGCGCTCCTGTCTGTGATGCAGCATCAAGGGTAACCGCAGCCACTGTCTCAGCCGCCCGGTGTGGCCGTGCGCTTCTAGGCGTTTCAGTCTGGAACCGCGTCACCGCTACGGCCGCAGGTTCGAATCCTTCCTTGGGCATGGATGTGTGTGATGTCCTTAGGTTAGTTAGGTTTAAGTAGTTTTAACTTCTAGGGGACTGATGACCACAGATGTTAAGTCCCATAGTGCTCAGAGCCATTTGAACCATTTTTTGCACCCACGGTCACCGAGCTGGTAGTCCATACTGCTGCAAACGTCGTCGAAATGTTCGTGCAGATGGTTGTTGTCTTGGAAAAGTCCCCATCTGTTGACTCAGGGATCGAGGCGTGGCTGCACGATCCGTTACAGCCGTGAGGATAAGATGCCTGTCATCTCGACTGCTAGTGATACGAGGCCGTTGGGATCCAGCACGGCGTTCCGTATTATCCTCCCGAACCCACCGATTCCAAATTCTGCTAACAGTCGTTGGATCTCGACCAACGCGATAAGCAATGTCGGGATAGGCTACAATCCGACCTCTATCAAAGCCGGAAACGTGACGGTACGCATTTCTCCTCCTTACACGAGGCATCACAACAACGTTTCACCAGGCAGCGCCGGTCTACTGCTGTTTGTGTATGAGAAAATGGGTTGGAAACTTTCCTCATGTCAGCACGTTGTAGGTGTCGCCACCGGCGTGAACCTAGTGTGAATGCTCTGAGAAGCTAATCATTTACATATCACAGCCTCCTCTTCCTGTCGATTAAATTTCGTGTCTGCAGCACGTCATCTTCGTGGTGTAGCAATTTTAATGGCCAGTAGTGTAGTTTCAGATAACGGTCCAGTTTGTCCAGCGCGCAGAGAGGCAACACTGTAAGTAGGCTGTTTATGTTTTCTTTATGTAAGTAGGCTGTTTATGTTTTCTTATTGGCAACGTTACGTAGCGCTCTGTATGAAGATCACTGGCTGTGCTGTGTGCATCCTGTGGCTAGTTTGCATTGTTGTCTGCCATTGTAGTGTTGGGCAGCGGCAGCTGGATGTGAACAGCGCGTAGCGTTGCACAGTTGGAGGTGAGCCGCCAGCAGTGGTGGATGTGAGGAGAGAGATGGCGGAGTTTTGTAATTTGTCATGAACTGCTATATATATATTATGACTATTAAGGTAAATACATTGTTTGTTCTCTTTTAATATCTTTCATTTGCTAACTATCCCTATCAGTTGTTAGTGCCTTCTGTAGTTTGAATCTTTTATTTAGCTGGCAATAGTGGCGCTCGCTGTATTGCAGTAGTTCGAGTAATGAAGACTTTTGTGAGGTAAGTTATTTGTGAATGGTATAGTTTAATGTTAGTCAGGGCCATTCTTTTGTAGGGATTTTTGAAAGTCAGATTGCGTTGCGCTAAATAATATTGTGTGTCAGGTTAAGCACAGTCGTGTACAATTGTTATAAGGGGACGTCTCAACACACGGCCATCACTGGCACCGAGGCAGAACCAGCTTTCGTCAGAGAACACAACAGCTCTCCAACATGCCCTCACATGAGCTGTCGCTTAACACCAATGAAGTCGCAAATGACGGTGGTCCGGGGTCGGTGGAATGTACGCTACGGAGTGTCTGGCTCGAAGCTCTCGTGTAAGTGACCGACTGCTGCAGATTTTTCTGCAGTATCGCAGGACGAACACCCAACTTCTCGTGGCCCCCATGAAACGACCTTGTTTAAACTCATTGGTGCGTCGATAATAAAATCTTCGTTGCCTTAAAGGCATTCTCGATTAACACCAACTGACTACGTCCAATCTCAAATGTGCCTCACACTCACGAAGCTAACAGTGTGTATTTGAAGAAAAACCTGATTTTCAGTCTCACTCTTATGCGACTGGGGCGAAATGTGGATAGATATCATCTTTGTTTGGTTGGTTGTTTTGGGGAAGGAGACCAGACAGCGTGGTCATCGGTCTCATCGGATTAGGGAAGGACGGGGAAGGAAGTCGGCCGTGCCCTTTCAGAGGAACCATCCCGGCATTTGCCTGGAGTGATTTTAGGGAAATCAAGGAAAACCTAAATCAGGATGGCCGGACGCGGGATTGAACCGTCGTCCTCCCGAATGCGAGTCCAGTGTCTGATATCATCTTTCACTTGTAGAAACTAGCCTAAGAACACTTATATCGCACTACTCCTTTTTGCTGTTGCGATTTTTTTCTGTCAGTGTAGAAAGCAGCGGCGTAATTTTAGCCTGTGAGTGCGTGAAAATTTGGTAGACCTCGACATAATGAGTACCCCTGCTTTGATGTTAATTTTATGCCATTAAGGTTGTAACGTTGTTGCTTTAATTTGTTATGAAAGCGGTGCTGCTAGACAAGACCATAAAAGTGGGTTATAAGCTGTGAGCTGTCTGGGGAAGGTAACCTTGCATTACTGAGCAACTGTTTCACGAGGTATCCAGTCTAGTTTACCAAATTCCCAACCAGACTAACATTAATTATAATCTTTTAATCGTCATACGACAACCGGTGATATATATATATATAAGAGAATTTAAATAACAAAAAATAAATCAGTTTATATTTCGAAATTTATTTTAACATTGATCATTGAAATTTCAGCATATTAAACTTGATTCATACTAAACTGGTGCCTTATTTAGGACTCTGAAAATGTGAGTTTGTAATCTTACGGAACACATCAAATATGGAGCCAAGATTGGGAGACTGCATACAACACTGCATTCATAAAATAACACACAAAGAACGTTGAAACATATGCAAGAGGAAATTAACCACAACCAACCGATTCAATTTTCACCCAAAGAAGTTACGTTCGTAACGCAATCCTGTGAGTCATGTAATTACCACACACTGGTATACTAAATACATACTAACTCCCTGTGAAATCTTCCCGAAAAGAGTAGCTGAGGGCTACTTTGATGAATACACGACATGCTTCACGTGGTCAACTTGGTTTACACAAAGAGTGTAACTCCACAATAAATTTCGATAATTAAAATAAATTAGATCGAAAAGTAATTTACAAAAGAAAAACCTCGAACTGGTTACTATCGTCTTACTATTAACCTGATGGGTCAAACAATTGTATAAGCACGTGGTACTGGTCTCACAAAGTACACCCCACGTGGGTTGAACATAAAGAAAAGTTGCTATATTGAAAAATATTGTCAAGACGAGACGTTATAATCTCACGCACATTCGCATTGAAGATTTATGATGCTAGTTAGAGTTACTGATCAACACGTGGTTCCACTTTACTCACAAAGTAGTGACAAAGCAACTACTGGAATATATTCTGAACTGTACACTCGAATCACACTGCGTTGCAAATTAAGATAACATTAGATATTTTAGAGCTAAACGTGAAATAAAGGTGATTAAATTTTCAGTTAGGCTGAACTTAAGAAATCCATTGTCCTACGGACTTAGCAGAGACGCGCTTAGCCGGAGATCATACCACTTCAGATGCTTGCCACGGACAGACTGCCGTGATCCCTTCCTGAGGGTGGCTCACAAATACAAACGGAGGTGGCCAGAGGGGCAGCTTCCTATACCAACATGACAAGGGACGGACAGGACCATACTAAGAATAGAAACCTCTCTGCTTTTAGAAAGCGTAGCTACCTGTTCCGACGTTGGTCCTACTGTTCTCTAGCAGACAGCCTTGTCTACTACCCTCAAGCATGCAACTAGAAATACATTTGCTCATTCATGCTCTCACACAGAAGGGAAGGGGGATGACAGTATCTTATCATATACAGTATGTAAACGAAAGCGGATGTAGGTTCCGTATGAGACTGTGTGACATGAATTACATATAAACTGTGTTTTAAAGTGTAGTAGTGTGACAGATCATTCTTGTTTATGTGTAAAAGTAACACGTTCCACTACTCAGTCTCCTCCCAGATAGTCAGAAACGCCACAGTAAATTTAGACGAGGAATTTATGCCGTAAATGACAACAGATTTAAGAAATTAACATGAAAGGAATCCAACAGAGACCATTCAAGGTCTATGCAGTTAACGTCTTCATTATTTTTTGTGTTAACTGCTGAACCTCCAACGAAATTTGAGGTTCAGAAAAATGATGCTATTGGCCAGAAAAACTATTAAAACATCAGTCTGAAAGGCTTTTACTGGTTTAAATGATTCAAATGGCTCTGAGCACTATGGGACTTAACATCTGAGGTCATCAGTCCCCTAGAACTTAGAACTACTTAAAACTAACTAACCTAAGGACATCACACACATCCATGCCCTAGGCAGGATTCGAGCCTGCGACCGTAGCAGTCGCGCGGTTTCAGATTGAAACGGCTAAAACCGCTCGGCCACCGCGGCCGCCGAAGGCTTTTACTAAAATGTTTGAAGCTTGACGCACTTTTCTGACACGACACATGAATCGTGTGTCCGCTTCTTCATGGTGACGTTTATAATCATTATTTCCAGTTTTTTGCATTTTTTCCTTTATTTGGTAAGTGTAGCACTGACTCCCGACAGTTATGAAGAATTTATTCGTTTGTAAAATACCATAAGGTAATTCTCCAAATAATCGGCTGAGATCTGTGCCAAAGACTCTTTAAATTAACAATTCTTAAGGCTCCTCAAAAAATCTGTAAGTCAAGGTTGTAAAGCTGCTGTACTTTTATATGGAATACAAAACCATTGTCGAATTCGTTTTTGAGGATCCTTGACTGAAGACGTCAAATAGCTATCAAATATAATGTGTATCTCTGTAGTATTACTTGAACAAAGTTTAATGCAAACAGTTTCAGCTACGCCATGAAACGTTTGTGGCAAGGAGAATTCGACCTACTATTTCGAAGTCGAGATGTGTTGGCTGCGCCATGTGGACTTGTGATTCCAGTGTCTCGTCCAATGTGTATTTACCCGCAATTTTTTTTTCCGTGGCTAATCACAAGTAGGCGACCGCTTTCTGCACTGCTTGTTTATCTTTATTCACCTCTACTTTGAACGTGCTCTATGTTGCGAAATTAAGAATTTTGTTTCGTGGCAACGGATTCTCAAATCTCCCGCTACAAGAATAGCATTCAGAATTAAAGGTTAACTTTTGTTGCTTTCGCGCCGATTTAACAGCAAATGGGCCAACGTTCTTGCCGCAGTGGTAACACCGGTTCCCGACAGATCACCGAAGTTAAGCGCTGTCGGGCTGGGCTAGCACTTGGATGGGTGACCGTCCGGTCTGCCGAGCGCTGTTGGCAAGCGGGGTGCACTCAGCCCCTGTGAGGCAAACTGAGGAGCTACTTGATTGAGGAGTAGCGGCTCCGGTCTCGTAAACTGAAATATGGCCGGGAGAGCGGTGTGCTGACCACGTGCCCCTCCATATCCAGTGACGCCTGTAGCCTGAGGACGACACGGCGGCCGGTCGGTACCGTTGCGCCTTCATCGCCTGTTCGGGAAGAGTAGCAGCAAACAGAAAATCAGTAGCATATGAAAATACCGTTTCAACAGTAGAAATCTCAAATAAAATTTTTTTATCGATATTATCATTAATCGCACTCACGATACTTTGAATTAGTGTCGTAACGCTGTGAGATATTTGCAGTTTCCAAACTGGATGGCTACGCAGCTTTGCCACAAAAGGCGTAGAAATAAAACCGCAAAAACCCTAAGCTTTGACGATTTTTCGTAAGGCAACCCCATACCATAATGTTTCCAATAACATTATTTACGTTTCATATACAATTATATAAGGAAACTAGATGGGAATTCACTCACACAAGCTTACCTCTTTCCACTTGGAAACGTTCCATTATTGCCTGTAGAAAGGGAGGGAACCTTACTTTGCTTTTATTTGCATCTTTTACTCCTCACTGGTGCTAAATTTTTCAGGAAAACGTATGAAAGCAACTATTGAAAAAATATTTGAATACGCACGAATAATTTATTTAGTTCAAATAGGTGTGCAGAGGTATGCGACTGCGGCCCTAGCCTGTTTTGTTTATTTGTATATTGGAAAAATGGAAATGAAGTCCCATGCTTCTTTACAGAGCGTAGGGAACGATGCGGGACACCCTCACCGCCTTACTAGGCAAGGTCCTAATGGAGGTGGTTTGCCGTTGCCTTCCTCCGACCGTAATGGGGATGAATGATGATGATGAAGACGACACAACAACACCCAGCCATCTCGAGGCAAGAAAAATCCCTGACCACGCCGGGAATCGAACCCGGGACCCAGTGCTCGGAAGCGAGAACGCTACCGCGAGCCCACGAGGGCGGACTATTTGTATATTACACTGTATAAAATATACATTTTATTACGACCGTCTGGAGGGAAGGTCGATTTAATATCTTGTGCTATCTGAGATGAAGAGGTTGCCACAGGCCAGTAATTCATGGCGAGCCGTATCAAATCAGTCAGAATGAAGGGGGAAAGAAGCTTAAGACGAGTAAAGTATTAAAAATCTGGCAACGTAGGTAGCTAATTTAATTCAACTTAGTTAATAAGTGGTATGGGCTTATTATCAGCTAATTTATCAAATAAAACCCGCTTTCTGCCCTAAACTTTCAAGAGCATTTTTTTAAGTAGCAGAGTGGCCGAGTGAAGTTTTCAAAACGAAAGCCTCTTTTTGCGGATGGCGACTGAGTAATAATAATTACGCCTGCAGCTAATCTTTTTGTAAACGAAAGGAAAAAAAACGAGCAGAGAGCGGGAGAATTAAATTTAATTAAGGGATATTTTGGAGGGTGGACTGTAGCACTTTCCGCTAAAGCCGACGGCTATTGCAAATGACAGGAGGGGGGGTGGGGGGGGGGTGAAATGGGAAGTAAGCGCGTTTTATTAACTTGTCTGAAAGGAGGGGAGGGGGGGGTGGTGTTGGTGGAGCACGGCTTCTAGGAATGGTTTGTCCCAATGTAGGGGATAAGGGAGGTGGGGGGGGGGGGAGAATACGACAGCCCTGCCACCTACAGGGCGCATTCTGAGTAACGAGGCCGACGCCCCGTGGCATGTTTGGGGACGAGGAGAAGTTTTTACAAAGACGAGGGTACTGCAAAAGGGCTCTTTTGACGACAAGAGTGGTATTTTGGTAGCCGGAGAAGGCCAGAGCAAAGTAATTAGCGAGGCGCGGTGTTTATCGGATAATTGCGCTTTCGCTCCGGCTGGAAGCGCGCGTTTTGTTTCTGTGCCTCTCTGTGTGGCTTTTCTCTCTCCCCTCTTGCGCGTTCCACCTGATGGCGCGCCTTTACCGCCACACAAACGATACACAGTGTCTGTCGAGCACTAGGGTTTGCGTGGACCGCGTGCATCACATCAAACAGTGATTTCACTCCAAGAGAGGCGAACATCAAACCGCATATCCAATTACATATAAGCATCTAGTGCCGTAGTTACAGATCCCTATGGTGGTAGGGGAGCTGTCGGGGAGTGGCGGGGAAGCTTGAAAAAATCTGAGGGGTAACAACACGAGACACGTTCATAGGATTTGTCGACGTAAAACAAAAAAAGTGTTCAGGAATGCAAGATGTCGGAAATTCTAAGAAAAGCAGGAGTAAGGTACTAGGAAAGGTCTGATAAGTATCCTTGCTCCTGTAGGAGTGGTGAAATGGGAAAAAGTGTTTTTATTCCAGTTTCTGATGGACAGGCTCTCAAATTAACCTGTTTTGGAGGACAGCCTAAATGTCAGGAGCAATAAAAATTTTTCTGGGCCCCAAATTGCAGTCTCCACTGCACGACAGCTCTGTTGTGTTGCAGTAGTATTGGCGTAGTTTGTGAGCAAGCCTCGCATGGCAGCCTGTACATCAGGGCCAAATAAATGATTGTAGAGCCCTACATCTACATGGATACTCTGCAAATCACATTTAAATGCCTGGCAGATGATTAGTCTAACCACTTTCACTATTCTCTATTATTCCAATCTCATACAGCACACGGAATGAACAATTTCCCTTATTTTATCATGGTGACCATTTCTCCCTATGTAGGTTGGTGTCAACAAAATATTTTCGTATTTAGAGGAGAAAGTTGGTGTTTGGAATTTCGTGAGAATATAGCACTGCAGTGAAAAACGCCTTTGTTTAAATGATGTCCAGTTCAAATCCTGTACCATTTCAGTGACTCTCTCCCCTACAAAACGTGCTGCCCATCTGTGAACTCCCACACCTGGAACATTACACATGGTGTAAGGTGCAAGCCGCCGTATTGCGATTCACCTGTCATAAGCGACATGACTTACGTTAAGGCGCTTACAGCTGTATCTATTCGTAACATTTTCATTAAATTTGCTGTTTCTTCCATTACCTTTTATACTGAGTCTTGAACTAATACTGTTCAAATTTAATGTTATTCTGACGGATAGTTCTCTTACTACAGCGTTTTGAAACTGGAACTTTACTATGGAAACCTTATAAGCACAAAATAAACTGGTATAGGCATGCGTATTAATAATATAGAGATACACTCCTGGAAATGGAAAAAAGAACACATTGACACCGGTGTGTCAGACCCACCATACTTGCTCCGGACACTGCGAGAGGGCTGTACAAGCAATGATCACACGCACGGCACAGCGGACACACCAGGAACCGCGGTGTTGGCCGTAGAATGGCGCTAGCTGCGCAGCATTTGTGCACCGCCGCCGTCAGTGTCAGCCAGTTTGCCGTGGCATACGGAGCTCCATCGCAGTCTTTAACACTGGTAGCATGCCGCGACAGCGTGGACGTGAACCGTATGTGCAGTTGACGGACTTTGAGCGAGGGCGTATAGTGGGCATGCGGGAGGTCGGGTGGACGTACCGCCGAATTGCTCAACACGTGGGGCGTGAGGTCTCCACAGTACATCGATGTTTTCGCCAGTGGTCGGCGGAAGGTGCACGTGCCCGTCGACCTGGGACCGGACCGCAGCGACGCACGGATGCACGCCAAGACCGTAGGATCCTACGCAGTGCCGTAGGGGACCGCACCGCCACTTCCCAGCAAATTAGGGACACTGTTGATCCTGGGGTATCGGCGAGGACCATTCGCAACCGTCTCCATGAAGCTGGGCTACGGTCCCGCACACCGTTAGGCCGTCTTCCGCTCACGCCCCAACATCGTGCAGCCCGCCTCCAGTGGTGTCGCGACAGGCGTGAATGGAGGGACGAATGGAGACGTGTCGTCTTCAGCGATGAGAGTCGCTTCTGCCTTGGTGCCAATGATGGTCGTATGCGTGTTTGGCGCCGTGCAGGTGAGCGCCACAATCAGGACTGCATACGACCGAGGCACACAGGGCCAACACCCGGCATCATGGTGTGGGGAGCGATCTCCTACACTGGCCGTACACCACTGGTGATCGTCGAGGGGACACTGAATAGTGCACGGTACATCCAAACCGTCATCGAACCCATCGTTCTACCATTCCTAGACCGGCAAGGGAACTTGCTGTTCCAACAGGACAATGCACGTCCGCATGTATCCCGTGCCACCCAACGTGCTCTAGAAGGTGTAAGTCAACTACCCTGGCCAGCAAGATCTCCGGATCTGTCCCCCATTGAGCATGTTTGGGACTGGATGAAGCGTCGTCTCACGCGGTCTGCACGTCCAGCACGAACGCTGGTCCAACTGAGGCGCCAGGTGGAAATGGCATGGCAAGCCGTTCCACAGGACTACATCCAGCATCTCTACGATCGTCTCCATGGGAGAATAGCAGCCTGCATTGCTGCGAAAGGTGGATATACACTGTACTAGTGCCGACATTGTGCATGCTCTGTTGCCTGTGTCTATGTGCCTGTGGTTCTGTCAGTGTAATCATGTGATGTATCTGACCCCAGGAATGTGTCAATAAAGTTTCCCCTTCCTGGGACAATGAATTCACGGTGTTCTTATTTCAATTTCCAGGAGTGTATGTAAACGGGCAGAATACGGCGCTACGGTCGGCAACGCCTAAATAAGACTACAAGTATCTGGCGCAGTTGTTAGATGGGATACTGCTGCTGCGATGGCAGGTTATCAAGATGTTAGTGTGTCTGAACGTGGTGTTATAGTCGGCGCACGAGCGATGGGACACAGCATTGCCGAAGTAACTATGAAGCGGGCGATTTTCCCGTGCGTCCATTTCACGAGTATACATACCGTCAGTATCAGAAATCCGGTAAAACATCAAATCTCCGCTGCGGCCGGAAGAAGATCTTGCAACAACGGGATAAAGGGCGACTGAAGAGAATCGTTGAACGTGACAGAAGTGCACCCCTTCCGCAAATTGCTGCAGATTTCAATTCTGCGCCATCAACAAGTGTCAGCGTGCGAACCATTCAACGAAACATCATCGATAGTGGCACACTCGTGTCCCTTTGATGACTGCACGACGCATAGCTTTACACCTCGCCTGGTCCGTCAACACCGAAATGGGACTGTTGATGACTGGAAACATGTTGCCTGGTCGGATGAGTCTCGTTTCAAATTGTATGAAGGGGATGGACAAGTACGGATAGGGAGACAAACCCATGAATACATGGACCCTGCATGTCAGTACGAGACTGTTCAAGCTGGTGGAGGCTCTGTAATGGTGTGGGGCGTGTGCAGTTGGAATGATATGGGACCGCTGATACGTCTAGATACGATTGTGACAGGTGACACGAACGTAAGCATCCTGTCTGATCACTGTGATCCATTCATGGCCATTGTGCATTCCGACGGACTTGGGCAATTCCAGCGGGACAATGCGACACCCCACACGTCCAGAATTGCTACAGAGTGGCTCCAGGAACACTATTCTGAATTTAAACACTTCCGCTGGCCACCGAACTCCTGACACATGAACATTACTGAGAATATCTAAGATGCCTTGCAATGTGTTGTTCAGAAGAGATCTCCACCCCCTCGTACTCTTACGGATTTATCGACAGCTCTGCCACATATATGATGTCAATTCCGTCCAGCACTAGTTCAGACATTAGTCGAGTCCAAGCGACACCCGCGGTATAACAAGGCCACCCAGCAGTGTTAGTGACGTCACAGTAAGCGGCCCATAGCCGACGCAACAGTCCACGGACACCTCCGTACAGACGCGCCTGGTGCTAACCATCTTCTGTCCGTCATACAGAAAGGAGCCAACTATAATTCCAACCAAAGACCAAATTATATATATTCTTGTAAACAGCGTAAAGGTTCATAACGAAATACCGCTCACATATACGGGCAGGAATAGGTTCTAGAACTCCTCTGAAAAGTGTTTATCTTCAGTACCAGAATGAACATCAAATTGTCAGGTTTTCTAAATAGAAAAGCACTTTGTTTGTAACAGACAGCAATAATGAGACTTGCAGTTGGTGATTTCTACGTGGAAAAGGAAATAAGCTGTAGAGAGATTGAAAATGGTAAGTAAAGAGAGCCTCAGCATTTTGCTCACATTCTTACACGTAATGCACTTGGTTGTTTTTCATTTCCTTACCTTTCATAACATTTTTAATATTGTTTCAACAAGTGTATCTTCAAGAGCAGAGTGAACTTCAAATTTTCAGGCTTTTCTTAAAGGAAAGAGTAGTCCCTTAGT
Organism: Schistocerca cancellata; assembly: GCF_023864275.1. Classification (NCBI taxonomy): domain Eukaryota; kingdom Metazoa; phylum Arthropoda; class Insecta; order Orthoptera; family Acrididae; genus Schistocerca; species Schistocerca cancellata. Next base: position 113,090,120 of record NC_064636.1, on the reverse strand, counting down.
ATCACAGTGCAAGACAGAATCTTGTGTTCAGTGATGTCTATGTTAAAAGGAGAATATTTGATATCTATCTTTTGTTTCCATTCTTTATTACTGGGGATACACTTGTAAAAATTCTTGAAAAGAGCTGTCACCATGAACATATGAGTAAATTCACAATAGTCATGTGTTTTATGAGATAAAGTGAACTCTTGTTACCTTATTGCAAACGAAAGTTGTGAGGGTTTTGCTATGTATGACAGTGTTTAAGATAATTTACTTTCAGTGTCTTCTTCTTCTTCTGTAGTGGTGAATCCAAGGATTGGTTTGCAACAGCTACAATGGCAGCTTGTCTCCATTCTGTGTGTCTTTCAGCTTTTCTCTTCATTTCTTTATAGGTGTTACATCCCACGTACTTTCAGTGTAATAACTTGAAAATGTTAAGTCGTGCTGTCAGTTGGCATTTGTCACCACCTGTATGCGAGTTTTAAAGCTAAATAGTGTTCTGACAATTATAAAGTAGTGGCAAAGTTCCTCAATCGATTAAACTTATTCCTGCCCGTATATGTAATCAGTATTTCGTTATGAACCTTCATGCTGTTCACAAGAATGTATATAATTTGGTCTTTTGTTGGAATTATAGTTCGCTCCTTTCTGTATGACGCACAGAAGATGGTTAGCACCAGGCGCGTCTGTACGGAGGTGTCCGTGGACTGCTGCGTCGGCTGTGGCCCGCTTAGTGTGACGTCACTAACACTGCTGGGCGGCCTTGTTATTCCGGGGGTGTCGGTCCAAGCCACATCATGCTGCAGCCCTTCTGCGTGCTCGTGGAGGCCTTACACGATATTAGGCAGGTGTACCAGTTTCTTTAGCTTTTCAGTGTAAGTAACAGTGCCTTAACTGTTGAGCTCCAAAAATGCTCACATGTGTGAGCATTTTTGGGATCAAACTGCTGAGGTGATCGGTACCTAGACTTACACATCACTTAAACTATCTTATGCTAAGAACAACACACACATCCATGCCCGAGGAAGGACTCGAACCTCCGGAGGGAGGCGCCGCGCAATCCGTTACATGACGCTTCAAACCGCGCGGCCACTCCGCGCGGCTATTGAACTCCAAGCTTGTGGAGTCATGCACATGAAAAAATGGTTCAAATGGCTCTGAGCACTAGGGCACTTAACACCTAAGGTTATCAGTCCCCTAGACTTCAAACTAGTTAAACGGCTCTGAGCACTATGGGACTTAACTGCTACGGTCATCAGTCCCCTAGAACTTAGACCTACTTAAACCTAATTAACCTAAGGACAGCACACAACACCCAGCCATCACGAGGCAGAGAAAATCCCTGACCCCGCCGGGAATCGAACCCGGGAACCCGGGCGTGGGAAGCGAGAACGCTACCGCACGACCACGAGATGCGGGCGAACTAGTTAAACCTAACTGAGATAAGGACAGCACACACATCCATTGAAACGTCCCCTTAGAACAATTATACACGACTGTGCTTAAACTGACACACAATTTTTTTAGCGCAACGCAATCTGACTTTCAAAAATCCCTACAAAAGAATGGCCCTGACTAACATTAACCTATACCTTTCACAAATCACTTACCTCACAAAAATCTTCGTTACTCGAACTACTGCAATACAGCGAGCGCCACTACTGCCAGCTAAATAAAAGATTCAAACTACGGAAGGCACTAACTACTAGTAGGCATAGTTAGCAAATGAAAGATTTTAGTAGAGAACAAACAATGTATTTACCTTAATAGTCATCAAAATTCATAATATATACAGCAGCTCATGACATCCATTTTTACAAATTTCAAAACTCTGCCATTTCTCTCCCCACATCCACCACTGCTGGCGGCTCACCTCCAACTGCGCAACGCTACGCGCTGTTCACATCCAGCTGCCGCTGCCCAACACTACAATGGCAGACAACAATGCAAACTAGCCACAGACTGCACACAGCACAGCCAGTGATTTTCATACAGAGCGCTACGTAACGTTGCCAATAAGAAAACCTAAACAGCCTACTTACACCATGCCTGAGGCAGGATTCGAACCTGCGACCGCAGCAGTAGCGCGGTTCCGGACTGAAGCGACTAAAACCGCTCGGTCACAACGACCAGCCATGCACATGAAACAGTACGGATGTTATAATGTGCAAATCAAACCACAGACCATAGCAGACGTATTGCGATTCCACAGTGATAACCGAATCCATTCACGTTAAGATGCTTACAGCTGCATCTGTTTGTAAGGTTTTCGTTAAATTTTCTTTTTGCTCTATGAACTTTCCCCCTGCCTAAATGAAACACCACTGCTCTAATTTGACGTCATTCTGGGCGGTGGTTCTTTTTCTGCAGCGTTTTGAATCTGGAACGGTAAATATGGACACCTTAGTGTCATAAATAAAAATTAAAATACAGATATCGCTGGACGAAGGTGATACTCTTGACATCGATGGATTGACACAGTAGACAAAATTTTTACGTACAAGATATAAGCAGTAAAAAAAATTCCAGTTGTGGTTGCCGCCGAATTTTCTTTTGAAGAGTGAAATAAACTTTGAAACTGCAAGCGTTCGATATCTGCTGACCTGCATCAGGAAACTGGAATCGTATTGTATGGCCGTAAGTAAAAATACAGAAGAGAAAAAGACAAAAGAGAAATAAGGTTATTCCAATATTATTAGTCATGGCAACGTAAAAAAGGGCGAATTCCATTTCCGGATGAAAGGGAGCGATATTTGATGCTATATTCCAGCTCCCGCACGGGCGCCGCTTCAGAAACAAAGGGACTGCGTTCAGAAAAAAAAGGGGAGCGAAGTTTTAGAAAGGAGGGTAATTTTCCAGCCGAGCAGAACGTAAATGGAGCGTGGGTAATTAAAGGCGCCCTGCGTTTGACGGCTAAGCCCCCCTCCGCCACGCACTTCGTACGCGTGCAGCCGAATTTATTCAGCCTGTAATTCGCGTCTGCCTCTGCGTACCTTTTGCGACTTGCCGTGCGGCTGTTGAGTTTCGTCTGGACGGCTGATCTGTTTTGTTTTGTTCCGTTCCGTTGCTGTGTACAACATAGCTCCGCGAAAATAGTTCGCGAAGACAGTGTCCCTATTAATCTATCCCTTTAAGTCAAGTTTCATTTGTTCAGACGCAGTTATCTGCACAGGATTTTAAAAAAATCGGTATACGTAAATGGTCAAGAACAACGTTACAAACCATACAGGGTGCGAAATACAAATTATACAAGTTTGAATTGTTGGGTTTGGGCATAGATTCGTAATGTTTTTCCATAATTTTAATAAACACAACAGATACACATAACAGAGAATACCAGAGACTTTAGTCATCACTTCTTCACTGTTTGCCAATGATGGGGCAGTTTTTCGATTCCACCACCGTAGAAATCACGTGATTTCGAGGAGAATAACTTATCCAGACATGTCTTTTGTGGGTGCACGCAGGTCTTGGTATGGGATTTTGATGCTTTGTTTGGGCTGAGTCATTCCTTTCTTTTCATTATGTTAGCCTTATGTTGGCATGAGACCGTGGAATCATTCGACCACACACATTCAAGTCGAAAATCTTGGTCTGTTATCAGAAAACTGGATGCAATAAACTCAGCACCGGTGAGACTTAAAACTGCCATCAAGCTGAATGATTTTGCCAAACACCTAATCTCAAATTCCAAAAGCCCAAAGGATAAGCAGACAAGAAGGGAAATCAAAATCCAGCTCAACGCCAAGAAAAGAGTAGTCCCAAATTCATCTAAATTTTCCAATTCACTCAATGAAGAGAAAGTAAGAGATGCCATCACAAACATGAAAGTTGGGAAGGCAGCTGGATTCGATGGGATGTACCCTGAATTTCTCACACACTGTGGACCAGCAACTATCAAATGGCTTTCTAACTTCTTCTCAGACGTTCTCTCCACTGGAAATCTCCCACCATTATTCAAGAAAAGCAATCTAATAGCAACCCTTCAACCGAACAAAGACCCAACAAAAGTAGAAAGTTACCGTCCAGTAGCCCTGTTAAGCGTTAGTTACAAACTACTTGAACGACTCATCTACAAGAGGATCTATGAAACAATTAATAAAGAAATATAGAGCAAGCTCGATTCAGGCGTGGGAGAAGATGTAATGACCAAGTGTTTGCATTAACAACCCATATTGAAAATGGATATAAGAAGAAATGCGTAAGCATAGCTGCTTTCTTGGATCTATCCGCCGCCTACGACACCGTATGGCGACAAGGCCTTCTCTTAAAATTTGTGAGCATCATTCAGCCTCACAAACTCACAAACCTACTTAGCAACATGCTAAACAACAGACTTTTCCATATTTACTCTGATAATGTTGTTGTTGTTGTTGTGGTCTTCAGTCCTGAGACTGGTTTGATGCAGCTCTCCGTGCTACTCTATCCTGTGCAAGCTTCTTCATCTCCCAGTACCTACTGCAGCCTACATCCTTCTGAATAAAAGACTTTTCCTTATTTACTCTGATAATGACAGAAGCAAAGTCTTCAAAGTAAGTGACGGACTACCTCATGGATCTGTATTGGCCCCTCTCCTTTTCAATTTATACATTTATGACCTGACAGCCACAACCTCAAGGAAACGCATATATGCTGATGACATCTGTTTAGTAACTCTGCAAGATCCATGAGCTATTTTATATCAACGTGACAAACCCTAATTCTAGGGCTATATTTTATTTTTGACACATGGATCTACACCGACAATTGCAAAAACGGCGACGGTACATTAGTCCTTACTAACGTAAAATTGTTACCTTCTGAAGAAGGCAAATTTATACTTGTCGAAACCTAGGTAAAGAATTTCTTTATCTATTGCAACTGGTCGGCTGTTTATAATTTTATTACGAGAAACCGTTGCTGTTGTGAAGCTATGTTTAAAATAGTGTACTAAATGCAAATGTACTGCTGCTACGTATAAACCTTCTGCAGTATTTTATCACTCACGAGGAACACATATTTGGCACTTAAACTCTATAGTTACTATAGTCTACTCATATTTATCTACAAAAATAGTGTGTCCGTTTCTTTTCTTTGGGCCGGCCGAAGTGGCCTTGCGGTTAAAGGCGCTGCAGTCTGGAACCGCAACACCGCTACGGTCTCAGGTTCGAATCCTGCCTCGGGCATGGATGTTTGTGATGTCCTTAGGTTAGTTAGGTTTAACTAGTTCTAAGTTCTAGGGGACTAATGACCTCAACAGTTGAGTCCCATAGTGCTCAGAACCATTTGAACCATTCTTTTCTTTGAAACGCAGAAGACGTTTGAGAGCAGCGCGATCGCATAGTTGCTTCAGGCTGACTTTCTGGGTAAACCATCAATTTTTCCAACTGTTCCGCTGCCTCGCCACGAGGCATTATTTATTGCCCTGAAACAACACATTTGTTGTCTCCTTCAACGTAACTGTGGTTCTCCGCAGTACGAGAAGTGGCAATACGAATTTCGTCGTCGGTCATCATGCAGTAGCCTGTATCACGGTCAATTTGCAATCGTGCGTCTAAGACTCTACTGTGTACATACAAACAAGCAGCAATGTTTACAATCATCTCAAGGAATTCAGAGGTCTTGACAACTTCACAAACTTCAGAGGGGGGAATCACAAATACTAGGTTACACCGTTCGCCATGACTTCCGGAACGTTAGTTGAGCAGTTCCATCCAAAGATGATGAAACAGTACAAATCACGCCTTCCCTATTTATCAACTTCAGAACAGAAATCAAAGCAAGTTATCCCTCCTTTTGGTTTATTTTACCCACTGGCTATCTTTTGTATACACTGAAAAACCAAAACACTATGACAACCTGCTTAATAGCTTGTTTGCCCGTCTTTAGAACGACGTACATCAGCGATTCTCTGTATCAGGGATCAGACAGTATGTTAATAACTTTGTAGAGGAATGAGATTTTCACTCTGCAGCGGAGTGTGCGCTGATATTGTAAGTAGGCTGTTTAGGTTGTTACGTTGGTAACGCCACGTAGCGCTCTGTATGAAAATCACTGGCTGTGCTGTGTGCAGTCTGCGGCTGGTTGGCATTGTTGGAATATTCGCTATTGTAGCGTTGGGCAGTTCGATGTGAGCAGCGCGTAGCGTTGCGCAGTTGGAGGTGAGCCGCCAGCAGTGGTGGATGTGGGGAGAGAGATGGCAGAATTTTAAGAGCGGATGATCTGGACGTGTGTCCGCCAAAAAGAGTAAATTTGTAAAAATGGACGTCATGAACTGCTGTATATATTAATGACTTTTGAACATTATTAAGGTAAATACATTGTTTGTTCTCTATCGAAATCTTTCATTTGCTAACTATGCCTATCAGCTGTTAGTGCCTTCAGTAGTTAGAATCTTTTATTCAGCTGGTAGTATTGGCGCCCACTGTATTGCAGTAGTTCGAGTAACGAAGATTTTTGTGAGGTAAGTGATTCATGAAGGGGACATTCTTTTGTAGGGACTTTTGAAAGTCAGATTGCCTTGCGTTAAAAATATTGTGTGTCAGTTTAGTGTTGATCAGAATAAGTAAAGAGAGTAATGTCTGAGTGCGTTCAGTTTTGCTCAGCTGTTTGAAAATCAAGTAACGTACAGGTTTATCAGCACAGTAATTCATTAATTTTTTAAAGGGGATGTTTCAATATGAAACTTCCTGGCAGATTAAAACTGTGTGCCGGACCGAGACTCGAACTCGGGACCTTTGCCTTTCGCGGGCAAGTGCTCTACCATCTCAGCTACCCAAGCACGTGCTTGGATAGCTCAGATGATAGAGCACATGCCCGCGAAAGGCAAAGGTCCCGAGTTCGAGTATCGGTCCGGCACACAGTTTTAGTCTGCCAGGAAGTTTCAGCTTTGTAGAGGTATGTAGCATTACATGTCTCCGCAAAGGACATATAACTCAAGTAAATAACGGGCCACTGATTTGCGTACGCGCTGATGGCGCCCAATAGAGACCCAGATGGGTTGCATAGGATTTACATCAGTCGAATTTGGTCGCCGAGACATCAACGTGAGTTTACAATAATGCTCCACAAAACACTGTAGAACAATTGTGGCTATGAGACTCTGACAATTATACTGCCGACAGAAGGCATCGCCGTCGGGGAAGACACCGAGCATGAAGGGATGTAGATGGTTCGAAGCTGTCAGCGTGTCTTCGATTACCACCACAGGTCCCAAGCAAGCGCAGGAGAATCTCCCATGGTAAGTATTGCTCACACTAGCCTGCATCCGTGGCGCGCTGTACGTTTCGAGCCACCATTCACCTCGACGATGGCATTTGTGAAGACGACCATCGACCCAGTGTAGCAAAACAGCCGGCACGTTTCCGCTACTCGATAATCGAATCCCGAAGGTCGCGAGCCAACTGCAATCGTAGTTGACGGTGTCGCTGGGTCAACACGTGAACACATAGGGGTGGTTTACTGTGGAGCTCCATTTTCAAAAGTGTACGATGAAGGGTGAGGTCCGAAACACATGAGCAGCACTGCTCTCTTTCGGCAAGCATGCCACACATTACCATTGTTGAGTGGTACTTAAGATAGGTAAATAAATTAGTGAAATCAATGTGAAGTAGAAGTTGGAAAATAAATGAAAAGCTTAGTTTAGTTTGGAAGAATTGCACACTGGCAAACAGCGGGCAGAGCAGAAGAGGCAATGACCGTGAAGCCAGCAAGTTCAGGAGAAGCCATCGCCCTCCCCACATAATCGGACGTTGTCGATTCAGCCGTCAGGTCATCGCCCGACCGGCTCACGTGTTTCTCAGTTGTTGCATGTGAGCAAAGGCCCTCGCCTACATTCCAAGAGCCAATGACCGACGTTAAGAAGATTCTTCGGGAAGCTTTTCAACGTGACATAGGAGGCAATGACCGTGAAGTCGTTCACCTTCTAACAACCCTACCACAACAAAGGTCAAAATTTTAATAACAATTGTGGTGTTGCTCACGCTACTAAATACTGCATTTTCGGGCAACATCAGTCATATTATGTGGCAGGTGTCATTAGAGCACAGTTAATAGTCATTTCATGTAATAATCAGAAAACTAGGCACTCATCGTTTTGTGTTTCCCACGCTGGTGTCGTCGTCAAGTCATAGCTCAACCGTTGAAAATCTAGGTGGTTATGATTCCAAGCTCGGATGCAAAGAGGCCTAGGTTTTATTCTGCTATATTAAAAAGTTTTGTAGACGCGCTTCACAAACCATTCTTGAAGCTTACACTTTTGCTGGACAATGGTGATGTAAAAAAATAATCAGCACTCCGAAATTAAGTTACACTTCCATTTAATTGCTTCTATTGCAATATCACGCGACACACTAAACATCACAATTCAAAACATACTTGAAAACATCTTCCGCGCAGTCACTGTTAAAGTTCACATTTTATAAACTGACGACAATATTCGTCTTTCCAACATGACGTCCACGACTTGACTTTCTCAAGGTCCGACTCTCTAACAAGTTAACAACTAACTAACAATCGCTTACGCGCCTTAAAATCATAGTGACAAAAGAAAGAATACACATAAGGATAATATCATTGCAATATAAACATATCGATGTACCACAAATGAAATCAAATCTGAATGTTGTCTCATAAATATGTTAACTAATTTACAGAAACACAGTAAAGTATTACTGGTATCGAGAGGTTCAGGTGAGGTACGATAATGGTTACGTAATTCAAGTACCATTACAACCTCCAGTGAACTGAAGTAAATAAATACGTGAGACGCAGTTGGCCCGAGAGTAGTTTTCAGTTCAGTTTCAGAGCTCAAGACCGTCATGCAGGAAGAGCCAGCATCGTACACAGAAGCACCAAGTCCGCCGCTGTAATGGAATAGCAAGCAGCAGCCACGCCGCCAGAAGGTATTTTAAGACTGATTATTACGTACCCGGGCGACTCGTGAGGACGGGAAGGAGACGGCCTTACATCAGAAGTCACCTGTGAGCCGGGAATGAAGATCTGACAGCCGAAGACTGGCAAGCTGGAGTCCATTGTTCGAGTCCGGGACACTGGCCTACCCCCGCCGCGCCGCTCCGCTGCCCGACGCACAACATTGACTCACGCGGCCGCTTAGAGAAGAGAAACACTGGGACGCCACATCCAAGGTATCACCATCCGATGCACGACTTCGTTCTCAATAATTAAACGGGTCACCTCACGCTGCGCTTCTCCAGTCAACTGGGCGAGACGGCGACACGAGATACAAACCGCCACGAGTAATCAGACGCCGCCGCTGCCGCAGCAGAAGGCTTCGCAAACGACACAGCTGCCGCTCTCCGAGCCAGAGCATCCAGTAAGGGAACAGTTGTACAAAACTTTCAATAAAAGTTATCTTATGTAAAATGCTGTTTCATTCTACCTCATACCCGAGCCAAGGCAGAACCCACCCTGCCCACATGTTGTTAAGAGAGAAAAAGTAATTTATTTAGTGTTTTTCACCTTGACATAATGCTTTAGAATCAAATGCCCATTGCAGTAATGCTCATCCTGACAACTCACTAGCATCAAAAGAGAAAACCCAGTTACACCATCTATCCCACTTTACAGAGCACGTAAGCCTCCGAGCCCCACCGTCTGTGAGGAGTCGTGGACGTCCAACGATACAGTTTCACTGTCCTTCTACGCCTTGTAGAATGAAGGCTTTCACGACCGGGTGACATGGCTGTTGATATACTTTCAGGGATGTGAGGTCGTGGTCCAAGAACTTTTCTGCTCCTTACGTTTCGTCCAGGACTGCGATGGACTTCCTCAGAGGCGCTGCTCCGCTGGGTCTTGCCGACTGACTGGTCCGGTGTCTGAGAGCGACTTATATATTGTGAGAAAGGGGGGCGTGGTTCAGGTGACATGTGATGAGCAGTGATAATCCATAGCAAAGATAAGGTTGACTATCGATTACCACCTTGTCAAAGATAAAAATTGTTAGCAATTTTGTAGAGCCACTGTCCAAATATCGCTAAGTTTCATAGCGTCCTCTTTCCTATTAAAATTATCGTCATGTTTATAAATTTCGATAGCTTCTCTATATAGCCGTGGATAGTAATTTAACGTTGAAGATAAAACTTCGGTATCCGAAAACTTGAACCAGGCAACCACCAAGTGAAGTTTTCGGATACCGAAGTTTTATCTACAACGTTAAATTACTATCCACGGCTATAAAGAGAAGCTATCGAAATTTATAAACATGACGATAATTTTAATAGGAAAGAGGACGCTATGAAACTTAGCGATATATGGACAGTGGCTCTACAAAATTGCTAACAATTTTTATCTTTGACAAGGTGGTAATCGATAGTCAACCTTATCTTTGCTATGGATTATCACTGCTCATCACGTGTCACCTGAACCACGCCCCCTTTCTCACAATATATAAGTCGCTCTCAGACACCCGACCAGTCAGTCGGCAAGACTCAGCGCAGCAGCGCCTCTGAGGAAGTCCAGCGCAGTCCTGGACGAAACGTAAGGAGCAGAAAAGTTCTTGGACCACGACCTCACATCCCGGAAAGTATATCAACAGCCTTCTACGCCTTCCCATAAATGCTCACGACAGTAGCACGTGCACATTCGACCAGCTTCGCCGTTTTCGAGATACTCGTTGACAGGCTACCCTTCATAAAAGTCGCTTATCTCAGTGGGCTACCCCATTTGCAGCCCTTATCTTCGCTAGGGTCATCCCCTGTCCGTATCTCCTCCGCTTACATACATTTGTTACCGCCTCACTTGCGCGCAACGTCACCAGGAAGCATCCAACCTCACAGTCGGCAGTGGTCATAAAGTTTTAGCTTATCAGTGTACACATCTGATGCTCTCCACTACATCTTGGCCCATTTTTATGCAGGCTGTGGTGCGAAATAACAACTGTAGATACACTGTACGGTACTATATCAACTGGATACATCACAATTTCCGATTGAAAAAAAGCAAAGGGAAAGATAAATGTAATCAGGATAAACCAGAAATCCGAGTTAATGAGGTTTCCGCGGCTCCAACATTCTCAGGTGGTTACACTACTCCAAAATTCTTTAGTAAAGGAATTTTTCCTGATGTTTCGCCTATCTGTCATCGCTCAGCAAAAGTTTGGACTTAGTATCTTAAATTCGAAATTAATGTTTTGGCAGTGAATAAAAAAATACTTATGTAACTGAACCATTATACGGTTCGCATTCTTTCTATTCATTTTACCAATGTTGACAAGTGCTGTGTCCTCAGCGCATTATCCACATGAAAATGACCTACAATGGGGCAACACGGAAATCGTAATTTTGTAATTTTTTATATTTTGATATGTGAAGTTCAGAACTCAAAGTTCGCTTTCCCAAAGCAGTTCGATGAACTCTCAAAACCAACTTTGAAGTTTTCGGAGCAACTTGAGTTCGCTGAAGTTAACGGAATTCTCTTGATGTGCCATATGGCTGGGTGCTAGTATTCTTTCCTGCTGTACTGAAGTCCAGCGTTCGATCCCTGACTAACGCAAAACGCGTGTTCTGCAAATATTTCTATGAAGTGTCTGACATATAAAGACGAAAGAAAGAATTCGGTAGCGTTTGTAAATCCTTATCGGTGGCTCGAGTCTCGTTCTATAATAATTTTTTCAGATATTTTTGGTCAGTTAAAACAGCTATGTCATTTAAGTATGAAATTCATCAAACGCATGCTGACTGACACATATACAATTATCATCTTTATGAAAAATTCATGTCTTACTTGTGCACGAAAAATTCCAGTTTCCATTACAAACATAAATTCTAAAATACCGATATTTTATGAAAGGTTTTTAATAAAATTGTTTGCACTTAAAAAAATTAAAAATTAAATTTATACAACAAAAATGGAAAATTGCGAACTCTTTATTTGCACTGTGTCGGTTGTGTTATACCGCATATATGGTGTCACATGAACGAGAGTGGAAATACGGAAAACAATAATTTTACAGCATCAACTGGACCATAAAGATATCGCATTTTTCCCTTTTCCCTCTACTCATATTCAGTTTTAATAAAAACGATAATTAAATTTGAGTTAATTATCATACATTTAATGAAATTTTGTTTCAAATCAGATAGGCGTTCTAAGTGAAGGGGAAAACAACGGAAAAAATAATTACCGAAACAAGACTCAAACCAGCGACTATATCTTGAACGCCACTGCCCTTATTTGATCTTTATGTACCTTATGCTCCACGGGAATGCTCATAGAAGATGGATCTATATTTAAATGTATGTCAGCTGGAAATAAAAGCCAGTTCGACTGAACAGCAAGCAAGCAATCTACACAGACGCACACAGCCCATAGAAAACTTAAATTAACTTTAGTGAATTAAAGACGCTTGGAAAACTTCAAAGTCGATTGTATCGAACATTTTTTAGAGTTGCATGAAAATGATTTGGGAGATTGATACCTGAGCTCTGATCCTCAAAAATCACACATATAGTAAATTACAAAAATGTAATTGCTGTGTGGTATCCCTGTTAGATAAGGAAACAGCAGTTTTGTAGATTATGAGGAATACTGTTGTCGATGGCGAACATGACTTCTTTTATACAATTCAATGAGACTACAGTTCCAAACCAAATACAACAGTGGACAAAAAGTTACTAATTACACAGGAGACACCTCACTGATACCAGAACAAGGCCTGTAGTCTTAATAACGGCCTCAGTTAGGCAGGGAAGAGAGTTCCTTATGTACACTGTATCCAGCTGAAGTCCTTGACTCATGATCATATCTCATAGGTCAGTTGCGTTGCACAAAGATATCAAGCGCTAATGCACACTTTTGTTAAAGCCAGCGCTAACCCAAGTCAAAGCAGGCCAGAATGATACGTGTAGCAATCATAATGACAAAGAGGCAGAGAGCTGGTGCTGGAAATTATATTGTACCCAGCGAGAAGTCTCAATCATTAATTCGGCAACATGACTTCACTGAGGAAGAATCATAATGTCATTCTGACAGCACAGCACGACGCCGCAAGAACGAGTAAATGTTTCATAAGAACAAATATCAACCCCCTGTCACAGCAGAAAAGCATCTGCACTATATGTGGTCAAAAGTATCCGGACACTCCCAAAAACATACTTTTTTCATATTAGGTGCATTGTGCTGCAACCTACTGCCAGGTACTCAATATCAGCGACCTCAGTAGTCATTAGAAATCGTGAGGGAGCAGAATGGTGCGCTCCGCGGAACTCACGGACTTGGAACGTAGTGAGGTGATTGGGTGTCACTTGTGTCATACGTCTGTACGCGAGATTTACACAATCTGAAACATCCTTACGTCCACTGTGTCCGATCTGACAGTGAAGTGGAAACGTGAAGGGACACGTACAGCACAAAAGAGTACAGGCCGACCTCGTCTGTTGACTGACAGAGACCGCCGACAGTTGAAGAGGGTCGTAATGTGTAATAGGCAGACATCTATCCAGACCATCACACAGGAATTTCAAACTGCATCAGGATCCGCTGCAAGTACTATGACAGTTAGGTGGGAGGTGAGAAAAATTGGATTTCATGGTCGAGCGGCTGCTCATAAGCCACGCATCACGCCGGTAAATGCCAAACGACTTCTCGCTTGCTGTAACGAGCGTAAACATTGCACGATTGAACAGTGGAAAAACGTTGTGTGGAGTGACGAATCACGGTACACGATGTGGGGATCCAATGTCAGGGTGTGGGTTTGGCGAATGCCCGGTGAACGTCATCTGCCAGCGTGTGTAGAGCCAAAAGTAAAATTCGGAGGCGGTGGTTTTACGGTGTGGTCGTGTTTTTCGTAGAGGGGGCTTGCACCCTTTGTTGTTTTGCGTGGCACTATCACAGCACAGGCCTACATTCATATTTTAAGCGCCTCCTTGCTTCCAACTGCTGAAGAGCAGTAAATAGGAATATTAAAAAGGGTAGGAAGATTTTTTCTGTTTAGAAAAAGTGACAAAAATCAGATTTCAGAGTACCTGTTGGCTCAACACAAAAGTTTTGTCTCTAGTACATATAGTGTTGAGGATCAGTGGACAAAGTTCAAAACCGTCGTATATAATGCGTTAGATGAGTATGTGCCAAGCAAGATCGTAAGAGATGGAAAAGAGCCACCGTGGTACGACAACCGAGTTAGAAAACTGCTGCGGAAGCAAAGGGAACTTCACAGCAAACATAAACATAGCCAAAGCCTTGCAGACAAACAAAAATTACGCGAAGCGAAATGTAGTGTGAGGAGGGCTATGCGAGAGGCGTTCAATGAATTCGAAAGTAAAGTTCTATGTACCGACTTGGCAGAAAATCCTAAGAAATTTTGATCTTATGTCAAAGCGGTAGGTGGATCAAAACAAAATGTCCAGGCACTCTGTGACCAAAATGGTACAGAAACAGAGGATGACAGACTAAAGGCCGAAAAACTAAATGTCTTTTTCCAAAGTTGTTTCACAGAGGAAGATTGCACTGTAGTTCCTTCTGTAGATTGTCGCACAAAATGGTAGATATCGAAACAGACGACAGAGGGATAGAGAAACAATTAAAATCGCTCAAAAGAGGAAAGGCCTCTGGACCTGATGGGATACCAGTTCAATTTTACACAGAGTACGCGAAGGAACTTGCCCCCCTTCTTGCAGCGGTGTACCGTAGGTCTCTAGAAGAGCGTAGCGTTCCAAAGGATTGGAAAAGGGCACAGGTCATCCCCGTTTTCAAGGAGGGACGTCGAACAGATGTGCAGAACTATAGACCTATATCTCTAACGGCGATCAGTTGTAGTATTTTGGAACACGTATTGTGTTCGAGTATAATGACTTTTCTGGAGACTAGAAATCTACTCTGTAGGAATCAGCATGGGTTTCGAAAAAGACGGTCATGTGAAACCCAGCTCGCGCTATTCGTCCACGAGACTCAGAGGGCCATAGACACGGGTCCACAGGTAGATGCCGTGTTTCTTGACTTCCGCAAGGCGTTCGATACAGTTCCCCACAGTCGTTTAATGAACAAAGTAAGAGCATATGGACTATCAGACCAATTGTGTGATTGGATTGAGGGGTTCCTAGATAACAGGACGCAGCATGTCATTCTCAATGGAGAGAAGTCTTCCGAAGTATGAGTGAATTCAGGTGTGCCGCAGGGGAGTGTCATAGGACCGTTGCTATTCACAATATACATAAATGACCTGGTGGATGACATCGGAAGTTCACTGAGGCTTTTTGCAGATGATGCTGTGGTGTATCGAGAGGTTGTAACAATGGAAAATTGTACTGAAATGCAGGAGGATCTGCAGCGAATTGACGCATGGTGCAGGGAATGGCAATTGAATCTCAATGTAGGCAAGTGTAATGTGCTGGGAATACACAGAAAGATAGATCCTTTATCATTTAGCTACAAAATAGCAGGTCAGCAACTGGAAGCAGTTAATACCATGAATTATCTGGGAGTACGCATTAGGAGTGATTTAAAATGGACTGATCATATAATGTTGATGGTCGGTAAAGCAGATGCCAGACTGAGATTCATTGGAAGAATCCTAAGGAAATGCAATCCGAAAACAAAGGAAGTAGGTTACAGTACGCTTGTTCGCCCACTGCTTGAATACTGCTCAGCAGTGTGGGATCCGTACCAGATAGGGTTGATAGAAGATATAGAGAAGATCCAACGGAGAGCAGCGCGCTTCGTTACAGGATCATTTAGTAATCGCGAAAGCGTTACGGAGATGATAGATAAACTCCAGTGGAAGACTCTGCAGGAGAGACGCTCAGTAGCTCGGTACGGGCTTTTGTTGAAGTTTCGAGAACATATCTTCACCGAAGAGTCAAGCAGTATATTGCTCCCTCCTACGTATATCTCGCGAAGAGACTGTGAGGATAAAATCAGAGAGATTAGAGCCCACACAGAAGCATACCGACAATCCTTCTTTCCACGAACAATACGAGACTGGAATAAAAGGGAGAACCGATAGAGGTACTCAAGGTACCCTCCGCCACACACCGTCAGGTGGCTTGCGGAGTATGGAAAAAAGAAAAAAGAAAAAAGAGGAATTTGGGGATGGCGATTGCATCTTTCAACACGATCGAGCACCTGTTCATAATGCACGGCCTGTGGCGGAGTGGTTACACGACATTAACGTCCCTGTAATGGACTGGCGTGCACAGAGTCCTGACCTGAATCCTGTAGAACACTTTTGGGATTTTTGGAACGCCGGCTCACCGACTGACATCGATACCTCTACTCAGTGCAGCACTCCTTGGAAAATGGCCTGCTATTCCCCAAGAAACCTTCCAGTCCCTGATTGAACATATGCCTGTGAGAGTGGAAGCTGTCGTCGAGGCTAAGGGCGGATCAACACCATATCGAATTCCAGCATTAACGATGGATGGTGGTACAGACTTGTAAGTCAGTTTCTGACAGGTGTCCGGATACTTTTGATCACGCAGTATAGCTAGAACTGAAAGCCACAGTTGTGCCACCGAGCCATACCAAGGAATGCTGATATGCCTACGAAACTAGGACATACCATTGCCTCAGACAGACAGTAATAAATACTCAGGTTTCCAAGACCATATGTTCAGTTACACTGAGCCAGTTATGTCACCAACCCTGTGACATTCTGCCTACTGTTCGCGAGATGAATTCTACCTGCGAGATTGCTGTCTGCCTGCCGATCATGGTTGCTGCCGGCTACTAATATCTCATGTGCTAATGTCAAGTCTTGGAGACTTCTACATTCTCCTCGTTTAGAGCAGAACTGGTGGCGTTTGGTGTAATGGCAACCCGTCGCTGTATCTGGGAGGTGTGCTAAGGGTTTTTGCCCCTGACTTGCATCTCTGAGCAGAAGCTGGCACACAGGGCTAACCCTGGGGGTGAGGCACGTCGTAACTCAACAGCAGCATGCACATCATCTGCAGAGCTGCTGGAGTTAACTTGAGCGCAACCCTCTGATGTCCTCTACAGAGGCCGAATAACAACATCACTTTAGAGGCCGTGGTCGCCACCCACTACCTTACCCTACCCTACCTTTCCTTGTTGCTTATGTGGAGAAGGTGATTCAGTTATAACGCTTAACTCGAATAAGTGTATGTGCTGCTAATGCTGTTCCACTAGCACGCAGAACACCAACTGGTCACCATATTGCTATCCTGCGACTGTGAGGTTCGTGCACCATGGCCTTACAGAGTTACCCAATTCTGGGAATGTAGACTATGTTTAAACCACTGTTTCAATACTCCCAGATATTTCATAAACGATTAAGATCAGATGATTCAGTGGGACAGTTGATAACGTACCATAGGGTTCGTCAGGTACATCTGTGAACATGTTCATTATCGTCTTGGGACAGTAAAATGTCCACAGAAGACGTACAAGAAAGGGGGACACTTGGTTACCTAGCAAATTGAAATAAACTTTCTGACATGTCCCGCGAACTGAGGTAATCAAGAAAGACAGACAGCTTCAAAAAGGAAATGCATTAGTAAGTTTACTTGAAAGTAGCTGAGTAGATGGCGTTGCTAGTACATGTATTTATTCTAGTAGTCCATCTCCTGTTTTCCATCCTCTATCCATCCACTACTCTCCGTCCACCTATTCCCACTCTCTATCACAACCTTCCAACCCTCTAGCCATCTACTTCTCCAACTTCTCTTTGTTAACCAACTTCACTCCCATTTTCTGTCCCTCTCACCATCTACCCATCTACCTCTCCAATTTCTCCCTATCCACCTACTCAACTCCAACTCAACGTCCTCCACTCTCTCTGTCCACCTCCCCTTTCCCACCTCTCCCTGGTTGTCTCCTTCACTTTCTCTGCCCATTACATCCTCCAAGTCGTGCGGGATTAGTCGAGCGGTCTTAGGCGCTGCAGTCATGGACTGTGCGGCTGGTCCTAGCGGAGGTTCGAGTCCTCCCTCGGGCATGGGTGTGTGTGTTTGTTCTTAGGATAGTTTACGTTAAGTAGTGTGTAAGCTTATGGACTAATGACCTTAGCAGTTAAGTCCCATAAGATTTCACACACATTTTAACATTTATTTCCTCCTTCCTCGTCTCTGTCTTGTAGAATGAGACAATTTTGTAAGTACATTGGGTGGCATATGTGGATACCGTGTGCTAAACGTATCGCTAATATAGTTAGTCACAAAGCAATAATAAATTTAAACGTCGTCCCTAATGCGACAGTTCTACTGCATGAAGAGGGAAAATGTAGTAAATGATAAACTTTTTCTTTCATCATTTTGTTGAAGGTGTCTAGGGGAAAATGTTTTGTTTTCAAATTACGTGTAAAGTTTGTTACAAGACACTAAGTAGTTGGAAATCGGTTCAGTAGTTTCGGAGGAGGTTTGAAACATACATGCCTTCATTTTTGTTATACTCATGGATATATTTTTTCCTGCCTTGATCCGAATTTGATGAAATGAAGCCTATACATTGGGCAAAGCAACACTGAAGTTACCTGCGAAAACCCCGTGAAAATTTGTCGAACAGTGCCGGGGATTAGCGTGTTCAAGCAGGGAGATAGATAGATACACAGACAAGAAAATGTTAGTAAAATTTTAAAGTACGGCATCTTTCTTTTGACCGATTACCTGATTATGATTAAATAAAGCCTATGCATTGTCCAAGCTAGGCTGAAAACTTCATATAAATCCTGTAAGAAGTGTGTCAGAACTCTCCATTACATTAAAAACAACATAGCCAACGTAATGCTGTTCTTAGCAATGTGTAAGATCAGGAAATAACTAAGCACTCAGATATCGACGGAACCAATCTGAGGGCGAAACATGCAAGCGCGATTCTAAGCATTGTTGTGGGACGAGGTGCGTCTGCCGGAGTGGAAGTAGCAGTGTCGGTCGAGAGCTCGGAGACAGAAGTCCGCAGTTCGTAGGCTCGCGGTCGCGTTCTCGCTTCCCGGCCGCGGGGTCCCGGGCTCGATTCCCGGTGAGGTCGGTGTTTTCCCTGCCTCGAGATGACTGGGTGTTTGTGTTGTCCTCATCTTTTCATCATTCACGAAAGTGGCGAGATTGGACTGAGCAAAGATAGGGAGCCGGCCGGAGTGGCCGAGCGGTTCTAGGCGATACAGTCTGGAACCGCCCGACCGCTACGGTCGCCGGTTCGAATCCTGCCTCGGGCATGGATGCGTGTGATGTCCTTAGGTTAGTTAGGTTTACGTAGTTCTAAGTTCTAGAGCATTGGCGGCCGAAGACTTCCGGCATAAGAAGTCAGCCTCATTCTGCCAACGGCCTTGTCAAAGAGGGCGGAGGAGCGGATAGAGGTTCAGGGCACTCTCTTGTCCTAGGGCTGGGAAATTGCCCCTAAAGGCGGAAGAATCAGCAATGATCAACGACATGAGGATGCAGAAGGCAATGGAAACCACTGCATTAAAGACACGTAACGTGTATCCACAGGACATGTGGCCTGTATTTGAAGAAAGTGTCATGATGATCTCTCCATTGGCAAAAGATTCCGCATAGTCCCCCATTCAGATCTCCGGGAGGGGACTGCCAAGGGGGAGGTTACCATGAGAAAAAAATTGAATAATCTACGAAAGGATAACGTTCTACGAGTCGGGTCGTGGAATGTCAGAAGTTTGAACGTGGTAGGGAAAGTAGAAAATCTGAAAAGGGAAATGCAAAGGCTCAATCTAGATATAGCAGGGGTCAGTGAAGTGAAGTGGAAGGGAGACAAGGATTTCTGGTCAGATGAGTATCGGGTAATATCAACAGCAGCAGAAAATGGTATAACAGGTGTAGGATTCGTTATGAATAGGAAGGTAGGGCAGAGGGTGTGTTACTGTGAACAGTTCAGTGACTGGGTTGTTCTAATCAGAATCGACAGCAGACCAACACCGACAACGATAGTTCAGGTATACATGCCGACGTCGCAAGCTGAAGATGAACAGATAGAGAAAGTGTATGAGGATATTGAAAGGGTAATGCAGTATGTAAAGGGGGACGAAAAACTAATAGTCATGGGCGACTGGAATGCAGTTGTAGGTGAAGGAGTAGAAGAAAAGGTTACAGGAGAATATGGGCTTGGGACAAGGAATAAAAGAGGAGAAAGACTAATTGAGTTCTGTAACAAGTTTCAGCTAGTAATAGCGAATACCCTGTTCAATAATCACAAGAGGAGGAGAGATACTTACAAAAGGCCGGGAGATACGGGAAGATTTCAATTAGATTACATCATGGTCAGACAGATATTCCGAAATCAGATACTGGATTGTAAGGCGTACCCAGGACCAGATATAGACTCAGATCACAATATAGTAGTGATGAAGAGTAGGCTCAAGTTCAAGACATTAGTCAGGAAGAATCAATACGCAAAGAAGTGGGATACGGAAGTACTAAGGAATAACGAGATACGTTTGAAGTTCTCTAACGCTATAGATACAGCAATAAGGAATAGCGCAGTAGGCAGTACAGTTGAAGAAGAATGGATATCTCTAAAAATGGCCATCACAGAAGTGGGGAAGGAAAACCATAGGTACAAAGAAGGTAGCTGCGAAGAAACCATGGGTAACAGAAGAAATACTTCAGTTGATTGATGAAAGGAGGAAGTACAAACATGTTCCGGGAAAATCAAGAATACAGAAATACAAGTCGCTGAGGAATGAAATAAATAGGAAGTGCAGGGAAGCTAGGACGAAATGGCTGCAGGAAAAATGTGAAGACATTGAAAAAGATAGGATTGTCGGAAGGACAGACTCAGCATACAGGAAAGTCAAAACAACCATTGGTGACATTAAAAGCAACGGTGGTAACATTAAGAGTGCAACGGGAATTCCACTGTTAAATGCAGAGGAGAGAGCAGATAGGTGGAAAGAATACATTGAAAGCCTCTATGAGGGTGAAGATTTGTCTGATGTGATAGAAGAAGAAACAGGAGTCCATTTAGAAGAGATAGGGGATCCAGTATTAGAATCGGAATTTAAAAGAGCTTTGGAGGACTTACGGTCAAATAAGGCAGAAGGGATGGATAACATTCCATCAGAATTTCTAAAATCATTGGGGGAAGTGGCAACAAAACGACTGTTTACGTTGGTGTGTAGAATATATGAGTCTGGCGATATACCATCTGACTTTCGGAAAAGCATCATGAACACAATTCCGAAGACGGCAAGGGCTGACAAGTGCGAGAATTATCGCACAATCAGCTTAACAGCTCATGCATCGAAGCTGCTTACAAGAATAATATACAGAAGAATGGAAAAGAAAATTGAGAATGCGCTAGGTGACGATCAGTTTGGCTTTAGGAAAAGTAAAGGGACGAGAGAGGCAATTCTGACGTTACGGCTAATAATGGAAGCAAGGCTAAAGAAAAATCGAGACACTTTCATAGGATTTGTCGACCTGGAAAAAGCGTTCGGTAATATAAAATGGTGCAAGCTGTTCGAGATTCTGAAAAAAGTAGGGGTAAGCTATAGGGAGAGACGGGTCATATACAATATGTACAACAATCAAGAGGGAATAATAAGAGTGGATGATCAAGAACGAAGTGCTCGTATTAAGAAGGATGTAAGACAAGGCTGTAGCCTTTTGCCCCTTCTCTTCAATCTGTACATCGAGGAAGCAATGATGGAAATAAAAGAAAGCTTCAGGAGTGGAATTAAAATACAAGATGAAAGGATATCAATGATACGATTCGCTGATGACATTGCTGTCCTGAGTGAAAGTGAAGAAGAATTAAATGACCTGCCGAACGGAAGAAACAGTCTAATGAGTACACAGTATGGTTTGAGAGTAAATCGGAGAAAGACGAAGGTAATGAGAATTAGTAGAACTGAGAACAGCGAGAAACTTAACATCAGGATTGATGGTCACGAAGTCAATGAAGTGAAGGAATTCTGCTACCTAGGCAGTAAAATAACCAATGTCGGACGGAGCAAGGAGGACATCAAAATCAGACTCGCTATGCCAAAAAAGGCATTTCTGGCCAAGAGAAGTCTACTACTATCAAATACCGGCATTAATTTGAGGAAGGAATTTCTGAGGATGTACGTCTGGAGTACAGCATTGTATGGTAGTGAAACATGGACTGCGGGAAAACCGGAACAGAAGAGAATCGAAGCATTTGAGATGTGGTGCTATAGACGAATGTTGAAAATTAGGTGGACTGATAAGGTAAGGAATGGTTCAAATGGTTCAAATGGCTCTGAGCGCTATGGGACTCAACTGCTGTGGTCATCAGTCCCCTAGAACTTAGAACTACTAAACCTAACTAACCTAAGGACATCACACACATCCATGCGCGATGCAGAATTCGAACCTGCGACCGTAGCAGTCGCACGGTTCCGGACTGCGCGCCTAGAACCGCGAGACCAGCGCGGCCGGCGGTAAGGAATGAGGAGGTTCTACGCAGAATCGGAGAGGAAAGGAGTATGTGGAAAACACTGATAAGGAGAAGGGACAGTTTTTCCATTCGTCTGTAAAGAATTCGCGTTAGTATTTTCCAGCGATGGTTTATAAAAACGATAGTTCGGTAATTTGCACATCTGTCAACATCTGCGTTCTTTGGGATTGGAATTATTATATTCTTCTTGAAGTCTGAGGGTATTTCGCCTGTCTCACACATCTTGCTCACAAGACTGGCTCTACCAAGGCCGTCAGTAGTTCAAATGGAATGTTGTCTACTCCCGGGGCCTTGTTTTGGAGGTAAACGTGTTCAACGACAAGCAGACACTATGGTTTTAGAGTTTTGTTGTTGTATACACATACACATATAATAATTCAGGTATACATAACATTGAATCGAACTGCTGGGGTTTCTTCTGCAGAGCTTCCTTATATGCAATGAGAGTAATGCTCTAGGTAGGAACAAGTAGTCTTGAATGCTTACAAGACCACATGGCATTCGGATTTTTATACTCATACATACTTTTATACTGACCATGCTAGATTATTGTAATTACGGTACGTGAAATTCAGAACTCAGATATGAATGTCGCAAAGCAGTGCGATGCAACTCTAAGAAATTATCGAACAAGTCGATCATGAAGTTTTCCGAGCGCATTTAATACCCAAAAGTGGCGCTACGTTTACGACTTGCTGCATGGCTCTGTGGTAGAACGCTCGCCTCGCAAGTGGGCGGCTTGGATTCGATTCCTGGCCGTGGTAAATTTATAAAGAAAATGGTACATGTTGTGCGAGTATTTCCGTGAAATGGAAAATATGTAAATATGAAAAACGTTTAATTTATAGTGTTTTTTGAATTTAAACGACATTTATTAACAGCGTTTCATAAAAGAGCGCTTATTAATAATTATTATTGCGATGAGAATTGGAATGTGTGCGCGACATATGATTAGAAATGAGACCAGCATTTTCATAAAAATGGCAGATATGCGTTAATTACAATATATTCGACGAACTTCATATTTAAATGAGGCACGTATCCGAATTAAATGGAAAAAAATGACTGGAGCGAGACGCGAACCAATGTGCGAGCGAATACCAGTCTCGAGCGCTGCCGTTTCTCCCTCATCATTATGTATTTTTGTTTCACCGATACGCTTGTATAACAAGCGCCTCTGTTTAAAAGTTGGCATCTGCTGGGAATGGAAACCAGGACCCTACATGGTAGGCGAGCGTTCTACCACAGAGCCACGAAGCGTGGCGAAAAATCTGTTTTACGTCAAGGTGTCACCAACTCTGGGGAACTCGGTTTTCTCGAGAGAAAAAAGTTACGTCGAACTGTTTTGAGTAGTTGTTATTTGAGTTCTGAACTAAACGTAACATAAAAATTAAAAAAAAATACAAAATCTAATTGTCTCCTTCTTAGTAGTGTTTCTGCTATCTCACTGGAGCCTTCCGTATTAAGGTTGGCGCAAGTCTGTGGCGTTAAAATAGCAGCATTTCTTCCACTTCCTTAGATGGTCTCTCCGAAAAGACACACGGATTCTCTGCCATAATACTTTGCGCCTGAACAGTAGCTATAACTGACCGCAGTCAGTAGACAATTGGTCGTTGGACAGACGGCATCACAGTTACAGGCAGTCTGCGTAAGTCAAACGTCGGCTATTGATGCGTCGTATATATGGATCGTGATAACCCATGCTGCATAAACTAAAGCCTGAAGATGGCGCACTGAAGTGCCGAAACTGGTAGCTACACAATAAGTGAAAACATAAGGGGTGCTGTAGGTGTTTATTTTCTTATAATAACTAACAGAAGTATCCATTTTTAGAAAGCTGATAATTAGGATTACAAGAATTTTGGTATCATTTGTTCAAATCTTATTCAGTTTTACAAAAGAATAATCTAGAAAGCGCAATTTTTATCATCATTAATTTTTCAAAGAAATTATTTTTGGAAAAAATATTGTTTTTTCAGAACTGAAGCACAGGAGACTTCGAAAGAGATATAGCAAGGCTAACAAAAAATGGTTCAAATGGCTCTGAGCACTATGGGACTTCACGTCTGAGGTCATCAGTCCCCTAGAACTTAGAAGTACTTAAACCTAACTAACCTAAGGACATCATACACATCCATGCCCGAGGCAGGATTCGAACCTGTGACCGCAGTGGTCGCGGGATTGCAGACCATAGCGCCTAGAAACGCTCGGCCACCTCTGTCGGCGCAAGGCTAACAGAAATAACTTTCAACTACCAAGAAATTTTCGGTCGCAGTATACACTTCGTAGGTGTAATTTTTGCATGTCTCTTTAAATAAAGTTTTTCAATGGATCTGCACAATTACCATTAGGAGAGCGATGAACTTAAAACTGGGTTGCAAAGTTTAATATGAAGCGTCTGTAATAGACTTTAAACAATTTCAGGAACATATCGATTACACAGTACGTATTTAAGAGACGGTGTAAAACAAATAGAAAACCGTTATCTGGAACATTACTTATCTGTTCTGTTATTAATAAACATTTATTTTACTGTAAATGAAATGGCGTGACAACGAACTACGACTGCGGAGGCTTAAGTCAGATACCAGTTAATACCGAGAACGTTTACAAACAGCGGTATCGACTACTACAGAAATGGAAATTCACCTACCTCCCACTTACCTACCTCCCTGTCACTAGTTGCAAAACAGCACAATTTCACAATTTCTTCACCAGCTGAATCAAATGATGCAGTCCCTTCGCTCTGCTAAAATTTCTCAGCAAATGAGCATCACTGTTTTAGTTTACACAAAGAACTACATTTCTTTATTGAGACACGACATTACTGCTGTTTTAAAATTTGCATTCTGTTGTTAAAACAACTGGGCGAGTAATTCACACCAGTTAAAGAACCCCCCTCCCCCCTCTCTATTTCCTCTCTAACATGCAGTACACCGTCGAGATTCTTTCAAGAATCGAACTTCACTCAAATTATTTGACACAGCTGTTTGGAAAGGGAGAGGGACGATTGCGTGCCAGGGGTTGTCCTGACGATGGTAATGTGTACCGAAACCACTAGTCAGTAGGCAAAATATATGAATTGCGGCCAAAGACTAAAGCATAAACATTTACTGTATTGTCTTGGCCTATGTTCTACTGATAGTATATAGGGAATATGCAGAAGGCAGTTTGTTTCTCACGCATCTCAATGTTTATGACGTGATATTTCCTGAACTACGTGTCATACATGATATGATTTTGCATGTACATTCAGTGGTATATGTGAATACTGCCTCCGAAATGTGTTGCGAAGACACTCCGTAGTAAAGAAGTTCAAATTGGAACGTCATGCATAGCGCTGAAGTTTTACTGCATCAACAACGAATTTGTAGTAACCGCAACGAGCGATGTAAGGCGCTGCAGTCATGGACTGTGCGGCTGGTCCCGGCGGAGGTTCGAGTCCTCCCTCGGGCATGGGTGTGTGTGTTTGTCCTTAGGATAATTTAGGTTAAGTAGTGTGTAAGCTTAGGGACTGATGACCTTAGCAGTGAAGTCCCACACATTTGATTTCACATTTGATTTCACACACATTTGAACATTTTTGAATAACCGAAATACTTTTTTCCTCTCATTACACACTGAGGTGGCAGAAGTCATGGGATAGCAATATGTACATATAGGGTGTTTCAGTCAGAGCATGAAAAAACGTAACAGGACATATAGGGTGCTCCGCTGAAGAATTTGAAGTAAGGAACCGGGGGTCGGAGAAGCCAGCTTAAGGAGATATGGGAGCAATTTTACCTACCGCTTTGTCTAGTATTACCCTTTCCGAGCTTATTCACAACTAATATGCGTACAAATTTACAAGTACTGTGCTATTTATTTAGAAGTACACT
This sequence comes from Schistocerca cancellata, assembly GCF_023864275.1. Lineage (NCBI taxonomy): Eukaryota > Metazoa > Arthropoda > Insecta > Orthoptera > Acrididae > Schistocerca > Schistocerca cancellata. Next base: position 113,063,943 of record NC_064636.1, on the reverse strand, counting down.
ACTGGCCATTAAAATTGCTACACCACGAACATGACGTGCTACAGACGCGAAAATTAACCGACAGCAAGACGATGCTGTGATATGCAAATGATTAGCTTCTTAGAGCATTCACACAAGGTTGACGCCGGTGGCGACACCTACAACGTGCTGACATGAGGAAAGTTTCCAACCGATTTCTCATACACAAACAGCACTTGACTGGCGTTCCCTGGTGAAACGTTGCTTTGATGCCTCGTGTAAGGAGGAGAAATGCGTACCATCACGTTGGCGACTTTGATAAAGGTCGGATTGTAGCCTATCGCGATTTCGGTTTATCGTATCGCGACATTGATGCTCGCGTTGGTCGAGATCCAATGACTGTTAGCAAATTATGGAATCGGTGGGTTCAGGAGGGTAATACGGAACGCCGTGCTGGATCTCAATGACCTCTTATCACTAGCAGTCGAGATGACAGGCATCTTATCCGCATGGCTGTAACGGATCGTGCAGCCACGTCTCGATCCCTGAGTCAACAGATGGGGACGTTTGCAAGACAACAACCATCTGCACGAACAGTTCGACGACATTTGGAGCAGCACGGACTATCAGCTCGGAGACCGTGGCTGCGGTTACCCTTGACGCTGCATCACAGACACGAGCGCCTGCGATGGTGCACTCAACGACGAACCTGGGTGCACGAATAGCAAAACGTCGTTTTTTCGGATGAATCCAGGTTCTGTTTACAGCATCATGATGGTGGCATCCGTGTTTGGCGTCATCGCGGTGAACGCACACTGGAAGCGTGTATTCGTCGTCGCCATACTGGCGTATCAGCGGGCGTGGTGGTATGGGGTGCCATCGGTTACACGTCTCGGTCACCTCTTGTTCGCATTGACGGCAATTTCGGACAGTGGACGTTACATTTCAGATGTTTTACGACCCGTGACTCTACCGTTTATTCGATCCCTGCGAAACCCTACATTTCAGCAGGATAATGCGCGACCGCATGTTGCAGGTCCTGTACGGGCCTTTCTGGATACAGAAAATGTTCGACTGCTGCCCTGGACAGCACATTCTCCAGATCTCTCACCAATTGCAAACATCTGGTCAGTGGTGGTCGAGCAACTGGCTCGTGACAATACGCCAGTCACTACTCTTGATGAACTGTGTTGAAGCTGCATGGGCAGATGTACCTGTACACGCCATCCAAGCTCTGTTTGACTCAGTGCCCACGCGAATCAAGCCCGTTATTACGACCAGTGGTTGTTGTTCTGGGTACTGATTTCTCAGGATCTATGTACCCAAATTGCGTGAAAATGTAATCCCATATCAGTTCTAGTATAATATATTTGTCCAATGAACACCCGTTTATCGTGTGCATTTCTTCTTGCTGTAGCAATTTTAATGGCCAGTAGTGTACATTCTTTATTTGGTGCAAGGAAACAAGAAGGACGAGCCTGATTAGCGGGAAGCCATGATACAGTTTTTATGTACTACACGTTGCCGTAAGGTGGCTCTGTTGTGTCGTATTTACGCTGTCCCATGACAGAACGTGCTATTAATCAACGACAGACCCATTCATTACTCAGTGCTATTCAGAGACGTACAGTACAATACGACGGAGCAGTACCGGTACAGTTTCGCATAATTCATTGAGGTGCACCTTGTGTATGAGGAAATACGTTGCAATGCTCTCAAATGGTTCTAAGCACTATGGGACTTAACATCTGAGGTCATCAGTCCGCTGGAACTTAGAACAACTTAAACCTAACTAACCTAAGGCCATCACACACATCCATGCCCGAGGCAGGATTCGAACCTGCAATGCTCTCACTGCCGAATGGGCGCTACAGGGAACGATTTGCTAACATGCGTCATCCGACGTTGTAGGCGGAAATCTCATAGGGCCATATGTTCTACCTGGCCGTCTGAATGGCCACCTGTACTTCGGGTCCGCGCAAAAAGTTCTAGCTGAGTTGTTGGAGAACGCACCCTTGGCTGTAGGTGAGAGGATGTGGATACAACGTGACGCTGCACCGCCTCACTTCAATGTTGATCTCCGGAACGATCTCAATGCTGTGTTTCCTGGTCGTTGGAATGGAACGGGAGGCCCTACTTCATGGCCTGCTAGGTCGCCTGACCTGAATCCCCTTCATTATTTCCTGTCGGTATATCTACAGCCACTTGTGTAAGAGATTCCAGCGGATAAGGAGATGGAATTGTAGCTGCCTGTGGATATGATTCCAGACACACCAGGGATATCTGTCAGGGAGGGTCAGAAACTTGTTCGCCGATATCATGCATGCATTGACGTTGATGGCCGTCAGTTTCAATACATTTTGTGAGATACAGTACAAATGATACGTTCATTGTGTCAATGATCATATTTGCAGTTAACTAACGTAGAAAAATATTCATAGTATTCTGATTTCATTCCTATTATCTCCTCAGCTTTCCGGGCGAGAAGGAGCGCTGGTCCCCGGCACGAATCCGCCCGGCGGATTTGTGTCGAGGTCCAGAGAGCCGGCCAGTCTGTGGATGGTTTTTAGGCGGTTTTCCATCTGCCTCGGCGAATGCGGGCTGATTCCCCTTATTCCGCCTCAGCTACACTATTTCGGCGATTGCTGCGCAAACAAGTTCTCCACGTACGCGTACAACACCGTTACTCTACCACGCAAACACAGGGGTTACACTCGTCTGGTGTGAGACGTTCCCTGGGGGGGTCCACTGGGGGCCGAACCGCACAGTAACCCTGGGTTCGGTGTGGGGCGGCGGTGGGGTGAAGTGGACTGCGGTAGTCGTCGTGGTGTTGTGGACCACTGCGGCTGCGGCGGGGACGGAGCCTCTCCGTCGTTTCTAGGTCCCCGGTTAACATAACATAACATCTCCTCAGCTTGGCTTCTCTGCCCCAGGTTCCCAACCTCAAATTGTTGAGTGGAGCGTCCTCTATGTCCTGTTAAATTTTTGCACGCTCTTTCGGAAACACCTTGTGTAAGGATGGTGGTAGCATTGCGTACAAAAAGTAAAAAAGCCAGTGTATTGGCGGGGCTGTCATTTGTTCTCAGATGATTCATGTTGAAAGCTGTCCGCTGTCATTATGGCCTTACGATCGGAATTTTTGAACGCGTATTACTAGGTAAAGTTAGACGCATAGGACATTTTATTATGGAAATCGTTAGCGAATTCAACATTCTGAGACCCATAGCGTCAATATAGCAGAGAATACCAAATTTCACACATTACCTCTCACCACAGCCAACGCAGTGGCCGACGGTCTTCACTTAACGACCGAGAGCAGCGGCTTTCTCGTGGAGTTGTCGGTGCTAACAGACAAGCAATACTGAGTGAAATCTGACATCACTGTGCTACGGCAGCAGACGACCGACGCGAGTTCCTTTGCTAACAGTATGACACCGCCTGAAGCGCCTCTCCAGGGCTCGTGACCATGTTGGTCGGACCCTAGATGACTCGAAAATCAGCCGGCCAAAGTGGCCGTGCGGTTAAAGGCGCTGCAGTCTGGAACCGCAAGACCGCCACGGTCGCAGGTTCGAATCCTGCCTCGCGCATGGATGTTTGTGATGTCCTTAGGTTAGTTAGGTTTAACTAGTTCTAAGTTCTAGGGGACTAATGACCTCAGCAGTTGAGTCCCATAGTGCTCAGAGTTATTTTGACTCGAAAATCATGGGCTGATCACGTGAGTCCTGATTTCAGTTGTTAAGAGTTCATGGTAAGATTCGAGAGTGACGCAGACACAACGAAACCATGAGCGTAGGTTGTCAAGAAGGCACTGTGCAAGCTGGTGATGGCTCCACAATGGTGCAGGCTGACTATACATGGAGTGGACTGGGTCCTCTGGTCGAAGTCAACCGACCATTGAATGGAAATAGTTACTATGTGCTCAAAAGTATGCAAACGCCCCCCAAAAACATACGGTTTTCATAGTAGGTGCATTGTGCTGCCACCTACTGCCAGGCGCTCCGTATCATCGAACTCAGTAGTCATTAGACATCGTGACTTAGCACGTGGTGAGGTGATTGGGAGTCACTTGTGTCATACGTCTGTACGCGAGATTTCCACACTCCTAAACATCCCTAGGTCCATTGCTTCCGATGTGACAGTGAAGTGGAAACGTGAAGGGACACGTACAGCACAAAAGCATACAGCTGATCTCGTCTGTTGACTGACGGAGACCGCTGAGAGTTGAAGAGGGTCGTAATCTGTAATAAGCAGACATCTATAATAAACTGCAAGTACTATGACACGTATGCGGCCCCAGGCATCATTGAATGTTAAACGTGGTTTGTCAGTGCACTACCTATTTCGTAAGTCGATTTTTGACCAGTTTATTACTTCTAACATGGATCGGTGGCTGAAATCAGGATCATTGAAGAAGGGTGCAGTTTCTCCATCGCCTTCACAACAAGGGAAGTTTCCAGTTGAAATCAATGAGGAGCGAGGACGACCCAAGGAAGAACAATCACAAGAAGCTCCACAGCCGGATTTATTATGTGAATACGCAGCAAGTACTACATTGGTTGCAATATCCTGTGGAAGTGGAATAACCAAGAAGCGTAAGTACATCGAAAGCTATTTAGAGATGAGCTCTATGGATACAAAGGAGGGTAGAGCTCAGTGTGTAATTTGGACGCGAGTCCTTCCGAACAGTTCAATGGTTCCAGTTAAATTGCGCCGTTATTTTGAAGGCACTCACCCGAATTTCCATGCTAAACACATCGATTTTTTCAAAAGGAGGAGTGCTGAACTAGCTGCTTTTCAGCATTGCATGAAAACTCATGCAAAAGCAATTAACGAAAATTTGGACGTGACGTTGATTGCTCTTGGAGGAAGGTAGCTCCAACGTGTGAAATGTCAATTACCAAGTACTTTAATCAGGCTATAGTGTGTTGAAGAAAGGGAGTAAATCCACTAGTAAGAGTCTGGATACAGTGGGAATTCAAACTGGATCGTTAATTTCAAGTTGTTTTCATTCATCTCTTAGCCAAAGACTATTCATAGTTCGGTGGGGGGGGGGGGGTTCATTGGGAACATGGCACTTGCATTAAGAAGCTTTCAGTTCCCATGGCATTCGCTCTGAAATTTAAAGTTACTGTGCTCTTGACTGACCTGGGGTCCGCCACGGATTTTCGACTGAGGAAGGGGTCCGCCAGCTGAAAAGGCTGGGAAGCCCTGAGTTAAACAAAGTGTGTTCAAACTTGATCAGTACTTCTTTCCTGCCGACTACAGGACACTACAGCCGCAGTTTCACGATATGTAACACTGAGGGGAAAAATGAAGACTAAAGGCTGAAACAGAGACAGAGATAGAGTGTGAAAAATAAATCTCTACCATAAAAGCGACAGCAAAATATTGGGACCGCAGGCCTGCTCTATCTCCGCTGCGTGCTGGCGACAACGCTGTAGACATATGCGAAATTAAAAAACAAAAAGGCGAAGAGGAAACACGGCTTTCCATACATCACGCCTGTGGACCCAGACGCGAAAGGTTCACAAAGGGCGCGCTTATCGCGCGTCCTCCTTCGGAAGGGTCGTTAATTCCAGAATGGTGTCAGCCGGGCCGAAATGTTTGTAATTACAGGAGCGCTGAGTATATCACGGAAAACACCGCCACATCCTACCCCGTTCTCCCACTCCCTCACAACCCCTCCCCCGCCCCCTGCTCACCCTCCCATAGAGACAAATCGGCCTCTGACGGACTCTCTAATTTGCTCCATTCTCTTAACTCTGCCTTCCAACATTGCCCAGCTTTACACCATACTGCCCTTGTACACTCTAGTTCGCAACCATTCGCGTCTTTCTACCTCACTCCTACTCTCTCTTTTTCTCTCTGTCTCTGTCTCTATCTCTCTCTTTCTCTCTCTCTCTCTCTCTCTCTCTCTGTCTCTGTCTCTCCCTTTCTCACTCTCTTTGTGTGTGTGTTCTCCAATTATGATCACACACACGCATATGTCTCACACTGTTATCAATTAGCGAGACGATCAAAGATTCAGAAGGCACCACAAGGACCCGAAAAAGTACTCCTTCTGTTTCGCACGATATTTCTGCCTCGGCACAGGGGCGCCTGTTAATACCACAAACCGATCAAAGTTACAAGGGTGAGTCAAATGATAACCTTAAATTTGTAATATCAAATCGAAATCTCGCGCCGTTATCCTTTAAGTTGGTACAATCAGCGTGCAGAATGGCCTGTAGGGGGCAGCATATCGAAATTTCGCGCCATTATCCTGTAAGATGGTAAGCGTGCTACAAACAGCGTGCAGAATGGCCTGTAGGTGGCAGCATAGTGCAGACGCACACATACCGTCGCACTATCAGTATAAAGATGGCCGCCCCACTTGCGACTTGCACCAGGGAAGAACAGCATTCTGTTATTCGGTTTTTGCGCAGTGAAGGTGTGAAACCTATAGAAATTCATCGACTAATGAAGGTTCAGTACGGTGATGCATGATTGTCACAGCAGCAAGTCTACGAATAGAGTAGGAAGTTTGCAAATGGTGTGACTTCAGTGGAAGATGCTCCTCGTCCAGGTCAGGCACAACGAGTTGTGACTCCACAGAACATTGCAGCAGTTCTAGCCATAGTGAAGGAAAACACTGAATGACACTGCAGCATGTTTACAGATTAGTCATGGCTCAGCACACCACATTGTGCACGATGTGCTCCAGTTTCACAAACTGTCTGCAAGATGGGTATCACGGCAGCTGAATCCTGAAATGAGAGAACGACGTGTTGATGCTTGTGAAGAACTTCTTCGGCGCTTTGAACGAGAAGGTTATGGCTTCCTTGCAAAAACCATTACTGGGGAATAAACCTAGGTTCACTTCCATTTTGAGTGTCTTCCTCATCCACCCTACAGATCTTGCCCCAAGTGATTTCCATATGTTTGGACCACTCAGACACGCAGTGGGAGGAAAGAAGTCCCGTTCTAATGAAGAGGTACGCCACACGGTGCGTGAGTGGTTGCGCACATTACCAAAATAATTCTTTTCTAAAGGAATTTATGCACTATGTAAGCGCTGGAGGACTTGCATTGAGCGTGGGGGAGATTATGTTGAAAAGTGATACAGCTTTGTACCACTTCTGCACAATAAATAATATTTAAAAAAATATTTAAGGTTTTCATTTGACTCACCCTCGTACTTGGTAACCAGCCACGGTGTATCTTTGACGGACTCTGCAGTGTTGTTGGGAGCTGGTGTTGAGTGGAACGATACTGAGGTACAAATTTATTAATATACACTGAAGAGTCAAAGAAACTGATAACATCGTGCACGTCCCCCGCAAGCACGCAGAAGTGCCGCAACACGACGTGGCATGGACTCGACTAATGTCTGAAATAGTGCTGGAGGGAATTGAGACCATGAATCCTGCAGAGCTGTCCATAAATTCGTAAGAGAACTAGGGCGTGGAGATCTCTTCTGAACAGCACGTTGTGAGTCATCCCAGATATGGTCAATAACGTTCATGTCTGAGGAGATTGGTGGCCAGCGGAAGTGTTCAAAGTCAGTACAGTGTTCCTGGAGCCACTCTATAGCAATTCTGCATGTTTGGGATGTCGCATTGTCCTGCTGGAATTGCCCAAGTCCGTCGGACGATGGACACGAATGGATGCACGTAATCAGACGCATCTACACGTATCACGGGTCCCATATCACTCCAACTGCACACACCTCACACCATTACAGATCCTCCATCAGTTTGAACAGTCCCTTGATGACATGCAAGATCCACAGATTCGTGAGGTTGTCTCCAAACCCGTACACGTCGATGGCGAACCATAAACCTTTGTATGCCGGCCGGTGTGGCCGTGCGGTTCCAGGCGCTTCAGTCTGGAACCGCGTGACCGCTACGGTCGCAGGTTCGAATCCTGCCTCGGGCATGAATGTGTGTGATGTCCTTAGGTTAGTTAGGTTTAAGTAGTTCTAAGTTCTAGGGGACTGATGACCACAGATGTTAAGTCCCATAGTGCTCAGAGCCATTTAAACCTTTGTATCGTGCTGCCGTCAAGGATACACGAGTGCGCCTTCGGCTCCGAAAGCAAGAAGATATCGCTGATGTTTCGTTGAATGATTCACACCCTGACACTTGTTGATGGCACAGCACTGAAATCTGCAGTAATTTCCGGAACGGTTCCAATTCTGCCACGTTGAACTATTCTCTTCAGTCCTAGTCGGTCCCGTTCTTGCAGGATCTTTTTCCGGTCGCAGCGATATCGAAAATTTAATGTTTTAGCGGATTCCTGATGTTCACGGCACACTCGTGAAATGGTCGTACTGAGAATTCTCACTTCATCACTTCCTCGGAGACGCTGTGTCCCATCGCTCGTGCGCCGACTATAACACAACATTAAAACTCTCTCGTAAATCTCGATAACCTGCCATTGTAGCAGCAATAACCGATCTAACAACTGCGCCAGACACTTGTTGTCTTATGAAAGCGTTACCGACCACAGTGCCGCATCCTGCCTGTTTACATACACTCCTGGAAATGGAAAAAAGAACACATTGACACCGGTGTGTCAGACCCACCATACTTGCTCCGGACACTGCGAGAGGGCTGTACAAGCAATGATCACACGCACGGCACAGCGGACACACCAGGAACCGCGGTGTTGGCCGTCGAATGGCGCTAGCTGCGCAGCATTTGTGCACCGCCGCCGCCAGTGTCAGCCAGTTTGCCGTGGCATACGGAGCTCCATCGCAGTCTTTAACACTGGTAGCATGCCGCGACAGCGGGGACGTGAACCGTATGTGCAGTTGACGGACTTTGAGCGAGGGCGTATAGTGGGCATGCGGGAGGCCGGGTGGACGTACCACCGAATTGCTCAACACGTGGGGCGTGAGGTCTCCACAGTACATCGATGTTGTCGCCAGTAGTCGGCGGAAGGTGCACGTGCCCGTCGACCTGGGACCAGACTGCAGCGACGCACGGATGCACGCCAAGACCGTAGGATCCTACGCAGTGCCGTAGGGGACCGCACCGCCACTTCCCAGCAAATTAGGGACACTGTTGCTCCTGGGGTATCGGCGAGGACCATTCGCAACCGTCTCCATGAAGCTGGGCTACGGTCCCGCACACCGTTAGGCCGTCTTCCGCTCACGCCCCAACATCGTGCAGCCCGCCTCCAGTGGTGTCGCGACAGGCGTGAATGGAGGGACGAATGGAGACGTGTCGTCTTCAGCGATGAGAGTCGCTTCTGCCTTGGTGCCAATGATGGTCGTATGCGTGTTTGGCGCCGTGCAGGTGAGCGCCACAATCAGGACTGCATACGACCGAGGCACACAGGGCCAACACCCGGCATCATGGTGTGGGGAGCGATCTCCTACACTGGCCGTACACCACTGGTGATCGTCGAGGGGACACTGAATAGTGCACGGTACATCCAAACCGTCATCGAACCCATCGTTCTACCATTCCTAGACCGGCAAGGGAACTTGCTGTTCCAACAGGACAATGCACGTCCGCATGTATCCCGTGCCACCCAACGTGCTCTAGAAGGTGTAAGTCAACTACCCTGGCCAGCAAGATCTCCGGATCTGTCCCCCATTGAGCATGTTTGGGACTGGATGAAGCGTCGTCTCACGCGGTCTGCACGTCCAGCACGAACGCTGGTCCAACTGAGGCGCCAGGTGGAAATGGCATGGCAAGCCGTTCCACAGGACTACATCCAGCATCTCTACGATCGTCTCCATGGGAGAATAGCAGCCTGCATTGCTGCGAAAGGTGGATATACACTGTACTAGTGCCGACATTGTGCATGCTCTGTTGCCTGTGTCTATGTGCCTGTGGTTCTGTCAGTGTGGTCATGTGATGTATCTGACCCCAGGAATGTGTCAATAAAGTTTCCCCTTCCTGGGACAATGAATTCACGGTGTTCTTATTTCAATTTCCAGGAGTGTATTAAAATATAAAACATAATGTTTTTCAAAAGATCAAACATTAAGTCTCCTCACACCACACCGCTGTTACTTATGTTTTAATGTTTTACCTTTTGAAGAACATTATGTTTTATATTTTAATGTATGACCTGAGCAACTCAGCTCTTAAGTCACTGTACATCTGTTCTTCATGTAATTATCTTAGATTGTGATATATCACCCTTAGAGGTGACGAAACCTGGTCAAGGTATATAGAAAACCTATGCAACCGTTTGGCTGATTTTTACATATTTTTCATAAATTGAATTCCAACAACACAACTGTTGGTAGATATTACATAACTTTCAGAAATGACTAAATGATATTAACAAAAAAAAATTCTTTGAGAAGAATATAAATTTTAAAAAATTGTATAGATGACTACCACAGAGGTCTTATCAGATCACAAGTGTATAAAATTATCCTGCGTATTCCAAATTACAAGTTTCAAAAAATATTGAAAATAGCTAACAGGTCGCTAAGATGAGCCATCTACTATCACACGACTGTTTGCAGATAATTAGAAGGAAGACTACTGGTTCGAAGCAAGCGGAATAACCTAACAACATTAAATTCAGAGTATGAGACAAGTGGGAAGTGCAGAACCGAGTAATGTCTCCATCTTAACTCCCAAGCGTGGACATGCTGAGTAAAGGCGTTTCTCGTGGCCAGGCCTCTGTAGTTGGACTCACAATAAAAACAACCGATACGTCGAACTATCCTGTAACATCGAACCACTAACTCAACATCTGCATTTGCGGCACTAAAAGACACTGCAAATATACCTGAAAAAGGCGAACGTTGAGCATGAAGCACCTGATTCCAAAATAAACAAATTTTAATTACTGGTGCGGCCAAAGTTAGTCAGACAGCTCGAGCACCGCTAGTTTAGTCAGACACATTATGAGTAACGTAATTTGAGTGGGATAATTTAAAGTATTCGTCAATGATGATGAATAGCCAGGATGACCACTGAGCAGACACAACATAATCGTGCACACGGTGAGCGGACGCCCACAATAATTTCTCGCAGATCGAAGCGGTAGTTGAGAACCGCTCGACCATGCGTGGCATCTAGCAGGTGTTATGACGAGTTTGCTAAGAATGAGGAAAGGAAGCTATTCACCAGATGCAAATGAGAACCCAACCCAGCAGCGCCATCTAGCGTGCCAAACATAGCGCCATCTGTTTTCCCCCTTCAAGCTAGGCGAGTTTCGTTCTTTGTAGATTTTTCGTTTGATGCTAATTTCGTGAGATATTTGGCCCGGTCACTATCAATGGACCACCCTGTATACACTGGAGGTAAATGGAGTGCTTACAACTACTTATATATATATATATATATATATATATATATATATATATATATATATATGCTCCATTCATTGACATGTGGTCACGACACACTACAGATACGTAGAAAAACTCAAAGTTTTGTTCGGCTGAAGCCGCACTTCAGGTTTCTGCCGCCAGAGCGCTCGAGAGCGCAGTGAGACAAAATGGCGACAGGAGCCGAGAAAGTGTATGTCGTGCTTAAAATGCACTCACATCAGTCAGTCATAAAGTGCAACGACACTTCAGGACGAAGTTCAACAAACATCCACCAACTGCTAACTCCATTCGGCGATGGTATGCGCAGTTTAAAGCTTCTGGATGCCTCTGTAAGGGGAAATCAACGGGTCGGCCTGCAGTGAGCGAAGAAACGGTTGAACGCGTGCGGGCATGTTTCACGCGTGTGACATGCTGGAAAATTGGCTCACGCCTATATATCTCCAGTGTGATGCATGAAGAGAAATTACAGACAAAGTTTGAACTGACTGTAAATGGAGAAGTAAGTGGATTGAGGAAAGAAGAAATTCACTGTGCTTTAATAACGATATCTGTAATGTGTGAGGAAGCAGAGATCGTTGCACTCTTAGTAAACTGAAAAACTGAAAACTGAAGTGATATCAGGTGTTCCCCAGGGAAGCGTCCTGGGACCTCTGCTGTTCCTGATCTATATCAATGACCTGGGTGACAATCTGAGCAGTTCTCTTAGGTTGTTCGCAGATGATGCTGTAATTTACCATCTAGTAAGGTCATCCGAAGACCAGTATCAGTTGCAAAGCGATTTAGAAAAGATTGCTGTATGGTGTGGCAGGTGGCAGTTGACGCTAAATAACGAAAAGTGTGAGGTGATCCACACGAGTTGCAAAAGAAATCCGTCGGAATTCGATTACTCGGTAAATAGCACAATTCTCAAGGCTGTCAGTTGAACTAAGTACCTGGGTGTAAAACTTACGAGCAACTTCAGTTGGAAAGACCACATAGACAATATTGTGGGGAAGGCGAGCCAAAGGTTGAGTTTCATTGGCAGGACACTTAGAAGATGCAACAAGTCCACTAACGAGACAGCTTACACTATACTCGTTCGTCCTCTGTTAGAATATTGCTGCGCTGTGTGGGAGCCTTACCAGGTGGGATTGACGGAGGACATCGAAAGGGTGCAAAAAAGGGCAGCTCGTTTTGTATTATCACGTAATAGGGGAGAGAGAGTGTGGCAGATATGATACGCGAATTGGGATGGAAGTCATTACAGGAAAGACGTTTTTCGTCGCGGCGAGATCTATTTACGAAATTACAGTCACCGACTTTCTCTTCCGAATGCGAAATTTTTTTGTTCAGCCCAACCTACATAGGTAGGAATGATCATCAAAATAAAATAAGAGAAATCAGATCTCGAACAGAAAGGTTTAGTTGTTCGTTTTTACCGCGCGCTGTTCGGGAGTGGAATGGTAAAGAGATAGTATGATTGTGGTTCGACGAACCCTCTGCTAAGCACTTAAATGTGAATTGCAGAGTAGTCATGTAGATGTAGATGTAGATGTAGGTAAAAAAAATTAAAAAAAGAGCAAATCGGTCCTCAGGTGAAAGCTAGTTGGAATTCGTGCATTTGTAAAGAGATCGATGCGCGAAGTTATACATCCACCTTCATAGCTTAATGCAAAATTGCACCGACAACCCGAGAAAGTTGTGGTCCCACATAAAATCACTAAGTGGGCTGAAGATTCCCATCCTGTCACTCGTCGAACTGCCTGGTGTAGCAATAGAACAGAGCAAAAGGAAGGCTGTTAGGTAACATTTGAAACATTTGAACGATCAGATTACACAAGTAAGCGGGTAAGACGAACTCTACATTGCGGTTTATTGGTAGAATCTTGAAGCGATGTAGTCCTTCAACAAAGGAGATAGCTCACAATACGTTAGTTCGTCCAGTCTTATTGTTCGTCTCTATGGGACCCTTACCAGTGGGGTCTGATTCACGAGATTGACAAGGTCCAAAGAAGAGCGGCAAGTTCGTGATGCATGAAGAGAAATTACGGACAAAGTTTGAACTGACTGTAAATGGAGAAGTAAGTGCCAAGTAAGTGGATTGAGGAAAGAAACAATCCACTGTGGTTTAATAACGATATCTGTAAGGTGTGAGGAAGCAGAGATCGTTCCACTCTTAGTTAAAAAAAAAAAAAAAAAAAAGAAAACGCCATGGCGTGAGCGTTACAAATAGAAAGTTTGATTTGGAACACACTTGCAGATAGACGGCGCGCTAAACGGAAGGGGATGCTCACTAAATTCCGGAATCCGATCTTCGCCGAGGATGTAGAGTATATACACTCCTGGAAATGGAAAAAAGAACACATTGACACCGGTGTGTCAGACCCACCATACTTGCTCCGGACACTGCGAGAGGGCTGTACAAGCAATGATCACACGCACGGCACAGCGGACACACCAGGAACCGCGGTGTTGGCCGTCGAATGGCGCTAGCTGCGCAGCATTTGTGCACCGCCGCCGTCAGTGTCAGCCAGTTTGCCGTGGCATACGGAGCTCCATCGCAGTCTTTAACACTGGTAGCATGCCGCGACAGCGTGGACGTGAACCGTATGTGCAGTTGACGGACTTTGAGCGAGGGCGTATAGTGGGCATGCGGGAGGCCGGGTGGACGTACCGCCGAATTGCTCAACACGTGGGGCGTGAGGTCTCCACAGTACATCGGTGTTGTCGCCAGTGGTCGGCGGAAGGTGCACGTGCCCGTCGACCTGGGACCGGACCGCAGCGACGCACGGATGCACGCCAAGACCGTAGGATCCTACGCAGTGCCGTAGGGGACCGCACCGCCACTTCCCAGCAAATTAGGGACACTGTTGCTCCTGGGGTATCGGCGAGGACCATTCGCAACCGTCTCCATGAAGCTGGGCTACGGTCCCGCACACCGTTAGGCCGTCTTCCGCTCACGCCCCAACATCGTGCAGCCCGCCTCCAGTGGTGTCGCGACAGGCGTGAATGGAGGGACGAATGGAGACGTGTCGTCTTCAGCGATGAGAGTCGCTTCTACCTTGGTGCCAATGATGGTCGTATGCGTGTTTGGCGCCGTGCAGGTGAGCGCCACAATCAGGACTCCATACGACCGAGGCACACAGGGCCAACACCCGGCATCATGGTGTGGGGAGCGATCTCCTACACTGGCCGTACACCACTGGTGATCGTCGAGGGGACACTGAATAGTGCACGGTACATCCAAACCGTCGTCGAACCCATCGTTCTACCATTCCTAGACCGGCAAGGGAACTTGCTGTTCCAACAGGACAATGCACGTCCTCATGTAACCCGTGCCACCCAACGTGCTCTAGAAGGTGTAAGTCAACTACCCTGGCCAGCAAGATCTCCGCATCTGTCCCCCATTGAGCATGTTTGGGAGAATAGCAGCCTGCATTGCTGCGAAAGGTGGATATACACTGTACTAGTGCCGACATTGTGCATGCTCTGTTGCCTGTGTCTATGTGCCTGTGGTTCTGTCGGTGTGATCATGTGATGTATCTGACCCCAGGAATGTGTCAATAAAGTTTCCCCTTCCTGGGACAATGAATTCACGGTGTTCTTATTTCAATTTCCAGGAGTGTATTATTACCACTAACTTCCGCGCGCCGCGCGGGATTCGCCGAGCAGTCTATGGCACTGCAGTCGTGGACTGTGCGGCTGGTCCCAGCGGAGGTTCGAGTCCTCCCTCGGGCATGGGTGTGTGTGTTTGTCCTTAGGATAATTTAGGTTAAGTAGTGTGTAAGCTTAGGGACTGAGTAGTTAGGTCCCATAAGATTTCACGCACATTCGAACATTTTTTGAACTTTCGCGCAATGACCAGCATTCAAAGACAAGAGAAATAAGAGCTCGTACTGTGGCGTTCAGGCAGTCGTTTTTCCCTCGCGCTATCCGCGAGTGGAACAGAGGGAGGGGGGGGGGGGGGCGGAGGAATATGACTTTGGCGCGAATTCTGCCCTCCGCCACACACCGCCTGGTGCCTAGCGGAGTATATATGTAGATGTAATTTCCGACATGTTACTCAATGGCCCTTGGATATCCAATGGCACGTGGGACCCCACCTCCACGATGCGAGCGTAGGACAGGCCAGTATTTCGTAACTTGTAACTGGAAACCCCATTCGCGACGTCGTATTCCTCCGACATATCAAACAGGGGAAATCCCGACGCGCCGCCGTGACCGTGTAGCGAACTACGACGTATCATAACAGGCAGCGAACTGCGACCTGAATTCACGTAACGTGCAGACGTAGAAAGGATAGCGGCTGTAAACACTACAGTACTTGTGCAGAGTTTATTGCCTGCATACCTACTTGTCATTTGGAGAACGGACGTGTAAGTGAACTATTAATGTTGCAACCAAAAATGAAAAAAATGGAATGATCCTAATTTAAAGAGAATGTAGGAGAAATGTTGAGGCTGGTATTGCCTCGTATGCCGGACGTTTTCCAGAGAAAGCTCGCCCTCGTTCGTTCTATTACAAGACTGTGGACGCCCTATGTCTGATGGCAGCGTACAGACCGGCAAAAGGAAACGAAGCAAACCTGATACAGGAGAAGCTAATGAAATACCCTACTGGCCACTAAAAATGCTACACCAAGAAGAAATGTAGATGATAAACGGGTGTTCATTGGACGAATATATTATACAAGAACTGACATCTGATTACATTTTCACGGAATTTGGGTGCATAGATCCTCAGAAATCAGTACCCAGAACAACCACCTCTGGCCGTAATTACGGCCTTCATACGCCTGGACATTGAGTCAGACAGAGCTTGAATGGCGTGTACAGGTACAGCTGCCCATGCAGCTTCAACAAAATTACCAGATTTCATCAAGAGTAGTGACTGGCGTATTGTGACGAGCCAGTTGCTTTGCCACCATTGGCCAGACGTTTTAAATTGTTCAGAGATCTGGAGAATGTGCTGGCCAGGGCAGCAGTGGGACACTTTCTGTATCCAGAAAGGCCCCTACAGGACCTGCAACATGCGGTCGTGCATTATCCTGCCGAGAAGTAGGGTTTCGCAGGGATCGAAAGAAGGGTAGAGCCACGGGTCGTATCACATCTGAAATGTAACGTCCACTGTTCAAAGCGCCGTCAATGCGAACGAGAGGTGACCGAGACGTGTAACCAATAGCACCCCATACCATCACGCCAGGCAATACGCCAGTATGGCGATGACGAATACACGCTTCAAATGTGCGTTCACCGCGATTCCGCCGAACACGGATGCCACCATCCTGATGCTGTAAACAGAACCTGGATTCATCCGAAAAAATGACGTTTTGCCATTCGTGCACCCAGGTACGTCGTTGAGTACACCATCGCAGACGCTCCTGTCTGTGATGCAGCGTCAAGGGTAACCGCAGCCACGGTCTCCGAGCTGATAGTCCGTGCTGCCGCAAACGTTGTCGAACTGTTCGTGCAAATGGTTGTTGTGTTGCAAACGTCCCCATCTGTTGACTCAGGGATCGAGACGTGGCTGCACGATCCGTTACAGCCGTGCGGATAAGATGCCTGTCATCTTGACTGCTACTGATACCAGGCCGTTGGGATCCATCACGGCGTTTCGTATTACCCTCCTGAACCCACCGATTCCATATTCTGCTAACAGTCATTGGATCTCGACCAACGCGAGCAGCAATCTCGCGATACGATAAACCGCAATCGTGATAGGCTACAATCCGACCTTCATCAAAGTTGGAAAGGTGATGGTACGCATTTCTCCTCCTTACACGAGGAATCATAACAACGTTTTACCAGGCAACGCCGGTCAACTGCTGTTTGTGTATGAGAACTCGGTTGGCAACTTTTCTCATGTCGGCGCGTTGTAGGTTTCGCCACCGGAGCCAATCTTGTTTGAATGCTCTGAAAAGCTAATCATTTGCATTTCACAGCATCTTCTTCGTGTCGGTTAAATTTCGCGTCTGTAGCACGTCATGTTCGTGGTGTAGCAATTTTAATGGGCAGTAGTGTAGCTGTACAAGCGGCAGAGCACCACAACCCACGGATAAGCGCCCGGCGATTATACCGCGATTCCGGAAGGTCCGTAGGTAGTATTTTCACAATACTGCATCGTCATAAGTATCATCCATACCACATGTCACTGCATCCACAACTTAGTGGCGCAGATTTCCATGACGGGGTAGTCTTTTGGGCATATGCAAACGCCCCCAATGTCCTGTGCTGAGGCACTATTTTCCGACGAGTCTACATTCAGAGAGCACAGTAGCGTTAACCAGCATAACATGTGTTACTGGAGTGTAGACAATCCCCCACTGGTTACGGCAAAGTTTGTAACGTCCCCTTTGAACAATTTATACACTGTGCTTAACCTGACAGACAATATTATTTAGCGCAACGCAATCTGACTTTCAGAAATCCCTGCAAAGGAATGGCCCTGACTAACATTAACCTATACCTTTCACAAATCACTTACCTCACAAAAATCTTCGTTACTGGAACTACTGCAATACAGCGAGCGCCACTACTGCCAGCTAAATAAAAGATTCAAACTACAGGAGGCACTAACTACTGGTAGGGATAGTTAGCAAATGAAAGATATTAATAGAGAACAAACAATGTATTTACCTTAATAGTCATAATATATATAGCAGTTCAATTTCAAAACTTCCGCCATCTCTCTCCCCACATCCACCACTGCTGGCGGCTCACCTCCAACTGCGCAACGCTACGCGCTGTTAACATCCAGCTGCCGCTGCCCAACACTACAATGGCAGACAACAATGCAAACTACCCACAGACTGCACACAGCACAGCCAGTGATTTTCACACAGAGTGCTACGTAACGTTGCCAATAAGAAAACCTAAACAGCCTACTTACAAGTTGACCGTCGACGTCCTTGGTCGGTTAACGTATGCTGTTGCATCTTGGGGAATAGTGTCATTTCTCTAAAAATATAATCGACATTTCGCGGCGTTGTCAACTACTGTACAAATATTAACTTTAATAATCGACAGCCTCAGTTGCGCCGTTTACCTAGAATTTACCTAGGTGTCAGTCGGGATAATCCAACGTTCTTCAGAATAACTACCGTTTGTCCATAGAGGACATCATCAAGCTAAAACTACAAATCCACAAATTATCGTCAGACTGTAAAACTTATCTGATACTTCCTCGGCCCCACCAGTGCTGTACTGGAACTGACCGTAGCGTCATGAGGCCCGCCTAGAACTTAGGTGCGGGAATGCATGGTTTCCATGCTAGACACCATTTATTCAATCACACATTGTTACAAAGATTGTGGTGTAATACGCGCTTTACTACGCAGCCACAGTTACAGTATGTGCTGGATATGCTTTCCATGTCTCTCAACGCACCATAGCGTTTTCTGTGTCACTCGTTCACATCGGCCAGGCTGTATCCAAACAGTGCCACAGGCACAGTGTCTCCACATCTCGAATGGGCTCCGCATACACGAGATACTTTTTAGATGGCCTCACAAGAAAAAAATGGCACGGGATGAGGTCCACAGAACGAGCAGGCCATGCAACTGGACCCTCCTCGTCCGATCCGTCAACCAAGGAAGACACGACTGACATGCACCCGGACGTTAACGGCGAACTGGGATGGAGCAACATCATGTAGCTGCCAGATAACCTTCCGAATCATCAGTGGCACTTCTTCCAGCAGGGCAGGCAAAGCCACCTGCTAGAAACGCTGATACGAGGTGCATTCAAGTTCTAAGGCCTCCGATTTTTTTTCTAATTAACTACTCACCCGAAATCGATGAAACTGGCGTTACTTCTCGACGTAATCGCCCTGCAGACGTACACATTTTTCACAACGCTGACGCCATGATTCCGTGGCAGCGGTGAAGGCTTCTTTAGGAGTCTGTTTTGACCACTGGAAAATCGCTGAGGCAATAGCAGCACGGCTGGTGAATGTGCGGCCACGGAGAGTGTCTTTCATTGTTGCAAAAAGCCAAAAGTCACTAGGAGCCAGGTCAGGTGAGTAGGGAGCATGAGGAATCACTTCAAAGTTGTTATCACGAAGAAACTGTTGCGTAACGTTAGCTCGATGTGCGGGTGCGTTGTCTCGGTGAGACAGCACACGCGCAGCCCTTCCCGGACGTTTTTGTTGCAGTGCAGGAAGGAATTTGTTCTTCAAAACATTTTCGTAGGATGCACCTGTTACCGTAGTGCCCTTTGGAACGCAATGGGTAAGGATTACGCCCTCGCTGTCCCAGAACATGGACACCATCATTTTTTCAGCACTGGCGGCTACCCGAAATTTTTTTGGTGGCGGTGAATCTGTGTGCTTCCATTGAGCTGACTGGCGCTTTGTTTCTGGATTGGAAAATGGCAACCACGTCTCATCCATTGTCACAACCGACGAAAAGAAAGTCCCATTCGTGCTGTCGTTGCACATCAACATTGCTTGGCAACATGCCACACGGGCAGCCGTGTGGTCGTGTGTCAGCATTCGTGGCACCCACCTGGATGACACTTTTCGGAATTTCAGGTGCATTCATGTTCTAAGGCCTCCGACTTTTTTTCTCCGGACTGCAAAGAGTTAGAAACATGTGCATTGTTTTAAAATGAGGCCGCGTTCATTGTCAATACGTCCCAGTGATGGCAGCACCGTAAGGCAGATGGAATTTTACCGCCAGCGGCGAGAATGAGAACTGTTTAAATACTTAAAATGGCGACGTTTTCCTTACTTGAACAGCGTGCAGTCATTCGTTTTCTGAATTTGCGTGATGTGAAACCAATTGAAATTCATCGACAGTTGAAGGAGACATGTGGTGATGGAGTTATGGATGTGTCAAAAGTGCGTTCGTGGGTGCGACACTTTAATGAAGGCAGAACATCGTGTGACAACAAAACCGAAACAACCTAGGGGTCGCACAAGCCGGTCTGACGCCACGATCGAGAAAGTGGAGAGAATTGTTTTGGGGGATCGCCGAATGACTGTTGAACAGATCGCCTCCAGAGTTGGCATTTCTGTGGGTTCGTGCACACAATCCTGCATGACGACCTGAAAATGCAAAAAGTGTCATCCAGGTGGGTGCCACGAATGCTGACGGACGACCACACGGCTGCCCGTGTGGCACGTTGCCGAGCAATGTTGACGTGCAACGACAGCACAAATGGGACTTTCTTTTCGTCGGTTGTGACAATGGATGAGACGTGGATGCCATTTTTCAATCCGTAAACAAAGCGCCAGTCAGCTCAATGGAAGCACACAGATTCACCGCCACCAAAAAAATTTCGGGTAGCCGCCAGTGCTGAAAAAATGATGGTGTCCATGTTCTGGGACAGCGAGGGCGTAATCCTTACCCATTGCGTTCCAAAGGGCACTACGGTAACAGGTGCATCCTACGAAAATGTTTTGAAGAACAAATTCCTTCCTGCACTGCAACAAAAACGTCCGGGAAGGGCTGCGCGTGTGCTGTCTCACCGAGACAACGCACCCGCACATCGAGCTAACGTTACGCAACAGTTTCTTCGTGATAACAACTTTGAAGTGATTCCTCATGCTCCCTACTCACCTGACCTGGCTCCTAGTGACTTTTGGCTTTTTCCAACAATGAAAGACACTCTCCGTGGCCGCACATTCACCAGCCGTGCTGCTATTGGCTCAGCGATTTTCCAGTGGTCAAAACAGACTCCTAAAGAAGCCTTCGCCGCTGCTATGGAATCATGGCGTCAGCGTTGTGAAAAATGTGTACGTCTGCAGGGCGATTACGTCGAGAAGTAACGCCAGTTTCATCGATTTCGGGTGAGTAGTTAATTAGAAAAAAAATCGGAGGCCTTTGAACTGGAATGCACCTCGTACTGGCGAGCCATCTGCTTGGTACTGACACGTAGGTCGCTTTCCATAGTGTTAGTCAAATTTTCCTCCAACTGTGGTGTCCGAGCGTTTCCGGTGCGTCCTTCATGATTTCCTGCTTGCTCAAACGGCCCTATCTCAGACGAACGGCGAAACACTGCAGCAAACATTTAATACGAGGGCTATCCACAAAGTACATTACCTTTTGGAATTAAAAATAAATAAAGTATTGGAATTTTTTTATTATTATATGCAGATGAAAGCCACACTTAAATATTACTTTTCTACATAGCTGGAATTTAAATTAAGGCACTTATCGTAGCGATGGACGAGCTTGCAAATTCCTTCGTCGTATAATTCGGCCGCCTGCGCCTTCAACCACGTGGTTAATCAGTAACCTGGTAGAAATACGATTTATGGGATTTGCTGGAAAGAGGCACTACAATAAACTCTCAAACGTATTGCCAAACTCTGCACAACCTCAGAATAGCAATACAAAACAAGCGCAGGGGAAAGTTGGGCTCAAAGATCTTGCCGATTCACGACAACGCCCGGGCCCACACGGCAAATGCCACTCGTGAAGTTCTCGAATCTTTTAAGTGGGAGTTGTTTCCTTATCCGCCGTGCAGTCCCGACCTGGCACCGAGCGACTTCCACTTATTCCCAGCAATGAAGAAGTGGTTGGCTATGCAGCGTTTTGATGACGACGCACAGCTTCAAGAAGAGGTATCCACGTGGTTGAAGGCGCAGGCGGCCGAATTTTACGACGAAGGAATTTCCGTCCTTCGCTACGATAAGTACCTTAATTTAAATGGCAACTATGTAGAAAAGTAGTATTTAAGTGTGGCTTTCATCTGTATATAATAAAAAAATTCCAATACTTTATTTATTTTTAATTCCAAAACGTAATGTACTTTGTGCATAGCCCTCGTACTATGGTTGCTCTCGGCCGGGATAGGCTTCCTGATACAACCTTGTTGCCCCCCCCCCCCCCTTGCCATCTGCCATTTGCCTTTCCGTAACAAAACACAACGTAATCAAGCTCTCAATTCGAATACAGAACCACTGTGCACAATGCTGCATCACATCCACTCCAAGGTAAGTCAGCAAGAGAAATGAATCGGGCACAACATTACCAATTACGAAGGCAGGCGCTACGGCATGACGTATGAGGAACAGTCGCACCCTCTAGGAGGAAGTCATGCATACTGTAACTGTGACTGGCTGGTACAGTGCGTACTAGACGGCAGTCTCTGCAACAATGCATGATTGAATAAATGATCTCTAGCGTGGAAACCATGCTTTTCCGGACTTATTCTCATCACACCGTTTTTGTTCCGTATCCTGTCATCGATCAATCCCTACAGTTTGTACACGATCTATCACCCTTTATACGGGATGTCAAACAATTACATATACATATAGATATAGAAAGAAACACTTTTGTTTTCTGACACAATCCTTGAAGTTTTGGGCACTGCTAGGAATAATGAAAACTTACTGGTCCTAGCGGTTAGATGTAATCGATTGGAAAATTAGATTTCGATGTCACTGTGCTACATAAGACCAGCGAAAACAACTGTAAACTACACTACTAGTCATTAAAAGTGCTACACCAAGAAGAAATGCAGATGATAAACGGGTATTAATCGGACAAATATATTATACTACAACTCACATGTGATTACATTTTCACGTAGTTTGGGTGCACAGGTCCTGGGAAATCAGTACCCTCAACAACCACCTCTGGCCGTAATAACGGCCTTGATACACCTGGGCATTGAGTCAAACAGAGCTTGGATGGTGTGTACAGGTACAGGCCCATGCAGCTTCAGCACGATACCACAGTTCATCAAGAGTAGTGACTGGCGTATTGTGACGAGCCAGTTGCTCGGCCACCATTGACCAAACATTTTCAATTGGTGAGAGATCTAGAGAGTGAGCTGGCCAGGGCAGCAGTCGAACATTTTCTGTGTCCAGAAAGGTCCGTACAGGACCTGCAACATGCGGTCGTGCATGATCCTGCTGAAATGTAGGGTTTCCTAGGGATCGAATGAAGGGTAGAGCCACGGGTCGTAACAAATCTGAAATGTAACGTCCACAAGAGGTGAACGACAGGTGTAGCCAATGGCACCCCATACCATCACGCTGGGTGAAACGCCAGTATGGCGATGACGAATACACGCTTCCAAAGTAAGTTCACCGCGATGTCGCCAAACACGGATGCGACCATCATGATGCTGTAAACATAACCTGGATTCATCCGAAAAAATGAGGTTTTCTCATTCGCGCACCCAGGTTCGTCGTTGAGTTCACCATCACAGGCGCTCCTGTCTGTGATGCAACGTCAAGGGTAACCAGAGCCATGGTCCCCGAGCTGATAGTCCATGCTGCTGCAAACGTCGTCGAACTGTTCGTGCAGACGGTTGTTGCCTTGCAAACGTCCCCATCTGTTGACTCAGGGATCGAGATATGGCTGCACGATCCGTTACAGCTGTGCGGATAAGATGCCTGTCATCTCGACTGCTACAGATACGAGGCCGTCGGGATCCAGCACGGCGTTCCGTATTACCCTCCTGAACCCACCGATTCCATATTGTGCTAACAGTCATCGGATCTCGACCAACGCGAGCAGGAATGTTGCGATACGATAAACCGCAATCGCGATAGGCTACAATCCGATCTTTATCATAGTCGGAAACGTGATGGTACGCATTTCTCCTTCTTACACGAGGTATCACAACAACGTTTCACCAGGTAACGCGGGTCAACTGCCGTTTGTGTACGAGAAATCGGTTGGAAACTTTCCTAATGTCAGCACGTTGTAGCTGTCGCCACCGGCGCCAACCTTGTGTGAATGCTCTGAAAAGCTAATCATTTGAATATCACAGCATCTTCTTCCTGTCGGTCAAATTTAGCGTCTGTAGCACGTCATCTTCGTGGTGTAGCAATTTTAATGGCCAGTAGTGTATTTCCTAAGGGGAACGCAGCGTCAGATACTACAAGCATCGTATAGGATATTCAGCCCAGTTGTCAATCGTGTGATTATCGCGACAACATACTTCGGGACATCATCATCCCAACTTTAAAGTGCTGGAAACAAGGAAACCATATAAAACAATCCTCTTTATACAGACAGACGTATAAGGATTGCAGGCATCCTGAGTTATAACCTACCTTAAAATTGTTTTGAATGCTGTTAGACCTCGTCGCAACTTACGAAACTGCACACCAGCAATGTCAACTGAAACCATAAAATCTGAAATGTCACAATCCGGTGCATCCACACTTTCCGAGGCACAGTTGCAAAATGAAAGCCGCTGCCACCACCTACCTGCGACAATGTTTACTTAAAGCCCAATGCTCACAAGGGAACCTTCCCATCGCACCCCCCTCAGATTTAGTTATAAGTTGGCACAGTGGATAGGCCTTGAAAAACTGAACACAGATCAATCGAGAAAACAGGAAGAAGTTGTATGGAACTATGAAAAAAATAAGCAAAATATACAAACTGAGTAGTGCATGAGAAGATAGGCAACATCAAGATTAATGTCAGCTCAGGAGCGCCGTGGTCCCGTGGTTAGCGTGAGCAGCTGCGGAACGAGGTGCCTTTAGTTCAAGTCTTCCCTCGAGTGAAAAGTTTTAATTTTTTATTTTCAGACAATTATTATATGTCCATCCGTCCGTCCGATGCGATCACTTTTTTGGGAGTGATTATCACATCGACAAGAAAACCTAAATCGGGCAAGGTAGAAGAATCTTTTTACCCATTCGCCAAGTGTACAAGTTAGGTGGGTCGACAACATATTCCTGCCATGTGACGCACATTGTCGTATAGAATATATCAGACGTGTTTTCCTGTGGAGGAATCGGTTGACCTATGACCTTGCGATCAAATGTTTTCGGTTCCTTTCGTCTACTAATCGCACGGTTTTGCGGTGCGGTCGCAAAACACGGACACTAAACTTATTACAGTGAACAGAGACGTCAGTGAACGAACGGACAGATCATAACTTTGCGAAAATAAAGAAAGTAAAATTTTCACCCAAGGGAGGACTTGAACCAACGACCTCTCGTTCCGCAGCTGTTCACGCTAACCACGGGACGACGGTACTTTCCATCTAACTTTAATCTTGTATTGCTTAAGTTGCACATGGACTACTCAGTTTATATATTTTGCTTTTTTTTCATAGTTCCACATAACTTCTTCCTGTTTTCTCGATTGATCTGTGTTCAGTTTTTCAAAGCCTATCCACTGTGCCAACTTATAACTAAGTCTGAGGGGGGTTGCGATGGGGAGGTTCCCTTGTCAGTAATAACGATACTACTCTCTGTCATAAAATAGGCGAGGTCGTTTAACAAGAAAGTGGTTACAAATTCCTTCAAGACGGACAACATACTAGGACAGAGCCTGTGGCATAAAATCAACACAGATAAGGTCCACCTCCGGTAGCTGAGTGGTCAGCGAGACAGAATGTCAATCCTAAGAGCCCGGATTCGATTCCCGGCTGGGTCGGAGATTTTCTCCGCTCAGGGACTGGGTGTCGTGTTGTCCTAATCATCATCATTCCATCCACACAGACGCGCAAGTCGCCGAAGCGGCGTCAGATCGGAAGACTGGCACATGGCGAACGGTCTACCCGCCGGGAGGCCCTCAACACACGACAATCTCAACACAGATGAGAACTGTATTGGAAGTCGTAAGTGATTGATGTAAAATGTCGGGATTCTGAAGCGAGATAGTGGGGCAAGCGGGTCTGAATTTTAAGGTTAAAGAGCAAAATAAACAAGATAAGGGTCTGTCAGCTGTAGCAAAGCATCTCAAGAATGAGCAGCATTCGTTGGGGGATGTAACGGAAAGCATGTGGGTGTCGCACGTTGAAGAAAAAGGGCGGTTGCTGTCAAAGTTAGAGGAGGTAGAGATTCATTGCACCTTCGAAGGGGAGTGTGTCGGCGTGTTAAATGAGAGGACAGAAGTGTCTAGATGCCTCTTCTGGACACGCTTTAGCGATATCCGCCTTAAGAAGCAGCCACCAAGCTACACAGAAGCGCCAAAGAAACTGGTATACACAAGCGCATTCAAATACAGAGATTTGTAAACAGGCAGAATACGGCGCTGCGGTCGGCAACGCCTATACAAGTGTCTGGTGCAGTAGTTAGATCGGTTACTGCTGTTACAATGACAGGTTATTAAGCTTTAAGTGAGTTTGGACGTGGCGTTATAGTCGGCGCACGACCAATCGGACACAGCATCTCCAAGATACTGACCATGTGGGGATTGTCGCGTACGACCATTTTACGAGTGTACCGTGAATATCAGGAATGCAGTAAAACATCAAATCTCCGACAAAAAAATATCTCGGCCAAAAAAATATTTTCTGGAAGAGCGGGACCAAGGACTACTGAAGAGAATTATTCAACGTGACAAAAGTGCAAACCTTTCGCAGACTGCTGCAGATTTCAATGATGGGCCAACAGCAAGTGTCAGCGTGGGAACCATTCAACGAAACATCACCGATATGCTCTTTCAGAACCCAAGGCCCACTCGTGTAACCTTGATCAGCGCACGATACAGATACGCCTCGCCTGGTTCAAATGGTTCAAATCGCTCTAAGCACTATGGGACTTAACATCTGAGGTCATGAGTCCCCTAGACGCAGAACTACTTAAACCTAACTAACCTAAGGGTATCACACATGTCTATGCCGGAGGCAGGATTCGAATCTGCGACCGTCCGCTCGGCCACGTCTTCCGACGCCTCGCCTGGACCCGTCAACACCGACATTGGACTGTTGATCACTGGAGATATGTTGCCCGTTCGTAGCGGTCTCGTTTTTAAATTATATCGAGTGGATGGATGTGTACAGCTATGGAGACATCCTCAAGGATCCTGAAGAGAATCATTAAACGTGACAGAAGTGCAAACCATCCACAGACTGCTGCAGATTTCAATGATGGGCCAAAAGCAAGTGTCAGCGTGGGAACCATTCAACGAAACATCACCGATATGCTCTTTCAGAACCCAAGGCCCACTCGTGTAACCTTGATCAGTGCACGATACAGATACGCCTCGCCTGGTTCAAATGGTTCAAATCGCTCTAAGCACTATGGGACTTAACATCTGAGGTCATGAGTCCCCTAGACTTAGAACTACTTAAACTTAACTAACCTAAGGATATCACACATGCCTATGCCGGAGGCAGGATTCGAATCTGCGATCGTAGCAGCAGCACGGTTCCGGACTGAAGCGCCTAGAACCGCTCGGCCACATCTTCCGACGCCTCGCCTGGACCCGTCAACACCGACATTGGACTGTTGATCACTGGAGATATGTTGCCCGTTCGTAGCGGTCTCGTTTTTAAATTATATCGAGTGGATGGATGTGTACAGCTATGGAGACATCCTCAAGGATCCTGAAGAGAATCATTCAACGTGACAGAAGTGCAAACCTTCCGCAGACTGCTGCAGATTTCAATGATGGGCCAACAGCAAGTGTCAGCGTGGGAACCATTCAACGAAACATCACCGATATGCTCTTTCAGAACCCAAGGCCCACTCGTGTAACCTTGATCAGTGCACGATACAGATACGCTTCGCCTGGTTCAAATGGTTCAAATCGCTCTAAGCACTATGGGACTTAACATCTGAGGTCATGAGTCCCCTAGACGTAGAACTACTTAAACCTAACTAACCTAAGGATATCACACATGTCTATGCCGGAGGCAGGATTCGAATCTGCGACCGTAGCAGCAGCACGGTTCCGGACTGAAGCGCCTAGAACCGCTCGGCCACATCTTCCGACGCGTCGCCTGGACCCGCCAACACCAACATTGGACTGTCGATCACTGGAAACATGTTGCCCGTTCGTAGGGGTCTCGTTTTTAAATTATATCGAGTGGATGGACGTGTACAGGTAAGGAGACAACCTCAAGGATCCATGCACCCTGCATCTCAACAGGAGACTGTTCAAGCTGGTGGAGGTTCTGTAACGGTGAGCGGCGTGTGGAGTTATATGGGACCTGTGACACGTCTAGATACGACTCTGACAGGTGATACGTACGTAAGCATCCTGTCTGATCACCTGCATCCATTCATGTCCATTGTGCATTTTGAAGGACTTCGACAATTCCAGCAGGACAATACGACATTCCACATGTCCAGAATTACTATAAAGTGTCTCCAGAAACACTCTTCTGAGTTTAAACACTTGCACTGGCCACGAAACTCCCCAGACGTGACCATTATTGAGCATATATGGGATGCCTTGCAAGGTGCTGTCCAGAAGAGATCTCCACCCCCTCGTACTGTTACAGATTTATGGACAACCATGCAAGTTTCATGGTGTTAATTCAATCCAGCACTACTTCAGACATTAGTGGAGTCCATGCTACGTGGTGTTGCGCCACTTCTGCGTGCTCGCGAGGGCCCTACACGATAATAGGCAGGTGTACCAGATTTTTAGCAAAAATGGTTCAAATGGCTCTGAGCACTATGGGACTTAACATCTATGGTCATCAGTCCCCTAGAACTTAGAACTACTTAAACCTAACTAACCTAAGGACATCACACAACACCCAGTCATCACGTTTTCATTGTACCCTGAACCAGTTTTGCTTTGTGTGCAGGTGCATTGTCGTGTAAAAAAAATTACTTTGCCATGTCTTCTGGCCTATTCTTGTCTTTTTTCGATGAATGCATAGTTCAAATTGATCATTTGCTGTCTGTAGCGATTAGCATTCACAGTCTCACCGGGTTTTAGAAGCTCATGATACACCACACCTTTCTGATCCCACGAAACACAGAGCATTGTCTTCTTGCCGAATCGATCTGGTTTTGCAGTCGATGTTGATGGTTGTCCCGGATTAACCCACGATTTTTCCCGTTTAGGATTCTTAAAATAAATCCATTTTTCATTTCCAGCAACAACTCGATGCAAAGTTGATTTTCTTTCATGTCTTTGAAGCAAAATTTGACAAATGGCTTTCCGGTTTTCCATCTGTCTTTCATTCAATTCATTTGGCACCCATTTTCCACACTTTTGGATCTTTCCCATAGCTTTCAAACGGTCAGAAATTGTTTGCTGTGCAACATTTAGCATTGCTGCCATTTGTTTCTGACTCAAAGTATCATCTTCATCCAATATTGCTTGCAATTCGGCATCTTGGAACTTTTTTGGTGGTCTTCCACATTCTTCATTTCTTACATCAAAATCATTATTTCTGAACCGTTGAAACCATCTTTTGCATGTTGCTTCTGATAGAGCAGGATCACCATATGCCTCGTCAAGCATTTGATGCGACCCTGCAGCAGTTTTTGTCAAATGAACACAAAAAATTGATGCTTTCCGCAAATATCACTTTCTGGTACAAAATTCGACATTGTTAACACGATGAAAACATATGATGTTGCTTGTTCCATGACTTGATGTATACTAAATATCTTTGACAGATGTCATACCAACCAAAAAAAAAAATTAAGGCTCGTTCACAACAAATGTTCCCTATCGACACATTTTGTATCTTGACGCTCATTTCATACCGGTACACCTGTTAAATATCGTTATTTGTAGGTGATGGCAGTGGCTTTCAGTTTGCAACTGAACCTCGGGGAACGGTGGATGGACCGGCTTGTGTTGTTTCAGACTTTATTGTTTCAGTTGACAATCCACATGTGCGGCTTGTTTTTAAATTGTGACGAGGACCAATGGCATAAATAAATATTGTAAGGTCCGTTATAACTGAGGATGTTTGTAATCCTTATATGTCTGTCGGTATATGGATGACTGTTTTACCTGCTCTTCTTGATTTTAGCACTTCAAAATGGGATCGTCATATCCCGAAGCATGTTGTGGCAGTAATCACACGATAGACAACTGGGTTGAATATCGTCAATATTGCTCAAATAGCAGTTGTATGATGGCTTCACATCAGTTATTGTTAATGAAATTCTCCGTGGACCCTGGCAGGGAAATGGTTCAAATGATTCAAATGGCTCTGAGCACTATGGGACTTAACATCTGAGGTCATCAGTCTCCTAGAACTACTTAAACCTAACTAACCTAAGGACATCCCAAACCATGCCCGAGGCAGGATACGAACCTACGACCGTAGCAGCAGTGCTGTTGCGGACTGAACCGCCTAGAACCGCTCGGCCACACCGGCTGGCAGAAATGGTACACCTATGACGTTTCTGTCGCACGGCAAATGTTTCTTTTTATCTTCTCTAAACAATCTACATATTCGATATCGCTTGTATTTTTACGTCCAGCATATCATCTCTCTGGAGTTCACGCAGTTTCCTTTCGCACACACAGTATTTCATTTCCTGTAGGCATTCGAGTGGAAGATATTACCCGCCACACTGAACAATTTCATCAGAGCCGCACAATTCTCCGCATTACACATTTATAGCCGTTTAAATTAATGTGAAGCCATTCGAGAGCGCCTTTCCTCAAAAGGCAGCTCTCCCCACATTATGTGCGCCGTAAAGCGTTTCCCATTTCATTTTATCCGTTCCCTTTGTAGCTCTCCTACGCTGTCAGGGCAGACACGAATTTCTGTGAAATGCATATACGTATATCTCGCGTCATCACCTATGCCTCCCTCAGGTAACTCCTGGGGACAGACTTTCTCAATGCATAAAAGAGCATACGGTTACTCTGACGTAAGTTCGGGTATACCACAACGGGTAGGATTTAGTAAGATTGCCGTTGTAATGGGAATAACGACTGCAAAATGCAGAAAGGCCTATTGTAAAGGCAATGGTAAGTTAAGTTTCGTGCTCCCGCCACAAGCACAAATTAATTTTTAGCGTTACAGAAGGTAAACGGAACAGAGTAATTATCGTCTTTACCAAAACAGTTCTGCAGGTATAAGTTTCGACACAATGTAAATAACACATATCCACAATACTATATGACTAACCCAAGCACAATTCCAGTTGCAGGTTGCCTATCTAATGGTTCGCAGGGGCAACAGAAATTTGAATTTCAGTATTTCTAACACTTATGAAAGGGAAGCAGAGGTCGAGAAGGGAGTGAGACACGGTTGTAGCCTCTCCCCGATGTTATTCGATCTGTATATGGAACAAGCAGTGAAGGAAACAAAAGAAAAATTCGGAGTAGGTATTAAAATCCACGGAGAAGAAATAAAAACTTTGAGATTCGTCGATGACATTGTAATTCTGTCAGAGACAGCAAAGGACTTGGAAGACCAGTTGAACGGAATGGATGGTGTCTTGAGAGAAGGATATAAGATGAACATCAACAAAAGCAAAACGAGGATAATGGAATGTAGTCGAATTAAGTCGGGTGATGCTGAGGGAATTAGTTTTGCTATTTGGGGGGCAAAACAACTGATGATGGTCGAAGTAGATAGGATATAAAATGTAGACTGACAATGGCAAGGAAAACGTTTCTGAAGAAGAGAAATTTGTTAACATCGAGTATAGATTTTAAGTGTCAGGAAGTCGTTTCTGAAAGTATTTGTATGGAGTGTAGCCATGTATGGAAGTGAAACATGGACGATAAAAAGTTTGGACAGGAAGAGATTAGAAGCTTTCGAAATGTGGTGCTGAAGATTAGATGGGTAGATCACATAAGTAATGAGGAGGTATTGAACAGAATTGGGGAGAAGAGGAGCTTGTGGCACAACTTGATTAGAAGAAGGGATCGGTTGGTAGGACATGTTCTGAGGCATCGAGGGATCACAAATTTAGTATTGGAGGGCAGCTTGGAGGGTAAAAATCGTAGAGGGAGACCAAGAGATGAATACACTAAGCAGATTCAGAAGGATTTAGGTTGTAGTAGGTACAGGGAAATGAAGAAGCTTGCACAGGATACAGTAGCATGGAGAGCTGCATCAAACCAGTCTCTGGACTGAAGGCCACAACAACAAGAACAACAACAATTGCCAATTTAACAATTTGAAATGCTGTAGTTAACAGCTATAATTTTTTTGTTACAAGTTGAACACAGTAAGTTGTCCTCTCCTGGGAGCTGAGTGGTCAGCGCGACGGAATGTCACACCTAACGGCCGGGTTCGATTCCCGGCTGGGTCGGAGATTTTCTCCGCTCAGGGACTGGGTGTTGTGTTGTCCTAACCATCATCATTTCATCCCAATCGACACGCTGGTCAGCTCGAAAGCCTTGAACCAGGCGATCGGTCTACCCGACGGGAGGCCCTAGCCACACGGCATTTCCAAGACAGTAAGTCAAGAACTACAAACAGAAACTGTATACAGGGTGTTACAAAAAGTTACGGCCAAACTTTCAGGAAACATTCCTCACTCACAAATAAAGAAAAGATGTTATGTGGACATGTGTCCGGAAACGCTTGATTTCCATGTTAGAGCTCATTTTAGCTTCGTCAGTATGTACTGTACTTCCTCGATTCACCGCCAGTTGGCCCAATTGAAGGAAGGTAATGTTGACTTCGGTGCTTGTGTCGACACGCTACTCATTGCTCTACAGTACTAGCATCAAGCACATCAGTACGTAGCATCAACATGTTAGTGTTCATCACCAACGTGGTTTTGCAGTCAGTGCAATGTTTACAAATGCGGAGTTGGCAGATGCCCATTTGATGTACGGATTAACACGGGGCAATAGCCGTGGCGCGGTACGTTTGTATCGAGACACATTTCCAGAACGAAGGTGTCCCGAGAGGAAGACGTTCGAAGCAATTGGTCGGCGTCTTAGGGAGCACGGAACATTCCAGCCTATGACTCGGGACTGGGGAAGACCTAGAACGACGAGGACACCTGCAATGGACGAGGCAATTCTTCGTGCAGTTGACGATAACCCTAATGTCAGCGTCAGAGAAGTTGCTGCTGTACAAGGTAACGTTGACCACGTCACTGTATGGAGAGTGCTACGGGAGAACCAGTTTTTTCCGTACCGTGTACAGCGTGTGCAGGCACTATCAGCAGCTGATTGGCCTCCACGGGTACACTTCTGTGAATGGTTCATCCAACAATATTTCAATCCTCATTTCAGTGCAAATGTTCTCTTTACGGATGAGGCTTCATTCCAACGTGATCAAATTGTAAATTTTCACAATCGACGTGTGTGGGCTGACGACAATCCGCACGCAATTGTGCAGTCACGTTATCGACACAAATTTTATGTGAACGTTTGGGCAGGCATTGTTGGTGATGTCTCGAGTGGCCCCATGTTCTTCCACCTACGCTCAATGGAACACGTTATCATGATTTCGTACGAGATACTCTACCTGTGCTGCTAGAACATGTGCCTTTACAAGTGCGACACAACATGTGGTTCATGCACGATGGAGCTCCTGCACATTTCAGTCGAAGTGTTCGTACGCTTCTCAACAACAGATTCGGTGACCGATGGATTGGTAGAGGCGGACCAATTCCGTGGCCTCCACGCTCTCCTGACCTCAACCCTCTCGACTTTCATTTATGGGGGCATTTGAAAGCTCTTGCCTACGCAACCCCGGTACCAAATGTAGAGACTCTTCGTGCTCGTATTGTGGACGGCTGTGATACAATACGCCATTCTCCAGGACTGCATCAGCGCATCAGGGATTCCGTGCGACGGAGAGTGGATGCACGTATCCTCGCTAACGGAGGACATTTTGAACATTTCCTGTAATAAAGTGTTTGAAGTCACGCTGGTACGTTCTGTAGCTGTGTGTTTCCATTCCACGATTAATGTGGTTTGAAGAGAAATAACAAAATGAGTTCTAACATGGAAAGTAAGCGTTTCCGGAGACATGTCCACATAACATATTTTCTTTCTTTGTGTGTGAGGAATGTTTCCTGAAAGTTTGACCGTACCTTTTTGTAACACACTGTATACGTCTATGTCTTCAGGCACCACACAAATTGTCTTGCAAATTACTCACATTATATCCATCTACCATTTGAGAATGAGAGCCAACGGCCTTGTCGCGGTGGTAACAAAGATCACTCACGTTAAGTGCTGCGGGACTTGGCTAAGCCCTTGGATGAGTCACAGTCTGGGCCTGCCGAGGGCTGTTGGCAACCGGGGTGCACTCACCCCTTGTGAGGGCCGTTGAGGAGCTACTGGGTTGAGGAGTAGCGACGCTGGCCACGAAAACTGACAACAGCCAGGAGAGCGGTGTGCTGACCACGTGCCCCTCCGTATCCGCATCTGGTGACGTCTGAGGGCTGAGGGTGACACGGCGGCCTGTCGGTACCGTCGGGCCTTGCAAAGCCTGTTTGGACTGTGTTTGTTTGATTTTATTCGGGTACCAGAGGCCTTAGCGACTTACAACAATTTCTACACATGATTTCTAATGTCTTACAAAATTTTCTCGCTGTTGTGGCTTATTACATTTTCGCTTATTCTGCAATACAACTACATCATCATGACTTATTTACTACACATTTTGCGGAGAGCATCCACATATACACTCCTGGAAATGGAAAAAAGAACACATTGACACCGGTGTGTCAGACCCACCATACTTGCTCCGGACACTGCGAGAGGGCTGTACAAGCAATGATCACACGCACGGCACAGCGGACACACCAGGAACCGCGGTGTTGGCCGTCGAATGGCGCTAGCTGCGCAGCATTTGTGCACCGCCGCCGTCAGTGTCAGCCAGTTTGCCGCGGCATACGGAGCTCCATCGCAGTCTTTAACACTGGTAGCATGCCGCGACAGCGTGGACGTGAACCGTATGTGCAGTTGACGGACTTTGAGCGAGGGCGTATAGTGGGCATGCGGGAGGCCGGGTGGACGTACCGCCGAATTGCTCAACACGTGGGGCGTGAGGTCTCCACAGTACATCGATGTTGTCGCCAGTGGTCGGCGGAAGGTGCACGTGCCCGTCGACCTGGGACCGGACCGCAGCGACGCACGGATGCACGCCAAGACCGTAGGATCCTACGCAGTGCCGTAGGGGACCGCACCGCCACTTCCCAGCAAATTAGGGACACTGTTGCTCCTGGGGTATCGGCGAGGACCATTCGCAACCGTCTCCATGAAGCTGGGCTACGGTCCCGCACACCGTTAGGTCGTCTTCCGCTCACGCCCCAACATCGTGCAGCCCGCCTCCAGTGGTGTCGCGACAGGCGTGAATGGAGGGACGAATGGAGACGTGTCGTCTTCAGCGATGAGAGTCCTTCTGCCTTGGTGCCAAAGATGGTCGTATGCGTGTTTGGCGCCGTGCAGGTGAGCGCCACAATCAGGACTGCATACGACCGAGGCACACAGGGCCAACACCCGGCATCATGGTGTGGGGAGCGATCTCCTACACTGGCCGTACACCACTGGTGATCGTCGAGGGGACACTGAATAGTGCACGGTACATCCAAACCGTCATCGAACCCATCGTTCTACCATTCCTAGACCGGCAAGGGAACTTGCTGTTCCAACAGGACAATGCACGTCCGCATGTATCCCGTGCCACCCAACGTGCTCTAGAAGGTGTAAGTCAACTACCCTGGCCAGCAAGATGCCAGCAAGATCTCCGGATCTGTCCCCCATTGAGCATGTTTGGGACTGGATGAAGCGTCGTCTCACGCGGTCTGCACGTCCAGCACGAACGCTGGTCCAACTGAGGTGCCAGGTGGAAATGGCATGGCAAGCCGTTCCACAGGACTACATCCAGCATCTCTACGATCGTCTCCATGGGAGAATAGCAGCCTGCATTGCTGCGAAAGTTGGATATACACTGTACTAGTGCCGACATTGTGCATGCTCTGTTGCCTGTGTCTATGTGCCTGTGGTTCTGTCAGTGTAATCATGTGATGTATCTGACCCCAGGAATGTGTCAATAAAGTTTCCCCTTCGTGGGACAATGAATTCACGGTGTTCTTATTTCAATTTCCAGGAGTGTACTACTAATTGTATCTGCCAAATTATGTCAAAGCACAATACATAAGAGAGGCAGTCAATTAAAAAACTGAACACTTGCCCGGAATCGTACTATTCAGAAGTAAACCACGACATGCTTTAAGACATTTATCACAGTGTGAGACAAGTCGATCAATCCTTGTTATGTAGAATGCATTCGCCCGCTGACAGGTCCACAAATGCACCCACTCGTGTGCTTCCTCGTTCGACCGAAACCGACGTCCATAGAAGTCTTACTTACCGTCGTCGAATATGTGAAAGATCCAGACTGTATGGAGAATGTTGCAGTGTTTCCCAACCAAATCACTAAAGTATGTGCTTCGTTCGACTTCCAATTGGGAGGGTGGGGGGGGGGGGGGGGGCGCTATCGTGCAACATGATGACTCTGTCTGACAACGGACGCTGGAATGGTACAATTCAAAAGTGATTACCGCATGGGTCAAGACATTTATCCCACTGGGAGGAGACGAGTCTATCAAATTCCCGGCGGGGTCAGGGATTTTCTCTGCCTCGTGATGGCTGGGTGTTGTGTGCTGTCCTTAGGTTAGTTAGGTTTAAGTAGTTCTAAGTTCCAGGGGACTGATGACCATAGATGTTAAGTCCCATAGTGCTCAGAGCCATTTGAACCATTTTTTTCAGTCTATCAATCCCTGTTTTGTAGAACGCGTGTGGCCGCTGGTCGGTCCACAAACACTCTCAATCATGTAGTTCCTCATTCGACTGATGTCATCTTCCATGGAAATCTTACTTCAGGTCGCCAAATATGTGAAAACCACACTATCAAAGATCTGGACTGTATGGAGGATGTTGCAGTGTTTCCCAACCATATCAATAATGAATGTCTTTCGTTTGAGTGG
This sequence comes from Schistocerca cancellata, assembly GCF_023864275.1. NCBI lineage: Eukaryota > Metazoa > Arthropoda > Insecta > Orthoptera > Acrididae > Schistocerca > Schistocerca cancellata. Next base: position 113,027,174 of record NC_064636.1, on the reverse strand, counting down.
TAGTGTGCGGGCGGCCGTTATCGTGCTACAGCATGATTCTGTCTGACGGCATTCCAACGGCATGAGGCCAATGGGCAAAGCCAGCTGTGGAAACATCCAACATCTCCACAGCCAAAGAAATCCAAAGCTGTTCACACAAGTTCTAGTAAGGTTACGATGACCTTCTTCGACTGCAGGGATCCTATGCTCGTCGAGTTCCTCAAGCGTGGAGCCACGACAACGCGCTGTGGTATGAAGACACTCTGCAGAAACTGCGGGCCACATACGAGGACATGGCTGACTTTTACAAATGGCTGATTTTTATGGGGACTTGCATGTCGGAAACCCAAAGCTGGTCGGCTAATCGTGTTTTGTTGTCATACGCGTCTACAGAGAGTAATTGAAGGGCGGTGAAAGCAGGAGCAGGCCACAAGGTATTGGATGACTACACCTCAGCACAGAATGTGGAGGACGAACACTTGCCCACTCTCTTAAGTAGTACTGGCTGGGAAATCTGGCGGGTCTGATGACAGAGTACAGACTGTTGAATAATCACTATGGGACATGGTGCTCCGCAGCAGCCGAGCCCCACATGTTACCATGCTGAACCAGTGATGTCGCCACTTAAGACTGCCGTAGACACGGCATCATCGAGAATGGACCGTGGATAAAGTGGAAATCTGTCGCCTGGTCAGATGAATCACGTTTCTTGTTTCAACAGGCCTGTGGCCGTATCTGGATGCACCATCATTTGAGCCAATGTCTTATCAAAACATGTACTGCACCCAGATGTGGGATGGTCGGGACAGAACTATGCGACAGGGAACACTCAGCTGTGCTTCCGTGGGACCTATGATAGTAGTCTGAGGCACCGTGACAGATATGGCCTTAGTGAAGATCGAGCTAACGGGATGTGAGGAGCGTAATAGTGAACTCACGATCATGTCTTGGTGACCAATTCGGCAGTTTTGAACCCAACAGAACACATATGGGATACTGTAGGGCGCCAGATCCGCACCTCCAAAACCACTGCCCCATAATTTACGGGAGTTATGTGGCCTGTGCGCAGACATTTAATGGCACATAGCTTCGACAACCCATTAAGGGCTTTTCGAATATATACTACGCAGAATTGCAGCTGTACTTGATTCTGAAGGTGGGTTAGCATGCTGTTAAGCAGCTGGATATAACGTTTTGGGTTATCAGTGATGCTTTGGTCTTAAAACATGTGCAGTTGGTGTAACGTTGGATGAGAATGTAAACACGAAATCGGTGTAAAGTCATATCCTCATTGCCTTCAGTGTTGGTCATTTTGACGTACACGGTCAAGTCACATAACGTGACCATGTGTCAAAAGCCTAAATAACCACCACTTGCAAGTGGACATGTAGGAACAGAGTCATTGAGGTTCTGGAAAGTACTGATATGGATGCGGAACTATGCTGACTTCAGTGCTGTGGCCAGCTGCTCTAGGTATCTTTGTTGAGGATCAACAGCGTCAAAAGCCCAATCGAATTCTCCCACGGATTCGCGATTCGGTTTACGTCCAGGGAGTTTGGGTGCCAGGGGAGTACGGTAAACTCTCCTGCTGTTCTTTACTACACATGAGCACTGCGAGCTATGTGACGTGTTGCATTGTCCTTCTGGTAGATGCCATCATGTTGAGGCAAAACTAACTGGATGTAGGGGTAGACATGGTCCTCAAGGGTAGACTGATACTTGCCTCTATCCAGAGTGCCTTTCAGAATGAGGAGCTGACTCAGGGAATACAATGAAAACAGTCCCTAGACCACAACGTTTCCTCCTACTGCCTGAAGCCCTTTGCTTTCAGACATTTCACGCTGTACACGCTAATGGCCACGTGTCCATTGGAACATAAAATGTGACTCATCTAAAATAACCCACCTGTCCAGTTGAGGTACTTGCGTGCAATTTCCAGCTGTCTTCACCGATGAACAGCCGTCAACATGGGCGTAGATATCATGTGCCTGCTGTCGTCGCTGAACACAGCAACATTCCCCGAAACGGTTGCTGATGTCACACCTTCGGTAGCGTCTTGGTTCATCTGGGCTGACAGTTGATCTACAGCTGCACATCTCTTCGCCTGTCGACATCCCCACAGCCCTGTCATCTGTCATCTATGACGTGTGGTGCACCACAGTTCCTTTGGCGCCAATTTAGTATAGTGCCACTTTCCCATGCACAGTGTCCTTCAAGCACAGCGACATGCGAACAGTTTACAAAAAAACGTTTCCATCCTTGGCCCAAAAGCCAATGATCAAACGGTTCAAATGGCTGTAAGCACTATGGGACTTAACATCTGAGGTCATCAGTCCCCGCCTGCCGTGGTGGCCGAGCGGTTCTAGGCGCTACGGTCTGGAACCGCGCGACCGCTACGGTCGTAGGTTCGAATCCTGTGATGTCCTCAGGTTAGTTAGGTTTAAGTAGTTCTAAGTTCTAGGGCACTGATGACCTTAGACGTTAAGTCCCATAGTGCTCAGAGCCATTTGAACCATATTTCCATCAGTCCCCTACACTCAGACCTACTTAAACCTAACTAAGGACACCACACACATCCATGCCCGAGGCAGGATTCGAACCTGCGACTGTTGCAGCAGCGCGGTTCCGGACTGAAACGCCTAGAACCGCTCGGCCACAGTGGCCGGCAGCAAATGATCAACCTCTTCCAGACGTCAGATAAATCGGCCCTTTTCCACAATTAGACGACTTTTTCAGCGTCCCGTTGACACACTTTATTTACCCTTCAATGGTAGTGCTGCCAACTGGCGCCTGTCAGTGGTTATTGTACACTGAAGAGCCAAAGAAACTGGTACACCTGCCTAATATCGTGTAGGACCCCCACAAGCACGCAGAAGTGCCTCAACACGACGTGGCATGGACTCCACTAATGTCTGAAGTAGTGCTCGAAGGAATTGACCATGAATCCTGCAGGGCTGTCCATAAGTCCATAAGACTACGAAGGGGTGCTGATCTCTTCTGAACAGCACGTTGCAAGGCATCCCAGATATGCTCAATAACGTTCATGTCTGGGGAGTCCGGTGGCCAGCGGAAGTGTTTAAACTCAAAAGAGTGTCCCTGGAGCCACTCTGTAGCAATTCTGGACGTGTGGGGTGTCACATTGTCCTGCTGAAATTGCCCGAGTTCACCAGAATACATAATGGACACGAATTCATGCAGGTGACGATACAGAATGCTTACGTACGTGTCACCTGTCACAGTCGTATCTAGATGTATCAGGGGTCCCACATCACTGGAAGTGCATACGCCCAACACCATTACAGAGCCTCCACCAGCTTCAACAGCCCCCTACTGACATGCAACGTCCATTGATTCATGAGGTTGTCTCCATACCCTTACACGTCCATCCACTCAATACAATTTGAAATGGGACTCGTCCGACCAGCCAACAAGTTTCTAGTCATCAACAGTCCAACGTCGGTGTTGATGGGCCCAGGGGAGGCGGAAAGCTTTGTGTCGTGCAGTCATCGAGGGTACACGAGTAGGCTCCGAAACCTAATGTCGATCAAGTTTCGTTGAATTCACATGCTGACACATTTTGATTGCCCAGCACTGAAATCTGCAACAACTTGCGGAAGGATTTCACTTACGTCACGTTCAACGATTCTCTTCAGTCATTGTTGGTCCCATTCTTGCAGGGTCTTTTTTCCGGCCACAGCGATGTCGGAGATCTGATGTTTTACCGGATTACTGATACTCACGGTACACTCGTAAAATGGTCGTACGCGAAAATCCCCACTTCATCGCTACCTCGGAGATGTTTTGTCCCATGGCTCGTACGCCGACTATAACACGACGTTCAAACTCGCTAAAATATGGATAACCTGCCATTATATCAGCAGTAACCGATCTAACAACTGCGCCAGACACTTGTTGTTTTATTTAGGCGTTGCTGACTGCAGCGCCGTGTTCCGCTTGTTTACATATCTGTATTTTAAGGGGCTCCGGAACGCCCTGTACTTGCAAAGTTAAAATAACGCTTATAAATTACATCTTTCCTCACAAAGTATTTGAGGTAGGAAGTTGAACTTTTTACAGATTATTTATTGGAATATGGGCTACAACTTAACACAGGTATTTTACAAAATTTTAGTTCAGTTATTAAAGATGATTTTTTTTCAATTGTAATGAAAATTCACAACATTTTTTTGCAATTTTTTATTTATGTATTCAAAAATATACAGTTTTTTGGAAAAAGGCTGTGTTAAATTATGCAGAAGGTACTGTGTAACATTTACTGAAAGTTTGAAACAAATATGTTTGGAAGATCCTTATTAAACATGTAATTAGTATGAGAAAATAAAAGTTTTGTGAATCGAGCGACAAAGATTGGATTAACTTTTTAGTGCATTCCAGGTCAATAGGATGGATTATCTTCATCCTCTGCAAACTCCTCCTCCAGCTTCCTCTTGTTCCTGCTCCTGTTTACTCTTACTTATATTTCTAGACTCTTTACAGCCCTGTCTGCAGCCCGAAGGCGTTCCTTGTCTAAAGCAAGCATCGCTCGTACCATGTTAGAACCTATATTCATTCCCATATTTATAAATACCTTGCACCTTACAATGTTGCCATCATTGAAAGTCGCAACAGCATCATACACACCAAAGTGAAGTGTTTCTATTCCTACAAATACAGTCTTGGGGATTCTCGACCATATAACACTATTTACACTTTCATTGGGGTTTTAAGTTTTTCCGTGAATACACTTTTTCAACAGTTCAGGTGCTGCTAAGTCTCTGAAAATACGTTTTATCACCTCCATTATTGCATGAGGCAGACTATGCTTGTGAGTGTACACTTCACCAGTTAGCAATCCTTTGTTATATTTACACCAACTGTCTTCTTCTTTGGGACACAAGCTATGTTGGGGATTTTCATCGGTTGAAGAAGTATGAAAAAAAAAGAGCCCAAACAGCCTTCTTCATTTCGTCGATACTTCAGAGGATTTCTAATAACTTTACTTTTACTCATTATTATACTTCAACAAAACAGAGACTCAAGTAACAGAATTAAATACGAATATTTTCGAGATAACGACAGAGTAAATAAACATGAAACAATCGACAATCACACCAGCGATATATATTGAACCATCACAGGTTAGCCACAACACATACTTTATCTCACATCACTAAAATGTACCTCATGAACACGGACGTTAATAATAACACCATTTGACAGCAGTTTAACAGCGCCACAGTGGGTCACACCCATGTAGAACACATTTCAAAAAAAATTTAAAAATAGTTCTAGTCTTCGGAATTTAATAAATTATATATCTATTAAAAGGTAATAGTCTGCAGATTCAGAAAACGCAAAAAAGTAGAACTTGAACTTTTCATGATTTTGAGCCTTTCCGGAGCCCCTTAATACACATACCAGTTTCTTTGACGCTTCAGTGTAAATCGTTCAGTTTCCCCAGCACGACAATGACGGCGCTCTTTTTCCGCGTTCTGTGGACATACTTTGTATACCCTTCACTGCTAGTGCTACCACCTGAGGTCTGAGGGTGGTTATTGGACGGTGGTCACATTACTGCGGCTGGACAGTGTACTATTTCTTGTATTTAGACGATATTGAACGTTAGTGCTTGTAGACATTTGTTAGCTCTGTTTTCTTCCAACTACTCGGCAGCTTTTTGGTTTGGGGGTTGAACGGCACATTATTCATTCCATTTCATTCCCTTAATGTGATATTTTTCCTATGTACGCCACAACGTGGAACACGATTTTTGGTAGCCAAGTATCACTGAATGTCCACGCTATACACGAAATACTAAGCCTGTTCGGAAAGTAAGTGGTTTCCATTTCCCGACCGATCGTACCTAACCTTCCGAATCGCCTTTGTATATTTTAGCTTATAGTGGGCCCACAACACAAAACTCGCCCAGAAGGTATCTCATGCATCTTAATATAGGCAACCCAGCTTGCATCATCCGAATCTGGGGCAGAAGGTTTGCCTACTTTAAGGGGCATGTAACGGGACATTCTCCTCTACCATTACTCTTCCTCAATAGTCGATACCAGTATTATTTTTCGAATTTTAGTCAGATCGATATTATCTCAGTTGCTTTTCTGAAAACCTTCATTTAATTTTATATGCAGTATGTTATATTTCAAGCTAAAATTTATGAAAAGTAATTACTTTATTTTGAATGTTACAATCGATAAGTACTAGTTCTGAATGTACAGTTAAAATTAGTTTTTTTGAGAAACATTTGACATTACGGATTATCTGGCACACTTAAAATTACTATTATTAATTACGCAGTCTAGTACTGTTTGCTATGTTTATTTCGGGATTGAGTTGGGAAATAATAATCGAAAGTAACAGAATTTCTTTTGTCAAGAAAAATTACAAACTCTTTGGAATATTGTTATTTCCGCTGAATGTCTCTGATGAGGTAGGACGTATTCTTGTATTTTGTGCGAACAATGTAATTTCGGCTTTGTTAATGTGAAAAATCAAAAGACTGTATGATACACTAGAATGTGACAAAATATATTAACGTAACAACAGAAGTTCTGCAACAACAACCTTCTAATTTATTTAGATCAACTCAACAATGATGGCCTGAAATGTGCGAAATTGAGCTTCAAGAATCAGACCCCTAGGCAAGAAGAAGTGGAACCTACTCTTTGTGAAAAGATAACTAAACTGGAAAGTTTGTTGTAACCTTCGCTCCTCTCAGATATTCAGAAAAGACTAATGTGGCGAGTAGCTGCAAGTAGGAGAGAGGGAGTAGATCGCCGAAGTGACTTCGTTAGCAGCGAGTATTTATCAGAAACATTCCCTGAGGTACTGAGCCGGTAATACCTTGTATCAGTTCAGTTTCACAAGTTGCTCTGGGGCATAGGAGATGTGACCTCTTTATGTGACTGCATAAAAAAGATGAAGAAAACTTTGTCGGATAACGCTTCTGTGCTGTTACCTCCTCAACGCGGTTGAATACATCCCTGGGCATGCACGTAATGAAGTACTACAGAGCCCTGCACGGCAAAATAGCAGCATATCAGATGAATAAGTCATGTGGTATTTTTTAATGTGTTTCGGAATAAATAGGTAATTTCTGCTACGAATTTGTCGATAGTGATTCTCTAACGAGAAACGAACTGTAAAATCTCTTTTTTTTTTCATTGTCGGTGGAAGCACAGAGTTTTATTTTTCCGCTGTGCTAATTTATTCACGGGCGTAAACAGTATTAAGAGACGCATTGAATCGCATGCGTCCCGACTTCCAATAGAGACGGACTTAATTACATTTTTATTTAATTAACGTTTTCATAGACTCGTTAATGAAGTAGAAAATTATAAATTTTAATTTCCGCGTCGCAATAGCTGTTTTATCGTCTGGGTGTATAAACACTGACTGTGCTCATTACATGCATTATTTTCTTCTGAATACTTTTTGGGACTAAGCATCAAGGTGTGTGCGTCAAACATTATTGAATACTCAGTCCTAAGAGCGATTAAAGAGAAGGAAAACTGTGAAAGGAACGTAAATTGTAGCATAGTACGTCTACATCTGTCTATATGCGCCACAAGCTAGTGTACAGTGTGTTGCACAGGGTACTTCAAACTTATGTCATCATTTTGCTGCGGTATTCGATTCGCATGTTGAACGAGGGAAAAATGTCTTCCTATACCTCTTTCAACGCGCCTCCACTGATGCCTGCGGGAGGTACGCATCGTTGGCAATCCTTTTAGAATGCGGTGACACCTATTCCACAAGGAATTTTTTTACAGAAGTAGTAGTAGTATGTGCGGTCCAGTAAATAAACAATTAACGAAAAGATTAGTGTAGTCTTTTCCACAGTGCCGAAACATGACCACTGTTGCACGGAAAGACGACAAATGCTTACAAGGCAAGTGCGCGATGTCGAATGATCAGAGAGACCCATACAGAAGGTGGTCAGAATATAAATCGCTCATCTCAGAACTTGAGGCACGCAAAACTGCATGGCTCACAATGAGTACCGTTTGAATGATCACCTACTCTAGTTCTAGGAGAGGAACCCTGCTAACGCAAACAAACAAATTATCGATATAACGGGAGCAAAACCACATATATTTCAATGTCACGAACTATGTCTCTATCTGCCTGTTCTTAAAATAATTACGCTGCCTGGAAAACAACTGAACTGGAGTGAGCTGTTCAAAGAGCAGGTGTGGGATTTCAATCTAAGCAAAGGGATGCATTATTGAAAAGTTTCTCAAAAACGTGAGGTGCCCATAGTTAGAGCTTTGTACCATAAATGACGCATTTTCAAGTAAGCCTACGATAGAAACGCCACCACCTTTAATGTATTTTGACTGATATTTTAGATGCTGAGAAACGATTTTGTAGCTTGATTGTGTGTGTTGCTGTCGTATATTTTGACAAGCTGAGGTATTAACACTGGCATAAAAATTGTGTCGCTGGAACATTCTGAGACATTTTAAAGATTGCATTAATATTGTGACACGTGATAATCATCATATAAGAGTTTTTATGTGGAAAATGAGTTGAACTTTACGAGCCTGGTACAGAGATGGAGATACGGATGTTTACAAGTGCTGCTTGTCCTGTAAGTTCATGGCATAAAGATGGCGCGTGTGAGTTTTGCAGGCGTTCTTTAGATGTGCAAATATTACAAATTACACTTTTTATGTAATTTATTGGATAAATACTTCTGAACAGATTACAAAAATCCAGATCATTTACATCCTTTTGAGTACCAGTACAAGATGGCTCCTCTGGGGATATATCTACATCTACATCTACATGGATACTCTGCAAATCACGTTTAAGTGCCTGGCAGAGGGTTCATCGAACCACTTTCACCATTCTCTATTATTCCAATATCGTATAGCGCGCGGGAGGAATGAACACCTATATCTTTCCGTACAAGCTCTGATTTCCCTTATTTTATCTTTGTGATCGTTCCTCCCTATGTAAGTCGGTGTCAACAAAATGTTTTCGCATTCGGAGGAGAAAGTTGGTGATTGGAATTTCGTGAGAAGATTCCGCCGCAACGAAAAACGCGTTTCTTTTAATGATGTCTATCCCAAATCCTGTATCATTTCTGTGACACTCTCCCATATTTCGCGATAATACAAAACGTGCTGCCTTTCTTTGAACTTTTTCGATGTACTCAGTCAGTCCTATCTGGTAAGGATCCCACACCGCGCAACAGTATTCTAAAAGAGGACAGACAAGCGTAGTGTAGGCAGTCTCCTTAGTAGATCTGTTACATTTTCTAAGTGTCCTGTCAATAAAACGCAGTCTTTGGTTAGCCTTCCCCACAATATTCTCTATGTGTTCCCTCCAATTTAAATTCTTCGTAATTGTAATTCCTAGGTATTTAGCTGCATTTACGGCTTTTAGATTAGACTGATTTATCGTATAACCGAAGTTTAACGCGTTCTTTTTAGCACCCATGTGGATGACCTCACACTTTTCGTTATTTAAGCTCAACTGCCACTTTACGCGCCATTTAGATATTTCTTCTAAATCGTTTTGCAGTTTGTTTTGATTTTCTGATGACTTTATTAGTCGATAAACGATAGCGTCATTTGCAACGACCGAAGACGGCTGCTCAGATTGTCACCCAAATCGTTTATATAGATAAGGAACAGCAAAGGGCCTATAATACTACCTTGGGAAACGCCTGAAATCACTTCTGTTTCACTCGATAACTTTCCGTCAATTACTACTAACTGTGACCTATCCGACAGGAAATCACAGATCCAGCCACATAACTGAGACGATACATAAGCACGCAATTTCACTACGAGCCGATTGTGTGGTACAGTGTCAAAAGCCTTCCGGAAATCCAGGAATACGGAATCGGTCTGAAATCCATTGTCAATAGCACTCAGCACTTCATGTGAATAAAGAGCCAGTTGCGTTTCACAAGAACGATGTTTACTAAACCCATGTTGACTGTGTGTCAATAGAGCGTTTTCTTCGAAGTAATTCATTACGTTCGAGGACAATATATGTTCTAAAATCATGCTGCATATCGACGTTAACGATATGGGCCTGTAATTTAGTGGATTACTCCTACTACCTTCTTGAATATTGATGTGACCTGTGCAACTTTCCAGTCTTTGGGTACGGATGTTTCGTCGAGCGAACGGTTGTATATGATTGTTAAGTATGGAGCTAATGCATCAGCATAGTCGGAAAGGAACCTAATTGGTATACAGTCTGGACCAGAAGACTTGCTTTTGTTGATTTAAATTGCTTCACTACTACGAGGATATTTACTTCCACGTTACTTATGTTGGCAGCTGTTCTCGATTCGAATTCTGGAATATTTACTTCGTTTTCTTTTGTGAAGGCATTTCGAAAGGCTGTGTTTAGTAACTCTGCTTTAGCAGCACTGTCTTCGATAGTATCTTCATTGCTACCGCGGAGAAAAGGCTGTTTCAGGCTGTTTCTTGCCGGTAACATACTTCACATACGACCAGAATCGCTTTGGAATATCTGCCAGGTTTCGAGACAAAGTTTCGTGGTGGAAACTGTTATAAGCATCTCGCATTGAAGTCCGCGCAAAATTTTATGATTGGCTGTTTCATTTTACTGACCATTAAAGTACTAGGCTGTAATTGTTTCGTTTTAATGGCGAGTATAAATATTAGGCTCTTACTGGAGAAGAGGGTAAGGGATGGGAGGGAGAGACGGAGGGGAGGGGTTACAAAGCGTAACTGCGTTAGTTTTGCCATTCTGGATCATTTGAACTTTATAAAATGCTCTTTTAAATTTAAATTTTTATTTTTTATTTTTATTTTTCAATTTCCTGCCATATTTTCAATTACTCCCAGTGCCATCATGCAATCTTAAACTTCCCTCCAGTGTCATCTATGCTGCCATCCAGGCTCTTGAATTTTTGAATTTGTCAAATGGTTCAAATGGCTCTGAGCACTATGGGACTTAACTTCTAAGGTCATCAGTCCCCTCCCTAGAACTTAGAACTACTGACCTAAGGACATCACACACATCCATTCCCGAGGCAGGATTCAAACCTGCGACCGTAGCGGGCGCGCGGTTCTAGACTGTAGCGCCTAGAACCGATCGGCCACCCCGGCCGGCGAATTTCTTGTCACTGCCAGCAAATACAGCACCACGACTGAAGCAGTGAAAGCTTGAACTGTGTGCTGGAAGAGTACTACTGTTCTATTTATGCACAGAAGCGTTTCGGGCTTTCACCCATCATCAGTTTGCGTAATACATGAATATCATAGTGACGTATACAGTTCCTATCGAGAGCGGGAAGCTCCGTCAAGCTAATGCGGAATATACTGTTCTATACAGAGAAGTCGCGCTCCTAGAAAATTTTAGCGAAATACACGAAGACCTGGAGAGGACTGAAGAAGGGTTTAGCAGTTGAACCTTTCCCCCTTCCCCCCGGCCGCCGCCGCCACCACCTCATTGCTGTTATATATTGCGATTGCAGAACAATCAGTGGAAGTAGTCGTATCCGATAAAGCAGTCTTTCTTCAGGCCACGAGTGGCCTACCGGGACATCCGACCGCCATGTCATCCTCATGGGAGGATGCGGATAGGAGGGTTGTGGTCGGCACACCGCTCTCCCGGTTGTTATGATGATATTCTCGACCGATGCCGCTACTATTCGGTCGAGTAGCTCCTCATTTGACATCACGAGGCTGGGTGCACCCTGAAGAATGGCAACAGCGCATGGCGGCTCGATGGTCACCCATCCAAGTGCCGGCCACGCCCAACAGCGCTTAACTTCGGTGATCTCACGGGAACCGGTGTATCCACTGCGGCAAGGCCGTTGCCAGTCATATCAGATATCCGGTAAATACCAAAAAATACAGTTTGTGTACAGAGCATTTTAAAGTGGAAAGACCACATAAAATGTCTAACATTCTGCGTGGTGTCTGTTTGTTCTATATCGTGTCTCCCTACCACTTTCGCGCAACGACGCTCTGAGCGTGTTTTTTTTTTTTTAGGGAATTGACTAGTTTGAACCTGGGACCTGTTGCTGGTGACGCCAGACCACACATGACATGTAGAGTTCAGAAGAATTCAGTGAGACTAGCGATGATATAACCAAATACTTAATGATTTCAGCGTCAGCTCCACTGCACTCCCTGTAAAAGAATCTTAATACTAACTAAATTTAGTGGAAGGGGTTCAAGGCTTTCCTATTTTTAGTTACCTGGTAAAATAACGTCGAAAAAGCAGTTAAGTTTACCATTGGAAATTTTATTCTACTCACAAAACATCGTTTATAAATTGCACTATTGATAAAAGGAAATGTTTTAATACAGGATGATAAAAAACCAACTGCGTTCAACAAAAATGTGAACGAATATTCCTTGAGTGGGTTTCCAAGTTCTACAATGGATCGATGGATGACCTATGCCATATCACATCTATAATCTAGCTTTAAATTAAGTTTCACAAGAGAGAAAACTATCAAAATGGTCTACAGTGACCCTCAATTATCTTTAATTACTTATCTAACTTGTCGTATATTACAGTGGCTGATGTGACTTCTCAATAACTATACAACAGAAAAATCATCGCGTTTCAGATTTTTACTTCAAGTGGCAAATGTGAACACCATGAGCTTTAATTGACGATCGACACTAGTATTACGTAAAAAGGGGGTGTAAGAGATGAGACTTCTGCAGTTCTGAGTGAAGCCTTATGCGCTCAAAAATGCGGCATCGTGTGCGTTCATACCTTGTCGGTGTTTAGGCAGCGTCAGGGAGCGGCGGGCAGCACAGCTCCGCTCACCTCGCTGTCTCGGAAGCAACTCGCTTTTAACTTCTCCTTACTACAATTTACCGAAGTTGGTTTAAAAAAACTATCTGGCTGTGTTTTCATCTGACCAATCAGGGTCTCAATGTTAACCTTAAGCTCCGCCTACAAAAATTCTGTCCATCCAATGAGAAACGTTCTACTTTTCGTGGTGGGGCAATATTTTTAAAGTTTGCAATGTAACAGAGACGCGAAAAAGTCTCACGCTAAAACTTGCAGCTGGTGTGGTCCTTTTAGCGTTATTGTAAGATCTATACTGTTCTTCTGGAGGGCTCTATCTTTTAACATGGGCTGGGGGGTGGTCCTAACGTAACAGAGACGCGAAAAAGACTCACGCTAAAACTTGCGGCTGGTGTGGCCCTTTTAGCGTTATCGTAAGATCTATACTGTTCTTCTGGAGGGCTCTATCTTTTAACATGGGCTGGGGGGTGGTCCTGACGTAACAGAGACGCGAAAAAGACTCACGCTAAAACTTGCGGCTGGTGTGGCCCTTTTAGTGTTATCGTAAGATCTATACTGTTCTTCTGGAGGGCTCTAGCTTTTAACATGGTCTGAGGGATGGTTCTACCGGTTATCTGGCGACGTGGGTGTCCGTCCCTTATCGTAGGGCCTTCTAGCTTAACACGGTTCTGCTATCGGCTTCTGTTCTCGTTTCTCCCCTCGGAACTGCGTCTGTCTCACGGTGGGAAGGTATGACATGCATTTAGGCATTCTTGTGTTAGTCTTTGGTATTCCATTTGCTCACTCGTTACTCGTATTACTTTGGTTAATTTAATGTCAGGATTTATTCGGAGCTATGTGACATAGTACTGGATTTGCTTATCATGTCAGGGTTTTCATGGAAGGTGTTGGATTTGCCTGACACCTTACAAATGCTAGTAACAGGAAAGACTGATGCCACAGCGACCTACGGGAGAATGCTCAGCAGATGTACTCCACCTGCAAAGGAGGTAGCTTACCAAACCCTCGATCGACTGATAGGCATTACAGCCCATCAGCCTGGGATCCATACCGAACAGGATCGATAGAGTACATGGAGGAGATCCTGAGGAGAGCAGCACATTTTATCACAGATTCATTGAGAAAGCACTAACATGTCATGGAGATGTGCGTGCAACTCCAGACGCTACATGAGTGGCGTTCTCCATCACAGTGTGGATGAGAGTTTTTGAGAGTGTACAGTTGTGGAAGATGTGCTGGTGTGAGCTGTCGCCAGCACACTGGTCAGCCAAGTTGTAGCGCGAGAGGGGCCAGAGACAGACCTGCAAGAAACACGCCGCCAACACTCTCCTGACAGCAAGTGTTTAGGCCGCTGCCACTGAGACACCTGTCGCTAACTCACATTCTAGGTGGCGTCTGTCAGCTCACATTACCAGATACAATAGTACATAGTGACCAGATTAGTTGTAATAGCAAGAGTTCGGATACTGCCTGCAAGAGGATTGTTATGGATAAGCCTCTACCATAATACAAGGACTCTGTTAAAGTTAAGTAGCAGCTGGTTGTTCATATAAATAAAGAACTGAGTTAATCCAGGTGTGAATTTGTGTTGTAGAAAGAATATACGACCACACACGGTAGCCGAGCAGTCTCAGGCACCTTGCCACGGTTCGGGTGGCCACCCCTGTTGGAAGTTCGAGTCCTCCATCGGGCGTGGGTTTGTGTGTTGTCCTTAGCGTAAGTTACATTAAGCAGTGTTTAAGCCAAGGAACCGATGAACTTAGCAGTTTGGTACCGTAGGACTTTCCAAAAGAATATACTGGTCACCCATAACAAAATGCTCTCCCTTGATTCCTATGCTACCAGACTCTACAGAAGCACACCGTCTTGAGGGCCACGAGTGGCCTACCGGGACCATCCGACCGCCGTGTCATCCTCAGAGGAGGATGCGGATAGGAGGGGCATGGGGTAACCACACCGCTCTCCCGGTCGTTATGATGGTATTCTTGACCGACGCCGCTACTATTCGGTCGAGTAGCTCCTCAGTTGACATCACGAGGCTTAGTGCAGCCCGACAAATGGCAACAGCGCATTGCGGCCAGGGTGGTCACCCATCCAAGTGCCGACCACGCCCGACAGCGCTTAACTTCGGTGATCTCACGGGAACCGGTGTATCCACTGCGGCAGGCCGCTGCCACTCTACAGAAGAGTCAACAAATATATTCTTTCCTAGTATGTAAATCTTGTGTAACGACCATGAAGGTAAAATTAGAGAGATTCCAGATAACAAGGAGGCTTACCAGCACTCGTTCCCCCCGAGAATAAGTCATGACTGGAACAGGAAAGGCGGGAAGTGACAGTGATTCATAAAGCAACTCCCACCATACATCATAAGGTGGGTTTTGGAGTAAAGTTGTAGATGTGAATTACATCGAATGTTTCTAAATTGATATGGTAATTTGGCACATATGAGGTGTGGTGATATAGAGGAATGGACGTTAATAGATGGGCAGATCGCATAACTGACGAGGAGGTACTGACTGAAATTTGGGATAGAAGATACACTATGTTTTAAAAGGTATCCGGACAAGACCAAAAAACATACGTTTTTCGTATTAGCTGCATTGTGGTACAACCTACTGCCAGATACTCCATATGAGCGACCTCAGTAGTCATTACACATCGTGAGAGAGCAGAATAGGGTGCTCCACGGAACTCAAGGACATCGAACGCCGTCAGGTGACTGGGTGTCACTTGTGTCATATCTCCTAAACATCGCTAGGTCCACTGTTTCCAATGTGATGGTGAATTGGAAACGTGAAGGGACACGTACAGCACAAAAGCGTACAGGCCGACCTCCTCTGTTGACTGACAGAGACTGCCGACAGTTGAAGAGGGTCCTAATGTGTAATATGCAGACATCTATCCAGACCATCACACAGGAATTCCAAACTGCATCAGGATCCACTGCAAGTGCTGTGACAGTTAGGCGAGCGGTGAGAAAACTTGGATTTCATGGTTGAGCGGCTGCTCGTAAGCCACACATCACGCCGGTAAATGCCAAACGACGTCTCAGTTGGTGTAAGGAGCGTAAACATTGGACTATGGAACAGTAGAAAAACGTGTGGAGTGACGAATCACGGTACAACATGTGGCGACCCGATGGCGGGGTGTGGGTATGGCGAATGCCCGCTGAACGTCATCTGCCAGTGTGTGTAGTGCCAACAGTAAAATTCGGAGGCGGAGGTGTTATGGTGTAGTCGAGTTTTTCATGGAGGGGGCTTGCACCCCTTGTTGTTTTTCGGGGCACTATCACAGCACAGGCCCACATGTTTTAAGCAACTTCTTGCTTCTCACTGTTGAAGAGCAAATGGGGGATGGCGATTGCATCTTTCAACGTGATTGAGGACCTATTCATAATGCATGGCCTGTGGTGGAGTGGTTATATGACAATAACATCCCTGTAATGGACCGGCCTGCACAGAGACCTGAGCTGAATCCTATAGGACACCTCTTGGATGTTTTGGAACGCCGATTTAGTGCCAGGCCTCAACGTCTGACATCAATACCTCTGCTCAGTGCAGCATTCCGTGAAGAAAGGACTGCCATTTCACACGAAAGCTTCCAGCGACTGATTGAACGTTGGCCTGCGAGAGTGGAAGCTGTCATCGAAGGTAAGTGTGGGCCAACACCACACTGAATTCCAGCATTGCGAATGGAAGGCGCCACGAACTTGTAAGTAATTTTTAGCCAGGTGTCCGGATACTTTTGATCACATAGGGTATTTGTGCCACAGGTACTTGTGCAGAGACGTGGGAGCCTTTCAGAGTGTAGAGTACAGAGTAATGTATTGGGCTGCATCGCACTGTATACGAGAGCAGCAACAGCTGCTGAGGGTACCATCACAAGTTTTCCATTCAGTTAAGAGTTTTACCTACTGCAGTGATATAGAGGGAATAAACCAAGAAGGTATAGTCTGCGCAAAATGCTATGGTCGCTAGATACGCAACCGAGCGAGGTGACGCAGTGGTTAGACACTGGACTCGCATTCGGGAGGACGACGGTTCAATCCCGCGTCCGGCCATCCTGATTTGGGTTTTCCATGATTTCCCTAAATCGCTCCAGGCAAATGCCGGGATGGTTCCTTTCAAAGGGCACGGCCGACTTCCTTCCCCATCCTTCCCTAATCCGATGAGAGCGATGACCTCGCTGTCTGGTCTCCTTCCCCAAAAACGACATAACAACCCGCTAGATACGCAGTCGCCTGGGGAACTGTGGCGAGGGCGGGAGTGGTGGGGGGGGTCGCTCAGAGCACAGTAGGGGAAGTGCCGAGCGCTGGAGGGGAGGTGCCCTTCCACACTGAAGCCTACGCACACGTTTTTTGTAAATAGTAAGTAGGTCCCTTCCATGCCCACTCTTGCACAATGCCTGCTCAAAATGGTCTGCTGTCAATTCTGCTTTCGTTAACATCTAAAAAGAATTCATCCGAAAACGCAGTGATCATTTTCGCCTGCCTTTTAACCATTTGTAGCTTTCAGAGAAGCACCATGAGTGACGAATTTTGAGTGTAACCTATATATTTCTCTGGCTGCCATGTCAAAATTTGCTTCTTTTCCCAAAACACAGCAGAGTTTACACTGTCTCACCTCAGTAACACAATTGCGACAGAATTCGGATACAGTGGTTTATTAAGTTTATTGAGGAGCTAAGGAGAAGTAAAGTAAGTAGCTTTTGAAAATGCACATCCTCAGTACAAAAAAGCGTTTAATGTCTTCACATACACTACTGGCCATTAAAATTGCTACACACGAAGATGACGTGCTGCAAGCGCGAAAATTAACCGACAGGAAGAAGATGCTGTGATATGCAAATGATTAGCTTGTCAGAGCATTCACACAAGGTTGGCGCCGGTGGCGACACCTACAACGTGCTGACATGAGGAAAGTTTACAACCGATTTCTCACACGCAAACAGCAGTTGACCGGCGTTGCCTGGTGAAACGTTGTTGTGATGCCTCGTGTAAGGAGGAGAAATGCGTACCATCACGTTTCCGACTTTGATAAACGTCGGATTGTAGCCCACCGCGATGGCGGTTTATCGTATGAGATCCAATGACTGTTAGCAGAATATGGAATCGTTGGGTTCAGGAGGGTGATACGGAACGCAGTGCCGGATCTCAACGGCCTCATATCACTACCAGTCGAGACGACAGGCATCTTATCCGCACGGCTGTAACGGATCTTGCAGCCACCTCTCGATCCCTGAGCCAACAGATGGGGACGTTTGCAAGACAACAACCATCTGCACGAACAGTTCGACGACTTTTGCAGCAGCACGGAGTATCAGCTCAGAGAACATGGCTGCGGTTACCCTTGACGCTGCATCACAGAGAGGAGCACGTGCGATGGTGTACTCAACGACGAACCTGGGTACACGAATGGCAAAACGGCATCATGATGGTCGCATCCGTGTTTGGCGACATCGCAGTGAACGCACACTGGAAGCGTGTATCCGTCATCGCCATAGCGACGTATCACCCGGCGTGATGGTATGGGGTGCCATTGGTTACACGTCTCGGTCACCTCTTGTTCGCATTGACGGCATTTTGAACAGTGGACGTTACATTTCAGATGTGTTACGACAAGTAGCTCTACCCTTCATTCGATCCCTGCGAAACCCTACATTTCAGCAGGATAATGCACGACCGCATGTTGCAGGTCCTGTACAGGCCTTTCTGGATACAGAAAATGTTCGACTGCTGCCCTGGCCAGCACATTCTCCAGACCCCTCACCAACTGAAAACGTCTGGTGAATGGTGGCCGAGCAACTGGCTCGTCACAATACGCCAGTCACTACTCGTGATGAACTGTGGTATCGTGTTGAAGCTGCATGGGCAGCTGTACCTGTACACGCCATCCTAGCTCCGTTTGACTCAATGGCCAGGCATATGAAGGCCGTTATTACTGCCAGGGGTGGTTGTTATGGGTACTGATTTTCAGGATCTATGTACCCAAATTGCGTAAAAATGTAATCACATGTCAGTTCTAGTATATTATATTTGTCTAATGAATACCCGTTTATCATCTGCATTTCTTCTTGATGTATCAGTTTTAATAACCAGTAGTGTAAAAACCCAATAACTATGACCATTAAGGAAATGATGGTCATATCACCATGAACATGACATGTAAAGTTAGAAGTAAAGCAAAAATAATTTTTTTTTACCGAATAGTTTCTGTAAAATCGTTTGAGAAAGATTGCAGGGTGCGCGCCTCGATTCTGTCATTGATGAGCGGTCGAAAGGTGGTAAACACTAGTCGGCCTCCCCTACGTAACGAACGAATGAACTCGACCAGCGCTTTAGATGAAAACTGGCCACTAAGCATCGGCATCCGTATCCTGAGCGATCTATAATGATTTATATTAGTTTGGTGCGTGTTCGTCGCGCTCTTGTATTGAATGTTCGTATTCCAATTGTTATGGATTTATGTTTCGATGATTTTCATTTTTTTTATTTCACTGTTGCTATTTGAGATAGGATACTGTGGTCTTGTCATTTCGAGATAATTAGTGGATCTGTGGACGCTAACGGTGAGAAATTTGAATATTTCCGATGCATTCTTCTGTTTGTGTGCAATAGAGGGGAGACAGCAGCGGAGGTGCCCAGAAACATTTGCGCCGTGTATGAGAATAATATCATTGGACCGAACACGGAAAGAAAATGGTTTTCTTGTTTCAAAGAGGATCGCTTTGACACTAGTGACTCTCCACGTTCAGGAAGACCTACGGGGTTTGGCGCATAAGTCCACAGTGATCCGCATCACCGTACTCGAGAAATGGCAAACGTGATCAACTGTGGCCATTCCACCATCGTGCGACATGTGCATGTAATGGGGAAGTTTCAAAAGTCGGGTGTGTGGATACCGCACACAATCTAAGTCAAAACCACAAAAATCTGCTTGTGGTCAATATACAGGGCTATTACAAATGATTGAAGCGATTTCATAAATTCACTGTAGCTCCATTCATTGACATATGGTCACGACACACTACAGATACGTAGAAAAACTCATAAAGTTTTGTTCGGCTGAAGCCGCACTTCAGGTTTCTGCCGACAGAGCGCTCGAGAGCGCAGTGAGACAAAATGGTGACAGGAGCCGAGAAAGCGTATGTTGTGCTTGAAATGCACTCACTTCAGTCAGTCATAACAGTGCAACGACACTTCAGGACGAAGTTCAACAAAGATCCACCAACTGCTAACTCCATTCGGCGATGGTGTGTGCAGTTTAAAGATTCTGGATGCCTCTGTAAGGGGAAATCAACGGGTCGGCCTGCAGTGAGCGAAGAAACGGTTGAACGCGTGCGGGCAAGTTTCACGCGTAGCCCGCGGAAAATTGGCTCATGCCAGAACTGGAGACCGACAGCGCCGACTTCATCTTTCAACAGGATGGTGCTCCACCGCACTTCCATCATGATGTTCGGCATTTCTTAAACAGGAGATTGGAAAACCGATGGATCGGTCGTTGTTGAAGATAATGATCAGCAATTCATGTCATGGCCTCCACGCTCTCCCGACTTAACCCCATGCCATTTCTTTCTGTGGAGTTATGTGAAAGATTCAGTGTTTAAACCTACTCTACCAAGAAACGTGCCAGAACTGCGAGCTCGCATCAACGATGCTTTCGAACTCATAGATGGGGACATGCTGGGCCGAGTGTGGGAGGAACTTGATTATCGGCTTGATGTCTGCCGAATCACGAAAGGGGCACATATCGAACATTTGTGAATGCCTAAAAAATTTTTTTTGAGTTTTTGTATGTGTGTGCAAGGCATTGTGAAAATATCTCAAATAATAAAGTTATTGTAGAGCTGTGAAATCGCTTCAATCATTTGTAATAACCCTGTAAGCATCTGTGCACGCTCATCAATTAGCTCGCGAGCAACACTGACCCTTTCTATCCTGCATCGTTTTTATTAGCGATAAATGGTGTCTTTATGCTAACATAAAGCCGGTCGGAGCGGCCGAGCGGTTCTAGGTGCTACAGTCTGGAACCGCGCTGCCGCTGCGGTCGCAGGTTCGAATCCTGCCTCGGGCATGGATGTGTGTGATGTCCTTAGGTTAACTAGGTTTAAGTAGTTCTAAGTTCTAGGGGACTGATGACCTCAGAAGTCCCATAGTGCTCAGAGCCATTTGAACCATTTGCTAACATAATGAAAGGAGTGGTTGATCCCAAACAAAGGAGCAACTCCCACTATGAAGACCTGCATGCATCCACAAAAGATAATGTTACGCATCTGGTGGAAGAGTCAAGGTGTGGTGTAATACAAATTGCTTCCCCGAGGTGTATCCATAGGTACTGTCATTTGTTGTCAACAACTGAGACGTCTTGCAATCGGAGAACAACGACTGCGTGAAGTGATGCTGATGATGTTTGGTCTGTGGGACGCTCAACTGCACGGTCATCAGTGCCTGTAAAAAGTCCAAATTTTTACGCAGTCCAATTTTTTTCACGACCTAATCTATCCACTGTCACGAATGATGGTATGCTGAAATGATGAGGACAACACAACCATCCTGTCCCTGGGCAGAGAAAATCCTCAACCTGGCCAGGAATCGAACCCGGGACCCCGTGATCCAGAGGCAGCCACGCTAGCCACTAGACCACGAGCAGAGTACAAGAGTGCGTGAAGGGATGCTACTCCACGATAACTCGCGTCCACATTCTGCCAGACTGACACAAAAATAAAAAAAAAAAAAACACTCTACAGCAGTTAGGTTGGGGAGCCATTCCACATCCACCTTATTCACCTGATCTCTGTCCTCAAATTTTCACGTTTTCCGCTATCTATCGAACAACCTACAACCAGCTTCCTTTCCGGATGAAAATGCGCTCCGAACGAGGCTCGACAAGTTCTTCTCAAATCCACGTGATCTCTACAGTCGCGGAATCTAAAAGTTACGTTAGCGTTAGCAACTGTTGTAAGTAGTGAAGGAGAATGTGTTACTGGAAGTAAAGTCTCTCTTATGTCTACAGGGAATAGACAAAATAATGTGAACATAGGTACTGATGGGATGGTTGTGTTTGACTGTCAACAACGCAGGCGTTTGATACAGTACCCCACAGCGTTTAATGAACAAAGTAAGAGCATATGGACTATCAGACCAATTCTGTGATTGGACTGAAGAGTTCCTAGATAACAGAACACAGCATGTCATTCTCAATGGAAGGTAAGAGTGATTTCAGGTGTGCCGCAAGGGAGTGTCGTAGCACCGTTGCTATTCACAGTATACATAAATGACCTTGTGGATAACGTCGGAAGTTCACTGAGGCTTTTTTTGGATGATGCTGTAGTATATCGAGAGGTTGTAACAATGGAAAACTGTACTGAAATGCAGGAGGATCTGCAACGAATTGACGCATGGTGCAGAGAATGGCAATTTTATCTCAATGTAGACAAGTGTAATGTGGTGCGAATACATAGAAAGAAAGATCCTTTATCATTTAGCTACAATATAGCAGGTCAGCAACTGGAAGCAGTTAATTCCATAAATTATCTGGGAGTAGGCATTAGCAGTGATTTAAAATGGAATGATCATGTAAAGTTGATCGTCGGTAAAGCGGATGCCAGACTGAGATTCATTGGAAGAATCCTAAGGAAACGCAATCCGAAAACAAAGGAAGTAGGTTACAGTACACTTGTTCGCCCAATGCTTGAATACTGTTCACCAGTGTGGGATCCGTACCACATAGGGTTGATAGAAGAGATAGAGAAGATCCAACGGAGAGCAGCGCGCTTCGTTACAGGATCATTTAGTAATCGCGAAAGCGTTACGGAGATGATAGATAAACTCCAGTGGAAGACTCTGCAAGAGAGACGCTCAGTAGCTCGGTACGGGCTTTTGTTGAAGTTTCGAGAACATACCTTCGCCGAGGAGTCGAGCAGTACATCGCTCCCTCCTACGTACATCTCGCGAAGAGACCATGAGGATAAAATCAGAGAGATTAGAGCCCACACAGAGGTATACCGACAATCTTTCTTTCCACGAACAATACGAGACTCGAATAGAAGGGAGAACCGATAGAGGTACTCAAGGTACCCTCCGCCACATACCGTCAGGTGGCTTGCGTAGTATGGATGTAGATGTAGATTGTGCGTGCTCCGTACGGACTAGGCATCAGTGCAGGTTGTTTACCAGTAGCTCACACTTCACATTTGTTTTCAGAGGCCGATGTCGACGTGCAGTGAAAGACCTAACAGAGTTCCAAAAAGGTCAGATTGTTGCGGCCCGATTAGCCGCAGAGTGAGTAACCAAGACAGCCAACTCATTGAATGTTTCAGTAGCAAGTGTTTCAACAGTCACGACTGCCTACACAAAACATGGAAAGACATCATCATGTAAACGTAATAGTGGACGCAAATCAGAACTAAATGACAGAGATTGTGTCAAAACAACACAGAACTACGGCGGCTAAAGTTGAAACATCCCCTTAGAAAAATTTATGAATTGACTGTGCTGGTAAACCTCTTACTTTATTTGACTTTCAAACAGCTGAGCAAAACTGAACGTACTCAGACATTTCTCTCTTTACTTATTGTGATCATCACCAAACTGACACACAATATTTTTAGCGCAACGCAATCTGACTTTCAATAATCCCTACAAAAGAATGGCCATGACTAACAATAACTTATACCTTTCATGGATCACTTACAAAAATCTTCGTTACTCGAACTACTGCAACACAGCGAGCGCCAATACTGCCAGATAAATAAAAGATTCTAAGTACTGAACGCACTAAACTACTGATAGCCGGCCGGAGTGGCGGAGCGGTTCTAGGCGCTACAGTAGGGAACCGCGCGACCGCTACGGTCGCAGGTTCGAATCCTGCTTCGGGCATGGATGTGTGTGATGTCCTTAGGTTAGTTATGTGTAAGTAATTCTAAGTTCTAGGGGACTGATGACCTTATAAGTTAAGTCCCATAGTGCTCAGAGCCATTTGAACTAACTACTGATAGGCGTAGTTAGCAAATTAAAGATTTTGATAGAGAATAAACAATGTATATTTAACTTAATAGTGTTCAAAGGTCATAATATATGTATCAGTTCATGACATCCAGTCTTACAAATTTCGTTTTTCTGACGGACACACGTCCAGATCGTCCGCTCTCAAAACTCCGCCATCTCACTTCCCCACATCCACACTGCTGGCGGCTCACCTCCAACTGCGCAACGCTACGCGCTGTTCACGTCCAACTGCCCGACACTACAATAGCGAATATTCCAACAATGCAAATCAGACACACAATGCGCACAGCACAGTCAGTGATTTTCATACAGAGTGCTACGTGACGTTACCAACATAAAAAACCTAAACAAGCCTACTTACAGTGGCTGCAGAGCTCAACACCCATCTTCGAGACCCCACATCTATAGACATTGTCCTCCGAGAACTGCATAAAGCGAACATTCGTGGACGAGCTGGTAAACGCAACCATTAGTGACAACAACCAACGCAAAGAAGCGTAAAACATGCTGTCAGGAACTTTAATCTTGGACACCTGAACAGTGGCAACACGTCATAGGGTCAGACGAGTCAACGTTTTCGTTATTTCCAACGTCAGGCAGGATTTAAGTCTGGAGAACGGCAAAAGAAGCCAACAATCCTGATTGCTCGATTCCAACGGTTAAGTATGGAGGTGGAAGTGTGAAGGTTTGGGCAGCCATGTCATGGTGTTCTGCTGGTCCCATCATTACTCTCAAAGACCGTGTTAGAGCCGACTATTATGTGAACATTTTAGGTGATCAGGTGCACCCCATGATTCAAATGTTGTTCCCCAGAAACGACACCATATTTCAGGACGATAACGCACCCATTCACACGGCCAGGACAGTACAGTCGTGGTATGAGGAAACACGCAACTGAACTGCAGCGTCTTCCCTGGCCAGCACAGTACCCTGACTTGAACATTATGGAACCCTTGTGGGTGGTATTGGAGCACAGGCTCTGGACCACATTTCCACCTCCCTCGTCACTACAGGAGTTAGAAGTTCTGATCGAGCTGCATAACATTCCACTGGGGACTATACAATCATTATCTGCCAGTATTACAAGAAGGGTCGGAGCTGTATTGCCTACAAATGGGGGTCCTGATATGTCTGTGTAAACAAGAAACTAACGATCAAAGTCCAAAAACAATTTATTGGACTGTTCAATTAACCAAAACAAATTCTCCAAGTATAAAACCAACACAAAACAGTGATCCGTCTTCGAATCACAACTACATACAAGAATAATATAGAAAACAACTGAAATAATTTCCCACTAGTCTCTGCCAGAGACTTCTCCGATATACTAAACCTAATCCAGAGATCAGCAAGAATATCTGAGCCGGGCAGCTGGGGCGGCAGCTATCCAAGTCGGCCTTTATAGCGCTTTGGCGGATGAGTACCTCGGAACTATTTTCCATCACGTGGTTTGACGTGTGAAAATAGTTTCGGGATCTGCTGCAACCTCTTCGTTATGTTTATGTGGGCCGGTAGTGGCCCCTGGTGGCCGCTGGTGTCTTTGATGTGTTGTTGTTGTTGTTGTTGTGGCCATTCATCAATATTGCCTGTTGGTTGTGTGGTGCTTCGGTGTGCCTGCGAAGTGGGCAACCCGCGGCTGCAGGATGTCAGTTTGGTTGCAGATACTCTAGGCGCCGTGATGTCTGGTGGAGAAGGCCACAGCAGGTACCTTAGCAATAAACCATTCCCAAGTAACTAAAGGTGTTCACACTATTTTGCCTGTCCCCTGTATATGTTGCGTGTATTAAACTCATGGAAAGATGCACCTACCCAGTTACTAAACTATCACATTGGGAAGGTGAACAGAAAATTATGGTATCTGAAATTACCTGGCTTTTTTTTAACAGTGCACATGTACTTGTCAAAATAAAATGTTCTATTGAAGATGGTGTAAGTGTTAACAGTGTAATGGGACATTAGTGAAAACCAGAAAAGCGTCTTCATATAAATAAAATTAAAACAGTTACTGTTTGCCGTGTATCTTCCAGTTAGATTTGGATTTGTCTGTTTCCGCATCAACATCCTAACGCTTCATTTTCCAATTTCAGCCGACGTGCACGGGTATCTCTGGCAGAATCAAATCGCTGCGTCCCAATTAGCTAGCTGTCAGTCCATCACCAGTAGGTGGCGACGCAGAAATCTCGCCGACGGGGCGCGAAAATTCGTCAGAAACCTGACCGGTCACGTCACGTCACGTCGTTTCAGCCCCGAGCGGCCATCAGAATATCCGATGACAGCCGCTGAAACGAGGCCATATTTGTTTGCCAACCTGTCATCGCTGTGAAATGGAAGCGATCTCCATAGTTATGCACACAATCCCTGGACAGCATCGCGGGGGGATCTGTACCGAACGAATGCGCACACTTCTTGCAAGACTGCAAGGAGCAGAATGAGCATCAATTCTTTCCCTCATAAAAGAAATTTTTGTTAGCAACTTCCAGCTATGCGGTTGGTTGCAAATCGCGGCTTAACTCAAAAAGGCTTCGATGCCTGCACTTCTTGATGCCTATGAAGCTTTTCGGCAAATAGTAGCTTAGCTCATGAAGCTTTTTATGGACACCTGTGCTCCAACAGCAACTGATATTTTTACTCTCTGTCTGTCTCTGTCTGTCTCACTCTCTCTCTCTCTCTCTCTCTCTTGTTGCAAGTAGTCTTCCAAGATGTTCTTTAAGTTCTGGGAATACATGAAAATCGGATGGGGCCAAGCTTCATGCCTATGAAGCTTTTCGGCAAATAGTAGTTTAGCTCACGAAGCTTTTTATGGACACCTGTGCTCCGACAGCAACTGATATCTTTACTCTCTGTCTGTCTCTGTCTGACTCTCTCTCTCTCTCTCTCTCTCTCTCTCTCTCTCTCTTGTTGCAAGTAGTCTTCCAAGATGTTCTTTAAGTTCTGGGAATACATGAAAATCGGATGGGGCCAAGCTTCATGCCTATGAAGCTTTTCGGCAAATAGTAGTTTAGCTCATGAAGCTTTTTATGGACACCTGTGCTCCGACAGCAACTGATATCTTTACTCTCTGTCTGTCTCTGTCTGACTCTGTCTCTCTCTCTCTCTCTTGTTGCAAGTAGTCTTCCAAGATGTTCTTTAAGTTCTGGGAATACATGAAAATCGGATGGGGCCAAACTTCATGCCTATGAAGCTTTTTGGCAAATAGTAGTTTAGCTCATGAAGCTTTTTTTGGACACCTGTGCTCTGACAGCAACTGATATCTTTACTCTCTGTCTGTCTCTGTCTCTCTCTCTCTCTCTCTCTCTCTCTCTCTTGTTGCAAGTAGTCTTCCAAGATGTTCTTTAAGTTCTGGGAATACATGAAAATCGGATGGGGCCAAGCTTCATGCCTATGAAGCTTTTCGGCAAATAGTAGTTTAGCTCACGAAGCTTTTTATGGACACCTGTGCTCCGACAGCAACTGATATCTTTACTCTCTGTCTGTCTCTGTCTGACTCTCTCTCTCTCTCTCTCTCTCTCTCTCTCTCTTGTTGCAAGTAGTCTTCCAAGATGTTCTTTAAGTTCTGGGAATACATGAAAATCGGATGGGGCCAAGCTTCATGCCTATGAAGCTTTTCGGCAAATAGTAGTTTAGCTCATGAAGCTTTTTATGGACACCTGTGCTCCGACAGCAACTGATATCTTTACTCTCTGTCTGTCTCTGTCTGACTCTCTCTCTCTCTCTCTCTCTCTCTTGTTGCAAGTAGTCTTCCAAGATGTTCTTTAATTTCTGGGAATACATGAAAATCGGATGGGGCCAAGCTGGGACTGTATGGAGGCTGACCGATGGTGGCGAACCGAAGGCGTCGTGTTTATTCAGCTGTCACACATTACTCATGTCGGCACATTCTTTCTTCCATAAATTTTAAATGGAGGCATGTTTTCTGCGACTGGAAACTCGATTACAGCACTCCTTTTCTCCCACACCCACGTTGTTACGTTACTCACGGCCATGTTAGACGCTACAACCCTGAGCCCCCTAGCGGCAGAGAGTTGCAATTTACGTCACAGAAGTGAGAAAGCCGAACGACTAATATGCATGAGCTGTAACGCCTCGACGGACACTGAGAAGAGAATAACAGAACAAAATATTGGCTAGGTGAGGATAAAACCAGGGCACTGCACATTTCGTAGAAACCGAATTATTTATACAGCCAGCTCTCCATACCGGGAACTGGGGAGCTCAACAGTTTTTTTTTCGCTAATTGACACTGATCGTAGCAAGAGACCTGTCCTAGGGATTCCGAGACTTTTGGTTCAAATGGCTCTGAGCACTATGGGACTCAACATCTTAAGTCATAAGTCCCCTAGAACTTAGAACTACTTAAACCTAACTAACCTAAGGACATCACACACACCCATGCCCGAGGCAGGATTCGAACCTGCGACCGTAGCAGTCCCGCGGTTCCGGACTGCAGCGCCAGAACCGCACGGCCACCGCGGCCGGCTCCGAGACTTTTGACAATGTTTTAATTTCAAGTCTGAAGTTGGATAGCAATAGAAAAAGGAATATCGTTTTCCTTCGATATGATTAGAAATTAACGATTTCCTTATTTTTTTCCATTACTTGTTCTGTGAAACCTTCATTCTTTCCAAATTTAACGATTCTACGTCCAGGAGAGGTATGCCTCAAGTTTTTATGAGTGAGTTTGCTAGTATCAAAATACGTGACATGAGTGGCCATATCTTTTTATTACATTCTCTTACAAGCTTAAAATTTCTATACCACCAAAGAGCTATAGACCTCAGTGTATGGCCGGCAGGAGTGGCCGAGCGGTTCTAGGCGCTACAGTCTGGAACCGCGCGACCGCTACGGTCGCAGGCTCGAATCCTGCCTCGGGCATGTATGGGTGTGATGTCCTTAGGGTAGTTAGGTTTACGTAGTTCCAAGCTCTAGGGGACTGATGACCTCAGAAGTTGTCCCATAGCGCTCAGAGCCATTTTTGAACCTCAGTGTATGTGACATAAATTTCATCTGATATGTCCACAGAATCCTGAGTAAGAATGGGTCTTAACAGACTGCGGGACACAGAGGCAGTCCGGGAAAAGTGACAAAAAACAAGTTTCTTCAAATGGCTCTGAGCACTATGGCACTTAACATCTGAGGTCATCAGTCCCCTAGAACTTACAACTACTTAAACCTAACTAACCTAAGGACATCACACACATCCATGCCCGAGGCAGGATTCGAACCTGCGACCGTAGCAGCAGCGCGGTTCCTGACTGAAGCGCCTAGAACCACTCGGTCACATCGGCCGGCCAGGTTTCTTCGTGAGACGTAATTGCAAATTAACAATTTCGGATTATTCGCTTTACTTGTACCGTGAAACCTTTCTTCCTCGAAGATTTCACGATTCTAGGTTTACGGGAAGTACGCTGTACGTTTCGATGTGTGAGTTTTCGCGTATCAAAACATGTGACGTAAATGGCCGTATCTTTTCACTGCACTAACTTAGAAGCTAACGTTTATTATTCCTCCAAGCGACCGTAGATATTGGTATGTGACATAAATTTCAACTTGACACGTCTATCCGTTCTTGAGAAAAAGGTTTTGAACAGTCGGACGAACGGACGACAATGTGATACCATCGACCTATCGAACCACAATAGTCGGGGGAAAAAGTTTTCAGCACGTCCTCGCACACTCGGTTGCTGCCTCACGATGTATGAAATATTTTCAGGCTAGTTTCAGTTTGCCCACCGTGTCGGAACGCAGAACGGGCTGTTACATCGAGTGCATCGAGAATTATTAATACGTGTGCGGTGCCAATAAAGAGTGCACGAAAATAACTGCATTGTATACATACAGAGATATTACTGGTCCACGCTGATTGCATGTAACATTTCGCTCACAATATTTATCTGCTGCTATCCAACCAGGCGGCAAAAAAAGTACCTCTTCTTGATTCAGAGGCATTCCGAATCCACTTGTAAATGCATTAAATTACATTTATTTCGCAAACGGTGCGGAATGTATCGGAAATTATTAATTTCAAACACATTTTCGAGATTGCTATCAGGCAGTGGATACTACTAGCTGTATTTGTTGAGCCGACGCAGTGAGCTTTTTTTAAATTCACGGATAATCTAAAAAAAATCCAGAACAACTTCAAAAAAACATTCGTTAGAAATGTCGGAAAATGTCTGCGCCTGGTGTATATCTTCTATTAACGACACAGGAACGAATCCAGTGCATGGCCAACGTTGCAGAAAATCAGTTTAGAGTCCACAGAAATGTAGGAACACGGAAAGCAATATTGGATCTAAGACTTATCTATTATACACCGAAAAAAATTACTAAAAAAATAAATAAAAATAAAAAAGACTCACCACGAAGGAGTTACCCGAATGGGACGGAAAACAGGGTTTGGCAAGCACCAAGACAAGTAGTAGATACTCTCTCCATGTGCGGGCGAGCGTTATCTTGCTGGAATGTAAGACCAGAATGGAATTCCACGAACAGCAACGAAACCGGGAACAGAATTTAGCCGACGTACCGCTTTGTCACGGATGACAACCAACGGGGTGCTAATAGGTAAAGAAATGACACACGAGACCACCACTCCTGGTTTTGGGGCCGTATTGTTTCCCATCGCTGTCTGCGGCGTCTACTGAAGCGTCTTGGCTTGTCATCGGCATTCAGTGTGAAGCGTGACTCATGAATGAGGACAATATCACTCCAGTCAGTGTGATTCCAGGCCTTCGAGGTGCATTCAAGCTCTAAGGCCTCCGATTTTTTTTCTAATTAACTACTCACCCGAAATCGATGAAACTGGCGTTACTTCTCGACGTAATCGCCCTGCAGACGTACACATTTTTCACAACGCTGACGCCATGATTCCATGGCAGCGGCGAAGGCTTCTTTAGGAGTCTGTTTTGACCACTGGAAAATCGCTGAGGCAGTAGCAGCACGGCTGGTGAATGTGCGGCCACGGAGAGTGTCTTTCATTGTTGGAAAAAGCCAAAAGTCACTAGGAGCCAGGTCAGGTGAGTAGGGAGCACGAGGAATCACTTCAAAGTTGTTATCACGAAGAAACTGTTGCGTAACGTTAGCTCGATGTGCGGGTGCATTGTCTCGGTGAAACAGCACACGCGCAGCCCTTCCCGGACATTTTTGTTGCAGTGCAGGAAGGAATTTGTTCTTCAAAACATTTTCGTAGGATGCACCTGTTACCGTAGTGCCCTTTGGAACGCAATGGGTAAGGATTACGCCGTCGCTGTCCCAGAACATGGACACCATCATTTTTTCAGCACTGGCGGTTACCCGAAATTTTTTTGGTGGCGGCGAATCTGTGTGCTTCCATTGAGCTGACTGGCGCTTTGTTTCTGGATTGAAAAATGGCATCCACGTCTCATCCATTGTCACAACCGATGAAAAGAAAGTCCCATTCGTGCTGTCGTTGTGCGTCAACATTGCTTGGCAACGTGCCACACGGGCAGCCGTGTGGTCGTGCGTCAGCATTCGTGGCACCCAGCTGGATGACACTTTTCGCATTTTCAGGTCGTCATGCAGGATTGTGTGCACAGAACCCACAGAAATGCCAACTCTGGAGGCAATCTGTTCAACAGTCATTCGGCGATCCCCCAAAACAATTCTCTACACTTTGTCGATCGTGTCGTCAGATCGGCTTGTGCGAGCCCGAGGTTGTTTCGGTTTGTTGTCACACGATGTTCTGCCTTCATTAAACTGTCGCACCCACGAACGCACTTTTGACACATCCATAACTCCATCACCACATGCCTCCTTCAACTGTCGATGAATTTCAATTGGTTTCACACCACGCAAATTCAGAAAACGAATGATTGCACGCTGTTCAAGTAAGGAAAACGTCGCATTTTAAGTATTTAAAACAGTTCTCATTCTCGCCGCTGGCGGTAAAATTCCATCTGCCGTACGGTGCTGCCATCACTGGGACGTATTGACAATGAACGCGGCCTCATTTTAAAACAATGCGCATGTTTCTATCTCTTTCCAGTCCGGAGAAAAAAAATCGGAGGCCTCAGAACTTGAATGCACCTCGTACTTTTCGACTTCGAATTGTCCCTTTTTTCCCCTATTTTGGAGCGCACACAATAGGACATTCTGTTTTGACTGAACAATTTGGTCGCGCACATTTAACACGAAGTACACTGCGATAGTTCTGCCATCTAAAAGTGACTCTATAAATTGCAACCCATCCTCAACTAATCAGTGAAGTACAGATGCGATTCCGTTGTACATCAAAGGGCAGGGGGGCGTCTTCGCGGAAGTTGGGGGGGCGGATGACAGGTACGTATACAGTTGCCGTGTTTATGTTGTACTGGAGTCCACGCTACAGAGTGTTAGGTCGGTCCCTGACTCCAGTTCGAAAGAGGCTGTACCAGGAAGAGGCAAAGAAATGGTTGATGAAACTTCAGGTACCGCTCAAAACTGTGGAAATACTGCGAAAAATGCATGTTTCAATATACGCTATGTGATCAAAAGTATCCAGACGCCTGGCTTAAAATGGCTTACATGTTCGTGGCGCCCTCCATCGGTAATGCTGGAATTCAATATGGTGTTGCTCCACGCTTAGCCTTGATGACAGCTTAAACTCTCGCAGGCATACGTTCAATCAGGTGCTGGAAGGTTTCTTGGAGAATGGCAGCCCATTCTTCACGGAGTGCTGCACTGAGGAGAGGTATCGATGTCGGTCGGTGAGGCATGGCACGTAGCCGGCGTTCCAAAACATCCCAAAGGTGTGCCATAGGATTCAGGTCAGGACTCTGTGCAAGCCAGTCCATTACAGGGATGTTATTGTCGTGTAACCAATCCGCCACAGGCCGTACATTAAGAACAGGTGCTCGAACGTGTAGAAAGATGCAATCGCCATCCCCGAATTGCTCTTCAACAGTGGGAACCAAGAAGGTGCTTAAACAATCAATGTAGGCCTGTGCTGTGATAGTGCCAGGCGAAACAACAATGGGTGCAAGCCCCTCCATGAAAAACACGACCACACCATAACACTAGCGCCTCCGAATTTTACTGTCGGCACTACACACGCTAGCAGATGACCTTCACTGGGCATTCTGCACACCCACACCTCGCCATCGGATCGCCACATTGTGTACCGTGATTCGTCACTCCACACAACTTTTTCCGTTGTTCAATCGTCCAATGTTTACGCTCTTTACACCAAGAGAGGCCTAGTTTGGCATTAGTGGCGTGATGTGTGGCTTATGAGCAGCCGCTCGACCGTGAAATCCAAGTTTTCTCACCTCCCACCCAACTGTAATAGTGCTTGCAGTGAATCCTGATGCAGTTTGTAATACCTGCGTGATGGTCTGGACAGATGTATGCCTGTTAATATCACGGTCTCTGTCAGTCAACAGACGAGGTCGGCCTGTACGCTTTTGTGCTGTTCGGACTCCTTCACGTTTCTGCTTCACTATCACATCGTAAACAGTGGACCTAGAGATGTTTAGGAGTGTGGGAATCTGGCTTACAGACGTATGACAAAAGTGGCACCCAATCACCAACCAGACCACGTTCGAAGTCCGTGAGTTCCGCGGAGCGCCCCATTCTGCTGTCTCACGATGTCTAATGACTACTAAGGTTGCTGGTATGTAGTATGTGGCAGTAGGTGGCAGCACAATGCACCTAATTGGAAACACGTGTGTTTTGGGGGTGTCCGGATACTTTTGATCACATAGTGTAAATGCAGATGCCAGCCAAGGGTGCAGCTAGTGCAGTTGTATTTGACCACAAACAGTACCTGCGCAATGTCCACAGTAGGCTCCAAGTTGTCAGGGCAGTAACGTGTGTGGTTGTGAATGCATTACGTCGCAGCTAAGTGAACTCGAACGCGAACAGATTGTTGATTCTCGTACCGCGGGTGGATCGGTAAACCAAGGAGGCCGAAGTGTCGGATATTTCAAGGGCGATAATAGCGAAGGTTTATACCAAAAAATTCAAATGGCTCTGAGCACTATGGGACTTAACTTCTATGGTCATCAGTCCCATAGAACTTAGAACTAATTAAACCTAACTAACCAAAGGACATCATACAACGCCCAGTCATCACGAGCAGAGAAAATCCCTGACCCCGCCGGGAATCGAACCCGGGAACCCGGGCGTGGGAAGCGAGAACGCTACCGCACGAACACGAGCTGCGGACGAAGGTTTATACCACATATAGGGAAAGCGGAAAAAGTCATCCACTAAGCGAGAAAGCAGACGAAAGTGTGTGCTGAGCAACAGGGACAGGCCTTCATTCAAGAGGACCTTGATGAGAAATAAAGGGACCAGAGCTGCGAAAGTCAGTACAGAGCTGGATGTTCCAGTCACGAAAGGGAGCTTCAAAATGGCTCTGAGCACTATGGGACTTAACTTCTAAGGTCATCAGTCCCCCAGAACTTAGAACTACTTAAACCTAACTAACCTAAGGACATCACACACATCCATGCCCGAGGCAGGATTCGAACCTGCGACCGTAGCGGTCACGCGGTTCCAGACTGCAGCGCCTAGAACCGCTCGGCCACCCGGCTGGCGGCGAGCTGGAATTCCGAAATCAGTCATATGTGATGAAAATACCCGTCATAAGAAAACGCGATGCCGAAGCCGTAAAAGCTGGATCATGGAGCAATGGCAAAAAAGTCATTTGGCCAAATGTTTCACACTGTTCCGACTTGTGGCTGTGTTTACGTTCCAAGAGTGAAATATGGAGCGGGCTAGCTGCTGATAAGGACAGTTGTACTGTGGTATTCCATGGGCCCCAATGGCTACTCTGTAAGGTAGCATTATTGCCAAGTATTATGCGACCATCCATCTTTTGATATGCAGCTCCTTGTATTGGCCGTGTTTGCAGTTAGAATTTTTTGGATGTGAGGTTCGCCAGTTATGCAAAACACTGTTTTTCTCAGTACCCAAACATGTTTCTGCATCACTGTGCCATCATCAGTGGGTTTTCGTTTTTTTATTTATTCTGCAATGTGAACATTCTGTTAAATGGTTATAAAAAAATTAAAGGAACTTTACAAATAAAAACAGCACAAACAGATAAAGTCTACACACACGCACACACACGCGCGCACGCACACACCCACACCAAAACCGACTCCAAGGAAGGGCTGGCCGCTTGTTGGTGACGTCACGTCAGCTAGGCACGGCGAACGCCAGGTCTGTTGCCGGCAGAAACGCCTGGGCGAGCTTATCATTATAAATCTATTATTTTTGGACAAACTGTTTGGTATTGTTTTGGATTCTGAAGTTTTATTTAGATGAAAGATTTTCTTACTATCGTAAAGCTACAAATGAAGATCGTAGTTCTGTATTACTGAATCCTGTCGAAAGAAACGTAGATCAATATGAGAAGATGCTTTGCCCCGTTGCAAGCTTCGGAAATTTTACATTCAAGTAACTATATTTACTTGATCCATTTTGTTATCGAAACTTACCCCAATCCCCTTAAAATGAACTCGTTTCTTTTATTTATTGATTTATTTTCGTTTGACATCGTCACTGGAAATGTGAACTAATTTACATGTGTAAATGTCCAACTGTTGCCGGTCATTGGATTACAGTCGTTTTCAACGAAAGGAACTCTAAACAGGTAACAAAATAGCTTCATACATCTAAAATACTGCTGAGCTTAAACTTTTTTAAACATGCACATTAGAAAAGATAAACATTTCCCTCTTGCAACTGAAAGGAGAAACTTTATAAGATAAAAAAATTATATTTGATAAAACAAGTATCTCTCTTTTGCCTCTTCTTCCGTCCCCCACCCCCTCCCCCATCGTG
Organism: Schistocerca cancellata; assembly: GCF_023864275.1. NCBI lineage: Eukaryota > Metazoa > Arthropoda > Insecta > Orthoptera > Acrididae > Schistocerca > Schistocerca cancellata. The sequence continues at coordinate 112,991,620 of NC_064636.1, read as the reverse complement.
TACAATCGTAAGACATTTCATTAACATTCAGTGCTCCTCATCCCATAGTCAACCAAGATACCTAAAGAAGAGCACCAATATGTTCACAGTTTCTTGTAAAAGCAACCCAGTACAAACGCAACTTCCTCAGATTTACAAATAAGGTAAAGAAGCACGAATTCTGTTGCTGCTGGACCATGAAATTGTTTTTGTATGTCAATCCTTAAAACAAGTGGAAATTTAAGTTCAGGAGTACACTATTTGTTAAGAAGTGTAATGAGTTGCACAATTAATTGTTTGCAGAAATCTCTCAGAACAATGTGTGTTGGTCAACTACCGCTAATAGTTTCACATTTTCCTGGCGTTCGCCGTGCCTAGCTGACGTGACGTCACCAACAAGCGCCGAGGCCTTCCTCTGAGTCGGTGTTGGCCACACACACACACACACACACACACACACACACACACACACACACACACACACGTAAGATAGATACACTAAAATCTGCAAAGACGCACCATTTTCACACGAAAGGAATACCATATAAAAGACAACAGACACAGTTAAGGAAGCACACAGTAAACACACAAAGATAAAATGCAAACAAAATTCAAATTCGGCGCCGAACTCTCTGGTGAACAAATGAACACTGACTGGGCTGGGACACATAACAAACCACAATCACACTGTGTTCTGGTGTGGTGAAAAAGTATTTTACTACGGTATATGTGGAAAAACTTGTTACGTATGGATGACAACATCTCAGCATGGTATCGAGAATGGAAGCGCTTGCCACACGAAAACGTAAGTAAATACGAAAATAAGTAAATACTGTGTATTTACCGCTAGCTTTGAACACTTGTTCGACTAAAAACACACGTTCTTGAATGGTTAGCATTTTTACAGTGACGAAAATGAAACAAACGAACTGTGGTGTCACCGCCAGACGCCACACTTGCTAGGTGGTAGCCTTTAAATCGGCCGCGGTCCGCTAGTATACGTCGGACCTGCGTGTCGCCACTGTCAGTGATTGCAGACCGAGCGCCGCCACACGGCAGGTTTAGAGAGACTTCCTAGCACTCGCCCCAGTTGTACAGCCGACTTTGCTAGCGAAGCTACACTGACAAATACGCTCTCATTTGCCGAGACGATAGTTAGCATAGCCTTCAGCTACGTCAATTGCTACGACCCAGCAAGGCGCCATTACCAGTTAATATTGAGATTGTAAAACCTGTACAGTCAAGAGCGATGTACACCAATTATGGATTAAAGTTAAGTATTCCAGCAGCAACGTACCGTATTGGCTATATCAATTACATTGTCATTTGCCAGACCTCACGCCAGCCTGCGTGAGCTTAAAAGCGTGCATTTCGGCCTCCTCTAACAACCCGGTGTTGGCTCTTCTGCCAACACAATACGAACAAAGGAACTGAACTTAAATGTTTACGTCAGCACGTAACGACACACACCAACGATACTACTGACGCTGGCTGAGATAAACGGAACAGTGGAGAGTCCACTTGAAAGAAAGTAACCCAGGCAGGCGAACAATCATACGGCACGCGCGGCTAACAATCATACGGCACTGTGGAGAGACTTTTTGAACACCCCGTATAACAGTCCCTTGAAAGCCGAACAATAGCTGTATTTACTTATTCCGGGACGACTCGAAGCTGTTAGGAATGTCAACGGGTTTCCTACAAAGTATTAGGCGTGGTAATGTGCTGTGTTTTGGGTGTTTCCAATCCCTGTACTTCAGCACTGCCCTGTAAAAGTTCTCATCCATTTTGACTGCAGAATGGCGCCGAAACCGCCGCCGTGGCAAGCAATCAGCCTAATTTCTCGTTAACGGCACGAAAACAGAGAAACAAAAACAATCCCGGAGAGGTTGTCAGTCTTAAAACTGCGCCAGGTAAAGTTAACCGCCTGTTCAGCAGTGTCGTAGACAATCAGTGCTACAAATTCAAGTGAATTCGGTAGCGAACAAAATGCCTGTCGCCAGACATGGGAGGGTAAAAGTTCCCTCCGTTGGCCACTGCTCCGCCCTTCACCAACACTCTTGCACCTGCCTATAACAGATTCTCAGTTCTCTTTCCAATTATTTTGTGTAGTATCTCGCTTTGCGAGCTGCGAGATACAGTTCAGGGAAAATGAGTAATATAACATGTTTCGAAATGGTACCTCAAACCACTGCCCTGTCAGATGCAGAATCTCCAGTGCAATTTACCTGATTACCTGAGAGGAAACGACAGTTTATTAATACTTCCACTCTCTGTTTTTGACACCAAAATTATGATGTCCTTTACTTCTGTCTTTCCTGCGGCTGTAATTTGCAGATGCAGGCAGGATCGCGCGAGTGCCCAGTACGTAGAGTTAGAATTCATCCCACTGACTGCTCTAATCCTTTTATCACACAGACGACAAAAATATCAAACACCAAAAAATTATTAATGTAGAGTGATAAAGTTTCGAGAATCCGCTTGTCTAGGTAACATATTTAAGCGACTAACATTGCAATATGACAGGCTAATATCAGCGCGAGGTAAGGCACTGCAAATGTGAAATGCTGATGTACAGGGTGTTACAAAAAGGTACGGCCAAACTTTCAGGAAACATTCCTCACACATAAAGCAAGAAAATATGTTATGTGGACATGTGTCCGGAAACGCTTACTTTCCATGTTAGAGCTCATTTTATTACTTCTCTTCAAATCACATTAATCCTGGAATGGAAACACACAGCAACAGAGCGTACCAGCGTGACTTCAAACACTTTGTTACAGGAAATGTTCAAAATGTCCTCCGTTAGCGAGGATACGTGCATCCACCCTCCGTCGCACGGAATCCCTGATGCGCTGATGCGGCCCTGGAGAATGGCGTATTGTATCACAGCCGTCCACAATACGAGCACGAAGAGTCTCTACATTTGGTACCGGGGTTGCGTAGACAAGAGCTTTCGAATGCACCCATAAATGAAAGTCAAGAGGGTTGAGGTCAGGAGAGCGTGCAGGCCACGGAATTGGTCCGCCTCTACCAATCCATCGGTCACCGAATCTGTTGGTGAGCAAGCGTACGAACACTTCGACTGAATTGTGCAGCAGCTCCATCGTGCATGAACCACATGTTGTGTCGTACTTGTAAAGGCACATGTTCTAGCAGCACAGGTAGAGTATCCCGTATGAAATCGTGATAACGTGCTCCATTGAGCGTAGGTGGAAGAACGTGGGGCCCAATCAAGACATCACCAACAACCGTAGACGCCAACATACTGTAGAGCAATGAGTCGCATGTCAACACAAGCACCGAAGTCCACATTACCTTCCTTCAATTGGGCCAACTGGCGGTGAATCGAGGAAGTACAGTACATACTGACGAAACTAAAATGAGCTCTAACATGGAAATTAAGCGTTTCCGGACACATGTCCACATAACATCTTTTCTTTATTTGTGTGTGAGGAATGTTTCCTGAAAGTTTGGCCGTACCTTTTTGTAACACCCTGTATTAATTACTTGTGTAGCCGCCAGCGTGTTGAATGTAAGCATGGAAACGGGCCTGCATTGTGCAGGTGCTGGATGTCAGTTTGTGGGATGCAGTTTCATCCCTGTCCCACCTTTTTTTTTTTTTTAATTGAAAGCCCCTTAGGAAAATGGAACTAAAAAAAAACCTAAGTGCCACCGCCACTTTTCATCCTATAACAAAAAAATCTGGTCCACTTCAGGCGTTGGCTCCTGGCTAAACCTAACCCAGAGAGCTGCCTATATACCAGGGGAAATATGGGAAATCAAGGTTAGGGCTATCATTACAAACAAAACAAAACCTTCCTTTTTCTGAATTTTATTTTTATTTTTTGTTTAGTTTTGTTGTGTAATTGATCAGAGGCCTTCTGCGCCCCGCTGGTAATATGTTGAGTCACGTCTTCTCGAAATTGATGTGTTCCGTTGAGTTGTTCAGAAATGTTCATTGGTTCAAACAGGAAACCTTCCTTCTCTCTTGGCTTAACACGTTCCAGCTGTGAGGCGGGTCGTGGAAAGCACTCCCAAGGAAGTTCGAGAAAAATTGTCTGTATTTTGGGTGACGGACAACGACATATGGACGGTCATTCAGGTCTGTCCAAAAATCGAGTACAGAGTCTACAGTTTGTCCAAATAGGTAGTGAATGGCATGTCCGCGAAACCAATTCACAGCATTGGTCTTTGTTCGAGGAAAATAGTCACGTTCCGGAAATAATAATGAAAGGGGAGTAATCCGAACCGGAATGTCCCGCGTTAGAAAAACCACAATACGACGAACCAAGTGCCAAACCTACGCCGCCGGTCCGCAAACAAACCGATGTTCATCATTGTCTGGCACTCCACACGTGGAACATAGAGGATATTGGGCGAGGTGGATACGATGAAGGCGAAATTTGTTGATTAGCTTAGCATTGACAGTTAGGTACCAGACAGATTGAACATTCGTGTCAAGGTAACAGGCGAACACCGCGCGCCATACATGACGCCAGTCAACCTGGGGGAAGTTTTGATCAATCAGGTTAGGTGGACGACCTAATTGGAGGACATATTATACTCCCTTTGTCATGAGTAAAAGCTGCTTGGTAAGGTGAGGCGTAGATAACTGAGTTCAAGAAAGAAGAATCGTATACAGGGTGTTACAACAAGGTACGACCAAACTTTCAGGCTACATTCCTCATACACAAATAAAAAAAAGATGTTATGTGGACATGTGTCCGGAAACGCTTGATTTCCATGTTATACCTCATTTTAGTTTCGCCAGTATGTACTGTACTTCCTCGATTCACCGCCAGTTGGTTCAATTGAAGGAAGGCAATGTTGACTTCGGTGCTTGTGTTGACACGCGACTCATTGCTCTACAGTACTAGCATCAAGCACATCAGTACGTAGCATCAACAGGTTAGTGTTCATCACGAACGTGGTTTTGCAGTCAGTGCAATGTTTACAAATGCGGAGTTGGCAGATGCCCATTTGATGTACGGATTAGCGCGAGGCAATAGCCTTGGCGCGGTACGTTTGTATCGAGACAGATTTTCAGAACGAAGGTGTCCCGACAGGAAGACGTCGAAGCAATTGATCGGCGTCTTAGGGAGCACGGAACATTCCAGCCTATGACTCGCGACTGGGGAAGACCTAGAACGACGAGGACACCTGCAATGGATGAGGCAATTCTTCGTGCAGTTGACGATAACCCTAATGTCAGCGTCAGAGAAGTTGCTGCTGTACAAGGTAACGTTGACCACGTCACTGTATGGAGAGTGCTACGGAAGAACCAGTTGTTTCCGTACATTGTACAGCGTGTGCAGGCACTATCAGCAGCTGATTGGCCTCCACGGGTACACTTCTGCGAATGGTTCATCCGACAATGTGTCAATCCTCATTTCAGTGCAAATGTTATCTTTACGGATGAGGCTTCATTCCAACGTGATCAAATTGTAAATTTTCACAATCAACATGTGTGGGCTGACGAGAATCCGCACGCAAATGTGCAATCACGTCATCAACACAGATTTTCTGTGAACGTTATGGCAGGCATTGTTTGTGATGTCTCGATTGGGCCCCACGTCCTTCCACCTACGCTCAATGGAGCACGTTATCATGATTTCATACTGGCTACTCTACCTGTGCTGCTAGAACATGTGTCTTTACAAGTACGACACAACATGTGGCTCATGCACGATGGAGCTCCTGCACATTTCAGTCGAAGTGTTCGTACGCTTCTCAACAACAGATTCGGTGACCGACGGATTGGTAGAGGCGGACCAATTTCGTGGCCTCCACGCTCTCCTTACCTCAACGCTCTTGACTTTCATTTATGGGGGCATTTGAAAGATCTTGTCTACGCAACCCCTGTACCAAATTTAGAGACTCTTCGTGCTCTTATTGTGGACGGCTGTGATACAATACGCCATTCTCCAGGGCAGCATCAGCGCATCAGGGATTCCATGCATATGTGCTCGCTAACGGAGGACATTTTGAATATTTCCTGTAACAAAGTGTTTGAAGTCACGCTGGTACGTTCTGTTGCTGTGTGTTTCCATTCCATGATTAATGTGATTTGAAGAGAAGTAATAAAATGAGCTCTAACATGGAAAGTAAGCGTTTCCGGACACATGTCCACATAACATATTTTCTTTCTGTGTGTGTGAGGAATGTTTCCTGAATGTTTGGCCGTACATTTTTGTAACACCCTGTATAATGGAACTGGGCCGGAACATCCGAGATCATCATCACTGGGGCTGACAGTGAGACCGGCGTGTACGCCGACAGGAGGAGACCAGTAAGGCTCGTTGGGCAACGTGTTCATACCGTCATCTGGGAGCTGACAAATAGGGCGCGAGCTCTATCCGGCACGTGAAACAGATCTATCCCACCTCATTCACGGGGAAGAGTAAGGGTTGCATAGTTAACTTTGAAGAGCAGCCCAGAGCTGACGAAAGATGCCATCGCTGCCAACATGCGACTTGCTACAGTAAGCGGGTAAGGCAGAATTTGTGCTACATGGGGAACTCGGGATGAGATATGATCATTAAAAGGAGGCGTCGGCAGTTGATGGTGGCTGAACGCCGGAGATCAGATGAAAAATCTATAACCAAACAGCGAATGGTATCAACGGTGGTGAGATGTGTAACGCACTCCACATGAATTCCCGTGCCAATGAACATGACTTACGTAAGTTTAAAGAGCTACCCGACGCCTCACCATAAGTCGCTACCCAAGTCAAAACAGCTCGAACCTCGTCGGCATTACGTAAACAGATGACTACATCGTCAGCATAGGCCGTGCAACAGAATCGGTAGCGATCTATGGACAACCCTACCAAACGTTGCCTTAGTCCACATAGCAAGGATTCCAAGGAAAAGGCGTACAAAATCGCTGATAGAGGGCAACCTTGACGTACGGATCGACCTATTTTTATCGGAGGAGTGAGTCTGCCATTGTACATAATCCCGGATGAGGCACCCCGCTGAAGGCGCATCACTACGGTGATAACGGCGACTGGGAAACCCATATGGTGGAGAACGGCCGTAAGGAACGAATGGTCAACCCTATCACAAGCTTGACTAAAGTCCAAAGACGCAAGTGCCCCTGAGAGCCGTTGTGCCTGGGTAACGGCGATGACGTCCCAGTAGCGGCATAAAGCCGTGCGGATATTATTATCCCCTCCCAAAGACGCTTCGTCTGGCGACACAACATATCGGGCAACGTTTTTAAGTCGTGCCGCCAAAAGGCGAGTGAAGATTTTCATATCACTGTCAAGGAGGGTGATGGGCCGATAGTCACTGATATTGTTGCCGCCATGCGGTTTGGTTGGTCAGCACACTGACGAGTTAACACTGCTTGTGGATGACGCTCGAGTTCGACGCTGTCCCATATGTCCTTGGCTGAAGGCAGATCTGGTGATCCGGCTGGCCAAGATAACATGGCGATACTGTGTAGAGCATGTCTGGTTACAACAGCGGCATGTAGGTGGGCGTTATCCTGTTGGAAAACACCACTGGAATACTGTGCATGAATGGCACAAAACAGATCAAATCACCAGCTTGACGTACAAATTTGCAGTCAGGGTGCGTGAGATAACGACGACAGACCTCCAACTGTGATAACAAATCACACTCCAGACCATAGCTCCAAGTGTAGGTCCAATGCGCCTAGCATGCAGACAACTGGTTTCAAGCTCTCAACTGGTCTCGTTTCAACCAACACACAGCCTTCACTGGCACCGAAGCAAAACCATCTGTCATGAGGAAACTCAACACTCCTCCACCCTACCCTACAATGAGCTCTCGCTTGACACCACTGCTGTCGCAAATGTCAATGGTTTGGGGTCAGTGGAATGTACGCTACACGGCGTCTGGCTCGGAACTGTCCTCGAAGTAACCAGTTCCTGCCAGTTCTTTGCGTCACTTTGGCGCCACCTGATGCTAAGATTGCTGCTGCAGGTGCAGTGCGATACGCCAGAGTCGTAGGCTGAAGACGATGCTCTTCCCTCTCGGTAGTGTCACGTGGCGGAGCAGAGACCGGAGCCCGGTCTTCTTGCTGTTGTACATTCTCGTGACCAGCGCTGCCAGCAATCATACACAGTGGCTGCATTCCTGTCAAGTCTTTCTGCAGTGTCTGTAACACCATAGCTCTAATACTCTACGGATTTATTTTACTTTTGTTTTATTTAATGTTACATCGTTGTGTTTCTGTAAATGTGTTTGATTGAATAGAGGAAAAAGAGGAAAGGCCTCTGGACCTGATGGGATACCAGTTCAATTTTACACAGAGTACGCGAAGGAACTTGCCCCCCTTCTTGCAGCGGTGTACCGTAGGTCTCTAGAAGAGCGTAGCGTTCCAAAGGATTGGAAAAGGGCGCAGATCATCCCCGTTTTCAAGAAGGGACGTCGAAGAGATGTGCAGAACAATAGACCTATATCTTTAACGTCGATCAGTTGTAGAATTTTGGAACACGTATTGTGTTCGAGTATAATGACTTTTCTGGAGACTAGAAATCTACTCTGTAGGCATCAGCATGGGTTTCGAAAAAGACGGTCGTGTGAAACGCAGCTCGCGCTATTCGTCCACGAGACTCAGAGGGCCATAGACACGGGTTCACAGGTAGATGCCGTGTTTCTTGACTTCCGCAAGGCGTTCGATACAGTTCCCCACTGTCGTTTAATGAACAAAGTAAGAGCATATGGACTATCAGACCAATTGTGTGATTGGATTGAGGAGTTCCTAGATAACAGGACGCAGCATGTTATTCTCAATGGAGAGAAGTCTTCCGAAGTAAGAGTGATTTCAGGTGTGCCGCAGGGGAGTGTCATAGGACCGTTGCTATTCACAGTATACATAAATGACCTGGTGGATGACATCGGAAGTTCACTGAGGCTTTTTGCAGATGATGCTGTCGTGTACCGAGAGGTTGTAACACTGGAAAATTGTACTGAAATGCAGGAGGATCTGCAGCGAATTGACGCATGGTGCAGGGAATGGCAATTGAATCTCAATGTAGACAAGTGTAATGTGCTGCGAATATACAGAAAGATAGATCCTTTATCATTTAGCTACAAAATAGCAGGTCAGCAACTGGAAGCAGTTAATACCATAAATTATCTGGGAGTACGCATTAACAGTGATTTAAAATGGAATGATCATATAACGTTCATCGTCGGTAAAGCAGATGCCAGACTGAGATTCAGTGGAAGAATCCTAAGGAAATGCAATCCGAAAACAAAGGAAGTAGGTTACAGTACGCTTGTTCGCCCACTGCTTGAATACTGCTCAGCAGTGTGGGATCCGTACCAGATAGGGTTGATAGAAGAGATAGAGAAGATCCAACGGAGAGCAGCGCGCTTCGTTACAGGATCATTTAGTAATCGCGAAAGCGTTACGGAGATGATAGATAAACTCCAGTGGAAGACTCTGCAGGAGAGACGCTCAGTAGCTCGGTACGGGCTTTTATTGAAGTTTCGAGAACATACCTTCACCGAAGAGTCAAGCAGTATATTCCTCCCTCCTACGTATATCTCGCGAAGAGACCATGAGAAAAAATAGATAACACAAAATTGTATACTCCTTTCTTTGTTAAAACTTTGATGTCATGATTTGATTCTATTCAATGTAGTGTATCTGTAATTTAAACTCTTTGTCCCATTTGGAGGGAACAAAACTTACTGTATATAATTGTAATTTTGTGTGAATAATTTTTTGTAGAGATGTCAATATGTGTAAATGTTTTGTTTTATTTAATGCATTTGGTTGCTGTTATGTAAATTGCTGATCCTCACTTAGGATTCTTAGTTAGTTTGTATGTAAAAGGTGCAGTGGTTCCCCTCGGGAACGGAACTGTGTAGCGCGCGCAAATTGTGGTTGGACTAGGTGGAAAAGGTGGAACTGATAGTCAGTCGGGAACGAGCCACCAGTCGGGGACGAGCTACGAGTCCGTGCACTGCCATGTAAAAGATGCATATTGTGCTGGTTCCGAGAGAGGCTTTTCCTGCTTCTTTCCAAGGCCTCGGATGGATGGATAAATAGCTGGAACTATTCTGGAGTTTGTATCTATCATCGCCACCAAGAAATGACAGAGTCCAGCAATTCTGCCTACAATTCCACCTACCAACATGCAGTTGCCACCACATTGCGCAATCATTGCAACGTAATACTATAATGATGTACAGTGAAGGATCAGCTTAATGGACGCGCTAATGTGCTGAAATATAAGGTAATTTGTATCTGAATTTATGTACCTACCTTGATTTTTTTCCTCATCATAACACCTCTCAGGTTCCTCTCCGTTTGAGCTAAAGTGATATCCGAGTGTCCTTACTAAAAGAAATTAAAGCCTAGAGTTTTGCTAATTAATGCCTCTTGAACTTAGTAAAAAGAAAGTTAAAGTTAATGTGGCAATAGAGTGAGTTAAAGTAAATGTTATTTGCTCGAAATAATTTTCCTATTAAAACTGCTATTTAAAGTGCTGTTGCTAACTTCAATATTAAAAGTTCTTAAGACTGAGGCTTATAAGGCAATTGATCACATTATTGCCTGTAGTAAATTCTAAAAGGTGAGTCAGTTTCTTGCAATTTGGTCAGTATTTCGCTGTAGTAAAAGTGAGAAAGCTACAGTTGTGATACATTATATATTCATGTTTGCTAAGTGTTTGTGTATCTTGTGTATTAGAAGTGCATGTTAATAGTAATGTTATAAAGACCATTCACTTTATGTAAGCCTGAAAGTAATAGGGTGTTTCGGTATCTCTTATAATTTTGCAAACAGTTTGTGCTGCTCCAGTTGTTAGCTTCAATCTTAAAACATATGTGTGTCAGAGTTCATTGCACTCGCGTGTGGCTAAGTCTAGGTTGTGTTTGTCCGTTATAGTTGCTTATACCTACTTTCTTAAACGAGAACGGTAATCTTTCTCTTGCCCAATTAGGCTGGCGACCGTTTCCTTTATTCTATGAACAGTATAGCTAGGCAAAATTTTGTTTGTTACTATTCAAATATTTACGTAATTCTGACTTTCATTTCCGATAAGCCACCTCCGTTAGGAACAACACAGTCAACATAACAAAATTCCTCTCAGAGGGTAACACTGCTCTGTTGCTTTATACCATTATTAATCCAACAAAATAATTCTGTTTTGCAAATTGCCTCCAGTTTTGAGGTTATGGTTTAACAGTAGCAGACAGGAGTGTTATACGTCGCAGAAGGAACATCCAGCTTCTTGTAGCACTATTACACCACCTCATCCAAACTCAGTAAGATGATGATAATGGCGTCTTTCTCTCCTTTAAAGCCATTCTTGGGGAACATGAACTCACCACTTCCAAACTCAAAGGTAACTAACGCTAATGACCGTTACAGCGTGTATTTAAACTGAACCTGACTTGCATCCTCATAGTGGCGCTGCTGGCGCCACTCTTATGCCACTGGCGCTACATCTGAATGGTCGTTCTTGTGTACATAGTTCCGCGTAGTCAGCATGTACACAGCTTTCCCAGTAGAGCGCGCCCCGCTAAGCACAACAGCGCAGGCGCAGCGCTCGTCCATCTCCGCACTACGAGATGGCGCTGCCTCAGAGACGGACCAAATTCTGCTTCCGCCGATCCGCGTATTAATATGTAACGCAGCCAATGAGATTGCTGCTAACGTAGAACCTTTTCTCCTCACGGATCACACTCGCGCAGTGATACATGAACGCGTAAGGTATTATAACAAGTGTACAGACCTCCGATTAGTCAGTCTGCATTTGTCTGCACCAGTCTGTAATAGTCCGCATTAGTCTGTACCAGTCTGTAAGAGTTCTACAGTTGTCTGTACCAGTCTATAGTCAAGTTTCAGTCTGCACCTAAGAAGGTTACCATATTCCTGTACATAGGCATGAAGATAAATGTATAGACACTTGAGTCAAGTATCAGAGATATATGTGAGAATAAGACTAACGTAACAGTACCAAAGGAACTTCAGACTGTCAATTGTAAATAGCATCCAGAACCAAGCTAAGTAATTTTTATGCTTGTTATTATTTTAATAAATGTGTGTGAAAATTAATCAAGGTCTGTTTAAAGTTGGTCACTGTCAATCTGCTGCTCTAAGCGCGCAAGTGGCATTTCTATCGTCTCACCTGACGGCACAAGATAAACACGCCACGCTAACACCACGAGATATATTGCTGACACTCGCCTACTTCGTTAGAGCGAAAAGTCAAATAATCTGATGGTGTGTGTACTGAAGGTCTTACCGTATGCACACCACAGTCATCATCTCTCAGATTTACAAACATGCCTACCAACTTTCGTTTATGTCACTCAGCTTCTTATTTGTGTTATGATTTTTATCCCATCAGCGTGTTTACATTTCGTCCATTTTGCTGAAATACCTGTGCCGACAAATTCGGTTCCAGAAATAATTTTCTCTGTCTTCATTTTCAGCTGTAGATAATACATCTCTTCAGTCTTCTTCGATCCGAAGACTGATGCAGCCCTCCATGCTGCTATATCCTGTGGAACCCTCTTCATCTCCGAATAACCACTGCATCCTACATTCATTCGGACGTGTTTAGTGTATTCAAGCCACCGTCTCCCTCTACAATTTTTCCCTCACATCTCCACCTGACATACATCGCAAACTGATATCCATTCTTGCTTTAGGATCTTTCATTCACATAGCCGGCCGGTGTGGCCGAGCGGTTCTAGGCGCTACAGTCTGGAATCGCGCGACCGATACGGTGTAAAGTGTAAAATGGCGGAAGAATGCGGAAAGTTAAATCAGAAAGCAAAAGGGGTTGGCAATGTTAATAAAAGACACAGGAATCAGACAATTAACATAGTACACACACAATTAAAAAACACAGCGACAGTCTGGTTCCTGTTCACAAGAGATAAAAAGCACACCCAGTGACAGTAAGATGGCCGTTCGCAAAACTTCCCAAAAAACACAACACTTAACACTCACTGTAAAACACTGCACGTAAAGGGCGGCACAAAGATGACACTCCCGAGCCAAAGGCAGATGGGGGGGGGGGGGGAACCTGGAGGAGGGGGAAGAACAAGGAAGGAGGAAGGAAAAAAACGAAAAAGGGGGGGGGAACCAAGGAGGGAGAGGACTAATAAAGGGGGAGAGGGGCAGGGCAGACACGAGAGGGAATGAGAGGAGGCAGAGGAGGGAAATGCAAAAGGGGGAGAGAAGGGGGCAGAGAGAGGGGAGGTGGGTAAAAAATGGGGAGGTGGGGAAAAAAGAGGATGGAAGGGGGGAGAGGGAGCCCGGGAAAAGGACAGAGGAAAGGAGGGGGAGTGAGGATCAGAGTTGATAGGAGGGATAAATGGAGGGAGAGAGGGCATCATCCGGGAGGGGGAGTTGATGGGAACCACCTTGGGAAAGGAGATCAAGGGTGTAGAGATGGAGGGTAGGGATGACACAACAGTGAAGACGTGGCAGGGGGTGGGGATGGGAGAGGAGCAACCAGGGGGTGAGGGGGATCAAAGCGGCGGGAGGTGTAGAGGATGCAGATATGGTCGAGGAATAGGAGCAGATGGGGGAAAGGAATGAGATCATAGAGGATCTGCGTGGGGGACGGGAGGTGTATATGAAAGGTGAGGCAGATTGCATGACACTCAAGGATCTGGAGGGACTTATAGAATTTGGGGGGGGGGGCAGATATCCAGGCTGGACTGGCATAACAGAGGATGGGATGGATTAAGGATTTGTAGGTGTGGAGGGTGGTAGAAGGGTGCAACCCCCATGTCCAGCCAGAGAGGAGTTTGAGGAGTCGGAGGCGGTTGTGGGCTTTGGATTGGATGGAGTGGAGATGAGGGATCCAGGTGAGGTGACGGTCAATGGTGAGGCCGAGGTAGGTGAGGGTGGGAGAGAGGCGGACAGGATGGGCACAGACAGTAAGGGATAAATCCAGGAGCCGAAAGGAGCGAGTGGTACGACCTACAATGATTGCCTGGGTCTTGGAAGGATTGATTTTCAGGAGCCACTGGTTACACCATGCAGCAGAAAGGTCAAGGTGATTCTGGAGAAGGCGTTAGGACCATTGGAGGGTAGGAGCGAGGGCGAGGAATGCAGTGTCATCAGTATATTGCAAGAGGTGTGCTGGGGGGCGGGGGGGGGGGGTAGGGGGCATATCTGTCGTGTACAGGAGGTAGAGGAGAGGGGAGAGGACAGAGCCCTGGGGCACACCTGCAGAGGGGTAGAAGGTGTGGGAATTGGCATTATGGACGGTAACATAGGAGGGGTGGTGGGAGAGGAAGGAGGCCATCAGACGGATGTAGTTGACAGGAAGGGCGTAGGTTTGGAGTTTAAACAGGAGATCGGGATGCCAGACACAGTCGTAGGCCTTTTCGAGGTGAAGGGAGACAAAAATGGCAGAGTGACGGGAGTTAAGCTGGAGGGAGAGGAGACGAGTGAGGCGGAGGAGTTGGTCATCAGCAGAGAAGGAAGGTCGAAAGCCACATTGGGTGTTGGGGAGGAGGTGGTTTTGGCGGAGGTGGTGATGGATGCGCCGGGAAAGGATGGATTCCGAGAGCTTGCTGAACACCGATGTGAGACAGATAGGACGATAGGAAGAGGCATCAGATGGAGGCTTGTTGGATTTGGAGAATATCAGGATACGGGAGGTTTTCCACAGGTCGGGATAGAAGACAGTGGCAAGGATGACATTGTAGAGGACGGCAAGGACTGAAAGGAAGGAGGGAGGGCAGTGTTTGAGGTGGCGGTAGGTAACGCAGTCGTGGCCGGGAGCAGTGTTGCGTTTAGTGCGGAGTGTGAGGCTGATGTCCTGTGTAGTGATGGGAGTGTTAAGTGCAGATGGTGGGGTGTGGCCCAAGTACTGGAAGCTAGGAGCAAGGGGAGGAACAGAGGTATTCGTACGGTCCATGACGTCAGGGAAGAGGGAATAATCAAAGTGGGGATCATCTGGGATGGGTTTGAAAGTAAATCCACGGTTCACAGGGGTGTTTTCCAACAGGATAACGCTCGACCACCTACCCCTGTTATAAACGAACGTGCTCTAGAGAGTGTAGATATGTAGCATTAACTGGCGCAACCACCAGATCTGTCTTCAGTCGAACGTCAGCTCCACTGCACTGATCGACGAAGTGCAACAAGCATGGAACTCCAACCCACAAACTGACATCCGGCACTTGTGCAACATAATGCATGCAGGATTTCATGCTTGCATCCAATATTCTTGCGGTAAGACCGGTTAATATTGTACCAGCAGTTGGCAGCACAGTGACTCAACGAAAAAACAAGTCGGTTACTTCAAAAATAGCTCCGAAGCAGATACCATGTAGACTCCATTCCACTGACCCCAAACAGCCGCCATTTACGACTTCAATGATACCAACACTTCACATTTGCAATGGCTTGTCTCGCGCTTACACGAACCGGTGATGTTGCAGCGTTAATCACTTAAATGTAAATGTAAATGCCGTGTGACTAGGGCCTCCCGTCGGGTAGACCGTTCGCCGGCTGCAAGTCTTTCGATTTGACGCCACTTCGGCGACTTGCGCGTCGATGGGGATGAAGTGATGACGATTAGGACAACACCCAGTCCCTGAGCGGAGAAAATCTCCGACCCAGCCGGGAATCGAAACCTGGCCCTTAGGACTGACGTTCTGTCACTCTGGCCACTCAGCTACCGGGGGCGGACATCACTTAAATATGTTACGTAGACAAATGTATTCCCTTAGTTTCATTACTTAAATTTCATTACTCTAATTATTTTTAGCGGTTGCGATTTTTTTTCTGCCAGTGTAAGTGTCTGCTTCGTTTATGCGTATTTACTTTCGGCGAATCTTCAGTCCGGAACCGCGCGACAACTACGGTCGCAGGTTCGAATCCTGCCTCGGGCATGGATGAGTGTGCTGTCCTTAGGTTAGTTAGGTTTAAGTAGTTCTAAGTTCTAGGGGACTGATGACCTCAGATGTTAAGTCCCATAGTGCTCAGAGCCATTCGAACCATTTCAAAACAATTGGAAGAAGAATTGTAAGCCACTAGCTCGTTACTTATACGATCTGCTCATTTCATATTCATCATTTTTCTGTAACGTTAGACATCGAAAAACTGCTACTCTCTTCTTTTCTGAACTGTTTAAAAGGCTATAACCGAGATAAATACCTTCAGAGAAGCCTCCCTAACATTTAAATTTGTGTTCTATTTTCAGAAAAGGTCTTATTTCTAATGCTAGTGTGCATTTTATATACATGTTTCGGCCATAGTCGGTCATTTTTATGCTCCAACACTTACTTGTAAGATTCCACCTTTATTGCCGTTTAAATACCCTCGTTCATATGTGGCTTCTAATGAGAGAGAATGCCCGTGGAGCATTGTATGAGCTGTGCTACTGGATTCGTGGTTTCCTGTCTGACAGTTTCGCAGTAACTGACGCGAACTTACCTGTTGTGCTTAATGTGTATGAGCGTATTACGTGATAAGCCGAGAAGTCCTCTTACAATGTTCCCAGATGATGCTGTCATTTACGATCTAACAGAGTCAACAGAACATGAGAACTAAACTATTTACAGGAGATATCTGTATAGCGCGGAAAGTGGCAGTAGACACTGAAGAATAGAAAGTACACTAGGTGATAGAAAGTATCCGGGCACCTGGCTGAAAATGACTTACAAGTTCGTGATGCCCTCCATTGCAATGCTGGAATTCATTACGGTGTTGGCCCACCTTAGCCTTGATGACAGCTTACACTCTCGCAGGCATACGTTCAGTCAGGTGCTGGAAGGTTTCTTGCGGAATGGCAGCCCATTCTTCACGGAGTGCTGCACTGAGGACATATCGGTGCGTCAGCCCTGGCACGAAATCGGCGTTCCAAAACATCCCATAGGTGTTATTTAGGATTCAGGTCAGTACTCTGTGCAGGCCAGTCCATTACAGGGATGTTACTGTCGTGTAACCACTCCACCACAGGCCGTGCATTATGAACAGGTGCTCGATCGTGTTGAAAGATGCAATCGCCATCTCTGAATTGCTGTTCAACAGTGGGAAGCAAGAAGGTGCTTAAAACATAAATGTAGGCCTGTGCTGTGATAGTGCCACGCAAAACAACTAGGGGTGCAAGCCCCCTCCACGAAAAACACGACCACGGTCTGCCGTCGGATTGCAACGTTTGTGTACGGGAACTCGTGACTCCACATAACGTGTTTCCACTGTTCCATTGTCTAAATTTACGCTCCTTACACCAAGCGAGGCATTTACCGGCGTTTTCTGTGGCTTATGAGTAGTATATCGGCCATGAAATCCAAGTTTTCTCACCTCACGGCTACCTGTCATAGTACTAGCAGTGGATCCTGATGCAGTCTGGAATTCCTGTGTGATGGTCTGGATAGATGTCTGCCTATCACACATTATGACCCTCATCAACTGTCGGCAGTCTCTGTGAGTCAACAGACGAGGTCGGCCTGTACGCTTTTGTGCTGTACGTGTCCCTTCACGTTTCCACTTCACTATCACATCGGAAACAGTGGACCTAGGGATGTTAGGAGTGTGGAAATGTCGCGTACAGACGTATGACACAAGTGACACCCAATCACCTGACCACGTTCGAAGTCCGTGAGTTTCGCAGAGCACTCCATTCTGCCCTCTCTCGATGTCTAATGATTACTGAAGTCGCTGATGTGGAGTACCTGGCAGTAGGTGGCAGCCCAATGGACCTAATACGAAAAACGTATGTTTTTGGGGTGTCCGGATACTTTTGATCACATAGTGAATGAAGTCAAGCGGTAAAGAAATACTGTTAAGTTTCGGTTACAAGATATAGTATGGAAATTTGAAGGGTCTCGATTCGACTAAGTACATAGCGGTCACGATAAACAAAAACGTAAATCGGAAGCATCACGCAGAAAATGTAGTGGGGAAGGCGAACATATCTACTAAAATGTCCGTTCTGTTCTGGAGCATTGCAAGACCATGAGGATAAAATCAGACAGATTAGAGCCCACACAGAGGCATACCGACAATCCTTCTTTCCACGAACAATACGAGACTGGAATAGAAGGGAGAAGCGATAGAGGTACTCAAGGTACCCTCCGCCACACACCGTCAGGTGGCTTGCGGAGTATGGATGTAGATGTGTGGGATCCTTATCACATGGGACTGACTGAGGATATCGAAAACGTTCAAAGAAAGTCAGCTCGTTTTGGACTATCACTAAATAGTGGATATTATTGCCAGTTGGGATCGCAAGAATATCAACAAACACATTTCTCGTTGCGGTGAGATTTTTTCACGAAACTGCAGTACCCAAGTTTATGTTCCAAGTGCGCAAATATCTTACTCGCTCCCGCCTACGTGTGGAAAAATGACCACTGTAATGAAATTTGAGGCCTATTAGACTGGAACTCTATCGAAGAACACATTTCAAATACATAAGCGGTAGCTAGCACAGTGTTTTATAAAGTCCACTGGAACGGTTTTGCTTGTACAGGACGGCGCAAAATACGTTTTAGGAATTGTTTGTCTGCTGTGGTTTAATCGTATGCCGTTTATGATTCTACTTGTGATACTGTTGCTTTGTAGCGGTGAAAATTCGATGTCTGACTCCCCGATGTCTCAATTCACATTTCAGAGCGGAAGCACTGACTTTGGAACAGCGCTACTGTGAACCCAAACGCTGAAGCTGCTGCTTCACCTCGCCCGGAAAAGTCACAGTTTTGTGCACAGTCTGTGCACAATGCATCGGCGCGCCCGTTGTTGTTGGGGAACCTGTCACAGGAGACAAATACAGGCAAGTTCTACAACTTTTTAGCGTGCAAAAGCGTGTACTAAGCATGATCTGTGGTGTAAATTCAAGAACATCATCGAGACACCTATTCGAGAAACTTTGTATTCTAACCAGTAGTACTCATTTTAAATAAAATGAGTAGCACTGGTTATAATGAAATTTTTTGCAAGTAATACATCTCTGTTTCCAATCAATAGCTCAATGCATAGTATCAATACTAGTAATAAGAACAATCTACATAAAGACGTGAAATCACTTACCTAGGTCGAAAAAGGGGTATAATATTCAAGAACACACATTTTCAATATATTGCCAGCAATAATTAAAAATTAAGATTCAGATAAAACGCAGTTTAAACATATTCTGAAAGACTTTTTTAATAGCCAACTCCTTCTACTCAGTAGGTGAATAGCTCAATGGGGACTGTTAGACCAGCTGAAGTAAAAATGTCTGTTAGATTTCAACTTTGACAGCAGTTAGTCACAACAGTCAAGACTGGGTATTCCGTGTGTGAAAAGCGTATGAAACGTGCATGACTATGTTTCATTCTCACAGTGTATTATTTCTGTAAATATTAGCAGTTCCAGATTCCTATAACGTATTTAATAATTTTGACAATCTCCTGATAGATGACCAGGGTAGTGAGTATTAGCCTGTATTCAAATCGTTTATGTTATACACTGTGTGATCAAAAGTATCCGGACATCCCAAAAACCATAGCTTTTTTCATATTAGGTTCATTGTGCTACCACCTACTGCCAGGTACTCTACATCAGCGATCCAGTAGTCATTAGACATCGTGAGAGAGCAGAATGGACCGGCCGGAGTGGCCGTGCGGTTCTAGGCGCTACAGTCTGGAACCGTGCGACTGCTGCGGTCGCAGGTTCGAATCCTGCCTCTTTCATGGATGTGTGTGATGTCCTTAGGTTAGTTAGATTTAAGTACTTCTATGTTCTAGGGGACTGATGACCACAGCAGTTAAGTCCCATAGTGCTCAGGGCCATTTTTTTTAGAGCAGAATGGGGCGTTCCGCGCAACTCAAGGACTTCGAACGTGATCAGATTATTGGGTGTCACTTGTGCCATACGTCTGTACGCGAGATTTCCACCCTCCTAAACATCAATAGGTCCTCTGTTTCCGATCTGATAGTGAGATGGAAACGTGAAGTGGCATGTACAACACAAAAGCGTACAGGCCCACCTCGTCTGTTGGCTGACAGGTACGACTGACGGTGTACACCGAAAACGTTCGAAGAAGGACAGCGGAGAGAGTGTCACTGAAATCATAGAGGATTTGAGGTGGATATCATCAAAACAAAGAAGCGTTTCCTTGCGGAGGACTCTTCTGGCGAAATTCCAGTCACCAACTTTCTCCTGCGATGCGAAAATATTTTGTTCACGCCGACCTACGTAGGGAGAAACGATCGCCATGATAAAATATGGCAAATCAGACCTCGCATGGAAAGATACAGATGTTCGTTCTTTCGCGCGCTTTAGGAGATTGTAACAATAGAGAATTATGAAGGTGGTACGACGAACCCTCTGCCAGACACTTAAATGTGATTTGCAAAGTATCCATGTAGATGTAGATATAGATGTAGATGTAGAGCTGGTCGTCCACTGCAGCCCTTTTTTATAACTCTCTGCACACAGTGTTGGTGCTAGATGGAGCGGTGGTAGCACTTTGGAACTCACAACTGATTCGTTCCCCTCATTTCATGTGATTTTGTACTTCCACCCTTCGCAATACTCGACGATCCTTGAGTTCAGGACATGAGCTCTGCCTGACCTCGATTTAGTTGTGCTTGTTCCTTCGCGTACCCAAATCACAATCTCATCATTAAGAGCTCACTTGGGCAGTTTTAGAAGGGTTGAAATGTCCCTGATGCGATTGTTACTCAAGTGACGTGCAGCGACCAGTCCACGTTCGTAGTCACCGAGATCCCTTGACCAATCCACTGTAGTGTTACCACTTCTCTACTAACACTTCCCCTCTACCCCCTCCCCGCGTTTTAGATAGTTATGTCCCGTTACCTCTGACCAGGTAGTGTACTTACTAATGTTCAACACAATAATGTGAGGAATCAGCAAAAGCGAATTAATGCTAAAGAGAAGAACGCGGCAAGTGCCATAACGTCGTTTCACAGAAATTTCGCTCAGTCGAAGAGTGATCAAAATAAGTGACACCTGTCCTGGCTCCTCTGCAGCTACTCAACCGTTTCTGAGAAAACGTTTGCCTAAATTTTTTTTGTCATTTTTCTCTCTTTCCTCGTTCGAAGCATAATTCCATCTTTATCTATTTAATTAATATCTTTTTTTGTCATGCATCTACCCATTCCACTGTTACACGCAGAGCAGAAAGCAGATAGGTGGAAAGAATACATTGAAAGGGTGAGGGTGAGGGTGAAGATTTGTCTGATGTGATAGAAGAAGAAACAGGAGTCGATTCAGAAGAGATAGGGGATCCCGTATTAGAATAGGAATTTAAAATAGCTTTGAAGGACTTACGGTCAAATAAGGAAGAAGGGATGGATAACATTCCATCAGAATTTCTAAAATCATTGGGGGAAGTGGCAACAAAATGACTATTCACGTTGGTGTGTAGAATATATGAGTCTGGCGATACACAATCTGACTTTCGGAAAAGCATCATCCACACAATTCGGAAGACGGCAAGAGCTGACAAGTGCGAGAATTATCGCACAATCAGCTTAACAGCTCATCCATCGAAGCTGCTAACAACAATAATATACAGAAGAATGGAAAAGAAAATTCAGAATGCGCTAGGTGACGATCAGTTTGGCTTTAGGAAAAGTAAAGGGACCAGAGAGGCAATTCTGACGTTACGGCTAGTAATGGAAGCAAGGCTAAAGAAAAATCAAGACACTTTCATAGGATTTGTCGTCCTGGAAAAAGCGTTCGACAATATAAAATGGTGCAAGCTGTTCGAGATTCTGAAAAAAGTAGGGGTGAGCTATAGGGAGAGACGGGTCATATACAATATGTACAACAACCAAGAGGGAATAATAAGAGTGGACGATCAAGAACGAAGTGCTCGTATTAAGAAGGGTGTAAGACAAGGCTGTAGCCTTTCGCCCCTACTCTTCAATCTGTTCATCGAGGAAGCAATGATGGAAATAAAAGAAAGGTTCAGGAGTGGAATTAAAATACAAGGTGAAAGGATGTCAATGATACGATTCGCTGATGACATTGCTATCCTGAGTGAAAGTGAAGAAGAATTAAATGATCTGCTGAACGGAATGAACAGTCTAATGAGTACACAGTATGGTTTGAGAGTAAATCGGAGAAAGACGAAGGTAATGAGAAGTAGTATAAATGAGAACAGCGAGAAACTTAACATCAGGATTGATGGTCACGAAGTCAATGAAGTTAAGGAATTCTGCTACCTAGGCAGTAAAATAACCAATGACGGACGGAGCAAGGAGGACATCAAAAGCAGACTCGCTATGGCAAAAAAGGCATTTCTGGCCAAGAGAAGTCTACTACTATCAAATACCGGCCTTAATTTGAGGAAGAAATTTCTGAGGATGTACGTCTGGAGTACAGCATTGTATGGTAGTGAAACACGGATTGTGGGAAAACCGGAACAGAAGAGAATCGAAGCATTTGAGATGTGGTGCTACAGACGAATGTTGAAAATTAGGTGGACTGATAAGGTAAGGAATGAGGAGGTTCTAGGCAGAATCGGAGAGGAAAGGAATATGTGGAAAACACAGATAAGGAGAAGGGACAGGATGATAGGACATCTGCTAAGACATGAGGGAATGACTTCCATGGTACCAGAGGGAGCTGTAGAGGGCAAACCTGTAGAGGAAGACAGAGATTGGAATACGTCAAGCAAATAATTGAGGACATAGGTTGCAAGTGCTACTCTTGAGATGAAGAGGTTAGCACAGGAAAGGAATTCGTGGCGGGCCGCATCAAACCAGTCTGTAGACTGATGACAAAAAAAAAAATCTACCCATGTCCGTAGCAGGTTACAACACGAATCCTTCTTCTCAAGTTATGGGATACGAGGTAGTTGAAATGTCCAGGCGTCTCGGAGTGAACCAAAGCGATGTTTTTCGGACATGGAGGAGAAACAGAGAGACAGGAACTGTCGATCACATGCCTCGCTCAAGACGCCCAAGGGCTACTACTGCAGTGGATAACCACTAGCTACTGATTATGGCTCGACGCAACCCTGACAGCAACGCCACCATATTGAATAATACTTTTCGTGGAGTCACAGGACGTTGTGTTACGACTTAAAAGGTGCGGAATAGGTTGCAAGATGCGCAACTTTACTCCGACGTCCATGGCGAGGTCCATCTTTGCAACCACGAAACCATGCAGCGCGGTACAGATGGACCCAACAACGTGCCGAATGGACCGCTCAGGATTGGCGTCACAGTCCCTTCACTGATAAATGTCGCATATGCCTTCCACCAGACAATCGTCAGACACGTTTTTGGAGGTGACCCGGCCAGGCTGAAAGCCTAAGACACACTGCCCAGCGAGAGCAGCAATATGGAGATACCCTGCTGTTTTGGGTGGCATTATGTTGGGCGGACGTACGCCGCTGGTGGTCACGGAAGGCGCCGTAACAGCTGTACAATACGTGAATGCCATCGTCCGACCGATAGTGCAACCGTATCGGCAGCATATTGGCGAGGCATTCGTCTTCATGGACGACAATTCGCGTCCCCATCGTGCACATCTTGTGAATGACCTCCCTCAGGATAACGACATCACTCTTCTTGAGTGGCCACCATGTTCTCCAGACATGAACCCTATCGAACATGCCTGGGATAGATTGAAGTGGGCTGTTTATGGAAGACCACTCTGAGACATCTACACCGAATCGCCATTGACGAGTGGGACGATCTGGACCAACAGTGCCTTGATGAACCTGTGGATAGTATGCCACGACGAACACAGTCATGCATCAATGCGAGAACACGTGCTACTGGCTATTAGAGGTACCAGTGTGTACATCAATCTGGACCACCACCTCTGAAGATCTCGCTGTATGGTGATAGAACACGCAATGCGTGGTTTTTAGTAGCAATAAATAGGACGGAAATGATGTTTATGTTGATCCCGATTCCAATTTTCTGTACATTTTCCGTAACTCTCGCAATAGAAGTGATCCAAAACTTGTTTTGATGTGTACATTTGATTATTATGAACATTCTAAAGGAAGATTGGTGCAGTAACTGGATGAAACCGTTCGTAGAGCTATTCGAAACACAGAATTTCGGAACACCAGTAGTATCGTCCGAAGACAGATTTGCCACAAGACCATATCTTCGTATGAACCCCATTCCGGAAAGAAACGTCGTTAAAATTGCTGAAGAATTACGAACTGGCAATAATTTCACGGTAATCCACACATAACGGTTCACTTTACCGGGAACAGGCGCTTGCAACTGGTTATGAATCACTACAGGAATTTCGCTGAAAACAATTTCAAATAATTTTCTCATCATTTATTGATCCTTTTCTTTTTTTAAATTCATTCCTCGTCAAACGTATGGTTAATAGACGAGTAAGGACAACGTTATTTCGATCCTGATTGGAAAATATTCGTCTAGTAACCTTCTACGGACATGCCTAGATAAATGAAGAACAAAAATAAAAGTAATAATCGGGTTTCGAACAAGGGGCTCAAACGTGTTGAAGCTGCGACGCTAGCCATGGACAGCCTTTACTGGCTCAAAGGGGAAAAATGTACCTATAAAATGTAGGACTGTCGTTTCCTCAGAAACGGTCGAGTATCTAAGGACAGGCTGAGACATATGTTGGCTTATTTTTAACCCTCTTACAATGGGCGAGATTACTGAGGAATCGGGTTATGGCACTTGTCGCGTTATCCCCGTAAGACACCGACAAAATAGTGCTACGGAATTTCATACTTTTGTTCCCTTTAGCACGGATCGAAAGAAAGTTGTTTAACAAGAAAAATGTTTCATCGTCAGACGAACATACACGTCGTCTGCGTGTTGACATCCTATAGCGCTCTGCAGTCGTAACTGCATCCACATTTATTGGCTTCTATTTTGTTTCGTTAGAGAGAATTAAGGAGAGAGGATCACCTCCATAGGCGAATGATGTACTTCCCACAATCAGAGGTGCATACAGTCAACTAGATTAAGTGTACAGCCGTCCTTTATCTTTTCAGAACTGGACCCTTGAACATGATAGATTTTTGGACGTTTTAGCTAATGAGACCAGCCCACTTTGCTAAGCATTTAAGGAGCACCTTTTTTACAACCCGTATCGCAGTTGGAACCGCCCCATTGAGCGAGGTAGACACGTGCAGATCTATTCTCACGATCATCACAGGTTCGGCGTTGCTTTCCGAAGGCATGTCCGCAAGAGGTGTCTTCAAAACGATTGGTAGCCGATTTGTTTCCCTAGGCCAGGAGCATCTTCGAGTTATTTTTCTCCTTTTCGGGATGTTAAATAAATGAGATTTCTGCTATTTCTTTTAGACTGCAGAACTTAAAAAAAAAAAACTCACACTCAAAATTGTTTTCGTAGTTACGTGTATTCTGTGTTTCTAGCCAATGGATAAATGTTAATTGTAGAGAACAAAAGAAAGAAGGGCCGTAAGTGTCACTGCTCTCATTGAGGAAGGATCTACCTTCGATTTCCGGTACCTTCCGAGATTTTTTTTCTGAGCTAGGGAGTCTGCATCAGCCCTAATGAGGCAAAATGAGGAGCTGATCGAATAAGGAACTGCGGGCACCGTCTGCTGCTAATAACAGCTCGAGGGATTGGAGACACGATCATCACCTTGTAAGTAGGCTGTTTAGGTTTTCTTATCGGCAACGCCACGTAGCGCTCTGTATGAAAATCACTGGCTGTGTTGTGTGCAGTCTGTGGCTAGTTTGCATTGTTGTCTGCCATTGTAGTGCTGGGCAGCGGCAGTTGGATGTGAACAGCGCGTAGCATTGCGCAGTTGGAGGTGAGCCGCCAGCAGTGGTGGATGTGGGGAGAGAAATGGCGGAGACTTGAAATTTGTAAGACTAGGATATATATTATGATTATTAAGGTAAATACATTGTTTGTTCTCTATTAAAATCTTTCATTTGCTAACTATGCCTATCAGTAGTTAGTGCCTTCTGTAGTTTGAATCTTTTATTTAGCTGGCAGTAGTGGCGCTTGCTGTATCGCAGTAGCTTGAGTAACGAAGATTTTTGTGAGGTAAGTGATTTGTGAAAGGTACAGGTTAATGTTAGTCAGGGCCATTCCTTTGTAGGGATATCTGAAAGTCAGATTGCGTTGCGCTAAAAAAGTATTGTGTGTCAGTTTAAGCACAGTCATGTACAATTGTTCTAACGGGACGTTTCAACCTCTTGCACGACCATAGATCGCTCCTTTTAATGCCTTGTAGGAACCAGTCGGACACTCGAAGCAGGTTTAACGCCTAATCCCTCAGTGGTGTGAACGTTTAGAATGCCATAAACAAAGGTTCTTGTTTTAACTGCAGTCAGTGACCATAAATTGCCGTAGGGGCGGAAAATACAATTTTTAAATTTTTTCACTCATGTGCACCGTTTTACCGAAACACTTTTAATACGAAAGATAAACTGAAGAGCCGCGATCACGCAGATGTGCTGCAACACGACGTGGATCGAATACTGTCTGAAGCAGAGCTGAAGACAACTGACACCACGAATCCTGCAGGGCTGTCCATAAATCCGTAAGACGACGAGGGGGTGGAGATCTCTTCTGAACAGCACGTTGGAACGCATCCCAGATACGGTCAATAATGTTCATGTCTGGAGAGTTTGGTGGCCGGCGGAAGTGTCTGAACTCAGGACAGTGTTCCTGGAGCTACTCTATAGCAATTCCGCATGTTTGGGATGTCGCATTGTCCTGCTGGAATTTCCCAAGTCCGTCGCACGATGGACACGACTGGATCTCAGATGTATCTACACGTATCACGGGTCCCATATACTCCAACTGCACACACACCCACACCATTACAGATCCTCCATCAGTTTGAACAGTCCCCTGATGACATGCAAGATCCACCGAACTCATACGAATGTTCCTGGAGCCACTCTCCAGCAATTCTGGACGTGTAGGGTGTCGCATTGGCCTGCTGGAATTGCCCAAGTCTTTCGGAATGCACAATGCACATGAATATACGAGGTGCGGCTAGAAAAAAACCGGACTGATGCTGGAAAAAACATTTATTTACAATTATATACAATTTCATGTTATCTCCTTCAATGTACTCTCCTCCTCGGTCTCTACACCGCTCCATATGAATTTTCCAGTGTTCATAGCAATGCTGCAGATCATTTTCGGTAAGTCCATACATTACTTCCGTCGCTTTTTCTTTTACTGCTTCAACAGTCTCAAATCTAGTTCCTTTCAAAGCTGACTTGACTTTAGGGAAAAGAAAAAAGTCACAGGGGGTCAAATCAGGTGAGTAGGGTGGATGATCTAAGATGGGAATGTTGTGTTTTGCCAAAAACGTCTTCACTGACAACGCACTGTGAGCCGGGGCATTGTCTCGGTGAAGGATCCATGACTTTTTTCTCCACAAATCGTTCCTTTTTCTCCGTACTTGCTCACGTAGGGTAGCCAAGACGCTAATGTAGTAATGCCGATTCACTGTTTGTCCCTCTGGTACCCAATCAATGTGCACAATCCCTTTGATGTCAAAAAAAAACAATCATCATTGCCTTGAATTTCGATTTTGACATTCGTGCTTTTTTTTTTGTTGTGGAGAACCAGGAGTTTTCCAATGCATCGATTGGCGTTTAGTTTCGGGATCGTAAGTAATAAACCACGATTCATCGCAAGTAATAACATTTTGTAAGAAGGTGGGATCACCTTCAATATTTTCCAGGATGTCAGAACAAATAATTCTTCGGTGTTCCTTCTGTTCAATTGTGAGACACTTTGGAACCATTTTTGAACACACTTTGTTCATGTTGAAACTTTCATGAAGAATCTGCCTAGCACTTTCCTTGTCAACTGCTGTTAACTCAGACACTGCTCTGATTGTTAAACGGCGATCTTGTCGAACAAGTTTACCGATTTTTTCAATGTTTGCATCAGTTTTTGCTGACAATGGTCTGCCAGTGCGAGTGTCATCACTGGTGTCTTCGCGGCCATCTTTAAATCGTTTAAACCACTCAAACACTTGTGTTCGCGATAAACAATCATCGCCGTACACTTGTTGTAACATTACAAACGTTTCACTTGCAGATTTTCCTAGTTTGAAACAAAATTTGATGTTAAGACGCTGTTCTTTCTGT
Source organism: Schistocerca cancellata (assembly GCF_023864275.1). Lineage (NCBI taxonomy): Eukaryota > Metazoa > Arthropoda > Insecta > Orthoptera > Acrididae > Schistocerca > Schistocerca cancellata. Next base: position 112,963,619 of record NC_064636.1, on the reverse strand, counting down.
ACACTCAACATTTTCCGACGCACAGACAAAACGTCAACTACTTAAAACAGACGCCACGGGCAGACTGAGTGCTAGCCACACCTCGTACACAGGTGAAAAGCTCAAATGTATCTTCAACACCAGTCCTCACTGAAAACATTCCACATCACGCATTGTCCTGCTGGAATTGCCCAAGTCCGTCGGAATGCACAATGCACATGAATACATGCAGGTGATCAGACAGATGCTGACAAACTTGTCACCTGTCAGAGCCTTATCTAGACATATCAAGGGACCCATATAACTCCAACTACACATGCCCCACACGATAACAGAGCCTCCACCAGTTTCAACAGTCCCCTTTGACATGCAGGATCCATGGAGTGATGAGTTGGCTCTACAGCCATACTCGTCCGTCCGCTCGATAGAATTTGAAACGCGACTCGTCTGACATGTTTACAGTCATCAAAAGTCCAATGCCGGTGTTGACTGGCCCAGGCGAGGCGTAAAGCTTTGTGTCGTGCAGTCATCAAGGGTACACGAGTGGGCCTTTAGCTTCCAAAGCCCATATCGACGATCTTGAATGGTTCGCATGCTGACACTTGCTGATGGCACTGCTTTGCATTCTGCAGCAATTTCTGGAAGGGTTGGACTTCTGTCATGTTGAACGGTTCTCCTGTCAGCGCTCCTGTTCTTGCAGGATCTCTTTCCGGCTGCAGCGATGCCGAAGATATGTTACGGAATTCCCAATATTGTACTCGTGAAACGGTCGTACAGGGAAATCCCCATATCATCGCTACCTCGGAGGTGCTGCGTCCCATCGCTCGTGCGCCGACTGTAACACCACGTTCAGGTTCACTTAAATCTTGAAAACCTGCCATTGTAGCAATTGCACCAGACACTTGCTCTCTTATACAGGGTGTTACAAAAAGGTACGGCCAAACTTTCAGGAAACATTCCTCACACACAAAGAAAGAAAATATGTTACGTGGACATGTGTCCGGAAACGCTTACTTTCCATGTTAGGGCTCATTTTATTACTTCTCTTCAAATCACGTTAATCATGGAATGGAAACACACAGCAACAGAACGTACCAGCGTGACTTCAAACACTTTGTTACAGGAAATGTTCAAAATGTCCTCCGTTAGCGAGGATACATGCATCCACTCTCCGTCGCACGGAATCCCTGATGCGCTGATGCAGCCCTGAAGAATGGCGTATTGTATCACAGCCGTCCACAATACGAGCACGAAGAGTCTCCACATTTGGTACCGGGGTTGCGTAGACGAGAGCTTTCAAATGCCCCCATAAATGAAAGGCAAGAGGGTTGAGGTCAGGAGAGCTTGGAGGCCACGGAATTGGTCCGCTTCTACCAATCCATCGGTTACCGAATCTGTTGTTGGGAAGCGTACGAACACTTCGACTGAAAAGTGCAGGAGCCTCATCGTGCATGAACCACATGTTGTGTCGTACTTGTAAAAGCACATGTTCTAGCAGCTCATGACAACGTGCTCCATTGAGCGTAGGTGGACGAAACTAAAATCAGCTCTAACATGGAAATTAAGCGTTCCCGGACACATGTCCACATAACATCTTTTCTTTATTTGTGTGTGAGGAATGTTTCCTGAAAGTCTGGCCGTACCTTTTTCTAACACCCTGTATAGGTGTTGCCGACCGCAGCGCCGTATTCTGCCTGTTTACATATGTCTGTATTTGAAAAAACATGGCTTTACCAGTTTCTTTGACGCTTCAGTGTATGTTGGGGTCCTCACTTTCGTGCTTGAAGTTTTCCCACCGTATGTCGTTCCCATTTGCGAGCAGTACGGCCTCTCACGAGCTACCCTTTCTCAGTACTGAGTAGGGATTGTTTCACTCTTTGTGAGACAATCAATACGAGGTGTTGCTTCTGCAGGCGACAAGAGGGAACTCTCGCCACCCCACTTCCTCCAGATTAAATCTTCTCCACCCCCTTCGGCGCAAGGACAGCAACACACCGCCCCTACTCCTCCCCCCCCCTCCCCCCCCATTGGCTGTGACTGATGTGCTTCTGCCCGAATGGAGAGTCCCACCCACTTCTCAACCGCAGTAGACAGACGGCCCATAAATTCTCAGCCTTTCCACTGAATGTCGTCCCGGCGCCACAAAGAAACCACTTTTTCCCATTTGTGTATGGTCACTAATTCAAACCCGGTATATAACCTGCTCAGTGCCTTCTACCACTTAATTTTTCATGCACATTGGACCGAACACATTTCTCTTCTACGACTAAAAGCAGGTGGCTGCACTCAGTTGTTCCAAAATAAAAATTGTTATTTTGTTCTTTCTGTGTCATTAGTCTTGTGTGGCTCGATGTTATTAATCATGAGTTTCTGTGCTGTCCCAACTTTTTCATCGTATAGCAGCACTTGCAACCGACGTCCTCATTTATTTGTTGTATATGGAGTATTTCAAGACGACTAGAAAGTCTACATCTACATCTACATACACTCCTGGAAATTGAAATAAGAACACCGTGAATTCATTGTCCCAGGAAGGGGAAACTTTATTGACACATTCCTGGGGTCAGATACATCACATGATCACACTGACAGAACCACAGGCACACAGACACAGGCAACAGAGCATGCACAATGTCGGCACTAGTACAGTGTATATCCACCTTTCGCAGCAATGCAGGCTGCTATTCGCCCATGGAGACGATCGTAGAGATGCTGGATGTAGTCCTGTGGAACGGCTTGCCATGCCATTTCCACCTGTCGCCTCAGTTGGACCAGCGTTCGTGCTGGACGTGCAGACCGCGTGAGACGACGCTTCAACCAGTCCCAAACATGCTCAATGGGGGACAGATCCGGAGATCTTGCTGGCCAGGGTAGTTGACTTACACCTTCTAGAGCACGTTGGGGGGCACGGGATACATGAGGACGTGCATTGTTCTGTTGGAACAGCAAGTTCCCTTGCCGGTCTAGGAATGGTAGAACGATGGGTTCGATGACGGTTTGGATGTACCGTGCACTATTCAGTGTCCCCTCGACGATCACCAGTGGTGTACGGCCAGTGTAGGAGATCGCTCCCCACACCATGATGCCGGGTGTTGGCCCTGTGTGCCTCGGTCGTATGCAGTCCTGATTGTGGCGCTCACCTGCACGGCGCCAAACACGCATACGACCATCATTGGCACCAAGGCAGAAGCAACTCTCATCGCTGAAGACGACACGTCTCCATTCGTCCCTCCATTCACGCCTGTCGCGACACCACTGGAGGCGGGCTGCACGATGTTGGGGCGTAGCCCAGCTTCATGGAGACGGTTGCGAATGGTCCTCGCCGATACCCCAGGAGCAACAGTGTCCCTAATTTGGTGGGAAGTGGCGGTGCGGTCCCCTACGGCACTGCGTAGGATCCTACGGTCTTGGCGTGCATCCGTGCGTCGCTGAGGTCCGGTCCCAGGTCGACGGGCACGTGCACCTTCCGCCGACCACTGGCGACAACATCGATGTACTGTGGAGACCTCACGCCCCACGTGTTGAGCAATTCGGCGGTACGTCCACCCGGCCTCCCGCATGCCCACTATACGCCCTCGCTCAAAGTCCGTCAACTGCACATACGGTTCACGTCCACGCTGTCGCGGCATGCTACCAGTGTTAAAGACTGCGATGGAGCTCCGTATGCCACGGCAAACTGGCTGACACTGACGGCGGCGGTGCACAAATGCTGCGCCATTCGACGGCCAACACCGCGGTTCCTGGTGTGTCCGCTGTGGCGTGCGTGTGATCATTGCTTGTACAGCCCTCTCGCAGTGTCCGGAGCAAGTATGGTGGGTCTGACACACCGGTGTCAATGTGTTCTTTTTTCCATTTCCAGGAGTGTAGATACTGCGCTAGACACCGTACGGTACGTGGCGGTGGGTACCCTGTACCACACTTGCCATTTCCCTACCTGTCCACTTGTAAATAGAGCGAGGGAAAAACGACTGTCTATATGCCTCCGTATGAACCCCAATTTCGCGTCTCTTACCATCGTAGTCCTTAACCGCAGTGTATGTTGGCGGCAGCACAATCAGCTTCGAACACCGGTTCTCTAAATTTTCTCAATACTGTACCTCGAAAAGAACCACGCCTGCCTCCAGGGATTCCCATTTAAGTTCCCGAGCATCTCCGTAACATTTACGTGTTGTTCGAATCTACTGGTAACAAATCTTGCAGCCCACCTCAGAATTGCTTCGAATTTTTCCTTCAATCTGACCTGGTACGGAGTGCTCAAGAATAGGTCGCACCAGCATTCTTTATGCCGTCTCCTTTACAGGTTAACCACTCTCTCCCAAAATCCCCCCCCATTAACCATAGTCGACTATTCGTCTTCCCTACCACAGTTCTCACATTGTCATTCCACCTCACATCGCTTTGCAATGTTACACCTAGATATTTAAACGACGTGAGTGTGTCAAGCAGGACACTAGTAATAATGTTGTTGTTGTTGTTGTTGTTGTTGTGGTCTTCAGTCCTGAGACTGGTTTGATGCGGCTCTCCGTGCTACTATATCCTGTGCAAGATTCTTCAACTCCCAGTACCTACTGCAACCTACATCCTTCTGAATCTGCTTAGTGTATTCGTCTCTTGGTCTCCCTCTACGTTTTATACCCTCAACGCTGCCCTTCAATACTAAATTTGTGATCCCTACCACCAACCGATCCCTTCTTCTAGTCAAGTTGTGCGACAAGCTCCTCTTCTCCCCAATTCTATTCAATACCTCCTCATTAGTAATGTGACCAACCCATCTAATCTTCAGCATTCTTCTGTAGCACCACATTTCGAAAGCTTCTATTCTCTTCTTGCCTAAACTATTTATCGTCCACGTTTCACTTCCATACATTGCTACACTCCATACAAATACTTTCAGAAACGGCTTCCTGACGGTTAAATCTATACTCGGTGTTAACAAATTCCTCTTCTTCAGAAACGCTTTCCTTGCCATTGCCAGTCTACATTTTATATCCCCTCTACTTCGACCATCATCAGTTATTTTGCTCCCCAAATAGCAAAACTCCTTTACTACTTTAAGTGTCTCATTTCATAATCTAATTCCCTCAGCATCACCCGACTTAATTCGACTACATGCCATTATCCTCGTTTTGCTTTTGTTTATGTTCATCTTATATCCTCAAGACACTGTCCATTCCGTTCAACTGCTCTTCCAAGTCCTTTGCTGTCTCTGACAGAATTATAATGTCATCGGCGAACCTCAAAGTTTTTATTTCTTCTCCATGGATTTTAATACCTACTCCGAATTTTTCTTTTGTTTCCTTTACTGCTTGCTCAATATACAGATTGAATAATTGGGGAGAGGCTACAACCCTGTCTCACTCCCTTCCCAACCACTGCTTCCCTTTCATGCCCCTCGACTCTTATAACTGCCATCTGGTTTCTGTACAAATTATAAATAGCCTTTCGCTTCCTATATTTTACCCCCGCCACCTTCAGAATTTGAAAGAGAGTATTCCAGTCAACACTGTCAAAAGGTTTCTCTAAGTCTACAAATGCTAGAAACGTAGGTTTGCCTTTCCTTAATCTATCGTCTAAGATAAGTCGTAGCGTCAGTATTGCCTCACGTGTTCCTATATTTCTATGGAATCCAAATTGATCTTCCCCAAGGTTGGCCTCTACCAGTTTTTCCATTCGTCTCTAAAGAATTCGTGTTAGTATTTTGCAGCCGTGACTTATTAAACCGGTAATTTTCACATCTGTCAACACCTGCTTTCTTTGGGATTGGAATTATTATGTTCTTCTTGAAGTCTGAGGGTATTTCGCCTGTCTCATACATCTTGCTCACCAGATGGTAGAGGTTTGTCAGGACTGGCTCTCCCAAGGCCGTCAGTAGTTCTATTAGAATGTTGTCTACTCCCGGGGCCTTCTTCCGACTCAGGTCTTTCAGTGTTCTGTCAAACTCTTTACGCAGTATCATATATCCCGTTTCATCTACAAGTTCATCCTCTTCCACTTCCAAAATATTGTCCTCAAGTACATCACCCTTGTATAGACGTCCATATATTCCTTCCTCCAAACATTAATGGTGTGATGTTCCCACTCATCCGCACAAACTTTTCCGTTTCCACATCCAGGGCATGCTGCCTGCCATTCGTCAGACTGACTGGAAATCTTGTCCAAGTCGTCTTGTATCTTGCAACAGTCACTCAACTTCGACACCTTACTGTACACCACGGCATCGCCAGCAAACAACAGTAGATTGATGCCCACCCTGTCCGACGTATCATTTATGTATGTACAGAACAACAGCAGTCCTATCACACTTCCCTGTGGCACTCCTGATGATACACTTGTCTCTGATGAACATTCGCAGTCGAGGACACCATACTGGGTTCTGTTATTTATGAAGCCTTCGAGCCACTCACATACCTGTGAACTTATTCCATACGCCCGTGTATGCCCGTGCCTTCCGTAACAGCCTGCAGTGGGGCATCGTGTCAAATGATTTCCGGAATTCTAGAAATATGGAACCCGGCTGTTGCCCTCTACATCTACATCTACATCTACATTTATACTCCGCAAGCCACCCAACGGTGTGTGGCGGAGGGCACTTTCCGTGCCACTGTCATCATCTCCCTTTCCTGTTCCAGTCGCGTATGGTTCGCGGGAAAAACGACTGTCTGAAAGCCTCCGTGCGCGCTCTAATCTCTCTAATTTTACATTCGTGATCTCCTCGGGAGGTATAAGCAGGGGGAAGCAGTATATCCGATATCTCATCCAGAAAGGCACCCTCTCGAAACCTGGCAAGGAAGCTACACCGCGATGCATAGCGCCTCTCTTGCAGAGTCTGCCACTCGAGTTTCCTAAACATCTCCGTAACGCTATCACGGTTACCAAATAACCCTGTGACGAAACGCGCCGCTCTTCTTTGGATCTTCTCTATCTCCTCCGTCAACCCGATCTGGTACGGATCCCACACTGATGAGCAATACTCAAGTATAGGTCGAACGAGTGTTTTTGTAAGCCACCTCCTTTGTTGATGGACTACATTTTCTAAGGACTCTCGCAATGAATCTCGACCTGGCACCCGCCTTACTAACAATTAATTTTATATGATCATTCCACTTCAAATCGTTCCGCACGCATACTCCGAGATATTTTACAGAAGTAACTGCTACCAGTGTTTGTTCCGCTATCATATAATCATGCAATAAAGGATCCTTCTTTCTATGTATTCGCAATACATTACATTTGTCTATGTTAAGGGTCAGTTGCCACTCCCTGCACCAAGTGCCTATCCGCTGCAGATCTTCCTGCATTTCGCTACAATTTTCTAATGCTGCAACTTCTCTGTATACTACAGCATCATCCGCGAAAAGCCGCATGGCACTTCCGACACTATCTACTAGGTCATTTATATATATTGTGAAAAGCAATGGTCCCATGACACTCCCCTGTGGCACGCCAGAGGTTACTTTAACGTCTGTAGACGTCTCTCCGTTCATAACAACATGCTGTGTTCTGTTTGCTAAAAACTCTTCAATCCAGCCACACAGCTGGTCTGATATTCCGTAGGCTCTTACTTTGTTGATCAGGTGACAGTGCGGAACTGTATCGAACACCTTCCGGAAGTCGAGAAAAATAGCATCTACCTGGGAGCCTGTATCTAATATTTTCTGGGCCTCATGAACAAATAAAGCGAGTTGGGTCTCACACGATCGCTGTTTCCGGAATCCATGTTGATTCCTACACAGTAGATTCTGGGTTTCCAAAAACGACATGATACTCGAGCAAAAAACATGTTCAAAAATTCTACAACAGATCGACGTCAAAGAGATAGGTCTATAGTTTTGCGCATCTGCTCGACGACCCTTCTTGAAGACTGGGACTACCTGTGCTCTTTTCCAATCATTTGGAACCATCCACAGTTCGCAGTATATCCTGTGAGAAGAGAGCAAGTTGAGTTTCGCACGAGTGATGCTTTCTAAAACCACTTGATTGGTGGACATATGCTCCGCAGACCCGAGAAAGTTGATTATATTCGAACTGAGGACATGTTCATGCATTCTGCAGCAAACAGAAGTTAGGGTCTTTTCTTTTACGCTTCGTATAGACTGGAGCCACCTGCGCTTTTTTCCAGTTGCTTGGCACTTTGTGCTGGGTGAGAGATTCACGACAAATGCACGCCAGGTAAGGGGCTATTGTCGGAGAGCAGCCCTAGCCTTTCTAAAACCTATTTCGGATTCCATCCGGAACTGGTGATTTGTTTGCTTCCTAGTCTTTCAGTTGTTTCTCTGCGCCAGGTTAAGTTCATTGCTTTGTTGTCATACGGGAGTCTGTCCGATGGTCAAATGACGGTATCTCATTCTGGAAACATCCCCCAGGCTGTGGCTAAGCCATGTCTCCGCAATATCCTTTTTTTTTCATGAGTGCTAGTTCTGCAAGGTTCGCAGGAGAGCTTCTGTAAAGTTTGGAAGGTAGGAGACGAGGTACTGGCAGAAGTACAGCTGTGAGTACCGGGCGTGAGTCGTGCTTGGGTAGCTCAAATGGTAGAGCACTTGCCCGCGAAAGGCAAAGGTCCCGAGTTCGAGTCTCGGTCGGGCACACAGTTTTAATCTGCCAGGAAGTTTCATATCAGCGCACACTCCGCTGCAGAGTGAAAATCTCATTCTGGAAACATCCCCCAGGCTGTGGCTAAGCCATGTCTCCGCAATATCCTTTCTTTCAGGAGTGCTAGTTCTGCAAGGTTCGCAGGAGAGCTTCTGTAAAGTTTGGAAGGTAGGAGACGAGGTACTGGCAGAAGTAAAGCTGTGAGTACCGGGAGTGAGTCGTGCTTCGGTAGCTCAGATGGTAGAGCACTTGTCTGCGAAAGGCAAAGGTGCCGAGTTCGAGTCTCGGTCGGACACACAGTTTTAATCTGCCAGGAAGTTTCATATCAGCGCACACTCCGCTGCAGAGTGAAAATCTCATTCTGGAAACATCCCCCAGGCTGTGGCTAAGCCATGTCTCCGCAATATCCTTTCTTTCAGGAGTGCTAGTTCTGGAAGGTTCGCAGGAGAGCTTCTGTAAAGTTTGGAAGGTGGGAGACGAGGTACTGGCAGAAGTACAGCTGTGAGTACCGGGCGTGAGTCGTGCTTCGGTAGCTCAGATGGAAGAGCACTTGCCCGCGAAAGGCAAAGGTCCCGAGTTCGAGTCTCGGTCGGGCACACAGTTTTAATCTGCCAGGAAGTTTCAAATAACGGTATGTTTGCACGATTCTCACGCGTGTATTATTTCTTGGACGTGAAATTTAAAACGTCGGCTTTCGTTTTGGTATTGCAGATCAAATGGTCAGTATTAAGGAAATGACAGGAATGATTACTCGAAGCAAAAAATTTCACTAAACATTGACTCTAAACTGCTTACCTTAACATTTATGAACACTTGTTTACTTACACCTCTCCTACTAAACAAGCGCTCGTAGCCCTATACCTCTTCAGTTCCACTAGTAGAAAAGTACATTTATTCGTCTATTATTTCTGTTTCGTGTGATCACCTGACCAGCAACGTCAAAAAAATGTTTTCCAAAATTATTGCTAGAGTTCCCAAAAACCAACATGTCGTGTATGGCACACTAGCATTCAACGTATGCAAATTGTAGAAAATGATGTTGAATCATAGACCGATTTTATATTTCATAAACTTGTTATGAAAAGTAAACCAATACAAAAAAAATATTTAATTAAATCATCGCGCACTGAAAAGCAACTCATACTTTTATTCAGAAGATGTTCTGCGAGAGACAATACTTGTGGATTCCATGATGTGTTATGCTACGACATCGTTTCTTTCCATCAGGAGACACAAGTTAACAAGGTATTTTGTGCCATAGAGTCTTGCTGCAGGCATTCTCTGCAGGATTGAGTCTTATTGGTAACAAATTTTTATGTATTTTATTTTCAATCAAATCATTTTTCTTTTAGTATTACAATTATTATTATTTATTGTTATTATAGCTACTTCTCTTATTACTACTCAGTAACAGTGAAATGTGCCAAAATTCATACAAAATCAGTGATGAATCTTAGAAATGTACAAACGTTTTTATCGGATACAAATCCATTGTGCCATATACGACACACACGTAAGGCTTGCAATTTAAAATAATACTTTGCACTATCGTCATCATAGAAGGGGCTAGTACTCCACTAACAGTCTACTGAAAACTAAAGATAGCATTCGTTGAAGACAGATAGGACATGAATAAATGAGTAAAAGCAGGCAGACTTACTGAACTCGATATCGTTTAACTGTTCTCCCACATCGTACGTTTGGGAAACAATGGCTGAATTGAGCAATTAACAACACAGAGCTCTAAGACTTGGTGTAGTGCGTAGTGAGACTTTGCGAAAGCTTTTACATGGGTTTTGTATGGAAACAAAAGTTACCAGTTTCGTGTATCACGTACGACATGCGGGAAGCGAAGTGTTTAGCGTATTCACACTAGAGCCTATATTTACTGGAAATTTTTGTGTTGTTTCACTCCATACTAGCGCTTCTCAAAATATAGAAAGCAAAGAGCTTTCTGAAGAACAGATTTGTTTCACAGTATCGAAGATGGAGAAGAACAAGTTACCTTTTTAACGAAATTGAAATTTTGTCGTAAGATCTTATAGGACCAAAATGCTGAGGTCATCGGTCCATAGACGTACACACTACTTAACGTAACTCAAACTAACTTACGCTAACGGCAACACACACACCCATGCCCCAGGGAGGACTCGAACCTCCGACGGGGTGAGCCGCGCGAACCGTGACAAGGCGCCTAAGACCTCACGGCAACCTCGCGCGGCTATCTAACGACTTCCAGGGGCAACAAAGATTTAGTTTCCAGTCTATATAAACAAATAGAAATGTAAATGTTCAATTGTTCAAAATCGTGTATCTCCCAGAGTTCTTGACCGATTGTTTTCAAATTTTACACGGCGTGGAATTTTTATATGAGTGTGTTTTTCGGTACGTATGTAATGTACCAAGGGAAAACATTGTTACCAAAACTCCCAAAATGTACTGCACTTCACTTTCGACTTTGACATGCGAGCTTTTTCTGGTCTGGGTGATCCCTTTGAGCACCATTGCGAACTTTGGCGTTTTGTCTCTGGATCGTACTGAAAAAACGAACTTCCATCACCAGTGATAACGCGGTTCAACAATTCTGGATTGATTTCCGTTTGCTCTAACAGATCGGCTGCCACATTTTTCCGTGTTTCTCGCTGTTGTGGTGTGAGATTTTTGGGGACCATTTTTGCACAAATCTTTCTCCTACCAAGATCTTCAGTTATCATTCGACGAACCGTTTCTCGATTGATGTTCATTTCTTCTGCAATGATTTTCACGGACGATCGTCGATCAGATCGTACGAGTTCACACACCCTGGCCAAGTTGACATGCGTCTGTGAGGTTGATGGTCGTCCACTGCGGTCTTCATCATCAGCATTCGTTCTGCCTTCACTAAACATTTTATGCCACCGAAAAACATGAGCTCTTCACATAACCTCCTCTCCAAAAGCCCTATGAAGCTTACTGTAGGCTGTCGTCACGTTTTCACCCAATTTAACGCAAAAAGAAATGGCATACCGTTGCCCAATATTGTTGTTGTTGTGGTCTTCAGTCCTGAGACTGGTTTGATGCAGCTCTCCATGCTACTCTATCCTGTGCAAGCTTCTTCATCTCCTAATACCTACTGCAACCTACATCCTTCTGAATCTGCTTAATGTATTCATCTCTTGGTCTCCCCCTACTATTTTTACCCTCCACGCTGCCCTCCAATACTAAACTGGTGATCCCTTGATGCCTCAGAACATGTCCTACCAACCGATCCCTTCTTCTGGTCAAGTTGTGCCACAAGCTCCTCTTCTCCCCAATTCTATTCAATACTTCCTCATTAGTTATGTGATCTACCCATCTAATCTTCAGCATTCTTCTGTAGCACCACATTTCGAAAGCTTCTATTCTCTTCTTGTCGAAACTATTTACCGTCCATGTTTCACTTCCATACATGGCTACACTCCATACAAATACTTTCAGAAATGACTTCCTGACACTTAACTCTATACGCGATGTTAACAAATTTCTCTTCTTCAGAAATGCTTTCCTTGCCATTGCCAGTCTACATTTTATATCCTCTATACTTCGACCATCATCAGTTATTTTGCTCCCCAAATAGCAAAACTCCTTTACTACTGTAAGTGTCTCATTTCCTAATCTAATACCCTCAACATCACCCGACTTAATTCGACTACATTCCATTATCCTCGTTTTGTTTTTGTTGATGTTCATCTTATATCCTCCCTTCAAGACACTGTCCATTCCGTTCAACTGCTCTTCCAAGTCCTTTGCTGTCTCTGACAGAATTACAATGTCATCGGCGAACCTCTACATTTTTATTTCTTCTCCATGGATTTTAATACCTACTCCAAATTTTTCTTTTGTTTCCTTTACTGCTTGCTCAATATACAGATTGAACAACATCGGGGAGAGGCTACAACCCTGTCTTACTCCCTTCCACACCATTGCTTCCCTTTCATGTCCCTCGACTCTTATAACTGCCATCTGGTTTCTGTACAAATTGTAAATAGCCTTTCGCTCCCTGTATTTTTCCCTGCCACCTTCAGAATTTGAAGGAGACTATTCCAGTCAACATTGTCAAAAGCTTTCTCTAAGTCTACAAATGCTAGAAACGTAGGTTTGCCTTTCCTTAATCTTTCTTCTAAGATAAGTCGTAAGGTCAGTATTGCCTCACGTGTTCCAATATTTCTACGGAATCCAAACTGATCTTCCCCGACGTCGGCTTCTACTAGTTTTTCCATTCGTCTGTAAAGAATTCGTGTTAGTATTTTGCAGCTGTGGCTTATTAAACTGATTGTTCGGTAATTTTCACATCTGTCAACACCTGCTTTCTTTGGGATTGGAATATTGCGCAATATTATGCGGTTCCATTTCCGTGACGAGAGACACAAACATGTGTTAACTTATCACAGCACAACTCACGACTGGGCAGTTGCATCGATGTGCCGCTTGGACTAGAAGCAGCTTATAGACCAAGGTCAAAGATATTGTGCCTATGCGAGCCTGCAGGCTTGCCACAACTTGCAAAGAAAATCAGTCTAATTACTTTATTGTCGCACCTCTGCTATCAAAAGTATCCGGATATCCCCCCCAAAAAAGTACATTTTTCATGTTGGGAGCATTGTGCTGCCACCTACTGGCAGATACTCCATATGAGGGACCTCAGTATTCATTAGACATCGTCAGAAGCAGAATGGGGCGGGCCGCAGAACTCACGGACTTTGAACGTGAGGAGGTGATATTGGGTGTCACTTGTGTCATAAGTGTGTACAACAGATTTCCACATTGATAAACATCCATAGGTCCACTGTTTCCGATGTGATAGTGAAGTGGAAACGAGAAGGGACACGTACAGCACAAACGCCTACAGGCCAACCTCGTCTGTTGACTGACAGAGACCGCCGACAGTTGAAGAGGGTCGTAATGTGTAATAGGCAGACATCTATCCAGAACATCACACAGGCATTCCAACCTGAATCAGGATCCACTGCAAGTACTATGACAGTTAGGCGGGAGGTGAGAAAACGTACATTTCACGGTCGAGCACCAGATACACGTTTGGTACATGTTCTATTAGTTTCACCACACCAATAACAACAAAATAAATGTAAATCGTGCTTCAATCTCGTACAGTTTTTGTTAGCCGTAACTACATACCTAAACATTTGCGGACCTATGTTTATTTGAACTTTTTTCTTTACTTTTACTTGTAGAATAACACATTAAAATATTTGCATATCTTCGTGAATCACCCTGTATAAAGCTGCGGGTAAAAAAAAATGATATTTTTTTTTACATAATAGTCTCTGTAAAATCGTTTGAGAAAGACTGCAGGGCGTCGTCGACCGGTCGAGAGGTGGCAAACACTTGTCGGCCTCCCCTTCCGAACAAACGAATGAACTCGCCCGACGCTTTGGACGAAAACTGCTCACTGAGCGTCGGCTAACATATACTGCACAGACGCAGCCGCTAGCTTGTTTTAAGGACAGTGTACATAGGGGCCTGTACGACAGTGTGATAACACAAGGCGTCCTGTCAACTGGCTGTTCATCATAACACAGCACACATAACAGAGAAGCTGTCTTAAAAATACACTCCTGGAAATGGAAAAAAGAACACATTGACACCGGTGTGTCAGACCCACCATACTTGCTCCGGACACTGCGAGAGGGCTGTACAAGCAATGATTACACGCACGGCACAGCGGACACACCAGGAACCGCGGTGTTGGCCGTTGAATGGCGCTAGCTGCGCAGCATTTGTGCACCGCCGCCGTCAGTGTCAGCCAGTTTGCCGTGGCATACGGAGCTCCATCGCAGTCTTTAACACTGGTAGCATGCCGCGACAGCGTGGACGTGAACCGTATGTGCAGTTGACGGACTTTGAGCGAGGGCGTATAGTGGGCATGCGGGAGGCCGGGTGGACGTACCGCCGAATTGCTCAACACGTGGGGCGTGAGGTCTCCACAGTACATCGATGTTGTCGCCAGTGGTCGGCGGAAGGTGAACGTGCCCGTCGACCTGGGACCGGACCGCAGCGACGCACGGATGCACGCCAAGACCGTAGGATCCTACGCAGTGCCGTAGGGGACCGCACCGCCACTTCCCAGCAAATTAGGGACACTGTTGCTCCTCGGGTATCGGCGAGGACCATTCGCAACCGTCTCCATGAAGCTGGGCTACGGTCCCGCACACCGTTAGGCCGTCTTCCGCTCACGCCCCAACATCGTGCAGCCCACCTCCAGTGGTGTCGCGACAGGCGTGAATGGAGGGACGAATGGAGACGTGTCGTCTTCAGCGATGAGAGTCGCTTCTGCCTTGGTGCCAATGACGGTCGTATGCGTGTTTGGCGCCGTGCAGGTGAGCGCCACAATCAGGACTGCATACGACCGAGGCACACAGGGCCAACACCCGGCATCATGGTGTGGGGAGCGATCTCCTACACTGGCCGTACACCACTGGTGATCGTCGAGGGGACGCTGAATAGTGCACGGTACATCCAAACCGTCATCGAACCCATCGTTCTACCATTCCTAGACCGGCAAGGGAACTTGCTGTTCCAACAGGACAATGCACGTCCGCATGTATCCCGTGCCACCCAACGTGCTCTAGAAGGTGTAAGTCAACTACCCTGGCCAGCAAGATCTCCGGATCTGTCCCCCATTGAGCATGTTTGGGACTGGATGAAGCGTCGTCTCACGCGGTCTGCACGTCCAGCACGAACGCTGGTCCAACTGAGGCGCCAGGTGGAAATGGCATGGCAAGCAGTTCCACAGGACTACATCCAGCATCTCTACGATCGTCTCCATGGGAGAATAGCAGCCTGCATTGCTGCGAAAGGTGGATATACACTGTACTAGTGCCGACATTGTGTATGCTCTGTTGCCTGTGTCTATGTGCCTGTGGTTCTGTCAGTGTGATCATGTGATGTATCTGACCCCAGGAATGTGTCAATAAAGTTTCCCCTTTCTGGGACAATGAATTCATGGTGTTCTTATTTCAATTTCCAGGAGTGTATTTGCATATCTTCGTGAATCACCCAGTATAATCTACGGGTACACAAAAATTATATTTTTTTTTACATAAAAGTCTGTGTAAAATCGTTTGACAAAGATTGCAGGGCGTCATCGACCGGTCGAGAGGCGGCAAACACTTGTCGGCCTCCCCTTCCGAACAAACGAATGAACTCGCCCGATGCTTTGGACTGGTCACTGAGCGTCGGCTACCGTATACTGCACAGACGCAACCGCTAGCTTGTTTTAAGGACAATGTACATAGGGGCCTGTACGACAGTGTCATAACACAAGGCGCCCTGTCAACTGACTGTTCATCATATCACAGCACACATAACAGAGAAGCTCTCTTCAAAATATGTCTCCTCAGGGCCGTGTGGGTTTTGGTGAGGCCACTGACGAGAGTTAAGAGTGCTACTGATTTCGTCACAAGTGACACCGAAAGTGACAGTGGCTTCGTTAGTTAACGATATTAATGGTATTATTCACCAATTTACAATTAACTAACAACAAAATTCTAGTCTTCGAACTTCATCTCCTTCACGAAACAGTCGAATGCATTGACAACGATAAGGGCGGGGAACGTACATATGTGATGAACGATTTATTCCTGCAAGAGGATCAGCGATATGTACGAGGTGCATTCAAGTTCTAAGGCCTCCGATTTTTTTTTCTAATTAACTACTCACCCGAAATCGATGAAACTGGCGTTATTTCTCGACGTAATCGCCCTGCAGACGTACACATTTTTCACAACGCTGACGCCATGATTCCATGGCAGATGCGAAGGCTTCTTGAGGAGTTTTGACCACTGGAAAATCGCTGAGGCAATAGCAGCACGGCTGATGAATGTGCGGCCACGGAGAGTGTCTTTCATTGTTGGAAAGAGTCAAAAGACACTAGGCGCCTGGTCAGGTGAGTAGGGAGCATGAGGAATCACTTCAAAGTTGTTATCACGAAGAAACTGTTGCGTAACGTTAGCTCGATGTGCGGGTGCGATGTCTCGGTGAAACAGCACACGCGCAGCCCTTCCCGGACGTTTTTGTTGCAGTGCAGGAAAGAATTTGTTCTTCAAAACATTTTCGTAGGATGCACCTGTTACCGTAGTGCCCTTTGGAACGCAATGGGTAAGGATTACGCCCTCGCTGTCCCAGAACATGGACACCATCATTTTTTCAGCACTGGCGGTTACCCGAAATTTTTTTGGTGGCAGTGAATCTGTGTGCTTCCATTGAGCTGACTGGCGCTTTGTTTCTGAATTGACAAATGGCATCGACATCTCATCCATTGTCACAACCGACGAAAAGAAAGTTCCATTCGTGCTGTCGTTGCGCACCAACATTGCTCGGCAACATGCCACACGGGCAGCCATGTGGTCGTCCTTCAGCATTCGTGGCACCCACCTGGATGACACTTTTCGTATTTTCAGGTCGTCACGCAGGATTGTGTGCACAGCACCCACAGAAATGCCAACTCTTGATTCGGCGATCCCCCAAAACAATTCTCTTCACTTTCTCAATCGTGCCGTCAGACTGGCTTGTGCGAGCCCGAGGTTTTTTCGGTTTTTTTTGTCACAGGATGTTCTGCCTTCATTAAAATGTCACACCCACGAACGCACTTTCGACACATCCGTAACTCCATCACCACATGTCTCCTTCAACTCTCGGTGAATTTCGATTGGTTTCACACCACGCAAATTCAGAAAACGAATGATTGCACGCTGTTCAAGTAAGGAAAACGTCGCCATTTTAAGTATTTAAAACAGTTCTCATTCTCGCCGCTGGCGGTAAAATTCCATCTGCCGTATGGTGCTGCCATCTCTGGGACGTATTGACAATGAACGCGGCCTCATTTTAAAACAATGCGCATGTTTCTATCTCTTTCCAGTCCGGAGAAAAAAAATCGGAGGCCTTAGAACTTGAATGCACCTCGTATGAGAATGCAGTGTGTGCTTTTTGAAGGATTACGTTCTATCATAATAATTATGTCTCCTGCTTGTTAATCCACATTCTGTTCATTTGGACGTTCAGATGAGACATTACAGCTGAGCATAGCACAAGCTCACTGAAAAACGAGAGCAAAGAGTCTGGATTGTGCGACTCTGCGCTTAGGAAATCATGTGCTGTATTCTCTACAGTCTACAAACTGTAGTAGCGTTTCGATTAAAATAATTGTACGCAAATACTGCATTGGCATTCTCAGCATTTGTACATACCTAAAGGATGCTCAAATGATACAAAAAATTGTTCAAGTAACCACAGTCACACTCAAAGTTGAAGAGTTCAGTTTTGTGAACACAAGCACAACTTCATAATCTGAAGTTCAAAACAAAAACGACAATCAATGAAAGAATCATAGCAACAGCTGCGGCTCGTGTTGGTGCTGTTTGTAGGCTTCCGAGGCCAGACGGTATCGCTTAGTTGGAATGGTTGCGGCTGTTTGTCTTCTTCTCGTGTTGGCTGGGGACTCTCGGTTTGGCAAGCGCTGCCTGTCCGGTAGTGGCAGCATCGGCAGTTATCGATGTGTAGTAACTGTAGCCCTATCATTGGGGCGACGTCGTTGCTTTTCCGAGTCTTGAGGGGCGCCAGTTCGGTTGGGGACTGAGGAGGAGCCAGGTCCGCACAGTGCGAAAACACGCCGGCACTGCTGGCGGTACGCCGGATGGAAGAGCTGTGGTCACGAGGGCGCACGATCTCGACGTAAGCCGGATCCAGCGAGCTTTAAGATGAGAGCATTCCAGTCCAAGTAGAGAGAAACCTCCACCACTGTGATATCTCGCGATTCTCCTCCAGTGACTTGGGTTCGCGCTGCTGCTTCTTCTGTCGCCGACGTGAAGAGCAGCGAGTGGACTGCTTGGGGAAGGCGGATCTGATTAGCTTTCCTCGACTTCTTACTGCTACAGCAGTACATGTTTCCTCGCCTTGCCATTGCTGTCTGGTAAGGCGTGTGGCTTTTACTGCCTTCTTGATTGTAGGACTCTCCCACTTTGGTGGCAGTGATTCCCACATTCCCGCATTCGGGAGGACGACGGTTCAATCCCGCGTCCGGCCATCCTGATTTAGGTTTCCCGTGATTTTCCTAATTCACTCCATGCAAATGCCGGGATGGTTCCTCTGAAAGGGCACAGTGATTCCCAGGCTCTCAAAGCACAGTATCCTGGGGATGTAGTGCAGACCGCCGATTCCTTCTTTGGTGTACCGTTGCATCGTTGCATTCGGTTTATGGGACCACAGGTCGCTTCAGGAAGATTTTCACCGTCTTCTGAAGTAAATGCAACTCTTGGAAGCCTATCTCATTCGTCGCGAAAGTGTTTGTTGGTGGGCCGGCCGGTGTGACCGAGCGGTTCTAGGCGCTACAGTCTGGAACCGCGTGACCGCTACGGTCGCAGGTTCGAATCCTGTCTCGGGCATGGACGTGTGTGATGTCCTTAGGTTAGTTAGGTTTAAGTAGTTCTAGGGGACTGATGACCTTAGAAGACAAGTCCCATGGTGCTCAGAGCCATTTGAACCATTTGTTTGTTGGTGGACCTTCTCAATGGTCGATTCCTGGAGCACCGTCTGTGGCCCCTTGGTTCTTGTAAGACATGTCTGTTCTAAAAGGAGGTCTGATGGCCATTGGTTCAGTGTAACACTCCTTCAGTCCACGCCCTCTGCAAGTATAATCTGCCTCAGTATCCTTAACGAAATTGTGGACTGGTCCTTGTGTTTTATTATTGTATTATTTATTACAATCAGTGTGCGATTTGCAGGGGGGGGATGGGGGGATTTCCCCCCCCCCCCCTCTGCATCAGACCATCCCCTCCTCTGGCTTTAGTTTATGCATCCCAACCTGGGATCTTTATTTCCCACGCATTGCAGTAAAACTTTACATATAATTTAAATTTGTGGAGCCGAACACTGAAAGTTAATACAGTCTTACTATTAATACTATAAATATGTTTGCTTATTAATTTTGAAAAAGTGTTACGTAGTAGTTAAGCATTTCAAAACATTTAGAACTAAATCATCATTTTCATGTTGCCATTGTTGCTTTCGCCTAAGGTGCGTCATCCGTTTACTTGCGAGCATGCGAGGCAGGATTCGAACCTGCGACCGTAGCAGTCGCGCGGCTCCGGACTGAGCGCCTAGAACCGCTGGGCCACCGCGGCCGGCCCATTACCTGTCTAAACTCGTGTAGGGCCTACGCGATCACGCATAAGTGTCGCAACACGACGTGGTATGGACTCAACTAATAACTGCAGTAGAGATAAAGGGAACTGACACCATGAAACCATCTCCATTAACGCGCGAGAGTACGAGGGGGTGGCGATCTCTTGTGAAGAGCACGTTGCAAGGCATCCCAGATATGTTCAATAATGTTCATGTCTGGGGAGTTGGGTGGCCGGCGGAAGTGTTTAAACTAAGAAGAGTGTTCCTGGAGCCACTCTGTAGCAATTCTGGACGTGTGGCGTGTCGCATTGTCCTGCTGGAATTGCCCATGTCCGTCGGAATACACTACCGACATAAATGGATGCAGGTGATCAGACAGAGCGCTTACGTAGCTACATACGAGGGCAGTTCAATAAGTAATGCAACACATTTTTTTTTCTGAAACAGGGGTTGTTTTATTCAGCATTGAAATACACCAGGTTATTCCCCAATCTTTTAGCTACACAACACTATTTTTCAACGTAATCTCCATTCAATGCTACGGCCTTACGCCACCTTGAAATGAGGGCCTGTATGCCTGCACGGTACCATTCTACTGGTCGATGTCGGAGCCAACGTCGTACTGCATCCATAACTTCTTCATCATCCGCGTAGCGCCTCCCACGGATTGCGTCCTTCATCGGGCCAAACATATGGAAATCCGACGGTGCGAGATCGGGGCTGTAGGGTGCATAAGGAAGAACAGTCCACTGAAGTTTTGTGAGCGCCTCTCGGGTGCGAAGACTTGTGTGAGGTCTTGCGTTGTCATGAAGAAGGAGAAGTTCGTTCAGATTTTTGTGCCTACGAACACGCTGAAGTCGTTTCTTCAATTTCTGAAGAGTAGCACAATACACTTCAGAGTTGATCGTTTGACCATGGGGAAGGACATCGAACAGAATAACCCCTTCAGCGTCCCAGAAGACTGTAACCGTGACTTTACCGGCTGAGGGTATGGCTTTAAACTTTTTCTTGGTAGGGGAGTGGATGTGGCGCCACTCCATTGATTGCCGTTTTGTTTCAGGTTCGAAGTGATGAACCCATGTTTCATCGCCTGTAACAATCTTTGACAAGAAATTGTCACCCTCAGCCACATGACGAGCAAGCAATTCCGCACAGATGGTTCTCCTTTGCTCTTTATCGTGTTCGGTTAGACATCGAGGGACCCAGCGGGAACAAACCTTTGAATATCCCAACTGGTGAACAATTGTGACAGCACTACCAACAGAGATGTCAAGTTGAGCACTGAGTTGTTTGATGGTGATCCGTGGATCATCTCGAACGAGTGTGTTGGCACGCTCCGCCATTGCAGGAGTCACAGCTGTGCACGGCCGGCCCGCACGCGGGAGATCAGACAGTCTTGCTTGACCTTGCGGCGATGATGACACAAGCTTTGCCCAACGACTCACCGTGCTTTTGTCCACTGCCAGATCACCGTAGACATTCTGCAAGCGCCTATGAATATCTGAGATGCCCTGGTTTTCCGCCAAAAGAAACTCGATCACTGCCCGTTGTTTGCAACGCACATCCGTTACAGACGCCATTTTAACAGCTCCGTACAGCGCTGCCACCTGTCGGAAGTCAATGAAAGTATACGAGACGAAGCGGGAATGTTTGAAAATATTCCACAAGAAATTTCCGGTTTTTTTAACCAAAATTGGCCGAGAAAAAAAATGTGTTGCATTACTTATTGAACTGCCCTCGTATATCAGAGCTCGAGCTGCACACGCCCCGCACCATCACAGAGCCTCCACCAGCTTGAACACTCCCCTGCTGACATGCACGGTCCATGGATCCAAGAGGTTGTCTCCATACCCAGTCACGTCGACCTGCTCGATAGAATTTGGAACGAGACCCGTCCGACCAGGCAACATGTTTCCAGTCATCAACAGTCCAGTGTTGACGGGGCCAGGTGCAGTCGTCAAGGGCACACGAGTGGGCCTTCAGCTCCGAAAGCCCATATAAATGATGTTTGGCTGAATGGCCGAGCAATTTGGGAAGGGCTGCTCTTCTGTCACGGTGAACGATTCTCTTCAGTCGACGTTGGTTCCGTTCTTGAAGGACCTTTTTATGGTGGCAGCGATGTCGGATTTGATGTTTCACCTGATTCCTGATATTCACGGTACACTCGTGAAATGGTCGTACGGGAAAATCCCCACTTCACCGCTACCTTGGAGATTCTGTCTCCCATAGCGCGTGCGCCGACTATTATACCAAGTTCAAACTCAATGCCGTTGGTTGCAGCAGTAACTCATCTAACAGCTGCGCCATTTGTCTTATACAGGCGCCGTTTGCATATCTCTGTATTTGAACAAAAATGCCCATACCAGTTCCTTTGGCGCTTCGGTGTAATTAATGAGAATTTTAAAGCAGATGTATTTCACCTTTGTTTACAAAGCATCTTTTGTCGTTATTTTCTATATATGGATACATATAAAATAAAAATACACTACTGGCCATTAAAATTGCTACACCACGAAGATGACGTGCTACAGACGCGAAATTTAACCGACAGGAAGAAGATGCTGTGACATCTAAATGATTAGCTTTTCAGAGCATTCACACAACGTCGGCGCCGCTGGCGACATCTACAACGTGCTGACATGAGGAAAGTTTCCAACCGATTTCTCATACACAAACAGCAGTGCTGAAACGTTGTTGTGATGCCTCGTGTAAGGCAGAGAAATGCGTACCATCACGTTTCCGACTTTGATAAAGGTCGGATTGTAGCCAATCGCGATTGCGGTTTATTGCATCGCGACGTTGCTGCTCGCCTTGGTAGAGATCCAATGACTGTTAGCTGAATATGGAATCGGTGGGTTCAGGAGGGTAATACGGAACGCCGTGCTGGATCCCAACAGCCTCGTATCACAAGCAGTCGAGATCCCAGAGTCAACAGATGGGAACGTTTGCAAGACAACAACCATCTGCACGAACAGTTCGAAACCGTTTGCAGCAGCATGGACCATCAGCTCGAACACCGTGGCTGCGGTTACCCTTGACGCTGCGTCACAGACAGGAGCGCCTGCGATGGTGTACTCGACGACGAACGTGGCTGCACGAATGATAAAACTTCACTTTTTTCGGATGAATCCAGGTTCTGTTTACAGCATCATGATGGTCGCAGCCTTGTTTGGCGACATCGCGGAGAACGCACATTGGAAGCGTGTATTCGTCATCGCCGTACTGGCGTATCACCCGGCGTGATAGTATGGGGTGCCATTGGTTACACGTCTCGGTCACCTCTTGTTCGCACTGACGGCACTTTGAACAGTGGACGTTACATTTCATACGTGTTACAACCCCTGGCTCTACCCTTCATTCTATCACTGCGAAACCCCATTTTAGCAGGATAACGCACTACCGCATGTTGCAGGTCCTGTACAGGCCTTTCTGGATACAGAAAATCTTCGACTGCTGCCCTGGGCAGCACATTCTCCAGATCTCTCACCAATTTAAAACGTCTGGTCAATGGTGGCCGAGCAACTGGCTCGTCACAATACGCCAGTCACTACTCTTGACGAACTGTGGTATCGTGTTGAAGCTGCATGGGCAGCAGCTATACCTGTACAAGCCATCCAAGCTCTGTTTGACTCAATACCCAGGTGTATCGAGGCCGTTATTACGGCCAGAGGTGGTTGTTCTGGATACTGATCTCTCAGGATATATGCACCCAAATTGCGTGAAACTGTAATCACCTGTAAGTTCTAGAATAATATATTTGTTCAATGAATACCCGTTTATCATCTGCATTTCTTCTTAGTGTAGCAATTTTAATGGGCAGTAGTGCATATGGTTCCAGAGACCTTTACAAGTCTCAAACCTCTGTAATATATAGATGCAGATTGTTTGACCCCATGAAGGATGCACTCCTTGGCAAGCAGTACGTGGATGATTGTGAGATTATTGATTCAACAAGATGTTTGTCCCGATGTTGGCGAGTTGAGTGGTCGATGTGAAAGTACATACCCTCCGAGTAAGGTGTCGTAAGGCCGTGGAACGGAGACATTGCAGAAAAATACGGGTTTGTAGTCCAAAGAGTCGGGAGTAATATGGTGTACTGCAATCCCGAATGAAGCACAGCAGCTTTCAGAAAAAAATGTGCTGCATTACTTATTGAAGGCATCTCTAAAGAAGTGAGCGAATGCTTTATGTGTTATTGTATCCGCTCAGTCTCCTCTCGGAGCAAACCAAATAACCCGCCGTTGCACGGACGAGTGAATTTTTTCAGGTAGAATACGAAAAAAAAATATCCCCTATAGTCTGTCGGTAAACTGAAGAGCGAGCGAGCGAGTCCCCACTCTGCCTACCCAGCTACGTCACGAGGCGCTTCTACAGGCTGTTTCACAACGTAGTACCGACCCTGCCGCGGCGCGCGCTTTAAATCTGTGGCGACGCCGTGAACAGATACGACCCGGCAGCGTTTATTTTTAGACAAATGCGTTGAGACCGTAAGGAATATAAAAGACGATAGCATCTTCCGAAACATCGAAACATAACATTATAGAGTAAAGAATATTAACATAAGAACGGAAGTCAGGACTCTACTACAAACATAGAACCGAATGCCTGTTTATGTGAATGTATGTTCGTCTATTGCTATTCGTAAAACCAACCCCATATAATGCAAGCAATCTGCAGAATTTAAGGATTGTTCTTACTTTGTGTTTCTACTAAAAGGTAGAGGTTTTCTTTGAAGGGCTGAATTGAAACTTAACACTTCTTACAACACGAAGATTGTTTAAAAAGTGCCAGGAATTTATAATTTTGTTTGTTGTATTAGTTCGATTTGCACTACTTTACATCACTTTCTTCGTAAACATGTCTGGAAAGTATGTGTGCAATGTTATGTATATTTGGTATTTACTCTTCTGTCAGCTGTCAAAAAGGTTACCTGTGTTTTGGTAGCATCAACGATTATTTGTTCTGTAAAAAAAAAAAAAAAAAAAAAAACCAGATTAAAGAATCTCTATTAAATTTTTTCATAAGAATGTAATAAAGTGTATGAAAATTTTAGAAATGTTAAATATTACTTTTGGTGAGTCTTATCAGTAAACCAAGGGCATACAAGTGGTATAAACATTTCAAAGTAGGCCTTAAAGGACAGCGATTTTACAAGCATGGATGAGATTAAAAATGCACAGTTAAGAGACATTTAAACTATCCCGAGGAAACAGTTCCTAAAGTGTTTCGGGAATTGGAAAAAGCACTGGCATAAGTGTATAGTATGTAATGGGGAATATTTTGAAGAGGACAGCATTGATGTAGATTGACAAAGTTCTTACCAAGAAATAAAAATTAATGTGTGAACGCACCTGGTATGTCAGACCTCTTACTTAGACGTCCAGAATCGGTGTACATGTTTCGAAGGAAATTTCAGCTCTGTGTACAGGAGCTAATGCACACATGTTTTAAGCAATATGTCTTAGAAACAGGTGAGTAGTAACCGAGATAGAGATTTAGCGATATAATACATTTAAATGCTGCTGTTCCACAAGCATCAAAGGTTTTACGTGATTGTGAAACTGTCTATAACGATGGGTTTCTTTCAAAATTATTAGTTTTCAATCGTGACGATTCCAGTAAACGACGCAGCTTATTTTCGCGTTGCTTCCTTATGCATCCTATTGTGGCGAGGCTGACCTTTGCATAAAATTGCAGCTGCTTGATTTGGACTGGTAGTATTAGCCAACAGTTCTTTTTGCGTCGCCTCTTTAACACACGCTGTAATAACATTAGAGACCATTGAACGCTCGTTACTCCGCAAATACCTTCTTCGTATTCGGCACATTTTCTTACAATGCTGGGCGATTATCCATCACTTCTGGATACCGAAGTATATCAGTGAGTATACAAAGTTAACTGACTGACACTGACAGCCCGCCGATCTACGCCGCTAGACAGGTAAGGGGCAACTGATTTTCGGTAGGCCGGTGGCAGGGTTCTTCCGGGAAAGGCCACTTCCACCACCAAAAGCGCTGCTCGCTCTTGAGTTTACAGACTATACCACTCACTTCACAGTAATTCGCAGAGTACTCGCGTAGATGCGGGCCATGTTTTACGTCCGTATGCAGTTAGATGCACTTGCGTCAGCAAAAACTCGCTTGGTAAATTGTGTTGTTTGAAATCTGCTCCCAGTGCCAGGATTCTGAAATGGAGACGATTTGTCGGAGGGACGTTATTTAACGACGGCGGAGGCGCGGCACGCAGCTACCACCCCTGTCCTCCCTCCCTCCCTCCCATCACCAGTTACCCCCACTCTTCGCCGCCACCGGGCGATTTACTGCTCAATTCGGGCGCTCATTCCACCGCAGATGCGATCGGCTGCGAAACGCACTGCCTCTGGCCACACACCCCGTTATCGGATCTGGCGCGTTCCCCATTACGTGTTTACATCGCTCTCCCCCTCCCACTTTGTCCCTCGAGCTCGCCGCCAACACGTGTTACAGTGAGCGGGTGTTTGTGCACACCGCTGTCACTGCATTTCGTTAGCTGTCGCGCATTCTGCTTTACATTTTCGGCTGCAACTTCATTTCCGCATTGCGTTTCACATATTTTCGACTACGTATGGCTCTCATGTTATATGACAGGGAGAGATTGGAGTGGGGGAGGGAGAGAGAGAGAGAGAGAGAGAGAGAGAGAGAGAGGTCCCACATTGCAGCACCAGTTCTGCACGGATTTGATTTCCATCCCTCTGTAGCGTAGCGGTTCGGCCAATTTCAGAAAACGAGTTTCTGCAAAACAATCGATTCGTTCGGCCGCAGTTTTACGTATCGGTTAAATTATTCGTTCATTCTTCCGAGTCAAACCATTCTACGCCAATAACAGATCGAGTCAACAGGGAGTAGTAACGTGTATCCAGCGGATTATTATTCATTCATTACCATCGAGCATCTATGAGATTATTGCGTGCTTTCCCCAAACTCTAGCAGTCGAATGCTGGCTGGTTAACTATCCAGAAAATATTAAAAAAATTATGTTGGCAATTACTACGTTTGTCGCAGTGGTTAGACAATGGACTCGCATTCGGGAGGACGACGGTTCAATCCCGCGTCCGGCCATCCTGATATAGGTTTTCCGTGATTTCCCTAAATCACTCCAGGCAAATGCCGGGATGGTTCCTCTGAAAGGGCACGGCCGACTTCCTTCCCCATTCTTCCCTAATCCGAGAAGATCGATGACCTTGCTGTCTGGTCTCCTTCCCCAAACAACCCAACCCAACCAACCAACCCCAACTACGTTTATAACCATTACTTTACACCCATCCAATTAGAACTGATTAAAACGAATTTTTCGTGCACTACGCCTTTCTCCTTTAATATGCGACAGGCATCATCAGTGACCTGATATACGTACGTATTTCACACTACTTGCAAAGGTGGCTACATATCCTCAAAGAGGAAGTTACCGAACAATTAAAAAAATATCCTACATGCTTTCAGCTTACATCACCGCTGCCTTTACAGGAAGAGAATTATCCGTGATGGACGCAAACTGGCAGCAAGATAGAGATAGGGCTTGAATAAATTTAGTTTTTTTAAAAACTGACGTTCGTTTTTTTTCAACATAAATTTACAATATAGTACCAGTTACTGAACTTTTAACACCAACCGAAAATTCACATTTAGTGGCAGATGTACAAAAAAAAAATCGCACTTGAGTCATTAAATGCAGTTATTTTAAAATACACTACTGGCCATTAAAATTGCTACACCAAGAAGAAATGCAGATCATACTAGGACTGACATGTGATTACATATTCACGCAATTTGGATGCATAGATCCTGAGAAATCAGTATCCAGAACAACCACCTCTGGCCGTAATAACGGCCTTGATACGCCTGGGCATTTAGTCAAACAGAGCTTGGATGGCGTATACAAGTACAGGTGCCCATGCAGCTTCAACACGATACCACAGTTCATCAAAAGTAGTGACTGGCGTATTGTGACGAGCCAGTTGCTCGGCCACCATTGTCCAGACGTTTTCAATTGGTGAGAGATCTGGAGAATGTGCTGGCCAGGGCACCAATCGAACGTTTTCTGTATCCAGAAAGGCCCGTACAGGAGCTGCAACATGCGGTCGTGCGTTATCCTGCTGAAATGTAGTGTTTCGCAGGGATCGAATGAAGGGTAGAGCCACGGGTCGTATGGCGATGACGAATAGACGCTTCCAATGTGCGTTCACCGCGATGTCGCCAAACACGGATGCGACCATCATGATGCTGTAAACAGAAGCTGGTTTCATCCAAAAAATGACGTTCTGTCATTCGTGCACCCTGGTTCATCGTTGAGTACACCATGGCAGGCGCTTGTGTCTGTGATGCAGCGTCAAGGGTAAACGCAGCCACGGTCTCCGGGCTGATAGTCCATGCTGCTGCAAACGTCTATTGCCTCAGGCATCGAGACGTGGCTGCACGATCCGTTACAGCCATGCGGATAAGATGCCTGTCATCTCGATTGCTAGTGATACAAGGCCTTTGGGATCCAGCACGGCGTTCCGTATTACCCTCCTGAACCCACCGATTCCATATTCTGCTAACAGTCATTGGATCTCGACCAACGCGAGCAGCAATGGCCGATACGATAGACCGCAATCGCGATAGGCTACAATCCGACCTTTATCAAAGTCGGAAACGTGATGGTACGCATTTCTCGTC
Source organism: Schistocerca cancellata (assembly GCF_023864275.1). Classification (NCBI taxonomy): domain Eukaryota; kingdom Metazoa; phylum Arthropoda; class Insecta; order Orthoptera; family Acrididae; genus Schistocerca; species Schistocerca cancellata. The sequence continues at coordinate 112,935,201 of NC_064636.1, read as the reverse complement.
CTTACACGAGGCATCACAACAACGTTTCACCAGGCAACGCCGCTCAACGGCTGTTTGTGTATGAGAAATCGGTTGGAATCTTTCCTCATGTCAGCACGTTGTAGGTGTCGCCACCGGCGCCAACCTTGTGTGAATGCTGTGAAAAGCTAATCATTTGCATATCACAGCATCTTCTCCCTGTCGGTTAAATTTCGCATCTGTACCACGTCAACTTCGTGGTGTAGCAATTTTAATTGGCCAGTAGTGTACCTCATTTATAGAAGCATGGTTGTCACGAGGGAATGCTGAAAAGTAGTGCCTCCGAATTTTTTGGAGTTTTTGAAATGAAACAAACGTTATTAACATTCTATATCATTATTATTCCGGTCTACATATTTGCAGTCCTCAGTCGGCACGAGGCACCGAATTGTAGCATCTAATATGGTGGTGTGTTACATAACTATGTTGGTGCACGACAAAACAGTGTGCTGTAACCGAGCTTCAAATTCGAAGAGTTCGTCCATACATGGATAACACTCTCCTTCAGACTGTGAATGCCTCGTGCGCCTTGGGTTCACTCTCGTCGATCATCATCCATACTGTCTCGTCTTGACCTTATCCGAATTTCATCTGTTACCAAAACTTGAACAACACCTATGTGGGCTTCACTTCTATGGTGATGAAGCGGTGGAAGCAGAGGCGAGGTTGTGGCTCTGTCAACAAACATTCTACAACGACGGTATCAACAAACTGGTCTCCTGTTGGCAGAAATGGGATCATCGCCAGTGAGACTATGTTGACATCAAGAATAAAGATGTAGATTGTTATTAAATTTTGTTTTATTTAAAAGGCTATATAGAGTTTTCACATACGAAATTGGACGACATACTTTTCAGTATATCGTCTTAACTATCTTTCCTTGAAATAAGATATGTTATTTGTCTCTAAAACATTTGGTAAGCACGGCTCAAGTACAATAATAATGTCTGAACAACCAGACTCTCAGTGAAATCACTAATTTCACTGAGGTACCGTCAGTTGGCTTGCCTCACATTGACTGAAAACATTCAAACTCGGAGGCTGAGTGACAAACAATCACACAGCTAATGGGCCCACAGAGATAAGTTTCAATAACGGCACTAAGCCGGTCGTAAGACAGCCTGCATCGTTGCCACATCTCCCACCAAACGACGGAGAAGAGAAGAACTACAATACTGGCCATTAAAATTGCTACAGCAAGAGGAAATGCAGATGATAAACGGGTATTCATTGGACAAATATAATATACTAGAACTGACATGTGATTACATTTCCACGCTATTTGGGTGCATAGATCATGTTAAATCAGTACCCAGAACAACCACCTCTGGCCGCAATAACGGCCTTCATACGCCTGGCCACTGAGTCAAACAGAGGTTGGATGGCGTGCACAGGTGCAGCTGCACATGCAGCTTCAACACGATACCACAATTCATCGAGAGTAGTGACTGGCGTATTGTGACGAGCCAGTTGCTCGGCCACCATTGACCAGACGTTTTCGGTTGGTGAGAGATCTGCAGAATGCGCTGGCGAGGACAGCACTCGAACATTTTCTGTATCCAGAAAGGCCCGTACAGGACCTGCAACATGTGGTCGTGCATTATCCTGCTGAAATGTAGGGTTTCACAGGGATCGTATCAAGGGTAGAGCCACGGGTTGTAACACATCTGAAATGTAATGTCCACTGTTCAAAGTGCCGTCAATGTGAAAGACAGGTGACCGAGACGTGTAACCAATGGCACCCCACACCATCACGCCGGGTGATACGCCAAAATGGCGATGACGAATACACACTTCCGATGTGCGTTCAGCGCGATGTCGCCAAACACGGATGCAAGTATCATGATGCTGTAAACAGAACCTGGATTCATCCGAAAAAATGACGTTTTGCCATTCGTGCACCCACGTTCGTCTTCGAGTACACCATCGCAGGCGCTCCTGTCTGTGATGCAGCGTCAAGGGTAACCGTAGCCACGGTCTCCGAGTTGATAGTCCATGCTGCTGCAAACATCGTCGAACTGTTCGTGCAGATGGTTGTTGTCTTGCAAACGTCGCCATCTGTTGCCTCAGGGATCGAGACGTGGCTGCACGATCCGTTACAGCCATGCGGATAAGATGCCTGTCATATCGACTGCTAGTGAAACGAGGCCGTTGGGAGCCAGCACGGCGTTCCGTATTACCCTCCTGAACCCACCGATTCCATATTCTGCTAACAGTCGTTGGATCTCGACCAACGCGAGCAGCAATGTCGCGATACAATAAACCGCAATCGCGATAGGCTACAATCCGACCTTTGTCACAGTGGGAAACGTGGTGGTACGCATTTCTCCTCCTTACACGAGGCATGACAACAACGTTTCACCAGGCAACGCCGGTCAACTGCCGTTTGTGTATAAGAAATCGGTTGGAAACTTCCCTCGTGTCAGCACGTTGTAGGTGTCGCCAGCGGCGCCAACCTTGTGTGAATGCTCTGAAAAGCTAATCATTTGCATATCACAACATCTTCTTCCTGTCGGTTAAATTTCGCGTCTGTAGCACGTCACCTTCGTGGTGTAGCAGTTTTAATGGCCAGTAGTGTACCTCATTTATAGAAGCATGGTTGTCACGAGGGAGTGCTGAAACGTCGTGCCTCCGAACTTTTTGGAATTTTTTAAATGAAACAAACGTTATTAACATTCCGCATCATTATTCGTCCTGTCTACATATTTGCAGTCCTCTGCCAGTACGATGTACCGTATTGTAGCGTCTAATATGGCGGTGTGTAACGTCACTATGTTGGTGCATGACAACACCGCTTGCTGTAATTGAGCTTCAAATTCGGAGAGTTCGTCCACCCATGGATAACACTCTCCTTCAGAATGACAATGCAACATACGCCTTGGGTTCACTCTCATCGATCATCATCCATATGGTCCCGACTTAACCCCATCTGAGTTTCATCTGTTACTACGAGGTGCATTCAAGTTCTAAGGCCTCCGATTTTTTTTTCTCTAGTTAACTACTCACCCGAAATCGATGAAACTGGCGTTACTTCTCGACGTAATCGCCCTGCAGACGTACACATTTTTCACAACGCTGACGCCATGATTCCATCTCAGCGGCGAAGGCTTCTTTAGGAGTCTGTTTGACCACTGGAAAATCGCTGAGGCAATAGCATCACGGCTGGTGAATGTGCGGCCACGGAGAGTGTCTTTCTTTGTTGGAAAAAGCCAAACGTCACTAGGAGCCAGGTCAGGTGAGTAGGGAGCATGAGGAATCACTTCAAAGTTGTGATCACGAAGAAACTGTTGCGTAACGTTAGCTCGATGTGCGGGTGCGTTGTCTTGGTGAATCAGCACACGTGCAGCCTTTCCCGGACGTTTTTGTTGCAGTGCAGGAAGGAATTTGTTCTTCAAAACATTTTCGTAGTATGCACCTGTTACCGTAGTGCCCTTTGGAACGCAATGGGTAAGGATTACACCCTCGCTGTCCGAGAAAATTGGACACCATCATTTTTTCAGCACTGGCGGTTACCTGAAATTTTTTTGGTGGCGGTGAATCTGTGTGCTTCCATTGAACTGACTGGCGCTTTGTTTCTGGATTGAAAAATGGCATCCCTGTCTCATCCATTGTCACAACCGACGAAAAGAAAGTCCCATTCGTGCTGTCGTTGCGCGTCAACATTGCTCGGCAACATGCCACACAGGCAGCCGTGTGGTCGTCCGTCAGCATTCGTGGCACCCACCTGGATGACACTTTTCGCATTTTGAGGTCGTAATGCTGGATTGTGTGCACAGAAACCACAGAAATGCCAGCTCTGGAGGCGATCTGTTCAACAGTCATTCGGCGATCCCCCATAACAATTCTCTCCACTTTCTTGATCGTGTCGTCAGACCGGCTTGTGTGAGTCTGAGGTTGTTTTGGTTTTATGTCACACGATGTTCTGCCTTCATTAAACTGTCGCACCCACGAACGCACTTTCGACAAGTCCATAACTCGATCACCACATGTCTCCTTCAACTGTTGATGAATTTCAATTGGTTTCACACCACGCAAATTCAGAAAACGAATGATTGCACGCTGTTCAAGTAAGGGAAACGTCGCCATTGTAAGTATTTAAAACAGTTCTCATTCTCGCCGCTGGTGGTAAAATTCCTTGTGCCGTACGGTGCTGCCATCTCTGGGATGTATTGACAATGAACGCGGCCTCATTTTAAAATAATGCACATGTTTCTATCTCTTTCCAGTCTGGAGAAAAAAAATCGGAGGCCTTAGAACTTGAATGCACCTCGTAAAACTTGATGAACACCTATGTGGGCTTCAATTGTATGGTGATGAAGCGGTCGAAACAGAGGTGAGGTTGTGGCTCTGGCAACAAAGGCAAACGTTCTGCAGTGATGGTATCAACAAATTGGCCTCCTGTTGGCAGAAACGGTTTCATTGTCAGGGAGAGTATGTTGAGAAATTAATATGTTGACATGAAGAATAAAGATGTAAACTTTAATGAATTCAGTTTTATTTAAAAGGCTATAGGAGTTTCCACACGAAATTCGAATACATACTTTTCAGTGTGTCATGTTAATTACCTCTCCTTGAAATAATATGTATTTTGGCAAGTACGGCTGATGAACAACAATAATGCCGGAACAACCAGACTCTGAGTGAAACCATTCATTTAACTGAGGTAACCGTTGGCTGGTTTGTCTCACTTTGAGTGAAAGCATACAAACTCGGTGGCTGAGTAACAAACATCCACACAGCTGGTGTGACCACAGAGATAAGTTTCAACAATGGCACTAAGCAGGTCGCAAGAGAGCTTGCATTGTTGCCAGATCTCCCACCAAGGTCAAGGTCAATGACAGAGAAGATAGGAAACATTGTCTGTGAAAAGGCGTACAATTAAGCTGACAGTAAGCTCATATTGACACAGGTGACCAGATAATGAGATCCTTAATGCTCGGATGTTGTTTTCTGGGTCAGTTGCCACTGCGCAGTCTGTTACTTACAATTAAACTTTCCCTAAATAGTACCAAACTTGGTAATATAACTGTACAGAGTATGGGGTGCATGATTTCTTCCATGTGTCACAGTGGCACTGTCCAGTTCCACTTATGACCACCAGGTGCCGTGAATGGTCATCGTGATTCATAGCCTCACACACCTGACCAGTCACAGAGCACTTGTTGACGTGTCAATGCGAGCTTGCACAAAAGGCGTAGGGCATTATTGGTGAAGCTCTACAGTACTGCTGCAGCTGCACTTCGAGAATGTCGTCGGCTGAAAGGATTAGAGAAGGGTCCTCTTTCTCCACCTGCTGTGCGGAGCATGATGAAGAAGTTCGAATCAACTGGAGAACTGGGCGTTGCTCCCGGTAGAGGCCGATGGCCGGTTGCACCACACGTGGTTGATTAAAATCGCTGTTGCTATGGCAGACAACGCCGGGCGCAATTCCCAATCGTTAGGCAGTGCGCGTCTTGCGTCACGACACTTGAACATCCCATGGTCCACTGTATGGAAGCTGCTTCGAACCATTCTCAATGGTATCTGTATAAGATCCATATCGTAAAGCTGTCGCACCACAGGACAGACAACGACGTGTTGACTTCGCTCTCCACTTTTTCGCAAGGATTGAAGCGGACGAGGGCTGGCCCTGGACCGTCCTATGGACAGATGAAGATCATGTTTCTTTGACGGGTGAGCTGAACACACAGAACTGCCGAGTGTGAGGATCTTCACCTCCAGTCACTGTGCATGAAGTGCCTTTGTGTGGTCAATGTGTCACTGTATAGTGTGGCTTCACAGCAATGTTCATCATTGGCCCATTCTTTTTTGCACAGGTTGGCGCTCAAGGACCGAAGACGTGCAGTGTGACTGGCCGGCGTTACTGGGATGTGCTTCGCCAGCACGTCATACCCACCCTACAGGACAGAGACACATTGAACTGGACAGTTTTCATGCAAGATGGGGACCCACCGCTCATCACTCGTGACTTTCACCTGCTTCTCCGAAACATGTTTGGAAACTATCGAATTGCCGATCGTATCCCAATGCTTGGCCGGCACGATCACCCGATCTCACTCCCTGTGACTCCTGGTTGTAGGGTTTCCTCTGAAGGAGAGGGTTTACCAGGGGAACATTCACACGTGTGCTGGTCTGAAGCGCAGCATATCAAGACAGCTAGCCAGAATACCTACTGACTTGCTGCGTTCTGCTGTGCAGAATGCAGTCTTGCGGTTTCAGTCTCTTCTGAGCACTGATGGGAGCCATATTGAGCCCGTTTGTAGCAGTAATGGTACTGGTATGTAATGGTATGACGTAACGTAGCGGCACATTAAAAGTGTTTCAACTGAATTGATTCTGCATTCAGAATGAGATTTTCACTCTGCAGCGGAGTGTGCGCTGATAGGAAACTTCCTGGCAGATTAAAACTGTGTACCCGACCGAGACTCGAACTCGGGACCTTTGCCTTTCGCGGGCAAGTGCTCTACCAACTGAGCTACCGAAGCACGACTCACGCCCGGTACCCACTGCTTTACTTCTGCAAGTACCTCGTCTCCTACCTTCCAAACTTTACAGAAGATCTCCTGCGAACCTTGCACAACTAGCACTCCCGAAAGAAAGGATATTGCGGAGACATGGGTTAGCCACAGCCTGGGGGATGTTTCCAGAATGAGATTTTCACTCTGCAGCGGAGTGTGCGCTGATATGAAACTTCCTGGCAGATTAAAACTTTCTTTCAGGAGTGCTAGTTCTGCAAGGTTCGCAGGAGATCTTCTGTAAAGTTTGGAAGGTAGGAGACGAGGTACTGGCAGAAGTAAAGCTGTGGGTACCGGGCGTGAGTCGTGCTTCGGTAGCTCAGTTGGTAGAGCACTTGCCCGCGAAAGGCAAAGGTCCCGAGTTCGAGTCTCGGTCGGGCACACAGTTTTAATCTGCCAGGAAGTTTGATTCTGCATTATTTCGCTTCCCCATGTCCTTGACATTAGTAGTACCAAGTTTGGTTCTCGTATGGTAATTGGTTTCCGTGTTACAACGTGTTAAATAGGGAAAGTTTAATTATAATCACATGATATCTACAGTCCGTTTCATGTAGGAAGGCACTTTTATACGATAGGGAAGCATAGAGCAGATAAGGTTTATTCAAGTGTGGCAGCAGCGAGCAGGCAAATAAAGTCTCTGTGGTCAAACTCTTGCAGACAACAATCAGGTTCATTTGCCTAAAGTACATCACATTATACATTCAAATGTACGTGGAGAAAAACAAATTTTAAAACCGTTTTCCACAGCTTCTGCCTCATGTCGGAAGGTCTGAACAGCTGACAGAGCTTTGAGAAAACGTCAAGTGCTATTTTTCACAAAAAGACAGTTGTCTAACCACGAGGTCATCGAAAGTGATTACTATACTCGTCATTTTAGCGTGAATTTTATTGTATCTCAAGTAAAAATATAATACACATCAAAATTACTTCAAACACAAGCTGAAATCATCATAATTGGTTTACAATTGCTAACCATCCATAGAATTTTTAGAAAATGTTTAATTTTATAATGTGTATGCGTGTGTGTGTGTGTGTGTGTGTGTGTGTGTGTGTGTGTGTGTGTGTGTGTCGGGGGTGGGGGGGTTGGGGGTGGGTGTGTTTACCTTTAAGTATAAGTCACTGTGCATATAAAAGAATTGCTGGTAACAAAGACCTATGCAAAATTCTATCATGTAATTGGTCGGTATGTTGTTCATTTTTCACGTCCAATGAGCATTACGAGTATAAATTAACTCATTCGAAATGACAGTGAGATCCATACGATCCATGGAACAATAGCTCGAGGGAATTTTTCCCAATAGCGTCGGAAACCGATGATATCTCTCCAGGTAACGCTCCCTGTTATTTTACGACATTTTCGAACATATGACTGAAAAAGGACAGGGTCACCTGTCGAAAAGTCGGAGTTATCGGATTTTTTTAGCAAATTATCCGGCTGCCTTCAAAATAGTTATTAGAGCATAGTACAGTAATACGCGATATGAAAGGCTTAAAGTTCATAACTACCTAGCTAGTTGGCTTCTTCTTCTTGGACAAAATTTTAGTTACATCATTCACAGCAAGTGAATGTCTGGGTTATTAATAGGGTACAAATTCTCGGTCAATAAAGGCTAGGAAGTTCTCGTATGTGGACAAACAAAACCATGTTTTTAAACTATGAGTCTATAAAACCAAGACCTACTGTTACCATGCTTCCTTCCAAAGCCTGCACTGCAATACCATCATACTGCTCTCTATGCACGAAAGAGGCGATTGTAAATTTACGATAGTAAGTTAATGGCTCATATCCATCTTCACCAGCTTGTCAAAGTACTCTTTGTGGAAGTATTTCAGTGTGCTGCAAACAGCCTTCCGACAAAAATGAAATTTTCACTTTGCAAATTTCATAGCAGGTTAAAACTATGTTTCAGACAGTGATTCGAACTTGGAGTCTTTGCCTTTTACGGGCAAGTGCTCTCCCTTTGTGAAGTTTGGATGGTAGGAGACGAGGTACTGGCGGATGTAAAGCTGTGAGAACTAGTCCGAATTCATGCTTAGTAGAGAACTTCCTGCGAAGGTACTACCCATACTAAACGCGAGATATTTTTCTATTGCTTCACTCTCACCCGGCTGTTATCTTGAATGTTTTGTGCTTGTATGCCACATAGCCTTTAACTTGTGTCGACATTGATTCACATGTATTATACTGACAGTGGTACAGGGGTAAACAGGATATTGTTGACCACTTTAACGTGAAATAAAGTCAAGGTGAACGTTTCGTCATGTGACATATACACTACTGGCCATTAAAATTGCTACACCACGGAGATGACGTGCTACAGACGCGAAATTTAACCGACAGGAAGAGCATTTACACAAGGTAGGCGCCAGTGGCGACACCTACAACGTGCTGACATGAGAAACGTTTCCAACAGATTTCTCATACACAAACAGCAGTTTACCGGCGTTGCGTGGTGAAACATTGTTGTGAAGCCTCGTGTAAGGAGGAGAAATGCGTACCATCACGTTTCCCACTTTGATAAAGGTCGGATTGTAGCCTATCGCGATTGCGATTTATCGTATCGCGACATTGCTGCTCGCGTCGGTCGAGATCGTATGACTGTTGGCAGAATATGGAATCGGTGGGTTCAGCAGGGTAATACGGAACGCCGTGCAGGATCCCAACGGCCTCGTATCACTAGCAGTCGACATGACAGGCATCTTATCCGCACTGCTGCAACGGTTCGTGCAGCCACGTCTTGATCCATGAGTCACCAGATGGGGACGTTTGCAAGACAACAACCATCTGTACGAACAGTTCGACGACGTTTGTAGCAGCATGGACGATCAGCTCGGAGACCATGGCTGCGGTTACCCTTGACGCTGCATCACAGACAGGAGCGCCTGCGATGGTGTAGCCGACGACGAATCTGGGTGTACGAATGGGAAAACGTAATTTTTTCGGATGAATTCAGGTTCTGTTTACAGCATCATGATGGTCGCATCCGTGTCTGGCGACATGGCGGTGAACGCACCTTGGAAGCGTGTATTCGTCATCGCCAGACTGGCTTATCACCCGGCGTGATGGTATGGTGTGCTATCGGTTACGTTACATTTCAGATGTGTTACGACCCGTGGCTCTACCCTCCATTCGATCCCTGCGAAACCCTTCATTTCAGCAGGATAACGCACGACCGCATGTTGAAGGTCCCGTACGGGCCTTTCTGGATACAGAGAATGTTCGACATCTGCCCTGACCAGCACATTCTCCAGATCTCTCACCAACTGAAAACGTCTGGTCAATGGTGGGCGAGCAACTGGCCCGTCACAATACGCCAGTCACTACTCTTGATGAACTGTGGTATCGTGTTGAAGCTGCATGGGCAGCTGTACCTGTACAGGCCATCCAAGCTCTGTTTGACTCAATGCCCAGGCGTATGAAGGCCGTTATTACGGCCAGAGGTGGTTGTTCTGGGTGCTGATTTCTCAGGATCTATGCACCCAAATGGCGTGAAAATGTAAATCACATGTCAGTTCTAGAATAATATACTTGCCCAATGAATACCCGTTTATCATCTGCATTTCTGTTTGATGTAGCAATTTTAATGGCCATAGTGTATATGGGGTGTAAACGGTATAAGTATCCACACAATGAAGGGCCAAAGAAACTTTTACACCTTATTAATATCGTGTAGGGCCCCGAGAGCATGCAATAGTCCCGCAGCACGACCTGGCACGGACTCGACTAATGTCTGGAGTAGTGCTGGAGGGAACTGACACTGTGAATCCTGCAGGGCTGTCCGTAAATTCGTAACAGCACGAGTGGCTGGAGACCTCTTCTGAACAGCACGTTGCAAGGCATCCCACATATGTTCAATAATGATCATTTTGGTGGCTAGCGGAAGTGTTTAAACTCAGAAGAGGGTTCTGGAGCCACTCTGTGGCAATTCTGGACTTGTCGGGTGTTGAAAACGAAAGCGCCAAATTACTGTGGACTTCCGACTACAGTCTAATGCTGGAACACAACACATCAGACGCTACAGTTGTGAAGATAAAGGAAGTGTCGATTATGGGAACTTCCATGGCAGATGAAAGCAGAATCAACGAGAAACAACTGGAAAAACATGCCACACGTAAAGACTTGAAAATAGAGCTACATCGACTCAGGCGTAAACCAGTGAAAGTGGTCTCAGTAGTTATCGGTACACTGGAACCAGTGTTATAGTATTTTAGTCGACACCTCAAAACCATTGACATTACTAAAATATTAATCCGCTAAGTACAAAAATCCACTTGACAGGGATCTGCACAAATTTTCTACCAACACGTGATGCAGTCCTAGACGCTTTAGAAGTGTCCGACTAGTGATAACATACTAAATGCAACGCTAGAATAATAGTAATAATAAGATAAAATTTACATTCTGATAAACTGCCTGGTTTTGCAAACGATTTTCCATTACTTGCAGAAATATTTACATTCCATGTTTCCTCTAATAATGTTGAAGTGTTAACACAAAATTTCGTAAATTCAGTTCTATTAATTCGGCTAAATATCTACGAGCGATTGTATCTGACAAAGGAGCAGACTCTTTGCTTTCTATAGTATCTTTGGTCGTCTTTATTGTGCGGAGTCTCAGCAAGACGTGGTAGTATATGCAAGTCGAGTCATTCTGCGAGGGTGCGGAAAGAAGACGGATTCTTTGCTTTATTTTTTGACTTTGTGCCTTCATAATTTCTGAAACGTTGCATGTAGCATTGCAGTAATTACTCGATTTTGACTATCCTTGCATGATATCATTTTATTCGTGTTAGGGGACAACCTCCAGTCATTAGCATCCCCCATAGAGTACAATGAAGCAAACATGAAGATAATCAGCTAAGTAAAACTTCCTATTTTCATATGTGAACATGCCGTCGATGCTACTCACTTTAGAATAACGACCAGAGTCCGTTGCGAGGACAAGTCACTGAATATGCAGTACTGAATAGGTATATGACAAACTGATCTAAAATTTTAGCTGAAAAAAATAAAATAAAATAAAACTGATGACAAAATATAAAAACTGCAAATAGGTAGATTAGAGAGACTTAGTAAATTTAAACTGTTGGTAAGACACTACGAAGCAGAGTAGACTAGAAAAACTTGTAATGAATGTGACAGTTAATAAAATGGAAAGAGCATGCGATTTTACAAAAAATCATCAAGAACAGGAAACGTATTCCCAGAAAAAGAAATCTAAAACACTGTACCACAGTAGTAAGCCCAAAAGGTTTAAATGTGTGTGCATGCTTTTGAACTATAAGCTGGACAGAAGAGAGCTACTTGAAAGACCGACTATTAGAAAAGTAATGGGTGCAATGCAAACTACAGATGGATGGAAATTGAGGAGTAACTACGAGCTCTATCAAAAGATCAGAAGTAATGGCAAAGTGCAGATTAACCTTCTTTGGAAATCTCTGGTGAATGAGTGAGGGCCGACTAATAAAATAAATATTTCTGTATTTCTGAAAAAAGAAATCGATGATGGAAGTGGATTATACAAACAAGAAAAGAATTAAAAAGGCACAACATCAAAGAACAAGAAAGAACATAAAGAAACCTTTTTAAAAGTAAGATAGTAAGTTTAGAAGACTTTCAAGGCATGAAAAGACAACATTGGCAGAGGAAAAGAAAAGACAATATGGAGAGAAGGTGGTGTAATGTAAAAACAGAAAGGAAACATACAAGAGGAATTGAATTTGTTAAGTGACCATGGTTGTTCACAACGCAGATATAACAAAAATCTGAAGTTTATGGCATCTACCACATTCAGGCATACATGTCATAGAGACAGTAAGACAGTCATTTTCCCCTTCACTCTGTATGCAAAAGAGTTATGACAGAATAATCGCCAACATTGGTAGGAAGTATACTCTGAACGCACCGTGTAGTGACCTGCTAAATAATACACGTACATTTAGATTTATAGGGAGTGGAATATTGCTGATTTGAAGAGGTGTTGAATGGAATTATTTCATAGCTAGCTTATGCATGCAGCACAATTAGAATAAATCGATGCACGTGTATATTTAATGCTAAAAAAACCAAATAACCTGTTTTATATCGATTAGTGACTGAAAATTTAAACAACACAATTCGTTCGAGTTTCAGCAGTAATGAATGAATGAATGGTTTTGAATTTTTTATCATCAATTGGTCGCTAATAATATTGCTGCTGAGCGCCCTACAAAACACACATACACACACACACACACACACACACACACACACACACACACACACACATCATAAGTAGATTCTTTTTTGTTCCTTGGGGCCCACAATGCAAAATATGCCTTTTAATGACATGATTATTATGAATAATAGCCAGCTACAATGCTATTTAAGTTGTTTATATTTTGTATCATTCATGATGAGACCATTTCGTATGTTTCCATCTTCAGGTGCCCTGTAAATACATAAATAAGCGATGTCTTAATATAATGGTCGTGTAACTGTGATATGATAAGCTATAATACATCATTAGGTGTTTTTACCTAACATCGTTGATGTCACGTCCTGTCTATTTTAGAGTCATTACTTTCTCCTAGGTGTACACTCAAGATGTATATCAGATTTTAATTGGTTTCCACGTATGCTACTTTTATTACATCTTGGATGGCAGTGGATCAGCGATATTGCATGTTTACATGGTTCTCATCATAAAATAATCGATGTGTGAAATTCAGTTGTTTTTTTATAATTTTTATAGGTTTGGTTCTAATTATGTTGTTGCCTAGAGTTTATTTTAGTTTTATTTGAGATTTTTATTTTACATTTTAAATTTTTTTTCGTAATAGTTGTTGATGTCTATGATTTATGTTGGTGTTATGTCTCTGTTTTATAATTTTCATGTTGTTATCGGTGTTACTATAGCTGTTATTTATCGTCTCTGATTTAATATTTTGCTTATTTTCTTGACTTACAATGTGAGTTTGTTCGTTCAGTAAATTTTTCGGGTTTCTGTATGCATGTGAATAGATCGCTATTTCCTCGAGGACGTTCGTGAATGTTCTCTTCAGCGTAATATGGAGGATTTCTAGTGTCTCTTGTTTTACGTCGTGTTTTTCTACTTGTAAATGTTGAAAAAATGTGAATGGGCTGTTTTCACTTTATCTGATGTGCTCTTTATATCTAATTTTGAAGTTTCTACCAGGTTGCCCTATGTAGAATTTGTGGCATGTGTTACACGAAATTCTGTAATATATATATGTAAGGTAAAAAGACCTAATGATGTATTAAAGCTTTTCAGATTAAAGTTATAAGAGCATTACATTAATACCATCGCTTACTTATGTACTTACAGAGCATCTAACGATGGCAATATGCCGAAATGGCGTCATTGTGAATGATATAAAATACAAACAATTTAGATAGCAGTGTAGCCCGCTATTATTCATAATAAGCATGCCATTATAAGTGGGTATGTAAATGGTTAGAGTTTCAGTTCTCTATAACAGGTATAACACTGAAACATCTGGGTGAAACTATTGGTGAAACTACTGTCTCTTTAATCATTATTTTATCATTTACAACACTGACCAACAGAATTACAGAATTTTCCCTGACAAAGTCAACTCAAACTTAACCTGTTGATTTATTACCCACAATATACAAGACCAACGCAGACTGACTGCTGTACCGTGACAACATCAATAATCAAGACAAAAGAATGGCCCTGAATTGCAAGAAATCCATCAATAACCTATACTTTTTCGTAAGTCACTTACCTCACAGAAAATCTTCATAACACGAACTACAGCAATTACAGCACGCGGCAACTACAGCCAGCTTATTCATGTGACATCCAGTTAGAAAAATTGTATAGATGTCAGTTATTCCCCTAGCCATACATAACCAACTACATCCATCCTCATTTTACAATGCATGTCCTACCAACAGTAAATCTCCACTAAGAAAATTGCGTGCAAACCCTTCTCTATCCGCTCGCTAACTGCTAATCCGTCCAAGCACAGAATCTCTTGCAAATTGCGCAGAGCACTGTCAGCGATATTAATAATATATACCGCTGCCAACATACAAACATACAAACAAGCTATTTACAACTTCTACCAGAGAGCAATAGTGTTGCTCGTGTTTACATTGACTGTTGTCGAGTGTTCACTGTGAGGAACACGGACATGCTCTGTACTCATTTGAGACAGCGTTATCAGCATCTGACAGTTGGAGAGGTGCCTCGTTGTGATCCTCCATCTGCACAGTTGGCGCCACCGTGCAATATCCAGATTTTTGGGGCATTCGGAAGAGACAATGGCCAGATGTTGGACTGCATGGGAATTGTGGGGGATGGGATATTTGTCGTGAAGGTTCAGGTCGAGGACATCTGATCCTCATAAGGGAAGTTGGCCGTAATGTGCACCAAGCACATCGTAACGCCTTCACGTCTCCATCCGCCATCCAGCAACAAGTAATTGACCCCATGTGTCATCCCACGTGACTGGTCTCAGACTAACAGGAGCTGGACTAGAGAATTACTACCTGATACATAGGCTATGTTGTGTTTGGTGCAGTGCCATGGCCTGCACAGACTGGTGATTAGTGGTTGGGAGTGTGTACAACAATGAAAGCCCTCTTACATTGGTTGACCATTGTCAGAGACTGTGATGATGTGGGGAGAGGCCCCATTCTTCCTGTGTTGGAGAGACACAGCGGTGTTAGTCTTGCTGTCATGGTATGGGCAGTCAGCAGATACAACTTCAAATCAGAACAGGTAGTGATTGGCGGAATTCTGGAAGGACAACAGTACGTCACACGAAACCTGCAACCTCATATCTTCGCACTCACGCGATAGTATTGTGGTCGCATTTTTCAACAGGATAACGCATGACATGTGCGTCAAATGGCTGAAACGGCTCTGAGCACTATGGGACTTAACTTCTGAGGTCATCAGTCCCCTAGAACGTAGAACTACTTAAACCTAACTAACCTAAGGACATCACACACATCCATGCCCGAGGAAGGATTCGAACCTGCGACGGTAGCGGTCGCGCTGTACCAGACTGTAGCGCCTAGAACTGCTCGGCCACTCCGGCCGGCATGTGCCTCAGTGACAAGTGTCCATCATGTTGAGGTACTCCCGTTAGCCAGCAAACTCACCAGATTGGTCCCCAGTACAACTCGCCTGGGTCCAGCTCACAAGTCAACTGGTATCAAGCACCAGATACAACAGTTGTGGGCAAGCTTGCCTGGCAACCAAACCAGGGCATACACTAAGGCCAGCGAAGGAGGGAGGTGGGAGTGCAAGGTCATACTCATAAGTTGGCTCACACTGCGAAGTTGTTTGCAAATTTCGCTCTGTTTTGTAATAACTGAAATAGCGTCACATGTCGTCTCAACCATTGAAGCTCAATTTCGTCTCTTCCTCCCGTTCTGGGTGCTTAATTTTATTCGTTAGGCAGTGTATTTCATGCACTTTGATATAGGCAACCGAACTTAAATTCATGCTCCGCAGGTGCTGATGTATACAGGACGTTGGAAAATTCCCGTTACAAACTTCTACGACTTGTAAAAGGGGGGGGGGGGGGGGGAATGAAATGATCCCGTGGCATTGATGGCCGGGAGGACCCATCTGCGAAAGTTCGGCCGCCGACTGCGAGTCTTATTGCAGTCGATTCCACATTGGGCGATACACGTGCCGCTGATGAGGATGAAATGATGGTAAGGAGAACACAAGAGCCAGTCCCCGAGCGAATAAATTTCCAACCCTGCCGGGAATCGAACCCGGGCCCGCTGCATGGTAGGCAAGCACGTAACCACTCAAATAAGCAGGCAGACTATAAAGGGAAGCCAGCGCGTAATATTGTGAATAGGAAACCATGTTCGGAAACGTACTGAGCCGTGTATCGACTCGTGCTACACCTTGTGTTTACATTGCATTGGTTTTCCTTTTCTTCCCCTGACATGTTTGTTTGATATTTTGCCTGTCATTAAGTGGCTGCTTGGTTGTCTTTTCCGATATCTGCGTTTGCTTCCGGGAAACTGCTATGGAGGAAGTGAGGTCTTTGACCGGTGGTAACTTCTTGTGGTGGCCCGGAAGTAGGGGCGTTGTGCGCTCAAAATGTGTGATGGACACGGGAGGGCAGTGTGGCTCTCCAGGGCGAAGCAGGCGTGGTCGGTGGTGTGTAACGAGCGGGTCGAGTTGACGGAAGAGCTCCCGCGTGTTGGTTGAATACAGAATCGCCCCACGAGTAATTGCTGTTCATTTCGCCTTGGTGGGACGTTAACAAGCTTCTTTAAGTCCTCCGTTTCAACGCTGGAGTTTAAAAAGGAGACACCTTACATGAAGGAGCGGTCACTACCCGTCAACGTTGCAGAGGAGACGTGAACTCCGGAAATTCGGAAGCGTCCGATCCCACCCGTCTGCTTTGACCCATGACGTCACAAATATGGCGGAAACAAAAACAAACACACACACTTTCCACAAGAAGCCTAATGACACTAACGGGACAAGCGCGGGAAATGGGGTGTTTTGGGTGGGGGGGGGGGCAAACTAAATATAAACAGACGCCTTGCGTAGCTACAACGTGTAAGTGAAGACAGCCATGCATGAATACCCACCCACCTCCCCAGGGGTCGTAACCCCTGCAACCCATAGAAGATAAAGACGCTTCAGTAGCTGATTAGTGTTTTTTGTCTTTAAAAAAAAAATCTCACGGGATAGAACGAACAGATCAGAAAGATAAATATAATAAACTAAAACAGAAATTCGAGGAAACAGATAATTAAAATAAGTAATAAGTGTTTTTAAATTAAAAAAAAATCTCACGAGATAGAACGAACAGATCAGAAAAGTAAATAAAATAAGATAAAACAGAACTGGAGACAGCCACACTCAAACCAAACTCCGCGCCGTCATGACGTCACACACGACAACACCCTTACGTCACGGGTCAAAGCCGACGCGTGGGATCGGACGCTTCTGTCGACCCTGAACTCCGGTGGCAGAGCGTGTTGTCGCGTGACCGTGGCGTGTCGGGTACGGAGGCGACGCGTGCGCGGTCGGATGTGTGGATCGTTGCCATCGGAGGTCGTGAACTGCCTGTTCGAGCATAACTGCAAGTTAAGTTCGTGGTAGGTTTTATCATTAAGTAATAAGTCTGCGTAACCAGCGTCTCTTCTGCCTTGTGGCCTCCGGCGACCGGATTTCCTGTCCCTGGCACCGGTGTAATTGAAGACTGTGATCTTTCCTCCTCCTCTCGTTACTGTGCGATGGGAGGTGTAGTTTCGGCAGTTAAATTGTTTCGCTATTATGTCGTGGCTTATGAGTAAATTCGTGCTTCTTGTTGGTTGATCATGTGGCCGCTTATTCAGGACTGAGTGGTGTGATGTTTCCTTGCACGAGGTTAGCTCTAATTCTGTCAGCAAGTTAAGCCATCTTGTAACAAGTTTTCGCTGGCTAAAAGTCGGTGCAGTGACCCAGCCTGAGAGTGGCAATTGTGTTTACGAGCGTATTTAAACTGGTCAGTATTCTGCCTAGCCTGAGCATCCCTGAGTGGGTGATTTGTGGCCGCCTTACACGGGTCCGTCATATCTGTTGTGTTCTAATGATATTCCAGGACACTTTTGTTTAAAAACCTTTTTTAAATTCCTCCATTCCTTTATTGCCAGTAATCGTGTGTTTGCTGAGACCTTTGACCTTTTTTTTAATGGCGGTGTTGGTAGCTTCACTACCTCACCATACTTTATTAACAAAGTTCTCTATTTACTTTAGTAGCCTCTTTACTAATGTTCTTTAAATTTTCTTTAAACTGTCGTATTGCTATAAATTACTTGATTGCCGTTATCGGCGTGTTTTGAAAGGCTGTTATTGCCGTACTGCTAGCTTGTGTGTTTTTTTAAAAATAGAAATTTTAAACTGTGGTATTGCTATAAATGACTGGATTGCCGTTAGCGGTGTGTTTTGAAAGGTTGTTGGTTGCCGTATTAGTACTTCTATTTTTTTTAAAAGGAATTTTTTTAAAATTGTTGTATTGCTTTAAATGATTTGATTGCCGTTAGCGGCGTGTTTAAAAGGTTGTTTATTGCCGTACTGCTAGTTTCTGTAAGATATGAATAAAGCATTTGTGTGAAAATCTCAACTCGACAGTAAACTACTAGAAATTTGGCCCCGTTTCCCAACTTGTGGTGCGGCTTGTAGTAACCGTAACCACTGTGGGTGTGTCACGTACCATTTCCCTCCTACGACGGTTTCAACTCACACGTGTAACGCGTCCACGTGTGTTGAGGCAAAGAGAAAAGTCGCAGAGCTGCTACCTGGAATGTAGTAGGGTAGACATGATGACGTGTACTACGTCGGAAGGTCACCTGAAGCCACTTTGCATCTGCTTTGCTACGATACCTGTTGAATGCCTATGTGCCTCCGATACAGTGAATACGGTTCGGTACACGTTTTCTGAGTTTACAGACGTGCCCCTTGTAGATGGCGAAGCTCGAGGTAAGTCCGGTATTACACTATCAAATTTCTTTGTCAAAGATTTGATCAAAGATGTAATCAAATATTCCGTCAAATATATTTGACAAAGATCTTTGATGAGCGCTAGAAGGGGTATTAGACTGTCATCAAATTTTTCGTCAAAGTTCAAGATGGCTGACAACAACTTGTTATTAACCACAGCAGTTGTACGTACCCCAATTGCATTGTGTGCACATGCGAAAAAGAAGTGAGGGAAAAAATGGAACCGTACATACGAGGTCGACAGTCTTAAAAGTCCTTGGATTACAACTTGATAATAAATTCAGTTGGGAGGATCACATCCCAGAACTGTAGAAACGCCTTAACAAATATGTTTGCAATTCGAGTGTTAGCAGACATAGGCAACATAAAAATGAAAAAGCTTGCATACTTTCATTCCCTAACGACATATGGTATAATATTTTGCGTAAATCTTCAAGTCAAACAAAAGTTTTCAGAGTACAAAAGCGTGTAATACCTATTATTTGTGGAGTAAATTCATGGACGTCCTGTAGAAACCTCTTTAAAGAACTGGGTATACAAACTACTGCCTCTCAGTATATTAATGAAACTTGTCCTAAATAATATAATAATTTTCCAACAAACAGCTCAGTTCATACATGCAATACCAGGAACAAAAATGATCTGCACAAGGACTTGAAAGAACTTACTTTAGTTCAAAAAGGGGACCACTACTCAAGAACACTCATCTTCAATAATTTGTCAGCAAACATAAAAAATTTAGTTACAAATAAAGATCAGTGTAAAAGGAGCCTGAAAGACTTACTAGTGGCCAACTCCTTCTACTCCATTGACGAAATTTTTAATAGAAACAAATGATGTATTGTATATATTCATACTATTAGTATTGTTATTTCAGCTTAAAAAAATTGACATGTTCCACATCCACGAGGATCTCCTCAGCACGGATCTATGGAACGAAAAACTAATCTAATCTGGGTGAAGCCGTGGGTTTTACGACGACACGATAAAAGCATTCAACAAAAATTCTTACGTGAGCTTACAGTGGAAGACTTAAGAATGTATGTGCTCAGTGAAGTGTATCCTCATATCACAAAGCACAATATTCACTTAAGAACTGCTACATCTTCAGAAGACAGGCTCACTGTAACACTCCGATTCCTTGCTACAAGAGAGGGTTATGTTATGTTATGTTAGGTTAGGTTACGTTAGGTTAGGTTAGATCAGGTCTCGTCTCCAATCTTCTTATTTTATTTTTGTATTCAGGGTGCCTCACGTTGTAAAGCGCCTCATCAGCTTCATACATCTCTATTAATTTTGTAGTTGTCGGCACACACCAATTGTATTTACCGACAATGTTTATAAAAACACTACAGACGACAGAACACTGCAGCGATGCTAGCGCTCCATGTGGTAACATGTCACATTGCAGTGAACAGAAGACAAGCGATTTCTTTGATCAAATCTACAGCGAGGCCCTAGATTTGATCAAATATCGGACGACATTTGACAAAGTTCCTATTACACCATCAAATGCTTTGACAAAGATTTTGAACAAAGATATTTGACAAAGATATTTGACAGTGTAATACCGGCCTAACGCAAGAGCTGCTAGTGGGCTGTATCACGAACGTCTTCCACAACGCAGCACGCCATCGCACAAACTTGTTGCCCAAGTTGCGCAGCTGCTGCGAGAAACGGTTTCCTTCCCTGTGGGGAGGCAGGACTGTGGTGCTGCATGGCAACGCCGCACGCCACGATGTGAGGAAGCGTACTGCATCGCGTTGAAGAGAACCCGTCAACGAGGTCTCGAACAATTGCGTGGGCAGTAGGTGTCATTGACAATATCGTCTGGGACGTTCTGCGTGAGCAACAATTACATACGTACCACTTAACAAAGGGTACACGCTAAGTGACCACCCGATTTTCCACTACGCGTTGCCAGCTGCACGTGGTTCCTGCATCGCTGCATCGACACACCCCTGTTTCGACGTCGAGTACTGTTGACAGATAAATGTAAGCTCACTAGGGAGTGTGTTCTGAATTCGCGAAACAGCCGTGTCTGGGCAGACAGAAACCCTCGTGCTCTGCATGTTCACGGATTCCAGCACTGGTTTGGTATTGACGAGTGGGCAGATCTTGTGGACGGTCATGTGACTGGGCCATACCTCCTTCCACTCCAGGTAACTGGGCATGCACACTTGAGCTTCTTATAGTTAGTTACTTAGTTGGTTGGGTGTTCCATTGATCAGCCGCACGCTACGGTAGCCATTATGATGTGGAACGTGTCATTGCACAAGAAATGCACATATGAAACAAAAATTTTTAATATATATTAAAATACAGAGTTAAAGATTTATATTTCTATTATTTACCCCATTCCCTTAAATGGCACGAAATGCATATACTATATTTATAGATACATTTATTCCTATTCAAGAATTCATCTATGGTATAGAAGGAGTTGTCAAGGGGGTATGATTTCAATTTATTTTTGAAGCTATTACTGCTGTCTGTTAGACACCTTATTTCATCTGGTAATTTGTCGAAAATTTTTATAGCAGCATATTTTACCCCTTTCTGTGCCAAAGATAGGTTGAGCAAGGATAGTGTAAGTCTTTCTTTTTTCTGGTATCACAATCATGAATGTCACTGTTGTTTATGAACTGGTCCATGTTGTTGAGAACAAATTTCATTAGTGAGTAGATGTATTGTGAGGCTGTTGCAAGAATTCCCAATCTTTTAAAAAGATGCCTACAAGATGTGTGACAATGACTCCCACACATTATTCTAAGCATTTTTTTTTCTTTGAGCAGTGAATAATTTTTGTCCAAATGTTGAGTTACTCCAAAATATTATTCAGTATGACATCAGAGAGTGAAAGTATGCAAAGTATGTTAGCTTACTAATTTCTATATCCTCAAAATTGGCAATTATTCTGATTGCAAAAGTTGCTGAACCTACTCTCTTTAGGAGATCCACAATATCAATTTTCCAATTAAGATTCTCATCTATATGTACACCCAAAAACTTAATATGCTCTACCCTGTCTACTGACTCCTGTTGATGTGTTATATTTATTGAAAGAATTGTGCTTTTTGGAGCAGAAAATTAGATGTACTGTGTTTTCTCAAAGTTTAGAGCAAGCCCATTTGCAGAAAACCAATTAATGACTTTTCCAAATACCTTATTTGTATCATTTTCAATTTGACTTTCTTTTACTGGATTCATAATGATGCTTGTATCATCAGCAAACAGTGTCAGTTCAGGTTCCCGTTTCAGATGGAAAGGGAGGTCGTTCACATATATCAAGAACAGAAGGGGACCCATTATTGAACCATGTGGAACACCTAATGTAATTTCACCCCAGTTACATGAAGTGGCAAACTTATTTAAATCACTTGACCCATATAAGGAAACTGTTTTCTTCCTGTTCTGTAGGTATGACTTAAACGACTCATATGCTATTCCATTTATACCATGGAATTGTATATAACGTACTGGACCCTGCCTTGGCAGTTGTGCCACTGAATGTCCGTCAGGAAATGTGCTTTCGGCATGATGGTGCACCATCTCAACTTCCATGTGCTGTTCGGAGACATCTGAAGAGACGATATGGCAAAATAAGAGAAGGCAGAAGTGGTACAACGTCGGGTTTAACTCCTATGGACTACTTCTTGTGCGGTCGTGTGCAAAGTTTAATTCACAAGACTACTGTACAGACAAGATCTGCTGTCACGAGTTCTGAACGCTGCATTAGAAACTGAAGAGAGACCAGATGGGACAGAGAGTGAGTACAGTGATAGAGAGTATGTACAATGTCTGTAACAACATAGAGTCGCTGTTGTAATGGATCAGTACTGTTCTGTACGTTCAGTATGCCGGGTTCTTCTTTTGTTTCGGATAATGTAAATATGTAACGTTTACCGTGATGCAAGGGCAGAAGCACAAGTTGATCGGGATCTTGCCCTATGTTTTAGCTAACGATGAGACGTGTGTGTTGTAAGTAGGCTGTTTATGTTCTCTTATTGGCAAAGTTACGTAGCGCTCTGTATGAAAATCACTGGCTGTGCTGTGTGAAGTCTGTGGCTAGTTTGCATTGTTGTCTGCCATTGTAGTGTTGGGCAGCGGCAGCTGGATGTGAACAGCGCGTAGCGTTGCGCAGTTGGAGGTGAGCCGCCAGCAGTGGTGGACGTGGGGAGAGAGATGGCGGAGTTTTGTAATTTGTCATGAACTGCTATATATATGATGATATTAAGGTAAATACATTGTTTGTTCTCTATTAACATCTTTCATTTGCTAACTATCCCTATCAGTAGTTAGTGCCTTCAGTAGTTTGAATCTTTTATTTAGCTGGCAGTAGTGGCGCTCGCTGTATTGCAGTAGTTCCAGTAACGAAGATTTTTGTGAGGTAAGTGATTTGTGAAAGGTATAGGTTAATGTTAATCAGGGCCATTCTTTTGTAGGGATTTTTGATAGTCAGATTGCGTTGCGCTAAAAATATTGTGTGTCAGTTTAAGCACAGTCTTGTATAAATTGTTCTAAGGGGACGTTTCAGTGTCTAGGGTTTTTAAGTTTTGCGATGTGTCTGGACTCTGGCCTAAACTTTTAGGCTGGCGGTTTTAGTGTATTGCAGAGTGGCTGACTCCTCCCTTTTTTCCTTGCGGTCAGCCAGCCACTTCCATCTGCTACATTGTTTTAGCTCCCTCTACCTTTTTCTTCCTGTGTTGTCCATGTTTTACTGCTGACGCCCTGCTTCATCCCACGCTTCGGTGTGGGTGAGCACATATTTTTCAATGATTGTTCCCCGTGTTTTCTGTTCCGTTATATGTAATTGTTCTGAGTTTTTTTTCTTGACACCTGTCTCACTATGATACTGAACGGGCGCTGAAGACCTTGCTGTCATGCGCCCACACAACCCTTCTACTACTACTACTACTACTACTACTGTAACGTTTAAGTGTTAATACAAACAAACACGTTTAAGTGATAAATGAATGTTTCGTTATGTTTTCTTTGGAACTGTTGCTCATAATAGTACTGCGTCACGTCTGATTCAATTCATCAAGCAGAACTGAAGAATTTAACATGTGAACTGTAACAGTCATAGAACGGAAACAGTAAATTTCCGAACACGGGTTCCAATTCAAAATACAGGGTGTACCATAAAGAATCATGCCTTTAAAACAAACAAACACACACACACAACTATTATGTTATTTGAGATATGTGACCGAACAACGTACTGTTGCAAATAGCAAACTCTCGAGTTTTAGATGGTTCCCGCTAGGTAGCAGCAGTGTGTGCCCACTTCAGTTCTAGTATAAATGGTGTCGGGACAAGAGAAGGCTTTTTGTGTTCTAAGTTTTGCGCAGTGCGTTTCAGTAATAGCTGTTCAACGTGACTTTCGTACTGGGTATGGTGTGGATCCTCCTACAGCACAGAGCATTAGACAATGGCATGAACAATTCAGAGAAACAGGTTGTTTGTGTGAAGGCAAATCGCTGGGCCGTCCCCGAGTGTGTGACACAGATGTCGAACGCATCCGCCATAGTTCCACAAGGAGTCTGCACAAATCCGTTCTCCGCGCAGCTCGACAAATGAACATGACCCCGATGTCCGTCTGGCGTCTGTTGCGCCGACGTTTGCACACGAAACCGTACGAATTTCAGCCACTGCACGGTCTTCGTGAAGGTGACACACAACGACGTGTGCTTCTGAAATTTCGTTCTTGGACAGTTTAGTGACAAGGCAAAACATTCCATTTAAATGGAAAGGCGAGCCGTCATAATGTGAAAATATGGGGTACGCAACAACCGCATGAAGTTATACAACATAAGAGAGACTCTCCAAAATTTAATGTGTTTTGTGCAGTTTCACGGGAAAAAGTGTACGGTCCATTTTTGTTTGTCGAGAACACTGTTACAGGAAGCACATGTCTCGATATGCCTGAGAAATGTCTTCTCCCACCGTTGCAGACTGCTTAGAACGACTTCATTTACCAACAGGATGGGATACCGCCACACGGGCATCTGGAAGTGCGGGAATTTTTAAACCACAGGATTACTGAACGGTGGATAAGCTGCACTGGACCAAATGACTCGGCCTTACATTTCTGACTTCCGAGGTCACCGGACCCCACTGTATCTGAGTATTTCTTATGGGGGTTTATAAAAGACTATGTTTATGTGTCTCCCTTAGCAGAAACAATGAATGAACTGAGAAATCGCATAATAGCAGCTATGGAGACTGAACTCAAGACATGCTCGCTGCAATGTGGGATCAATTTCAGTACCGCATTGACACATGCCGTGCATCTCTTTTTGTGTTTCCCATTCATGAAAAAACAAAATTCCTTGTATATTTATTAGTTACAGAAAGAGACGTGCCCAATTGGATGATTCTTTTGATTACACCCTTTATTATGTACTTACTGCCTTCTACAAGTGCTAGAAGTTAGCAACGGGAATTTCCGAACACCTGTGTACGGTTGCCTATCTTAAGGTGTACGAAGCACTTTCCGGGGTAGTTTTATTCCCTAACCAGCCCAAAGTTACTCACTTTCAGTTGGTAGAATCTCATTGACAGATGGATTGATCTCACATCGGAAGAGGCAGTATTGCAAAGTTCGTTGTTGCCAACAAAATTATGTT
The DNA here is from genome assembly GCF_023864275.1 of Schistocerca cancellata. Taxonomy (NCBI): domain Eukaryota; kingdom Metazoa; phylum Arthropoda; class Insecta; order Orthoptera; family Acrididae; genus Schistocerca; species Schistocerca cancellata. Next base: position 112,909,540 of record NC_064636.1, on the reverse strand, counting down.
TAAAATTACACTCTTGCCACTAAGATTGCAACACGATGAAGGTGGCCTGCAACAAATATTAAACTAGCGTGAAGTGTAGTACAAGCCTGAATGTGCTATGGATTAGCGTTTCGGCGCCACCATAGAAAACACGTAGGGGTAAAGCCATCTCGATGTTCTACATAAGAAAAATTCCACAGCGGGCTTCTCATTCAGAGACCACATTCGAATGTTTGTTGTTTGTAATGAAATGGTGACGTGCCTCGTGTACGAAAGACAGACGTCTTCCTGCACCTGTCAGAAGCCAACAGCGTCAGAACTGGGGCTTTTCGACACAGCAGTTTATGATTCTGCACTGCTGCGGTTTGCATTAGTCGGCGTACCAAGATTGCTGTGCGAGTAACGACTGGCGTGCGAATACGCGATCAGTGGGTTGCGTATGTCTATACCCAACGTCATGCAAGTTATCAATGGCCCCATGTAACTAGCGCACGAGAGGAGGAAGCTACTGCTCAGTCACACGTGGAGAATCGAACACTGATGTCGCATAACGGGATTCGGCAGAGATATGGCAACCCCAAAAAAGAAACACATTACCATATCTAATCTCAGAATGGGTAAATACAAGTCCTGCGCCGTTTTCAAGGGAATCTGTAACATTACTCCTGCAAAACAGTGGCAATTTGCACCACTGTGCACAAAAGTAAAAGGAAAATAGTTTCTTTTCAAATTTATTCTTTTTCCTGCTACTCCCAATACGTGGACGACATAATCAGCATAATACATTGGACAACAATATAACATTTTTGACAGAAACAATTGCTGGTAAAATCTTATGTTTTTTTCTTCAAATTCAGTCACTCATGACACAGAGACAAGGGTAACTCCAGGAATGTTGCAAGGGTGTGTGACAGGGCAGCTTTTGTCCCCGTCAACATAAACGGTCTGACAAATATTGTGAGCAGTTGTCTGCGACTCTTTGCTGATGATGCTGTGGTGTACGGGGATGTGTCGTCCTTGAATTACTGTATGGGCATGATGACGGAGGACTTGCACAGGATTTTATGGAGAAAAATGTGCGTTGGTGCAGATTAGTGAAAAAAAGAAGAAAAAAAGTAATTTTTCGAGTACAGTATTAGTGATTAGCTCATTGACAAGTTAACGTCAATTAAATATCTAGGCGTAACACTGCATCTACATCCATGTCTGCATGATTACTCTGCAATTCACATCTAACTACCCGGCAGAGTGTTCTTCCAACGACCTTCAAACTACACTCCTGTAAATGGACAAAAGAACACATTGACACCGGTGTGTCAGACCCACCATACTTGCTCCGGACACTGCGAGAGGGCTGTACAAGCAATGATCACACGCACGGCACAGCGGACACACCAGGAACCGCGGTGTTGGCCGTCGAATGGCGCTAGCTGCGCAGCATTTGTGCACCGCCGCCGTCAGTGTCAGCCAGTTTGCCATGGCATACGGAGCTCCATCGCAGTCTTTAACACTGGTAGCATGCCGCGACAGCGTGGACGTGAACCGTATGTGCAGTTGACGGACTTTGAGCGAGGGCGTATAGTGGGCATGCGGGAGGCCGGGTGGACGTACCGCCGAATTGCTCAACACGTGGGGCGTGAGGTCTCCACAGTACATCGATGTTGTCGCCAGTGGTCGGCGGAAGGTGCACGTGCCCGTCGACCGTCTTCCGCTCACGCCCCAACATCGTGCAGCCCGCCTCCAGTGGTGTCGCGACAGGCGTGAATGGAGGGACGAATGGAGACGTGTCGTCTTCAGCGATGAGAGTCGCTTCTGCCTTGGTGCCAATGATGGTCGTATGCGTGTTTGGCGCCGTGCAGGTGAGCGCCACAATCAGGACTGCATACGACCGAGGCACACAGGGGCAACACCCGGCATCATGGTGTGGGGAGCGATCTCCTACACTGGCCGTACACCACTGGTGATCGTCGAGGGGACACTGAATAGTGCACGGTACATCCAAACCGTCATCCAACCCATCGTTCTACCATTCCTAGGCCGGCAAGGGAACTTGCTGTTCCAACAGGACAATGCACGTCCGCACGTATCCCGTGCCACCCAACGTGCTCTAGAAGGTGTAAGTCAACTACCCTGGCCAGCAAGATCTCCGGATCTGTCCCCCATTGAGCATGTTTGGGACTGTATGAAGCGTCGTCTCACGCGGTCTGCACGTCCAGCACGAACGCTGGTCCAACTGAGGCGCCAGGTGGAAATGGCATGGCAAGCCGTTCCACAGGACTACATCCAGCATCTCTACGATCGTCTCCATGGGAGAATAGCAGCCTGCATTGCTGCGAAAGGTGGATATACACTGTACTAGTGCCGACATTGTGCATGCTCTGTTGCCTGTGTCTATGTGCCTGTGGTTCTGTCAGTGTGATCATGTGATGTATCTGACCCCAGGAATGTCTCAATAAAGTTTCCCCTTCCTGGGACAATGAATTCACGGTGTTCTTATTTCAATTTCCAGGAGTGTACATTACCATACATAATCTCGGAATGGAGATTTCAAGGGAATCTGTAACATTCCTCCTGCAAAACAATGGCAAGTCCAGAACTGTCCATTTGCATCACTGTGCACAAAAGTAAAAGGAAAATAGTTTTTTTTTTCAAATTTATTCCTTTCCCTGCTACTTTCAATGTGTGGACGATATAATGAACATAATATATTGGACAACAATATAGCATTGTTGGCAGAAACAATTGCTGGTAAAATCTTATGTTTTTTTTTAGATGCAGTCACTCGTGACATAGAGACAAGGGTAACGCCAGGAATGCTGCACGGATGTGTGATAGGGCCGCTCCTGTTGCCCGTAAACATAATCGGTTTGATGCATATTGTGAGCAGTTGCCTGCAACTCATTGCTGATGACGCTCTGGTGTACGTGGATGATTGAAAGGACATGACGGATAACTTGCACAGAATTTTGATTTTGTGTCATGAATGCCAGCTTCTTCTGAATGCAGAAAAATGTGAGTTGGTACAGACGAGAAAAAAAAACTGTAATTTTTCGAGTACAGTATTAGTGATGAGCTTCTTGAAATATTCACATCAATTAAATATCTATACCCCTATGTCTACATGATTAATCTGCAATTCACATTAAAGTACCCGGCATTAAGTTCTTCCAACCACCTTCAAACTATGTCTCTACTGCTCCACTCTTAAACAGCGCGCGGGAAATACAAACATTTAAATCTTTCCATGAGCGCTCTGATTTCTGTTATTTTGTTATGACGATCATTTCTCCCTGTGTAGGTGAGCGCAAACAAAATATTTTCACACGCTGATGAGAAAGTTAGTCTTTGAAATGTGATGAAAAGATCCTGCCACGGGACAGACGCCTTTGTTTTCATGATTGTCGGCCCAATTCGTCAATCATACACTCCTGGAAATGGAAAAAAGAACACATTGACACCGGTGTGTCACACCCACCATACTTGCTCCGGACACTGCGAGAGGGCTGTACAAGCAATGATCACACGCACGGCACAGCGGACACACCAGGAACCGCGGTGTTGGCCGTCGAATGGCGCTAGCTGCGCAGCATTTGTGCACCGCCGCCGTCAGTGTCAGCCAGTTTGCCGTGGCATACGGAGCTCCATCGCATTCTTTAACACTCGTAGCATGCCGCGACAGCGTGGACGTGAACCGTATGTGCAGTTGACGGACTTTGAGCGAGGGCGTATAGTGGGCATGCGGGAGGCCGGGTGGACGTACCGCCGAATTGCTCAACACGTGGGGCGTGAGGTCTACACAGTACATCGATGTTGTCGCCAGTGGTCGGCGGAAGGTGCACGTGCCCGTCGACCTGGGACCGGACCGCAGCGACGCACGGATGCACGCCAAGACCGTAGGATCCTACGCAGTGTCGTAGGGGACCGCACCGCCACTTCCCAGCAAATTAGGGACACTGTTGCTCCTGGGGTATCGGCGAGGACCATTCGCAACCGTCTCCATGAAGCTGGGCTACGGTCCCGCACACCGTTAGGCCGTCTTCCGCTCACGCCCCAACATCGTGCAGCCCGCCTCGAGTGGTGTCGCGACAGGCGTGAATGGAGGGACGAATGGAGACGTGTCGTCTTCAGCGATGAGAGTCGCTTCTGCCTTGGTGCCAATGATGGTCGTATGCGTGTTTGGCGCCGTGCAGGTGAGCGCCACAATCAGGACTGCATACGACCGAGGCACACAGGGCCAACACCCGGCATCATGGTGTGGGGAGCGATCTCCTACACTGGCCGTACACCACTGGTGATCGTCGAGGGGACACTGAATAGTGCACGGTACATCCAAACCGTCATCGAACCCATCGGTCTACCATTCCTAGACCGGCAAGGGAACTTGCTGTTCCAACAGGACAATGCACGTCCGCATGTATCTCGTGCCACCCAACGTGCTCTAGAAGGTGTAAGTCAACTTCCCATGCCAGCAAGATCTCCGGATCTGTCCCCCATTGAGCATGTTTGGGACTGGATGAAGCGTCGTCTCACGCGGTCTGCATGTCCAGCACGAACGCTGGTCCAACTGAGGCGCCAGGTGGAAATGGCATGGCAAGCCGTTCCACAGGACTACATCCAGCATCTCTACGATCGTCTCCATGGGAGAATAGCAGCCTGCATTGCTGCGAAAGGTGGTTATACACTGTACTAGTGCCGACATTGTGCATGCTCTGTTGCCTGTGTCTATGTGCCTGTGGTTCTGTCAGTGTGATCATGTGATGTATCTGACCCCAGGAATGTGTCAATAAAGTTTCCCCTTCCTGGGACAATGAATTCACGGTGTTCTTATTTCAATTTCCAGGAGTGTATATGTCATGCTTTCTTCCCTATTGCAGGGTAATACAAAACAAGCTGCCCTTCTTGGAACTTTTTCGACGTCGTCCGTGAGTCCAATCTGATGCGGATCCCACACCGCTCAGCAGTACTCGAGAAGAGGGTGGACAAGCTTGGTGTAGGCAGTCTCTTTAGCAGCCATGCTGAATTTTCCAGGTGTTCTGCTTACAAATCGCATTCTTTGATTTGCTTTCCCCGCAACAGTATCTATGTGATAGTTCCAGTTTAAGTTATTCCCAACTGTAGTCCCTAAGTATTTATTTGAATTGACACCCTTTCGATTTGTGTGGCTTATCGTGTAACCGAAATTTAGTGCATTTCTTGTAGTACTCACGTGCATGACTTCACACTTTTCGTTATTTACAGCGAACGGCAAAGCGATGTGAAATGGAAAGTCGACATGAGGTCGATAATAGGAAAGCCTAATTGTTGTTTATTGCAAGAATTCTACGAAAGTGTAGCTGATTTACGAAAGCAGTTCGCGTGCAGTACACTCGTGCTACCAATTCCTGAGCGCTGTTCGAGAGTTTTGGATCGCCCAGTTAGTCAGTTACATGCTCCATGCATCATTTTGCACGACAGATCGTAATGATGTGGAACGAGTCATTTTACATTCACATCGCAAATTAATTTTTTACATATGTCTACACTCTGAACGTTCCTATGGTTTTTATTTTATTTTTTAAATCTTTTTTTACAAAAACAAAAAAAAGATTTACAGATATGAGTCAGAAATTCCCAGCCACCACCTTTTACACATTACGACAATACAAATAGTTCTACGGAATAGTGGAAGTTGTCGTGGAGAAAGCTTTGACATCGAATTTTTCTTTACTTTCTGACATTTTACAGCACTGGGTAAGTGATCAAAAAAATTTTGTTGCAGCGTTGTGCTCCCCTTTCTGTGCTAAAGACAACCTTAACGTGAAGCAATGAATGTCATTTTCCCTTCTGGTATTGTAATTATGTACCTCAAAGTTATTTTTGAAATGTAGTAGGCTATTTACAACAAACTTCGTGATGGAATAAATATCCTGTGAACCAGCAGTCAGAATGACCAATTCCTTAGACAGATGCCTACAAGATGATCGTGGGTGAGCAACACATGTTATTATTGCAGCACATTTTTGCGCAATGAAGACTTTTTTCTTAAAGATGAGTTATCTCAGAACATTAATACATCAATCCATATGATGTTATTGCATGAAAATCTGGAAAATATGTCAACTTACTGATTTGTCTCTCCGCAAGATCTGCAATGATTCTAAGAGCATATGTGGCTGAACTAAGCTGTTTTAGGAGTTCCAAAATGTGTTTTTTCCAGTTTAAATTCCCATCGACATAGACGCCAAAAGAATTTTAAGGTTTCCACACCATTCATTATTTTCCCAACATGTGCTACATTTATCATTGCCGTAGTACCTATAGAAGAATAGAACTGCTTATATTGTGTCTTTTTAAAAGAGAAGGTAGAAAACCAGTCAGAGATACTTTTGAGAACTTTGTTAACCGTTTCTTCTGTTTCTGTACGTATGATAGGATTGATTAGAATGCTAGGGTTGTTTCCAGAATGAAGTAACTCTGCTTGTTTTATAGTACACACAAGATTGTTTACGTGTATGGGGTATCCCATACGTGATTTCTCCATGGGTCAGATTACAGAAACATGTCGAAGCAACTTGGAGGCGGAATGATACATTTGTTACCGGTCGGTTTAATCAGCATGTGAGTATTATGAAGAAGCTCCATAAACTGAAATACGAATTGCTGTAGAAAAGACGACGTTCTCTTCGCGAAACGATACTGACGACTGCTGAACGGTACTAGTGCCGTCAACGTGAATTTTGCTCAAGGATCGATACGACAGGATAAGAGAAACCAGGTCTCGCACGGACGCACACAGGCAGCCGTTTCTCCTCGCTCCGTTTGAAACTCGAATACTAAAGGGAATAACCCTCCGTCATGCACCGTACGTGGATTTGCGGTGTATGTATGTGAATGTAAATACGTTCCTCCAGCATTAGGAGCCTGAATCATTTTCTCTGCAAGTCGACGCTATAGCAGGACATTTTCTGTTCTGCGTAAACAATAAGAATTTCTCCTAACCAGCAATTAAAAGAATTACATCGTTAAGTGTACAGGGTGCCGCAAAAAGAATGACCCGATTTTAAATATAATGGTTCAAATGGCTCTAAGCACTACGGGACTTAACTTCTGAGATCATCAGTCCTCTAGAACTTAGAACTACTTAAACCTAACTAACCTAAGGACATCACACACATCCATGCCCGAGGCAGGATTCGAACCTGCGACCGTAGCGGTCGCGTGGCTCCAGACTGTAGCGCCTAGAACCGCTCGGCCACCCCGGCCGGCTTTTAAATAGATTTAGTATTAGGAAGAAGAGCTTAACACCAACAAATTGCATACTAAATTATTCACAAAAGACAGAAGTTTATAAAAATCCATCATAAATGATAAATATGTCCTCCATTGGCTGCACGGACGACATCCAGCTGATAGCCGAATTCATCCCGAACTAAGCATAAGGTGTCTTCTGTCTCTGAAGCTACAGCAGCTGATATTCTAATTTTTATTTCATCAGTGTCAGGAGATAAGGGAGGAACGTAAAAACATTGTTTAACATGTCTCCACAGGAAGAAATCACATGGTGTTGAAACGTCCCCTTAGAAAAATTATACACGACTGTGCTTAAACTGACACAATATTTTTAGCGCAACTCAATCTGACTTTCAAAAATCCGTACAAAACAATGGTCCTGACTAACATTAACTTATACCTTTCACAAATCACTTACCTCACCGAAAATCTTCCTTACTCGAACTACTGCAATACAGCGAGCGCCACTACTGCCAGCTAAATAAAAGATTCAAACTACCGAAGGCACTAACTACTGATAGGCATAGTTAGCAAAAGAAAGATTTTAATAGAGAACAAACAATGTATTTACCTTATATAGCCTACTTACATATTATGAAAAATTTTATCAAATCATTATTGGCCACTGCCCAAAACAATTTGTAAAATTTTTTGTGGGTAGCATGGGAGCTATGTAAGTAGGCTGTTTATGTTTTCCTTTATGTAAGTAGGCTGTTTATGTTTTCTTATTGGCAACGTTACGTAGCGCTCTGTACGAAAATCACTGGATGTACTGTGTGCAGTCTGTGGCTAGTTTGCATTGTTGTCTGCCATTGTAGTGTTCGGCAGCTGGATGTGAACAGCGCGTAGCGTTGCGCAGTTAGAGGTGAGCCGCCAGCAGTGGTGGATGTGTGGAAGGAAATGGCAGAGTTTTGAAATTACATATATTATGACTTTTGATGATATTAAGGTAAATACATTGTTTGTTCTCTATTAAAATCTTTCATTTGCTAACTATGCCTATCAGTAGTTAGTGCCTTCCGTAGTTTGAATCTTTTATTTAGCTGGCAGTAGTGGCGCTCGCCGTATTGCAGTAGTTCGAGTAAGGAAGATTTTTGGTGAGGTAAGTGATTTGTGAAACGTATAGGTTAATGTTAGTCAGGGCCATTGTTTTGTAGGGATTTTTGAAAGTCAGATTGCGTTGCGCTAAAAATATTGTGTCAGTTTAAGCACAGTCGTGTATAATTTTTCTAAGGGGACGTTTCAGTGTTAAGTCAGGGGACCTAGGAGGCCAAGGGCGTAAAGCCTGGTCTCGCGCTCCTGTACGCCCTATCCAACGTTGAGGCACGTGGGCACTGAGGAAACTGCGCACATTGTTGTGCCAGTGCGGTGATGCTTCATCTTGCTGATAGATGAAATTGTCAAGTTTGTGGGAATAACCAGTTCCGTACCATCGCAAGATATCGTTGTCCTGTTACGGTTTCTTCCTCAAAAAAAGTAGGGTTCATAAACCTTGCTTTGTGAAACAGCGCAAAATCTTTCACTTTTACTGAATCACGCTGGTGTTCAATTGTTTCATGAGGATTTTCGAGCCCCCATGTACGCACATTATGACGGTGAACCTTACCGCCAATATGGAAAGTTGGCTCATCGCTGAATATCAACCGTGACATAAAAGTGTCATCTTCCGTGTCCTCTAGAATAGCACTGCTAAAGTCCACTCGCCTCACTTTGTCAGTATCTGCTGTCCAGTTGTAATCGGTATGGTGTGAGGGCGAGACGACACCCTGACACACGCCACACCGCCATGCACGGTAACGCAAGTTCTCGGCTAGCACGACGCGCAGACTTGCGGGGGTTCCCCTCAAATGCCCGTCGGATTTGTTCCGCTGTTTGTTCAGGAACGCATGACCGGCCAGGACTTTTGCCTTTACGGAGGCATCCTGTTTCTTCAAACTGTTTATACCACTGTCGAATGTTCTTTGGTGATGGTGGTTTAGCACGAAATCGAATATGGAACGCCCGCTGAACTACGATCACTGATTGAGTACGTCTTGTAATGTTGTTGCTTTAATTTCTTCTGAAAGCGGTGCTGATGGACAATAAAAGCGGGTTAAAAGCTGTGAGCTGTCTGGGGAAGTTAACCTTGCATTACTGCGCAATTGTTTCACCAGGTATCCAGTCTAGCTTACCAAATTCCCAACCAGACTAACATTAATTATAATCTTTTAATAATACGACAACCGGTGATATAATATAAATAAAAAGGAATAAATCAGTTTATATTTGGAAATTTATTTTAACATTGATCATTGAAATTTCAGCATATTAAACTTGAGTTATAACTAAGCTGCTGCGTTATTTAGGATTGTGGAAAATGTGAGTTTGTAATCTTACGGAACACATCAAATATGGAGCCAAGATTGGGAGACTGCATACAACACGGCATTCATAAAATAACACACGAAGAACGTTGAAACATGTGCAAGAGGAAATTAACCACAACCAACCGATTCAATTTTCACACAAAGAAGTTACGTTCGTAGCGCAATCCTGTCCGTCATGTAATTACCACACACTGGTATACTAAATTCATACCAACTCTCTGAGAAATCTTCCCGAAAAGAATAGCTGAGGGCTACTTTGATGATTACACCACATGCTTCACGTGGTCAACTTGGTTTACACAAAGAGTGTAACTCCCCAATAATTTTGATAATTAAAATAAATTAGATCGAAAAGCAATTTACAAAAGAAAAACCTCGAACTGGTTACTATCGTCTTACTATTAACCTGATGGGTCAAACAAATGTATAAGCACGTGGTACTGGTCTCACAAAGTACACCCCACGTGGGTTGAACATAAAGAAAAGTTGCTATATTGGAAAATATTGTCAAGACGAGACGTTATAATCTCACGCGCATTCGATTTTAAGATTGATGAACTTAGTTAGAGTTACTGATCAACACGCGATTCCACTTTACTCACAAAGTAGTGACAAAGCAACTACCGGAATATATTCTGAACTTCACACTCGAATTACACTGCGCTGCAATTTAAGATAACATTAGATATTTTAGAGCTAAACCTGAAATAAAGGTGATTAAATTTTCAGTTAGGCTGAACTTAAGAAATCCATTGTCCTACGGACATAGCAGACACGCGCTTAGCCGGAGATCTTACCACTTCAGGCGCTCGCCACGGACAGACTGCCCTGGTCCCTTCCTGAGGGTGGCTCACAAATACAAACGGAAGTGGCCAGAGGGGCAGGTTCCTATACCAACATGACAACGGACGGACAGAACCATACTAAGCATAGAAACCTCTTTGCTTTTAGAAAGCATAGCTACCTGTTGCGACGTTGGTCCTACTGTTCTCTAGCAGACAGGCTTGTCTGCTACCCTCAAGCATGCAACTAGAAATACATTTGCTCATTCATCCTCTCACACAGAAGGGAAGGGGGATGACAGTATCTTATCATATACAGTATATAAAAGAAAGCGGATGTAGGTTCCGTATGAGACTGCGTGACATGAATTACTTATAAACTGTATTTTACAGTGTAGTAGTGTGACAGATCGTTTCACTGCTCAGTATCCTCCCAGATAGTCAGAAACACCTCAGTAAATTTAGAAGAGGAATTTATGCCGTAAATGACAACAGATTTAAGAAATTAACGTTAAAGGAATCCAACAGAGACCTTTCAGTCTCAATTCAATAACACAATACACCTTCTGTTGCATGGGCGCCATATTGCGCGAGACTGGCTGCACGTTCCAGGTCAGCGCTCGTAGCGCCATGTAGCGGATTTTTTCTGAAACCATGCCGATTACATCTAGCGCTGTTTCAGTCAGCTAGTGACATTTGTCTCAATTCTATTACAAGTTAAAATCGGGTCACCATGTATTATGGGACATGCTGTGGCATAACATTTCTGTTTAACCATTCGTAACATAACTGGGAGATGAAGAAGCTTGCACAGGATAGAGTAGCATGGAGAGCTGCATCAAACCAGTCTCAGGACTGAAGACCACAACAACAACAACAACAACATGATGTTCCGTCAGAAAGACCTGCAGCCTTGTTGGGTTATAGACAGCTTGTTTCAGTAGCTGTTTACGAACGACAACAAACGTAACGTAACATAGTATACGACATAAAATAAACAATACAACATAACCAATAAACCTTTTTTCATGCAGTGTATCAGTTACTAGAAGATCTCTAAGCGTTTCGTCCTTCCTTCATCGTCAGGCAACTCTTCAGAGAACATATTACGCTGCTATGAGAATATAAAACGGAGCGATCACAGAGGCTAAGTCGTAGGTAAGGCCGGCGGCAAACTTCCGTTCATTAACAGCGTGCTCGGAAAATGGTGGCAGTCTACAAACTGCGTTGGCTACGAAACTGTAAAGACGAGTTCTGCATGCTGCACATTAAAGTCTTCAACCTATTGAAGGACCTAGAAGCGCCATTTCAACAAGGCACCTTCACTCGATGTCGCAAAATATTACCTGATGTTATTGTTTGTCACATATCTATCTACATATATAGAAATGTAAATATTCGTTTGTTCAGAATCGTGTATCTCCGAAAGGTCTTGACAGGTTGCTTTGAAATTTTATCACAAAGTTGCATTTTAACGCAGGCCTACATTTAGGTACCTACTTCTACTGCATGGTGTTTTTAACAACGTTTCCCTATTATTAAATTTATAAAAAATTGTATATTAAATATATTAAAAAATAGGTATGTAAGACACACACATTCCAATGCAATGTTGTCTCAAAATTTCAAACCATTCGGTCAGAAACTTTCAAAGGTTTGAGATTACGAACATTTACAATTTCTATATACAGGGTGATTATAACTGAAGTGAAACTTTCAAACCGCTGTTGATATAACACCACTGGTCAGAATGAAGTCAAATTGCAACGGAATATTATCGGAGAAGGGGGAAAAACGTGTGGCATACGGGTAAAAAATAGTGTGAAAATTGAGCAATAGATGGTGCTGTAATCACCGTAATTTAATAGTGCTCGACTACAAATGAGAAATGAATCGTACAACAATGCCTAAGGTGTACGTTTGACGTTAAACAGACTGTACCACTCAGTGCGCATGGCTGCACAGGTGTTGTACCGTTAGTTACGTAACCCCAGTCACCACAGCAAACTCATATCACATGGGATGGGAAAAATCGGTTTTTAATTGTCCTGAGACCAAAAACCTCATAAAAAAACCTCATAAAAAACATCAGTCACATCGGTTTTTAATTGCCCTGAGGCCAAAAACCGCATAAAATGCATCAATCAAAATCAGATCGGATTATTGATTTCCGTGTGACTGGCACAAAACACGTCCAATATGCTGTCCACCGCTTTCTGCAACAAGTTGAAATCGAGAAACAGCATGTTCCACAACGGATTGAACTGTTTCCGGGGTCACGTTCGGAATGTGTTGCACAACGCATGCCTTCAATGCAGCTAAGTTTGCAGTGGGAACACTGAGCACATCTTTCACATAGCCCCACAGCCAGAAGTCACACGGATTAAGATCAGGCTGTAGGGAAATGGCGGCTGATAATTCTAGCATTTCCGAAATGGCGCTTTAGCAGTTGCTTAACTGGATTCGCAATGTGCAGAGGTCGGCCATCTTGCATAAAAACGATCCCATCCAAACATCCAGGCTGTTGGAGAGCTTGAATGACGTGGTTATATATATCGATTTACTTCAAATTTTTACACATTGCTGTAATAAACGTTTGGTCATATATAGATCATATGAAGTATTTCTGGGTTATTGGTTTATGATTAGAGTACTATTACAGAACCTTGCTTTACAACAACAATTAACATACGGGGAGGGGGGAAGGGAGATGACAGAGAAAAGGGGGCGGAGATGATGGACAGGGGGAAGAGGAAGGATGATGATGATGATGATGATGATTGGTTTGTGGAGCGCGCAACTGCGCTGATATCAGCGCCTGTACAAATTCCCAAACTTTGCTGAGTCCAACCTCGCCACTTTCATGAATGATGATGAAACGACAAGGACAAAACAAACACACAATCATCTACAGGCAGGTGAAAATCCTTGATCTGGAAGGGGGAAGACATGGAGAAAGAAAGGGGAAGCAGAAATGGACTGTGACGGGGGGCAGAGGAAGAATAGGGCGTCTTTCCAATTCCTATACATATTAGAAACGTGTGCTCCTTCTTTTCTTTCTTTTCCAATTAAGCAGAGTCACAGCAGAGTGTGACCACGTACTTAGTTAATTAGGTAAAATGGAAAGGCATTCGCCGTAAAGCGTTTAATTTATTATTAACTGGTTCAAAGCATCGACTTTTTCCAGTAATCATTGTCTTTTCGTAATAGGACATTTCCAGCTGCCGTTTCTCCGTGGCTAGAAAGCCATTTATTTTCGCAAATTTTGCCAACTTCCGTAATATTTTGCATTCGCTTCTTTTCTGTCGGGCTATATGCGTGGTTGTATAAGTTTGTGTGTGTGTGTATGAATACATTTTCCTTTTTATTTTTCAGTTTTTTTATTTTTTTAACATTAAGGAGAAATGGGATTTGCAGACACATATTGTTATGACTCAGCCTTCCTCCCTAACTCCCTTCCCATTATCCTCCCATCCTATCTCCTTCGTCCCACCCTCCATCTCACTTTACTGCCTCCCCACCAATTCTTTGTCCAACCTGCCTCCCCTGTCATTTCCTCCAATTCTTCACCCCATCCTTCCTCGATACGTTCTATCCTCCAGGGCAATAGCAGTCTATCCATCCACCCTCTGCACCTATGTTCCATCCTACCCTTCCTTCCACCTTCACCCTCCCTGTAACTAGTCTTCCCTTGTATGGCTTGCTCCTCTATCTCCACCATTCCTAACTTCCTACCTCACTCCTTTCCCACCCTTCCAACTTCTCCGCCCCTTGCTACCTTACCTTTGTCCACGCCACGCTACCCTCATTTTCTCCCTCCCTCCCTCCCCTCCTACACTCATATCTTTCCCTGACAGCCTCCCTGAAGACCTTTCTGTCGTCATAATGTGTCACAGTGACGTACCTGAATAAGCTTCTCAAAAACATTCAAGCCTTCGACAGCTCTCTACACAATCTTCATTAGGAAGGCTGCTGACCGGTTCTGCTGATCACTCTGTCAGAAACAGCCGTCTAAAGTTCTACTGATTTATCCAAATCAGCACTGCTTGAAAACAAAATGATTCTCCCCTTATCCTCCCTTGCTCTCCACCATCCTTTCCAACCTCTTTCCTTACTACTCCATCCTCCATGACTCCCTCTCACCCACAACCCTCCATTCCTCCTTCATCGCACACTTTCCTTCCTCACTACCCTCTTTCTCAACTCCTTCTCCTTCTCACTCATCCTCACTCCTCCTCTGTCTTTCTCTCTCTCACTCACTCACTTTCTCTCTGCTTCGCGTCCTTTCTTCCTCCCTCACTGCTACACCTCTATCAGTACCTGCTGTACGCATGCAGCCGCCACCGTGGATACAAAATCCCGAGGCCGGGAGGGTAGCGAGGAGCTCGAGGCTGCTGCTGGCAGCTTGACGGATGAGGTGCGTCAGCGCAGACGAGCCTTCCCTCTTAGCGCCCAAACTTGCTCCGAGCACTCAGCACGTAACGCGCCTCACCACATTGTCAGTAAAGCCTCTCACGTGATACACCATGCCAGAGAGTAACGAGGTGTGCCGCAAAACTTTCACAATACTGCGCCCACACACAAACTAATGTGCCACGAAATTCTTACGCCAAACTAATAGCTCTACATTCACACGCTGTATTGATACTACAGGGTGATTCAAAAAGAATACCACAACTTTAGGAATTTAAAACTCTGCAACGACAAAAGACAGAGCTAAGCACTATTTGTCGGCGATTTAAGGGAGCTATAAAGTTTCATTTAGTTGTACATTTGTTCGCTTGAGGCGCTGTTGACTAGGCGTCAGCGTCAGTTGATGCTAAGATGGCGACCGCTCAACAGAAAGCTTTTTGTGTTATTGAGTACGGCAGAAGTGAATCGACGACAGTTGTTCAGCGTGCATTTCGAACGAAGTATGGTGTTAAACCTCCTGATAGGTGGTGTATTAAATGTTGGTATAAGCAGTTTACAGAGAATGGGTGTTTGTGCAAAGGGAAAAGTTCTGGACGGCCGAGAACGAGTGATGAAAATGTAGCACGCATCCAGCAAGCGTTTGTTCGCAGCCCAGGAAAATCGACTCGCAGAGCTAGCAGAGAGCTGCAAATTCCACAATCGACTGTATGGAGAGTCCTATGAAAAAGGTTAGTTATGAAACCTGAACGTCAACTACCCGAGGCGATGGATCGGCCGCCAGGCAGCCCGTGACAGAGCACTTCATCACTGGCCTCCAAGAAGCCCTGATCTTACCCCCTGCGACTTTTTCTTATGGGGGTATGTTAAGGATATGGTGTTTCGGCAACCTTTCCCAGCCACCATTGATGATTTGAAACGAGAAATAACAGCAGCTATCCAAACTGTTACGCCTGATATGCTACAGAGAGTGTGGAACGAGTTGGAGTATCGGCTTGATATTGCTCGAGTGTCTGGAGGGGGTCACATTGAACATCTCTGAACTTGTTTCTGAGTGAAGAAAAACCTTTTTAAATACTCTTTGTAATGATGTATAACAGAAGGTTATATTATGTTTATTTCATTAAATACACACCTGTATAATGTTCATTCTAATAACAGAAGAATAATATACGTGTTAACCGGATTTCGTCTATGAAATGAAGAAAAAACGAACTACCTTGGTGGCCAGCTCAGTAATATCCGAACGTAAGTCGAGTTTGCTATTAGAGAGTCAAAGATCAGTAAAATCACAATCGGTGTTTCACGAGAAAGATGCTGTTTAAGATTCCATATCTCAATAGGTAAAAAAGGAACCCTCAAAGAACCACTTCGTTGACTTCTGTCTCTCTGTATGTCTGTCTGTCGTCTCCTCGACTCTTCAAAAATCTTTTCTCTCATGAACATGTTAATGAATCAAGTCAAATTTTGTGTCACTTACTAAGGTGTACAGTCCCTATATGGTGTAAAACGAAACGGTGAATATAAGGAATCCGGTAAAACATCACATCTCCAGGCTCTAGGCGCTACAGCCTGGAACCGAGCGACCGCTACGGTCGCAGGTTCGAATCCTGCCTCGGGCATGGATGTGTGTGATGTCCTTAGGTTACTTAGGTTTAATTAGTTCTAAGTTCTAGGCGATTGATGACCTCAGAAGTTAAGTCGCATAGTGCTCAGAGCCATTTGAAGCATTTTTGAACCATCACATCTCCGACATCGCTGCAGCCAGAAAAAGATCCGCGAGAACTGGACCAACGACGACTGAAGAGAATCATTCGACGTGGCAGAAGTGCTACCCTTTCGCAAATTGCTGCAGATTTCAACTCTGGCCATCAGGGCCATCAACAAGTGTCAGCGTGTGAACCATTCAACGAAATATCAGCGATATGGGCTTTCAGAGCTGAAGGTCCACTCGTGTACGCTTGATGACTGCACGACACAAAGCAATACTCCTCGCCTGGCTCCATAAACACTGACATTGGACTGTTGATGAATGGAAACATGTGCCTAGTCGAACGAGTCTCGTCACAAATTGCATTCAGCACATGCGGGTTGGAGAAAACCTCATGAATCCCTGGATCCTGCATGTCAGCAGGGGACTATTCCAGCTGGCGGAGACTCTGTAATGGTGTGGGGCGAGTGCAGTTGGAGTGATGTGGGGCTCCTGATACGTCTAGATACGACTCTAGTAGTGACACGTACGTAACCATCCTGCATGGACGGTTTCCTGGGGAATGGCAGCCCATTCTTCACGGAGTGCTGCACTGAGGAAAGGTATCGATGTCGGTCGGTGAGGCCTGGCACGAAGTCGGCGTTCCAAAACATCCCAAAGGTGTTCCATAGGGTTCAGGTCAGGACTCTGTCCAGGCTAATCCATTACAGGGATGTTATTGTCGTGTAACCACTGCGCCACAGGTCGTGCATTATAAAGAGGTGCTCGATCGTGTTGAAAGATGCAGTCGCCATCCCCGAATTGATCCTCAACAGTGGTAAGCACGAAGGTGCTTAAAACATCAACATAGGTCTGTGCTGTGATTCTGCCAGTCGTGTGAAGTTAGCACCCTTTTTTTCAGAAATGTATATTTTTTTCAGAGTTCTTGATAGATATGAAATAGTTCTAGAGTTCTTTGTACAAAATTTCAATAGTTCTGCAGAATTTAGCGAAGAAAACAACAGTACTCGTAAAAATTGTGGTATCGAAACGATTTTTTGTCGATTTTTGCAAAAAGTAAATTCGTACAACAGTTCTGAGGACAGTTCTCAACAGAGCCCCAATAGTTCTATCGAAAATACAAATAACATTTTTTTGTGCAGCTAATAGTTTGCGAGATAATTGCAATTTAAGGAGAAAGTCTTTTCACTTACTGTGAAGTTGCTACCCTTTTTTTCAGAAATGTACATTTTTTTCAGAGTTCTTGATAAATATGCCATAGTTCTAGAGTTCTTTGTACAAAATTTCAATAGTTCTGCAGAATTTAGCGAAGAAAACAACAGTACTCGTAAAAATTGTGGTATCGAAACGATTTTTTGTCGATTTTTGCAAAAAGTAAATTCGTACAACAGTTCTGAGGACAGGTCTCAACAGAGCCCCAATAGTTCTATCGAAAATACGAATAACATTTTTTTGTGCAGCTAATAGTTTGCGAGATAATTGCAATTTAAGGAGAAAGTCTTTTCACTTACTGTGAAGTTGGCACCCTTTTTTTCAGAAATGTACATTTTTTTCAGAGTTCTTGATAAATATGCCATAGTTCTAGAGTTTTTTGTACAAAATTTCAATAGTTCTGCAGAATTTAGCGAAGAAAACAACAATACTCGAAAAAATTTTCGTATAGCAAACATTATTTGTTAATTTTCGCGATAAGTAAATTCGTACAACAGTTCTGAGGACAGTTCTGAACAGAACCCCAATAGGTCTACCGAATATCCTAATAACTGTTTTTTGTGCAGCTAATAGGTTACGAGATAATTGCAATTTAAGGAGGAAACCTCTTTACTTACTGTGAATTTGGCACCCTTTTTTTCAGAAATGTACATTTTTTTCAGAGTTCTTGATAGAAATGCCATAGTTCTAGAGTTCTTTGTACAAAATTTGAATAGTCCTGCAGAATTTTGCGAAGAAAACAACAAAATTCGAATAAATTTTCGTATCGAAAACATTCTTTGTCAATTTTCGAAAAAAATAAATTCGTACAACAGTTCTGAACAGAACACCAAGAGCTCTATCGAAAATCCTAATAACATTTCTTTGTGGCGGTGATAGTTTACACGGTAACTGTTTTGATGGAAGACCTACTGTATCCACAGAAAAAAATTAAATCTTGCAACAGTTTTGATGAACAGTTCTGGATAACACCCCAAGACTTCTATCGATAATCATAATAACATTTTTTGTGGTTATAATAGTTTGTAAGATAATTGATTAATTGTGGGGCTCACTTACTCTAAAAAAAATTATGTCTATTCGTATGTTCTGATGACAGCTCTGGATAGCAATGTAAGAGTTCTATCGAAAATACTGGTAACATATTCTGTGCAAGTGTATTGTTTACATAGTAACTGCATTTAATAAGTAATGCTTATGAGCATTTCCCGTGAAGTTGGCACCCCTTTTACGAGAAATATACATTTTTAATAGTTCTTTATATGTATGCAATAGTTCTAGATTTCCCTGCTCAAAACACGAATAGTTCTGCAGAATTTCGGGTAGAAAACAATAACTGGGCAAAATTTTGGTATAGTAAAAAATTATTTGTCAGTTTGGAAAAAATAAATTTGTAAAACAGTTCTATTGGCATTTCTCGATAGCACCCGAAGAGTTGTATTGAAACTGATAAAAACAATTTTGTGGTGATAATAGTTTATACGACAATTGTTTTAATCTGATACTTTCTCTACGAAAACAAAATTCGTAGAATAGTTCTGGTGACAGTTCTAAATAGCACCTACAGAGTGCTACCAAAAACTATAATAACATTTTTTGTGACGATGACATTATATGAGATAATTAATGTGAGACTCACTTTTGTCATGTAAAAGTAATAAATTCGTAAAAAAGGTCTGATGGCATTTCTTAATGGGACCCTAAGAGTTCTACCGAAAACTGTAATAACATTTTTTGTGGGGATAACAATTAATGAGATAATATCATTTACGAGAGATCCACTTGGTCTACATTATAATAAATTGGCACAACCCTTTCTGGATAGCACCGAAAGAGTTCTTTTAAAAATCCTAATACCATTTTTATGGTGCCAATAGATTATGAAATAGATTGTGTGTTCACTCTGCAGTGGGTGTGCGCCGATGTGAAACTTACTGGCAGATAAAAACTGCGTACTGGGCCGGGTATCTAACCCCAGGCTGTGACGAAGGAACATCGTCATAATATCCTTTCTTCCAGGAGTGCTACTTCTGCAATTTTCGTAGGACAACTTCTGCGAAATTGGGAAAGCAGGAGATGAGGTACTGCTAGAAGTACAGCTATGAGGACGGATCGTAAATTCTCACCTTTATTTTGGAATTATGTGAGACATAAACAATGTTACTTTGTGCAGTGCTGTACACAAGAAGCTCTTTTATCCGGACTATGTGGGACCGGAAGTAATCCGGATAACCGAAAATCCGGATATATATTCTACTAAATACAAAAAGTCTAAATGTTCAGCACTGTACAAATGCCGGTACACCTTCTTAAGACTGATTGTAGTAACTGTAGGTGGAAGCGTGGGATGTGCACGCTTAGATGATTCAAAGAGAGAAGGCTCGTCAGTGCAAAAAAGACGGCTGAGAGGGCAGATACATTCACACACGCCACTAACCATGTGGTGTCACACCTGTCGAGAAGCGCACCAGAGGTACAATGAGCTCTGGTGGAGCGCGGTTGGCGTGGTTACTATGCAACTTACTTGATGGACACCAATACACCGCTATATCAATGTACAATACTTGAGAAACAATGTCATTCAAACACTCTGAGCTTCTTTATCACTCAGTACTAGACTAAATTAGCGGCCTAGTGATAAGCAGATACAAAGATACAAAAGATACAAATCATTAGTTTCAGTATTCTGTAATCAACGTGTTTGCATACCGAGATACTGTTACCGGTATCTCATCCACTATTAAAGCTACATAAACAAAGCTATGGATGAATAATAATATAGTGCTTGCCTACACACTGAATCACATTATTCAACAATGGATTAAGTATTTTAAGCTGCAGTATCTCATATTATGTTCTTAAATCATTATTATTATTATTATTAAGCATTACAATCCATGAAGGCTTTTTGCTGCAGAATGGACAATGTTGAACCACTTTGCTCTGTCTTTACAAGTAATTTGCCACTGTCTGTCATGTCCTAGTTTTCTGAGATCGTCTTGAATATTGTCCAAGTATCTCATGCGTGGGCGTCCAAGAGGTCGTCTTCCGGTGGGAATCTCTTCAGTCACTTTCTTGATGGTCCTGTTTGGTGGTGCTCTGATGACATGCCCTATCCATTTCAGTCTTTTGGCTTTAATTTTGGCCACTATATCGGAGTCTTTATATAATTTGTAGATTTCATTGTTATTTAGCAATCTCCATTCATCACTGATCCTATCTCTTATGGGTCCAAATATTTTTCTCAAAATTTTTCGTTCAAATACTCTTAATCTGTTTTCCTCTTTTTTTGTGAGAGTCCAGGTTTCAGATCCATAGGTGAGTACTGGTATAATCAATGATTTGTATACTTGTAGTTTGGTGTTCCTAGATATTAACTTACTTTTGAAAACTGTCAAGAGACTATAGTAGCATTTGTTAGCCTTCTGAATTCGTGATTAAATCATTAGGAGAAAAAATTTACTCTTAAAATACATTTTTTTTAAATAATCAAAACATGAAACGTAAATATTACTGGTTTGCTGTTTCAACAATGTACTAAACAAAGTATAAAATTTGTTTTTTATCTTTTATTTGGAATAGCGTTAAGTACATTGAACCTAAAATAACATTTACGTGTAATTCAGTATGTAAGAAAACATCAATATTCACTGCACAGTGTATTCCACAGATTTACAATTTTTTTAACCTGGAGCTCACAATTACCAATTCTTTGATAAAAGTTTCATTCCTGAATCTATTGACAGTCTTTCATTATTAAATTTCAAAGTACCAGTAAAAACTACAGGCTGTGATGTACAGGTCCGATAACAACTCTTCTTCAGGATACACTAAACAATACACTACGTAAACAATACACTTGCACAGAATATGTTACCAGTATTTTCGATAGAACTCTTACATTGCTATCCAGAGCTGTCATCAGAACATACGAATAGACATGATTTTTTTAGAGTAAGTGAGCCTCACAATTAATCAATTATCTTACAAACTATTATAACCACAAAAAATGTTATTATGATTATCGATAGAAGTCTTGGGGTGTTATCCAGAACTGTTCATCAAAACTGTTGCAAGATTTAATTTTTTTCTGTGGATACAGTAGGTCTTCCATCAAAACAGTTACCGTATAAACTATCACCGCCACAAGGAAATGTTATTAGGATTTTCGATAGAGCTCTTGGTGTTCTGTTCAGAACTGTTGTACGAATTTATTTTTTTCGAAAATTGACAAAGAATGTTTTCGATACGAAAATTTATTCGAATTTTGTTGTTTTCTTCGCAAAATTCTGCAGGACTATTCAAATTTTGTACAAAGAACTCTAGAACTATGGCATTTCTATCAAGAACTCTGAAAAAATGTACATTTCTGAAAAAAAGGGTGCCAAATTCACAGTAAGCGAAGAGGTTTCCTCCTTAAATTGCAATTATCTCGTAACCTATTAGCTGCACAAAAAGCTGTTATTAGGATATTCGATAGACCTATTGGGGTTCTGTTCAGAACTGTCTTCAGAACTGTTGTACGAATTTACTTATCGCGAAAATTAACAAATAATGTTTGCTATACGAAAATTTTTTCGAGTATTGTTGTTTTCTTCGCTAAATTCTGCAGAACTATTGAAATTTTGTACAAAGAACTCTAGAACTATGGCATATTTATCAAGAACTCTGAAAAAAATGTACATTTCTGAAAAAAAGGGTGCCAACTTCACAGTAAGTGAAAAGACTTTCTCCTTAAATTGCAATTATCTCGCAAACTATTAGCTGCACAAAAAAATGTTATATGTATTTTCGATAGAACTATTGGGGCTATGTTGAGAACTGTCCTCAGAACTGTTGTACGAATTTACTTTTTGCAAAAATCGACAAAAAATCGTTTCGATACCACAATTTTTACGAGTACTGTTGTTTTCTTCGCTAAATTCTGCAGAACTATTGAAATTTTGTACAAAGAACTCTAGAACTATGGCTTATCTATCAAGAACTCTGAAAAAAATATATATCTCTGTAAAAAAGGGTGCCAGCTTCACAGTGGGAGCTCTTATAGAGTTCTTAATTATGTTGCAATTTCCTCTTAAACTATTACCTGCACAAAAAAATACTACTAGGATTTTCGATAGAACTCTTCAAGTGGTGTCCAGAACTGTCATCAGAACTGTTGTACGAATATATTTATATTTTCTGTAGAGAAAGTGTGTCCCACATTAAATCAATTTATCTCATAAAGTATTATAGCCATAGAAAAATGTTACTGGGATTTTCGATAGAGCTCTTGGGGTTCTGTTCAGAACCGTCCTCAGAACTGTTGTACGAGTTTAATTTTTGCGAAAATTGACAATGAATGTTTTCGATACGAAAATGTTTTCGAATATTGTTGTTTTCTTCGCTAAATTCTACAGAACTATTGAAATTTTGTACAAAGAACTCTAGAACTATGGCATATCTGTCAAGAACTCTGAAAAAAATATAAATTTCTGAAAAAAAGGGTGCCAACTTCACAGTAAGTGAAAAGATTTTCTCCTTAAATTGCAATTATCTCGTAAACTATTAGCTGCACAAAAAAATGTTACTGGGATTTTCGATAGAACTCTTGGAGCTCTATTCAGAACTGTGCTCAGAACTGTCGTACTTATTTACATTTTGCGGAAATTGACAAAGAATGTTTTCGATGAGAAAATTTTTTCGAGTATTGTTGTTTTCTTCGCTAAATTCTGCAGAACTATTGAAATTTTGTACAAAGAACTCTAGAACTATTTCATATCTACCAAGAACTCTGAAAAAAATATACATTTCTGAAAGAAAGGGTGCTAACTTCACACGACTGATTCTGCCACGCAAAACAACTAGGAGTGCAAGCCCCCTCCATGAAAAACTCGACTACACCATAACGCCTCCGCCTCTGAATTTTACTGTTGGCACTACACACGCTGGCAGATGACGTTCACCGGGCAGTCGCCATACCCACACCCGGCCATCGGATCGCCATGCTGTGTACCGTGATTCGTCACTCCACACAACGTTTTTCCACTGTTCAGTCGTCCAATGTTTACGCTACTTACACTGAGCGAGGCGTCGTTTGGCATTTACAGGCGTGATGTGTGATTTATGAGCAGCCGCTCGACCACGAAATCCAGTTTTTCTCACCTCCCCCTGTACTTGCATTGGCTCCTGATGCAGTTTGGAATACCTGTGTGATGGTCTGGATAGATGTCTGCCTGTTAAACGTTACGATCCTCTTCAACTGTCTCTCAGTCAACAGACGAGGTCGGACAGTACGCTTTTGTGCTGTACATGTCCCTTCACGTTTCCATTTCACTATCACATCGGAAACAGTGGACCCAGGGATGTTTAGTAGTGTGCAAATCTCATGTGCAGACGTATGACACAAGTGACACCCAATCACCTGACCACGTTCGAAGTCCGTGAGTTCCGCAGAGCGCCCCATTCTGCTCTCTCACGATGTCTAATGACTACTGAGGTCGCTGATATGGAGTACCTGGCAGTATGTGCCAGCACAATGCACCTAATATGATAAACGTATGTTTTTGGGGGTGTCCGGATACTTTTGATCACATGGTGTACATCTCAGCGCAGCCTGCGTCGTCAAAAACTTTTCGGACTGCTTATAGTCACACTATATTTCGTTCCCACTTCGGTTATTTTGTCGGTCAAGTAACGAAACTGTTTTGCTATTTTACAGTCTCACGCACTAGACATAGTCCATCCGCATCACCTGTTTTATGTCAACAATATTCCATTACGCTTGTTTTAGTTTTGTTGATGTTTACAGGGTGTTTCAAAAATGACCGGTATATTTGAAACGGCAATAAAAAATAAACGAGCAGCGATAGAAATACACCGTTTGTTGCAATATGCTTGGGACAACAGTACATTTTCAGGCGGACAAACTTTCGAAATTACAGTAGTTACAATTTTCAACAACAGATGGTGCTGCAAGTGATGTGAAAGATATAGAAGACAACACAGTCTGTGGGTGCGCCATTCTGTACGTCGTCTTTCTGCTGTAAGCGTGTGCTGTTCACAACGTGCAAGTGTGCTGTAGACAACATGGTTTATTCCTTAGAACAGAGGATTTTTCTGGTGTTGGAATTCCACCGCCTAGAACACAGTGTTGTTGCAACAAGACAAAGTTTTCAACGGAGGTTTAATGTAACCAAAGGACCGAAAAGCGATACAATAAAGGACCTGTTTGAAAAATTTCAACGGACTGGGAACGTGACGGATGAACGTGCTGGAAAGGTAGGGCGACTGCGTACGGCAACCACAGAGGGCAACGCGCAGCTAGTGCAGCAGGTGATCCGACAGCGGCCTCGGGTTTCCGTTCGCCGTGTTGCAGCTGCGGTCCAAATGACGCCAACGTCCACGTATCGTCTCGTGCGCCACAGTTTACACCTCTATCCGTACAAAATTCAAATGCGGCAACCCCTCAGCGCCGCTACCATTGCTGCACGAGAGACATTCGCTAACGATATAGTGCACAGGATTGATGATGGCGATATGCATGTGGGCAGCATTTGGTTTACTGACGAAGCTTATTTTTACCTGGACAGCTTTGTCAATAAACAGAACTGGCGCATATGGGGAACCGAAAAGCCCCATGTTGCAGTCCCATCGTCCCTGCATCCTCAAAAAGTACTGGTCTGGGCCGCCATTTCTTCCAAAGGAATCATTGGCCCATTTTTCAGATCCGAAACGATTACTGCATCACGCTGTCTGGACATTCTTCGTGAATTTGTGGCGGTACAAACTGCCTTAGACGACACTGCGAACACCTCGTGGTTTATGCAAGATGGTGCCCGGCCACATCGCACGGCGGACGTCTTTAATTTCCTGAATGAATATTTCGATGATCGTGTGATTGCTTTGGGCTATCCGAAACATACAGGAGGCGGCGTGGATTGGCCTCCCTATTGCCAGACATGAACCCCTGTGACTTCTTTCTGTGGGGACACTTGAAAGACCAGGTGTACCGTCAGAATCCAGAAACAATTGAACAGCTGAGGCAGTACATCTCATCTGCATGTGAAGCCATTCCGCCAGACACGTTGTCAAAGGTTTCGGGTAATTTCATTCAGAGACTACGCCATATTATTGCTACGCATGGTGGATATGTGGAAAATATCGTACTATAGAGTTTCCCAGACCGCAGCGCCATCTGTTGTTGAAAATTGTAACTACTGTAATTTCGAAAGTTTGTCTGCATGAAAATGTACTGTTGTCCCAAGCATATTGCAACAAACGGTGTATTTCTATCGCTGCTGCTCGTTTAGTTTTTATTGCCGTTTCAAATATACCGGTCATTTTTGAAACATCCTGTATCATGTAGCCACTCAATTTGAACTAATCTTGCAAATTCATTGACGTCTTTCGTTTCTTTTTCTTGAATTTCAATTACCTTTCCTAATTTTTTCTTGGTGTCGTGCCGTGCTTGTTCAGTGTACACACTGGACAACGTCAAGAGTAGCTTTTTGAACCACTGCGTCCTTTTCATGTCTGACTCTTTAAGCTGCGTCTCGTTTCTGTTGAAGCTGTCCACAGCTTTTCACTTCCTGTATTTTATCCCTGTGACGTAAAGGATTTCAGTTACAATAATCATTGTGGAAGACAAGAGCTCGACCGAACGCCGTGTCATCCTTTATCTGAGTGCGCCCTGAACCGGACTTCCCTCCAAAGGAAACTCCCTGGAAATACTGGGAACCGAACCTGAGTCCTGCACATGGTAACGACCTACTCTGACCACACAGCTATGTACTGGAGGTGGACTTTTGCAGTAACCATTCTCAAATTTTTTAAAATCTTTTAAAATCTTTTTCCTCGGTCTTTTGACTGGTTTGAGCTGCCCGTCACGATTTCCTCCCCTGTGCCAAACCTTTTCATCTCAGAGTAGCACTTGCAACCTTCATCCTCAGTATTCCAATCTCTGTCTTCCTCTACAGTTTTTACCCTCTGAAGCTCCTTCTATTACCATGGAAGTTATTTCCCGACGCTTTAACATATCTCGTGTCATTCTGTCCCTTCTCCTTGTAAGTGATTTACATATCTTCTCGTCTTCGTCGATTCTGCAAATAACCTCCTCATTCCTTACCTTATCAGTCAAATTATTTTTCAACGTCCTGCTAGGACCTCGCACATGAAATGCTCTTTGACTACCATACACTGCCATCGTCCAAACGTACAGTTCTCCGGAATTTCTTCCTCAAGTTAAAAGCAATGTCTGATACTAGTAGACTTCTCTTGGCCAGAAATGCATTTCTTGCCATTGCTAGTCTGGTTTTTATGTTCTCCTTGCTCCTTCCTTCAATGGTTATTTTTCTGCCTAGGTAGCACAATGCCCAAACGTTGTCTACTTGTCAATTCTGATGCTAAGCTTTTCGATCTTCTGATTTCTGCTACTTCTTATTACTGTCATCTTTCTTCGATTTACTCTCTATCTGTTTTCTGTATTCATGAGACAGCTGATTACATTCGGCACTGGCCGTTGCTCTGACGATAACAATGTCAACAACGATTCTCATCGTTGATATCCTTACACCTTGAAGCTTTATTTTATTTTCGCCATTGCTTCTTCGATGTATGGGTTGAATAATAGGAGCAAAACACTACATCCGTCCCTTACATCATTTTTATTTCGAACACATGGTTCTTGCTCTTCTAGTCTAGTCCCTGTTCGATGTTACACTCCTGGAAAATGAAATAAGAACACCGTGAATTCATTGTCCCAGGAAGGGGAAACTTTATTGACACATTCCTGGGATCAGATACATCACATGATCACACTGACAGAACCACAGGCACATAGACACAGGCAACAGAGCATGCACAATGTCGGCACTAGTACAGTGTATATCCACCTTTCGCAGCAATGCAGGCTGCTATTCTCCTATGGAAACGATCGTAGAGATGCTGGATGTAGTCCTGTGGAACGGCTTGCCATGCCATTTCCACCTGGCGCCTCGGTTGGACCAGCGTTCGTGCTGGACGTGCAGACCGCGTGAGACGACGCTTCATCCAGTCCCAAACATGCTCAATGGGGGACAGATCCGGAATCTTGCTGGCCAGGGTAGTTGACTTACACCTTCTAGAGCACGTTGGGTGGCACGGGATACATGCGGACGTGCATTGTCCTGTTGGAACAGCAAGTTCCCTTGCCGGTCTAGGAATGGTAGAACGATGGGTTAGATGACGGTTTGGATGTACCGTGCACTATTCAGTGTCCCCTCGACGATCACCAGTGGTGTACGGCCAGTGTAGGAGATCGCTCCCCACACCATGATGCCGGGTGTTGGCCCAGTGTGCCTCGGTCGTATGCAGTCCTGATTGTGGCGCTCACCTGCACGGCGCCAAACACGCATACGACCATCATTGGCACCAAGGCAGAAGCGACTCTCATCGCTGAAGACGACACGTCTCCATTCGTCCCTCCATTCACGCCTGTCGCGACACCACTGCAGGCGGGCTGCACGATGTTGGGGCGTGAGCGGAAGACGGCCTAACGGTGTGCGGGACCGTATCCCAGCTTCATGGAGACGGTTGCGAATGGTCCTCGCCGATACCCCAGGAGCAACAGTGTCTCTAATTTGCTGGGAAGTGGCGGTGCGGTCCCCTACGGCACTGCGTAGGATCCTACGGTCTTGGCGTGCATCCGTGCGTCGCTGCGGTCCGGTCCCAGGTCGACGGGCACGTGCACCTTCCGCCGACCACTGGCGACAACATCGATGCACTGTGGAGACCTCACGCCCCACGTGTTGAGCAATTCGGCGGTACGTCCACCCGGCCTCCCGCATGCCCACTATACGCCCTCGCTCAAAGTCCGTCAACTGCACATACGGTTCACGTCCACGCTGTCGCGGCATGCTACCAGTGTTAAAGACTGCGATGGAGCTCCGTATGCGACGGCAAACTGGCTGACACTGACGGCGGCGGTGCACAAATGCTGCGCAGCTAGCGCCATTCGACGGGCAACACCGCGGTTCCTGGTGTGTCCGCTGTGCCGTGCGTGTGATCATTGCTTGTACAGCCCTCTCGCAGTGTCCGGAGCAAGTATGGTGGGTCTGACACACCGGTGTCAATGTGTTCTTTTTTCCATTTCCAGGAGTGTATATCAGTCATTTCCTCGTCTTACACTATAGTTTACCCTTATTTTCCTCAGAATTCCGAACATCTTACATCACTTTACATTGTCGAACGCCTTTTCCGGCTGCACAAATCTTACAAACGTGTCTTGATTTTTCTACAATCTTGCTTCCATTATGAAGCACATCATCAGAACTGCCTCTCTGGCTCTTTTACCTTTCCTAAAGCCAAACTGATATCGTCATGTAACAGGTCTTCGATTTTCGTCTCCAGTGTTCTCTACATTATTCCTGTCAGCAACTGTGAGGCATGAACTGTTAAGCTGATTGTGCGATAATTCGCTTCCTATCTTCGGAATTGTGTGCGTCCTATCAAACCTATCAACGTAGGTTTTGCGAGTCTTCAGTCTATCTCCTAAGAAACTCCGTGATGTCAGTATTGCCCACGTATTCCTAGATTACTCCGAACTCAAGTTTCCACAGACTTCCTCAACTTCGCTAATGCAGCATTAGCAGGCAGCTAGCCTACATAAATACACGGAAACTCGATGTGAAATGGAGAAGTATGAGTTTTTGCACCAATCACTCCAGAAACATTCTTTGTTTCCAAAAGATACTGAGACACATGTGAACAATGCTATGAATAAATAACAAATACGTATCTTCAGATGATTAATTACACGTTTGTGCATGTGTGTCAGTCTTCTTCAACATTTCATTCACTCGTAGTGCTTTGAGAACTTCTGCTCTTAATGAGACTGGTAAAATTTTTGCCAACTTCTGGCAGTATTACTACTGTTCAAACATCTTAACGTTTCCCAAGAAGTAAACAAGTCAGTGGAGAACTTTTTGAATACTTTTGTACATCTGTTTCATAAAAAAAGTATGTTTATATGCATTTGTGCCAAGAAATAGTTAAAATTAGCAGGCCATAAGGAAGTCCATGAAAACAAGAAAACAATTGAAAGAAAACAGCCCTCGGTCACTATTTTTAACAAATTCGTTAAAAATAGTGACCGGGGGCTGTTGTTTTCTTTCAGTTGTAACTATTCACGGTCTCTGAACGTGCAGACACGAAAAAAAAACAGGAAAAGTTTTTCAATTGTATTACATTATCCGCACAAATAAAATGATGGTTGACTCCTGGCGGGTTAAACATGTGTGCCAGACCGAGACTCGAACTCCGGACTTTTGTCTTTTGCGAGCCAGTGCACTAGATAGGAGAGTGGTGACGTAGGAGATAAGGTACTTGCGGAAGTACAGCTGTAAGGACGGGTCATCAGTAGTGCTTAGGTAGCTCAGTGGTAGTGCAGTGGAAGGCGAAGGTCCTGAGTTCGAGTCTTGGACTGGCACCCGTTTTTAATCCGCCTGCACGCACTGCAGAGTCATAGATTAATTCTAAACAGAAAATTGCCTATAATGTAGAGATAGGGGTAAAAAGTTTTGTGGTACAGTACTCGCAAAAGAAGTGCAATTGCCGCATAGGATGAGAAAGTTAGTGACAAGCATGCATCTATACTCATAACCAGTTGCTTTTGAAGATTAATGTAACTCTGTCTATCTCCGCTGGAACAGGCCTGAGAAGGCTCAACGGAACCGACCGACCGCCGTGTCCTCCTATGCCGACACGCATCACTGGCTGCAGATACGGAGTTGCATGCGATCAGCGCACCGCTCTCCCGGCTGTTATAACCTTTCGTGGCCAGAGCCTTAACTTCTCAGTCAAATACAGGGCTATTACAAACGATTGAAGCGATTTCATAAATTCACTGTAGCTCCATTCATTGACATATGGTCACGAAACACTACAGATACGTAGAAAAACTCATAAAGTTTTGTTCGGCTGAAGCCGCACTTCAGGTTTGTGCCGCCAGAGCGCTCGAGAGCGCAGTGAGACAAAATGGCGACAGGAGCCGAGAAAGCGTATGTCGTGCTTGAAATGCACTCACATCGGTCAGTCATAACAGTGCAACGACACTTCAGGACGAAGTTCAACAAAGATCCACCAACTGCTAACTCCATTCGGCGATGGTATGCGCAGTTTAAAGCTTCTGGATGCCTCTGTAAGGGGAAATCAACGGGTCGGCCTGCAGTGAGCGAAGAAACGGTTCAACGCGTGCGGGCAAGTTTCACGCGTAGCCCGCGGAAGTCGACGAATAAAGCAAGCAGGGAGCTAAACGTACCACAGCCGACGGTTTGGAAAATCTTACGGAAAAGGCTAAAGCAGAAGCCTTACCGTTTACAATTGCTACAAGCCCTGACACCCGATGACAAAGTCAAACGCTTTGAACTTTTCGGCGCGGTTGCAACAGCTCACGGAAGAGGACGCGTTCAGTGCGAAACTTGTTTTCAGTGATGAAGCAACATTTTTTCTTAATGGTGAAGTGAACAGACAGAATGTGCGAATCTGGGCTATAGACGAAT
The DNA here is from genome assembly GCF_023864275.1 of Schistocerca cancellata. Lineage (NCBI taxonomy): Eukaryota > Metazoa > Arthropoda > Insecta > Orthoptera > Acrididae > Schistocerca > Schistocerca cancellata. The sequence goes on along the minus strand of NC_064636.1, from coordinate 112,878,294 downwards.
GTTGAAAATTAGGTGGACTGATAAGGTAAGGAATGAGGAGGTTCTACGCAGAATCGGAGAGGAAAGGAATATGTGGAAAACACTGATAAGGAGAAGGGACAGGATGATAGGACATTTGCTAAGACATGAGGGAATGACTTCCATGGTACTAGAGGGAGCTGTAGAGGGCAAAAACTGTAGAGGAAGACAGAGATTGGAATACGTCAAGCAAATAATTGAGGACGTAGGTTGCAAGTGCTACTCTGAGATGAAGAGGTTAGCACAGGAAAGGAATTCGTGGCGGGCCGCATCAAACCAGTCAGTAGACTGATGACCAAAAAACAAAAAAAATTGGAAGTCACCGTCCCGTTTGGTGACGAAAATATCGAAGAAGCCGGCCTAAGTGGCCGTGCGGTTCTAGGCGCTGCAGTCTGGAACCGCGAGACCACTACGGTCGCAGGATCGAATCCTGACTCGGGCATGGATGTGTGTGATGTCCTTAGGTTAGTTAGGTTTCACTAGTTCTAAGTTGTAGGGGACTGATGACCTGAGAAGTTGAGTCCCATAGTGCTCAGAGCCATTTCAACCATTTGAATATCGAAGAAGCACCACTAAAAAATAGCAGTTTTCCAATTGCTATCATGCCATTCTACAGATACTTAGCATCGCATTCTCCATTTGCTACAGGCTAGCCGCTTGGAACAGCCTGGCTAAAAAAATGCACAAGGTTGTATACACTCCTGGAAATGGAAAAAAGAACACATTGACACCGTTGTGTCAGACCCACCATACTTGCTCCGGACACTGCGAGAGGGCTGTACAAGCAATGATCACACGCACGGCACAGCGGACACACCAGGAACCGCGGTGTTGGCCGTCGAATGGCGCTAGCTGCGCAGCATTTGTGCACCGCCGCCGTCAGTGTCAGCCAGTTTGCCGTGGCGTACGGAGCTCCATCGCAGTCTTTAACACTGGTAGCATGCCGCGACAGCGTGGACGTGAACCGTATGTGCAGTTGACGGACTTTGAGCGAGGGCGTATAGTGGGCATGCGGGAGGCCGGGTGGACGTACCGCCGAATTGCTCAACACGTGGGGCGTGAGGTCTCCACAGTACATCGATGTTGTCGCCAGTGGTCGGCGGAAGGTGCACGTGCCCGTCGACCTGGGACCGGACCGCAGCGACGCACGGGTGCACGCCAAGACCGTAGGATCCTACGCAATGCCGTAGGGGACCGCACCGCCACTTCCCAGCAAATTATGGACACTGTTGCTCCTGGGGTATCGGCGAGGACCATTCGCAACCGTCTCCATGAAGCTGGGCTACGGTCCCGCACACTGTCAGGCCGTCTTCCGCTCACGCCCCAAGATCGTGCAGCCCGCCTCCAGTGGTGTCGCGACAGGCGTGAATGGAGGGACGAATGGAGACGTGTCGTCTTCAGCGATGAGAGTCGCTTCTGCCTTGGTGCCAATGATGGTCGTATGCGTGTTTGGCGCCGTGCAGGTGAGCGCCACAATCAGGACTGCATACGACCGAGGCACACAGGGCCAACACCCGGCATCATGGTGTGGGGAGCGATCTCCTACACTGGCCGTACACCACTGGTGATCGTCGAGGGGACACTGAATAGTGCACGGTACATCCAAACCGTCATCGAACCCATCGTTCTACCATTCCTAGACCGGCAAGGGAACGTGCTGTTCCAACAGGACAATGCACGTCCGCATGTATCCCGTGCCACCCAAGGTGCTCTAGAAGGTGTAAGTCAACTACCCTGGCCAGCAAGATCTCCGGATCTGTCCCCCATTGAGCATGTTTGGGACTGGATGAAGCGTCGTCTCACGCGGCCTGCACGTCCAGCACGAACGCTGGTCCAACTGAGGCGCCAGGTGGAAATGGCATGGCAAGCCGTTCCACAGGACTGCATCCTACGATCGTCTCCATGGGAGAATAGCAGCCTGCATTGCTGCGAAAGGTGGATATACACTGTACTAGTGCCGACATTGTGCATGCACTGTTGCCTGTGTCTATGTGCCTGTGGTTCTGTCAGTGTGATCATGTGATGTATCTGACCCCAGGAATGTGTCAATAAAGTTTCCCCTTCCTGGGACAATGAATTCACGGTGTTCTTATTTCAATTTCCAGGAGTGTATTTTTGCACTATGGAGTTTCGTAGTCGATTGTTGTAGCCTGTGTCGAAAGAGTAACGCGCGAATGTAATACGAGAGAAAATCGCTAACATCGTAGCGGATCACCCTCCGCCACGCACAGTGTGTAGTGGAGATGCAGATGTAACTGCCATAAATGGAATGAGTGTATTGCAGGCGGTGCGAACGTGTCGGCAATTCGCCGCCGCGGACTAGGAGCGCTATAGGCTCGCGGTCGGGATGAGTGACGTCACGTGGCGTATGGGCGCGGTCCGTGACGTCGCACGGGTCCGGCGCGTGGCGGAGGCTGCGGCGTGCGCAGTGCGTGCGCGCAGAGCGCGCCGGCCGCGCGGGTCGTGACATTTGCGTGACCTGCCGCGTGAGCTGGCTGGGCCTCACCTCCTCCCCCTCTCCCCCCTCCCCCCTCCCGTGCTACCTTTCCTCCCTTCCTCCCCCCCCTCCCATTCGCTACTCTCCGATACGCCATCTGTCTGCGTGGCCCCATTTGACAGAGCAGGTGCTTGCGTTCATTAGCCTGTGGCAGAGTCGTCTTCCTAATGAAAGCCGCGTGCGCTGCGTATGGCAGGTATTTGAAATAATTATGTGCCCGCCCCACACACGAGCGACATCTGCATCTACGTGACTACACTGCAATTCACAATTAAGTGCCTGGCAGAGGGTTCCGTCGAACCACCATAAAGGCATTGCTCTACCGTTCCACCCTAACAGCGAGACGGAAAAACGAACACTTAAATCTCTCCTTGCAAGCTCTGATTTCTCCCTACGTGCCAGGAATGCTCAAAAACTTTTCTAGTCTTACCTTTCACTTATTCTGGGAAGTCTCCTTCGAAATACTCTCCTCCACAACTGACAGTGACTGTCAAAACTATTCGGTTTTATTAGATTTTTATTTTTACTTCATTATATACAGGCATCACATATTACAGGAATAGTCTCGACACAAAATGGTATAGGACTATGTAATAAATAACAGAACAGCATTTTCTTATTTGCAAACTTAACTCAAACAATAATACGTGAAGAAACATGCTCGCTATCACAGCCACAAACGTTTTCGGCCGACAAGTATAACAACCTTGTACATTTTAAGCATGTGAAAACAGGCAAATATTCCTGAACAAGCTGAATTTGTTCCTGACTGAAATCCAGTCCACTGTCAAGGTTTGATGGTGATGGTGCAGGTAAGGTCACATCACCTACACAGTCAGTTTCAAAAGAATCTGAATCTATGGGACACCAAGGTCTGAATTCTTAGTTTGAATTGAATATCAAATACCTGTCTCAAGATATCACCTCCACAACTGACAGTGACTGACAAAACTATTCGGTTTTATTAGGTTTTATTTTTACTTCATTATATACAGGCATCACGTATTACAGGAATAGTCTCGGCACAAAATAGTATAGGACTATGTAATAAATAACAGAACATCATTTTCTTATTTGCAGACTTAACCCAAACAACATAAACAATAATACAAAATTTTGAAAAACACAGCCCTCAGTCGCGAACACAATTAATTTGTGACCTAGGTTTCGGTGTCAGAAGGGACACCTTCTTCGGAAAAAATTAAAACTAAATGTTACAGCATAACGTATCAAAAAAACGAAAGCTGCGGCCATAACTGACAGCGTCAGATAGTCAGAATGAATGCAACAGAGGTGCAATCCACTAGGGGCTGCCATGTGTCCTCTGCTACAGTCAACACTAAACTCGTGTTTCAAAATTTTGTATTATACAACAGTCGCTAATTGACAGCCATTTAAAAAAAAAAATCTGCATGGTCGCTATCACAGCCACATACGTTTCCGGCCGACAAGTATAACAACCACAACCTTGTACATTTTAAGTATGTGAAAATGGGCAAGTAACCCTGAACAGGCTAAATTTCTTCCTCACTGAAATCCATTTCACTGTCAACGTTTGATGGTTTTGGTGGAGGTAAGGCCGCAAAATCTACACAGTCAGTTTCAAAAGAATCTGAATCTGTTCGAACTTCTTCAAGAGCAGATGATGGAATTTTTAAGGACAGCAAGGTCTGAATTCTTACCTTCAATTGAATATCAAACACCTGTCTCAAGATACCAAAGATACCAAACGCTGAAATCCTGCCATTGTCCGATGTTTTCCAAATCTCGCTTCTACAGTATCTGTCTGAAACTTTCCTGGCAGAAGATATTTAAAATTCGGGTCCTCATTGCAATACTTGGTCATTTCTGGAATCTGATGTGGCAAAATGTGTGTTGTAGGATAATTTAAAGGTGCGATCATATATCCAACCATGATAAAAATCTTTCTACATATCTGATATTTTCGTCACTCGTGCTGGAAAGTGGTTTCTGCAGAGCACTTGTTCCAAGCGTTTAGGCATTCTGTGAACGAGCTTTCGCATATAATCGTGACTTACTTGTCGCCATTCTTCCAGTATTCGTTCCTTTAAAGCTTGTTTTCATGTCACTGGCGTTTGTCGTACTTTTCAATTCAATTCACTCCAAAGATTTTCTTTTGGTTTCAAGTCTGAACTGTGAGAAGGGGTATCCAAAACCTTAAGGCCATTATACAGCGTCGATAGTCTCACAATGTCAGATTTCTTCGGATCATTGTCTTGATACAATTTGAACGCCCTCGAGCGCCCGAAACTTGTAGCACTTTGAGGTAAGTCCTCTTTTCGGACGTTCAGATACTTATGCTTGTCCATTGTACCTTCAATGAATGCTACATACCTACCAAATGGGTTCAAATGGCTCTGAGCACTATGGAATTGAACTTCTGAGGTCAGGCAGGATTGGAACCTGCGACCGCAGCGGTCGCGCGGTTCCAGACTGTAGCGCCTAGAACCGCTCGGCTACTCCGGCCGGCCACTTCGCTTACCACAGATGACGACATGGAACACCTCCACCACCGTGTTTAACTGTGCGTTGCAGATGCTTCGACTGAAATTCTTCACGTGTTTTTCTCCAAATCATAGGTCTTTGAGGAGAATATCTGCAACTGACGTTCATCAACAAAAATTACTTCGTCCCACCAACTGACAGTTTTATTTACATGCTGCTTCGCGAAGTCCTTTCGTTCCTTCCACTAATTTTAAAATGGTTCATATGGCTCTGAGCACTAATGGGACTTAACATCTGAAGTCATCAGTCCCATAGAACTTAGAACTACAGGGTGTTTCAAAAATGACCGGTATATTTGAAACGGTAATAAAAACTAAACGAGCAGCGATAGAAATACACCGTTTGTTGCAATATGCTTGGGACAACAGCACATTTTCAGGCACACAAACTTTCGAAATTACAGTAGTTACAATTGTCAACAACAGATGGCGCTGCGGTCTGGGAAACTCTATGGTACGAAATTTTCCACATATCCACCATGCGTAGCAATAATATGGCATAGTCTCTGAATGAAATTACCCGAAACCTTTGACAACGTGTCTGGCGGAATGGCTTCACATGCAGATGAGATGTACTGCTTCAGCTGTTCAATTGTTTCTGGATTCGGGCGGTACACCTGGTCTTTCAAGTGTCCCCACAGAAAGAAGTCACAGGGGTTCATGTCTGGCGAATAGGGAGGCCAATCCACGCCGCCTCCTGTATGTTTCGGATAGTCCAAAGCAATCACACGATCATCGAAATATTCATTCAGGAAATTAAAGACGTCGGCCGTGCGATGTGGCCGGGCACCATCTTGCATAAACCACGAGGTGTTCGCAGTGTCGTCTAAGGCAGTTTGTACCGCCACAAATTCACGAAGAATGTCCAGACAGCGTGATGCAGTAATCGTTTCGGATCTGAAAAATGGCCAATGATTCCTTTGGAAGAAATGGCGGCCCAAACCAGTACTTTTTGAGGATGCAGGGACGATGGGACTGCAACATGAGGCTTCTCGGTTCCCCATAGGCGCCAGTTCTGTTTATTGACGAAGCCGTCCAGGTAAAAATAAGCTTCGTCAGTAAACCAAATGCTGCCCACATGCATATCGCCGTCATCAATCCTGTGCACTATATCGTTAGCGAATGTCTCTCGTGCAGCAATGGTAGCGGCGCTGAGGGGTTGCCGCGTTTGAATTTAGTATGGATAGAGGTGTAAACTCTGGCGCATGAGACGATACGTGGACGTTGGCGTCATTTGGACCGCAGCTGCAACACGGCGAACGGAAACCCGAGGCCGCTGTTGGATCACCTGGTGCACTAGCTGCGCGTTGCCCTCTGTGGTTGCCGTACGCGGTCGCCCTACCTTCCCAGCACGTTCATCCGTCACTTTCCCAGTCCGTTGAAATTTTTCAAACAGATCCTTTATTGTATCGCTTTTCGGTCCTTTGGTTACATTAAACCTCCGTTGAAAACTTCGTCTTGTTGCAACAACACTGTGTTCTAGGCGGTGGAATTCCAACACCAGAAAAATCCTCTGTTCTAAGGAATAAACCATGTTGTCCACAGCACACTTGCACGTTGTGAACAGCACACGCTTACAGCAGAAAGACGACGTACAGAATGGCGCACCCACAGACTGCGTTGTCTTCTATATCTTTCACATCACTTGCAGCGCCATCTGTGGTTGAAAATTGTAACTACTGTAATTTCGAAAGTTTGTCCGCCTGAAAATGTACTGTTGTCCCAAACATATTGCAACAAACGGTGTATTTCTATCGCTGCTCGTTTAGTTTGTATTGCCGTTTCAAATATACCGGTCATTTTTGAAACACCCTGTACTTAAACCTAACTAACTTAAAGACATCACACACATCCATGCCAGAGGCAGGATTCGAACCTGCGATCGTAGCGGTCTCGCGGTTCCAGACTGAAGCACCTAGAACGGCTCGGCCACAACGGCCGGCTCCACTAATTTATCATAGGGTTCTTTCTGCTTAATCGACCACTATACCCCTCTCATCTGATAATTCGTCGTAATGTTTCAGGGCGCACGTCCTTCCCATATTCCTGATGCACTGCGGCAGAAATTTTCGTTGCCCACAACCTTGGGTTTGTATTAATTTTTCTTATTACTCCGGTTTCCTCTCTTCTACTCAGCTTCTTTGGTCGCCTAGTTTTTGGTTTATTTTCAATTCTATGTTCTCTTTCGAATCTTCGTATAATGCCACCTACAGTACTCTTGCTCAGGCGACAATCTGTTTTTCGGAACGTACTTTAGCGTGATGGAGAATAAAAAGTTGTCTCTTTTCAAATGACATATTGTTTCCTTCCCGCCCCATCGTACTGTGCACATGTCAAAGCGGTAGGCGGATCAAAACAAAATGTCCAGACACTCTGTGACCACAATGGTACTGAAACAGAGGATGACAGACTAAAGGCCGAAATACAAAATGTCTTTTTCCAAAGCTGTTTCACAGAGGAAGATTGCACTGTAGTTCCTTCTCTAGACTGTCACAAAAATGACAAAATGGTAGATATCGAAATAGACGACAGAGGGATAGAGAAACAATTAAAATCGCTCAAAAGAGGAAAGGCCGCTGGACCTGATGGGATACCAGTTCGATTTTACACAGAGTACGCGAAGGAACTTGCCCCCCTTCTTGCAGCGGTGTACCGTAGGTCTACAGAAGAGCGTAGCGATCCAGAAGATTGGAAAAGGGCATAGGTCATCCCCGTTTTAAAAAAGGGACGTCGAACAGATGTGCAGAATTATAGACGTATATCTCTAACGTGGATCAGTTGTAGAATTTTCGAACACGTATTTTGTTCGAGTATAATGACTTCTCTGGAGACGAAATCTACTCTGTAGGAATCAGAGTGGGATTCGAAAAAGACGATCGTGCGAAACCCAGCTCGCGCTATTCGTCCACGAGACTCAGAGGGCCATAGACACGGGTTCCCAGGTAGGTGCCGTGTTTCTTGACTTCCGCAAGGCGTTCGATACAGTTCCCCACAGTCGTTTAATGAACAAAGTAAGAGCATATGGACTATCAGACCAATTGTGTAATTGGATTGAAGAGTTCCTAGATAACAGAACGCAGCATGTCATTCTCAATGGAGAGAAGTCTTCGGAAGTAAGAGTGATTTCAGGTGTGCCGCAGGGGTGTGTCGTAGGACCGTTGCTATTCACAATATACATAAACGACCTGGTGGATGACATCGGAAGTTCACTGAGGCTTTTTGCGGATGATGCCGTGGTGTATCGAGAGATTGTAACAATGGAAAATTGTACTGAAATGCAGGAGGATCTGCAGCGAATTGACGCATGGTGCAGGGAATGGCAATTGAATCTCAATGTAGACAAGTGTAACGTGCTGCGAATACATAGAAAGAAAGATCCCTTATCATTTAGCTACAATATAGCAGGTCAGCAACTGGAAGCAATTAATTTCATACATTATCTGGGAGTACGCATTAGGAGTGATTTAAAATGGAATGATCATATAAAGTTGACCGTCGGTAAAGCAGATGCCAGACTGAGATTCGTTGGAAGAATCCTAAGGAAAGGCAATTCGAAAACAAAGGAAGTAGGTTACAGTACAGTTGTTCGCCCACTGCTTGAATACTGCTCAGCAGTGTGGGATCCGTACCAGATAGGGTTGATAGAAGATATAGAGAATATCCAATGGAGAGCAGCGCGCTTCGTTACAGGATCATTTAGTAATCGCGAAAGCGTTACGGAGATGATAGATAAACTCCAGTGGAAGACTCTGCAAGAGAGACGCTCAGTAGCTCGGTACGGGCTTTTGTTGAAGTTTCGAGAACATATCTTCACCGAGGAGTCAAGCAGTAGATTACTCCCTCCTACGTATATCTCGCGAAGAGACCATGAGGATAAAATCAGAGAGATTAGAGCCCACACAGAGGCATACCGACAATCCTTCTTTCCACGAACAATAAGAGACTGGAATAGAAGGGAGAACCGATAGAGGTACTCAAGGTACCCTCCGCCACACACCGTCAGGTGGCTTGCGGAGTATGTATGTAAATGTAGAAGGAAACGCAGCACAGAATGAGCCTTCTCGGTCTACAGCTATCACCACCGCCTCATATACCACATGTGCCCGAATAATAAAATGACTGCTTGTTGTGGTGTTTTACAATGCAAATATACATCGCACGCAATTAATTGTATTATACAGCTTGTGGTGTATTAGCAGACAATGGACCGACAATTGCTTCTCGTGGGCCTCAAATGTTCGTAGAGAACGTCACATTTCAAGTACAATGAGGGTGGTCGAATACCTTTGTGTTGCACTGGATATTCCGCTACCAACGCTCTTTCCACTTCCGGAAGCAATCTTGGTACGCCTATTGTTGGATCGCCCAAGGCGCCGTCTGCGAATTTTCTTTTGTCTCGTCTATCGTTGCAAATCTTCGTCCTTTCAACGGGATGTTCAAGTTAGGAAGTAAAACGAAGCCCGGAGGGGTCAGGTCTGGAGAGTACGGAGAATGAGGCAGAACAGCGATTTCGTATTTTGTGCAATAGTCACGCACCAACAGTGAAGAATGTGCGGGTGCGTTACCGTGATACAAGAGCCACGAATTGTCTCGCCACATTTCAGGCCGTTTGCTTCTCACATTTTCTCGCAGGCGTCGTAACACGTCCCGATATTGCCGTCGATTAACAGTTTGTCACTGTGGCGGGAATTTATGATGAACTAACGCTTCAAAGTCAATGAAAATTATCACCATGCCTTTGATATTTGAGTTGATCTGATGAGCTATTTTTAACTTGGAGAACATTTCCCGACCCATTGTAAAGACTGAAACCTTGGTCTCAACATCGTATTCGTAGACCCACGTCTCGTCACCAGTTATGATTCTCTTGAAAAACATCTCGTTCTCATTTGCACGATCCAGAAGCTCTTCACAGATTGCGAGGCGAAACTCTTTCTGGTCTTGGCTCACGAGCCGAGGAATTAACTTGGCGTCAACACAATGCATTCCTAGATGCTGTGTCAGGATTTCGTGACACGATCCAACTGAAATGTTTCGTTCTACTGCAGTCTCTCGGACAGCCAGTCTTCGACCGGCACGAACAGTTTCGTTCACGTTCCTGAACGAGGGTCATCTTTAACCTGAGTCTGGCCATCTTTAAACCGTGTTAACCATTCGTCACACCGAGTACGGCTTAATCGCTCATCACCGTAGGCTTCCTGCAGCATTTGGCGTGTCTCTGTAAAGGGTTTCCAGAGTTCGCTCAAAATTTAAAGGATACCTGTTGCTCCTCGAACTCTGCCATCTCGAAATTCGCGAACTGTACAAGACAGCGTTCTACTCAATACAGCGCTGAACATTAACTGACAGACTTAGAACAATGAAACTTCCGGCAGTCAGAAATAAAACACAGGCGTGTGGGATGCCAATCGCTTTCGCTCCAGCACACCATTGGCGCGAAATTACGAATGTTCCCGAATTTTTTGAACAGGCCTCGTAAATGGACGCAAACAAAATATGTACTTTCGCATTCGGAGGACGTTGCTGACTAAAATTTCGTGAAAAAATCCTGGACACAACGAAAAACGCCTTTGTTCTAAGGATGGCCACTCCAATTCACTTATCATGTCCGTGACAATCTCACACCTTCTCGATGTTAAAAAACGACATGTCCTTCCTTGAACTTTAGAGATGTCCTCCGTCAATCATATGTGGTAATGACCCCCAGCTCCCTACCGTGCATCAATACTTTGGTACTGCGGGGTTATAAAATGACTTTTATCTTAATAATATGAATATTTTTGTATGAGTTTGGAGAGAGAGATTGATTTTTGATTGACATTTTTACTTTAAGTCGTAACTGTTACCTGAATTTTGGTTGGTGCTTCCTTGCATGATCAGCTTCTGCATCAGTTGGTGATGTATTATAATTTGGAAGAAGTTATCGTTCTTTGAAGTTAAAAATACGACCCTCTTAATTACTTGGGAGTATTGCGGATAGCTTTGAGCCCAAGTTTTCGTAGCTTTTCATACCTAAGGGACCACTGTTGTAAGTAAATAAGACCTGTGGTGTCACCGCCAGACACCACACCTGCTAGGTGGTAGCCTTTAAATCGGCCGCGGTCCGTTAGTATACGTCGGACCCGCGTGTCGCCACTATCAGTGATTGCAGACCGAGCGCCGCCACACGGCAGGACTAGTCTAGAGAGACTCCCTAGCACTCGCCTCAGTTGTTCAACCGACTTTGACTTTGCTAGTGATGGTTCATTGACAAAATACGCTCTCATCTGCCGAGACGTCAGTTAGCATAACCTTCAGCTACGTCATTTGCTACGACCTAGCAAGGCGCCATTACCAGTCACTATTGATGCTGTAAAACATGTACCGTCAAGAGCGATGTTCACCAATTATGGATTAAAGTTAAGTATTCCAGAAGCTACGTACGTTTTTTACTAGTCTCATTCCGTGTCCTGTTCCAGACCTCACGCCAGCCTGCGTGAGATTGAACGCGTGCCTTTCGGCTTCCTGTCATAGTGGATTGGCTGTCTTGCCAATCCACAACAAGACCAAACAGCTAACTGCTTTTCGTGAGAAAAGGAGATTCCTTGGCACACAAACTTCCTTCAAACTACACGTCCTGCTGCATCAAAACTGGTCAGTGGAGTTCAGCACCATACTATTGTACAAGGTCGTAATCCAGTTACTGTAATTAAGAAATTATAAGAGGTAGTTACGTATTGAATGAAAACTACATAGAATGCATTTCATTTCCTGTACTTTAATGAACTCTGTACACTTACAATTATGTCGATTGATAAACGGCGACGACGTTCACCTCCTTTTCCAAAAACAAGATATTTCTATTCTTCTATTCCAGAAAATTTCTATACATAAATGTTTGGCAACTCTTACACACTTTTATCACTAAAATATCAATTTCCATTAAATGTAACAATACATTCTGAGCGATGGCCTAGCCACATGCTCTCTTTCCACAAGATACAGATTAAGAGTGCCCTTTTTTCTTTAATAAATCAATTGTCTTTTTTTTTAGAATCCAAACTCAAAGATTCTCTACTACTACCGTTGCGGGGATTGCGCGCTAAAGAGTTTCTTGCTGACCAGCTGCGCTTCACTTCACTTCAAGCACTTTTTGAATCACATTTACATCTACGGTATTTACATACATTACTGAGCTTCTCAGAGTAAAATCAGGCACAAATTAGTTTTAAATAAATCAGTGAGGCACACATAACATTACAGGATATGGACATCAAATAAAGGTAATTTTTGAGAACGTTTCTCTTAGGGAACGGTGTTTTTTTTTTATTTATTTAAAATTAACATGAACAGTTACAACCGCAAGGAGAAAGAAGTTTCTTGCTGCTGTCACCGTTCACGTGCATTTTGAACAAAATAAAGGGGCTCGTGCTGTCACGTACTAAGTACGCGTTGGCAAAATGGACGACCAATAAGCCGGCCGGTGTGGCCGAGCGGTTCTAGCCGCTTCAGTCTGGAACCGCGCGACCGCGTCGGTCGCAGGTCCGAATCCTACCTCGGGCATGGATGTGTGTGATGTCCTTAGGTTAGCTAGGTTTAAGTAGTTCTAAGTTCTAGGCGACCGATGACCTCAGAAGTTAAGTCGCATAGTGCTCAGAGCCATTTGAACCCATTTGACTGGTGACCTCAGATGTTAAGTGCAATAGTGCTCAGAGCCCTTTGAACCATTTGACGACCAATAGCTGCGAGGTGTGAAGCGTTCTGATTCGAATACGGCTGCCACAGTCTCACTCTCTTTACAAACCGACAGAACTCATACGGACTCAAATTAAACATTACGTCGCCACAAATAATGAAAACCAAACTTTCAAGACATTTATCAGCACCTGGGTGTTACTGAAGTTCATCTACAGAACTAGGCGTTAAGCACACAAAATTGCGCCTTCCGGGCCAATTTACAAATCGTGATGCAGTTATATGGCATTATGATGCCACTTGACTGGATTCACAGATGGTGCAACCGAGCGAGGTGGCGCAGTGGTTAGACACTGGACTCGCATTCGGGAGGACGACGGTTCAATCCCGCGTCCGGCCATCCTGATTTAGGTTTTCCGTGATTTCCCTAAATCACTCCAGGCAAATGCCGGGATGGTTCCTCTCAAAGGGTACGGCCGACTTCCATCCCCATCCTTCCTTAATCCGATGAGACCGATGACCACGCTGTCTGGTCTCCTTCCCCAAACAACCTACCTACCTACCACAGATGGTGCAAGCTCACCGCCGAATTTATCTGGTAGACGAGTTGGCCCACTTTTTCCATGATTCCTTCAACTGCTACGTCCGCCCCCGGTAGCTGAATGGTCAGCGTGACGGATTATCAATCCTCTGGGCCCGGGTTCTATTCCCGGCTGGGTCGGGGAATTTTCGCCGCCCAAGGACGGGGTGTTGTGTTGTCCTCTTCATCATCATTACATCCTCATCGACTGCAGGTCGCCGAAGTGGCGTCAAATTGAAAGACCTGCACCTGGCGAACGGTCTGCCCTGCGGGGGACCCTAGCCATACGAATAAATAAAATAAATACAGCTGCTACAACACCGTCGTAACGAGGTGGTCTTTTGTTGGGAATCTGGGCACATTTGGGTACAGGGAAATGATGCAGATGGCAAGTATGTTGGCGTGGTGCTGTACGTCGATGCGCCATTCCCTCACACGCCGTCATCTCCCTATCTGGTAACGGTGATCAGTCAACAGTATTCCTCCAATACCAGAGAACTATGAGCGGATCGCTAACCTGATACAAAAATCTCCACTGAAAAGTTCCAGGAGGATTACACTCCGTGTTAGTCGAGAGAGTGTGAATCATTACTGCAAGAATAACAGAAGACAGGCAAGTACTGAGGTTCCGAAACAGTTGATGCGAAAACTAAGTGAAGAGCGACGGAGCAGATGGATGGAAACGATGAAGACTGCGGACTTCGCCCTCTCTAGCCGCAAGAGCAATAGTCTGGTACAAAGATCGGCAGGAGTTTCAACCGTACACGGACCTTCTACAAGAGTGATATTCATTCAGACAGCATTGTTTTATCTTACCTATTTAGAAAAGCCACAGTTCTTAGTAACTGACGGAAAGAACTCGAGAGAAACAAGTAATAACTGTCGTTCCCCGAGGAATGGTCAGGCCCTCTGCTGTTCCTGATACACATAAGCGATTTAGGTGACAATGTGAGCAGCTGTCGTAAGATTTTCTGCAGATGATGCTGTCATTTACCGTCATGTAATGTCATGAAATGATCAGAAAGAACTGCAAAATGATTCAGACGAGATATCTGTATGGTACAAACAACTATCAATAATGAAAAGTGTGAAGTCAACCAACTCAGCACTGAAAAGAATCCGCTAAATTTCGGTTACACTATACATCACACAAATCTAAGGGCTGTAAACTCAACTGAACATTTACTCACACAAATATAAGGGCTGTAAACTCAACTAAACATTTACTCGCACAAATCCAAGGGCTGTAAACTCAACTAAACATTTACTCGCACAAATCCAAGGGCTGTAAACTCAACTAAACATTTACTCACACAAATCTAAGGGCTGTAAACTCAACTAAACACTTACTCACACAAAGCTAAGGGCTGTAAACTCAACTAAACATTTACTCACACAAATCTAAGGTCTGTAAACTCAACTAAACATTTACTCACACAAATCTAACAGCTGTAAACTCAACTAAACATTTACTCACACAAATCTAAGGGCTGTAAATTCAACTAAACATTTACTCACACAAATCTAATGGCTGTAAACTCAACCAAACATTTACTCACACAAATCTAAGGGCTGTAAACTCAACTAAACATTTACTCGCACAAATCTAAGGGCTGCAAACTCAACTAAACATTTACTCACACAAATCTAAGGGCTTTAAACTCAACTAAACATTTACTCGCACACATCTAAGGGCTGTAAACTCAACTAAACATTTACCCGTACAAATCTAAGGGCTGTAAACTCAACTAAACATTTACTCACACAAATCTAAGGGCTGTAAACTCAACTAAACATTTACTCACACAAATATAAGGGCTGTAAACTCAACTAAACATTTACTCGCACAAATCTAAGGGCTGGAAACTCAACTAAACATTTCATTCTGGAAACATCCCCCAGGCTGTGGCTAAGCCATGTCTCCGCAATATCCTTTCTTTCAGGAGTGCTAGTTCTGCAAGGTTCGCAGAAGAGCTTCTGTTAAGTTTGGAAGGTAGTCGACGAGGTACTGGCAGAAGTAAAGCTGTGAGCACCGGACCTGTGTCGTGCTTCGGTAGCTCAGTTGGTAGAGCACTTGCCCGCGAAAGGCAAAGGTCCCGAGTTCGAGTCTCGGTCGGGCACACAGTTTTAATCTGCCAGGAAGTTTCAACTAAACATTTACTCGCACAAATCCAAGGGCTGTAAACTCAACTAAACATTTACTCGCACAAATCCAAGGGCTGTAAACTCAACTAAACATTTACTCACACAAACCTAAGGGCTGTACACTCAACTAAACATTTACTCGCACAAATCTAAGGGCTGTAAACTCAACTAAACATTTACTCACACAAATCTAACAGCTGTAAACTCAACTAAATACGCACATCAAAAAACGTTTTGCATCACCTCGGTTACGAGAGTACTGGAACCTGTACAGAAAATTGGACTAGAGCTCAACATAAACATCATTTTCGCCCTTTTTATTGCTCATGAAAACCATACATTCCATGTTGTATAACCATACAGCAAGACCTTCAGAGATTGTGGTCCAGTCTGCTGTACACACTGGTAGCTCTAGTAGCACGTCCTCTTGCATTGATGCACGCCTGTATTCGTCGTGGCATACTACCCACAAGTTTATCAAGCCACTGATGGTCCAGATTGTCCGACTCTGCAACGGCGATTCGGTGTAGATCTCTCAGAGTTGTTTGGAGGTCACATCTCTTTTCAGTCTATCCCAGGCATGTGCGATAGGGTTCATGTCTGGAGAACACACTGGCCACTCCAGTCGACCGATGTCGTTATCCTGATGGACGTCATTCACATGATGTGCACGATGGGGGCGCGAATTGTCGTCCATAAAGACGAATGCCCCGCCAATATTCTGCCGATATCGTTACACTATCGGTTGGAGGATGGCATTCGCGTATCGTACAGTCGTTACGGCGCCTTCCATGATCCCCAGCGGTGTACGTTGGCCTCAAATAATGCCACCCCCAACTGCAGGGAACCTCCACCTTCCTGCACTCGCTGGACAGAGCGTCTAAAGTTACGTTGTGCAAGACGCGACAGTTGGCTGCGACTGCGACGCTGCCCCCTCCTCTTTTCCCAGCCTGGCAGACGGCGACATGGCCGCAACACGACTGAAGTCGTCGCTGTTTCCCAAGCTCCGGTCGGCGGCGGCGGATTCAAATACATAAGAAAAATAAGAATTCCGATTTTCTTGCTGTAAAAAATACTGTATGTTAATGCACGAAAGTTACATCGGCTCCCAGAGTTAGTTTTTCGATACACATTCTCCTTTCACTTTAAAAAATTGAAAAGTATCTCTTCCGGTTTTGCGTGTTTCTTTCGCTGTATATTACTTCTCTGTCAATTGTGAGGAAAGTAAAAGGCACAAAAAATTGATGTTTGCGTATCTTACAGTTTCACATCGCAGCTTGATAATGAGGTGTCTATTTTTCCGATATTCGTCACAGTTATTCCGATACTTAATTTACAAGTAACCTACTGCATAAAATTGGAATTGTGTACAGTGAAAAATGTGGTCGCTTGCTTCTTTACGTATGGTTCACGTTCGGTCATACATCGTTGCCGATGAAAAGAAGCTAACATATCGAAATTATTTTCAAAGTTGAGATCAGAATGATATCGATCTCCGTTTCCGAAATTTGGGCTCATATATCTCCGGGAGCGTCGCGACTAGCCGCCACTTCTGTCGACGCGCAACGAGAATCGTGTGATGCATTTGTTTTGTTTCGCTGACACATTTGGACCTAATGAAACCATTTTATGTCATATATTTCTCCGGTATGAGTTACTAATATTTCTCCATATGCTCTTGACAATTTCATTTAAAATGCCACGAAATGTAGGTTTCTTAAAGCCAAGTGATTAAACAGAACCCATTTTCTTGGTTTTGCTGAGGCATCTGAACCTGTTCCAAGCTTTCTTTCTCGTTTATTTCTCTGATACAAGCCCCGAATATTCCTCCATCTGTTTTTGCACATTTCACCTAAAATTCCAATGAAAGATGTTGCGAGACCAGCTCACAGAGCATCACATCCTGTGAGTGGCTCATTTCAGTTTTCCTTGACTGGCTCGACATCTTTCTGGCAGCCGTAGGTCTTTGTGTCGTCCGTCTTCCGTCGCAACACTGCTCACTGGTGCAGTGCTGCGGCAGCGTCGCATCCCAAACTCGAACTGCGCATGCGCCAGCAGGCAACTTCTGACGTCACGTAGCGACCCGTCGCAGTCGCTAGTGTGCGTCGCGTCTTGGACAACGTACCTTAAGGCGTCCAGCCTGACCGGGTTGCCTCCAAACACCTCCCCGACGACTGTCTGGTTGAAGGCATATACGACACTCATCGGTGAAGAGAACGTGATGCCAATCCTGAGCGGTCCATTCGGCATGTTGTTGGGCCCATCTGTACCACGCTGCATGGTGTCGTGGTTGCAAAGATGGACGTCACCATGGACGTCAGGAGTGAAGTTGCGCATTATGCAGCCTAACTTATTGAGTCGCGACACGACGTCCTGTGGCTACACGAAAAGCATTGTTCAACATAGAAGCGTTGCTGTCAGGGTTCCTCCGAGCCATAACCCGTAGGTAGCGGTCATCCACTGCAGCCCTTGGGCGGCCTGAGCGAGGCATGTCATCGACAGTTCCTATCTCTCTGCATCTCCTCCATGTGCGAACAACATCGCTTTGGTTCACTCCGAGACGCCTGGATACTTCCCTTGTTGAGAGCCCTTCCTGGAACAAAGTAGCAATGCGGACGCTATCGAACCGCAGTACTGACAGTCTAGGCATGGTTGAACTACGGACAACACGGGCCGTGTACCTCCTTCCTGGTGGAATGACTGGAACTGATCGGCTGTCGGACCCCCTCCGTCTAATTGGCGCTGCTCATGGTTGTTTACATCTCTGTGAGGGTTCAGTGACACCTATGATCAGTCAAAGGGACTGTGTCTGTGATACAATATCAACAGTCAACCTCTATCTTCTGGAGTTCTGGGAACCGTGTTGATGCAAAACTTTATTTGATGTGTGTAGTTAGAGACTAAAATTACGAATGTCTTAAATTTGAACGACCGCATTCATAATGCGGGGTGAGAGCAAACCAAGGACTGGAATTATTAAGGGGCTCTGGAACGCCCTATACTTGCAATGTTAAAATAACGCTTATAAATTACATCTTTCCTCACAAAGTATTTGAGGTAGGAAGTTGAACTTTTTACAGATTATTTATTGGAATATGGGCTACAACTTAACACAGGGATTTTACAAAATTTTTGTTCAGTTATTAAAGATGATTTTTTCCAATTGTAATGAAAATTCACAACATTT
Organism: Schistocerca cancellata; assembly: GCF_023864275.1. NCBI lineage: Eukaryota > Metazoa > Arthropoda > Insecta > Orthoptera > Acrididae > Schistocerca > Schistocerca cancellata. The sequence goes on along the minus strand of NC_064636.1, from coordinate 112,859,668 downwards.
TTTTGCAATTCTTTATTTATATATTCAAAAATATACAGTTTTTTAGGAAAAAGGCTGTGTTAAATTATGCAGAAGGTACTGTGTAACATTTACTGAAAGTTTGAAACAAATATGTTTGGAAGATCCTTAGAAAACATGTAATTAGTATGAGAAAATAAAAGTTTTGGGAATCGAGCGACAAAGATTGGATTAACTTTTTAGTGCATTTCAGGTCCATAGGATGGATTATCTTCATCCTCTGCAAACTCCTCCTCCAGCTTCCTCTTGTTCCTCCTCCAGCTTCCTCTTGTTCCTCCTCCTGTTTACTCTTGCTTGTATTTCTAGACTCTTTACAGCCCTGTCTGCAGCCCCAAGGCGTTCCTTGTCTAAAGCAAGCATCGCTCGTACCATGTTAGAACCTATCTTCATTCCCATATTTCTAAATACCTTGCACCTTACAATGTTGCCATCATTGAAAGTCGCAACAGCAACTTTACTTTTACTCATTATTATACTTCAACAAAACAGAGACTCAAGAAACAGAATTAATTACGAATATTTTCGAGATAACGACAGAGTAAATAAACATGAAACAATCGACAAGCACACCAGCGATATATATTGAACCATCACAGGTTAGCCACAACACATACTTTATTTATCATCACTAAAATGTACCTGATGAACACGGACGTTAATAATAACACCATTTGACAGCAGTTTAACAGCGCCGCAGTGGGTCACGCCCATGTAGAACACATTTCAAAAAAAATCTTAAAATAGTTGTAGTCTTCGGAATTGAATAAATTATATATCTATTAAAAGGTAATAGTCTGCAGATTCAGAAAACGGAAAAAAGTAAAAATTGAACTTTTCATGATTTTGAGCCTTTCCGGAGCCCCTTAACTGGCAGGACACTTAGCAGATATAACAGGCCTGCTAAAGTACTTACATTACGCTTGTCCGCCTGGAGTATTCCTCTGCAGTGGCCGGCCCACGCCAGACAGGATTGGCGGAGGACATCGAAAAAGTTCTATAAAGGGCAGCGCGTTGTGTGTTATCGCGAATTAGGGCAGAGAGTGTCACGAACTCGATACGTGAACTGGAGTGGAAATCATTAAAGCAAAGACGTTTTTCGCTGTGGCAGGAACTTCTCTTGAAATTTCAACCACCAGTTCCTTCTAAGAGTGGGAGAGTACTTTGTGATGAATGATCATCATAATAAAATAAGAGAAATCAGGGCCCACACGTAAAGATTTTAGCGTTCGCTTTTTCCCCGCGTTTTTCGACAGTGGAACGGTACGGAAGTAAGTTAAAGGTGCTTCGGTGAACCCTCTGCCGGGCACTTAGATGTTAATCAGAGAGTAATCATGCAGATGTAGATATATTTCCCTCGTCAGTGCAGTGGAACGGGTTGCAGCGCGATTACCGCCTGAAGCAGCAGAAGACGTGAGTCGGGAAACCTGCCGGGCCCTGACCAGAACTAAACCTACGAAGACTAACATTACCGGTAGAGAGAGGGCGGCCATTCGGGACCTAAGAGAGTGCTCTGAGATTGTTACCTTACCTGCTGACAAAGGCAATGCCACTGTTGTTCTTTCCCGTAAGGACTACATGGAGAAGGCGCAGCGCCTGCTACATGACGACTCCTATAGGAAGATCAACGCTGACCCCACGAAGAAGGCGGAGAACAAGACGAGGACTCTACTCAATAACGCGGATCTACCAGAGGGGGACGCCAAGAAATTGTCACCTCAAGGACCGGTACCACCAAGATTTTATGGACTCCCTAAGGTCCACAAAGAGGGGGTACCTATGCGCCCAATTGTCAGCAATATTAGGGCACCTACTTACTTGCTGGCAAAATATCTGGCTGAATTACTTAGACCCTATGTAGGTAAATGCCCTCTCCATATCCGTAATTCCGTGGATTTCGTGAAACGTCTCGACAGCTTCAGACTGAAAGACACTGATATCCTAGTGAGCTTCGACGTGGTTTCACTATTCACCAGGGTGCCTCTACGAGACAGTCGAGCTTGTTGTTGTTGTGGTCTTCAGTCCTGAGACTGGTTTGATGCAGCTCTCCATGCTACTCTATTCTGTGCAAGCTTCTTCATCTCCCAGTACCTACTGCAACCTACATCCTTCTGAATCTGCTTAGTGTAGTCATCTCTTGGTCTCCCTCTACAATTTTTACCCTCCACGCTGCCCTCCAATACTAAATTGGTGATCCCTTGATGCCTCAGAACATGTCCTACCAACCGATCCCTTCTTCTGGTCAAGTTGTACCACAAACTCCTCTTCTCCCCAATTCTATTCAATACCTCCTCATTAGTTATGTGATTTACCCATCTAATCTTCAGCATCCTTCTGTAGCACCACATTTCGAAAGCTTCTATTCACTTCTTTTCTAAACTATTTACCGTCCATGTTTCACTTCCATACATGGCTACACTCCATACAAATACTTTCAGAAATGACTTCCTGACACTTAAATCTATACTCGATGTTAACAAATTTCTCTTCTTCAGAAACGCTTTCCTTGCCATTGCCAGCCTACATTTTATATCCTCTCTACTTCGACCATCATCAGTTATTTTGCTCCCCAAATAGCAAAACTCCTCTACTACTTTAAGTGTCTCATTTCCTAATCTAATTCCCTCATCATCACCCGACTTAATTCGACTACATTCTATTATCCTTGTTTTCCTTTTGTTGATGTTCATCTTATATCCTCCTTTCAAGACACTGTCCATTCCGTTCAACTGCTTTTGGAATTCCTTTGCTGTCTCTGACAGAATTACAATGTCATCGGCGAATCTCAACGTTTTCATTTCTTCTCCATGGACTTTAATACCTACTCCGAATTTTTCTTTTGTTTCCTTTACTGCTTGCTCAATATACAGATTGAATAACATCGGGGAGAGACTACAACCCTGTCTCACTCCCTTCCTAACCACTGCTTCGCTTTCATGTCCCTCGACTCTTATAACTGCCATCTGGTTTCTGTACAAATTGTAAATAGCCTTTCGCTCCCTGTATTTTACAACTGCCACCTTCAGAATTTGAAAGAGAGTATTCCAGTCAACATTGTCAAAAGCTTTCTCTAAGTCTACAAATGCTAGAAACGTAGGTTTGCCCTTCCTTAATCTAGCTTCTAAGATAAGTCGTAGGGTCAGTATTGCCTCACGTGTACCAATATTTCTACGGAATCCAAACTGATCTTCCCCGAGGTCGGCTTCTACTAGTTTTTCCATTCGTCTGTAAAGAATTCGCGTTAGTATTTTGCAGCTGTGACTTATTAAAGTGATAGTTCGGTAATTTTCACATCTGTCAACACCTGCTTTCTTTGGGATTGGGATTATTATATTCTTCTTGAAGTCTGAGGGTATTTCGCCTGTTTCATACATCTTGCTCACCAGATGGTAGAGTTTTGTCAGGACTGGCTCTCCCAAGGCCGTTGGAATGTTGTCTACCCCGGGGGCCTTGTTTCGACTCAGGTCTTTCAGTCGAGCTTATTGATCAGAAATTTGACGAACTCTTTAGACGTGTCTTGACCTCATCGTATTTTCTGTTTAATTGGGAATACTATGAGCATACGGATGGAGTCGCAATGGGTAGCCCACTCTCGCCGGTGGTCGCGAATTTGTACATAGAGGACTTCGAGGAGGAAGCCTTGGCGTCATCCAGTTGGAAACCTACTTGTTTCTTCCGTTATGGCGATGACACGTTCGTCATCTGGCCCCATGGTAGGGACACGCTCCTGGATTTCCTTACACACCTAAACATCAAATTCACAATGGAGAGAGACGCAGAATGAAGATTACCATTCCTGGACGTCACGGCCAAGAGGAGAGCTGATGGTACCCTGAGCCACGCTGTGTACAGGAAGAAAACGCACGCTGACCTGACCTGTACTGTTTAACCTCTACATTAACGACCTCCCAGCCACACATAACACGACGGTAGCAATCTACGCGGATCACACTGCCATCCTTGCGCAAGATTGGAAGCCGTCTAACATTAACTCACGACTCCAGACTGCACTGAGAACGGCGGAGCCTTGGCTGGTGAAATGGCGTGTTAGAGTAAACGTCGACAAGTGCGAGGCCGTTCTGTTCACTAGACGACCGAAGCAACTGCGCAAACATCAGCACTGCAACCCAATAACACTACACACACGCCCAATACGTTTCCGCGAGAAGGTCAAATACCTCGGTGTCTGGCTGGACAGGAAACTACTCTGGGGGGACCACATTCAACACGTGACCGACAAAGCTAACGCGAGGCTCAAACAACTCTACCCTACGCTTAACAGGCGTAGCACACTGAACAGGAGGGTGTCCAGGTCCATGTACATGACACTAATCAGACCCCTGATGACGTACGCAGCCCCTGTCTGAGGATACGCTGCGCCAACTCGCCTGCGCCGTCTGCAGCCCGCACAGAACAAAGTACTCGAAATCATAAGCAACGCTCCGCGCTACACACGCATCGCGGACCTTCACCGGGAATACCGACTAGATACCATCTTGCAGGTATTCCAAAAACTCTCCACGCGACTGTACAACAACACGAGACACTCGCGCAACCCGTTTATCCTTTCTCTGGGTAACTACGACCACAACCATAGATGGAAGCATACCAGACCAAAGACATTACTGGCTAGGAACTAAACATCTATGGTCCATAGAACGCTAACACAACAGTACTGGCGAGCCCCTGCAACACAGTTACTACTGGAAACCCAGATGTGCGACCAGCCGAAAAACAGGCAATCGCAGGGAAGCCGTACTGTACACAGCACGCAAACCAACCCCCCCCCCCCCCCCCCTACACCGCCCGTGAGCCGATCTATGACCGATCGCCCACTAATCTACAACGACCTTGAACTGTTGCAGGGACGCAGCAACTGCAGCAAGCGCCGCAACGAGCCCCAGCAACGACAAAGGTAACGATGCACGATACCTCGAACTAACATAACCGCACCTTGCATGCTCTGTCGCAGCTAGCAAGCCGCTACTGCCCTTACTACCCGTCCTACTGTCGCAGAGGTTTTTTTTCCCTTGGCTCTTGCCTTGGCACTTTTTTTCCTCTGCTCTTACAACCGCTACCCTTCAATCGTTTTCGACAACTTCTATCTCCTGATGGACCATGTTAATGAGTAATCTTACCCACACGCATGGATAACATCACAGCCCGCATCCTGTGACGCCTGATTCAAAAACTAACATGTTTACGGAGGTGACAGTAGAACTTTTGGTTTGGTCACCACGTTGGTGTGGGCGTGGAGGGGCCCCATCCTTTCTGCTGACCTGTACCTGCATGCAGACAGCTGCCACCACCCTTCTCAGAGGAATGGAGTACTAAAAACACTGGTACACAGGGCGCGTAGCATCTCAGACGCAGAGAATCTGCCCCAGGAATTCGAACACCTCAAAACCGTGTCCCGAAAAAACGGGTACTCGTAATGGCAGATTAGACGCGCTCTCCGTCCCACCACCACAGCACAACCTGGGGAGACGCATGAAGCCGCGGAAGAAGATGTAGCCACTGCCTTTATTCCGTACAGTGGCGCACAATCGGGGAAAATCGGCCGTATATTAAAGAAACACCGAGTTAAAACCGTCTTCTGCTCGCCCAATAAAACACTCCCGAGCACGGGGTCCCGGGTTCGATTCCCGGCGGGGTCAGGGATTTTCACCTGCCTTGAGATGACTGGGTGTTTGTGTTGTCCTCATCATTTCATCATCATCCAGGAAAGTGGCGAAATTGGACTGAGCAAAGATTGGGTAATTATACGGGCGCCGATAACCACGCAGTTGAGCGCCCCACAAACCAAACATCATCTTCATCATCAATAAAACACGGGCATTACTGGGAAGTGTGAAAGATGACCTCGGTTTGAGGAAGGCCGCCATATACCAAATTCCCAGTGAGTGTGGGAAGACTTATATCGGACAAAGAGTACGCACCTTCGAAGATCGTTGCCCAGAAAATCAAAGGCACACTCGGCTGAAATACCCAAATAAGTCGGCGGTAGCAGAGCACTGTTTGTCCGAGAAATACGAGGTGCATTGCGAGCGTACCAAGATCCTGGGTCAGACCTCTAAATATTGGGACAGCGTTATAAGGGAGGCTATCGAAATTCGCACCAGGGAAGATCTTATCAACCGAGATTGCGGCTACAGTCTCTGCAAGGCTTGGGACCCGGTTCAAATGGCTCTGAGCACTATGGGACTCAACTGGTGAGGTCATCAGTCCCCTAGAACTTAGAACTACTTAAACCTAACTAACCTAAGGACATCACACACATCCATGCCCGAGGCAGGATTCGAACCTGCGACCGCAGTGGTCGCGCGGTTCCAGACTAGCGCCTAGAACCGCTGGGCCACCCCGGCCGGCTTGGGACCCGGCATTGAATGTAATTGAGAAGACTCTTCTCAGCAAGAAGTACGAACTGGCGACCAGGGCGGACGTAGGAAGCACATCAACGCTACAACAGATTCCGAAGCCCCCGTCTTCGAGACCGCCGGCGCGCGGGCGCGGACGGCGGAGAGAGCGGCCTGTGGGGGGGATTTAAATCGGCCGCCCGCCCTCAAGAGCTCAGTTCGTCAGCGCACCTGACGATGGCGACATGTCTGGTCGCCGAAATATTGTGCCCGTTGGACACTATGAACCGGCAGTTTACCTGTGGACTGTTCGACCATTAGGATATCTTGTTTGGAGTCCTTCAGCCGTGAAGGAATTGGATTTTGAAACTCGTAGTTGTAAAGGTTCGTCTATGTGCCGTTTTCGTTTAGATGTGTTATTAAATGATAGTAAATTACCATTTTGAAGTGGAACTGACTGCCACTTTATTTGGCCCTTTGCACAATCCTAATCACAAGTTCTGCCCTGTGGGTTTAGCGGGGGGTTTCACAAGCGTGTCGGTTCTACCAACAGAGACATGGGGTTGAGCATCTCATGAGAGTGTCCGCACGTTCCAATATTGCAGGAGGCACAGCTGTGTGGAGCCAGCTGGCACGCAGCGGATGGGGTAGGTCTGCGTGACCTTGATGCGACGATGTCATATGACTCGCCCAACGACTCTCCGTGCTTTTGTTCACTGCCAAGTCGGTGTAAACATTCTGCAAGCGACTGTGAATATCTTCGATGCTCTCGTTTTCCGCCAAAAAAAAAGAGCTGTCTGCTTGGAACACAACTCCATTGAGGGCTACGTATAGTACCGCTACCTATTGGAAGTTCACGAAACTATAGGGGCTGAAGGGGGAATATGGCAAGATGTGCCACAACGTTATCCGCCTTCTTTCGAACGTAAGTGGCCAAGAAAAAAATACGTTGCCTTACTTAGCTAACGACCCTCGTAGGCAATTAATCACCTAGAATGAAACTTTCACTCTACAGCGGAGTGTGCGCTGATATGAAACTTCCTGACAGATTAAAACTGTGTGCCGGAGCGAGACTCGAATTTTTAATCTACCAGGAAGTTTCATATCAGCGCACACTCCGTTGTAGAGTGAATGTTTCATTCTGGAAACACCCCCCAGGCTGTGGCTAAGCCACGTCTCCGCAATATCCTTTCTTTCAGGAGTGCTAGTTCTGCAAGGTTCGCAGGAGAGCTTGTGTAAAGTTTGGAAGGTAGGAGACGAGGACTGGCAGAAGTAAAGCTGCGAGGACGGAGCGTGAGTCGTGCTTGGGTAGCACAGTTGGTAGAGCACTTGTCCGCGAAAGGCAAAGGTCTCGAGTTCGAGTCTCAGTCCGGCACGCAGTTTTAATATGCCAGGAAGTTTCTTGATTAATCCCCTGCTCGCACAAACAACTCGTCGGACACTTACAGCGCACAACCTACATCTACGTATACATATATACTCCGTTAGCCACCAAGCGGTGTGTGGCGCAGGGCACAATTCGCGCCAGTCATATTTTGCCCCCTCTGTTCCGCTCGCGGATCGCGCGAGGGAAAAACCACTGTCTGAACGCCTCAGTTCGAGCTCTTATTTCCCTTATCTTTGAATGGTGATCATTAAGCGATTTGAAAGTTGGTGGTAATAATGTATTCTCTACATCCTCGGTGAAGATTGGATTTCTGAATTTAGTGAGCAGCCCCTTCTGTTTAGCGCGTCGTCTATCTGCAAGTGTGTACCACTTCAAACTTTGTATGAGTTTTGTAACGCTCTCGCGATGGCTAAATGTACCAGTCACGAATCTTGCCGCTCTTCTTTGGACCCTCTCAATCTCTTGAATCAGTTCCAACTGCTAAGGGTCCCATACAGACGAACAATACTCCAAGACTCGACGAACTAATGTATTGTAAGCAATTTCCTTGGTTGAAGGACTGCATCGCTTCAGGATTCCACCAATAAACCGCAATCTAGAGTTCTCCTTGCCCGTTACTTGTGTAATCTGATGATTACAAAAATGGTTGGCTCTGAGCACTATGCGACTTAACTTCTGAGGTCATCAGTCGCCTAGAACTTAGAATAATTAAACCTAACTAACCTAAGGACATCACACACATCCATGCCCGAAGCAGGATTCGAACCTGCGACCGTAGCGGTCGCTCGGCTCCAGACTGTAGCGCCTAGAACAGCACGGTCACCCCGGCCGGCTCTGATCATTACATTTGAGATCATTTGGAATAGTCACCTCCAGATACTTGACCGATGTTACCAGATCCAAAGACTGTGCATTTATTTTGTACTCGTACATTAATTGGGGATTTCCACCTTGTTACACGCAGTAGGTTACACTTACTAATATTGAGAGATAACTGCTTTGAGCATCTGAGGGTGACAGTAATCTGAAAGAATGTACACTATGTTTTTCAAAAGGGTCCGACTACTACTTGGGTGCCAATTTATCGCGCCTTTAGCTGGTCTATTGCAGGCTCATAACACATTAAGTTATGTAGGTTACGAATTAATACATAGATCAGTACATATGTCGATCATGATCCCACCTCACAATGTAAGTATTGGGTCCTAAGATACCAGGTGATCAAAAAGTCAGTATAAATTTGAAAACTTAGTAAACCGCGGAATAATGTAGATAGAGAGCTAAAAATTGACACACATGCTTGGAATGACATGGGGTTTTATTAGAACAAAAAAAAAACAAAGTTCACAAAACGTCCGGCAGATGGCGCCGGACAACAAGACGTTAGTGACTGCCCATGACAATCGTGTATAAAAGGAGCTGTAATGAGAGAGAGAATCAGATGCGCCAGCAGTCGCAGCATGTTGACACCTGAAAAGGCGCTTGTAGTGAAGCTGTATTATCAAAATGGGGAATGTGCTAGTTCAGCGTTACGATCCTATCGCCATAGGAAGGGGAAGGTCCTTTGACAAATGCAGCTGTGGCGAGAATGATTTTGAAGTTCGAAGCCACGGGTTGTGTAGACGATAGACCCCGTAGTGGCCGACCGAGCACAAGGCATAATGCTGCTGAGAAAGTTCAGGAAGAAATGGAGACTATAGCGGCTTCGTCTATGCACGGGGAAGTCAGCGCTCGTGCAGTCGCACGTCGCACCGGCATTTCATACACTACTGTTTGGTTGCCACTGAGGCGTACCCTCCAATGCTATCCGTAAAAAACCCATCGGCATCGTGAATTGTTACCTGGCGATTTAGTGAAGCGGAGGGCATTTGCGGTTTGGCCGTTTCAAAAGATGGCGGAAGATGACGATTGGTTGAGTAACGTGTTGTGGACCGACCAAACTCATTTCACGCTGCGAGGGTCTGTCAACGCCCACAACTGCAGAATTTGGGCTACCGAAAATCCTAGGACTGTAGTGGAAATTCCATTGCACGACGAGGAAGTCACGGTATGGGTTGCATTTACCACACCTACCGTTATCGGGCCTATTTTCTTCCAGGAAATGATTTATTCTGGTTTTGTAACTGCTACCGTGACGGGTGAGAGGTACGCCGATATGTTACAGAATCGCATCATCCCCAGCCTGGCTGATAAACACCTGCTAGAACGTACGATGTTTATGCAGGATGGCGCTCCACTCCATATTGCTAGATGCGTGAAAGATCTCTTGCGCGCGTCGTTTGGTGATGATCGTGTGCTCAGCCGCCACTTTCGTCATGCTTGGCCTCCCAGGTCCCCAGACCTCAGACCGTGCGATTATTGGCTTTGGGGTTGCCTGAAGTCGCAAGTGTATCGTGATCGACCCACATCTCTAGGGATGCCTTACCATAGTTCCGGACATGCTTTACAGTGCTCTTCACAACATTATACCTCGACTACAGCTATTTTTGAGGAATGATGATGGACATATTGAGCATTTCCTGTAAAGAAAATCAGCTTTGAAACTTCCTGGCAGATTAAAACTGTGTGCCCGACCGAGACTCGAACTCGGGACCTTTGCCTTTCGCGGGCAAGTGCTCTACCCTCTGAGCTACCGAAGCACGACTCACGCCCGGTCTCACAGCTTCACTTCTGCCAGTATCTCGTCTCCTACCTTCCAAACTGCGAACCAGGAGAGCTTCTGTAAAGTTTGGAAGGTAGGAGACGAGATACTGGCAGAAGTGAAGCTGTGAGACCGGGCGTGAGTCGTGCTTCGGTAGCTCAGATGGTAGAGCACTTGCCCGCGAAAGGCAAAGGTCCCGATTTCGAGTCTCGGTCGGGCACACAGTTTTAATCTGCCAGGAAGTTTCATATCAGCGCACTCCACTGCAGAGTGAAAATCTCATTCTGAAAATCAGCTTTGCTTTGTCTCACTTTGTTATGTTAATTATTGCTATCTCTGATCAGGTGAAGCGCCATCTGTCGGACATTTTTTGAACTTTTGTGTTTTTTTTGGTTCTAATAAATCCCCATGTCATTCCTAGCATGCGTGTCAATTTGTACCTATCGATCTACATTATTCCGTGATTTATTCAGTTTTGAAATTTATACTGACTTTTAGATCACCCGGTATTTGACGACCACTGGTTTACAGAGCACTGTATAACGCGCATTATAAATCACGGCTTATCAATCTGCGTGAATGTTCTGAAAGTTGCATACTGGAACGTGCAATGTGAAGTGCTAGTGTACTCACACCTGCGGCTGTACGTAGTAGAGATGGGGGATCCGCTCTTGAACTAATTCATAGAGTTCAATCTTTCAAAGTAGTGAACAATCAGTGATTCAGAAAAAAAGAACGGTAGCTCCAAACGTTTCCCACAGCAGAGAGAGAGAGAGAGAGAGAGAAAGAGAGAGAGAGAGACGGAGCATATCAGCAGCGTCTCTGCTGGTCAGAGCACAGTGCACGCCACACAACACAGCCAGCGCCGGCCTCTGCCCTGCTTCTACCTTGGCTGCCTGCATTGTGCAGTGCCCCATTGGATTTTGTGTTTCACATATACCGTGCCGTATCTGTGCGTCGTCTGCCGTGTGCACTGTGCAGTGTCTGGCGCAGCTTAACTTCGCATCGCACTCTGTCGGCGATCGTTTCAGTCGCACGTCCTGCCCTCTGGGCAGTTGATGCGAGCAACAGGACAGAGAGCCACCTAGCGGATAACATAGGAACTACTTGCAAAAACCTGCTCGCAAGGGAACGGACGATTTGTCTCGGAGCGGTTGAGTTCACCACTCCCCCCCACCCTCGGAACTCGCCCGCTCAACGCTCACCCCACCGTCTCGACTCTAGCCAGAGCATTGAGCAAAGCGACTCAGGTGTCACTCTGGTCTCTGCGGTCTCAGCTCACGCAGTAATACAGCTCGCGGCTCGACCTGCTCGACTCAGCGCCTCTGCATCGGAGTTCGTCCCCACTGGATATTGTTCTTCGTAGTAATACCGCTACGTATATTACATTATTATGTTATGTATACATCAATAGTTTTTATTTTATTTTTATTTGTTTAAACTGATGAGATTAGGTTCCTGATGACTCCTCTTACTATAGGATTTTTATTATGGACACTCGAATTTACGCTTTAATTACGAGCGAACCGATAAACGTATCACAAAATGTGATACACCAATATTTTCCTTGTTTTATTCTGCATAAGGCTATATGCAGCAGTTTAGTCTTACAGTCAAATTTATATATTTTTTTCTTATTCTGGTACGGATTTTGCGATTTTAGGCGTCTTCAAAACGAAACGTTCACTTTAAAAATATATGGCTTGCGATGTATTTGTATGAGGTTAATGAAATTTTAATACATGTTAATGTAAATCTCAAGTGACAACATTTCAGGATCACCCAAAAAACCACGATAGTGCAAAATAAATCAATAATCCATAACTTTGTCATATCGTGGAAATTTCAATAAACAATACAAAATTCTTACTCATTATCTGTGTTACTTCAAAATACAATCAAATAAGATCAAAATACAGGTATAGTACTGGAATAAACCAAGTTTAAAGGGCAATGTGCCTTCCATTTATTTTCTATTTTAAATGAGTGGTGAGTCATGAAAAAGAGCTAATTCATTTCAGGGAGTGAACAGTTCTGACCCAATCTCTGAAAAGAACAGTTTTGCCCATCTCTAGTACGTAGCAGTCAGCCCGTTACAACGCGAGAGACTGTAGCAGGTCCCCTTTGAGGTAGGCCTCCGCGCAGCGCATGCTCTACAGACGAGACAGCGGCGGCGTCACAGAGCGGGGGGGGCGGTACTCACCGGCGTAGACGAGGATGCAGGCGGCGAGGGTGAGCGCCACGGCGGAGGAGGCGACGCCGGTGTCTGCGCCCGCCCCCGCGCCCGCCCCCGCCCCCAGGCCGCCGGCGACGACGCCGGGGGCGGCCTCGGGGGCCATGAGCAGCGTGGCCAGGTGCAGCGAGGCGAGCACCGTGCACAGCGCCAGCAGCAGGCCCAGCAGGTGCGTCATGTTGCTCTGGTTGGTGCGCAGGAAGTAGCGCTGGTACAGCATCTCCACCTGCCGGCAGCACCGCACAGCCAATCTGTACCACAGGCGCTCTGTTCAATAGTACAGGGTGATTCAAAAAGAATACCACAACTTTAAAAATGCGTATTTAATGAAAGAAACATAATATAACCTTCTGTTATACATCATTACAAAGAGTATTTAAAAAAGTTTTTTTTCACTCAAAAACAAGTTCAGAGATGTTCAATATGGCCCCCTCCAGACACTCGAGCAATATCAACCCGATACTCCTACTCGTTCCACACTCTCTGTAGCACATCAGGCGTAACAGTTTGGATAGCTGCTGTTATTTCACGTTTCAAATCATCAATGGTGGCTGGGAGAGGTGGCCGAAACACGATATCCTTAACATACCCCCATAAGAAAAAATCGCAGGGGGTAAGATCAGGGCTTCTTTGAGGCCAGTGATGAAGTGCTCTGTCACGGGCTGCCTGGCGGCCGATCCATAGCCTCGGGTAGTTGACGTTCAGGTAGTTACGGACAGATAAGTGCCAATGTGGTGGCGCTCCATCCTGCTGAAATATGAATTGTTGCGCTTTTTGTTCGAGCTGAGGGAACAGCCAATTCTCTAACATCTCCAGATACTGTAGTCCAGTTACAGTAGCACCTTCGAAGAAAAAGGGACCAAAAACTTTATTGGCTGAAATGGCACAGAAAACGTTCACCTTAGGCTAGTCACGTTCATACTGAGTTGTTTCCCGCGGATTCTCGTCGATTCACTTCTCTCGTACTCAATAACACAAAAAGCTTTCTGTTGAGCGGTCGCCATCTTAGCATCAAATGACGCTGACGCCTAGTCAACAGCGCCTCAAGCGAACAAATGTACAACTAAATTAAACTTTGTAGCTCCCTTAATTCGCCGACAGATAGTGCTTAGCTCTGCCTTTTGTCGTTGCAGAGTTTTAAATTCCTAAAGTTGTGGTATTCTTTTTGAATCACCCTGTAGATTACGATACATACACTGATTAGTGAAATGTACGATTCCATTGACTTTCCAGCTATGTTTCTTTGGTATATGGCTGATTAAAAATGGACTCTTTCAGATCGATATACAATATATGATCAAAAGTATCTTGACACCAGGCTGAATATGACTTGCAAGTTACTGGCGCCCTCCATAGTAACGCTGGTATTCAATGTGGTGTTTGCCCACCTTAGTATTGATGTCAACTTCCACTCTGGTAGGCATACCTTCAATCAGGCTCTGTATGGTTTGTTGACGAATGGGAAGCCACTCTTCACGGAGTGCTGCACTGAAGAGAGGTGTCAATATCGGTCGGTGAGGCCTGGCACGATGTCGGCGTTCCAAAACATGCCGAAGATGTTCTATAGGATTCAGGTCATGACTCTGTGCAGGCGAGTCCATTACAGGGATGACATTGAAGTGTGCATTATGAATAGGTATACGGTAGCGTTGAAAGATGCAACCGCCATCCCCGAATTGCTCTTCAACAGTGGGGAGCAAAGAGCAAAAAGGTGCTTAAAACATCAGTGTAGGCCTGTCCCACGCAAAACAACAAGGGGTGCAGGCCCTTCCATGAAGAACACGAACACGCCATAACACAACCGCCGGCCGGGGTGGCCGAGCGGTTCTAGGCGCTACAGCCTGGAACCGCGAGACCGCTACGGTCGCAGGTTCGAATCCTGCCTCGGGCGTGGATGTGTGTGATGTCCTTAGGTTAGTTAGGTTTAAGTAGTTCTAAGTGCAAGGGGACTGATGACCTCAGAAGTTAAATCCCATAGTGCTCAGAGCCATTTGAACCATTTGAACACCACCGCCTCCGACTTTTTCTGCTGGCACTACACACGCTCCCAGATGGCGTTCAGCGGGCGTTCGCCATACCCACACCCTGCCATCGGATCGCCGCAGTGTGTGCCATTATTCGTCACTCCGCAGAACGTATTTCCAACGTTTAATCGTCCAGTGTTTAGGTTCCTTACACCACGCGAGGCGTCGTTTGGCATTTACCGGTGTGATATATGGCATATGAGCGACCGCTCGACCATGAAATCCTAGTTTTTTCACCTGCTGCCTAATTGTCATAGTACTTGCAATGGCCAGCCGGGATGGCCGAGCGGTTCTAGGAGCTACAGTCTGGAACCGCGTGACCGCTACGGTCGCAGGTTCATATCCTGCCTCGGGCATGGATGTGTGTGATGTCCTTAGGTTAGTTAGGTTTAAGTAGTTCTAAGTTCTAGGGGACTGATGACCTCAGATGTTAAGTCCCATAGTGCTCAGAGCAATTTGAACTTGCAGTGGATCCTGATGGAGTTTGGAATTTCTGTGTGATGGTCTGGACAGATGTCCGCCTATTACGCATTAAGACCGTCTTGAACTGTCGGCGGTTTCTGTCAGTCAACACACGAGGTCGGCCTGTACGATTTGGTGCTGTACGTGTCCCTTCACGTTTCCAATTCACTATCACATAAACAGTGGACTTAGAGGTGTTTGGGAGTGTGCAAATCTCGCGTACAGACGTATGACACAAGTGACACCGTATCAAATGACCAAGTTCGAAGTACGCAAATTCCGCGGAGCGGCCCATTCTGCTCTCTCACGATGTCTAATGTCTACTGAGGTTGCTGATATGGAGTACCTGGCAGTACGTGGCAACAAAATGCACCTAATGTGATAAATGTACGTTTTGGTGGGTGTCCGGGTAATTTTGATCACATAGTGTGCATTTCTGAGGCAGAACATTAGACCAGCTCTTTTTCTACTTTCCAAACAAAGCACCGATTCTGCGAGAGCTTGACAGTATTCAAGACGTATGTGGCACGGGATGTCTCTACAGTGCCCAAACAATTCCCGCAAATTATGGTATGTTGATTTACACCCACGCAGCTGGTACTGGATATTTCTTCTAGTGGATACAGATCATGCACATTGCTGGCCAAGACGTCAGTGTGAGTTCACCATAATGCCCCTCAAACCACTGCAGCTCGATTCTGACCTCGCGAGACAGACAGTTATCCTGCTTGAAGTTGTCATCGCTGTAAGGGGAGCCTTGTTCAGGCATGAGGCACTGCAGGTGTCCAGAAGAACGTTGCTCTCACGAAGACTTCGATTACCAGAAATCCCACGGAAGCCCAATTCAGTGCACCCCATAGCATAATTATGGCTTCACGGGCCTGCATCCCAGTGAGCGTTTACGAGGGGCGTTTGAAAAGTCCGTCCGATGCTGTTCTAATTTGTTGATCCCTTCCGAATAATAGGAATTGTTCAAGTCTGCAAAATAGCTATTATTTGCTGCAATCACCCCCACGTTTGAATAAAATCTTTGTCTCGCCATGCATTTCTTCAAATTGGGGAAGAAATAGTAGTCCGAGGGAGCCAAGTCTGGAGAATAGGGGGGACGTGAAACGAGTTGGAATCCTATTTCCATTAATTTTGTTACCACAACTGCTGGGGTGTGGGCTGTTGCATTGTAGTGATGGAAAAGGAGTTTTTTGCGGTCCAATCGCCGACGTTTTTCTTGCAGCTCGGTTTTCAAACGGTACAATAACGATGAATAGTATGTGCCTATAATAGTTTTACTATTTTCCAGATAGCCGATGAGGATTATCCGTTGCGAATCCCAAAAGACAGTCACCATAACCTTTCCGGCCGAAGGAATGGTCTTCGCCTTGTTTGGTGCAGATTCTCCCTTCGTTTAGATTGTTGTTTGGTCCCAGGGTATAGTAATGTATCCATGTTTCATCCACAGTGACGAAACGACGTTTAAAGTCCTGCGGATTTTTGCTGAACCGCTGCAAACCATCCTTGCAACACTTCACACGATTCCATTTTTGGTCAAGGGTGAGCAATCGCGGAACCCGTTTTGCGGATAGCTATCTCATGGCCAAATGCTTATGCAAAATATTACGTACCCATTCATTCGAGATGCCCACAGCACTAGAAATCTCACACACCTTAACTCTTCTGCCATCTATCACCATATCATGGATTTTATCAATGATTTCTGGAGTCGTAACCTCCACAGGGCGTCCAGACGTTCAGCATCACTTGCGCCCATATGGCCACTCCAGAAATTTTGAAACCACTTATAAACTGTTCTAATCGAAGGTGCAGAGTCACCGTAATGTTTATCAAGCTCCTCTTTCGTCTCCTGAGGCGTTTTGCCCTTCATAAAGTAATATTTAATCACCACGCGAAACTCTTTTCCGTCAATTTTTTGACAATCACGCCATTTCCTCGATTCACACGAATGCCAAACACAAAGAAATAGACCAATATGGCTGAAACTTGGTGTGAGTTCTTTCCAAAGATGCTACTAGCTAAACATGACCTCGATACCCGCCGGTGGTGCCATCTCTCGGACTTTGCACGCACTTTTCAAACGCCCCTCCTAGTGCAGCGATTCGCCTGGTTCAAAAATCAAATGGCTCTGAGCACTATGGGACGTAACACCTGAGGTCAGCAGTCCTAACTAACCTAAGGAGAGCACACACATCCATGCCCGAGGCAGGATTCGAACCTGCGACCGTAGCAGCAGCGCGGTTCCGGACTGAAGCGCCTAGAACCGCTCGGTCACATAGACCGGCCATTCGCCTGGATGAAGGCGTGTAAGGAACCAAACATCGACCTGGTGTAGGAAGAAACGCAATTCATTCGCCACATGACACATTTCTATTGATCTACGTCGATACCTCAGTGATGATGTGCCCATTGCAGTAACAGGTGACAATGTCGTTGGGTCAACACAGGCATATACGAGGGTCATGTAATGTGGTGCTCCATCTTCAACAGTGGGTTTTGAAAGATCTTCTCGAAAACACTTGTGCCTGCACCAACATTGTATTCTGTCACCACAGATCGCTGCCTATCCCGGATTACTCACCTGGTGATCCTCCTACCTTTACGTGTTGTGATGAGATGTGGTCGTCCAATACGACACAGCCTAAGCGTTAGGCCGAGCGGTTCTAGGCGCTTAAATCCGGGACCGGGCTGCTGCTACAGTTGCAGCTTCGAAAACCTGCCTCAGGCATGGATGTGTGTGATGTCCTTAGGTTAGTTTACGTCGTTCTAAGTCTACGGGACTGATGACCTCAGATGTTAAGTCCCGTAGTGCTCAGAGCCATTTGAACCATCTGAACCTACGCGTTACTTCACCACCCTTCAACCACTTCCCACAGTTGCTCAAGACAGTAGTGCGCCAAAAGACGGCCAACTTCGCCGTTTCAGAGATTCTCGTTCCCAGCCGCGGCGCCACAACAATGTGCCCTTTATGAGAACCTCCTACACCAGCAGATTCCCTCCTTTGCGGCCGGTATGTTTGCATTGATGACTCCCGATTGCTACATTGTTCCTGTGGTGTCACCGCCAGACAGCACACCCGCTAGGTGGTAGATTTAAATCGGCCGCGGTCCGCTAGTATACGACGGACCCGCGTGTCGCCACTGTCAGTGATTGCAGACCGAGCGCCGCCACACGGCAGGTCTAGAGAGACGTCCTAGCACTCGCCCCAGTTGTACAGCCGACTTTGCTAGCGAAGCTACACTGACAAATACGCTCTCATTTGCCGAGACGATAGTTAGCATAGCCTTCAGCTACGTCATTTGCTACGACCTAGCAAGGCGCCATTACCAGTTTATATTGAGGTATTAAAACCTGTACCGTCAAGAGCGATGTACACCAATTACGGATTAAAGTTAAGTATTACATCAACTACGTACTTTATTTGCTACTATCAAGTTCCTTAACTCTTCCAGAGCTCACGCCAGTCCGCGTGAGTATAACGCGTGCATTTCGGCCTCCTTTAGCAACCCGGTGTTGGCTCTTCTCCCAACACACCAGTTCCCCTACTGGGTCGTCTGCCAGTAATTCCACCAGGAGCATTCAACCATGCCGCGGGCGTTGCTGATAATGTGGTGATAATGTTTTGGCTCCTGAGTGTATTGTTCCGGAACATTTATTTGAAATTTCATGCATTTTCATGTTTTCTGTAGTATTTTCGAAATCTGTTTATCTCTTTGACTTTAAAGACAGTGAACCGATGGATATTGTAGAAAAAAATGTGTGTGGTCATGGGGGAAGCCCCGTCAGAGAGGTCCACCACATGAGCATCTAGGGAAGTGATTCCGGTGGTGGTTTCCCGTTGCCTTCCACTGGTGATGAACTGATAATGAGGACGACACCCAGTCGCTGAGCGGGGAAAAAAAATCTCCGACCCAGCTGGGAATCGAACCCGGGCCCCTTAGCGTAAGAGACTGCCGCACTGACCACTCAGCTATTAGGGTGGATAATATTGTAGAAATGGATGTTAACTCTGAGATCCCAAAAGCAATCGGATACCGTCTAATATCGTGTTGCACCTCCTTTCCCTCGATGTGGCATGGTCTCAACAAGTTGTTCGAAGTCCCCTGCAAAATTATTGAGCCATGCCGCCTGTATGGCCGTCCACATTTGCAGAAGCGTTGCCGGTGCAGTATTTTGTTCACGAACTGACCTCTCGATTACGCCCCATAAATGTTCCATGGAATTCATGTTCAGCGATTTGGGTTCCAAAATAATTTGCTCGAACTGTTCAGAATGTTCTTCAAACCGGTTGCGAACAACTGTGGCCCAGTGAATTGGCGCATTGTCTTCCACAAAAATCCCATCCTCGTTTGGGAACATGAAGTACACGAACGGCTGGAAATGGTGTCCAAGTAGCCGAACATAACCACTTCCAGTCAATGACCGGTTCAGTTGGACCAGAGGACGCAGTCCATTCCATGTAAACACAGCCCACAGCATTATGGAGCCACCACCAGCTTCACCCTTGTTGACAACTTTGGACGACGGGTTCGTGGGTTCTGCGCCACACCCGAACCCTACCACCATCTCTTACCGACGGATATCGGGAGTCATCTGACAGGCCCCAGGTTTTCCGGTCGTGTACGATTCAACCGATACTGTCACCGGTCCAGGAGAGGAGCTGCAGACGACATTGTGCTGTTAGCGAAGGCACTCACGCCGGTCTTCTTCTGCCGTAGCCCATTGACGCCAAATTTCGTAGCGCCGTTCTCACGGACACTTTCGTCCTACGTTCGACATTGGCTATTTCACGCATTGATTGTCTGTTAGCACTAACAACTCTACGCAAACGAGGCTGCTCTCGGCCGTCGGCCACTGCGTTTTCCGTGGTGAGAGGTGATGCCTGAAATGGGGTATTCTCGGCACATTCTTGACACAGTGGATACCGGAATATTGAATTGCTAACGATACCCGCAATGGAATGTCTCTTGCGTCTATCTCCAACTACCAGCCCAAGTTCAAAGCCTGTTAATTCTCATAGAGAGGCTGTAATCACGTCGCAAACCTTTTCATAGGAATCACCGGAGTGGATGGAGCTGGGTGGTCAGCGTGACGGATTGGCGTCCTATGGGCCCGGGTTCGCTTCCCGGCAGGGTGTTGTGTTGTCTTCATCATCATTTCATCCCCATCCAACGAGCAGGTCGCCCAATGTGGCGTCGAATGTAACGAGACCTGCACCAAAGCGGCCAGTTCTAGGGGACTGATGACCTCAGATGTTAATTCCCATAGTGTTCAGAGCCATTTGAACCATTTATTATATGCGGAGGTAGGAAATCACGGGAACAACTGAAACAGTGCATCACTTCACTGCAGTTTGCATTTATTGTAACACTTGATAACAGAACAAGAAAATGTCGCATGTTACACTTGACAGATAGTAGCACTAGAACAATAATAAACACCTGATTCAGTTTCCTACACTTTAGTTAAAGTTCAACAGGCGAACCCAGTTTACCTTCCCTCATAAATATAAATATGAGCGTAGGCGCGTTAATGAACTGGTTATGAAACAGTCAATTATAACGTCAAGGCACGCACATTCCATTTAAACTGAAAATAATTAGCAAGTTTACACACTGACTAGAACATAATGGTGAATACCAGGAAAGTGCACCGTCCACAACACCTTGCGGCGACAGTTAACCTCCAGTAATTTCCTTTTTTTGCAATATGACATTAAGTACAGCTCAATAGTGACAAAGAAACATTTAGATTCCACCGATTTTATATATATATATATATATATATATATATATATATATATATATATATATATATAAATTGGACATTGACAGTCTATAGTCAAAGGAGCCGCACTCCATCTAACATCCTAAAAATGGCAACAATGGCTACCTAGAGTAACAAAATTAAGAATAGCATTCTTATAGATTGACTAGAATAAAGGAATAAATAACACATACAGGGCTTCTGGCGGCCGACAAACTGTGTTGGGCTATTGATCAGTGATTAATTTAAGCTAGCCACATACGATAACCAGTTTAGCGCCGTATTTAAAGACAAGCGTCGAGCAAGAACCCTGGTCAGAAGGTAATCGAACCAGTGCTAATTTACAAATAACTACAGCATTGAGAATAACTGATGACAGTTGACCATTACAGACCTGGTGTACGATGGACAGTCAATAGACTGAACCCTCAGCTGAAACCCAAGTATAACGCTGAGCGGCGAAAGGCCCAGCCCAAAGCATGTTTAGCGCAAATACCTAGTTTGAGAACAAAACAACCATGAAACAATAGGATGATATTTGCAGCTTGCAGTACAAATGCCAGAGCCCGATTATAGCGTTAAACCAAGGCAACAGTCAAAACTGGCAGGATTCCCTTCCACGGCAGACGTGCCAACAATTCCGTTCACACCTCAGAATCAACTAGCGAAACGTAAGTCACTGACACATTTCAAATAATATTTTAAAACAACATACTTAAATATCTTTGTTTACCACAATCCTTAATTATTTCACAGGTTAGGCTCCATTATTGATGCCACGTAAATGAGGTAGCAAGTTAAGTTCTACAATTCCAGCCGGCCGGAGAGGCCGAGAGGTTCTAGGTGCTTCAGTGTGGAACCGCGCGATCGCTACCGTCGCAGGTTCGAATGCTGCCTCGGGCATGGATGTGTGTGATGTCCTTAGGTGAGGTAGGTTTAAGTAGTTTTCTAGGGGACTGATGACCTCAGAAGTTAAGTCCCATAGTACTCAAAGCCATTTGAACAATTCTACTCTGCCATTTAACACGCATCGTGACGAGGAAAGAAAGAATCCAGCTAGTTAAATGAAAGTCATTACTTGGATTCAGTATTTAACGACGCGCTTAAAATCAGCAGACGAAGGTGAGAGTCAAGTTTACACTCGCAAGCAGCACACGCAGAACACGAGCATACGGTGATCATCAAATAAACTGCTCCTTGTTCAGTCATTCACAAATAATCTTCACCGAATTACTACAGACGCCGGAAACCCACTTGCTTGGAAATGACGCAAATAATGCTCAAAACGTCTTACTTTAAGTCCGATGACATGCGCATGAGAGGAGCTTCAATGGACAACCAGGCCTCATCCCCTCGGATCCACCTGCGACCAAGACAGTAACATTGGCTGCTATCGCGGCTATAACGATGCACCACACCCGACACGAGTCACACGAAGCCATCAACAAAACGGCGTCCACTCCTGTACGCTCCCAGACATCCGCAATCAGAGTCCCTCCTCCCGACGCTCTCCCGCTAAAACCGCCCTCTGGCTAGGGTAAGGAAACAGCAGAGCACGAAGCGGGAATTTCAAAAGGAACGCGCTGGAGACAAAGAGAAAACGCAGAGAACCAACCGTGACATTTCATCACGGTTCAGATCACATGAGCAACGGCCTTGCCGCAGTGGATACACCGTTTCCCGTGAGATCGCCGAAGTTAAGCGCTATCGGGCGTGGCCGGCGCTCGGATGGGTGACCATGCAGCCGCCACATGCGCTGTTGCCATTTTTCGGGGTGCACTCAGCCTCGTGATGCCAATTGAGGAGCTACTCGACCGAACAGGAGCGGCTTCGGTCAAGAATACCATCATAACGACCGGGAGAGCGGTGTGCTGACCCCACGCCCCTCCTATCTGCTTCCTCCTCTGAGGATGACACGGTGGTCGGATGGTCCCGGTAGGCCACTTCAGATCCCACGACCGATGAGCTGTCTTCTGCGTTGGGGACACAACTCTGGAAAGGACGGTTAGGGACTCTTATCCAATCTCTACAGATCTCTCCACCTTCCAGATGTGACTTCCAACATGACAACGTACTACACTCCTGGAAATTGAAATAAGAACACCGTGAATTCATAGTCCCAGGAAGGGAAACTTTATTGACACATTCCTGGGGTCAGATACAGCACATGATCACACTGACAGAACCACAGGCACATACACACAGGCAACAGAGCATGCACAATGTCGGCACTAGTACAGTGTATATCCACCTTTCGCAGCAATGCAGGCTGCAATTCTCCCATGGAGACAATCGTAGAGATGCTGGATGTAGTCCTGTGGAACGGCTTGCCATGCCATTTCCACCTAGCGCCTCAGTTGGACCAGCGTTCGTGCTGGACGTGCAGACCGCGTGAGACGACGCTTCATCCAGTCCCAAACATGCTCAATGGGGGACAGATCCGGAGATCTTGCTGGCCAGGGTAGTTGACTTACACCTTCTAGAGCACGTTGGGTGGCACGGGATACATGCGGACGTGCATTGTCCAGTTGGAACAGCAAGTTCCCTTGCCGGTCTAGGAATGGTAGAACGATGGGTTCGATGACGGTTTGGATGTACCGTGCACTATTCAGTGTCCCCTCGACGATCACCAGTGGTGTACGGCCAGTGTAGGAGATCGCTCCCCACACCATGATGCCGAGTGTTGGCCCTGTGTGCCTCGGTCGTATGCAGTCCTGATTGTGGCGCTCACCTGCACGGCGCCAAACACGCATACGACCATCATTGGCACCAAGGCAGAAGCGACTCTCATCGCTTAAGACGACACGTCTCCATTCGTCCCTCCATTCACGCCTGTCGCGACACCACTGGAGACGGGCTGCACGATGTTGGGGCGTGAGCGGAAGATGGCCTAACGGTGTGCGGGACCGTAGCCCAGCTTCATGGAGACGGTTGCGAATGGTCCTCGCCGATACCCCAGGAACAACAGTGTCCCTAATTTGCTGGGAAGTGGCGGTGCGGTCCCCTACGGCACTGCGTAGGATCCTACGGTCTTGGCGTGCATCCGTGCGTCGCTGCGGTCCGGTCCCAGGTCGACGGGCACGTGCACCTTCCGCCGACCACTGGCGACAACATCGATGTACTGTGGAGACCTCACGCCCCACGTGTTGAGCAATTCGGCGGTACGTCCACCCGGCCTCCCGCATGCCCACTATACGCCCTCGCTCAAAGTCCGTCAACTGCACATACGGTTCACGTCCACGCTGTCGCGGCATGCTACCAGTGTTAAAGACTGCGATGGAGCTCCGTATGGCACGGCAAACTGGCTGACACTGACGGCGGCGGTGCACAAATGCTGCGCAGCTAGCGCCATTCGACGGCCAACACCGCGGTTCCTGGTGTGTCCGCTGTGCCGTGCGTGTGATCATTGCTTGTACAGCCCTCTCGCAGTGTCCGGAGCAAGTATGGTGGGTCTGACACACCGGTGTCAATGTGTTCTTTTTTCCATTTCCAGGAGTGTAGGTCCCCAGTGATTTCATTGTCGAGCGGCTGCTCGTAACCCACTCTTCACGCCGGTAAATGCGAAACGACGCCTTGCTTGGTGTAAGGACCGTAAACATTGGACTACTGAACAGTGGAAAAACGTTGTGTGGAGTGACGAATCACGGTACACAATGTGGCGATCCGATGGCAGGGTGTGGGTATGGGGAATGCCCGATGAACTTCATCTGCCAGCGTGTGTAGTGCCAACAGTAAAATTCGGAGGCGGTGGTGTTATGGTGTGTTTGCGTTTTTCATTGAGAGGCTTGCACCCCTTGTTGTTTTGGGTGGCACTATCACGACACAGGCCTACACTAATGTTTTAAGCACCTTCTTGCTTCCCACTGTTGAAGAGCAATTCGGGGATGGCGATTGCATTTATCAACACGATCGAGCACCTGTTCATAATGCACGACCTGTGGCGGCATGGTTACACGATAATATCCCTGTAATGGATTGTCCTGCACAGAGTCCTTCCTACAGAACACCTTTGGGATTTTTTGGAATGGCGACTTCGTGCCAGGCCTCACCGACCGACATCGACACCTCTCCTGAGTGCAGAAGTCCGCGAAGAATGGGCTGCCATTCCGCAAGAAACCTTCGAGCACCTGACTGAACGTATGCCTGCGAGAGTGGAAGCTGTCATCACGCAACACGATATTGAATTCCAACAATACCGAAAGAGGGCGCCACGAACTTGTATGTCATTTCCATCCAGGTGTCCAGATACTTTTGATCACATAGTGTATGTTAGCCATTACACTACTGTAACAGTATAATTAACACAGCTTTATGGACTACCCTACTCTCATGTTCCTTCGGAAACTAGACCAACCCTTCTTAAATCTTCGCTATTGCTGAGGCTCTCCAGTACTGTACTAAGGCACTCTGTGTAGCTGTATTACCTACAATGCTTCAGTGGTGTGATAGCTCACACATCTGGCAGACCTGGGTTCAAGTCCTGCCTGCAGCCCCAATTTTTCATTCATTCCTTCAGCTTCTATCATTATTGTAGATAATGTTGAGATTCATATGTCTCAAGGAAAATTTAATTCTATCAGACTTTTGGATAGGATGATTGAAAAACATTTAGGTTAAGAAAATTGTCACTTGTAGCAGCAAATGTCATTTTCTTGTCCACAAAATCGAGTCAAAAGGTTACGCTGACAGAGTGTACAATGACAGAGAATTCAATTTTGAATGTCGGCATGCATTGCGCTCGAAATGATATCTACCGTTCCCGTTCTACGAAAGTACGGGAGTCGAGAAGAAACCTGTTTATAAGTTTTGGGTTATATTCTTTGTAGTTAAGCGATCTCTGGACCGTATAGTAATCCTTTCGTAACCAAAAAGCGGTCCTCCTCTATCTTCTTCGTGACCATGGCGGTTCTGCGGACCTTTTCGGCAGATTCGTCATCTGCTGCGCTGCTCTTTCGACACACCTTTCCTCTGCTCTGGTACAGAAATTGTAACAGTTTGGTCCAATGACGAGTTCGAGCACGTCTATAATTTCCTTAACGCCTGTTATGCCGTCGTTGAAATTACGTATGTTCTGTTTTTCCCACGCTGTGAATGGTTTTCCAAGGCACTTTTTTACAAATCGCCCTGTTGCTCGATAACGGAGTTCCTGGCGAATTTGTAGTGAAACACTACAATATAGCAGACATCACAGAGAACATTTTAAGCCAAAAACATCGATTTTTTGAATTTCCAAAGATAACTTCTCCCTTAACTCCTAAGTGCACACGCGTATTTTTGTGGCGTCACTACAAGCTTAAGGTAGTAGTTACCCAACTTTGAAAAAAATATATATATATATATATATATATATATATATATATATATATATATATATATATATATATACACTCCTGGAAATGCAAAAAAGAACACATTGACACTGGTGTGTCAGACCCACCATACTTGCTCCGGACACTGCGAGAGGGCTGTACAAGCAATGATCACACGCACGGCACAGCGGACACACCAGGAACCGCAGTGTTGGCCGTCGAATGGCGCTAGCTGCGCAGCATTTGTGCACCGCCGCCGTCAGTGTCAGCCAGTTTGCCGTGGCATACGGAGCTCCATCGCAGTCTTTAACACTGATAGCATGCCGCGACAGCGTGGACGTGAACCGTATGTGCAGTTGACGGACTTTGAGCGAGGGCGTATAGTGGGCATGCGGGAGGCCGGGTGGACGTACGGCCGAATTGCTCAACACGTGGGGCGTGAGGTCTCCACAGTACATCGATGTTGTCGCCAGTGGTCGGCGGAAGGTGCACGTGCCCGTCGACCTGGGACCGGACCGCAACGACGCACGGATGCACGCCAAGACCGTAGGATCCTACGCAGTGCCGTAGGGGACCGCACCGCCACTTCCCAGCAAATTAGGGACACTGTTGTTCCTGGGGTATCGGCGAGGACCATTCGCAACCGTCTCCGTGAAGCTGGGCTACGGTCCCGCACACCGTTAGGCCGTCTTCCGCTCACGCCCCAACATCGTGCAGCCCGCCTCCAGTGGTGTCGCGACAGGCGTGAATGGAGGGACGAATGGAGACGTGTCGTCTTCAGCGATGAGAGTCGCTTCTGCCTTGGTGCCAATGATGGTCGTATGCGTGTTTGGCGCCGTGCAGGTGAGCGCCACAATCAGGACTGCATACGACCGAGGCACACAGGGCCAACACCCGGCATCATGGTGTGGGGAGCGATCTCCTACACTGGCCGTACACCACTGGTGATCGTCGAGGGGACACTGAATAGTGCACGGTACATCCAAACCGTCATCGAACCCATCGTTCTACCATTCCTAGACCGGCAAGGGAACTTGCTGTTCCAACAGGACAATGCACGTCCGCATGTATCCCGTGCCACCCAACGTGCTCTAGAAGGTGTAAGTCAACTACCCTGGCCAGCAAGATCTCCGGATCTGTTCTCCATTGAGCATGTTTGGGACTGGATGAAGCGTCGTCTCACGCGGTCTGCACGTCCAGCACGAACGCTGGTCCAACTGAGGCGCCAGGTGGAAATGGCATGGCAAGCCGTTCCACAGGACTACATCCAGTATCTCTACGATCGTCTCCATGGGAGAATAGCAGCCTGCATTGCTGCGAAAGGTGGATATACACTGTACTAGTGCCGACATGGTGCATGCTCTGTTGCCTGTGTGTATGTGCCTGTGGTTCTGTCAGTGTGATCATGTGATGTATCTGACCCCAGGAATGTGTCAATAAAGTTTCCCCTTCCTGGGACAATGAATTCACGGTGTTCTTATTTCAATTTCCAGGAGTGTATATATATGTCTGAATAGTTTCATGATATATATTGAAACTATTCAGAAAATGGGAATGAACGTGTGTGCATGACGACAATGGCGTATTTTAAAGATGTATTTCATGGTTTTTTAAGACGTGAACTCTCACTTATCATAATGACAAAAATGAAATCTCACAAAGGCAGTGTTTGCCTTTTGTATCTAATCAGAATCATAGGCAATACGTTCCTTGCAAAGTTTTCCTTACATACTGTCCTGCAGCAACTCCTGCACGTAGTTTAGGTATTCTCGTTCGTTTTCGAGGGACACATCTCCCAGATGATAATCCCGCTTTCTTCCGTCTTGGGTCTTCCACTCCAGTGATGGGCTTGACAGCAGATTTTATAAAAGAGGGCAAGTGTTTGTGTGTGGCATAGATTTTTTTCCATAGAGTGGCATCGTTTTCTTTACAGTGTCTGCCGTTTGCTGAGTACTTCCATTATGATCACTCTCTAAAGTCCGGTCCATTCACTATCACACGCATTAGTCATCTCACGTTTGCTTTCCCGGTGTTTTACATAGGAAACCACGTCTTTATCACATTCGAACCTGGAATCTATGCAAAACGTTAGGTGGCCACAGTGGCTGCGTTATCACATGCACGAGTTATTTTTCAGCCAGGGACTAGAAGATAACAACTTTACTCAACAAGATTAGACTGGGGAACTTACACATTGTTGCAGATAGGTACAGTTCTTGGAAGGTATGTGGAAGGTCGTAGAATTCACCTAAAAGTAAAATTTTTGAAAACATTAAAAGATTGAAAACAGTCTCGATCGCAACTTTTTATTTTTATCGGAGTGACCGGTTTCGATTCCATTTAAGAACCATCTTCAGACTCCAGAACGGTGGGTGGAGTCCTGGTGCAAGTTGCGCCGACCCTCGTCGCTGGAATAACAGCACCCACCGTTCTGGAGTCTGAAGATGGTTCTTAAATGGAATCGAAACAGGTCACTCCAATAAAAATAAAAAGTTGTGATCAAGTGGGTTTTCAATCTTTAAATTTCATCTAAAAGTGCTACCAACGTATCAAAGCTATAGTGGAGTTGGGAAGAGACAGCAATGGAAAACTGCATGAAAGCAACGATAGAGTTCGTGAACTAACATCAACACACTGGAGTTCTTGCAAAGCCCGTCAAGTAGCGAACCTATAGCGCTTTGTCACTGCTCTACAACGGGTGTACGTTTTCACCATCGGACAGTCACTGGAGAAGCGATCGTCGTTCTTTGACGATAGATCGCTTCACTCTAAGCGAGTGGCTCCATTTCGGTTCATCAGCTATGCTGTCTGTCGCGCGTCTCATTTCCTGCTCTGCAGAGAGACAGGCAGAGAGGGGGGAGAGGGGGGAGGTGAGAAGAGAGAGAGAGAGAGAGAGAGAGAGAGAGAGAGAGAGAGAGAGAGAGAGAGAAACAGTTCCGTCAAAAGGAATTTCTGTGCGCAGAACAGCTCAGAGCTGGAGAGGGCATTGAATATGGACCGAGACAGTAACAAAGTGAAAACGTAATAGATGGGACGCTATAGGGATGCTGAATCAAATATTTCGTGTTTCAGGAAAAGCTGAAGTCTTTTGTATATCCTGCTATTTCACATACACTTGTCAGCCAGAAACATTATGGCTACCGGTTCAATAGCGTGTAGTTCCATTTTTGAAACACAGTACAACAGAGATTATGCCTGCCATAGATTCAACAAGTGACTGGCAGGATCCCATAAATTCCGGAAGTATGTCGCACCAAATGTTTTTTCGGAGGTCAAGCAGCTCCCGCAGATTACGGGATGGTGGTTTATGGATACGCGGCTGGCACCCGATATCTGTTCCAGTACTTACTGATCAGGCACACTTGCTGGCCAAGACGTGTCAGTTCACCATAATGCCCCTCAAACCACTACAGCACGATTCTGACCTTGTGACACGAACAGTTATCTTGCTGGAAGATGTCGTCGCCATAGGAGGAGACTTCAAGCATGCATGCGGTCCGCAGTAATTTCTACATAGTTCATTGATGGCGTGATGCCTACGATTACCACCACATGGAAACCCAACTCAATGTACCCCACTGTACTGTACGAGGGTCACTGCAAAAGAAATGCAAACTATTTTTACTAAAATTCACCTTTTATTCTACATGTATGAAAGTTTTACGGTGTGTAGATACATCATTTAGGAACAATATTTTCATTTATCCACATAATTTTCATCCGTCTCAACTGCCTTACGCCATATTGGAACCAGCGCCTGTATACCCGCACGGTAAAATTCTGGAGCAACCTGTTGGAGCCACTGTTTGGCAGCGTGCACAAGGGAGTCATCATCTTCAAACCTTGTTCCACGAAGAGAGTCTTTCAGTTTCCCAAAGAGATGATAGTCACATGGAACCGGGTCAGGACTGTAAGGCTGGTTTTCGTTGTTGTCCATCGGAGTTTTGTGTTCACTTCCGCAGTTTTTTGACTGACATGTGGCCGTGCATTGTCGTGCAACAGCAAAACATCCTGTTTTTGCCGATGTGGTCGAACACGTCTCAGTCGATCTTGAAGTTTCTTCAGTGTCGTCACATATGCATCAGAATTTATGGTGGTTCCACTTGGCACGATGTCCACAAGCAAGAGTCATTCGGAATCGAAAAATACTGTAGCTATAACTTTTCCAGCAGAAGATGTGGTTTTGAATTTTTTTTTCTTGGTGAATTTGCACGATGCCACTCCATTGATTGCCTCTTCGTCTCTGGTGAAAAATAATGGAGCCATGTTTCATCACCTGTCACAATTCTTCCAAGAAATTCATCTTCACTATTTTCGTACTGTTCCAAACGTTCGCTGCATACCGTTTTTCTTGTTTCTGTGTGAGCCACTGTCAACATCCTGAGAACCCACCTGGCACAAACCTTTTTTAACGTCAACACTTTCAGTATTCTGCAAACACTTCCTTCCCCTATCCCAACGTAGTGTGACGATTGGTTCACTGTGATGCGTCTGTCAGCAGTCACCAATTCGTTAACTCTCTGCACATTGTCTGGAGTATGTGCAGTACGAGGCCTGCCGCTACGAGGACGATCCTCAATATTGGCGTGCCCGCTTTCATCACGTAACCTGCTTGCCCACCGGCTAACTGTACTGCGATCGACAGCAGCATCTCCCTACACCTTTTTCAACCTCTTGTGGATGTTTCCCATTGCGTCGTTTCCACAGCACAGGAATTCTACGACAGCGCGTTGCTTCTGACGAACGTCAAGTGTAGCAGCCATCTTGAAGACATCCTGTGAAGGCGCCACTCACAGTAACAGGTTGAAGTAAGTTTGAAAAGAAGTGGGAAGGATGTATCTACACACTGTAAAACTTTCACACATGCAGAATGTAAACTATTTTTACAAAAATAGTGTGCATTTCTTTTGGAGTGAAGAGCCGCTCGACAATGAAATCCAAGTTTTCTCACCTCCCACCTAACTCTCATAGTACTTGCAATGGATACTGATGCAGTTTGGAATTCCAGTGTGATGGTCTGGATAGACGTCTGCCTATTACACATTACGACCCTCTTCAACTGTCGGCAGTCACTGTCAGTCAACAGACGAGGCCGGCCTGTACGCTTTTGTGCTGTACGTGTCCCTTCACGTTTCCACTCCACTGTCACATTGGAAACAGTGGACCTAGGGGCGTTTAGGAGTGTGGAAATCTCGCGTACAGACATAGGACACAACTGACATCAATCACCTGACCACGTTCCAAGTCCGTGACTTAAGCGGAGTTCCTCATTCTGCTCTCTCACGATGTCTAGTGACTACTGAGGCCATTGATTGGAACACCTGGCAGTAGGTGTCAGCACAATGCCCCTAATATGAAAAATGTATGTTTTTGGGGGTGTCGGATACTTTTGGCCGGCCGCGGTGGTCTAGCCGTTCTGGCGCTGCAGTCCGGAACCGCGGGACTGCTACGGTCGCAGGTTCGAATCCTGACTCGGGCATGGGTGTGTGTGATGTCCTTAGGTTAGTTAGGTTTAAGTAGTTCTAAGTTCTAGGGGACTTATGACCTAAGATGTTGAGTCCCATAGTGCTCAGAGCCATTTGAACCATTTGAGCCATTTTCGGATACTTTTGATGACATAAGTGTAGTAAGCAGATGACCCAGGTTCAATTCCCATCCAGAGCACAAATTTTAATTATTATCATGTGGCCTACCGGGACCATCCGACTACCGTGTCATCCTCAATGGAGGATGCGGATAGGAGGGGCGTGGGGTCAGCACACCGCTCTCCCAGTCGTTAAGATAGTATTCTTGACCGAAGCCGCCACTATTCGGTCGAGTAGCTCCTCAATTGGCATCACGAGGCTGAGTGCTCCCCGAAAAATGGCAACAGCGCATGGCGGCTGGATGGTCACGCCCGACAGCGCTTAATTTCGGTGATCTCACGGGAACCAGTGTAACCACTGCGGCACGGCCGTTGCGTTTCAATCACTATACCACTCACTGTAACCATATTATTAAACAAATTGAAAATTAAATAACGTATTGATATGAAATGCTTCTTATAATTTTAGCTTGACTGTTTCAGAAAATGCTACATTGCGGACCGAACTGCACAAACAGAATTTTTTTTATTCGACCGATTCCTGAAATAGCTTCTTCGGTATGAGACATTCATCAAAGTGGGTTAAATGGAAAGAAATGCATGTCTATAACTATCTGGTCTGTGGGAGTATCGCAAGGGCACGCTACCTCAAGTAGTAAGGACTGTGCATTGTAGAGGGAGCATTCTGGCGTTGAAAACAAATTTCGTACTGAAGGAGCCGTCACTTTTTCCCAGCAAATACACTAACGGAGAAAAATACCAACTCGAAAGAGGAGTAGTTCGAGACAAACAAAAGTGTGTGGGCGTGTTTCGACTCGTACATCTGAAGACGACGTCTGTTCAAATTTTGCGCCAGTAGCATAAGAACGGCGTTTGTGGTGCCACTATGAGTTATCCACGTTAGGTTTTCTTGAAATACGCAGTGTAACGGTAGTGAACGTTACTTACCTTTGATATCGCCTGTGATGAATTGATGTTAGTCAAGAATGCCTTTAAGATGACGAAGATGCCATTGCTGGTTGTGGATGATGCTGGAGATGTGTCAGATAATGTCCCATATGTGCTCGACTGGAGACAGATCTGGTGACTGAGTAGGCCATGCCAACATGCAAACACTGTCTGTAAAGCGGTATGTGTGCGCGCGTTATCCTGTTGGAAAACACCCCCTTGAGCTTGAACGAGGTCATGTGACAGGCCTACGAGAAGCTGAACGTTCCTTCTGCAATACCGCAGAAAGACTTGGCAGGAATGTACCCACTGTACAGATACATGATTGCTTTCTGCGGAGGTAATGGCAAGGTACAGTAGCAAGAATACTGGGTTCCAGAGCCTCACGTGGCACTACTGAGGAGGAAGACCGTCGTGTTAGGGGTATGGCTCTGTCGCATCGTACGGCATCTGTAGTAGCAATCTGAGGAGCAGTTGGAACCACAGTGACACAACGAACTGTCACAAGAAGGTTACTTCAAGGACAACTCCGAGCCACGCGCTCTGAAGCGTGAATTCCGCTGACCCCAAACCACAACCGTTTGGGACAGCGGAGTAGAGGTGTAGCATGTTTTCTAATCAAAGCCGGTTCTCTCTCGATGCCAGTGAGCGCTGTGTGTTTGTAAGAATGAAACCATCGAAGGGCCTGCAACCAACCTGTCTGTGTGCTACACACACTGGACCTACATTTGGGTTGTGGTCTGGGGTGCATTTCGTATTACAGTAGGAGCACTCTCGTGGCCATCACACGCACACTGTATGCAAATTTGTACATCAGTCTGGTGATTCGACCTGCAGTACTGCCTTTCATGAACACCAGGGGGTGTTTTCCAACAGGATAACGCTCGTCCACTTGCCGCTCTACAGGGAGTTTACATGTTGCCTCGGACTGCTGAGACCAGATCTGTCTCCAGTCGAACACTTATGGGACATCATCCGACCCATCTCCAGAGTGCGGTTCTAGCCGCGTCAGTCTGGAACCGCATGACCGCTAAGGTCGCAGGTTCGAATCCTGCCTCGGGCATGGATGTGTCTGATGTCCTTAGGTTAGTTAGATTTAAGTAGTTCTAAGTTCTAGGGGACTGATGACCACAGATGTTGAGTCCCATAGTGCTCAGAGCCATTTGAACCATCTCCAGAGTCATCCACAACCAGCATTAACCATCCCTGTATTGACCGAACAAATGCAATAGGCATGGAACTCCAACCCATAAACTGACATCCGGCACCTATACAGCACAATGCAACAATGCAAGCACGTTTTCATGCTTGTATTCAACATTTCTGGAAATTACACCTGTTATTAATCTACCAGCATTTCACTTTTTCAATGGCTTCTCTCGCGCTTACATTAACCAGCGGTATTGCTGATCTTGCAACGTTATTACCTAAATATGTAATCGATACAAATGTGTTTCATATGTTTTTTATTCCAGTTTTGATCACAATATCTATTCTTTTGACGACGACCCCGTTTCAGTCAGTAATGACCACCCTCAGATCTACAATACAAAAATATATACACCTAGTAAGCAGTGTGTCTTTCAACGCAATACAGCATTACGTATCACAATATACAGGGTGAAAAGTATTTAAACCGACAAACTCTGGGAGGTTCTAGGGGACATCAAAACAAATATTTTTCCGTAATGTCATTTTTTCCTATGAGGATTATTTAAATCAGTAGAGTAAGATTTCTCTGGCGACAAATTAATTAAACCAACAAAAAAGTCCAGAGGGGACATATCTGTGGATAGAGCAGGCCATGGTACAGGACCACCTCTGCCAGTCCACGTTTCTGGGAACCGTCGGTCCAGGAACCGACGCACACGATGACTGAAATGTGCCGGCGCCCCGTCATGTTAGAACGACATGCGTTGCGTTGTAGGGAGCGGGACCTTTTCCAGCAATTCTGGCAATGCTCTGGCGAGAAAATTGTAATAGTGCCTGCTAGTTAATGGCAGTTAACGGCCCGTTAATGGCCCAATTAAACAGTGCCCAACAACACCGACCCACACATTAACGAAGAACCGCACTTGATGAGAGCTACTAACTGTGGCATGTGAGTTATCCTCACTCCAAACATGAGAATTGTGCATGTTGAAGATTCCATCGTGCCCGAACGTTGCTTCATCGGTAAACAATACAGAGGATGGAAATGTAGGATGTGTTTCACACTGTTCCAGGTACCACTGCGAAAACTGTGCTCTGGGTGGATAATCAACTGGTTTTAAGTGTAATGGACGTAACAGCTGCTCTCGAAGGACTGTTCTTACATTCGTCTGATTCGTCCCCATGTGACGTGCAGTTGCACGAGTGCTGATTGAAGGATCCCGCTCCACATGCTGCAAGACGGCTTCCTCAAATTGCAGCGTTCTTACCGTGCGACGGCGTCCCTGTGCAGGTAATCTGCTAAATGACCCGGTCTCACGCAGACGTTGGTACACAGCAGCAAAGGTCGTACGATGCGGGATACGGCGACTAGGGTATTGTTGTTGATAAACCCGCTGTGCAGCTCGTCCGTTGTGGTGCGCTACGTAGTACGCACCAACCATACCAGTGTACTCACTCCAGGTGTATCGCTCCATTAGTAAACAGAGACAATGCACTACTACACAATGCATTAAATACTTTTCACCCTGCACTATCATACTAGGCAAGGAAAAGTAAAGATAAAATTCGGTAAAACGTACCTTTTCTACACCATGTCCTAAAGTGATAAGGCCGTAATGGCATCGTAAAACATATAAAAATAATGAGCACAGCATCGTCACACATATGTAAAATAAGTTGTAGAATAGGCCACATCGTCCACACAGTCATTTTTGCAACTGGACACTGAAGTACAGTAGCTTCAAAAAAATGGTTCAAATGGCTCTGAGCACTATGCGACTTAACTTCTGAGGTCATCAGTCGCCTAGAACTTGGAACTAATTAAACCTAACTAACCTAAGGACATCACACACATCAATGCCCGAGGCAGGATTCGAACCTGCGACCGTAGCGGTCACGCGGTTCCAGACTGAAGCGCCTTTAACCGCACGGCCACACAGGCCGGCAGTACAGTAGTTATTAGAAATATGTTTGCCTACGTCCTACATAGATGTCGGTACTGTGGGCTTAGATGTGGTCATCATTTACGTAAGAAACATAACCTGATAAAAACACATTAGGTCAGATACATGTTGCAGACTTTTAAATATTGATAACTATTATAGAAACCAATTGTGATACAGTAAAAGACGAATACAGTTACCCACATAAAATTATTAAAAGTGAATGTATAAAGATAGAAGGCCTGACACTTTTATGGTGAATTTACGGTCAAAAATTAATATACGTAATACATTGCATGTAACAACCTATAAATTATCTATGTGAGATAAAATGTCTATATGACAGCTGAAGAAATTTCTATAATAGTTATCAATATTTAAACGCCTGCAACATGTATTTGACCTAATGTGTTTTTATCAGTTTATGTTTCTTACGTAAATGATGACTACATCTAAGCCCACAGTAGCGACATCTATGTAGCAAGTAGGCAAACATATTTCTGGTAGCTATTGTACTTCAGTATTCAGTTCCATAAATGACTGTATGGACGGTGTGGCCTATTCCACACCTTATTTTAGATCTATGTGACGATGCTACGCTGAGTATATTTATACACTCCTGGAAATTGAAATAAGAACACCGTGAATTCATTGTCCCAGGAAGGGGAAACTTTATTGACACATTCCTGGGGTCAGATACATCACATGATCACACTGACAGAACCACAGGCACATAGACACAGACAACAGAGCATTCACAATGTCGGCACTAGTACAGTGTATATCCACCTTTCGCAGCAATGTAGGCTGCTATTCTCCCATGGAGACGATCGTAGAGATGCTGGATGTAGTCCTGTGGAACGGCTTGCCATGCCATTTCCACCTGGCGCCTCAGTTGGACCAGCGTTCGTGCTGGACGTGCAGACCGCGTGAGACGACGCTTCATCCAGTCCCAAACATGCTCAATGGGGGACAGATCCGGAGATCTTGCTGGCCAGGGTAGTTGACTTACACCTTCTAGAGCACGTTGGGTGGCACGGGATACATGCGGACGTGCATTGTCCTGTTGGAACAGCAAGTTCCCTTGCCGGTCTAGGAATAGTAGAACGATGGGTTCGATGACGGTTTGGATGTACCGTGCACTATTCAGTGTCCCCTCGACGATCACCAGCGGTGTACGGCCAGTGTAGGAGATCGCTCCCCACACCATGATGCCGGGTGTTGGCCCTGTGTGCCTCGGTCGTATGCAGTCCTGATTGTGGCGCTCACCTGCACGGCGCCAAACACGCATACGACCATCATTGGCACCAAGGCAGAAGCGACTCTCATCGCTGAAGACGACACGTCTCCATTCGTCCCTCCATTCACGCCTGTCGCGACACCACTGGAGGCGGGCTGCACGATGTTGGGGCGTGAGCGGAAGACGGCCTAACGGTGTGCGGGACCGTAGCCCAGCTTCATGGAGACGGTTGCGAATGGTCCTCGCCGATACCCCAGGAGCAACAGTGTCCCTAATTTGCTGGGAAGTGGCGGTGCGGTCCCCTACGATACTGCGTAGGATCCTACGGTCTTGGCGTGCATCCGTGCGTCGCTGCGGTCCGGTCCCAGGTCGACGGGCACGTGCACCTTCCGCCGACCACTGGCGACAACATCGATGTACTGTAGAGACCTCACGCCCCACGTGTTGAGCAATTCGGCGGTACGTCCACCCGGCCTCCCGCATGCCCACTATACGCCCTCGCTCAAAGTCCGTCAACTGCACATACGGTTCACGTCCGCGCTGTCGCGGCATGCTACCAGTGTTAAAGACTGCGATGGAGCTCCGTATGCCACGGCAAACTGGCTGACACTGACGGCGGCGGTGCACAAATGCTGCGCAGCTAGCGCCATTCGACGGCCAACACCGCGGTTCCTGGTGTGTCCGCTGTGCCGTGCGTGTGATCATTGCTTGTACAGCCCTCTCGCAGTGTCCGGAGCAAGTATGGTGGGTCTGACACACCGGTGTCAATGTGTTCTTTTTTCCATTTCCAGGAGAGTAGTTATCAATATTTAAACGTCTGCACCATGTATTTGACCTAATGTGTTTTTATCAGTTTATGTTTCTTACGTAAATGATGACTACATCTAAGCCCACAGTAGCGACATCTATGTAGCAAGTAGGCAAACATATTTCTGGTAGCTACTGTACTTCAGTAGCCAGTTCCATAAATGACTGTATGGACGGTGTGGCCTATTCCACACCTTATTTTAGATCTATGTGACGATGCTGTGCTGAGTATATTTATATGTTTTGACGATGCCATCACCGCCTTATCACTTTAGGACAAGGTATAGAAAACGTACGTTTTACCGTATTTTATCTGTACATTGCCCTGTTAGTGTGCCAGTATATTGTGAAACGTAATGCTGTATTGTGTTGAAAGACACTCTGCTCACTAGGTGTATATATTTTTATACTGTAGATGTGAGTATGGTCATTACCGACTGAACCCGGTCATCGTCAAAAGAATTGATATTGTGATCAAAGACTGGAATAAAAAACGCAGCTGGTGACAAATGTATTTCATTTAGTTTGACCCAAAATGACTCCAAACGTTGAAATTTAAAATTTGTAGTAACGTGGAGGCAGAGAGAAAGCAAATTCCGTTCACCGTTATTAATTTGCAGCAACGTCAATGTGTAACGGATCCGACTTGCGGAAGCACGGAAAAATGTAACCACACCACCATTGTTTAGTAAAAAAAAAAACACTTTTTGTGGAAGGAAAGAGAGGCCTGTTACATTGATAGAAGTAATTACAACCGAATGAATTCTGCAGCAATGGTAATTACTCTCCACTCGCACAAGTCTAACAAAAAACTGCATTGCGTATTCCGCAAACTAATTACCAGAGAATTCATTGAATCGTATATGAAAAATGCAAAAGCAAAATTCTGTGATCTTAGAGGTAATTGGTAATTTCAGATAACCAAGAAGTGCAGCTAAGTACGAGGGTTCCTCAGAAGGTAATGCACCGCATTTTTTTTTCTCAGTCGAAAGCAATGCTACGAATGCGAAACGTTACGTATGTATTATTTGAAATCTGAGTGAGCGCGCCAAGTTTCAGTCATTTACGACAGATAGCGTAGCTCCAGGACAGTTTCAAAATGCCCAACGTAAAGTCCACAGCGACTGGAAAAAAGCGCAGGTGGCGCCTGTATATAAGATGGGTAGAAGGACGGATCCTCAAAATAACAGACCAATATCCTTAACATCTGTTTGTTGCAGGAATCTCGAACATATTCTCAGTTCGAATATAATGAATTTCCTTGAGACAGAGAAGTTGCTGTCCATGCATCAGCACGGCTTTAGAAAGCATCGCTCCTGCGAAACGCAACTCGCCCTTTTTTCACATGATATCTTGCGATGCATGGATTAAGGGTATCAGACGGATGCCATATTCCTTGACTTCCGGAAAGCGTTTGACTCGGTGCCCCACTGCAGACTCCTAACTAAGGTACGAGCATATGGGATTGGTTCCCAAGTATGCGAGTCGCTCGAAGACTTCTTAAGTAATAGGACCCAGTACGTTGTCCTCGATGGTGAGTGTTCATCGGAGGTGAGGGTATCATCTGGAGTGCCCCAGGGAAGTGTGGTAGGTCCGCTGTTGTTTTCTATCTACATAACATGATGATGATGCTGTGGTGTACAGGAAGACGTCGTCGAAGAGTGACTGTAGGAGGATACAAGACGACTTGGACAGGATTTGTGATTGGTGTAAAGAATGGCACCTAACTCTAAATATAGATAAATGTAAATTAATGCAGATGAATAGGAAAAAGAATCCCGTAATGTTTGAATACTCCATTAGTAGTGTAGCGCTTGACACAGTCACGTCGATTAAATATTTGGGCGTAACAATGCAGAGCGATATGAAGTGGGACAAGCATGTAATGGCAGTTGTGGGGAAGGCGGATAGTCGTCTTCGGTTCATTGGTAGAATTTTGGGAAGATGTGGTTCAACTGCAAAGGAGACCGCTTATAAAACACTAATACGACCTATTCTCGAGTACTGCTCGAGCGTTTGGGATCCCTAACAGGTCGGATTGAGGGAGGACATAGAAGCAATTCAGAGGCGGGCTGCTAGATTTGTTACTGGTAGATTTGATGATCACGCGAGTGTTACGGAAATGCTTTAGGATCTCGGGTGGGAGTCTCTGGAGAAAAGGAGGCGTTCTTTTCGTGAATTGCAACTGAGGAAATTTACAGAACCATCATTTGATGCTGACTGCAGTACAATTTTACTGCCGCCAACTTATATTTCGCGGAAAGACCACAAAGATAAGATGAGACAGATTAGTGCTCGTCATTTTTCCCTCGTTCTGTTTGGGAGTGGAACAGGGAGAGAAGATGCTAGTTGTGGTACGAGGTATCCTCCGCCACGCACCGTATGGTGGATTGCGGAGTATGTATGTAGATGTAAATGTAGAAAATGTCGTCTGTAGGTGATGTACGTTACAATCGTCATTGAATTTCTCACTGCAGAGAAACAAACTGTGCGGAATATTCACAAACGCTTGCGCAAAGTCTATAGAGCATTTTCTGTCGACAGAAGTACAGTTAGTCGCTGGGCGCGGAGGGTGAGGTCATCAGAAGGCGGTTCGGCGGAGCTCCACGATTTGCAGCGGTCGTGGAGACCATCCACGTCTGTCACACCTGACATGTTGCAGCGGGCTCGTGATGTCATTAGCGAGAACAGCCATATTACGACTCGGCATTTGGCGCTGCATCTGTCAGTCAGGAAAGGAAGTGTGGATGCTACACTTCTGGAAATGGAAAAAAGAACACATTGACACCGGTGTGTCAGACCCATCATACTTGCTCCGGACACTGCGAGAGGGCTGTACAAGCAATGATCACACGCACGGCACAGCGGACACACCAGGAACCGGGGTGTTGGCCGTCGAATGGCGCTAGCTGCGCAGCATTTGTGCACCGCCGCCGTCAGTGTCAGCCAGTTTGCCGTGGCATACGGAGCTCCATCGCAGTCTTTAACACTGGTAGCATGCCGCGACAGCGTGGACGTGAACCGTATGTGCAGTTGACGGACTTTGAGCGAGGGCGTATAGTGGGCATGCGGGAGGCCGGGTGGACGTACCGCCGAATTGCTCAACACGTGGGGCGTGAGGTCTCCACAGTACATCGATGTTGTCGCCAGTGGTCGGCGGAAGGTGCACGTGCCCGTCGACCTGGGACCGGACCGCAGCGACGCACGGATGCACGCCAAGACCGTTGGATCCTACGCAGTGCCGTAGGGGACCGCACCGCCACTTCCCAGCAAATTAGGGACACTGTTGCTCCTGGGCTATCGGCGAGGACCATTCGCAACCGTCTCCATGAAGCTGGGCTACGGTCCCGCACACCGTTAGGCCGTCTTCCGCTCACGCCCCAACATCGTGCAGCCCGCCTCCAGTGGTGTCGCGACAGGCGTGAATTAAGGGACGAATGGAGACGTGTCGTCTTCAGCGATGAGAGTCGCTTCTGCCTTGGTGCCAATGATGCTCGTATGCGTGTTTGGCGCCGTGCAGGTGAGCGCCACAATCAGGACTGCATACGACCGAGGCACACAGGGCCAACACCCGGCATCATGGTGTGGGGAGCGATCTCCTACACTGGCCGTACACCACTGGTGATCGTCGAGGGGACACTGAATAGTGCACGGTACATCCAAACCGTCATCGAACCCATCGTTCTACCATTCCTAGACCGGC
The DNA here is from genome assembly GCF_023864275.1 of Schistocerca cancellata. Taxonomy (NCBI): domain Eukaryota; kingdom Metazoa; phylum Arthropoda; class Insecta; order Orthoptera; family Acrididae; genus Schistocerca; species Schistocerca cancellata. The sequence continues at coordinate 112,818,089 of NC_064636.1, read as the reverse complement.
AAGGGAACTTGCTGTTCCAACAGGACAATGCACGTCCGCATGTATCCCGTGCCACCCAACGTGCTCTAGAAGGTGTAAGTCGACTACCCTGGCCAGCAAGATCTCCGGATCTGTCCCCCATTGAGCATGTTTGGGACTGGATGAAGCGTCGTCTCACGCGGTCTGCACGTCCAGCACGAACGCTGGTCCAACTGAGGCGCCAGGTGGAAATGGCATGGCAAGCCGTTCCACAGGACTACATCCAGCATCTCTACGATCGTCTCCATGGGAGAATAGCAGCCTGCATTGCTGCGAAAGGTGGATATACACTGTACTAGTGCCGACATTGTGCATGCTCTGTTGCCTGTGTCTATGTGCCTGTGGTTCTGTCAGTGTGATCATGTGATGTATCTGACCCCAGGAATGTGTCAATAAAGTTTCCCCTTCCTGGGACAATGAATTCACGGTGTTCTTATTTCAATTTCCAGGAGTGTACTATCCGCACTCTCGGATATTCAAAAGTGTGTGCGAGATGTGTCCCGCAGTGTGTAACGGTGGATGACAAATCGCACAGAAAAAAGTTTTTGTCTTGATTTCTTGCAACGTTTTCAAACTGGTGGGGAGCCCTTCTTGTTCAGGGCTGTGACAGGTGATTTAATATGGGCTCACTACTTTGAGCCCAAAATAAAACGACAGTCGGTGGAATGGCGCCATTCCCACTTCCCACAGATTCAAAGGACCAGTACAGAATGCCATTTGTGGAAGGCATTTTGAGGAGGTGATACACACAGTGAAGCATTGGCTCCGCACTCAGGACAAGGATTGGTAGTGATAGTGCGTACACGCCCTCGTTTTGCACTGGAGGAAGGCCGTAGAACGGGATGCAGATTACGTGGAAAAGTGGGGTGTGTAGATCAATCACCATTGCTTCGTGTGTGTAGTTCTCACTATGTTCAATAAAGGATTGTTGAAGAAACAAATGCGGTGCATGACTTTCTGAGCAACGCTCGTAGCATATTTTCTCTTCTACACCAGGTTACTGAGTTGCTTGTAGAACGATTTGTGTATACTGCACAGCAGTGTGTGTTGCTCTGAGTAGATCCTGCTCTGAGCAGATCTTGCTCTGAAGCAATGAAACTAATTTATGTTTTCCGTAAAGGAAGGGCGGACAACGGCCTTGCCACAGTTGATACACCGGTTCCCCTCAGATCATCGAAGTTAAGCGCTGTCGGGCGTGTCCGGTACTTGGATGGGTGACCATCCGGGCCGCCATGCGCTGTTGCCATTTTTCGGGGTGCACTCAGCCTCGTGATGCCAATTGAGGAGCTACTCGACCGAATAGTAGCGGCTCCGGTCAAAGAAAACCATCGTAACGACCGGAAGAGCGGTGTGCTGACCACACGCCCCTCCTATCCGCATCTTTAGTTGAGGATGACACGGCGGTCGGATGGTCCCGATGGGCCACTTGTGGCCTGAAGATGGATTGCTGTAAAGGAAGGGCGCTGGGACCAGCCATCATAAATTATACGAAGTGTGCAACGAGTTAGGAGAGGTTTTACAAAATTCTTTGCGTTTGTAAATGACTTCACACAACTTAATGGACAGAGAGGATGATGAATAGACCTACTTTGCAAATCTTCAAACGCTCGATGTATTACTGATATAGATGTGACATGCATCAAGGAATTAAGGACATATTGTTGCTTGAGCTGGGTAGAAAGCATCAAATATTCAGTTCTTTGGAAGAAGACCTAGGACACAAAGGGATAACATTCAAAAGCATAAAATAATGCTCCTTGGATCTGTATGTGTCGAACATACTGGTGAAGGATTGGAAAGATTCACAGTGTTTTAATATAAAGACATCTTTATGACAGATTTAAGCCAAGTATAGGTTTTGTTAACAAAGAAAAGGTGAACGAAAGTGAAATAGGCGTAAGTTGGGCAACGCAACTTGCGTTCAGTGAATGCGGAAGTAAAATTTTTCCTAAGAATCCTAAGAAATTTTGCTCCTACAGAAAATCAGTAAGTCTTTCGAAATCACTATTCAGTTCAAATTGGTTCAAATGGCTCTCAGTACTATGGGACTTAACTTCTGTGGTCATCAGTCCTCTAGAAATTAGAACTACTTAAACCTAACTAACCTAAGGACATAACACACATCCATGCCCGAGGCAGGATCCGAACTTGCGACCGTGGCGGTCGCGCTGTTCCAGACTGTAGCGCCTAGAACCGCTCGGCCACTACGACCGGCCACTATTCAGTAACTGAATTCAGTAGCAATGCCGGTACCGAGAGGGAACATGACACAGAGAAGCCTGAAATACTTAATTCGGTCTTCTGAAACTGGTCCACTGTGCAAGTACGTAATAGGTCCCCCCCCCCCCTCGCCCTCCTATTTTTGAGAGATCGTACGAATGCTATAATGGCAGATACTAAGATAAGTGGTCACTTAATAGAAAATGAACCAAAATTGTTCAACAGCGGAAAGAAGGAGTACAGCACGGATACTGGAATACTGGAATACACGGCATGGGTAACACGCTGGTGGGCTGAGAGATGTGACGTCACTGGGAACAAAAAAAAAACGGCTCTGAGCACTATGGGAATTAACATCTGTGTCCTAGACTTAGAACTACTTAAGCCTAACTAACCTAAGGGCATGACAGACATCCATGCCCGAGGCAGGATTCGAACCTGTGACCGTAGCAGCATCGCGGTTCCGGACTGAAGCGCCTAGAACCACTCGGCCACAGCGGCCAGCTCACCGGGAACCCTTCCCGCCACGCCCCACTGCATTGGAACTTACAGACACACACTGCACACATGTTTAGCTCATAAGCAGGTATGAATGTATTCGAGATTCTCTAGATTTTAGTGTATTATTGTTACTGTTTTTATTATTAAGCTGTATATTATTTAGAATATTTCTTTCTACGGGTGGTGAAATGTTAGTGTAAAGTCTCTGAACTACGTCTTTCGTAATTTTGTTAATTACTTTAAGTTTTGAAGACACTCTGGCATTAATCAATAAAACGTGATGAAAGTGCCTGCGTCTTCTTTTCAATAATATGACTTCACTAGGAAGAGGATATCTGAATTCCCTGCCTATTTTACAAACCTTTCTTTTTTGCGACATATGTAAAGTCGTGGCCTTTGCAATATCTTCACACGACCAGACAGATGGCCGAAATACTGAATTCGGTCTTCCGAAGTTGTTTCACCGCGGAAAATCGTAACACTGTCCCTCCTTTCAATCGTCGTACGAACGTCGAGATGGCAGATATTGAGGTAACCGACTGCGAAATTGAAAAGCAGCTACAATCGCTTAGTAGTGGAAAGGCTTCATGACCACATGAGATTCCTATAAGATTCTATAAAGATTATACGAAAGACTGTGCTCCCCTTCTAGCACTAGAAGGATGCTTGAGCAACGAAAGGTACATGTTGTTGTTGTTGTTGTGGTCTTCAGTCCTGAGACTGGTTTGATGCAGCTCTCCATGCTACTCTATGCTGTGCAAGCTTCTTCATCTTCCAGTACCTACTGCAACCTACATCCTTCTGAATCTGCTTAGTGTAGTCATCTCTTGGTCTCCCCCTACGATTTTTACCCTCCACGCTGCCCTCCAATACTAAATTGGTGATCCCTTGATGTCTCAGAACATATCCTACCAACCGATCCCTTCTTCTGGTCAAGTTGTGCCACAATCTTCTCTTCTCCCCAATCCTGTTCAATACTTCCTCATTAGTTATGTGATCTACCCATCTAATGTTCAGCATTCTTCTGTAGCATCTTATATCCTCCCTTCAAGACACCATCCATTCCGTTCAACTGCTCTTCCAAGTCCTTTGCTGTCTCTGACAGAATTACAATGTTATCGGCGAACCTCAACGTTTTTATTTCTTCTCCATGGATTTTAATATCTACTCCAAATTTTTGTTTTGTTTCCTTTACTGCTTGCTCAATATACAGATTGAATAACATCGGGGAGAGGCTACAACCCTGTCTTACTCCCTTCCCAACCACTGCTTTCCTTTCATGCCCCTCGACTCTTATAACTGCCACCTGTTTTCTGTACAAATTGTAAATAGCCTTTCGCTCCCTGTATTTTACCCCTGCCACCTTTAGAATTTGAAAGAGAGTATTCCAGTCAACATCGTCAAAAGCTTTCTTTAAGTCTACAAATGCTAGAAACGTAGGTTTGCCTGTCCTTAATCTTTCTTCTAAGATAAGTCGTAGGGTCAGTATTGCCTCACGTGTTCCAGTGTTTCTACGGAATCCAAACTGATCTTCCCCGAGGTCGGCATCTACTAGTTTTTCCATTCGTCTGTAAACAATTCGTGTTAGTATTTCGCAGCTGTGGCTTATTAAACTGATTGTTCGGTAATTTTCACATCTGTCTTTCTTTGGGATTGGAATCATTATATTATTCTTGAAGTCTGGGGGTATTTCGCCTGTTTCATACATCTTGCTCACCAGATGGTAGAGTTTTGTCAGGACTGGCTCTCCGAAGGTCGTCAGTAGTTCCAATGGAATGTTGTCTACTCCAGGGGCCTTGTTTCGACTCAGGTCTTTCAGTGCTCTGTCAGACTCTTCACGCAGTATCGTATCTCCCATTTCATCTTCATCTACATCCTCTTCGATTTCCATAATATTGTCCTCAAGTGCATCGCCCTTGTATAGACCCTCTATATACTCCTTCCACCTTTCTGCTTTCCCTTCTTTGCTTAGAACTGGGTTTCCATCTGAGCTCTTGATGTTCATGCAAGTGGTTCTCTCATCTCCAAAGGTCTCTTTAATACAGCAGAAGTAGGATGGTTAGCTTTGAGGGATGAAGTAGTGAAGGCAGCAGAGGATCAAGTAGGTAAAAAGACGAGGGCTAGTAGAAATCCTTGGGTAACAGAAGAAATATTGAATTTAATTGATGAAAGGAGAAAATATAAAAATGCAGTAAATGAAGCAGGCAAAAAGGAATACAAACGTCTCAAAAATGAGATCGACAGGAAGTGCTAAGCAGGAATGGCTAGAGGTACATAAAGACTACAAAAAAAAAAAAAAAGAACAGGTCATTCCCGTTTTTAAGAAAAGCCGTAAGACAGATCTGCACAATTATAGGTTATATAGTTGACGTCAATTTGTTGTAGAATTATGGAACATGTTTTATGGTCAAGAGGTATTACATTTTTGGAAAATGAACAAAATGGTTCAAATGGCTCTGAGCAGTATGGGACAACATCTGTGGTCATCAGTCCCCTAGGACTTAGAACTACTTAAACCTAACTAACCTAAGGACATCACGGACATCCATGCCCGAGGCAGGATTCGAACCTGCGACCGCACGACCACAGCGGTAGGTAGTAAATGAACATCTCCTCCATAAAACACAACATGATCCCACAAACAGAGATCCTGCGAAACTCAGCTTGGTCTGTTCCTCCGTGAGATCCACAACACAGTGGACAACGGCGCCCAGGTTGATGCCGTGTTCCTTGATTTCTGTAAGGCATTTGACACCGTCCCGCATTGCCGTTTAATGAAAAAAATACCAGCTTACGGAGTATCGGAACAGACCTGCGACTGGATTCAAGACATTCTTGCAGATAGAACTCAACACTTCGCTCTTAACGGAACTAAATCGACAGATGTGAAGTTAATATCCGGAGTACCCCAGGCATTTGCAGAACGACCTGCAGAGAAGTGATAAATGGTGAAGGCTCTGGCAGTTGACGCTGAACGAAATAAATGTAACATACTGCGCATACATAGGAAAAGAAATCCGCTACTGAACAGCTACACTATTGATGACAAACATCTGAAGATAGCGTGTGCCGTAAAATATCTAGGCGTAACTATCCAGAGTGATTTCCCTAAATCACTCCAGGCAAATGCTGGGATGGTTCCTCTAAAATGGCGCGGCCGACTTCCTTCCCCATCCTTCCTTAATCCGATGAGACCAATGACCATGCTGTCTGGTCTCCTTCCCCAAACAACCAACCAACCAACCATCCAGAGCGACAGTAAGTGGAATGACCATGTAAAACAGTTAGTGGGAAAGGCAGACACCAGACTCAGATTCATCAATAGTGTCTTAAGGAAATGTAACTCTTCCACGAAAGAAGTGGCTTATAAGGCGCTTGTTCGCCCGATTCTTGAGTATTGTTCATCTGTCTGGGATCCCTATCAGGTAGGACTGATAGAGGAGCTAGAGAAGATCCAACGAAGAGCGGCGCGTTTCGTCACGGGGTCATTTAGCTGGCGAGAGAGCCTTACGGAGATGCTAAACAAACTCCATTGGCAGACGTTACAAGAGAGGCGTCGTGCGTCACGAAGACATTTACTATTGAAATTTCGGGACAGCATTTTTCAGGGGGAATCAGAGAACATATTACTTCCCCCCCCCCCCTCCCATCCCCAACATACATCTCTCGTATTGCCTACGAGGAGAAAATTCGAGAAATTAGAGACACTGGAGGGACCAGATAGGGGTACCGAGTGTACCCTCCGCCACACACCATTAGGCGGCAAGCTATTGAGCTGGATGCAGGGAGGATCTGGAGTATGACGTGGGCTCCCAACCACGAAGGAACTCAGCATTTGTCACATCATCAAAAATTGAAAGAAGTGGTAAGTGATACCTAAACCCGCAAGACCGTAGCGAAATCACGAAAAGCTTCAGATGATCGACGACAACTTCATGGACCACCAGCTGAACGTGAACGTACATAAACGGAACATGTTGCGCATAAATAGTAAATGTTCCACTACTCTTCGATTACGCTATTGGCGATAAAACACTGGAAACAGCAACAACTTCAAAATACCCAGTAGTAACTGCTGTATCCCTCCCACACAGCAGCGCGGTGTAGCCATGCTGTCTGGGGCATCTTGCACGGTTCGGGCGGCTACCCCTGTCGGAGGTTCGAGTATTCCCTTGGGCATGGGTGTGTGTTTCGTCTTTAGCGTAAGTTAATTTAAGTTAGATTAAGTAGTATGTAAGCTTAGCGACCGATGACAGCAGTTTGGTCCCATACAACTTACCACAATTTTACTCCCACAAGACGGCATGCTGTAAACCTGCAACACACTTGCGTTCTGCGGGTATCTAAGTTTCAGGCGTTGTCAACCACACAAGCAGAAGCAGCTGCAAGCCAAACATCGGTCCGCGCTCCACATGTATGTTGGTTAGCCTTCTGGACAACGAGAACCACAACAACCACACGCTGGTTTGACGTTCACGAAGTCTCGGGCAAGCTCCAAAGGTAGTTACCACTGCCATCAGGGAGTCCTTCCACGACCATGATGCTGTGATTGTGGTCACTCAATTCCTACATCGTGTCACGTGTTCACTGGCAGCTCGCCCTGTATCTGTACTCAAAAAACTCTGTCCAGCCTTGGAAGGCCCAACGGTACCTACCGGCCGCCGTGTCATCCTCAGTCCACAGGCGCCACTGGATGCGGGTATGGATGGGCACAAGTCCACCGCTCGTGGTCTCGCGGTAGCGTTCTCGCTTCCCGAGCACGGGGTCCCGGGTTCGATTCCCGGCGGGGTCAGGGATTTTCACCTGCCTCGAGATGACTGGGTGTTTGTGTTGTCCCCATCATTTCATCATCATCCGGGAAAGTGGCGAAATTGGACTGAAGAAAGATTGGGTAAATGTACGGGCGCTGATAACCACGCAGTTGAGCGCCCCACAAACCAAACATCATCATCATCATCATGGATGGGCATGTGGTCAGCACACCGCTCTCCCGGCCTTATTTCAGTTTACGAGACGGGAGCCGCTACTTCTCAATCAAGTAACTCCTCATTTGGCCTCACAAGGGCTGAGTGCACCCCGCTTGCCAACAGCATTCAAAATGGTTCAAATGGCTCTGAGCACTATGGGACTCCTGAGGTCATCAGTCCCCTAGAACTTAGAACTACTTAAACCTAACTAACCTAAGGAAATCACACACATCCATGCCCGAGGCAGGATTCGAACCTGCGACCGTAGCAGTCGCGCGGTTCCAGACTGAAGCGCCTAGAACCGCTCGGCCGATCCGGCCGGCCAACAGCGTTCGGCTGACCGGATGGTCACCCATCCAAGTGCTAGCCCGACCCAACAGCGCTTAACTTCGGTGATCTGACGGGAATCGGTGTTACCACTGCTGCAACGCCGTTGGAGTCCAGTGTCTGTACACTGCGGCATTATATAGAATGGCGCCCAACCACGAATCGCTCTTCAGTCTCAGCTATTGAACCAGTTATTCCTTCAAACTCTCTGGGCCAGGTGAGCCTCGGTAAGGCACCATCGTCGGACAGTCACTGTACTATGTTTATCCCTTCCCTATGAAGTTTAAGACAGTACTTCTTTAGACTTTGGTCGTACGCCAGCCAACAATTCTAGACATGAACCTTTACGAGGTGCATTCAGGTTCTAAGGCCTCCGACTTTTTTTCTAATTCACCCGAAATCGATGAAACTGGCGTTACTTCTCGACATAATCGCCCTGCACACGTACACATTTTTCACAGCGCTGACGCCATGATTCCATGGCAGCGGCGAAGGCTTCTTTAGCAGTCTGTTTTGACCACTGGAAAATCGCTCAGGCAATAGCAGCACGGTTGGTGAATGTGCGGCCACGGAGAGTGTCTTTCATTGCTGGAAAACGCCAAAAGTCACTAGGAGCCAGGTCAGGTGAGTAGGGAGCATGAGGAATCACTTCAGAGTTGTTATCACGAAGAAACTGTTGCGTAACGTTAGCTCGATGTGCGGGTGCGTTGTCTCGGTGAAACAGCACACGCGCAGCCCTTCACGGACGTTTTTGTTGCAGTGCAGCAAGGAATTTGTTCGTCAAAACATTTTCGTAGGATGCACCTGTTACCGTAGTGCCCTTTGGAACGCAATGGGTAAGGATTACGCCCTCGCTGTCCCAGAACATGGACACCATCATTTTTTCAGCACTGGCGGTTACCCGAAATTTTTTTGGTGGCGCTGAATCTGTGTGCTTCCATTGAGCGGACTGGCGCTTTGTTTCTGGATTGAAAAATGGCATCCACGTCTCATCCATTGTCACAACCGACGAAAAGAAACTCCCATTCATGCTGTCGTTGCGCGTCAACATTGCTTGGCAACATGCCACACGAGCAGCGATCAGGTTCGTGCACCCACCTGGATGACATTTTTCGTATTTTCAGGTCGCCATGCAGGATTGTGTGCACAGAAATGCCAACTCTGGAGGCGATCTGTTCAACAGTCATTCGGCGATCCCCCAAAACAATTCTCTCCACTCTCTCGATCATGTCGTGAGACCGGCTTGTGCGAGCCCGAGGTTGTTTCCATTTGTTGTCACACGATGTTCTGCCTTCACTAAACTGTCGCACCCACGAACGTACTTTTGACACATCCATAACTCCATCACCACATGTTTCCTTCAACTGTTGATGAATTTCAATTGGTTTCACACGTCGCAAATTCAGATAACGAATGATTGCATGCTGTTCAATTAAGGAAAACGTCGCAATTTTAAGTATTTAAAACAGTGGTCATTCTCGCCGCTGTCGGTAAAATTCCATCTGCCGTACGGTGCTGCCATCTCTGGGACGTATTGACAATGAACGCGGCCTCATTTTAAAACAATGCCCATGTTTCTATCTCTTTCCAGTCCGGAGAAAAAGAATTGGACGCCTTAGAACTTGAATGCACCTCGTACTACCCACTTTGGCCTTCGCACACTGAACCATATTTGCTGTGCTTATATGTAAAAGGGGCTATCAAGACGTTTCCATTTGAAGGTTTTGGCACGTAGTGGGACTCCAATTCGGGTGTATAAGCACAGACATGTAGTTACAGCTTCAGTGTTGGATTCATATGTTTCCGACGTGTATGCGGAAACATGAACCGTGACTACATTGTTACCAAGTGCGTCCAGGCCCGCCCGGTTAGCCGAGCTGTCCAACGCACGGCTTTCCAGAGTGGGAAGGAGCGCTGGTCCCCGGCACGAATCCGCGCAGCGGACCTGTGCCGTGGTCCGGTGAGCCAGCCAGTCTATGGATGGTTTTTAGGCGGTTTTCCATCTGCCTCGGCGAATGGAGGCTGGTTTCCCTTATTCCGCCTCAGCGACACTAAGTTCTCCACGCACGCGTACACCACCATTACTCTACGACGCAAACATAGGAGTTACACTCGTCTGGTGTGAGACGTTCCCTGGGGGATGGGGGGTCCACCGGGGGCCGAACCGCACAATAACCCTGGGTTCGGTGTGGGGCGGCGGAGGGGTGAAGTGAACTGTGGTAGTCGTCGTGGGCATTGTGGACCACTGCGGCTGCGGCGGGGACGGAGCCTCTCCGTCGTTTCTAGGTCACTGGGTCACATACAATACAGGGCAAAGTGCTCTTATTTTTCTTTTCTTGGCTGCCTAAGGACATACACTGGTAGACATCCATCAGAGAATGTAGAATGTGTATAGGGCAGCACGTCTGTCGAATGCTACCATTGTGGAATGGTTGCGCCGAGAGGTGCTGTTGAATCACGGTAACAAATTTCCCCATGTCGCAAATGTCGTAACGAAGAAGTTACGACAACTCAAGTGGGAGACACTTGAGAGCCTGTCTTACAGTGCTGATCTGTCCCCACGCGCTTATCACGCCTTTGGTCCCTTAAAAAGGCCTTGCAGGATAGACGATTCCTTCCAGATGAGGATGTGCCGTAAGCACTTACGAACATCTTCACGTAGGAGGACCCGGTGTTTTACTAAATGGTCACCTTCAACCTACTACCTCAATGCTCACAGCGATTTTGCGTGAGTGCCATGCGGATTCTGGACTGTACGGCCCTCCTTTTGATTGTCCCTTATAACTCAGTCTTCCACGAAGGAGATATGTTACTCGACATTCAGATGAAACTATTCTGCATTGTCTACCTGGGCGGTGTTCTCGTTACAGCTCCGACACATCAGGGATGGTCCTTAGTGACACACGAGTAGAGTGGAATGACTTACATAAAACAAATGGTAGGTAAAGCAGATGCCAAGTTGACAGTATTAAGGAAAAGTGTGTCAAAAGTTGCTTTGTGCTCTCATTATAAAACACTGAATGAATATAGTGTGTGGGTAACTTGCACTCCGTTTCAAGCAAACTCTAGTCCCTCAAGCATCTCAATGCTTATGCAGTCATAATCCTGAGCTATGTGTCATACAATGGGTTGTAGACACACACGGAAATTTGGATCTGACTGTGGGTCGTGGTCGGTCAAAATAAGCGGGAAATTCGGGTTTGAGGCCAGGTGCCGAACGAATTTTCACTGTCGTCAATCCATTATACAGCTGATGGTTGTCCGTATCCGCAACTGTGAATACATTTCCTGTGTTCAACGTACTCAGTCCTGCACCATGTCACCAAAAGTATCCGGACACCCACAAAAATATAAATTTTTCATAGTAAGTGCATTGCGTTGCCGCCTACTGCCGTGTACTGCATATCAGCGACCTCGGAAGTCATTAAACATCCTGAGAGAGCAGAATGGGGCGCTCCGCGGAACTCACGGACTTCAACATGGTCAGGTGATTGGGTGCCACTTGCGTCATACGTCTGTACGCGAGATTTCCACAGTCCTAGACGTTCCTAGGTCCATTGTTTCCGATGTGATGGTGAAGTGTAAAAGTGAAGGGCCACGTACGGCAACAAAAGCGTGCAGGCCTACCTCGTCTGTAGACTGACAGAGACCGTCGACAGTCGAAGATGGTCGTAATGTGTTATAGGCAGACATGTATCCAGACCATCACACAGGAATTCCAAACTGCATCAAGATCCCCTGCAAGTACTATGACAGTGAGAAAAGTTGGATTTCATGGTCGAGCGGCTGCTCGTAAGACACACATCACGCCGATAAATGCCAAACGACGCCTCGCTCCGTGTAAGGAGCGTAAGCATTGGACGATTGAACAGTGGAGAAACATTGTGTGGAGTGACGAATCACGGTATGCGATGTGGCGATTCGATGTCAGGATGTGGGTATGGCGAATGCCCGGTGAACCTCATCTGCCAAAGTGTGCAGTGCCAACAGTAAAATTCGGAGGCGGTGGTGTTATGGTGTGGTCGCGTTTATCATGGAGGGGCTTGCGCCCCTTGTTGTTTTGCGTGGCACTATCACGACACAGGCCTCCATTGACATTTTAAGCGCCCGCATCTCGTGGTCGTGCGGTAGCGTTCTCGCTTCCCTCGCCCGGGTTCCCGGGTTCGATTCTCGGCGGGGTCAGGGATTTTCTCTGCCTCGTGGTGGCTGGGTGTTGTGTGCCGTCCTTAGGTTAGTTAGGTTTAAATAGTTCTAAGTTCTAGGGGACTGATGTCCATAGATGTTACGTCCCATAGTGCTCAGAGCCACCTTTGATATTTTAAGCGTCTTCTTGCTTCACACTGTTGAAGAGCAATTCGGGGATGGTGATAGCATTTTTCAACACGATCGAGCACCTGTTAGTAATGCACGGCCTGTGGCGGAGTGGTTACACGAAAATAAAAGCCCTTTAATGGACTGTGCCTGCACTGACATCTGACGTGTATCATATAGAACGCCTTTGGGATCTTTTGGAACGCCGACTTCGGGCCAGGAGTCACAGACCAACATCGATACCTCTCCTCAGTGCAGCACTCCGAGAAGAATGGGCTGCCATTCCTCACGAAACCAACCAGCACCTTACTGAACGTTTGTCTGCGAGAGTAGAAGCTGTTATCGAGGTTAACGCCATACTGAATTCCAGCATAACCGATGGAGGGTCATTTGCAGTCATGTGTCCGGATACTTTTGATCACATAGTGTACAAAATCTTTCTTGGGTACTCTTTCCCAGATATAGTAGTTAAAATTTCCGTTTGGATTCTGGGCGCACTTATGAACTCATTTAGTAAGAAAAATTGGGTCACTCATGTCGCTAAAGACTGGTTTCATTTCATTCGTGAAAGTCCCTGGATGGCAGGTAGGGAATGCGTATGACGTTATGTTAGAACACATTCCACTGCTATTTGGTAACCACAGCAAGAATCTGCTTGTTTAGGACAGTACGTGAACCGGGTGGTCATCCGTGGATAGCCTATGAAAGTAAGTGGCCCACACATTTTCTTCTCTTTCTTGTAACAATATGTTTCAGAGGTGCAATAAGTATTTATTGCTATCAAGAAATATTTTCACCCTCAAATGTCTGTAGCAGCCGGCCGCGGTGGTCTAGCGGTTCTAGGCGCTCAGTCCGGAACCGCGCGACTGCTACGGTCGCAGGTTCGAATCCTGCCTCGGGCATGGATGTATGTGATGTCCTTAGGTTAGTTAGGTTTACGTAGTTCTAAGTTCTAGGGGACTGATGACCACAGATGTTAAGTCCCATAGTGCTCAGAACCATTTGAACCATTTTGTCCGTAGCATTTATGAAACAAACTTTCAGCACTACGTACAAAAAAACACAGTTCACCAAATCGAACAAAAACATAGGCAAAGACGATCATTTATACTCGCTGGAAAACAGCAGTGTTACCAACATATACGATATCACCGCAAAAATACTCCTGTTGCAGCACAAACACGGAGAATATGCTCCTGTTTACAAGACCCTGATTGCGTTGCATGTTAAAAAGAGCAAGGATACGTTCGCATGCCAAAACTTTTGGGAACATTTTTTAAATGTGCTGTGGGACTTCAGAATCTTTCAAACAGGAGCATATTTGCCATTTCAGTGCTGCGATAGAAGCATTTTCGCGATGGTTCCCTTCTTTTCCTGCCACTGCAGGGAGTGTCGCTCATATGAAAACAACTTTATGGCCCAGTAAAATTCTGATAGTTTACTTACGTGAAGTTGAAATGAGGCAATAACTAATTTCACACCACAGAGCGGATTTTACGTGCCCAAAAGTTTTGTGTGTGCTTCGGTATTACAACGCGGGGCTCTAGAACGCCTCTGACGGTAAAGAAGAAACTTTATAGCTTACTTATCCGCACTACGTCACTTGAGAAACTACGTTTTTCGCCTCACACCGGATTTTACGTGCGATTTTTACGTGTAAAAGTAGGCTAACTTGGAACCTCTGTATCTCGGTAATGGATAAAGACACCAAGAAAGTTTTTACGTTGTTCGAGATGAGGATCTTAAGAGTATAATAAAAATCACAGCCATTTTTTCTGCATAGCCGTCTTAGAATTTGCGGCTCTTTTTGGTACCAAAAAAACATGTTTTGTTGAGTTTCTTGGTAGCGGATAAAGATTTTTGGAAATAGGTAGATGGCACTCCTAGATAAGTGCCTAGACAATACGCAGTTAAAATTTTAACAATTTGAATCGGTTAGTTATTTAGGTACGCGGTGCTGGCGGCGAAAAATTGGTCGAAAAACAATTTTTTCAGGTTTCCCCAAAATTCGCCCATAAACTAAAAGTGCCTCTGCAAGCCTCTTAACGTGCCCGTGGACCATATCCAATGCCAAAAGAACCAACCGACTTGCTGCATTTGCCTAAGGTGTAGGAAGTATGTAACATTCAAGTAGAGATGGGTCGAACTCGTTCATTCCAGTGAACTACTTCATTCATTTCACTCTTTGCCGTGAAGCGTTCAAATGAAGTAGTTCATTCGTGAAGTACGGAAGCCTGTCGAAGTTGCCCAGTTCGCCGCTCAGCCGCTGCTACGCTCGCTTCGCCTCGCTCGTACAATGAAGCTTCGTAATACTTCATAATTTTACCAACAGATGGCCGAACTATGCAGTAACGTGCACGCAACGTTTTACGCTCTTACAGCGTCTGAGTTAACTTAAATAGAGCATGGTCGAAGGGGACAAAGGAAAGATAAACAGAGAAGCCTGTCACATATAAAGAACGTATTACATTTAATCTTGCTCGAAATTTTCTCATGAAGCGTCCAAAAAAGTCTTTATCTGCCAAATGAAATATTATTTGTTGTATTCATGAACTGAAAAAATAGGGCTACCAACGAAATGCAGTCCAATTTTAAGTTCCTTGTAAAATTTAATCCAAAATAGAATGAGTATGTTTACAACTGTCACAGTCTATATACCTATGTTAAGTAATTATTCACAAGTTTTCCTGTAGATTTTATTTTTGTTGAGAATAATAACCCTCCAGATTCAAAACGTAAACTGTCACCTGTAGTCATTGGTACGATTTCAGGTAAAATCCCTCTTTCAGTGATATTAACAAACCTTTTATTTTCATGTTGGCTGTGCGTGCTCACACAGCCAGCCCCTTCGTTTATATCTTTAATATTCATTTGTCTGCAAGCGCTGCCAACGGTAGGCTACCCGTAGACGCGAAGTATAAATACACAAATAGTCACGAGTAATGTCAGTACTGCACTTAGCAGCTGACGCTGCCTTCCCCTCACCCCCTCGTAAACCTATCTTTCCCAACAAACCCCGCGCGATTCGTCAACAGGCAGCAGAGGGAGGACTGAAGTGAAGGGAGAATGAGTGACGTAGCGCCGATGTAGTGGGAGAGGGAGAGGAGAAGAGAGTGAGTGAACTAGAAAAAAGTGTGGAGTGTGCTATCTGTGAAGAGTTTGAAGTACCAGTTCATTGAAATTGAGTGGTTAGTTCACACTTCACTGAAGTGAAGCGTTCATTTGAACGACTCATTCACGAGCTCCCCATCACTACATTCAAGCATTTGGCCCTGTAGTATAGAATGGTGACTCTAAGACGATCCTTATGTTGGGTGTACATACAAATGGTATCCATTCCAAGGACTATCCAAAAAACTTGATCCTACCTTCTTATCAACAATAGAGCGCGAGGTATGAAGCCCAGAAAAATGTCCGCAGCTCTCGCTAAGTGGCTAATGTTGCTGCCTCTGGATCACAGGGTGCCTGGTTCGATTCCCGTCCGGGTTATGGTTTTTCTCTGCCTGAGCACTGGGTGTTTGTGTTGTCCTCATCATTTCACCATAATTCGTGACAGTGGCTAGATTGGACTGTGTACAAAAATTGAGCTATGTAAAAATTGGGACTTTGTAAGGGCGCTGATGACCGCACAGTTGAAAGCCCCACAAACCAGAGGTCATCATCATCATCATTATCATCACCCAGGAAAACACTGTTTTTATGCGCTACCTTCTGGATCATATTGGTAGCGCAGTCTATCGCGTGCGTTGCGGTATCCCAGGCAGAGTCTCTGGAAGCAAACATTTTTCCAGTTTTCTGCCTAATAGAAATGGTTTCTTACAAATCAAATAAAGGGTATGTAACACGGTACACGACCCCAAATGTAGAATGAAGTATTTTAGCGGTCCTTTTCATTCTGAACCCAACAACGCGTATGTCAGTGTAATCAGGAACGATTACATAATTTAATAACGTTACAAAAGATTTCGATTGTTCCATGATTTACGAATACAGCGTCCTTGCTCGTGAAGATGAGCATTGATGGACCGAAACCGTAGCGAGTCTTACATGACAGCGGCGTTCGTATCTGGAGACTAACGAATTCTCCTGCGTATTTCCTGCCGTTCTTCTTTTCCTCAGCTTTGTAATACCGGGCTAGCTTTCGGAAACCAGTGTAAGTTTGTATTGCCTCACTCCACACTGTACGTGCCGTATGTGTTCGTGTGACGAGAGGTCCGTGTTCGCTGACCCATTCAGACATGAAAGGAATGCCGAGCGTACTGCCGAAATCTCTCTCCGGACAAACGGAATATCAGATGAACTGGAAATGGCGGAAA
Organism: Schistocerca cancellata; assembly: GCF_023864275.1. Lineage (NCBI taxonomy): Eukaryota > Metazoa > Arthropoda > Insecta > Orthoptera > Acrididae > Schistocerca > Schistocerca cancellata. The sequence goes on along the minus strand of NC_064636.1, from coordinate 112,801,429 downwards.
GGTAGCGAGCGGAATTTTCAATGATGCATCGCGCGCGGGCTCGCTATTGGAGAGGGGGAATGCACTCGTTATGACAACGAGCGAATGTTGCGGGGCAATATTGTACACTTCTGGAAAATGCGTAAAAAAATGGTTCAAATGGCTCTGAGCACTATGGGACTTAACTACTGAGGTCATCAGTCCCCTAGAACTTAGAACTACTTAAACCTAACTAACCTAAGGACATCACACACATCCATGCCCGAGGCAGGATTCGAACCTGCGACCGTAGTAGTCACGCGGTTCTAAACTGAAGCGCTTAGAACCGCACGGCCACACCGGCCGGCTAAAATGCGTAAAAACACGCATAGGAAACCACGGGAGTTTATTCTTGACATTCGTCCGAACATGGGTTCGAAAATATTTGGGGTAAACAAATATCGGGTGACTAGGACCTCCCGTCGGGTAGACCGTTCTCTGGGTGCAAGTCTTTCGCTTCGGCACCACTTCGGCGACTTGCACGTCGATGGGGATGAAATGATGACGATTAGGACAACACCCAGTCCCTGAGTGGAAAAGTCTCCGGCACAGCCGAGAATCGAACCCGGGTCCTTACGACTGACATTCTGTCGCACTGACCACTTTTTTTGTTGTTGTTTGATGTAGTTCGTTGCGTTTGGTCTGGGCGGACGTCAAAAGACATCCGTTCAAGTTGATCGTTGATTCTTTGACTCAGTTTTTTTTTATTACAAAGAGCACGCAACCTTCCGACTGAACACGCTCAGGTGGATGTTCCACTGAACAATCTGAGGTAGGGACCCTAGAAGCCAGCTTAAGGAGATAATAGGAATAAAATCACATCACTGTGTACCTTTTTGTTTACATTAGTTACAGTTAACTGCAAATCCCATCACTGAGACAATGAACGTACCGTTTGTACCGTGTCTTAGAAAATGTGCTGAAACTTAACGACCATCATCCTCAGTGCGAGCATGTGGTCGGCGAACAACATTGAAACACTCCCGGAAAATATCCCTTGTGTGTTTCGAATCACTTAACAATCACAAACAGCTACAATTCTATTGGTTGGCGACTCCATTGAGTGCTGCGTGCACAACGACCATATTATAAGTACAATTAGAAGGAAGGTCAGCGTTGGCTGTAATTTTGATGATTTATTAACAACAAAATCGATTTTCGATCACATAATGATCATCTTCAGTGCTTTAGCGTACAAATTAAAGCTCGTAGGCACTGGTGTCTAGTTATTAGCAGTTGTAGTGTTCCCTTCTCCTCGGGGCTCTGCCGTGAAAAATACAAAATAGAAAATCTGATTGGGTTTGGAATTTTGGTGGTTTCAGTTACGGATAAGGCGGACTTCGTGTTATTGATTGAGATCGTGCTGTAATTTGACCGTGCATGGCAGACCGGGTCGGCAACACTACAAAAAGCGACTGTACGGACATAGCATCAGAAACTAATTGATATTTACCTTATAATCTTGTTAGATACGCAGTACTAATTACAATATAGTCTTCATGGCTGTCTTCCTAATTTCTCTTGTAGGACGACCCGTCTTTCACTTTTCTCCGTCTGTTGAAAACTTCTTCAAGTTGTCACTGTCATGAACAATTTACAAATTTGATGATAACCACCTCGAATCACTATTGAAACAACCTCGCTTTGTAATGTAATTTTAATTTCCACCCAAAAGCACATTAAACACATCGCCGAAAATACACGTCTTTCGTATGAAGACAAGAGAGAGAGTCACCTCAATTAGTTGTTCAAAAAAAAAACCTACGCAAAAGTAAAAAGACGAACAAAACTATTTATAAAAATCGGGCGCTGCCGCAGCGCTCTTCTGCGTGCGCGATCGTAAATTATACACTCCTGGAAATGGAAAAAAGAACACATTGACACCGGTGTGTCAGACCCACCATACTTGCTCCGGACACTGCGAGAGGGCTTTACAAGCAATGATCACACGCACGGCACAGCGGACACACCAGGAACCGCGGTGTTGGCCGTCGAATGGCGCTAGCTGCGCAGCATTTGTGCACCGCCGCCGTCAGTGTCAGCCAGTTTGCCGTGGCATACGGAGCTCCATCGCAGTCTTTAACACTGGTAGCATGCCGCGACAGCGTGGACGTGAACCGTATGTGCAGTTGACGGACTTTGAGCGAGGGCGTATAGTGGGCATGCAGGAGGCCGGGTGGACGTACCGCCGAATTGCTCAACACGTGGGGCGTGAGGTCTCCACAGTACATCGATGTTGTCGCCAGTGGTCGGCGGAAGGTGCACGTGCCCGTCGACCTGGGACCGGACCGCAGCGACGCACGGATGCACGCCAAGACCGTAGGATCCTACGCAGTGCCGTAGGGGACCGCACCGCCACTTCCCAGCAAATTAGGGACACTGTTGCTCCTGGGGTATCGGCGAGGACCATTCGCAACCCTCTCCATGAAGCTGGGCTACGGTCCCGCACACCGTTAGGCCGTCTTCCACTCACGCCCCAACATCGTGCAGCCCGCCTCCAGTGGTGTCGCGACAGGCGTGAATGGAGGGACGAATGGAGACGTGTCGTCTTCAGCGATGAGAGTCGCTTCTGCCTCGGTGCCAATGATGGTCGTATGCGTGTTTGGCGCCGTGCAGGTGAGCGCCACAATCAGGACTGCATACGACCGAGGCACACAGGGCCAACACCCGGCATCATGGTGTGGGGAGCGATCTCCTACACTGGCCGTACACCACTGGTGATCGTCGAGGGGACACTGAATAGTGCACGGTACATCCAAACCGTCATCGAACCCATCGTTCTACCATTCCTAGACCGGCAAGGGAACTTGCTGTTCCAACAGGACAATGCACGTCCGCATGTATCCCGTGCCACCCAACGTGCTCTAGAAGGTGTAAGTCAACTACCCTGGCCAGCAAGATCTCCGGATCTGTCCCCCATTGAGCATGTTTGGGACTGGATGAAGCGTCGTCTCACGCGGTCTGCACGTCCAGCACGAACGCTGGTCCAACTGAGGCGCCAGGTGGAAATGGCATGGCAAGCCGTTCCACAGGACTACATCCAGCATCTCTACGATCGTCTCCATGGGAGAATAACAGCCTGCATTGCTGCGAAAAGTGGATATACACTGTACTAGTGCCGACATTGTGCATGCTCTGTTGCCTGTGTCTATGTGCCTGTGGTTCTGTCAGTGTTATCATGTGATGTATCTGACCCCAGGAATGTGTCAATAAAGTTTACCCTTCCTGGGACAATGAATTCACGGTGTCCTTATTTCAATTTCCAGGAGTGTATCTTTGTATTGGCGGAGGCGCGGAAGTCAAAGTACCATTACACAGTAACAGAAGCTATGAAACTATCACAATTATTGCCATCGTTTCATAGCTTCTGTTACTGCTAATAACTGGACACCAGTTGGTTACAAGTGCTAGGCAAGGCGGTAGACAAGTTTACTTCCACATCTCCTTAAGTTCACTTCTCCGACCCGAGGTTTCCTACTTCAAATTGTATAGTGGAGCATTCTCTATGTCCTGTTAACTTTTAGTTCTTTCTTTTGGATATGTCTCTTGGTCGTGTAATTTACCTAAAATCTGCACTTTTACTAACTTTCTCGTCTACAATTGGTCATGGCACTTTTGTTTTCTCCGACTGCCTTTTGTTCTGCCTTAGAGTAAATTGCGTCACTACGCATCATAATCGCGTATTGAGTGCTTGAAACGACGGATGTGCTCCGCATACCTAGCCGATGGGAGTGCGAACGCACCACGTCGACTTTATCCTGAACGTTACCTGGGAGACAATTACCTCATGTGAACATGTTCGTACGGCTTGTAATGTCCCCACAGAAAATACCCTCTACCACGCACCAGTTAATCATTGTCAATCAAACCATCCACATTCATTCACTTTGGAAAAGTATCTGATCTGATATTCTCGTAACATATGCGGCGACTGCTCGACGACGCCAAAGTATTTTCTAGTGCGTTTATTCTTTGAAATAACAGAGATGCATACATGCATTCTCCATGGCTGTTAGAGTGGTAACTAGGACAGCTTCTGTAGTATCTGTTGAGGGATTGACGTGTTTCTGAGAGATACATAATTTGCTTTTCTTCTCGCTAAAGCGAGCCATTAACATTTGTGCCGCTAGCGGTTTGTTTGAAGAGAAAGAGACTGTAAACGGAAAATAATTAAGACGTGGAATCACCGGAAATCTGGACATGTAATGGAGATGGATTGAATACACAAATTCCTTCATAAATAAGGTTTGTAACATTTTTGTTCTGGAGTGAATGAACGAATGAGTTTTTTTCTGAATCATTTGATGATCACGTTGGCCCTGTAATTGGTGGGGAAATTTCAGCTGTGTCGAAGAGAGCCTGCAATCACTGAGTCTGTGTTAAATCGTCCAAAAAGGCTTCGTACACATCTGGAATTCGCAATCTTTCGTAAAAGGAACAAATTGTCCACACGATTGATTCTCCCGACTGAATGCAGTGCTCAACAGTAATAAAAAATGTAAAGATCTCTTAGAGCAAGCCAGCCGCTGATTACCAAAACGAAGGACTCCACCAAAGATTCTATTTGGCTGATTTCACGTAATGAAATATTATATTAAAAACTGTACATACACTCCTGGAAATTGAAATAAGAACACCGTGAATTCATTGTCACAGGAAGGGGAAACTTTATTGACACATTCCTGGGGTCAGATACATCACATGATCACACTGACAGAACCACAGGCACATAGACACAACTAGTACAGTGTATATCCACCTTTCGCAGCAATGCAGGCTGCTATTCTCCCATGGAGACGATCGTAGAGATGCTGGATGTAGTCCTGTGGAACGGCTTGCCATGCCATTTCCACCTGGCGCCTCAGTTGGACCAGCGTTCGTGCTGGACGTTCAGACCGCGTGAGACGACGCTTCATCCAGTCCCAAACATGCTCGATGGGGGACAGATCCGGAGATCTTGCTGGCCAGGGTAGTTGACTTAAACCTTCTAGAGCACGTTGGGTGGCACGGGATACATGCGGACGTGCATTGTCCTGTTGGAACAGCAAGTTCCCTTGCCGTTCTAGGAATGGTAGAACGATGGGTTCGATGACGGTTTGGATGTACCGTGCACTATTCAGTGTCCCCTCGACGATCACCAGTGGTGTACGGCCAGTGTAGGAGATCGCTCCCCACACCATGATGCCGGGTGTTGGCCCTGTGTGCCTCGGTCGTATGCAGTTCCGATTGTGGCGCTCACCTGCACGGCGCCAAACACGCATACGACCATCATTGGCACCAAGGCAGAAGCGACTCTCATCGCTGAAGACGACACGTCTCCATTCGTCCCTCCATTCACGCCTGTCGGGACACCACTGGAGGCGGGCTGCACGATGTTGGGGCGTGAGCGGAAGACGGCCTAACGGTGTGCGGGACCGTAGCCCAGCTTCATGGAGACGGTTGCGAATGGTCCTCGCCGATACCCCAGGAGCAACAGTGTCCCTAATTTGCTGGGAAGTGGCGGTGCGGTCCCCTACGGCACTGCGTAGGATCCTACGGTCTTGGCGTGCATCCGTGCGTCGCTGCGGTCCGGTCCCAGGTCGACGGGCACGTGCACCTTCCGCCGACCACTGGCGACAACATCGATGTACTGTGGAGACCTCACGCCCCACGTGTTGAGCAATTCGGCGGTACGTCCACCCGGCCTCCCGCATGCCCATTATACGCCCTCGCTCAAAGTCCGTCAACTGCACATACGGTTCACGTCCACGCTGTCGCGGCATGCTACCAGTGTTAAAGACTGCGATGGAGCTCTGTATGCCACGGCAAACTGGCTGACACTGACGGCGGCGGTGCACAAATGCTGCGCAGCTAGCGCCATTCGACGGCCAACACCGCGGTTCCTGGTGTGTCCGCTGTGCCGTGCGTGTGATCATTGCTTGTACAGCCCTCTCGCAGTGTCCGGAGCAAGTATGGTGGGTCTGACACACCGGTGTCAATGTGTTCTTTTTTCCATTTCCAGGAGTGTATTTTTACATGAAGAGACGGCAACTTAATATCCTTAACATTAAAAAAAATGTTAAAGGCTCCAACATTGCTTGAGAGGTACAGGCGCATTAGACAAGAGAGCTGAAGTTGGTGAGAGACCGCTCAATGTATGGGTCAACGCATAAGCTTGGCTGGCTGGCTCTGAGCACTATGGGACTTAACTTCTGAGGTCATCAGTCGCCTAGAACTTAGAACTACTTAAACCTAACTAACCTAAGGACATCACACACATCCATGCCCGAGGCAGGATTCGAACCTGCGACCGTAGCAGTCGCGCGGTTCCGGACTGCGCGCCTAGAACCGCGAGACCACCGCGGCCGGCGCATAAGCTTGAAGACTGGGTTATTCATACCGTGTATGAAGCTCCAACTAGTAAAAGGAGAAAAGAACGCCGATCTGTAACATTCTGCATCAAAATCTTCTCGACCCGTATCACTGTCAGTGGATGCAAGAACTGAGTGAGGCAAACTTGCACCCGTGAGTAAGTTTCTGGCAACGCATATTAGGGCACTGTGCCGTGTTGCTAAGTTCTTACAAGGGAACCTCCCCATCGCAGCCCCCTCAGATTTAGTTATAAGTTGGCACAGTGGATAGGCCTTGAAAAACTGAACACAGATCAATCGAGAAAACAGGAAGAAGTTGTGTGGAACTATGAAAAAAATAAGCAAAATATACAAACTGAGTAGTCCATGTACAAGATATGCAACTTCGAGGGTCCTGTACGGTCAGAAGTGCCGTGGTCCTGTGGTTAGCGTGAGCAGCTGTGGTATGAGAGGTCCTTGGTTCAAGTCTACCCTCAAGTGAAAATTTTAATTTTTTGTTTTCAGACAATTATTATCTGTCCGTCTGTCCGTCCGATGCGATCACTTTTTTGGGAGTGATTATCACATCCACAAGAAAACCTAAATCGGGCAAGGCAGAAGAATCTTTTTACCCATTCGCCAAGTGTGCAAGTTAGGTGAGTCGACAACATATTCCTGTCATGTGACGCACATGCCGTCACCACTACCGTATAGAATATATCAGACGTGTTTTGCTGTGGAGGAATCGGTTGACGTATGACCTTGCGATCAAATGTTTTCGGTTCCCATTGGAGAGGCACGCCCTTTCGTCTACTAATCGCACGGTTTTGCGGTTCGGTCGCAAAACACAGACAGTAAACTTATTACAGTGAACAGAGACGTCAATGAACGAACAGACAGATCATAACTTTCCGAAAATAAAGAAAGTAAAATTTTTAGTCGAGGGAAGACTTGAACCAAGGACCTCAACTTCCGCAGCTACTCACGCTAACCACGGGACCACGGCGCTCCCGAGCTCACCTTCTCCTTGTTGTTGCCTATTTTTCTCATGGAGTACTCAGTTTGTATATTTTACTAATTTTTTTCACGGTTGCATACAACTTCTTCCTGTTTTCTCGATTGATCTGTGTTCAGTTTTTCAAGGCCTATCCACTGTGCCAACTTATAACTAAATCTGAGGGGGGTGTGATGGGGAGGTTCCCTTGTTAGTATCTACGATATCCACTGCCTGGCTTTCCACGTGAAGAGATCCTCAGTTATCATAGCACTCACGCCTACGCATACAAAACATTTGCGCAGTGCAAGAAAACAGGCGTCTACAGAAGTTGGGCCTCGGCGTCTTATTAGACAAATACACTGGTCTCCAAATTTAAAGCAACAAACCGCTAGTTCCCCGTCCTGTGTTTGATTCGCGATATAATCATACAACGAGTCAACGTATGTCCGTACGATTGTGTTCTGTAAGGAAGAAGGGATTCTGGTCAATGGACAACCATGCTAACGATAGCGTCAGGGCATCTGTCAAACGGGGCACTGTTTGCCCATTAGTTCCACATCCACAATTGCTGTGTGCACAGACACACACTATGCACTTTGGCACAGAGAAGATGCCTACCGGAATGTGTACGGTGTAAGACCATAGGGAGAATGTAGCCCGATGGCTTAATGTCAATCGCTCTGTTGTTCCTCTGACATGGCGACAGTTTATAGAGACCGAAACTGTATCCGAAAGACCAGGACAGAGCCGACCACGTGAGACGTAAGGAAGAGATGACCGTTTTTGGCTGTAAAGGCACGACGGCGCCGCCTCAGTACCGTGCAGCAACTGGCATCTGACATCGCAGCATTCCGTGGACGTTTTGTATTGACGCAAACGGAGTACAGAAAGCTTCGGCAGTGTGTCCTCTATTGTCGGAGACCTGCTGTATGTCTACCCCTGACGGGCCTCCACAGAAGGGAACGTCTATAGAGTGGAGCCATCAAGATGCCACCTGGACGGTCGAACGGTGGGCCAATGTTGTTTTCACAGACGCGTCTCGATTTGGTCTGGACATTGATTTTCGACGGATTCGCATCTGACGGGAATGTGGAACACGATTTCGGTAGCCACCCATTGTGGGAAGAGAGTGATATCGACGCTGATCCCTAATGGTGTGGGCAGGCATTATGTTCTACGTCTACATATATACTCCGCTAGCCACCAGGCGGTGTGTGGCGCAGGGCACAATTCGCGCCAACGTCATATTTCCCCCCCTCTGTCCCACTCGCGGATCGCGCGAGCGAAAAACGACTGTCTGAACGCCTCAGTACGAGCTCTAATTTCCCTTATCTTTGAATGGTGGTCACTGCGCGATTTGAAAGTTGGTGGTAATAATGTATGCTTTACATCCTCGGCGAAGATGGGATTTCGGAATTTAGTGCGCAGCCCCTTCCGTTTAGCGCGCCGTCTATCTGCAAGTGTGTCCCACTTCAAACTTTCTGAGATTTGTAACGCTCTCGCGATGGCTAAATGTACCAGTCACGAATCTTGCCGCTCTTCTTTGGACCTTGTTAATCTATTGAATCAGACCCATCTGGTAAGGGTCCCATACAAACGAACAATAAGACTGGACATATCTTGCCGCTTCCAAAGACTGGGCATTTATTTTGTACTCGTACATCAATGGGAATTTTCGCCTTGTTATACGCAGTAGGTTACACTTACTAATACTGAGAGATAAATGACAGTCATTACACCACGCGTTGATTTTCTGCATATCCTCATTGATTTGTTCACAACTTTCGTGTGATATTACTTTCCTGTAGACTACAGCATCAGCGGCAATGCAGCTGTCAATACCATCAACCAGATCGCTTATGTAAATTGTAAAATGTAGCGGACCTATTACGCTGCCCTGAGGCACACCTGATGTCATTATGTCTGAACACAAAATATCTTCCATGATTCTACAACAAATCGATGTCAGTTAAATCGGCCGGTAATTATGTGCATCCGATTTTCTACCCTTTTTTTTATTGCTATGACCTGGGCCTTCTTCCAGTCCCGTGGAACTTTCCGCTGTTCCAGTGATCTCCGACAGATAGTGGATAAGAATGGTGCTATATTTGTAGCATAGTCAACATATAATCTTACGGGGATACCGTCTGGGCCAGATGCCTTCCTGGCGTCTAAGGATCTTAAATGTTTTACAATCCCAGATACACTAAACACTATGTCAGCCGTCCTTGCGTTTGTTCGATAATTGAAAGGGGGAATGGTGCTGCAGTCCTCTACCGTAAACGAGGTTTTGAAAGCTAGGTTTAGAATTCCGACCTTCGGTTTGTCATCATCCGTTACATTACCGGTACTGTCAGCAAGAGAAGGTATTGAATTATTTGCAGCGTTCACAAATTTTACGCAATACCAAAATTTTTAGAATCTGCAGATAAAATATTGCTTTCAAATTCATTAAAAGAATCTCTCATTGTCTTGACAGCTGCTTTCATTTCGCATAATTTCGGTTTGTCAATGGGGCAGTGTCTACGTTTAAAACGACCGTGCAAAATTCTCTGCTTTCTCAGCAACTTCCTGATATGTTTGTTGTACCAAAGTGGATCCTTGCCCTCCCCTATACTTTTCGTAGGCACATACTTCTCTAGCACGTGGTGGACAATACCTTTACATTACGACCAAAGATGCTGAATATCTTTGTGTCCCGCGGTAAATGCTTGGGGCTGATTATGAAGATATTCATTAATGACACTTTTATTTGCTTTCCCAAACGAGAAAACCCTACGCTGTTTCTTTGGTTTTTTTGCAACTTTCCCTGACATAGGAGCCACAACGACATTATGGTCGCTAATACCTTGACCACTCGAAGACCTTTTCATGATACTGTAAAGTTAAGTCGGCAAGATTTGACTGCTGTCAGAGGAGATCTTGGGATCTATTGGACGGTTGTTGCGAGGTGCTTTGGCCCAGACTTCCTAATGATGGACGATACTGCACGTCCTCACAGAGCGCAGGTGGTTGATGTCTTCTTGGACCATATTGTACGCATGGCGTGGCCTGCTCGCTCTACGTATTTGAATCCTATAGAGCATATCCGGGATGCAGCAGGGATGCATGTCAGCATCCACCAATCACTCTCTAAGACTTGCGAGGAACTCTGCAGGAAGAATGGGCATTTTTGTCTCAACATGAGACCGACGACATCATTCACAGCATGCTCCGTCGTTGTTAGGCCTGGATTCCTTTCAGTAGTGGTCACACTCCATACTGAAAACATTAAGCCGTTGTCGGAATGTGTGTGAAAATCCGTTAAGTTGGGAAAAAAGAATATATTTGTCCACCGGTTGTTGTTGTGGTCTTCAATCCTGAGACTGGTTTGATGCAGCTCTCCTTGCTACTCTATCCTGTGCAAGCTGCTTCATCTCCCAATACGTTCTGCAGCCTACATCCTTCTGAATCTGCTTAGTGTATTCATCTCTTGGTCTCACTCTACGATTTTTACCCTCCACGCTGCCCTCCAATACTAAATTGGTGATCCCTTGATGCCTCAGAACGTGTCCTACCAACCGATCCCTTCCTCTAGTCAAGTTGTTCCACAAACTCCTCTTCTCCCCAATTCTATTCAATAGCTCCTCATTAGTTATGTGATCTACCCATCTAATCTTCAGCATTCTTCTGTAACACCACATTTCAAAAGCTTCTATTCTCTTCTTGTCCAAACTATTTATCGTCCATGTTTCACTTCCATACATGGCTACACTCCATACAAATACTTTCAGAAACGACATCCTGACACTTAAATCTGTACTCGAAGTTAACAAATTTCTCTTCTTCAGAAACGCTTTCCTTGCCATTGCCAGTCTACATTTATATCCTCTCTACGTCGACCATCATCAGTTATTTTGCTCCCCAAATAGCAAAACTCCTTTACTACTTTTAGTGTCTCATTTCCTAATTTAATTCCCTCAGCATCACCTGAGTTAATTCGACTACATTCGATTATCCTCGTTTTGCTTTTGTTGATGTTCATCTTATATCTTACTTTCAAGACACTGTCCATTCCGTTCAACTGCTCTTCCAAGTCCTTTGCTGTCTCTGAGAGAGTTACAAAGTCATCGGCGAACCTTAAAGTTTTTATTTCTTCTGCATGGAATTTAATACCTACTCCGGATTTTTCTTTTGTTTCCTTTACTGCTTGCTCAATATACAGATTGAATAACATCGGGGATAGGCTACAACCCTGCCTCACTCCCTTCCCAACCACTGCTTCTCTTTCATGTCCCTCGACTCTTATAACTGCCATCTGCTTTCTGTACAAATGGTAAATAGCCTTTGGCTCCCTGTATTTTACCCCTGCCACCTTCAGAATTTGAAAGAGAGTATTCTAGTCAACACTGTAAAAAGCTTTTTCTAAGTCTAGAAACGTAGGTTTGCCTTTTCTTAATCTAGCTTCTAAGATAAGCCGTAGGGTCAGTATTGCCTTACATGTTCCAACATTTCTATGGATTCCGAACTGATCTTCCCCGAGGTCGGCTTCTACCAGTTTTTCCATTCGTCTGTAAAGAATTCAATTGTTTACGTGTTGTATTTTTACATTGTTTCTACTTTGCTATCACCTGTTGATATTGTTTGTGGCGAAATAAACAGATCCTTGCAAAATTTCCGTTTGTTGCTTAATTTTGGACACAAGTGTACATCTGCAGTTCCTGAGGGATGATTTGTTTTATTGATTTCATGATGTATCTGTAGACATCATACAACGAGTGTGGTTTATGCACTATAGTGCTCCATTTCACTTTACAAGGACAGCTCGTCAATAACTCGATACGAAGTTTGCGAACAGGTGGACCGGTTAGGGGGATCAATGGCATGGACTTCCCAGTTGGAATCCAATGGACTCTTCGCTTTCGAGAAATTTAAAATCCTCATCGTACTCTGTTCCAGTACCCAATATCCATTATCTGAGGAAGGGAGTCCAAAACTAATTCTATCAAATTTCGAACACACTAAACTTTTTCACAACATACGATAAAGTAGGGAATGCAGGCGTAGGGTGTATTTCCAAGCAAGAGGTGATTATTTTGAGCAATTTCTGCAAATATCCCATTTTTGTACCATGAATAGCGAATATCCTTTCACATCTCCCTAAAGGGCGATTTTTTCTTTTATTGTTACTTCATCCCTTCCGTCCCATATGGGCGGGGCTGGTCTGTCAGCGGTTCAATTATCCCTCTTCAGTCAAACGTATTTGAAAAAAAAACGTATAAGGAAAAATATTTTTCCTGTACACCCTCTATCTAACAACTTTCAGGGAACTTCCTTTCGGGATAAGAATGGGCTCCGAACACGACTCAACGAGTTCTGCACCTCAAAATCAAGTGATTTCTACAGGTGCGGAATATTTAAGTTACTCCAGCATTGCTAGACTGTTGTAAATAGCGAAGGACAATAAATTGCCGGCCGCGGTGGTCTAGCGGTTCTGGCACTGCAGTCCGGAACCGCGGGACTGCTACGGTCGCAGGTTCGAATCCTGCCTCGGGCATGGGTGTGTGTGATGTCCTTAGGTTAGTTAGGTTTAAGTAGTTCTAAGTTCTAGGGGACTTATGACCTAAGATGTTGAGTCCCATAGTGCTCAGAGCCATTTGAACCATTTTTTTTTTTTGACAATAAATTGCTGGTAACTGAAGTCTCTGTTTTGTGTATCTGTTCTGTTTAAACCTATAGAAAAACGCTGCGATCTGACGCACCAACACAAAATTACTGAAAATACTTCGTTTACAGAAATATAGTTTAGATGTACATCTCGCTGAAACAAGACACCTCTGAAAGAGGTGGCTATCGTAGTGATTCACGTACAACCTAAAAAGTTAGTAAATGAAATCACTTATACCAAGAGACTGAGTGAAAATATTCACAGAACTTCCGTAACCGCCAGAGATTTGTTTCAGCGTGTTGTCCCCCATGAAGTGAAATCACTCAAGCTGGGGAGAGAGCGGAAAAAATTCGTATCATCGACGTGGCCGCCTAGACTTGTTCCCTTCAGCCATTTCATTCGACTGATAAAAATCGACAGATCAAGAAAACAATCGATTTCCCGATCGATAGTTAAAATAAGTCTGCATCAATGTGTAGTAGCATGGATTAGGCAGCGACATGGAGATTTGATTTTGAATTGTATCGACACGGAAACGAATTCAAGTCTACCAATTTCAACTGTTACCATTAATGGTATACCGCGGCGTGGTCTTAGGCACCTTGCCACGGTTCGCTCGGCTTCCCCAGTCGGAGGTCATAAGTGTTGTCCTTAGCGTGAGTTAGTTTAGGTTAGATTAAGAAGTATGTAAGCCTAGGTACCGATGACCTCAGCAGTCTGGTCCCATAGGAAGTTACCACCATCACCACCACCACCATTAATGGTATCATAGTCATGGAATGTAGTCGAATTAAGTTGGGTGATGTTGAGGGAATTAGATTAGGAAATGAGACACTTAAAGTAGTAAAGGAGTTTTGCTATTTGGGGAGCAAAATAACTGATGATGGTCGAAGCAGAGAGGATATAAAATGTAGACTGGCAATGGCAAGGAAAGCGTTTCTGAAGAAGAGAAATTTGTTAACATCCAGTATAGATTTAAGTGTCAGGAAGCCATTTCTGAAAGTATTTGTATGGAGTGTAGCCATGTATGGAAGTGAAACATGGACGATAAATACACGCCTGGAAATGGAAAAAAGAACACATTGACACCGGTGTGTCAGACCCACCATACTTGCTCCGGACACTGCGAGAGGGCTGTACAAGCAATGATCACACGCACGGCACAGCGGACACACCAGGAACCGCGGTGTTGGCCGTCGAATGGCGCTAGCTGCGCAGCATTTGTGCACCGCCGCCGTCAGTGTCAGCCAGTTTGCCGTGGCATACGGAGCTCCATCGCAGTCTTTAACACTGGTAGCATGCCGCGACAGCGTGGACGTGAACCGTATGTGCAGTTGACGGACTTTGAGCGAGGGCGTATAGTGGGCATGCGGGAGGCCGGGTGGACGTACCGCCGAATTGCTCAACACGTGGGGCGTGAGGTCTCCACAGTACATCGATGTTGTCGCCAGTGGTCGGCGGAAGGTGCACGTGCCCGTCGACCTGGGACCGGACCGCAGCGACGCACGCCAAGACAGTCGGATCCTACGCAGTGCCGTAGGGGACCGCACCGCCACTTCCCAGCAAATTAGGGACACTGTTGCTCCTGGGGTATCGGCGAGGACCATTCGCAACCGTCTCCATGAAGCTGGGCTACGGTCCCGCACACCGTTAGGCCGTCTTCCGCTCACGCCCCAACATCGTGCAGCCCGCCTCCAGTGGTGTCGCGACAGGCGTGAATGGAGGGACGAATGGAGCCGTGTCGTCTTCAGCGATGAGAGTCGCTTCTGCCTTGGTGCCAATGATGGTCGTATGCGTGTTTGGCGCCGTGCAGGTGAGCGCCACAATCAGGACTGCATACGACCGAGGCACACAGGGCCAACACCCGGCATCATGGTGTGGGGAGCGATCTCCTACACTGGCCGTACACCACTGGTGATCGTCGAGGGGACACTGAATAGTGCACGGTACATCCAAACCGTCATCGAACCCATCGTTCTACCATTCCTAGACCGGCAAGGGAACTTGCTGTTCCAACAGGACAATGCACGTCCGCATGTATCCCGTGCCACCCAACGTGCTCTAGAAGGTGTAAGTCAACTACCCTGGCCAGCAAGATCTCCGGATCTGTCCCCCATTGAGCATGTTTGGGACTGGATGAAGCGTCGTCTCACGCGGTCTGCACGTCCAGCACGAACGCTGGTCCAACTGAGGCGCCAGGTGGAAATGGCATGGCAAGCCGTTCCACAGGACTATATCCAGCATCTCTACGATCGTCTCCATGGAAGAATAGCATCCTGCATTGCTGCGAAAGGTGGATATACACTGTACTAGTGCCGACATTGTGCATGCTCTGTTGCCTGTGTCTATGTGCCTGTGGTTCTGTCAGTGTGATCATGTGATGTATCTGACCCCAGGAATGTGTCAATAAAGTTTCCCCTTCCTGGGACAATGAATTCACGGTGTTCTTATTTCAATTTCCGGGAGTGTAGTTTGGACAAGAAGAGGATAGAAGCTTTCGAAATGTGGTGCTACAGAAGAATGCTGAAGATCAGATGGGTAGATCACAAAACTAATGAGGAAGTATTGAATAGGATTGGGGAGAAGAGAAGTTTGTGGCACAACTTGAGCAGAAGAAGGGATCGGTTAGTAGGACATGTTCTGAGGCATCAAGGGATCACCAATTAGTATTGGAGGGCGGCGTGGAGGGTAAAAATCGTAGAGGGAGACCAAGAGATGAATACACTAAGCAGATTGAGAAGGATGTAGGTTGCAGTAGGTACTGGGAGACGAAGCAGCTAGCACAGGATAGAGTAGCATGGAGAGCTGCATGAAACCAGTCTCAGGACTGAAGACCACAACAACAACAACAGTCATTCTGACTGTTCATAATCATGTAGAAGTGGACAATCTGCTCTCGAAAGAGAACACACTCAAACGGGACATCCACAAGCTCGGTTACACCCTCCTTTCATTATTTTGGCCAAAAAAATACTCTGACGAAAAAATAAAAAAAAAATAAAACGCTACAGCTAGTAGCGCCAGTATTAGGATGGAAATCAGATTTGCTTTAAATACACGCTGTAACGATCGTCAGCATTAGTGACCTTTGGATTTGAAATAGTAATGTGATGTTACTCAAGAACACCCTTAACGCAACAAAAACGCAATTATCAACACCTCACTGAGTTTGAAAGAGGTCGTGTAACAGGGCTACAAGAAGCTGGATGTTCCTTCTGCGGTATGTGAGAAAGACTTTGCAGGAGTGTAGTCACTTGACATGACTGTTGGCAGCGGTTGTCACGAAAATGTTTGGTCGCAAGAAGACTGCCGAGAGGGAAGAGCATCGTGTTCGGCTCTGTAGCATCGTACTGCAACCTGCAGCAGCAATTTGAGCAGCAGCTGGCGCCACAGCGACGCAATGAACTACTACAAGGATAGTTCTGAGCCGGACACTGTATAGCGTGCCTTCCACTGACCCCAAACCACCATTTGGGTGTCCTGCGGTGTCAGGCGAGAGCTCATTGTTGGGCGAGGTGGAGGTCTGTTGTGTTTTCTGATGAAAGCTGGTTCTGCCTCGGTGCCAGTGATGGCCGCGTGTTGGTAACAAGGAAGCAAATTGAAGGCCTAGACACACTGCACCTACACCTGGAGTTGTGGTCTGGGGTGTGACTTAGTATGACAGCAGGAGCTCTCTCGTGGATATCCCACGCTCCATGACTGCAAAATTTACGTATGGTGATTCGACCTGTTGTGCTGCCATTCGTGATCATCATTCCAAGTGGTGTTTACCAACAGGATAACGCTCGACCACAACCGCTGTTGTAACCCGACATGCTCTACAGAGTGTCGACATGATGTCTCGGCTTACGAGATCACCAGATCTGTCTCCAGTCGAACACATATGGGACGTCATCGCAAGACAACTCCAGCGTCATCCACAAACAGCATTAGCCGTCCCTGTACTGACCGACAAAGTGCCACAGGTGTGGTATTCCATCCCATAAACTGATATAGGTCGCTTGTACAACACAGTGCATGCACATTTGCATGCTTACATTCAACATTCTGGCGGTTACATCGGTTATTGATGCACTAGCATTTCACATTTGCAATGCTTTATCTCGCGCTTACATTAAGCTATGACCTTGCAATGTTAATCACAGACATATATTACCTAGACAAATGTATTCCAGAAATTTCACTACTGTACATTAGTAATTTTTTGCTGTTCGGGTTTTTTTTTTCGTCAGTGTATTACTGTGTAATGGCTACACCAGTACGTAAGGAAGGTAACAGCTAAGAAATACTTTGTATGCGGTATGTGTCTCGACAAAGCCGAATGCATTCGGTACAAAATTTAGTATTTACCCTTAGGATCTTGGTGA
The DNA here is from genome assembly GCF_023864275.1 of Schistocerca cancellata. Classification (NCBI taxonomy): domain Eukaryota; kingdom Metazoa; phylum Arthropoda; class Insecta; order Orthoptera; family Acrididae; genus Schistocerca; species Schistocerca cancellata. The sequence goes on along the minus strand of NC_064636.1, from coordinate 112,784,071 downwards.
AAGTGCATTCGTATACTATGGCTCTGTAGTGTGGCGTCATTCTTTCTTTCGTAGCACGAGCGACTTTGGTCTGGTAGAAGATTCGCTAACGGAGCAGAACGAAGAAAGAAGGGTTTTAATGTCCCGTCGACATAGAGGTCAATAAAAAAAATGGCTCTGAGCACTATGGGACTTAACTTCTGAGGTCACCAGTCCCCCTGGAACCTAACTAACCTAATGACATCACACACATCCATGCCCGAGGCAGGATTCGAACCTGCGACCGTAGCGATCGCACGGTTCCAGACTGTAGCGCCTAGAACCGCTCGGCCACTCCGGCCGGCGAGGTCATTAAAGACGGAGCACAAGTCTGGATTGCGTCAAGAATGGGAAAGGAAATCGGCTCTCCCCTTTGAAAGGAGCCATCCAGGCATTTGCTTTAAACGATTTGGTGCTAAGGTACCAAGACCGAATCTGCAGCTTACATTAGATGTCACAGACAATAACTGTAAACTGTAGGAAAAACAACAATTTTCTTGCCGAGGAAGTCCATGCATCAGACGATTTTCATTCTAATGTTTTCTGTCAAATATACAAAAAGACTTGCCTATTATAAGGAGCTGACAAAGAGCAGTATTCCCTGAGACCACAAAATGCAGCGTAACTTCATCAGCTTCAAGCTTTTCATCTACAGTACAATGGCAAGTCGCCTAGTCGTATTGATGACAGGGACTTCACTGGTATCATCAAACATACTTTCGTAGACGACGTACGTCGACTATTCCCACCAGCCTGGAACGTATCTACACTAATACCAAAACTGTGAAACAGTTGTGTCCGTCCGTTTGAACACGCTGATCTCCAAAATTGCTAGACGAATTCTCATGGGGCTTTGATAGGTCACTCGAGCATAGCTTGGGGAAATATATAGGATTGATTTCATCAAAATCCGATCACGGGAAAAGGATATCGCGATTTAAACTTTTCGGAGTTAGCAGCTTTGTGTTTATGCGTACGTCACTGCCAGAAGTATTTTAGAAAATTCACGCCACTGACGGAATTAAACGCCGCTGTCTTATCTTGACGAAAGCAAACTAACATTGAATTTACTTGGCTAGGATATACGGAGTTACTGATTTCGCAATGCGTATCAAAAATTTAATGAAATTGTTTTCCTTCTTTCGACAGGTTTCATTTGTGTTTGACTTCTTGGCTATGAAATACTAGCTTATGAACAAACGTTTTCATTTTTACTGATTGACGTAGGGAACCTAAAAAGGGATGGTATGGAAAGGGCCTTCCGTTGCGAAGCATGCGAGTGTGGCTAGTATCCAATATAATCGACGATCTTAAGCGATGTAAGAAAACTGCTCTATTACACACCTGAAGAGTCTTCTTTATGATGAACTTTGTGCATTGCTAATGGGTGAGAAAGAGAGGACTATAGCGTTTGAAGAAAAACTTAAAATTATTATAATTCATCGGTTTCGCGGCATCTCTGTACCGACGTGTTTCGATTATGGAACATACCATTCAATTGTAATGTGCTGCGAATACACAGAAAGATAGATCCTTTATCATTTAGCTACAAAATAGGTCAGCAACTGGAAGCAGTTAATACCATAAATTATCTGGGAGTACGCATTAGGAGTGATTTAAAATGGAATGATCATACAATGTTGATCGTCGGTAAAGCAAATGCCAGACTGAGATTCATTGGAAGAATCCTAAGGAAATGCAATCCGAAAACAAAGGAAGTAGGTTACAGTACGCTTGTTCGCCCACTGCTTGAATACTGCTCAGCAGTGTGGGATCCGTACCAGATAGGGATGATACAAGAGATAGAGAAGATCCAACGGAGAGCAGCGCGCTTCGTTACAGGAACATTTAGTAATCGCGAAAGCGTTACGGAGATGATAGATAAACTCCAGTGGAAGATTCTGCAGGAGAGACGCTCAGTAGCTCGGTACGGGCTTTTGTCAAAGTTTCGAGAACATACCTTCATCGAAGAGTCAAGCAGTATTTTGCTCCCTCCTACGTATATCTCGCGAAGAGACCATGAGGATAAAATCAGAGAGCTTAGAGCCCACACAGAGGCATACCGACAATCCTTCTTTCCACGAACAATACGAGACTGGAATAGAAGGGAGAACCGATAGAGGTACTGCAGGTACTCTCCGCCACACACCGTCAGGTGGCTTGCGGAGTATGGATGTAGATGTAGATGTAGATGAATTGCCCATACGCATTTTCGCTCGAATCTTAGATCACTAAACGTGCGGTGCAGCAGTGTGTAACATTACCTCTGCTTTTCTAAGTTCTCACAGTAGCCGTCCGTTGTTTTTCCATGGATACGAGTATCTACAGTCAGTCGCTTTGAAATCGCGATAAATCTGACAGAAGTGTCGAATAAAGCAGAACACATACTGCATTTAACAAGTAAACTATCATTTTATACAATCTGATAGATCGTTATGTGAAATTATATCGATTTATCCTGATGAGTGAAGTTATCTCTTAGTTGCAGAAATGAAACATTGTGTAAATACTGTCACCATAAACCAAACAGTACGCGACTGAACTTGCCCCCTTTCTTGCAGCGGTGTACCGTAGGTCTCTAGAAGAGCGTAGCGTTACAAAGGTCGTAAAAGGGCACAGGTCATCCCCGTTTTCAAGAAGGGACGTCGAACAGATGTGCAGAACTATAGACCTATATCTCTAACGCCTATTAGTTGTAGAATTTTGGAACTGTAGGAATCGGCATTGGTTTCGAACAAGACGATCGTGTGAAAGCCAGCTCGCGCTATTCGTCCACGTGACTCAGAGGGCTGTAGACACGGGTTCCCAGGTAGATGCCGTGTTTCTTGACTTCCGCAAGGCGTTCGATACAGTTCCCCACAGTCGCTTAACGAACAAAGTAAGAGCATATGGAGTATAAGACCAAATGTGTGATTGGATTGAACAGTTCCTAGACAACAGAACGCAGCATGCTATTCTCAATGGAGAGAAGTCTTCCGAAGTAAGAGTGATTTCAGGTGTGCCGGAGGGGAGTGTCGTAGGACCGTTGCTATTCGCATTATATATAAATGGACTTGTGGATAACATCGGAAGTCCACTGAGGCTTTTTGCGGATGATGCTGTAGTATATCGAGAGGTTGTAACTATGGAAAATTGTACTGAAGTGCAGGAGGATCTGCAACGAATTGACGCATGGTGCAGGGAATGGCAAATGAATCTCAATGTAGACAAGTGTAATATGCTGCGAATACATAGAAAGAAAGATCCTTTATCATTTAGCTACAATATAGCAGGTCAGCAACTGGAAGCAGTTAATTCCATAAATTATCTGGGAGTACGCATTAGGAGTGATTTAAAATGGAATGATCATACAAAATTAATCGTCGGTAAAGCAGATGCCAGACTGAGATTCACTGGAAGAATCCTAACGAAATGCAGTCCGAAAACAAAGCAAGTAGGTTACAGTACAGTTGTTCGCCCACTGCTTGAATACTGCTCACCGGTGTGGGATCCGTACCAGATAGCGTTGATAGAGGAGATAGAGAAGATCCAACGGAGAGCAGCGTGCTTCGTTACAGGATCATTTAGTAATCGCGAAAGCGTTACGAAGATGATAGAAGACTTTGCAGGAGAGACGCTCAGTAGCTCGGTACGGACTTTAATAAAGTTTCGAGAACATACCTTCACCGAGGAGAAGCAGTATATTGCTCCCTCCTATATATATCTCGCGAAGAGACCATGAGGATAAAACCAGAGAGATTAGAGCCCACACAGATGCTTACCAATAATCTTTCTTTCCACGAACAATACGAGACTGGAATAGAAGGGAGAACTGATAGAGGTACCCAAGGTACCCTCCACCACAAACCGTCAGGTGGCTTGCGGAGTATGTATGTAGATGTAGATGTAGATTAGCTCATATATGTCAACCAGTCCCCTTATACACTCTAGTTTACATTTCTCAATAACCTAACTGAGTTATTATGGGTATTTATTCTGCAGAATGCTTAGAGCTTTAAATCACCATGAAATCCAGGAACTGTTGAACATCTAGGAGGAGAGTGAAGATTGTCTTAATTTGTCATGAATAAGTTGTGCGCCTAGCAAGTGATAATCCACGAAATCAGAACTATTGTCAGCTTTTCTTAGTAGTTTCCATGAATTCCTTTGTTACAGTACCTAGAGGGAATACTTAGACTTAGAATGCAGAAAAAAGAAGTGAGAGTTTGGTAGAGTATATAGTATATAGCTGAGCAGAAGTATTTAAGTAAGTTGCAGTTACAGAAAGTAAACGTGGCATCCAATTTAGCAGGGGAAATGTTTAAATGACAGGTGCAGTGATATTATAAACCCTAGAAGAGGTATATTTACGCTGAGAGGCCACTGGTGAATATAACTGGGACATTGATGGGGTAGGTCTGATAGACAGTTTGCTAGGGAGATACAAAATATTCTCGAGGTGCAAGATATGATATACACATATGTCTTACCATTATCTTGACATGGCTGTAGAGACTTCCTGGTTGTTATACAAATGCGTACTTAGAGACAAAGGGGTTTCGTGGGAAACAATGAATCCGGCACAGTTCCGGCTTGACTTGGCAGAAGTATTGTGCAAACTAAACGCAAGAGATCATGGAAGCAGAAAAGCAAGGGTCTCAGTAGAAGGATTCGCCAACAAAGGTCACTGGCCGATACGTACTAACAAGGCGGTGAAAATTTTCTTAAATTTAGGCGTTACGAGCAGATCAGGTGTTAGAACTATGGTTCGGAATTTAATAATAATGGCTGACTGGAAGTGGATAGTAGGAAAAGAAAGAGAAGGAAAAATAGTAAGTGAATATTGATTGGGGGAAAGCAAGGATACAGAGAGCCGCATGGTAGAGTTCTGAACAGGGTATAATTTAATCATCGCGAACACTTGGTTCAAGACTCTTGTATACATGGAGACACCGGGTGATTTCAGATTGATTATATGACGTTATTAGAGATATTTTGGAACCAGATTCCTTATGTAATGGTGAGACAGAGATTTCGGAACAAGATTTTAAAATGTAAGACATTTCCAAGGACAGATGTGGACTCTGGACCACAATTTAATGGTTATAAACTGTAGATTAAAACTGAAGAAATTGAGGAAAGATAGGAAATTAAAGAGATGGGGCCTGAATAAGTTGAAAGAACCAGAAGTTGTTCGGAATTTCAGCGGGAGAATTAGGTAAACATTGACTGCGACGAGGGAAAGGAATTCAGTAGAAGACGAATGAGTAGCTTTGAGAGTTGAGTGAAGCGAGCAGACGACGAAATAGAAATCCTTGGACGTCACAGGAGAGATTAAATTTAGTTCATGCAGCAAATGAGGTACGCAAAAGGAAATGGCTCGAGGGCAGATGAATGAGTTTAGAAGCATATTTCACTATCTGTAAAGTAAGTACTGCCTACAGGATTATGAAAGAAGCTTTTGGAGAAAGAAGAGCGCAGACGGAAAACCATTAGAGGGAACGGAGAAAAACGTGAAAGATGGAAGAAATAGATAGAATATATACAAGAGCTAAACAAGAGAAACGTATCTGAACGCATTGTTACAGAAAGGGAAGAGGACGCAGCTGAAGATGAGATGAGGGATACGATACTGCGAAGCACTGAACTATCGAAACAAGGCCCCTTGAGTAGACGAAATCCCGAAAGAGCTACTGATATCCTTGGGAGAGCCAAGTACGACGAAACTATTCCACCTGGCCTGCTATATGTGTGAGACAGACGAAATATCGTCAAAATTCAATAAGAATATAATAATTCGAATTCCGAAGAGAGCAGGTGCTGACAGTTATGGATATTACGAAAATACCAGTTCAGTAACACATGGCTGCAAAATAGTAACACAAATTCTTTACAGAAGAATGGAAAATCTGGTAGAGGTCGACCTCAGGGAAGATCAACTTGGACCAGGGAACAAGCGAGGCAGTACTAATCCTTCAACTTAGAAAATAGGTAAAGGAAAGGCAAACCTACGTTTATAGCACTTACAGGCTTAGATAACGGTTTTATGTTCAATGGAAAATTCTCTTTGAAATTCTAAAAGTAGTGAAAATAAAAAACAGGGAGCGAAAGGCTATATGCAACTAGTATACAAACCAGACGGCAATTATAAGAGTCAAGGGGCGTGAAAGGAAAGCACTGGTTGAGAAGGGAATGGACAGCGTTGTAGCCTAGCCCGATGTTATGCAATCTGTACACCGAGTAAGCAGTACAGGATACCAAAGAAAAATTTTGAGTAAGAATTAAAGTCCATACGCAAGAAATAGGAGCTGTGAGGTTTGCCAACGTCACTAGTTCTGTCAGAGACAAGAAAGGACTTCGAAGAAGAGCTGAATGGAATGGACGGTGTCTTGAAAGGAGGACATGAGATGAGCATCGAGAGAAGCTTTTGGATAATGGACTGTAGTGCAATTGTGTGTGGCGACGCTGAGGTAACCACATTAGGAAAGGGACACTAAAAGCGATTAATGAGTTTTTTTATTTCGGCAGTAAAATAACTGATGGTGGCCAAAGTAGAGAGGATGTAAAATATAGACTAGCAACGAGAAGAAAAGCGTCAAGAAGAGCAATTTGTTATAAAAAAAATATAGATTTAAATATTTCAATGTCTTTTCTGAAGCAAGAGAAACGTGGACGATAAACAGTTCAGACAAGAAGAGTGTAGGAACTTCTGAAATGTGGCGCTACAGAAGAATGATGAGGATTAGATGCGTAAATCGCGTAACTAATGAGGAGGTACTGAAGATAATTGATGTGTACAAGATATTTGTTGGACAACTTGATTAAAAGAAGGGATCGGTTGATAGGACGTGTTCTGAGAAAACACCAATTTAGTACTGGAGGGAAGTGTAGGGGAAAAAATTTGTAGAAGGATACCAAGAGATGAATGCAGTAAGCTGATTCTCAAAGATGTAGGTCGGAGTAGTGGCACAGAGATCAAGAGTCTTGCACAGGATAGAGTACCAGTCTTTGGAATGAAGAGAACTACATCAACAACAACAACTACGCCAGGAGAGTTTCTCAGATACGCTACTATTTACAATTTATGTTAATGATCTAGTTGATAACTTTGGAGACTATGATTCTCTTGTGATGTATAGGAGTGTCGCAACGCCAGGAACTGTAGTGAAATTCTCGAACGCCTGCAGAGGGTCGAAGACTGGTACAGGGATTCGCACTTGGGCGTAAATAGGTGAAATGTGTTATGCATAAATCGGCCAAGAGACCAAATATTATCCGATTGTAGTATGTGGGACAAATAACTGTACAATATAATAGGCAGTGAAATGAGAACTGAACACCCGCCACAATGGGCTAATGATATGGTTCCATTCAAAAGTAAACTGAGCAAGGTAACGCAGTGGTTAAGCACACTGCACTCGCATTCGGGAGGACGACGGTTCAACCCCTGTCCGACCACCCTGATGTAGGTTTTCCGTGATTTCCCTAAATAGCTCCAGGCCAATGCCGGGATGGTTCCTTTGAAAGGGCACGGCCGACTTCCTTCCCCATCCTTCCCTAATCCGATGAGACCGATGACCTCGCTGTCTGGTCTCTTCCCCCAAACAACCCAACCCAAACCCATTCAAAAGTAATCATGACACACGTTATAACATCTATCCCATTGATTCATAGAATGTTGTTGGCCTCTGGCGGATACAAAACCGGACCCAGTCTTTCATTTCCTCGTCCGACTGAAACCGATGTCCATGCTTGTCTGATTTCAGTTAGTCAAAGGTGTGAAAATCGCAAGGTGAACGACCTTGGCTATACACAGGAGGTTGCAGGGCTTTCCAACCAAATCGCTGACGCGTACCCTTCATCCGACTGGCGATGTGGAGGTAGGCATTATCCTGCAACTTGCGTGAACAGCTTTGGATTTCACTTGCGGGACAGATGTGTGGTGTTCCCACAGTTGGCTTTGCCATTTGGCATCGGGCTCTCGTATTATTGCCGGTCAGAATGAGCCCACTGCATGATAACTCCCACACACATTCTGCCAATTGGACGAAGGCTATATTTCAGTGATTGACTTGGGAATCACTGCAGTATCGTCCGGATGTATCACCATGTGATTTTCACATCTTGGACGAGCTGAAGAGTCATATGTGGACGTTGTTTCTAGTCTGACGAGAAAATGCAAGTGTGGTGAAGTTTTCGACTGGTCAGCAACGAAGGCTCTTGAAGCTGTGGAAGGACTTCGAATACTGCCAGGGAGTTTTGTTTCCCACGTAATGATGCAAATGATGGGGTATTTTTAGTTTCTTGGATAATGGCGCACTTTCTGCCAAGTGCTCTGTAGGGCTATGAGATACTAGTGAAGTGCATGAGAAAGTCATTTTCTGACATGACTGGGATCAACTTTTCCAGCATCCCATGGAACCATTAACTACGCGGCGGGTAAGGAGATCCCCCTGGAGTTTCTTGCAGTAATGAGAAATCTTGTCATATTGACAGATTCAGCATTACCCTGGCGTTGATGCCAGGGATTGCATATTTTGAATAATCGTCTGCTTTGGGTAATTGCCATGGTGTCATTCAAGAACTGCATCAAGAATCTGTAAGAATTTTCTGATATAAATGAAGCCATTGCGAAAATCATTGCTTGACACCAAACTCCACAGCTGAGATTTACCTAGATTCCATTAAATGAGTAGAAACAAATTGAGCATAGAAATGAACCTGGAGGTTCTTGAAGTAGTGAAAAATTTCACATACTGGCAGAGACTGCCTTTTCGCATGGGAATGATGTTATGGATTGGTTATTTTCTCATTCTGGGGTTTCATACTTTTTACCAAAAGCTGCATAGGGTTCTCGAGCAAAATTGAAGTCCCTGGGAAATTTATTGTCCAACAAAACACACCACAGCCCAATTTTACCTAGATCTCATGAAACCAGTACAAACACTTTGAGCAGAAAAATGCAGCTGAAGGCTTTTGAAGTAGTGGGAGCACTTTGTGGACTGCCAGACAGGGGCTGTTTCCACAGGAATGATACCAAGAATTTTTTAGTATTTTAGTATTTTAAGTTTTTTTGGAGATTTTGTGCCCTGTTACAAGAGCCCTATGAGACCCTGTGGGGCTCTCAGATAATAGTGGGGCATATTGGGAAGTTCGTTTTTAACACAAGAGGCTATAGGTTAGCATTATATACATCCTGTGGAACCAATAGAAAAACTTCGGACAACAAAACCCAGCAGGACTTTCTTGAAGTGGTGGGAACTCTTTTCATACAGCTAAAGTGCTTGTTACCTTGCAATGATGTCCAGGATTGCATATCTTCAGACAGTCTGCAAAGAGTTCCATCAAGACCCTGCAGGGCTCTGCGATCGCAGTGAAACCTATGAGACCCCAGAGAGCTCTTGGATACTAGTGAAGCCCAAAGTAAATTAATCTTGTGACACATGAATCGATGGATCAGCATTATCTACAGCTCATGGAACCATTTCAAAAACTTTGGGCAAAGAGACCCAGCTGGAGTTTCTTGACATGGTGGGAACACTTGTTATACGCCAGACTGCCCACTGGCCATTCTGCAACGATTAGAGCATATGCGACGACATCATGGCACGAAATTCATCATCTGCTCCAATTCACAAAGTGCTCTACAGGCTCTTGAACAGATGTACCCAGCAGATCGGATGGTGCAAGAAGTGCAGGACACACTCCTGCTCTTGCAAAAGCAGGACAAGGATATCATTTTCTGCTGGGTTCCAGGGCACGTAGGGATTCCTGGAAATGAACTTGCAGATGCGACTGCCAAGGAGGCTTGCTCCATCCCACCTCCTACTCGCTGTTCCGTCCCCCTGCAGGCAATAACACCATTCGTGACTCGGAAGGTCATGCGTTGGTGGGAGGCTCAGTGGCTGGAAGTGAGCTGAGCTGAGGAAGTAGCCCTTCCATGGCTTAGAATAGGACATTGTCCGTTGACACATGGTTTTCTGTCACGTCGTGAGGAGCCAGCAACGTGTCAGACATGTGGGACACAGCTGTCGATACGACATACTTTAACTGAGTGTGTTTTATATGCGGGTTTGAGGGAAGATTTCAGTTTCCCACCAGACCTGCCCTCTACTTTAACTAATAATGAGGCGAGTGTCGCTAGAGTTTTAAGTTTTTGTGTGATGTCTGGACTTCTTCCCAAAATATTGCGATTGAGATCTTAATGGGCTGTAAAGTGGTTTGGTCACCCATTATTTGTAAGTGGTCACTCAGCCACCGTTAATTATTTTTACCTGTTTTATACTGCTGTTTTATTTTTAGTTTTATATAGCTGTTTTGATGTGCTGTGTCCAATCTTGTAATTTGAACATTTCCAATTCTCTCAAAGATCTGCTCCGAATTGATCCTTGTTTAACAGATCTTGGCTGCACTCGTCAACATTTCTTTTGGGAACGGGCGCTGAGGACCTCGTTGTTGTGCGCCCTAAAACACTAATCATCATCATCACTGCCCGCTGTCCTAGGAAAGATGCCAGGGCTTGCGAATTTTCAGACAGTGCTGATAATCGTGGTGTTGTCTGCCAAGAGTTCTTGCTGAGACCATGTAGCACTCTTGGATACCAGTGAGTCCTACAGGAAATGTACTGCCCATCTCGTTAGGCCAGGACCGACTGTTACCTAGATCTCAAGACAGCTGTGGAAACACTTTGGACAGAGACACGCACCTGGAGTTTTTTGGATACCAGTGTGTCCTACAGGAAATTCGCCGCCCTACTCGTTAGGCCAGGACCGAGTGTTACCTAGATCTCAAGACAGCTGTGGAAACACTTTGGACAGACAAACGCACCTGGAGGTTCTTGGATACCAGTGAGTCCTACAGGAAATTCACTGCCCATCTCGTTAGGCCAGGACCGAGTGTTACCTAGATCTCAAGACAGCTGTGGAAATACTTTGGACAGACATACGCACCTGGAGGTTCTTGGATACCTGTGAGTCCTACAGGAAATTCGCCGCCCATCTCGTTAGGCCAGGACCGAGTGTTAGCTAGATCTCAAGACAGCTGTGGAAACTCTTTGGACAGAGACACGCACCTGGAGGTTCTTGTATACCAGTGAGTCCTACAGGAAATTCACTGCCCATCTCGTTAGGCCAGGACCGAGTGTTACCTAGATCTCAAGACAGCTGTGGAAACACTTTGGACAGACAAACGCACCTGGAGGTTCTTGGATACCAGTGAGTCCTACAGGAAATTCACTGCCCATCTCGTTAGGCCAGGACCGAGTGTTACCTAGATCTCAAGACAGCTGTGGAAACACTTTGGACAGGGAGACACGCCCACACACCTGGAGGTTCTTGAAGCGGTGCGAGCGGCAGATGCGCGCCAGCAGCAGCCTGAGGACGGCGGCGCGGCTGCGGCTGCTCCTGGTGGAGCCCCCGCGCCCAGAGGCGGAGGTGGCCAGCAGCAGGCTCTCCACGTCCTCCTTGCCCTCCGCCTCCTCGTCCTCCGGCCGCTCCTCGCCCTCCGTGCCGCTGGCGGTGCCCTTCCCGCTGCCCTCCTCTTCCTCCTTGATGGACGCGGCACGGGGCAGCCCCAGCTGGGAACAGAAAGCAACGAACCCCTCTAAAATCGCTATTGTAGACCACAGTGGTCGGCACCACAGACGGCGCCTCGGTATTGGATCCCTTGATTACAGCACTCCAAATGCAAAGTCGTAAAGAAACGAGTGTGTCATATTCTTCAGCCTAGAAGTGTAAACCAGGGTCACTCTGACCTGGAGTTTTTTTATTTCTTACTGTGCATGAGGGACTGCATATATACAGTCCGCTGCCACCAATGTAATTGGATGTAGTTGAGGGAAGGGGTTTAAAATTGTGATATGTTGTTGTTTAATTAATTAGAATGATAATTAATTGAAACCCTCAGCAGCCGGCAGGTGTTGATATACCTCGATGGGGGCAGCTGAAAATCTGTGCCCCGACCGGGACTTGAACCTGGGGTCTCCTGCTTACACGGCAGATGCTCTATCCATCTGAGCCACCGAGGACACAGATTAATAGCGCGACTGCAGGGACTTATCCCTTGCACGCTTCCCGTGAGACCCACATTCCCAACTGTCCACAATCCTAATATTTATTTTCCCATCCACTCATTACTCGCACACACTAAGGTGACGATTCCCGTAAGAGGGGTAGCATTTAACAATATAGATGAAGATAGTAACTGTTCGTATGTAGCCAAGAGCGCTAATGCACTGCTTCCTGGACTCGGGTAGGCGCGCCGGCCCCGGATCGAATCCGCCTGGCGGATTACCGTCGTCGGTCGGCGTTCTGGCCAGTCTGGATGTGGTTTTCAGGCGGTTTTCCACGTCCCGTTATGTGAATACCGGGCTGGTCCCCACGTTCCGCCTCAGTTACACGACTCACAGACATCTGAACACACTCGCTCTATTCCATTAATTACACTCGACGCAGACACCTGGGGTACACTAATTGCATCCCGGGGGGTATGGGTTGGTGGCAGGAATGGGATCCGGCCACTCCTTTCCACTAACCTTGCCAAATCCGTTCCTAACAATGCCGACCCTGCGTCAGTGCGGGAAATGGAACTGGTGAAAGAAAGAAAGAAAAGAAAGTAACTGTTCGTATGTAGGTTGTGGACAGTTGGGAATGTGGGTCTCATGGGAAGCGTGCAACGGATAAGTCCCTGCAGTCGCGCTATTCATCTGTGTCCTCAGTGGCTCAGATGCCGGCACGGTGGCTCAGCGTGTTTGGTCAGAAAGCCGGTTGGCCTCTGTAATAAAAAACTGAGTGGAAGGATCAACCACCGAACTTGAACAGGATGTCTTGCGACGTCCGCAACGACCAAACACAACGATAAAAAAAGATGGATAGAGCATCTGCTCTGTAAGCAGGAGAACCCGGGTTCGAGTCCCGGTCGGGGCACACATTTTCAGCTGTCCCCAGCAAGGTATATCGACAACACCTGTCGGCAGCTGAGGGATTCAATTGATTATCATTTATTCTAGAGAAGCTGTACGGTCATCAATGGTATCTGTTCTTTCGAGAATAGTTGCTACCTTCATATATAATGGGTGATCAAAAAGTCAGTATAAATTGGAAAACTTAATAAACCACGGAATAATGTAGATAGAGATGTAAAAATTGACATACATGTTTGGAATGACATGGGGTTTTATTAGAACAAAGAAAAAAACAAAGTTCACAAAATGTCCGACAGAAGGTGCTGGACAGCAAAACTGCTACCGTGACGGGTGAGAGGTACGCCGATATATTGCAGAATTGCACCATCCCCAGCCTGGTTGATAAACACCTGCTGGAAACTACGATGTTTATGCAGGATGGCGTTCCGCTCCATATTGCTAGACGCGTGAAAGATCTCTTGCGCGCGTCGTTTGGTGACGATCGTGTGCTCAGCCGCCACTTTCGTCATGCTTGGGCTCGCAGGTCCCCAGACCTCAGTCCGTGCGATTATTGGCTTTGGGGTTACCTGAAGTCGCAAGTGTATCGTGATCGACCGACATCTCTAGGGATGCCGAAAGACAACATCCAATGCCTCACCATAACTCTGGACATGCTTTACAGTGCTGTTCACATTATTCCTCGACTACAGCTATTGTTGAGGAATCATTGTGGACATGTTGAGCTTTTCCTGTAAAGAACATCATCTTTGGTTTGTCTTAATTTGCTATGCTAATTATTGCTATTCTGATCAGATGAAGCGCCATCTGTAGGACATTTTTTTGAACTTTTGTATTTTTTTGGTTCTAATACGAGTAAAACGCCATGTCATTCCAAGCATGTGTGTCAATTTGTACCTCTCTATCTACATTATTTCGCCATTTATTCAGTTTTCAAATTTATACTGACTTTTTGATCACCCGGTATATAATTAATTTTACATAAATATTTCTTTATGGGTCACTGTGACCCTGGTGTACACACCGTGTAACTGTTACGTTGCTGAGTGTAAAGTAAAGTGTCTCTAGCTCTGGATCGCTTTGAAGTTTCTCCATTGAAATTTTTCCATGACAGTTTTCACTTAGTCTCGGATTTTAGATGTCTTAACCCTAACATCGATTAAAAAAGTACATGAGAGGGGTGAAATGAAATGAGTTTAGTACACGAGGGTCCAATATCATTACACAATATTCTGATGCAATGGCACGTAGGAGTGACATTTTATTACGTCAAGATTCTGTGTGGGAAGCATTGTTAAGAAGAACTCAATTGTGAAAGTTACGTAAGTGATTTTCATGATGAAAGTTGATTCTGAAGCTATTGCTCATGCAGCAGTTATTGACAATGGTGAAACTGATCAAACAGCCGAATCTTCAGGCAGTGATGAAAAAAATAGTCGTGCACAGTAAGAATCGTAATTGTTGGAACACAGCTGTACCTAACAGAACAGAACTGCCAACGACACTGTAGTCCATATTTCAAGAATGTGGAAATAATGAATGAACGGATTTATGAATAATTGAGAACTCCTCAAAATATTCGTGTAAGATCTGCATTTTATTAAAAGAATAGCATCATCATTCAGTTACAAATAAAGTCTTTGGTTCTAGATCTTTCAGGGTCTCCACTGAAATCATTCCATGGCAGTTTTTCGTTGGTCTCGGATTTTGGATGCCTTATCATTAACATTGACTTACAAACTGCATCGCTCACTCCTCCCGAACAGGCCATGAAGGCCCAACTGCACCGTCCGACCGCCGTATCATCCTCAGCCCACAGGCGTCACTGCATGCGGTCACGGAGGGGCACGTGGTCAGCACACCGCTCTCCTGGCCGTATGTCAGTGTCTCAGGCCGGAGCCGCTACTCCTCAGTCAAGTAGCCCCTCAGTTTGCCTCGCAAAGGCTGAGTGCAGCCCGCTTGCCGACAGCGCTCGGCAGACCTGATGGTCACCCATCCAAGCTCTAGCCTAGCCCGACTGCGCTTAACTTCGGTGATCTGACGGGAACCGGTGTTACCACTGCGGCAAAAATAGAGAGAAGCACATGAGAGAGGTGAAATGAAATGAGTTTCGTGGAGGAGGGTCAAATTTCTTAATAAAATATTCTGATTTCAGTTAGTTACTACAGAAGGGATTGAAGGTCGCTACGACCCTGGTGTACACTTCATGTGACAGATTCACAGGCATACATCTACATCTACATCTACATCTACATCTACTTACATACTCCGCAATCCACGGACGCCTGTGGGCTGAGGATGATACGGCGGTCGGACGGTGCAGTTGGGCCTTCATGGCCTGTTCGGGAGGAGTGAGCGATGCAGTTTGTAAGTCAATGTTAATGATAAGGCATCCAAAATCCGAGACCAACTAAAAACTGGCGGAGTGTACCTGGTACCACAACTAGCATCTTCTCTCCCTGTTCCACTCCCAAACAGAACGAGGGAAAACCCCCTTTCTGTACAACACGCCAGAAGACATTTTTCAGCAAGACAATGCGCGACCATATGCTGCTGCACGAACACGTGAGTTCTCGGTGTTACAGGACGTCAGCCTTTTGCCGTGGCCCGCCAATATCACCAGACTTGTGCCAATTGGAAATGTGTGGGACATGGCGAAACGACGGGTGCAGCGCTGTGACGCAGCGCCAAGCAAACACTGGTCAACTTTGAGACCAGGCCAATACAGCGTGGATGACTATACCACAGGACGCCATACGCGTCTTGTACTCGTCGATGCCATCACGCACTGACAGAAACTAGGCCCGTGGCGGACCCTGTGTCTGTTAGGCAACAGGGCGCATGCTGAACCGAGGTGACTCACATGCTGATCATCTACATCTACATACATACTCCGCAATCCACCATAAGGTGCGTGGCGGAGGGTACCTCGTACCACAACTAGCATATACTCTCCCTGTTCCACTCCCAAACAGAACTAGGGAAAAATGAGTGCCTATATGGCTCTGTACGAGCCCTAATCTCTCTTATCTTATCTTTGTGGTCTTTCCGCGAAATGTAAGTTGGCGGCAGTAAAACTATACTGCAGTCAGCCTCAAATGCTGTTTATCTAAATTTCCTCAGTAGCGATTCACGAAAAGAACGCTTCTTTTCCTCTAGAGACTCCCACCCGAGTTCCTCAAGCATTACCGTAACACTCGCGTGATGATCAAACCTACCAGTAACAAATCTAGCAGCCCTGCCTCTGAATTGCTTCTATGTCCTCCCTCATTCCGACCTGATAGGGATCCCAAACGCCCGAGCAGTATTCAAGAATAGGTCGTATTAGTGTTTTATAAGCGGTCTCCTTTACAGATGAACCACATCTTCCCAAAATTCTACCAATGAACCGAAAACGACTATCCGCCTTCCCCACAACTGCCATTACAAGCTTGTCCCACTTTATACCTCTCTGCAATGTTACGCCCAAATATTTAATCGACGCGAGTGTGTCAAGCGCTACACTGCTAATGGAGTATTCAAACATAACGGGATTCTTTCTCCTATTCATCTGCATTAATTTACATTTACCTATATTTAGAGATAGCTGCCATTCTTTACACCAGTCACATATCCTGTCCAAGTCATCGTGTATCCCACAGTCACTCAAGGACGACACCTTCCCGTACACCACAGCATCATCAGCAAACAGCCGCACATTGCTATCCACCCTATCCAAAAGATCATTTATGTAGATAGAAAACAACAGCGTACCTACCACACTTCCCTGGGGCACTCCAGATGATACCCTCACCTCCGATGAACACTCACCATCGAGGACAACGTACTGGGTTCTATTACTTAAGAAGTCTTCGAGTCACTCACATATTGGAGAATCAATCCCATATGCTCGTTCCTTAGTTAGGAGTCTGCAGTGAGGCACCGAGTCAAACGATTTCCGGAAGTCAAGGAATATGGCATCCGTCTGATACCCTTAATCCACGGTACTCGAGATATCAGGTGAAAAGAGGGCGAGTTGCGTTGCGCAGGAGCGATGCTTTCTGATGCATGGACAGCAACTTCTCTGTCTCAAGGAAATTCAGTGAGAGTATGTTCGATAACGTTCCCGTCGACACTGTGCGTGACATGAAAGATATGCTGAATATTAGTTAGCAGCTTCACATTGAAAAACTAAATTGCAAATACCTACCAAAACACTAGAGAAAATGCGTCTGCCAACTGTTAGAATGGACACGCAATATACGAAAAACGCTTTTAACTCAAGACAAATGGCGTTAACCATAGCACATCGTCTAACCAGAGCAGATAGTTACGCATTAACATGAGTTCCATCCGAGCATTCGCTTCACCATGTAGGTCCGCTTTTGTTTTCTATCAAATGGTTCAAATGGCTCAGAGCACTATGGGACTAAACATCTGTGGTCATCAGTCCCCTAGGACTTAGAACTACTTCAACCTAACTAACCTAAGGACATCACACGTATCCATGCCCGAGGCAGGATTCGAACCTACGACCGTTGCAGTCGCGCGGTTCCGGACTGAGCGCCTAGAACCGCTAGACCACCGCGGCCGGCAATGTTTTCTATCTACATAAATGATCTTTTGTATAGGGTGGATAGCAATGTACGGCTGTTTGCTGATGATGCTGTGGTGTACGGGAAGGAGTCGTCGTTGAGTGACTGTAAGAGGATACAAGATGACTTGGACAGGATTTGTGATTGGTGTAAAGAATGGCAGCTATCTCTAAGTATAGATAAATGTAAATTAATGCAGATGAATAGGAAAAAGAATCCCGTAATGTTTGAATACTCCATTAGTAGTGTAGCGCTTGACACAGTCACGTCGATTAAATATTTGGGCGTAACATTGCAGAGAGATATAAAGTGGGACAAGCTTGTAATGGCAGTTGTGGGGAAGGCGGATAGTCGTCTTCGGTTCATTGGTAGAATTTTGGGAAGATGTGGTTCATCTGTAAAGGAGACTACTTATAAAACACTAATACGACCTATTCTTGAGTACTGCTCGAGCGTTTGGGATCCCTATCAGGTCGGATTGAGGGAGGACATAGAAGCAATTCAGAGGCGGGCTGCTAGATTTGTTACTGGTAGGTTTGATCATCACGCGAGTGTTACGGAAATGCTTCAGGAACTCGGGTGGGAGTCTCTAGAGGAAAGGTGGCGTTCTTTTCGTGAATCGGTACTGAGGAAATTTAGATAAACAGCATTTGAGGCTGACTGCAGTACAATTTTACTGCCGCCAATTTACATTTCGCGGAAAGACCACAGAGATAAGATAAGAGAGATTAGGGCTCGAACAGAGCCATATAGGCACTCATTTTTCCCTCGTTCTGTTTGGGAGTGGAACAGGGAGAGTATATGCTAGTTGTGGTACGAGGTACCCTCCGCCACGCACCTTATGGTGGATTGCGGAGTATGTATGTAGATGTAGATGTAGATGTTCTCTTCGAGTTTTACTGTTTCTGCTAATACAGATCGGTAAAGCGAATACCGCACTAGAGTAATCTGGGACTGCTCTATCGAGTGAGTACGTAAAGGTTGACTTTAAAAATCACTTTCATGTTACCGACAAACAAACCGGCAGTGGGGCGCACATGGAAGTCGTGGGGAGTAGTATTTGTTCGGGCTGGCTCCAGCTACACATAGCAGAATCGAGTTGCACGTAACTACAGAAATAACAGAGAAAATATGCGTGATGACTCTTAGGAAAAACACTGTACACACTGCCCTACTTTTGTTAATACACATGTGAATTTCGAAATTACTTCACTGACCGCGGCATCCTCTGCAACCCAATAGCGACGTATGCCCGTACGCAGTTCGAACCCGTATTTCCCACTTATCGGGCGAGCTCGCTTTAAAAACTTCGGCTATCCGTGCTCGCGCCCCAGACCGACCTAAACTTCCATAGGGCACACTGTTTACCTCTTTTCATCGCAGCAGAGTTTAGCGGAGTACGATAAAATGATGTACATAGTGTAGCATACGGAAGTTTCAGTCGGTCTGGGGACCGTGCACGGATAGCCGAAGTTTTTAAGGCGAATGCTCCCGGTAAGTGGAAAATACGGGTTCGACTCCTGGCAGAAATTTTTATGTACCACTGTTGGGTAGTATGTCTACATCTAAAACAGGTTATTTCATGGAATTCATTGTCATTGAATTAATTTCGAAGTATTTCGTACAGCAGCGGATTGTCGACAGGATCTGTTCTTTCATACATGCGTGTAAACATATGTGAACTATTTATGAGTGTATTTTGTTATGTTAAATTGTTGTTTGTGAAAACATTTGTATAGTGAAGATTTGTACGATGTAACAATTTATCGTAAATCACTTCACGTTCTATACGCAGATGGGATTAAAAGTAATGTGCGTTTCTTAAGCCAAATAGGAGAACGAAGACAGTTCATAATGGAGCGGTGATTTGGAATACAAGTACACTAGAGTTCACAGTTATTAATGAAAATGTGAAGGAGCACTGACTTTGACTCTGTCGGTAAAAGTGTCTATCGATATTTAGTTTGCCAAGATACATTTCGAGTGCTAGGCATTTAATTTTTCATTACTTTTCCTCATTGTTTCATACGAACGTACAAGTTTGAAGTAAATGGGCAAAGAACTTTGAAGTAATTCGGTCAAGTACTGTTCGAGACGTTTGGTAACAACGTTTCTCCTCTTTTATATATATATATATATATATATATATATATATATATATATATATATATATATATATATATATATAGGGTGTTTCAAAAATGACCGGTATATTTGAAACGGCAATAAAAACTAAACGAGCAGCGATAGAAATACACCGTTTGTTGCAATATGCTTGGGACAACAGTACATTTTCAGGCGGACAAACTTTCGAAATTACAGTAGTTACAATTTTCAACAACAGATGGCGCTGCAAGTGATGTGAAAGATATAGAAGACAACGCAGTCTGTGGGTGCGCCATTCTGTACGTCGTCTTTCTGCTGTAAGCGTGTGCTGTTCACAACGTGCAAGTGTGCTGTGGACAACATGGTTTATTCCTTAGAACAGAGGATTTTTCTGGTGTTGGAATTCCACCGCCTAGAACACAGTGTTGTTGCAACAAGACGAAGTTTTCAACGGAGGTTTAATGTAACCAAAGGACCCAAAAGCGATACAATAAAGGATCTGTTTGAAAAATTTCAACGGACTGGGAACGTGACGGATGAACGTGCTGGAAACGTAGGGCGACCGTGTACGGCAACCACAGAGGGCAACGCGCAGCTAGTGCAGCGGGTGATCCGACAGCGGCCTCGGGTTTCCGTTCGCCGTGTTGCAGCTGCGGTCCAAATGACGCCAACGTCCACGTATCGTCTCGTGTGCCAGAGTTTACACCTCTATCCATACAAAATTCAAACGCGGCAACCCCTCAGCGCCGCTACCATTGCTGCACGAGAGATATTCGCTAACGATATAGTGCACAGGATTGATGATGGCGATATGCATGTGGGCAGCATTTGGTTTACTGACGAAGCTTATTTTTACCTGGACGGCTTCTTCAATAAACAGAACTGGCGCATATGGGGAACCGAAAAGCCCCATGTTGCAGTCCCATCGTCCCTGCATCCTCAAAAAGTACTGGTCTGGGCCGCCATTTCTTCCAAAGGAATCATTGGCCCATTTTTCAGATCCGAAACGATTACTGCATCACGCTATCTGGACATTCTTCGTGAATTCGTGGCGGTACAAACTGCCTTAGACGACACTGCGAACACCTCGTGGTTTATGCAAGATGGTGCCCGGCCACATCGCACGGCCGACGTCTTTAATTTCCTGAATGAATATTTCGATGATCGTGTGATTGCTTTGGGCTATCCGAAACATACAGGAGGCGGCGTGGATTGGCCTCCCTATTCGCCAGACATGAACCCCTGTGACTTCTTTCTGTGGGGACACGTGAAAGACCAGGTGTACCGCCAGAATCCAGAAACAGTTGAACAGCTGAAGCAGTACATCTCATCTGCATGTGAAGCCATTCCGCCAGACACGTTGTCAAAGGTTTCGGGTAATTTCATTCAGAGACTACGCCATATTATTGCTACGCATGGTGGATATGTGGAAAATATCGTACTATAGAGTTTCCCAGACCGCGGCGCCATCTGTTGTTGAAAATTGTAACTACTGTAATTTCGAAAGTTTGTCTGCCTGAAAATGTACTGTTGTCCCAAGCATATTGCAACAAACGGTATATTACTATCGCTGCTCGTTTAGTTTTTATTGCCGTTTCAAATATACCGGTCATTTTTGAAACACCCTGTATATATATATATATATATATATATATATATATATATATATATATATATATATATATATATATATATATATGAAGCAAAAGAATGTAGTTTAGATGGGTCGATCATTCGATCATGTAACTAATGAGGGGGTACAGGACAGAATTGGGGAGACAAGAAACTTGTGGAACAATTTCACCAAAAGAAGGGATCGATTGATATGACACATCCTGAGACATCAACGGGTCGTGAGTTTACTATTCGACGGACGTGTGTGTGGGAGGGGAGGAAAGGGGGGGGGGCTAAAAATGGAAGAGGGAGACTAAGAGATGAATACACTAAGCAGATTCAGAAGGATGTAGCTTGCAGTAGATACTGAGAGATGAAGGGGCTTGCACAGGTTAGAGTAGCATGGAGAGCTGCATCAAACCAGTCTCAGGACTGAAGACCCCGACAACATCCCTACATTGTTATCTGTGTTGCCATATTGTAAATGGCTATTACAAAGTACCTTGCACCATGACCATAGCGCAGTATCACCAACTGACTAAAGGTACATTTTTCTTACCAGTTCAATAACTGGTGAACATAACTTAAAATAATAAAACGGCTGGAAAACGCCAATAATCGGTACGAAGATAAATGTCTATGTCCTTTTTGCAGTGAATACAGTATAGAGCCAGTCGGTTACATTAGCTTACTGCAAAAACTTTGAACAGGCTTCAATACCGGTAAAGCTCTGTTCCTAAGAAGCAAAACCATCTGTGTTAAGGACTTTTTCTCTGATACCTTTGTATTTGTTAAAAGCCTTTGTACTTATGAAGGTAGAAATCCCAATTTTAAACATCGCCCACCACAACAACCGAAAATAAATTTTCAGTGATTACAGTATACAGACAATCGGCTGCATAAACTAGGTGTAAAAACCTTGAGGAGATTTCAGTACCCCTAAAGGTATCCTCTTCAGAAGGATAGCCGATCATAATTATTAACAATTTATTTAAATTTATTTATTTATATATACAGGGTGATTCACGAAGTTATTTTAATTTTTCATTCTGCAAGTAAAACTAAAGAAAAAAAGGCATATAAACATAGGTCCGCAAAAATGTTTAGTTTCGGAGTTACGGCTAATAAAAGATTATGCTTGAAATTTAGCAAAATCTTTTATTAGCCGTAACTCAGAATTAAACATTTCGGGACTTATGTTTATACGAACGTTCTTCGCTAGTTTTACTTGTAGAATAACACATTAAAATATATGCATATCTTCGTGCATCACCGTGACAGCTGTATAAATTTGTAGCGTTTTTATTTGCAGGGTGGTATTTCGGTTGCCATGGGTTTGTTTATTGACTGTTACTTTTTATTTGTAGTTCACCGTTACTATCTGAGTAGTCATTTTGTCATTTGGAGATAGTGAGTGGAGGTGTGGACGCTAGGAAATGAGAGTGCCAAGTGGGGAAGTCGGAACATTTCCGACAGATTCTTCTGGTCGAGTTCAATAGATGACTGACAGCAGCGGAGGTAGCCAGAAATACACTCCTGGAAATTGAAATAAGAACACCGTGAATTCATTGTCCCAGGAAGGGGAAACTTTATTGACACATTCCTGGGGTCAGATACATCACATGATCACACTGACAGAACCACAGGCACATAGACACAGGCAACAGAGCATGCACAATGTCGGCACTAGTACAGTGTATATCCACCTTTCGCAGCAATGCAGGCTGCTATTCTCCCATGGAGACGATCGTAGAGATGCTGGATGTAGTCCTGTGGAACGGCTTGCCATGCCATTTCCACCTGGCGCCTCAGTTGGACCAGCGTTCGTGCTGGATGTGCAGACCGCGTGAGACGACGCTTCATCCAGTCCCAAACATGCTCAATGGGGGACAGATCCGGAGATCTTGCTGGCCAGGGTAGTTGACTTACACCTTCTAGAGCACGTTGGGTGGCACGGGATACATGCGGACGTGCATTGTCCTGTTGGAACAGCAAGTTCCCTTGCCGGTACAGGAATGGTAGAACGATGGGTTCGATGACGGTTTGGATGTACCGTGCACTATTCAGTGTCCCCTCGACGATCACCAGTGGTGTACGGCCAGTGTAGGAGATCGCTCCCCACACCATGATGCCAGGTGTTGGCCCTGTGTGCCTCGGTCGTATGCAGTCCTGATTGTGGCGCTCACCTGCACGGCGCCAAACACGCATACGACCATCATTGGCACCAAGGCAGAAGCGACTCTCATCGCTGAAGACGACACGTCTCCATTCGTCCCTCCATTCACGCCTGTCGCGACACCACTGGAGGCGGGCTGCACGATGTTGGGGCGTGAGCGGAAGACGGCCTAACGGTGTGCGGGACCGTAGCCCAGCTTCATGGAGACGGTTGCGAATGGTCCTCGCCGATACCCCAGGAGCAACAGTGTCCCTAATTTGCTGGGAAGTGGCGGTGCGGTCCCCTACGGTACTGCGTAGGATCCTACGGTCTTGGCGTGCATCCGTGCGTCGCTGCGGTCCGGTCCCAGGTCGACGGGCACGTGCACCTTCCGCCGACCACTAGCGACAACATCGATGTACTGTGGAGACCTCACGCCCCACGTGTTGAGCAATTCGGCGGTACGTCCACCCGGCCTCCCGCATGCCCACTATACGC
Source organism: Schistocerca cancellata (assembly GCF_023864275.1). Taxonomy (NCBI): domain Eukaryota; kingdom Metazoa; phylum Arthropoda; class Insecta; order Orthoptera; family Acrididae; genus Schistocerca; species Schistocerca cancellata. The sequence continues at coordinate 112,760,208 of NC_064636.1, read as the reverse complement.
CCTCGCTCAAAGTCCGTCAACTGCACATACGGTTCACGTCCACGCTGTCGCGGCATGCTACCAGTGTTAAAGACTGCGATGGAGCTCCGTATGCCACGGCAAACTGGCTGACACTGACGGCGGCGGTGCACAAATGCTGCGCAGCTAGCGCCATTCGACGGCCAACACCGCGGTTCCTGGTGTGTCCGCTGTGCCGTGCGTGTGATCATTGCCTGTACAGCCCTCTCGCAGAGTCCGGAGCAAGTATGGTGGGTCTGACACACCGGTGTCAATGTGTTCTTTTTTCCATTTCCAGGAGTGTATTTCCGCCGTGTGTCATAGTTCGTAGTAATGCCGTTAGACAGAGCACGGCAGGAAAATGGTTTTCTCGTTTTAAGGGGAATGGTTCTCACTCAAATTCCCCAAGACTGGCGATCTTTTACAGAAGCTCGAAATTTAGCGCGTGCTTCAATGCGAGATGCCTATAACAGTTTCCACAACGAAACTTTGTCTCGACACCTGGCAGAAAATCGAAAGAGATTCTGGTCGTATGTGAAGTATGTTAGCGGCAAGTAACAATCAATGCCTTCTCTGCGCGATAGCAATACTATCGAAGACAGTGCTTCCAAAGCAGTTTCTACACACAACCCTCCGAAATGCCTTCACAAAGGAAGACTAAATATTCCAAAATTTGAATTGAGAACAGCTGCCAATATGAGTAACGTAGAAGTAAATATCCTCGGAGTAGTGAAGCAACTTAAATCACTTAATAAAACAAGTCTTCTGGTCCGGACTGTATACCTATTGGGTTCCTTTCGGAGTATGCTGGTGCATTAGCTCCATACTTAACAATCATATACAACCGTTCGCTCCACCCGAGATCTTCTAGGGTCTACAGTCCGGAACCGCGCGACCCTTACGGTCGCAGGTTCGAATCCTGCTGCCTCGGGAATGAATGTGTGTGATGTCCTTAGGTTAGTTAGGTTTACGTAGTTCTAAGTTCTAGGGGACTAATGACCTCAGAAGTTTGGTCCCATAGTGCTCAGAGACATTTTGAACCACCCAAGATCCGTACCCAAAGACTGGAAAGTTGCACAGGTCACACCAATATTCAAGACGCGTTCAAACATTATGAATTATCTCGAAGAAAACTGTTTCTTGACACACACTCAACATGGGTTTAGAAAACATCGTTCCTGTGAAACACAACTAGCTCTTTATTCACATGAAGTGTTGAGCGTTATTGCAAAGGGATTTCAGATCGATTCCGTATTTCTAGATTTCCGAAAGGCTTTTGACACTGTAGCACACAAGCGGCTGGTAGTGAAATTGCATGCTTATGGAATATCGTCTCAGTCATGTGACTGGATTTGTGATTTCCTGTCAGAGAGGTCACAGTTCGTAGTAACTGACGGAAAGTCATTGAGTACAACAGAACTGATTTCTGGCGTTCCCCAAGATGGTGTTATAGGTCCTTCGCTGTTCCTTATCTCTATAAACGATTTGGGAGACAATCTGAGCAGCCGACTTCGGTTGTTTGCAGATAACGCTGTCGTTTATCGACCAATAAAGTCATCAGAAGATCGAAACAAATTGCAAAACGATTTAGAAGAAATATCGGAATGGTACGAAAAGTGGGAGTTGACCCTAAATAACGAAAAGTCCGAGGTCATCCACATGAGTGCTAAAAGGATCTCGTTAAACTTCGGTTAGAGGATATATCAGTCTAATATAAAAGCCGTATATTCTACTAAATACCCAGGCATTTAAATTTCGAATAACTTAAATTAGAAGAAACACATAGAAATATTGTGGGGGAGGCTGATCAAAGACTGCGTTTTATTGGCAGGACACTTAGAAAATGTGACAGACTTACTAAGGAGTCTGCCTACGCTACGCTTGTCCGTCCCCTTTTAGAATACTGCTGCGCGGTGTGGGATCCTTACGAGGTAGGACTGACGGCGTACATCGAAAAAGTTCAAATAAAGGCAGCACGTTTTGTATTATCGCGAAATATGTGAGAGAGTGTCACAGAAATGATACAGGATTTCCGATGGAAATCATTAAAAGAAAGGCGGTTTTCGTTGCGACGGGATCTTCTCACAAAATTACAATCACCAACTTTCGCCTCCGAATGCAAAAATATTTTGTTGACACCGACCTACATAGGGAGGAACGATCACCACGATAAAATAAGGGAAATCAGAGCTCGTACGGAAAGATATAGGTGTTCGCTCTTTCCGCGCGCTATACGAGATTGGAATAAGAGAGAATTGTGAAGGTGGTTCGATGAACCCTTCGCCAGGCACTTAAATGTATTTTGCAGAGTATCCATGTAGATGTAGATGTTAGTTAGTCTCCACGTTCAGGAAGATCTTAGGAATGTCATGAAGATCGTCTGAATGCATTAATTCTCAATGATCCATGTCAGTGTGAAACTTCCTGGCAGATTAAAACTGTGTGCCCGACCAAGACTCGAACTCGGCACCTTTGCCTTTCGCGGGCAAGTGCTCTACCATCTGAGCTACCGAAGCACGACTCACGCCCGGTACTCACAGCCTTACTTCTGCCAGTACCTCGTCTCCTAGCTTCGTAAGCCATGTCTACGCAGTATCCTTTCTTTCAGGAGTGCTAGTTCTGCAAGGTTCGCAGGAGAGCTTCTGTAAAGTTTGGAAGGTAGGAGACGAGGTACTGGCAGAAGTAAAGCTGTGATGACCGGCCGTGAGTCGTGCTTCGGTAGCTCAGATAGTAGAGCACTTGCCCGCGAAAGGCAAAGGTCCCGAGTTCGAGTCTCGGTCGGGCACACAGTTTCAATCTGCCAGGAAGTTTCATATCAGCGCACACTCGCTGCAGAGTGAAAATCTCATTCATGTCAGTGTACTTGACAAATGGCAAATGTGGTTCAAATGGTTCAAATGGCTCTGAGCACTATGGGACTTAACATCTTAGGTCATCAGTGCCCTAGAACTTAGAACTACTTAAACCTAACTAACCTAAGGACATCACACACATGCATGCGCGAGGGAGGATTCGAACCTGCGACCGTAGCAGTCCCGCGGTTCCGGACTGCAGCGCCTAGAACCGTTAGACCACCGCGGCCGGCTGGCAAATGTGATCATTCCACCATCGTGCGACGTTTGGATGCAATGGCCGAGGTTCAAAAATCGGATGTGCATCTCTACTTGCTCGCCATCAATTACCTCCTTGAGCTGCACCGACCATTCCTATTCTGTATCGCTACTGCTGATAATAAATGGTGTCTTTAAGCTAATAGAAGGGAAGGAAAGGAATGGTCGAGCCCAAACAAAGCAGCAACTCCGCATACAAAGACCGGTGCGCGCCGATAAAAGATAATCTCGTGGAACAGCAACGGTGTGCCGTACCGCGAATGGCTTCTCCAAGGTGTAACGATCACTGCTGACAACTGAGGCGTCTTGCAGGCGCAGTTGAAGAACAACGACCAGGAAAAAAATGGAAATGTCGTGTGGCTAGGACCTCCCGTCGGGTAGACCGTTCGCCTGGTGCAGGTCTTTTAATTTGACGCCACTTCGGCGATCTGCGCGTCGATGGGGATGAAATGATGATGATGACACCACAACATCCAGTCCCTGAGCGGAGAAAATTTCCGACCCAGCCGGGAATCGAACCCGGGCCCTTAGGATTGACAGTCTGTCACGCTGACCACTCAGCTACCTCTTTTTTTTTTTTTTTTGCATTTTTGTTCGTTGTTGATCGTTGTGTTTGGTCGTTGCGGACGTCGCAAGACATCCTGTTCAAGTTCGGTGGTTGATCCTTCCACTCAGTTTTTTATTACAGAAGCCAGCCGGCTCTCTGACCTAACACGCTGAGCTACCGTGCCGGCTAAAATCTTCAGTTAAGGGAAGGCTTGAACCAAGTACCTCGCTACCGGGGCGGACAACGACCAGGAAGACTGCGTGAAGTGATGTTACTCCACGATAGCGGCCGCCTGTGTTGTGTTAGGCTGACAATAGACGCTACTCATTTTACTAGGGTTTGAAGCTCCTCTTTATGTTCTTCCGTGTTTGAGGGGCTTAAAAACTGGGTTGTTTGGGAAATCAGCCTTATGCAAACACAATTAGTTTATTTTTATATTTACCAAGACATGTTTCAACATCTATGCGTCGATAAGTTTCTTTTCATTAACGTCTATGGTCAAATACTTTTTTTAACAGATTGCCTGTTTCGGTATAAAATGACCATGATAGATCTGCAGCAAAAAATGGGAAAAAACATAAATACACTCGCAGATTGTCTACAGACTCACAACAATAAATAGACCATAATGGAAAGTAGTCTGTAGTGCTTTTCATTACGCTTTGTTTATTGTTTTACTAGGGTTTGAAGCTCCTCTTTATGTTCTTCCGTGTTTGAGGGGCTTAAAAACTGGGTTGTTTGGGAAATCAGCCTTATGCAAACACAATTAGTTTATTTTTATATTTACCAAGACATGTTTCAACATCTATGCGTCGATAAGTTTCTTTTCATTAACGTCTATGGTCAAAAACTTTTTTTAACAGATTGCCGGTTTCGGTATAAAATGACCATGATAGATCTGCAGCAAAAAATGGGAAAAAACATAAATACACTCGCAGATTGTCTACAGACTCACAACAATAAATAGACCATAATGGAAAGTAGTCTGTAGTGCTTTTCATTACGCTTTGTTTATTGTTTTACTAGGGTTTGAAGCTCCTCTTTATGTTCTTCCGTGTTTGAGGGGCTTAAAAACTGGGTTGTTTGGGAAATCAGCCTTATGCAAACACAATTAGTTTATTTTTATATTTACCAAGACATGTTTCAACATCTATGCGTCGATAAGTTTCTTTTCATTAACGTCTATGGTCAAATACTTTTTTTAACAGATTGCCGGTTTCGGTATAAAATGACCATGATAGATCTGCAGCAAAAAATGGGAAAAAACATAAATACACTCGCAGATTGTCTACAGACTCACAACAATAAATAGACCATAATGGAAAGTAGTCTGTAGTGCTTTTCATTACGCTTTATTTATTGTTTTACTAGGGTTTGAAGCTCCTCTTTATGTTCTTCCGTGTTTGAGGGGCTTAAAAACTGGGTTGTTTGGGAAATCAGCCTTATGCAAACACAATTAGTTTATTTTTATATTTACCAAGACATGTTTCAACATCTATGCGTCGATAAGTTTCTTTTCATTAACGTCTATGGTCAAAAACTTTTTTTAACAGATTGCCGGTTTCGGTATAAAATGACCATGATAGATCTGCAGCAAAAAATGGGAAAAAAACATAAATACACTCGCAGATTGTCTACAGACTCACAACAATAAATAGACCATAATGGAAAGTAGTCTGTAGTGCTTTTCATTACGCTTTATTTATTGTTTTACTAGGGTTTGAAGCTCCTCTTTATGTTCTTCCGTGTTTGAGGGGCTTAAAAACTGGGTTGTTTGGGAAATCAGCCTTATGCAAACACAATTAGTTTATTTTTATATTTACCAAGACATGTTTCAACATCTATGCGTCGATAAGTTTCTTTTCATTAACGTCTATGGTCAAAAACTTTTTTTAACAGATTGCCGGTTTCGGTATAAAATGACCATGATAGATCTGCAGCAAAAAATGGGAAAAAACATAAATACACTCGCAGATTGTCTACAGACTCACAACAATAAATAGACCATAATGGAAAGTAGTCTGTAGTGCTTTTCATTACGCTTTATTTATTGTTTTACTAGGGTTTGAAGCTCCTCTTTATGTTCTTCCGTGTTTGAGGGGCTTAAAAACTGGGTTGTTTGGGAAATCAGCCTTATGCAAACACAATTAGTTTATTTTTATATTTACCAAGACATGTTTCAACATCTATGCGTCGATAAGTTTCTTTTCATTAACGTCTATGGTCAAATACTTTTTTTAACAGATTGCCGGTTTCGGTATAAAATGACCATGATAGATCTGCAGCAAAAAATGGGAAAAAACATAAATACACTCGCAGATTGTCTACAGACTCACAACAATAAATAGACCATAATGGAAAGTAGTCTGTAGTGCTTTTCATTACGCTTTATTTATTGTTTTACTAGGGTTTGAAGCTCCTCTTTATGTTCTTCCGTGTTTGAGGGGCTTAAAAACTGGGTTGTTTGGGAAATCAGCCTTATGCAAACACAATTAGTTTATTTTTATATTTACCAAGACATGTTTCAACATCTATGCGTCGATAAGTTTCTTTTCATTAACGTCTATGGTCAAATACTTTTTTTAACAGATTGCCGGTTTCGGTATAAAATGACCATGATAGATCTGCAGCAAAAAATGGGAAAAAACATAAATACACTCGCAGATTGTCTACAGACTCACAACAATAAATAGACCATAATGGAAAGTAGTCTGTAGTGCTTTTCATTACGCTTTGTTTATTGTTTTACTAGGGTTTGAAGCTCCTCTTTATGTTCTTCCGTGTTTGAGGGGCTTAAAAACTGGGTTGTTTGGGAAATCAGCCTTATGCAAACACAATTAGTTTATTTTTATATTTACCAAGACATGTTTCAACATCTATGCGTCGATAAGTTTCTTTTCATTAACGTCTATGGTCAAATACTTTTTTTAACAGATTGCCGGTTTCGGTATAAAATGACCATGATAGATCTGCAGCAAAAAATGGGAAAAAACATAAATACACTCGCAGATTGTCTACAGACTCACAACAATAAATAGACCATAATGGAAAGTAGTCTGTAGTGCTTTTCATTACGCTTTATTTATTGTTTTACTAGGGTTTGAAGCTCCTCTTTATGTTCTTCCGTGTTTGAGGGGCTTAAAAACTGGGTTGTTTGGGAAATCAGCCTTATGCAAACACAATTAGTTTATTTTTATATTTACCAAGACATGTTTCAACATCTATGCGTCGATAAGTTTCTTTTCATTAACGTCTATGGTCAAAAACTTTTTTTAACAGATTGCCGGTTTCGGTATAAAATGACCATGATAGATCTGCAGCAAAAAATGGGAAAAAACATAAATACACTCGCAGATTGTCTACAGACTCACAACAATAAATAGACCATAATGGAAAGTAGTCTGTAGTGCTTTTCATTACGCTTTATTTATTGTTTTACTAGGGTTTGAAGCTCCTCTTTATGTTCTTCCGTGTTTGAGGGGCTTAAAAACTGGGTTGTTTGGGAAATCAGCCTTATGCAAACACAATTAGTTTATTTTTATATTTACCAAGACATGTTTCAACATCTATGCGTCGATAAGTTTCTTTTCATTAACGTCTATGGTCAAAAACTTTTTTTAACAGATTGCCGGTTTCGGTATAAAATGACCATGATAGATCTGCAGCAAAAAATGGGAAAAAACATAAATACACTCGCAGATTGTCTACAGACTCACAACAATAAATAGACCATAATGGAAAGTAGTCTGTAGTGCTTTTCATTACGCTTTGTTTATTGTTTTACTAGGGTTTGAAGCTCCTCTTTATGTTCTTCCGTGTTTGAGGGGCTTAAAAACTGGGTTGTTTGGGAAATCAGCCTTATGCAAACACAATTAGTTTATTTTTATATTTACCAAGACATGTTTCAACATCTATGCGTCGATAAGTTTCTTTTCATTAACGTCTATGGTCAAAAACTTTTTTTAACAGATTGCCGGTTTCGGTATAAAATGACCATGATAGATCTGCAGCAAAAAATGGGAAAAAAAACATAAATACACTCGCAGATTGTCTACAGACTCACAACAATAAATAGACCATAATGGAAAGTAGTCTGTAGTGCTTTTCATTACGCTTTATTTATTGTTTTAAAGCTGTAGACAATCTGCGAGTGTATTTATATTTTTTTCCCATTTTTTGCTGCAGATCTGACGATGGTCGTTATATACCGATACCGGCAATCTGTTAAAAAAAGTTTGTGACCATGGACGTAAATTAAAGGAAACTTATTGTACATACGGGTCACTGTTTTATTCGCGACATTGTCGCAGCTTGTGAGACCTATGCGTGATCTTCCGTGGGTCAAATTTTTATTTCTTAAATACACCGGTTTTAGTGAGGATAAGACCTCTCACTCAGTATGGAATCAGAAGTGTCTGCTCAGATCACATTTCGCCACATTTTGTTAATGTGCATGTGAGGTGAAGTAGTGAGCGGATATTTGTGAAAAACTGCGTGAAAACAAGACACTAAACAGTAGTTGATCGATACACCAACCAGAGACACGAAAGAGGACGAAAAATTTTTCAAATAACATGCTGTCAAGAAAACGGGCACTAAAACCGGTGTATAATGATACAGTTCAGTTAGCGATGTAATTTTAACAAATAAAAATTTGACTCACAGAAGATGACAGATAGGTGTCGAAACACGTCTGGGTAAATACAAAAATAAACTATGTGTGTTTGCATAACGCTGATTTTCAAAACAACCCCGCTATAAAGTAGTTCGACTGGAAAGGAATGGCCGGACGGAGTGGCCAAGCGGTTAAAGGCGCTACAGTCTGGAACCGCTACGGTCGCAGGTTCGAATCCTGCCTCGGGCATGGATGTGTGTGATGTCCTTAGGTTAGTTAGGTTTAAGTAGTTCTAAGTTCTAGGGGACTTATGGCCACAGCAGTTGAGTCCCATAGTGCTCAGAGCCATTTTTTTTGGAAAGTAATAACGCACCTTCCTTATTCACCTTATCTTCCGCCCTCAGATTTTCATCTTTTTCACTTTCTATCGAACAACCTTGAAGGAACTTCCTTTCCAGACGAAAATGCGCTCCAAACGTGGCTGGACGAGTTCTTCGCCTCAAAACCGCGTTATTTCTGCAGTCGCGGAATCGGAAAGCCACTCCATCGTTGGCCGACTGCTGTAAATACTAAAGGAGACTATATTGTTGATAGCTCAACTCTCTCTTATTCGTATATGGAAAAGGCTACTAACTTATGCACCAACTTAATAGCTGGAATAACACTGAATTAAGAACAGAAAAATTTACTTGTAGGTAAAAAAACAGTGATATTTGTCGAAAATAGAGATCATTGTACGTTGCTACTGTTACAACAGCTGACTATAATCATATAACAGTAGGCAACTTTTGGTGTTAAAAACACTTACGTTAGAGGGAGATAATAAAATTGTCTCAAGGTACACGCCGGCTCAACGCACAATCCTCGCCCCTAATATTTAACTTCTTGCAGTGTATATCAAGGAAAAGGCGTTGCGTAATTTAACACACCTAGATGCCTTATCATAGAAATAAAATAATATCTACCCATCATTGGAAACTTCTACCAAGCGCTTCTTTTTCGCTCACCTTTTTTCGATGTGGTTTAAGTTCCCTGCGTAATCTATTGCTTGTCTCACACTGAATCTTGCCTTCCTGTATTTTATTTTACAGGTCCGTCTTGCTCACACAAACTTTTACACTTCAGTACTACCGGTTCCGGCTACTGCCCTCTTCAGATCTGTCACAAACAAAAACAAGGTGTGACCTACTAAGTTTTGCTGCAGCTATATCTGTAAAAGGCCTGGTGCTACATGAGAAAGATAAAGAGTGTTCACAAGATTAGCAGCCATCCATACCAGCCATACACAGCACAAAATATTCCGATGTAGTATCAACGTCAAACTAAAAATGTAGGTAGCGTTTGGTATTTATACTCATTTTCAGACTTAATGTCTTCAGTTGATTGCCTGTCCTGGTCACGATATTACGGTCAGTGTATCACGCAGATTCAGGCTGACGCGTCGGCTACTGAAATTACAGCTGAAGCGAATCTGCGTGAAGTTGATTATGAAACTGTGCCATAATTTTAATGGACGCGCTCCATATATGACGCAGTTAATACATTTTGCAGTCGCAACCGCCATTAAACACACCAATCAGCCTCGTGCTTCATTACTGGCCGCATTCAGGTCCGCACGTGCGACCACGTGTGTAACCGCGTCGTTATCGTCATCCAAATCATCGACACCATTAGCTCGAGTGCGGTTAGTGGTGGCGCGTTTCGTCATTTAGTGTGGCGTCCGCCCCATTTCGTTACCGAGACGTCAATTCGGCCTGAAACGACGGCGAATTTCCGCTGCAGTGTTGCCTAAAAGCCGATAGGACTGCAATATAGTCACTGCTCATGCTCGAAACACTCGCAAAGCTCCTGGGTTCGATTCCTAAGCGAGCGTTTAATATTAACTGAGATCGGTACGCCCTCATACATACACTACTGGCCATTAAAATTGCTACGCCACGAAGACGACGTGCTACAGACGCGAAATTTAACCGACAGGAAGAAGATGCTGTGATATGCAAATGATTAGCTTTTCAGAGCATTCACACAAGGTTGGCGCCGGTGGCGACACCTACAACGTGCTGACATGAGGAAAGATTCCAACCGATTTCTCATACACAAACAGCAGTTCACCGGCGTTGCCTGGTGAAACGTTGTTGTGATGCCTCGTGTAAGGAGGAGAAATGTGTACCATCACGTTTCCGACTTTGATAAAGGTCGCATTGTAGCCTGCCGCGATTGCGGTTTATCGTATCGCGACATTGCTGCTCGCGTTTGTCGAGATCCAATGACTGTTAGCAGAATGTGGAATCGGTAGGTTCAGGAGGGTAATACGGAACACCGTGCTGGATCCCAACGGCCTCGTATCACTACCAGTCGAGATGACAGGCATCTTATCCGCACGGCTGTAACGGATAGTGCAGCCACGTCTCGATCCCTGAGTCACCAGATGGGGACGTTTGCAAGACGACAACCATCTGCACGAACAGTTCGACGACGTTTGCAGCAGCACGGACTATCAGCTCGGAGACCGTGGCTGTAGTTACCCTTGACGCTGCATCGCAGACAGGAGCGCCTGCGATGGTCTACTCAGCGACGAACTGGGTGCACGAATGACAAAACGTCCTCTTTCGGATGAATCCAGGTTCTGTTTCCAGCATCATGATGGTCGCATCCGTGTTTGGCGACATAGCGGTGAACGCACATTGGAGGCGTCTATTCGTAATGGCCATACCGGTGTATCACCCGGCGTGATGGTATGGGGTGCCATTGGTTACACGTCTCGGTCACCTCTTGTTCGCATTGACGGCACTTTGAACAGTGGACGTTACATTTCAGATGTGTTACGACCCGTTGTTCTACCCTTCATTCGATCCCTGAGAAACCCTACATTTCAGCAGGATAATGCACGACCGCATGTTGCAGGTCCTGTACGGGCCTTTCTGGAAACAGAACATGTTCGACCGCTGCAAGGGCCAGCACATTCTCAAAATATCTCACCAACTGAAAACGTCTGGTCAATGGTGGCCGAGCAACTGGATCGTCACAATACGCCAGTCACTACTCTTGATGAACTGTGGTATCGTGTTGAAGCTGCATGGGCAGCTGTACCTGTACACGCCATCCAAGCTCAATCCCCAGGTGTATCAAGGCCGTTATTACGGCCAAGGTGGTTGTTCTGAGTACTGATTTCTCAGCATCTATGCACCCAAACGTGTGGAAATGTAATCACATGTCAGTTCTAGTATAATATATTAGTCCAATGAATACCCGTTTATCATCTATATTTCTTCTTGGTGTAGCAATTTTAATGGTCAGTAGTGTACTTCGCAAACCACCATACTTTACTTGGCGAAGGGTACCGTCTACCTCTATTAGTCACTCCATTTTCTGTTCGAAAAGCGAATGGGGCAAGGAAGAAACTACTATCTATATGCTTCCGTACGAGCCGCGATTTCTGCTATCTTAATGATCCTTATACGACATGTACGGTCGTGGACGGAGAATCGTTCTGCAGTCAGCTGCGAATGCCGGTTGTCTAAATTTTGTCAACAGCGATCCTTGAAAGGAACTTCGCCTACCCTATAGGGATTCTCTTTAGCGTTCTCGGAACATCGCCACAATGCGGTGAGGTAAGAATAGTCACGGGATAGCGATATGCAGATATATGCAGATGGCGGTATTATCGTGTAGACAAGTCATAAAAGGGCAGTACAATGGCGGAGATGTCATTTGTACTCAGGTGATTCACGTGGAAACATTTCCAATGTGATTAGGGACGCGCGACGAGAGTTAAAAGACTTTGATGGCAGAATGGTATTTGGAGCTAGACGCATACGACGTTCTGTTTGGGAAATCGTTATGGAATTAAGTATTCCGAGGCCGACAGTGTCAAAGGTGTACCGAGAATGCCAAATGTGAGGCATTGCCTCTCACACTGACAACGCAGTAGCCGACGGACTTCATTTAACGACCGAGAGCAGTGTAGCTTGCGTATTGGTTAGTGCTTACAGACAAGCAACACTGCATGAAATAACTGCAGAAGTCGATGTGTAACGTTCGATAAACATATCCGTTAGGATAGCAGACGACCGAAGCGAATGTCTTTACTAGGACCACGACATCACCTGGAGTGCCTCTACTGGGCTCGTGACCACGTCAGTTGGTTCAAATGGCTCTGAGCACTATGGGACTTAACTTCTGAGGTCATCAGTCCCCTAGAACTTAGAACTACTTAAACCTAACTAACCTAAGGACATCACACACATCCATGTCCGAGGCAGGATTCGAACCTTCGACCGTAGCGGTCGCGCGTTCCAGACTGTAGCGCCTAGAACTGCTGGGCCACCCCGGCCGCCCATGTCAGTTGGACCCAAGACGTCTCGAAAGCCATGGCGTGGTCACACGAGTCCCAATTTCAGTTGGTCAAAGCACAAATGTGTCGCAGACCCGACGAAGACATGGACCCAAGTTGTCAACAAGGCAATTTACATGCTACTGGAGGTTCCATAATGGTGGAGGCTGTGTTTACATGGAATGCACTGGGACTTCTGGTCCAACTGGACCAACCTATGATTGGAAACTGGTGACGTTCGGGATCTTGCACACCATCTGCTGCCATTCATGGACTTCTTCTTCCCAAACAACTATGGAATATTTATGGATAACGATGCACCATGTCAGCACACCACAATCGTTCACCACTGGTTTCAAGAGCCTTCTAGTCAATTCGAGCGAATGATTTGTCCACCCATGGAATATTTATGGGACATAATCGAGATGGTGCACAAAAATCCTACACTAGCAACACTTTCGCGATGATTGACGAGTGTAGAGGCAGCATAGCTCAATATTTCTGCAGCAGACTTCCAACTGTTGAGTCCATGACACATCCGGTTGCTGGACTACGCTGCAGAAAAGGAGGTCCGACACGATATTCGGTGAGTACCCCATGGCTTTTGCCACCCAAGTGTGCTTACAAGTTGATGGAACCGGCCGCTAACAAATCTAACAGGCCGCCTCTGAGCCTTTTCAATGTATTCGTTTAATCCGACGTGATGGGGACGCCAAACACTCGAGCAGTACTCAAGAACTGGCGCCAAAAGCGTTCTGTACTCTGTCGCCTTGACACATGAGGTACAGTTGCCTAGAAAGCGCCCAATGCATCAAAGCCGATAATTCGCTTTCCCTACAACAGACCTTATGCACCCGTTCCATTACATATTGCTATGCAGCGTTACGCCACTTGGCTGAGTATGACTTACAAGTTCGTGGGGCCCTCCATCGGTCATGCTGAAATTCAGTATGGTGTTGGCCCACCCTTAGCCTAGACGACAGATTCCACTCTCGCAGGCATACGTTCAATCAGGTGCTGGAAGGTTTCTTGGGGAATGGCAGCCCATTCTTCACGGAGTGCTGCACTGAGGAGAGGTGAGGCCTGTGACGAAGACGGCGTCCCAAAACATCCCAAAGGTGTTCTACACTATTCAGGTCAGGACTTTGTGGAGGCCAGTCCATTACAGGGATGTTATTGTCGTGTAACCACTCCACCACATGCCATGCATTATGAACAAGTAAGTGCTCGATCGTGTTGAAGGATGCAATCGCCATCCCCGAATGCTGTTCAACAGTGGGAAGCAAGAAGGTGCTTAAAACATCAATGCAGGCCTGTGCTGTGATAGTGCCACACAAAACAACGAGGGGTGCTAGCCCCTCCCTGAAAAACACAATCGCACCATAACACCACCGCCTCCGAATTTTCCTTTTGGCACTGCACACGCTGGCAGATGACGTTCACCGGGCATTCCCCATACCCACATCCTGCCACACTCCGTACCGTGGTTCGTCACTCCACACAACGTTTTTGCACTGTTCAATCGTGCAATGTTTACGCTCCTTACGCCAAGCTAGGCGTCGTTTGGCATTTACCGGCGTGATGTGTGGCTTATGAGCAGCCGCTCGGCCATGAAATCCAAGTTTTCTCACCTCCCGCCGAACTGTCATAGTACTTGCAGTCGATCCTGATGTAGCTTGTAATTCCCGTGTGATGGATAGATAGATGTCTGCCTATTACACATCACGTCCGTCTTCATTAGTCAACAGACGAGGTCGGCATGTACACTTTTGTGCTGTACGTGTCCCTTCACGTTTCTACTTCTCTGTCGCATCGGAAACAGTGGACCTAGGAATGTTTAGGAGTGTGGAAATCTCGCGTACCGACGGATGACAGAAGTAACACCCAATCACCTCACTACGTTCCAAGTCCGCGAGTTCCGCGGAGCGCCCCATTCTCCTCTTACGATTTCTGATGGCTACTGAGGTCGCTGATATGGAGTACCTGGCAGCAGTCGGCAGCAGAATGCACCTAATATCTAAAACGTATATTTCTGGGAATGTCCGGATACTTTTCATCACATAGCGTTTGTGATCGACGCTACTGCATTTTTCGAACACCAAAAACAGTTTCTATTTACATTACAAGGTTGTTTTTCCTACTTATCTGCATTAGCTTTAATTTTCTCATACGTGTGGCTGGCCGCAATTCACCAAATCACAGAGCTGCTATATCCTCCTTCAGTCATTTGAAGACGCGTCTCCACTGTAGAGATACAGAGACAAATTGCAGGTCATGCTGTCCGCAAATGACTTACGTGTATAGAGAACCAGAAGCGTGTTATCCCTGGGCCACTGGTGGCGATACCTTGAAAAGATTGCAAATAACCACGAATGGTTTAGTCGTTTGACCGCAAGTGATGAAACTTGGATTTTCGAGGACGGCTCTGACCAAAAGCGGCAAAGTGCGGAGTGACGCACTGAGACATCACTCGACCGAAAAAATCTTGAAGGAGCCAATCGAAGATAAAAAGAAGCTGATTTGCTTTTTTTTCGGCAGTGCATAAAGAATTTATGCCTCCAGGCAGACTGCCAACCAACTGTTCTACAAAGATGTGCTTGAAAGGCTCTGGAAAATGGTGAATTAAGTGAGGCCAGATATTGCACACAAGTGGATGGTGCATCACGACAACACCGCATATGAAACGGCCAATTTCCATTACGAAATTTATGACCTAAAAAGGTACTCCTGTTGTTCCACCGCCTCCTATTCATCTGATCTCAGTCCTTGTAACTTATATCTCTCCCCAAAATTGAAAATGTCTTAAAAGAACATTTTGTTACTCTGTAACCTCCCCCTCACTTATCGACCTTAATGACAGTGAAAAATGAAACCGCGTGTACCTAATGGGAATTTTGGAAAAGCAATCGTCACCGAAGTTAACCTGTCGGTAAAGAGGGAGGAAAGGGTTACATCTAAATGAAAGGAAAAGTGCTAATGAAACTGGTGGAAATTAATCTTGAAAAGGGGTAAAGTTAATAAAGAAAGTAAATGTGCAGCCGTTACATTAACAATTAACTAGCGGTAATTAGATATTTGAGATTTGGGGGAAATTACGGTCGCCAGTCCTAAGGACAATTACTATAGTAACTGAAAAAGAAAGGTTATTACACATATAATTAGCACTAGAAGCGTGGCAACTGAAGGTTGACACGTGTAGTGTGAAAACTGAAAGTTTGTCAGAAGTAATAAATTTCGCTACACTCTGACTTAATTTAGCAAAAGAATTAATAAAACCGGAAAATCGAAAGTTAATTTGGTGACTGAAGTTAATAGTGAGCTTTCTTTCTGAAGCACATCGAAATTCAGTAAAATATGGTTAGTCTTGGACTACCTCAACAATCATTTCAAAAGCTACTTGAATCTACGCAATTTAGAAAGAAGAGATTTAACTTTGAACTTGAATTAAATGATTCTGAACAATTAACAACAGTAAAATTTAGTACGTACCAAGCGGAGCTGCAGTCACAGGTAAGCTAAATATGCTAACAAAACTCGCACTCTTAATTTGTGCTTATGTAATCTGAATATTGTAGCCAGCTATGAATACTTTAACTGACTTTGAAATTAAAGAAGTGAAATCGAATGGTATAATTTTAATGCTGGCGTTTGAATTTCAACGACACTCCGGTTCATTTCGGAAAAGGAAGGGACCGTGCTTGGTAATGCAATTGGGACAACGAGAAACAAAGGTTCATGCTACGTTGCTGTAATTGTGTGATTTGAACAGTTTTAAAAGCTGAGGTCTGCCATACAGTTCTAAAACTTTACTTGCTTCCAGTCTTCCTTGTTGGTTGATTGAAGGTTTGAAGCCGTCGATCGAGGAGGTGGCGACAGTCACTCATTGTCGGCCGTCGCTGTTGCAGAAGCTGGATGTTGGCGCGCCTTCTTCTCGACACGGTCACCAGGCGAAACGGGCTCTTGATGTGCGCCAGCTAATGCTTCCCGTCCGCGACACCATGTCAGAAACTATCATCGCAAGTCGAGCGCAATTACATACTGCCAAACCCCGAAAGCGCGGCAACTCGCGGGAGCTTCACCCAACACACCTGCTCCACTCGCTACTCCAGCCAGACTCCCTCTCTGCTCAGCCCGCGCTCCACGCGGCAGAGTTAACACTACCAAAGATCCTACACACTTTGATTCTTCACACGACCTATCGATGTATTCGTTCGATAGTATAGTTTTCCCTAGGCAAGACCCAGCGTAAAAAATACAAATAATATTTACAAAACAACCAATTATACATCGACATAAATGCATAAATATATATATACAAATAGTAAAACAATTACACTATATAAAGACACAGAAATGTCATATCTTGAGGTAACAAAACAAGGAAAAATAATTATAGTACAATAGATGGAAATAGGAGGATATGCATTTCCGGCGTTACAACTCTGAACATTCAAAAGAATGGCGCTCTTATGACTGGGAAGAACGACTCCACCGGTATATAGCTGCCGAAGAGCACTCCTTTGAAAAAATAAAAACTTCGGCAGACAAAAAATCAATCTCATTACTTTCTCTTGCAAACCAGGTGGAATAGTTTCATCACCGTTCGCTGTCCCATAATATCAATAATTCTGAAAGAAAGGTGTCTATAGCGGTCTTGCTTCCAGTAAGATCTTTCAGAGTTACGTGGAATTCTTCAAGCAGTATCGTATCACCAATGTCAGCTTCATCTGCTCGCTCGTTCGCTTTGTAATATTGCTCTGAAGCGCCAAAGAAACTGGTATAGGCATGCGTATTCAAATACAGAGATATGTGAACAGGCAGAATACGGCGCTGCAATCGGCTACGCGTATACAGGGTGTTACAAAAAGGTACGGCCAAACTTTCAGGAAACATTCCTCACACACAAATAAAGAAAAGATGTTATGTGGACATGTGTCCGGAAACACTTAATTTCCATGTTAGAGCTCATTTTAGTTTCGTCAGTATGTACTGTACTTCCTCGATTCACCGCCATGATTTCATACGGGATACTCTACCCGTGCTGCTAGAACATGTGCCTTTACAAGTACGACACAACATGTGGTTCATGCACGATGGAGCTCCTGCACATTTCAGTCGAAGTGTTCGCACGCTTCTCGACAACAGATTCGGTGACCGATGGATTGGTAGAGGCGGACCAAATCCATGGCCTCCACGCTCTCCTGACCTCAACCCTCTCGACTTTCATTTATGGGGGCATTTGAAAGCTCTTGTCTACGCAACCCCGGTACCAAATGTAAAGACTCTTCGTGCTCGTGCTGTGGACGGCTGTGATACAATACGCCATTCTCCAGGGCTGCATCAGCGCATCCGGGATTACATGCGACGGAGGGTGGATGCACGTATCCTCGCTAACGGAGGACATTTTGAACATTTCCTGTAACAAAGTGTTTGAAGTCACGCTGGTACGTTCTGTTACTGTGTGTTTTCATTCCATAATTAATGTGATTTGAAGAGAAGTAATAAAATGTGCTCTAACATGGAAAGTAAGCGTTTCTGGACACATGTCCACATAACATATTTTCTTTCTTTGTGTGTGAGGAATGTTTCCTGAAAGTTTGGCCGTACCTTTTTGTAACACCCTGTATATGACAACAAGTGTCTGGCGCAGTTGATAGATCGGCTACTGCTGTTGCGATGGCAACTTATCATGATTTAAATGAGTTTGATCGCGGTGTTATAGTTGGAGCACGAGCGATGGGACACAGCAATTCGGAGGTAGCGTTGAAGTGCAGATTTGCATTTTATGAGTGTACCGCCAATATCAGGAATCCGGTAAAACATCAAATTTCCGACATCGCTGCAGGCGAAAAATATCGTGCAAGAACGGAACAAACGACAACTGAAAAGAGTCGATCAACGTGACAGAAGTGCAAACCAAACCGCAGATTGCTGCAGATTTCAATTCTGGATCATCAAGTGTCAGCGTGGGAACCATTCAACGAAACATCATGGAAAGGGCTTTCATAGGCGAAGGCCCACTCGTGTACCTTTAATGACTGCACGACACAAAGCTTTACGCCTCGCATGGGCCCGTCAACATCGACATTGGACTGTCGATGACTGGAAACACGTTCGTTGGTCGGACGAGTCTCGTTTGAAATTGTATTGAGCGGATGGACGTGTACATGTACAGAGACAACGTCATGAATCCATGGACCCTGCATGTCAGCAGGGGACTGTTCAAGCTGGGCGAGGCTCTGTAATGGTGTGGGGCGTGTGCAGTTGGAGTGATGTTAGACCCCTGATACGTTTGGGCTCTGACAGGTGACACGTATGTAACATCCTGTCTGATCAGCTCCATCCATTCATGTCCATCGTACATTGCGACGGACGTGGGAAATTCCGGCAGGACCATGAGACACCTGACACGACCCAGATGAGTTCAGATACTTCCACTGACCACCAAACTCCCCAGACATGAAGATAATTGAGCATATCTGGGATGCCTTGCATCGTGCTGTTCAAAAGAGTTCTCCATCCCCTCGTACTCTTGCGGATTTCTGGACAGCCCTGGAGGATTCATGGTGTCACTTCCTTCCAGCACTACTTCGGCGAGTCCATGACACGTCGTGTTGCAGCAGTTCTGCGTGCTCGCGTGGGGCCCACACGATATTAGGCGGGTTTACCAGTTTCTTTGGCTCTTCAGTGTAATATTCTTCCCAAATTTGTTCTAAGTGTATTGCTTCCTTTACGCAAAGGCTGTAAGAAATGCGCGATGGGCTATAGCTCCTTTGTCACTTCCTTCTTAAATACTGCCTCCATTTCATTTACGTTGACTCTGAAAGTGATGCATTGTCTCTCTTTGCAACTGCTACGGTCGCAGGTTCGAATCCTGCCTCGGGCATGGGTGTGTGTGATGTCCTTAGGTTAGTTAGGTTTCAGTAGTTCTAAGTTCTAGGGGACTTATGACCTAAGATGTTGAGTCCCATAGTGCTCAGAGCCATTTGAACCATTTTTGTCTCTCTTTGCAGTTTCTGGACACACAAAACTTGAATGAAGGTCAATCAGCAGAAGCACTTGTGTTGAAAGAAATACACCGACGTGACAAAAGTGGAACACCCGCTACATCGCGTCGTCCCTCTTTTGCCCAACATAATGCAGCAACTCCTCGTGACAAGTACCCAACAAGTCGTTGGAAGTTAGCACAAGCGTTTGCAGTGCCGGATTTTGTACACCAACTGACCTCTCGATTATGTTCCATAAATGTTCGATGGGATTCATGTCGGGCCCTCGAATCGTCCAGAACGTCCTTTAAAACACTCGCGAAAACTGTGGCTTGGTGACATGAACACATTGCCATCCATACAAATTCCATCGTTGTTTGGGAACATGAAGCCCATGAATGGTTGCAAATGGTCTTCAAGTAGCCGAACATAGCCATTTACAGTCAATGGTCGGTTCAGCTGGACAAGACGGCGCAGTCCATCCCATATAAACACAGCCTACACCATTGTTGAGCCACGATCAGTTTGCACAGTGCCTTGTTGAAAACTTGGGTCCATGGCTTCGTAGGGTCTGCGCCTCATTCAAACCCTACCATCGGCTCTTATCACCCGAAATCGGCACTTACCGGATCGGGCCACGGTTTCCCAGTAGTCCGGGGTCCAACCGAAGTAGTCACGAGCCCAGCAGAGGCGCTGCAGGCGATGTCGTGCTCTTAGCAAAGGCACTCGCGTCGGTCGTCTGCTGCCACAGCCCATTAATCCCAAAGGTCGCCGTTAGTCAAACGTCTCACTTTGATTTATACGGTTATTTCACGCAGTGTTACTGTCTGTTAGCATTGACAACCCCACGCAAACGCTGCTGCTATCGGTCGTTAAGTGAATGCCGTCGTATACTGCGTTCCCCTTGGTGAGAGGTAATGCCTGAAATTTTATATTCTCATCACACTATTGACACAGTCCTTCCTTGCCCTTGCCTCCACCCTGCAGCGCTCCCAACACCTTCTCCAATCCCATCTTGACCGGTTCACTGCTTGGTGCAACCAGTGGTTGCTCAAGGTCAATCCCACCAAAACCCAGGCGATCATTGTAGGCAAAACCACCCCTTCATTCCGCCTCCTTGATTTCTATCTCACCGTCTATGGCCGTCCTATCGCCCTTGCCCCCACCCTTAAGTACCTTGGCGTCACCCTCGACCGTCGCCTCTCCTGGACTCCCCACCTCCGGCCAATCCAAGCCGAGGAACGCTCCCGACTCAGTCTCCTCAAGCTCCTCTCCGGCCGGACGTGGGGTCTGGACCCCTCCACCGTCCTCCACACCTATAAATCCCTCATCCGCCCTATCCTTTGTTATGCCCATCCGGCTTGGATCTTCGCCCCCCCTACCTTTTACAAATCCCTCCAAATCCTTGAACGTCAAGCTCTCCGCCTCGCCTATCGCATCCGTCTCCCCTCCCCCACGCGGATCCTGTACGATCTCATCCCCTTCCTCCACCTCCTCCTTTTCCTTGAAAGGATACGGATCCTGTACACCTCCCGTAAACTCGATCCTCCTCACCCCCTCGTCTCCCCGATCCTCTCCCACCCCCGCCCGCTGCCGCGCCTGTATTCCCACGTCCCACCCGGTCTCCATCTCTCCACACTCCTTACCCTCTCCCAAGGTGGCTTCCGCCAGCTCCCTCTCCCTGATGATGCCCTCCTCCCCTCCATCTACCCCTCCTACCAACTTTGATCCTCCAACCCTCCTCCTGTGCTTGCTCCTCTGGGCACCCTCCCTCCCTTCTCTCCCTTTTCCCTCCCTCCTCCATTTCTCCCCACTCCTCCCCCGGGCTTCCCCTCTCCTGTCCCTCTCCTCCTGCCCCCGTCTCCTCACCCATTGGCGTCCTTGTTCACCCCTCTCCCCCACCTCACCCATGTTCACCTCTTGGCAGGTCCCCGGACTCGCACACGCTACTTGGACATTCGCGCGCCGGAGATCACCGCCATCAGTGTCTCGCGTGTGCCGTCATGTTTAGTGTTCAGTGTTCACCGTCACACTCCGTCGTTCACCTGTGCCATTCTTCTTCAGTGTTTGTGCGTCGTATCAACAGTTTGCAGTGTGGATTACCGTTGAGTGTGAACGGCTCCGTGTTTGTCTTTGTGTGTCTCCTGTTTTATTACCCACCGTTCTGTAACTTATGTGTCTTCTCCGTGTTTTTCTCTCATAGTGTATCCTATGGCTGAAGAGCAGCGTAGAATGCTGCTGACAGCCTGCCTGTTGCACGGGTTTAAAATAACAATAAAGGAAAAAATATATATTTACACAGTGGATCTCGCAACATTGAATTCCCTAACGATTTCATAATTGGAATATCTCACGCGTCTTGCTCCAACTACCAACTGAGCGTTCAAAGTCTGTTAATTCTCGCCATGCGCCCATCAACACTTCGCAGACCTTTTCACATGACTCACCTGAGTACAAACGACACCTGCACCAAAGCACTGCCCTTCTATGCCTCGTGTATGCAATACTACCCCTATCTCTATACATGCATATCGCTATCCCATGATTTTTTTCGCCGCAGTGTAATGAAATAAGAAATACAGGTAGATAGAAGAGGTAAAACAACCGTGTTCTGAAGAAAGGAAAAGGGAGTAAATGAATGGGTGAAAGCATATTTAAACAAACGAACACAGCAAATGAGGAACAAGAATAGAAATTGTCAGGGAGCCCTTAGCTTGCCATACAGATAAGATCAAAATAACTACACTACTGGCCATTAAAATTCCTACACCAAGAAGAAATGCAGATGATAAACGGGTATTCAGTGGAGATATATATTATAGTAGAACTGACATGTGATTACATTTTCACTCAATTTGGGTCCACAGATCCTGACAAATCAGTACCCAGAACAACCACCTCTGGCCGTGATAACGGCCTTGATACGCCTGGGCATTCAGTCAAACAGAGCTTGGATGTAGCGTACAGGTACAGCTGCCCATGCAGCTTCAACACGATACCACAGTTCGTCAAGAATAGTGACTGGCGTATTGTCACGAGACAGTTGCTCGGCCACCATTGACCAGACGTTGTCAGTTGGTGAGAGATCTGGAGAATGTGCTGGCCAGGGCAGCAGTCGGACATTTTCTGTATCCAGAAAGGACCAACAGGACCTGCAATATGCGGTAGTGCATTTTTCTGCTGAAATGTAGGGTTTCGCAGGGATCGAATGAAGGGTAGAGCCACGTGTCGTAACGTCACTGTTCAAAGTGCCGTCAATGCGAACAAGAGGTGACCGAGACGTGTAACCAATGGCACCCCATACCAACACGCTGGTTGATACGCCAGTATGGCGATGACGAATACACGTTTCCAATGTGCGTTCACCGTGATGTCGCCAAACACGGGTGCGACCATCGTGATGCTGTAAACAGAACCTGGATTCATCCGGAAAAAATGACGTTTTGCCATTCGTGCACTAAAGTTCGTCGCTGAGTACACCATCGCAGGCGCTCCTGTCTGTGATGCAGCGTCAAGGCTAACCGCAGCCACGGTCTCCGAGCTGATAGTCCGTACTGCTGCAAACGTCGTCGAACTGTTCGTGCAGATGGTTGTTGTCTTGCAAACGTCCCCATCTGTTGCCTCAGGGATCGAGACGTGGCTGCACGATCCGTTACAGTCATGCGGATAAGATGCCTGTCATCTGGACTGCTAGTGATACGAGGCCGTGGGGATCCAGCACGGCGTTCCGTATTACCCTCGTGAACCCACCGATTCCATATTCTGCTAACAGTCATTGGATCTCGAACGACGCGAGCAGCAATGTCGCGATACGATAAACCGCAATCGCGACAGGCTACAATCCGACCTTCATCAAAGTCGGAAACGTCAAGGTACGCATTTCTCGTCCTTACACGAGGCATTACAACAACGTTTCACGAGGCAATCGGTTGGAAACTTTCCTTGTGTCAGCACGTTGTAGGTGTCACCACAGGCGCCAGCCTTGTGAGAATGCTCTGAAAAGCTAATCATTTGCATATCACAGCATCTTCTTCCTGTCGGTTAAATTTCGCGTCTGTAGCACGTCATCTTCGTGGTGTAGCAATTCTATTGGCAAGTAGTGTACATTATGGTGAAGCCATACGTCTGTGCTAATCAAACTTAAAAATACGATGGATTATGGTGGGAAGATTAGGGATACTGAAAGAAGAACACAAACTGTATCTGACATCACCGTGTAGAGGGCGGAGAGCAGCCAGTGTCAAATTAAATCCCCCGCTAAACTTTATTGCCAGTCTCTCTAAAAGTTCCATAAAAATGCTAAAATATGTAAATAAACTCGGAATGAATTTTTTGGTCGGTTCTGCCCGCTAAAATCCCAGGTGGTTACAGTTCAGCGTTACCGCAAAAGCTGCGAGCTCTGTTTTTCCCCGCGAGTTGAATCTCGAACACACAGCAGTCCCGCCTTCGTTACCGGGGAGGGTAGAACTCAGTTCCGATTCTGGCGGTTATTTTTTATCTCCATTTTGTTATTGTTTTAGTAGTGAGACAAGCATCATGTGATAAAAATGAGGATCCTATCGTATTTGTCGCTTCATGAACGACATACACCGAGAGAAAAAAATCGCAACACCAAAAAATAATTAAGGTAGAGTAATGACATTTCGGGCATAGATGTGTCTAGGTAAAACATTTAACCAAGTGACATTGCAGCGTTACAGGTTATTTTTCCGAGAGATTAGCTATTGACAATGTGGGATGCTGGTATATTAATAACCGGTGTAACCGGCAGAATGTTCAGTTCAAGCATGCCAGTGTGTGTGTATTGTGTTCTACTGGTGCTCGATGTCAGTTTGACACATGGATTTCCACGCCCGCTAGGCTACAGTTGTTGTCCAATGATGTCCCATACGTGCTCGTTGGGAGAAAGATTCAATGCGAGATGCTTATAACACTTTCCACAGCGAAACTCTGTCTCGAAACCTGGCAGAAAACCAAATGAGATTCTGTTCGTATGTGAAGTGTGTTAGCGGCAAGAAACAATCAATCCCTTCTCTGCGCGATAGCAATGGAGATACTATTGAAGACAGTGCTGCCAAAGCAGAGTTACTAAACACAGCCTTCCGAAATGCCTTCACCAAAGAACAAGAAGTAAATATTCCAGAATTCGAATCGAGAACAGCAGCTAACATGGGTGACGTAGAAGCAAATATCCTCGGAGTAGTGAAGCAACTTAAATCACTTAATAAAGGCAAGTCTTCTGGGTCATACTGTATACCAGTTAGGTTCCTTTCAGAGTATGCTGACATTAGATCCATACTTGAGAATCATACACAACCGTTCGCTCGGCCAAACATCCGTACCCAAAGACTGGAAAGTTGCAGAGGTCACACCAATATTCAAGGAAGGTAGTAGGAGTAAACCACTAGATTACAGGCCCATATCGTTAACGTCGGCATAGAGCTCTAATTTATTTTAGAAGAAATATGACTACGCGTATTAACCCACAAGATTTTAACTTCAGTGACAATAGCCACGAAAGTTTGCAGACTTACAAAAGAACGGTTTATTGACACACAGTCAACACGGATTTGGAAAACATCGTTCTTGTGAAACACAATTAGGTCTTTACTCGCACGAAGTGTTGAGTGCTATTGACATGTGATTTCAAATGGATTCCGAATTTCTGTATTTCTGGAAGGCTTTTGACACTGTACCTCATAAGCGGGTCGTAGTGAAATTGCGTGCTTATGGAATATCGTCTCAGTTATGTGACTGGATTCCTGATTTCTTGTCAGAGAGGTCACAGTTCATAGTAACTGACGGAAAGTCATCGAGTAAAACAGACGTGATTTCTGGCATCCGCAAGGTAGTGTTAGAGGCCTTTTGCTGTTCCTTATCTACACAAACGATTTGAGAGACAATCTGAGCAACCGTCCTAGATTGTTTGCAGATGACGCTAATAAAGTCATCAGAAGATCAAAACAAACTGCAAAGCGATTTAGAAAAGATATCTGAATGGTGCGAAAATTGGCAGTGCAGTTGACCCTAAATAACGAACAGTGTGAGGCCATCCACATGAGTGCTAAAAGGAATCCGTTAAACTTCGGTTACACAATAAATCGGTCAAATATAAAGGCCGTAAATTCAACTAAATACCTAGGAACTACAACTGCAAACAACTTAAATTGGAAGGAAAATGGTTCAAATGGCTCTGACCACTATGGGACTTAACAGCTGTGGTCATCAGTCCCCTAGAACTTAGAACTACTTAAACCTAACTAACCTAAGGACATGACACACATCCATGCCCGAGGCAGGATTCGAACCTGCGACCGTAGCAGTCGCGCGGTGCCGGACTGCGCGCCTAGAACCGCTAGACCACCGCGGCCGGCTAAATTGGAAGGAACACATAGAAAATGTTGTGGGGATGGTTAACCAAAGACTGCGTTTCATTGGCAGGACACAGAAAATGTAACAGATCTACTAAGGAGACTGCTTACACTACGCTTGTCCGTCCTCTTTTAGAATACTGCTGCGTGGTGTGGGATCCTTAACAGACAGGGCTGACGGAGCACATCGAAAAAGTTCAAAGAAGGGCAGCACCTTTTTATTATCGCGAAATATGGGAGACAGTGTCACTGAAATGATACAGGATTTGGGATTTGGGGTGGACATCATTAAAAGAAAGACGTTTTTCGCTGCCACGTAATCTACTCACGAAATTCCAATCACCAACTGTCTCCTCCGAATAAGAAAACATTTTGTTGACACCGACCTACGTAGGGAGACACGATCACCACGACGACATAAAGTAAATCAAAGCTCGTGCGGAAATATGTAGGTGTTCTCACTTTCCTCGCCCTATACGGGATTGGAATAATAGAGAATTGTGAAGGTGGTTCGATGGACCCTCTGCCAGGCACTTAAATGTGATTTGCAGAGTATCCATGTATACGTAGATGTAGATGTAGAATATATCGACACTCTGTAGAGCTTGTTAGGTTAACAACAGCGGAATGTGGCGAGCGTTATTCTGTTGGAAAACATTTTCCTCGCGCTATACGGGATTGGAATAATAGAGAATTGTGAAAGTGGTTCGATGAACCCTCTGCCAGGCACTTAAATGTGATTTGAAGAGTATCCATGTATACGTAGATGTAAATGTAGAATATGTCGACACTCTGTAGAGCTTGTTGGGTTACAACAGCGGAATGTGGCGAGCGTTATCCTGTTGGAAAACACCCCCACGGATGCTGTTCATGAACAGCAGCACAACAGGTCGAATCACCAGACTGAGGCACAAGTTTCCAGTCAGGATGCGTCGGATAACTACGACATTGCTCCTACTGTCATACGGCATTACAACCAGGAGCTCAACCCCAGGTGTAGGTCCAGGGTGTCTAGCATACAGACAGGTTAGATGCACGCTTCAACTCGTCTCGTTGTAACCAACACACGGCCATCACCGACGAAGAACTACATTTCATCCTAAAGCACGACAGCCCTCCACCCTACCCCCCAAAAAGCTGCCGCTTGTCACCACTGAAGTCGCAAATGGCGGTGGTCTAGCGCCAGTGTAATTGTACCGCACAGGGCTTCTCGCTCAGACTTGTCCTGGAAGTAACCGATTTGTAACAGTTCATCGTGTCACTGCGGTGTCAACTGGTGCTCAAATCGCTGCTGCAGATGAAGTACGATACGCCACAGCCATACGCTGAACACAATGGTCTTCGACTGATGACCATAGATGTTAAGTCCCATAGTACTCAGAGCCATTTGAACCATTTGAACCACAATGGTCTTCGTTCTCGATGGTTCCACATGGCCGTCCAGAACGCGGTCTTCTTACGACTGTACATTTTCGTGACCACCGCTGCCAGCAGTCTTATGCAATGGCTACATTCCTGCCACGTCTTTCTCCAGTATAGCAGAAGGAACACCCAACTTCTCATAGCCCTACTACGTGACCTCATTCAAAGTAACCGAGGTGTTGATAGTGGCGTCTTTGTCGCCTTAACGGCGTTCTTCAGTAAAATTACATCACCATTTACAATCTCAAACGTAACAAACGCTCACGACATTGACAGCACGTATTCAAAGCAAAGCTGATTTACATCTTCAAAGTGGCGTTGTTAGTGTCACTCTAATGCATACGACTGGTGAGAAATTTAAATACTCATCATCTTTCAGATGCAGAAACACACCTACAAAACTTGCTTCTTGGTGCTGTGACTTTTTTTGTGCGACAGTATATTTAAGTTCCGTACAAACTGTTTATTATTCCACTGCTGTTTTGGATTTGCCCTCCATCAGAACTGCGATAGAGGATACACAAAGCAAAAATAGATAACCGAAATCACAGTCTACACGCTACTTTACAAACGTGCACAAACCTTAAGGGGGCTAGGACATCAAACGGCCAACTTTGAGCAGGAGATGCACACAGGACATTTTAATTTCCACTGTCTATACAAATAAATTCATAAAACTTTGTTAGCATGACCAGGCAGGATTCAGGATTCACACTCATAGCAGTGGAAGTTCAAAAACATAACAAAATAATTTTTTTTACATGTGAAATTTCATCATTTTTCTCTATTGGCTGCATTTGTTGCTACAGGTACAGTTTTCTTCATAAGTAAGAGAAATTCTTCGACGAATTTTGCGCAGCATACAAATCATACTTACAGGTGTACAAAACTCTAGAATTTTCCAAATCTATTATAAACTGTGGTAAAAATTGAGGTAATTAACAATAAAATTTGAATTTCTTCCAAACATGGAAGTTAAAAATGTAATAGCTCATAAATTACATAAATTCTAGACTTTCATACACCTGTAAGTATTGTTTGTATTCTGTGCAAAATTCATCCAAGAATCTCTCTTACTTATGAAGAAAAATGTACCTATAGCAACAAACGCAGCCAATAGCGAGTGAAAAAATGATGAAATTTCACATGTAAGAAAAACTATTTTGTTATGGTTTTCAACTTCCACTGCTATGAGTGTGAATGCTGAATACTTCCTGGTCCTGCTGACAATGTTTTATGAATTTATTTGTAAAAGTATGGAAAGTGGAAATTAAAAATGTTCTGTGGTGCCTCTCCTGCTCCAAGTCGGCCCGTTTGACATCCTACCCCCTGCCCCCCTTAATTTTATATTTTCAACATCGGATGCAGCAAGGCAGTGAGAGAAACAGAGAAAGGAATTGATGAACGGGGAGCAGACAGTGGAAGTGAGAGAGACGCAGAGGAAGTAGGAAACAAGGCACCTATGTAATGTTCGAGTGTGAAGTATTGGACTGTAGGTACAGTCTTGGTGAACAAAGCGTGGAAAATTCTGCGAAAACTGTCCGGGTTTTCCTCTGTCAGACTTTTCACTTTGGGAAGGGCACAGGTCAGGGTCGAGGGTTTTGTTAGGCAGCGAGATGTTCAGGCAGCACCGCTGACAAAAGACTGCTCCTGCAGGTGGCAGGGTTTATTTGTGTGTGTGTGTGTGTGTGTGTGTGTGTGTGTTTGTGTGTGTGGTGTGTGTGTGCGCACGCGCGCGCGCGCGCGTTTGTGTTTGACATTTAACTCTGCCGCAGCGAGCAGAGCATAGGGAGAGTGCGACAAACCTGTTTGAAAGAACGTACGTAGGTAGTCTTTGTGCTCACCTAAGGTCTAAACCAGGGGTTTTGAAACCGTCCAGCGTCGCGGGCTTCCAGTGGGGGAGCACTGTAGTTTCATAGAAATAATATCGTCTTATTTTCTTTCTGAGTAAAGGAATAAAGTGTGCCCTAGTAGTAACAATCAGTGGACAGGCAAATAAGTCTGGCTACATTGGAAGCACAGTAGGTGGAGTCGAAACGTACTGCGTGACTCATTTGTTTTTGTTCAGCAACGTTAGTTTTGTCGATTTCCGATGGTCCTTAATTGTTATATGTTATCGACGTTTCTCTGTAAACATGGACAAATTTTAGATATAAGTACAAAACATGATATATTTGTTTTATAGTTAGACGTTAGGTTTCAGGATAGATTTCGGTACGTCGGTAACAAGTACGTGTAAGTAAAAAAACCAAACAGGATGAGATACACAGTGAACTGAAAATACACTCCTGGAAATGGAAAAAAGAACACATTGACACCGGTGTGTCAGACCCACCATACTTGCTCCGGAAACTGCGAGAGGGCTGTACAAGCAACGATCACACGCACGGCACAGCGGACACACCAGGAACCGCGGTGTTGGCCGTCGAATGGCGCTAGCTGCGCAGCATTTGTGCACCGCCGCCGTCAGTGTCAGCCAGTTTGCCGTGGCATACGGAGCTCCATCGCAGTCTTTAACACTGGTAGCATGCCGCGACAGCGTGGACGTCAACCGTATGTGCAGATGACGGACTTTGAGCGAGGGCGTATAGTGGGCATGCGGGAGGCCGGGTGGACGTACCGCCGAATTGCTCAACACGTGGGGCGTGAGGTCTCCACAGTACATCACGGAGTTTGGAGGAAGCCGAAAGGCACATGTTTACGCTCACGCAGACTGGCGTGAGGTCTGGAACAGGACAATGTAGTTAATATAGCCAATAAGGTACGTTGCTGCTGGAATACTTAACTTTAATCCATAATTGG
The DNA here is from genome assembly GCF_023864275.1 of Schistocerca cancellata. Taxonomy (NCBI): domain Eukaryota; kingdom Metazoa; phylum Arthropoda; class Insecta; order Orthoptera; family Acrididae; genus Schistocerca; species Schistocerca cancellata. The sequence continues at coordinate 112,730,025 of NC_064636.1, read as the reverse complement.
TGTACATCGCTCTTGTGGATACATGATTTATAATATCAATATAAACTGGTAATGGCGCCTTGCTAGGTCGTAGCAAATGACGTAGCTGAAGGCTATGCTAACTATCGTCTCGGCAAATGAGAGCGTATTTGTCAGTGTAGCATCGCTAGCAAAGTCGGCTGTACAACTGGGGCGAGTGCTAGGACGTCTCTTTAGACCTGCCGTGTGGCGGCGCTCGGTCTGGAATCACTGACATTGGCGACACGCGGGTCCGACGTATACTAACGGACCGCCGCCGATTTAAAGGCTGCCATCTAGCAAGTGTGGTGTCTGGCGGTGACACCACACTTTTGATGCATTGTTTTGTCACTATTATAAACATAACAGTAAGATAGACATAACTACACTCCTGGAAATTGAAATAAGAACACCGTGAATTCATTGTCCCAGGAAGGGGAAACTTTATTGACACATTCCTGGGGTCAGATACATCACATGATCACACTGACACAACCACAGGCACATAGACACAGGCAACAGAGCATGCACAATGTCGGCACTAGTACAGTGTATATCCACCTTTCGCAGCAATGCAGGCTGCTATTCTCCCATGGAGACGATCGTAGAGATGCTGGATGTAGTCCTGTGGAACGGCTTGCCATGCCATTTCCACCTGGCGCCTCAGTTGGACCAGCGTTCGTGCTGGACGTGCAGACAGCGTGAGACGACGCTTCATCCAGTCCCAAACATGCTCAATGGGGGACAGATCCGGAGATCTTGCTGGCCAGGGTAGTTGACTTACACCTTCTAGAGCACGTTGGGTGGCACGGGATACATGCGGACGTGCATTGTCCTGTTGGAACAGCAAGTTCCCTTGCCGGTCTAGGAATGGTAGAACGATGGGTTCGATGACGGTTTGGATGTACCGTGCACTATTCACTGTCCCCTCGACGATCACCAGTGGTGTACGGCCAGTGTAGGAGATCGCTCCCCATACCATGATGCCGGATGTTGGCCCTGTGTGCCTCGGTCGTGTGCAGTCCTGATTGTGGCGCTCACCTGCACGGCGCCAAACACGCATACGACCATCATTGGCACCAAGGCAGAAGCGACTCTCATCGCTGAAGACGACACGTCTCCATTCGTCCCTCCATTCACGCCTGTCGCGACACCACTGGAGGCGGGCTGCACGATGTTGGGGCGTGAGCGGAAGACGGCCTAACGGTGTGCGGGACCGTAGCCCAGCTTCATGGAGACGGTTGCGAATGGTCCTCGCCGATACCCCAGGAGCAACAGTGTCCCTAATTTGCTGGGAAGTGGCGGTGCGGTCCCCTACGGCACTGCGTAGGATCCTACGGTCTTGGCGTGCATCCGTGCGTCGCCGCGGTCCGGTCCCAGGTAGACGGGCACGTGCACCTTCCGCCGACCACTGGCGACAACATCGATGTACTGTGGAGACCTCACGCCCCACGTGTTGAGCAATTCGGCGGTACGTCCACCAGGCCTCCCGCATGCCCACTATACGCCCTCGCTCAAAGTCCGTCAACTGCACATACGGTTCACGTCCACGCTGTCGCGGCATGCTACCAGTGTTAAAGACTGCGATGGAGCTCCGTATGCCACGGCAAACTGGCTGACACTGACGGCGGCGGTGCACAAATGCTGCGCAGCTAGCGCCATTCGGCGGCCAACACCGCGGTTCCTGGTGTGTCCGCTGTGCCGTGCGTGTGATCATTGCTTGTACAGCCCTCTCGCAGTGTCCGGAGCAAGTATGGTGGGTCTGACACACCGGTGTCAATGTGTTCTTTTTTCCATTTCCAGGAGTGTAGATACTTGAATCTCGATTTCTCATGTACTACTGTTCTAAATGAAGAATGACCACACTGTGTCAGCTGTCTCGAAGTACTGGCGACTGAAAGCATGCTTCCTAATAAACTGCAACAACATTTTGAGGTAAGTAACGGTAGTTTTATAAACAAATGAGAATATTAGCCGCATATGTTAAAAGAATGACAAACCATAAGGAAATCTTGCACTAAGCAAGCTAGGATTCCTGTAGAGACTGTTCTTCCATCTTACCAAGTTGCATACAGTGCAGCAAAGAACAAGAAATCTCACATCATGGCGGATGACCCAAGGACGTAGCCAAAGGGGTCCGGTCCCCCTCCCCCCCTCCCCCCAATACCTAAATGAAGTTACACACGATCTGTCTATACATGCACAGCACTATCAGCTGTCGCTCATCCCTATTTCAGACGAGACTGGTTGTTGGCCTTGCTTGAGCTCAGTTGTTGTTTTGTTAATCAGTTCAGTTCTTGCAGTGGAGTTTAATGTAAGTGCTACTGTTAACTCTTTTAGTGGTATGTGCTGTTGTCATAGTTTCTGGGTAAGTTTGTAACTAGAGAGAAGAGGAACACCGATTTTGTTTCGTCCGCTGGAATGGTACGTTGAAAATTGTACGCACTATTACAACAGCCTAATTACCTACTATGGCAGTTTAATGGTATCTCTGAAAGTCGTTATTTGGGGATGCGGAATTTACGGATTGCAATATTTCAGTATTTCACCAACCAACGGAGCGGTAAATATCATTACAAAAAGCATTAAATCAAAATCAGTGCATAGCAATACACTTGGGTTCGTCTTGCCGCCCAAAAGTCGCGTTGATCAACAAAAATATCGCCCAAGTGGCGATGGTTGCATTTCTTTAAAAAAAGTTGCTCAATATTCATCACTAGCAGCCCAAATGGTAAAAAATTGCCCAATCTGCTCACCCGGTCGGTAATAAGTTACGAAAACGCGTTTCGATTTGGGATTATGGGTAGTGGTATTGTATGTAGATAGCGGAAGGGGTATGTGATGACACACATTCTGCAGTTCGTTCTTATTTAAAAGAGTTTTCCAGCGGGTTGCACGAATTCGTCTGAGCTGCCCTCCATCCCTCCCTCCCCCTTTCGTGCAAAATCTAATTACGCTCTTGTCATACTATAATAACCGATGCTAGTAATTGTATGCACAACTGAATCTTAAAATATGCATATATATGCATACACATCAAATCAGATGACTAAACAGGTGCAACTAAAGGAAAAATATGCAATGTCAGAATTCAGTTTGTTGTTGCAATGTATTTTATTTTATTTTAAAAACAATGTTTTTCCAAAGTATCCGCTGACTTGGGGTAGCTCTGCGTGCTGAGGAACTGAGCTAGCAATCCCTGGTTTCGGGAGACGAGGTGATTTAAATCCATATGCCGAAAACCCTCAAAATGGTTTCCTGTGGTTCCCGGTTTTCAGTTTGGGCAAATGCTGGGGTTGCTCCTTTACGATATTCCACAACCAGTTCCTTCCCAAAACCTTTCTTTCCTGGCAGATTCCAGTTCCTTTAAAAACACAGCCCTCTGCTTAAATGAAAATAACTGCATCGAAGACGACCCGAGCGTATTTTTCGGAGACTCCCGGCGCTAAAAGCCGGAAGATAAATAAACGGTAATTCAAATTCTCCTCATTTACGCTCCCGCATTTGTGTACCAGTATATTCTTCAATGCAAGAAAATGATAATTCTTACAGTGTAACATGTGACAGATGCATACTTAAATGAGGAAATCTGGGAAAGCGTAAGGTTGAATAATTCCAGATCCTTTGCATTTTCGCACTAAAAACTGTTTTAGCTTCTGTATAGAACAGAATTCTGCTTATTCCAAATGCCCTGTCAGTAATAATCACGGTGTCGCAAAAAATTTGCACTCGTGCATTCCTGAGCGGTTCCTCAACACAGATTCAGAATGAAAGAAGAAGAGTGTACATTGAGCCTGGAGGGTGAAAGGAAATTGGATCATAACTGCCTCTTAGAGGTTTGCCGAAATAAAGCACTGCTAAGTAACGAGATTATATCATCGCTTGATAAAAACTCAGAGATCATTGTCGAATAAAATATTTTATCGTTCTCTACGGAAATTTTACGAATAAATGAAAAAAAAATGAATGTGTTTAAGGTCCTCTTTAACAAATCGGACTCTCGCCCTTTAACATATGTCCTTGGAAGAAGTTGTTTTGGCTGTAAGAACTGAGGTCATCAGTCCCCTAGATCGTAGAACTACTTCAACCTAACTAACCTAAGGACATCACACACATCCATGCCCGAGGCAGGATTCGAACCTGCGATCGTAACAGACGTTGTTTCACCGGCTGCTCCGGACACTATCTATTATGACACGTCAGGCATCTGCTAGGCAAATGGGAAGAGAGTTTTATTAAACACTATTAGTCGTAGAATACTGGATATGGCTGACGACATTAATCATCAGATGGCTGAAAAACAGAAGGGGGATGATGATTTCGCTGTTCAGATGGATGAAACTGTGGGGGTGGCGGGTTGGTAATAGAATAAGAAACGTTGTGCTTCGCCGCCCTTTACGAGAGCCTGAGAACTATTTTTGTGGTCAGTCAGAAAGCGATGGAAAACATACTGATCACAGTTTCCAGTCTGCAAGCCCACATTCTTGTTTTGCTCACTGAACGAAATGTTTCTGCTCTCTACTTACTCAACAGGATTGGGAACCATGATTATAAATGAAATTTTTTTCTAATTGATCAATATATCTCATAAATTTTTCCACGCACAACATAGTAATGGTACTTTTCAGTGCATTCACACAAAGTTGGCGCCGGTGACGACACCTACAACGTGCTGACATGAGGAAAGTTTCCAACCGAATTCTCAACGCAAACAGCAGTTGACCGGCGTTGCCTCGTGAAACGTTGTTGTGATGCCTCGTGTAAGGAGGAGAAATGTGTACCATCACGTTTCCGACTTTGATAAAGGTCGCATTGTTGCCTATCGCGACTGCGGTTTATCGTATCGCGACATTGCTGCTCGCGTTGGTCTAAATCCAATGACTGTTAGCAGAGTATGGAATCGGTGGGTTCAGGAGGGTAATACGGAACGCCCTGCTGGATCCCAACGGCCTCGTATCACTAGCAGTTGATAGGACAGGCATCTTATTGCATGGCTCTAACGGATCTTGCAGCCACGTCTCGATCCCTCAGTCAACATATGGGGACGTTTCCAAGACAACAACCATCTGCACGGACAGTTCGACGACGTTTGCAGCAGCATGGACTATCAGCTCGGACACCATGGCTGCGGTTACTCTTGACGCTGTATCACAGACAGGAGCGCCTGCGATGGTGTATTCAACGATGAACGTGGGTGCACGAATGGCAAAACGTCATTTTTCGGATGAATCCAGGTTCTGTTTACAGCATCATGATGGTCGCATCCGTGTTTGGCAACATCGCGGTGAACGCACATTAGAAACGTGTATTCGTCATCTCCATACTGGTGTATCACCTGGCGTGATGGTACGGGGTGCCATCGGTTACACGTCTCGATCACCTCTAGTTCGCATTGACGGCACTTTGAACAGTGGACGTTATATTTCAGATGTGTTACGACCCGTGGCTCTACCCTTCATTCGATCCCTGCGAAACCGTACATTTCAGCAGGGTAATGGACGATCGCATGTTGCAGGTCTTGTACAGGCTTTTCTGGATACAGAAAATGTTCGACTGCTGCCCTGGCCAGCACATTCTCCAGATCTCTCACGAATTGAAAATGTCTGGTCAATGTTAGCCGAGCAACTGACTCGTGACAATACGCCAGTCACTACTGTTGATGAACTGTGGTATCGTGTTGAAGCTGTATGGGCAGCTGTACCTGCACACGCCGTCCGAGCCCAGGCGTATAAGGCCGTTATTACGGCCAGAGGTGATTGTTCTGGGTACTGATTTCTCGTGACCTATGCACCCAAATTGCGTGAAAATGTAAGGACATGTCAGTTCTAGTATAATATATTTGTCCAATGAATATCCGTTTATTTAGCTATTTGAATGGCCAGTAGTGTAATTGGTGGCCATTAAAGTGGAAAATAGCGTCACCACTAGCCACGCTGTTTTGGTACCATTACAGCCGGTACACAAACAGTTACATTCGCGAAATGTAAGTGATCCAGGACGGTGTACAGTTCTCGCGAGTTCACAGCCGATTTCTACCGAAAACATGAGTTTTGTAGCAGTCTGTCTGTGAAGTGACCCAAGACAGCGCATAAGCAGGAGTTTGACTGATGCGGACCGTATGGTAGCTGGGTGCGAACTGAAGTTTTGTCACCGCCTCTCAGTCCTTATTTACACTCCTGGAAATGGAAAAAAGAACACATTGACACCGGTGTGTCTGACCCACCATACTTGCTCCGGACACTGCGAGAGGGCTGTACAAGCAATGATCACACGCACGGCACAGCGGATACACCAGGAACCGCGGTGTTGGCCGTCGAATGGCGCTAGCTGCGCAGCATTTGTGCACCGCCGCCGTCAGTGTCAGCCAGTTTGCCGCGGCATACGGAGCTCCATCGGAGTCTTCAACACTGGTAGCATGCCGCGACAGCGTGGACGTGAACCGTATGTGCAGTTGACGGACTTTGAGCGAGGGCGTATAGTGGGCATGCGGGAGGCCGGGTGGACGTACCGCCGAATTGCTCAACACGTGGGGCGTGAGGTCTCCACAGTACATCGATGTTGTCGCCAGTGGTCGGCGGAAGGTGCACGTGCCCGTCGACCTGGGACCGGACCGCAGCGACGCACGGATGCACGCCAAGACCGTAGGATCCTACGCAGTGCCGTAGGGGACCGCACCGCCACTTCCCAGCAAATTAGGGACACTGTTGCTCCTGGGGTATCGGCGAGGACCATTCGCAACCGTCTCCATGAAGCTGGGCTACGGTCCCGCACACCGTTAGGCCGTCTTCCGCTCACGCCCCAACATCGTGCAGCCCGCCTCCAGTGGTGTCGCGACAGGCGTGAATGGAGGGACGAATGGAGACGTGTCGTCTTCAGCGATGAGAGTCGCTTCTGCCTTGTTGCCAGTGATGGTCGTATGCGTGTTTGGCGCCGTGCAGGTGAGCGCCACAATCAGGACTGCATACGACCAAGGCACACAGGGCCAACACCCGGCATCATGGTGTGCGGAGCGATCTCCTACACTGGCGTACACCACTGGTGATCGTCGAGGGGACACTGAATAGTGCACGGTACATCCAAACCGTCATCGAACCCATCGTTCTACCATTCCTAGACCGGCAAGGGAACTTGCTGTTCCAACAGGACAATGCACGTCCGCATGTATCCCGTGCCACCCAACGTGCTCTAGAAGGTGTAAGTCAACTACCCTGGCCAGCAAGATCTCCGGATCTGTCCCCCATTGAGCATGTTTGGGACTGGATGAAGCGTCGTATCACGCGGTCTGCACGTCCAGCACGAACGCTGGTCCAACTGAGGCGCCAGGTGGAAATGGCATGGCAAGCCGTTCCACAGGACTACATCCAGCATCTCTACGATCGTCTCCATGGGAGAATAGCAGCCTGCATTGCTGCGAAAGGTGAATATACACTGTACTAGTGCCGACATTGTGCATGCTCTGTTGCCTGTGTCTATGTGCCTGTGGTTCTGTCAGTGTGAACATGTGATGTATCTGACCCCAGGAATGTGTCAATAAAGTTTCCCCTTCCTGGGACAATGAATTCACGGTGTTCTTATTTCAATTTCCAGGAGTGTATATGTGCACTCAGCGGATGGCCGAAGGCAACATCTGTCGTCGTTCGCTCCATCCCCAAGAGGCAGCATATAGTTGGCCGCTTTCTCAGACACGATGGGTGTCCGTAATATAAGGTTCCCAATTTCTTTTCACAGAGTAAAACGTGTTTAATAGATGAATGTGTACATTTTTGGAAAGTTCAGACTTAAACCTATTTTTCTACACAGTTGCCACTGTGGTCAATATATTTTTGCATGCTGTGTACGAAATTTTGAATGGCCGAGTAAAAAAAAAAAACTGGCGCCAAGCTGCGCAGATACCTGAGAACCGCTTCTTCCCGCTCATCTGTGTCGCCGAATTGCGTTCCACCCAGGTGTTTCTTCATGTGAGGGAAGAGATGGTAGTGACTTCGGACTAAGTCCGGGCTGTAGGGCGGGTATTTGGCAATAAAAAAAAAGAAACACTCCGTCGTCAGGCCACGAGTGGCCTACCGGGACCATCCGACCGCCGAGTCATCCTTAGTGGAGGACGCGGATAGGAGGGGCGTGGGGTCAGCACACCGCTCTCCCGGTCGTTATGATGGTATTCTTGACCGAAGCCGCTACTATTCGGTCGAGTAGCTCCTGAATTGGCATCACGAAGCTGACTGCACCCCGAAAAATGGCAACAGCGCATGGCGGACTGGATGGTCACCCAATTAAGTGCGGACTACGCCCGACAGCGCTTAACTTCGGTGGTGTCACGGGAACCGGTGTAGCCACTGCAGCAAGGCCGTTGCCTGTTGTGACAGTACCTAATCCAAATTTTGCGTTGAGCTCGTTGGTGGCTTTAGCGGTGTGCGGTCGAGCGTTATCCTGATGGAAACGCACCCCCCTTGTACAGCATACCCCTCCCCTTGTTTTGAATTGCACGGCGTAATTTTTGCAGTGTCTCGCAGCACCCGTCAGCGTTGATTGTTGTACCGGTGGGCAATAACACGCACAACAATACCCCCTTCCTGTCGCAAACAGTGTTGCCGTCACTTTGCCGACACTGTGCTTTTGTTTGAATTATCGAGATCTCGGCGACTCTGGGTGTTCCAATTGTTTGGACTGTTCTTTGGTTTCGGGTGTGCGGTAGTGCACCCAAGTCTCGTCTCCAGTGATGATGGAGTCGAGGTATTCCTCACCACGAGTTCCGTGATCTTGAAGAAGTTCTTGGGCAGCTTCAACGCGTTGACGTTTGTGGTCTTCGCACCCACCTCGCGCAAACCTTAGCATATCCTAGATGCTCCGTCAAACTTTTGTCAATAGAGGTTTGCTGAGATCAGGGATCATTTCGGAGATATCATGAACGGTCACTCTTCGATCTGAGAGAAGCGCAGCCTCCACTTTTGAGATTGTTTCCACCCTGAACGTCAGTACGCCCATTCTTGAACTCCCTGCTCCATTTGTGCACGTGTTGTACGCTCATGCACTTGGCTCCGTAGATTTCGCATAGCTGGGAATGGATTTCTGACGGCGCAGTCATTTTTGCAGACAGATTCAAAAATCCAGAATGAGATTTTCACTCTGCAGCGGAGTGTGCGCTGATATGAAACTTCCTGGCAGATTCAAACTGTGTGCCCGACTGAGACTCGAACTCGGGGCCTTTGCCTTTCGCGGGCAAGTGCTCTACCAACTTGCCCGCGAAAGACAAAGGTCCCCAGTTCGAGTGTCGGTCGGGCACACAGTTTTAATCTGCCAGGAAGTTTCATGTTAAACATTAGTATACTCAAGCATATGTTGCCAAAGTTTGGAAAAACAACTTCTTCAATTTTTAAATTAATCCTTACATTATGGTACAACACTTTGTATGCTACGCACAGGCGCGTTCTAAGGACGTGGCGCTAGTTGCAGTCAACTGGGGCAAGTGCCGGTGCACTTGCTCACGTCTCTATCTGACACATGATACAACGCTTGTTTCACCACAAAGCTACAGACACCTAGAATGATGCGGTTCTAGTTTGTTATGTGTTTATTATACATGATAAACTTTCGCTTAGGATCTATTCTGCAGGGCCGGCCGAAGTGGCCGCGCGGTTCTGGCGCTGCAGTCTGGAACCGCGAGACCGCTACGGTCGCAGGTTCGAATCCTGCCTCGGGCATGGATGTGTGTGATGTCCTTAGGTTAGTTATGTTTAACTAGTTCTAAGTTCTGGGACTAATGACCTCAGCAGTTGAGTCCCATAGTGCTCAGAGCCATTTGAACCATATTCTGCAGGAAAGTACACTACCGGAAAAAAGTGTAACTCCCGAAGCAGTGTGTTCAGTGGCATCAAGGTTATAACGTGTGCATACTGAGGGGTTGTAGTGTTGGCGACTCATTTGTGACTCATCAGCTATCAGATGTTCTACAGGAGGCCTGCCCTACCTGTGCAATCCCTGCTTTCAGTCTGCAGGCAGTAACAGTGCTTAGATGTGAACAGTGTTCGCAACATTCATTGTAGGGTACAATCACGCATCAACGACGAGCATGGATTCCTGCTGATAAGCTTCAGCCATTTGAACGGGATCGCACTGTTGGTCTGCAGGAATCTGGATGGACGTATTGGTAGATTGCTGCAGGCGTTACGCACAGTGTATCGGTAATATGTGGTTGCTTTCGACAGCGGTCTGTGGAACATTGCCACACCTCTAGTTCAGACCCTGGACGCCTGCGTAGTAAAGACACTCACCGGGATCGACGCATTATGCGAGTAGCGATGGCCGACCGAACATCACCCAGAGCAGGAATCCGGACACATGTTGTGACCTCTGTGTCATCAGGGACCACTGGGAACCGTCTACTTGCGGCAGCACAAAGGTCACATGTGTCTCCTCTAGCCATGCTACTAAGATACCGGCAAGCACAGCTACTCTGGTGTTGTGAAAGAGTCGACTGGAGCCTGAATGGCGCTCTGATGTTTTCAGTGATGAGAAAAGATCCCATCTCTACGCGAATGATTGAGGTACATACACACTGAAGAGCCAAAGAAACTGGTACACCTGCCTAATATTGCGTAGGGCCCTGGCGAGCACACAGAAGTGTTCAAATGTTTAAATGTGTGTGAAATCTTATGGGACTCATCTGCTAAGGTCATCAGTCCCTAAGCTTACACGCTACGTAACCTAAACACACACACCCATGCCCGAGGGAGGACTCGAACCTCCGCCGGGACCAGCCGCACAGTCCATGACTGCAGCACCTACACCGCTCTGCTAATCCCGCGCGACCACGCAGAAGTACCGCAACACGACGTCGCATGGAGTCGACTAATGTCTGAAGTAGTGCTGGAGGGAACTGACACCGTGAATCCAGCAGGGCTGTCCATAAATCTGTAAGAGTACGAGGGGGTAGAACAGCACGTTGCAAGACATCCCGCAGATGCTCAACGATGTTCTTGTCTGGGAAGCTTGGTGGCCAGCGGAAGTGTTTAAAGGAAGAAGAGAGTTCCTCGAGCCACTCTTTAGCAATTCTGGACGCGTGGGGTGACGCGTTGTCCTGGTGGAATTAGCCAATTCCGTCGGATTACAGAATGGACATTAATTGATGCAGGTGATCAGACAGCATAGGTACAAAGAACGTAGCTGCGAAGAAACCATGGGTAACAGAAGAAATACTTCAGTTGATTGATGAAAGGAGGAAGTACAAACATGTTCCGGGAAAATCAGGATACAGAAATACAAGTCGCTGAGGAATGAAATAAATAGGAAGTGCAGGGAAGCTAAGACGAAATGGCTGCAGGAAAAATGTGAAGACATCGAAAAAGATATGATTGTCGGAAGGACAGACTCAGCATACAGGAAAGTCAAAACAACCTTTGGTGACATTAAAAGCAACGGTGGTAACATTAAGAGTGCAACGGGAATTCCGCTGTTAAATGCAGAGGAGAGAGCAGATAGGTGGAAAGAATACATTGAAAGCCTCTATCAGGGTGAAGATTTGTCTGATGTGATAGAAGAAGAAACAAGAGTCGATTTAGAAGAGATAGGGGATCCAGTATTAGAATCGGAATTTAAAAGAGCTTTGGAGGACTTGCGGTCAAATAGAGCAGAAGGGATAGATAACATTCCATCAGAATTTCTAAAATCATTGGGGGAAGTGTCAACAAAACGACTATTCACGTTGGTGTGTAGAATATATGAGTCTGGCGATATACCATCTGACTTTCGGAAAAGCATCATCCACACAATTACGAAGACGGCAAGAACTGACAAGTGCGAGAATTATCGCACAATCAGCTTAACAACTCATGCATCGAAGCTGCTTACAAGAATAATATACAGAAGAATGGAAAAGAAAATAGAGAATGCGCTAGGTGACGATCAGTTTGGCTTTAGGAAAAGTAAAGGGACGAGAGAGGCAATTCTGACGTTACAGCTACTAATGGAAGCAAGGCTAAGAAAAATCAAGACACTTTCATAGGATTTGTCGACCTGGAAAAAGCGTTCGACAATATAAAATGGTGCAAGCTGTTCGAGATTCTGAAAAAAGTAGGGGTAAGCTATAGGGAGAGACGGGTCATACACAATATGTACAGCAACCGAGAGGGAATAATAAGAGTGGACGATCAAGAACGAAGTGCTCGTATTAAGAAGGGTGTAAGACAAGGCTGTAGCCTTTCGCCCCTACTCTTCAATCTGTACATCGAGGAAGCAATGGTGGAAATAAAAGAAAGGTTCAGGAGTGGAATTAAAATACAAGGTGAAAGGATATCAATGATACGATTCGCTGATGACATTACTATACTGAGTGAAAGTGAAGAAGAATTAAATGATCTGCTGAACGGAATGAACAGTCTAATGAGTACGCAGTATGGTTTGAGAGTAAATCGGAGAAAGACGAAGGTAATGAGAAGTAGTAGAAATGAGAACAGCGAGAAACTTAACATCAGGATTGATGGTCACGAAGTCAATGAAGTTAAGGAATTCTGCTACCTAGGCAGTAAAATAACCAGTGACGGACGGAGCAAGGAGGACATCAAAAGCAGACTCGCTATGGCAAAAAAGGCATTCCTGGCCAAGAGAAGTCTACTACTATCAAATACCGGCATTAATTTGAGGAAGAAATTTCTGAGGATGTACGTCTGGAGTACAGCATTGTATGGTAGTGAAACATGGACTGCGGGAAAACCGGAACAGAAGAGAATCGAAGCATTTGAGATGTGGTGGTATAGACGAATGTTGAAAATTAGGTGGACTGATAAGGTAAGGAATGAGGAGGTTCTACGCAGAATCGGAGAGGAAAGGAATATGTGGAAAAGACTGATAAGGAGAAGGGACAGGGTGATAGGACATCTGCTAAGACATGAGGGAATGACTTCCATGGTACTAGAGGGAGCTGTAGAGGGCAAAAACTGTAGAGGAAGACAGAGATTGGAATACGTCAAGCAAATAATTGAGGACGTATGTTGCAAGTGCTACTCTGAGATGAAGAGGTTTACACAGGAAAGGAATTCGTGGCGGGCCGCATCAAACCAGTCAGTAGACTGATGACAAAAAAAAAAGATCAGACAGGATGCTTACGTACGTGTCACTTGTCAGAGTCGCTACTAGACGTATCATCGGTCCTATACCACTCCAACTGCAGACGCCCCACACCATTACAGAGCCTCAACCAGCCTGAACAGTCCACTGCTGACATGCAGGATCCATCCCCATATACGTCCATCTGCTCGGTACAATTTGGAATGAGACTCATCCGTCCAGGCAACATGTTTCGAGTCATGAATAGTCCAACGTCGTTCATAGGCGAGGCGTAAATCTTTGTGTCGTGCAGTCATCAAGGGTACACGAGTGGACCTCTGGCTCGGAAAGCCCATATCGATAATGTTGCGTTGAATGGCTCGCACGCTAACACCTGCTAATGGCCCAACATTGAAATCTGTAGAAATTTGCGGAAGAGTTGCAGTTCTGTCACGCTGAACGATTTGCTTCAGTCGTCGTTGGTCCCGTTCTTGCTTTTCTTTTTCCGGCCCGGGCGATGTCAGAGATTTGATGTTTTACCGGATTCCTGATATTGGTGGTACACTCGTGAAATGGTCGTATGGGAAAATCCCCACTTCATCGCTACCTCGGAGACGGTGTGTCCCATCGCTCGTGCGCCAGTAATAACACCACGTCCAAACTCACTTAAATCTTGATAAGCTGCCATTGTAGCAGCAGTAACGGATCTAAGAACTGGGACAGACACCTGTTGTCTTATATAGGGGCTGCCGACCGCAGCACCGTATCCTGCCTGTTTATACAAGGCTATTACAAATGATTGAAGCGATTTTATAAATTCTCTGTAGCTCTATTCATTGACATATGGTCACGACACACTACAGATACGTAGAAAAACTCGTGAAGTTTTGTTCGGCTGAAGCCGCACTTCAGGTTTCTGCCGTCAGAGCGCTCGAGAGCGCAGTGAGACAAAATGGCGACAGGAGCCGAGAAAGCGTATGTCGTGCTTGAAATGCACTCACATAAGTCAGTCATAACAGTGCAACGACACTTCAGGACGAAGTTCAACAAAGATCCACCAACTGCTAACTCCATTCGGCGATGGTATGCGCAGTTTAAAGCTTCTGGATGCCTCTGTAAGGGGAAATCAGCGGGTTGGCCTGCAGTGAGCGAAGAAACGGTTGAACGCTTGCGGGCAAGTTTCACGCGTAGCCCGCGGAAAATTGGCTCATGCCACAACCGGAGACCGGCAGCGCCGAGTTCATCTTTCAACAGGATGGTGCTCCACCGCACTTCCATCATGATGTTCGGCATTTCTTAAACAGGAGATTGGAAAACCGATGGATCGGTCGTGGTGGAGATCATGATCAGCAATTCACGTCATGGCCTCCACGCTCTCCCGACTTAACCCCATGCGATTTCTTTCTGTGGGGTTATGTGAAAGATTCAGTGTTTAAACCTCCTCTACCAAGAAACGTGCCAGAACTGCGAGCTCGCGTCAACGATGCTTTCGAACTCATTGATGGGGACATGCTGCGCCGAGTGTGGGAGGAACTTGATTATCGGCTTGATGTCTGCCGAATCACTAAAGGGGCACGTATCGAACATTTGTGAATGCCTAAAAAAACTTTTTGAATGTTTGTATGTGTGTGCAAAGCATTGTGAAAATATCTCCAATAATAAAGTTATTGTAGAGCTGTGAAAACGCTTCAATCATTTGTAATAACCCTGTATATGTCTGTATTTGAATACGCGTGCCTATACCAGTTCCTTTCGTGCTTCAGTGTATACAGTATCAATAGTCCTCACCGATTCTACAACGAAATACACGTTTTCTTGTTTTTCGTTAAATCTGTTCGCTGTTATTAGTGAGTGTACTAGAATTTCTTCTCGAGTGATTCTGATTCTCATAAGCAGAAACTGGTATTCCCCCAATCTTCATTCAATTTTCCCTCCTGTTAGTCTAGAACCGAGCGACCGGTACGGTCGCAGGTTCGAATCCTGCCTCTGGCATGGATGTGTGTGATGTCCTTAGGCTAGTTAGGTGTAAGTAGTTCTAAGTTCTAGGCGACTGATGACCTCAGAAGTTAAGTCGCATAGTGCTCAGAGCCACTTGAACCATTTGAACCTCCTGTTAATCAATGAAGCACTTGTGTATGTCGGAAGGTTCGGATGGAATCCCAGTTTGCTTGTAGAAAGACTTGTCTACGGTACTGGCCCCTTTACCTAGCTTGCATTCATCGTGAATCTCTCGTCCAGTGCAAAGACGCAAGCGAGTGGCAGAAAGCGCAGGCGACTCTTGTGTGTACGAGAATGCCAAGAACGGACCCGCAAAATCACAGAGCAATATTCTTAACGTACGTTTGCCGCAAAATTGTCGAACATATTCTCACATCGAATATGACAAATTCTGGAGAGACGGAAAAACTAAGTATCAGGAGGCTGTTAGAAAGCAACATTCGTGTGAAACTTAGCTTGCCCTCTTCTCGCACCATATACTGCGAAATTACATATTTCTATATTTCCGAAAATCACTTGGCACAGTGCTCCACTGCAGACAGTTAACGAAGGTACTAAAGAAACGGAACCCCGTACAAAGTCCTCGACAGCTAGTGTTCGTCAGAGGAAAGGGTGTCATCAGGAGTGCTCCAAGTAACTGTGATAGGACCGCTGTTGTTCTCCATATACATAAATGATCTGGCAGACAGCGTGGGTAGCAATCTGTGTTTGATGATGCTGTGGTGTACGGGAAGGTGGCGAAGTTGAGCTACTGTAGGAGAATAAAAGATGAAATTGGCAAAATTCCTAGTTGATATGATGAATGGGAGCTAGCTCTAAATCTAGAAAAATATAAATGAATGCCAATGAATATGAAAAACGGATCCTCACCGGTTGGACACAGTATCAGCAGTGTCGTGTTTGGCGGAGTCAAGTCGTTTAAATACACTCCTGGAAATTGAAATAAGAACACCGTGAATTCATTGTCCCAGGAAGGGGAAACTTTATTGACACATTCCTGGGGTCAGATACATCACATGATCACACTGACAGAACCACAGGCACATAGACACAGGCAACAGAGCATGCACAATGTCGGCACTAGTACAGTGTATATCCACCTTTCGCAGCAATGCAGGCTGCTATTCTCCCATGGAGACGATCGTAGAGATGCTGGATGTAGTCCTGTGGAACGGCTTGCCATGCCATTTCCACCTGGCGCCTCAGTTGGACCAGCGTTCGTGCTGGACGTGCAGACCGCGTGAGACGACGCTTCATCCAGTCCCAAACATGCTCAATGGGGGACAGATCCGGAGATCTTGCTGGCCAGGGTAGTTGACTTACACCTTCTAGAGCACGTTGGGTGGCACGGGATACATGCGGACGTGCATTGTCCTGTTGGAACAGCAAGTTCCCTTGCCGGTCTAGGAATGGTAGAACGATGGGTTCGATGACGGTTTGGATGTACCGTGCACTATTCAGTGTCCCCTCGACGATCACCAGTGGTGTACGGCCAGTGTAGGAGATCGCTGCCGACACCATGATGCCGGGTGTTGGCCCTGTGTGCCTCGGTCGTATGCAGTCCTGATTGTGGCGCTCACCTGCACGGCGCCAAACACGCATACGACCATCATTGGCACCAAGGCAGAAGCGACTCTCATCGCTGAAGACGACACGTCTCCATTCGTCCCTCCATTCACGCCTGTCGCGACACCACTGGAGGCGGGCTGCACGATGTTGCGGCGTGAGCGGAAGACGGCCTAACGGTGTGCGGGACCGTAGCCCAGCTTCATGGAGACGGTTGCGAATGGTCCTCGCCGATACCCCAGGAGCAACAGTGTCCCTAATGTGCTGGGAAGTGGCGGTGCGGTCCCCTACGGCACTGCGTAGGATCCTACGGTCTTGGCGTGCATCCGTGCGTCGCTGCGGTCCGGTCCCAGGTCGACGGGCACGTGCACCTTCCGCCGACCACTGGCGACAACATCGATGTACTGTGAAGACCTCACGCCCCACGTGTTGAGCAATTCGGCGGTACGTCCACCCGGCCTCCCACATGCCCACTATACGCCCTCGCTCAAAGTCCGTCAACTGCACATACGGTTCACGTCCACGCTGTCGCGGCATGCTACCAGTGTTAAAGACTGCGATGGAGCTCCGTATGCCACGGCAAACTGGCTGACACTGACGGCGGCGGTGCACAAATACTGCGCAGCTAGCGCCATTCGACGGCCAACACTGCGGCTCCTGGTGTGTCCGCTGTGCCGTGCGTGTGATCATTGCTTGTACAGCCCTCTCGCAGTGTCCGGAGCAAGTATGGTGGGTCTGACACACCGGTGTCAAAGTGTTCTTTTGTTCCATTTCCAGGAGTGTATTTGGGGGTAACGTTGTAAAGCGAAATGAGATGGAACGAGCATATGAGGATTGTGGTAGAGAAGGCGAGTGGTCAACTTCTGTTTACTGGGAGAATTTTAGGAATGTGTGGTGCTGTATAATGGAGGCCGCGCATAGAACGCTAGTGCGACCTATTCTTGAGTACTGCTCGAGTGTTTGGGATCTCCACCAGGACGGACCGAAGGAAATCGAAGACTTCAAAGATGGACTGCTAGATTTCCTACCAGCAGGTTCAAACGACCCTCAAGTATTACCTGCTTCGGGAACTCAGGTGGGAATCCCTCGAAGGAAGCTGACGCTCTTTTCGGGGAACACTACTGAGAAAATTTAGAGAACCGACATTCGAAAATCACTGCCGAACAATTCTCTTGCCGCCTAGCTACATGCCTGCAGCGGAAGTGGTCATTTCTACATCTTCAATTGTTTTATATATGGTCTGTCTTGAACGTCGGCGATATCTTCTGTAATAAGCCATGGTGGCAGCGTTCAATGCAGTTGCCTGTGCAGCAGCAGCAGCGCGAATGAGCTGCTGAGCAGCGCTCGCTCGCTTATATCGACGCGCGATAGCGCGTGACCTTGATTCGGACTTAGCGTATTTCAGAGTGCCAGCGGGAGCGTTATCCCGGACGCGAGCACTAGTCGTTCTAGGTGCTCGCGTCTCTGGTGCGTCAGTCTTAGCCGCTGGCGCGCTGCCACGATGGCGCGGTCGGCCTTATCGGCCGGGGTCAAAGGTCAAGACGTTCAAGACAGACCATATATAAAACAATTGAAGATGTAGAAATGACCACTTCCGCTGCAGACAAGAAGAAGAATACTATAAAATCTGTCGCAGCACACTCTCTACTGGATGGACCAGCAGTATTCTGTGGATGCAGATTGAACTTCAGCATCGACATTAATGATTCCTTCACTCATGGCAATGGCTGGTTAACTGTTGCTATTGTACGAGGTGGATCAGGAGTACCAAACGTATCTGCCTGCCACCATGCCTTATTACAGAAGATACATGTCGCGTATAGAAATTCGAGCCCCTACGGGAGGCTATAGATACTCGTTTTTAACCCGCTCTGTTTGCGAGTGGCCGGCTGGAGTGGCCGTGGCTCTAGGCGCTACAGTCCGGAAACGCGCGACCGCTACGGTCGCAGGTTCGAATCCTGCCTCGGGCATGGATGTGTGTGATGTCCTTAGGTTAGTTAGGTTTAAGTAGTTCTAAGTTCTAGGGGACTGATGACCTCAGAAGTTAAGTCCAATACTGCTCAGAGCCATTTGAGCCATTTTTTGTTTGCGAGTGGAATGGGAAAGGAAATGACTAGTGCCGAGCGGTGAAAGGCGCTGCACTCATGGACTGTGCGGCTGATCCCGGCATGGGTGCGTGTGTTTGTCCTTAGGATAATTTAGGTTAAGTAGTGTGTACGGTTAGGGACTGATGACCTTAGCAGTTAAGTCCCATAAGATTTCACACACCTTTGAACATTTTTTTGAAATGACTAGTAGTCGCGCAAGGTACACTCCACCAAACACCGTAGTGTGGCTTGCGGAGTATGTATGTAGATGTAAATGTAGATGTATCTGTGGTGCATGCTACGCTAATAGACAGAAGCAGACACTGTGTGTGCTTCTATCTGACCTTTCTTCTAAATGTTCCAATTTCCGTCGAATGCTATATTATACGAGGGTGAGTCGAATGAAGACCTTAAATTAGTAATAGCAAATCGAAATTTCGCGCCGTTATCCTGTAAGTTGGTAAGCGTGCTACAAGTACCGTGCAGAATGTCCTGTAGGTGGCAGCATAGTGCAGATGCACACATACCGTCGCAGTATCAGTATAAAGATGGCCGCCCCACTTGCGACTTGCACCAGCGAAGAACAGCGTTCTGTTATTCGGTTTTTCCGTAGTGACGGTGTGAAACCTACTGAAATTCATCGACGAGTGAAGGTTCAGTACGGTGATGCGTGTTTGTCACAGTAGCAAGAGTACGAAAGGAGTAGGAAGGTCGCAAATGGTGTGACTTCAGTGGAAGATGCTCCTCGTCCAGGTCAGGCACAACGAGTTGTGACTCCACTGAACATTGCAACAGTTGAAGCCATAGTTACACATTTCCTTGACAACAATAAAATTTTTGCAAAGTTTTACGTTGATGGTTTTTGAGATGGATTATAATCAGTAATGCAACATTTCTGGCAAAAATTAATTGTATTCTGAAAACGTTTCTTCAAATATTTACTGCTGGTAACGAAAATGATTTTACAAACGTTCAAATGGGACTTACTTTTTACAATAATCTTACACCTTGCACTGCGCAAACATACCTTCAGTAGTCTTGAGTTTCCCAAAGAATATAATTCAATGGCCGGCCGAAGTGGCCGTGCGGTTAAAGGCGCTGCAGTCTGGAACCGCAAGACCGCTACGGTCGCAGGTTCGAATCCTGCCTCGGGCATGGATGTTTGTGATGTCCTTAGGTTAGTTAAGTTTAACTAGTTCTAAGTTCTAGGGGACTAATGACCTCAGCAGTTGAGTCCCATAGTGCTCAGAGCCATTTGAACCATTTGAATATAATTCAATAATATTAGTTCCTCTTATGATAATAGTTAGCTGATGTCTCTGTACACCCGTTTGTAATCTCTTATAAGTCACAGCTGGTGGCTGTCAGGCACACCGCTCCTCTCAACCTCTCGCTTCAGACCTGCTACCGACTCGCTTCACATCTCGCTCACTGCTGACTTCCTACGAACGCTAAAGTGCGGTCTCTCCTGCCAACAATGCTTTCTGGTGCAGACATTCCCTGCTACCACAATTATTTCCAACATGACAAATATTAATTATTACTACTTAATCCTATTAATAAAATATAAACATCTTTCATAAATTGTGGTTTGACAATAGACAATAGAAATACAAACGTCTTACACTACTTAAACCTAACTAGCCTAAGGACATCACACACATCCATGCCCGAGGCAGGATTCGAACCTGCGACCGTATCGGCCGCGCGGTTCCAGAGCGCCTGGAACCGCTCGGTCACAGCAGGTGGCTGACCAACATCAACTCACCACGTCCAATCTGAAAGGTAGTTAACTCTCACGACCATTACAGTTTGTACAGGGTGTTTCAAAAATGACCGGTATATTTGAAACGGCAATAAAAACTAAACGAGCAGCGATAGAAATACACCGTTTGTTGCAATATGCTTGGGACAACAGTACATTTTCAGGCGGAGAAACTTTCGAAATTACAGTAGTTACAATTGTCAATAACAGATGGCGCTGCGGTCTGGGAAACTCTATAGTACGATATTTTCCACATATCCACCATGCGTAGCAATAATATGGCGTAGTCTCTGAATGAAATTATCCGAAACCTTTGACAACGTGTCTGGCGGAATGGCTTCACATGCAGATGAGATGTACTGCTTCAGCTGTTCAATTGTTTCTGGATTCTGGCGGTACACCTGGACTTTCAAGTGTCCCCACAGAAAGAAGTCACAGTGGTTCATGTCTGGCGAATAGGGAGGCCAATCCACGACGCCTCCTGTATGTTTCGCATAGCCCAAAGCAATCACACGATCATCGAAATATTCATTCAGGAAATTAAAGACGTCGGCCGTGCGATGTGGCCGGGCACCATCTTGCATAAACCACGAGGTGTTCGCAGTGTCGTCTAAGGCAGTTTGTACCGCCACAAATTCACGAAGAATGTCCAGATAGCGTGATGCAGTAATCGTTTCGGATCTGAAAAATGGGCCAATGATTCCTTTGGAAGAAATGGTGGCCCAGACCAGTACTTTTTGAGGATGCAGGGACGATGGGACTGCAACATTGGGCTTTTCGGTTCCCCATATGCGCCAGTTCTGTTTATTGACGAAGCCGTCCAGGTAAAAATAAGCTTCGTCAGTAAACCAAATGCTGCCCACATGCATATCGTCGTCATCAATCCTGTGCACTATATCGTTAGCGAATGTCTCTCGTGCAGCAATGGTAGCGGCGCTGAGGGGTTGCCGCGTTTGAATTTTGTACGGATAGAGGTGTAAACTCTGGCGCACGAGACGATACGTGGACGTTGGCGTCATTTGGACCGCAGCTGCAACACGGCGAACGGAAACCCGAGGCCGCTGTCGGATCACCCGCTGCACTAGCTGCGCGTTGCCCTCTGTGGTTGCCATACACGGTCGCCCTACGTTTCCAGCACGTTCATCCGTCACGTTCCCAGTCCGTTGAAATTTTTCAAACAGATCCTTTATTGTATCCCTTTTCGGTCCTTTGGTTACATTAAACCTCCGTTGAAAACTTCGTCTTGTTGCAACAACACTGTGTTCTAGGCGGTGGAATTCCAACACCAGAAAAATCCTCTGTTCTAAGGAATAAACCATGTTGTCCACAGCACACTTGCACGTTGTGAACAGCACACGCTTACAGCAGAAAGACGACGTACAGAATGGCGCACCCACAGACTGCGTTGTCTTCTATATCTTTCACATCACTTGCAGCGCCATCTGTTGTTGAAAATTGTAACTACTATAATTTCGAAAGTTTGTCCGCCTGAAAATGTACTGTTGTCCCAAGCATATTGCAACAAACGGTGTATTTCTATCGCTGCTCGTTTAGTTTTTATTGCCGTTTCAAATATACCGGTCATTTTTGAAACACCCTGTATTTAAAGCAAAGCTGATTTGCATCCTCACAGTGGCAGTATTAGCAGGACTCTTTTTGCCACTGGCATAATCTTTTAGATATAGAAACATGCCTAACAACAGTCGTTTATGTCGCACAACTCCTTCTGGATGTAGCGATTTCTTTTCGTCATTTTATAGTAACATACACTATGTCACCATAAGTATCCGGACACCTCCAAAAACATAAGTTTTTCATATTAGGTGCATTGTGCTGCCACCTACTGCCAGGTACTCCATATCAGCGACCTCAGTAGTCATTAGAGATCGTCAGACAGCAGAATGGGGCGCTTTGCAGAACTCACGGACTTCGAACGTCTGTAGGCGAGATTTCCACAGTCCTAGTCATCCCTAGGTCCACTATGGCGCTACAGTAGAGCTGAGCTGGTTCGTGCTTCAGGTTTATGAAGCGTCATGGACTTAGCGCTCGAAGCAAAACTAAAGTATCTCAGAAAATGCCACACGAGTACGAGAAAAAAAATATTATTCTTCCGTAACTTTACTATTCAACATTGAAAGAAAACCAGTGTGGAACGAAGACAGATATGGAGGAAACTTCTCTGTCATTTGATGTGACGAGTAACAGAAGTGTTTCCATAAAAGGTGCTTAAGCTGTAGCCTTAAAGGACTGTAACTGTGAAAACTGAAACTACGAAAAAATGAAAAAATGTGCTACACTGTTTTCCTTTCATGTTGTGCTGACGGTACTAACCTTAATCCAATGATCATTTTCAAACGCTAAACAGTACCAAAACCTGAAATACCGACACGTGTTATTGTTAACGTACATGACAAGGGTTGGATGGAGAGGCAGGTACGAAATTACAGAGTGTGGGAGAGAAGGAAAGGTGCTTTGTTGAACAATAGTATCTCTTCTTGTGCTGCATGAGTTAAGTAGACATTTGAAACATACTTTGAAAGAGAAACTGAGAAAGGGAAAAACAGAGTTTGCTGTAATTCCGGGAGGACTTACTTCGCTATTGCAACGTCTTGAAGTCTCGATAAAAAAAAAAATTAAATGTATGTGAGAGAGGAATGGAACAACTGGATGATGGATGAAACGCAGCATGACCAACAATCAGACGAGTGTGTCGGTGGATAAAACAGTCGTGGTCTGGAGTGAGAAAAGACATTATTGTTAAATCTTTCAAGTAGTGCAGCTTCAATAACGCTCCCGTTGGCAGTGAGCACCATGAAGCCGATGACAATGAAGAAGAAGAAGAAAGTTCAGATGACGATTTCCATGGATTTTAAAGGTCGGTTCGGTTTTATAAACTAAGAATTTCTTCTTAGTGCGGCTTTGCAATATAATAACAAAAATGTTAAACATGTTTCTTTATTTTCTTTCTAAATTGCTTAAAAATTAAGGTGCGTGTTGTTGTCCGTAGCGTTTTATAGTCTGTAAAATACGGTATTACGTTGTTCTACGAGCAACATTCCTCACTCTCTACGGTACACGTAACTCATATGAACAACAGGATCAGATAAGACAGCAGGCGAAACCTTCAGTCTACTGCTAGCGCCGCAACGGTGAGTACGTTAACTTCTACATCTACATCTACATCTACATCCATACTCCGCAAGCCACCTGACGGTGTGTGGCGGAGGGTACCTTCAGTACCTCCATCGGTTCTCCCTTCTATTCCAGTCTCGTATTGTTCGTGGAAAGGAGGATTGTCGGTATCCTTCTGTGTGCGCTCTAATCTCTCTGATTTTATCCTCACGGTCTCTTCGCGATATACGTAGGAGGGAGCAATATACTGCTTGACTCTTCGGTGAAGGTATGTTCTCGAAACTTTAACAAAAGCCCGTACAGAGCTACTGAGCGTCTCTCCTGCAGAGTCTTCCATTGGAGTTTATCTATCATCTCCGTAACGCTTTCGCGATTACTAAATGATCCTGTAACGAAGCGCGCTGCTCTCCGTTGGATCTTCTCTATGTCTTGTATCAACCCTATCTGGTACGGATCCCACACTGCTGAGCAGTATTCAAGCAGTGGGCGAACAAGCGTACTGTACCCTACTTCCTTTGTTTTCGGATTGCATTTCCTTAGGATTCTTCCAATGAATCTCAGTCTGGCATCTGCTTTACCGACGATCAACATTATATGATCATTCCATTTTAAAACATTCCTAATGCGTACTCCCAGATAATTTATGGTATTAACTGCTTCCAGTTGCTGACCTGCTATTTTGTAGCTAAATGATAAAGGATCTATCTTTCTGTGTATTCGCAGCACATTACACTTGTCTACATTGAGATTCAATTGCCATTCCCTGCACCATGCGTCAATTCGCTGCAGATCCTCCTGCATTTCAGTACAATTTTCCATTGTTACAACCTCTCGATACACCACAGCATCATCTGCAAAAAGCCTCAGTGAACTTCCGATGTCATCCACCAGGTCATTTATATATATTGTGACTAGCAACGGTCCTACGACACTCCCCTGCGGCACACCTGAAATCACTCTTACTTCGGAAGATTTCTCTCCATTAAGAATAACATGCTGCGTCCTGTTATCTAGGAACTCCTCAATCCAATCACACAATCACTTCTGTCGACCTTTGGCTAACAGACCGACAACTGCCGGAACACGAGCCAAATGCCGTTAGCTCTCGCGCCCATTTACACCAGAGACAACATATCCTTTGCTGTTGCACGTTCCCTTCTGCGTAATGGGGCCCTGAAGCATCTCTTCGAAAGCGCTGCTGTAGTGTATTTGCTGCCAGGTGTACGCACTTCTGCGCATGCGGCACGACCCTACCGATTGTCGATGTCACGCTGCCGTTATGATAACCTCCGAGCTAGAAAATGAAATTCACTTTCTAATTGTTAAAGTAGCAGCAATCAACCTTCGCTTCGCTCGTGTAATACGAGGGTGAGTCAAACGAAAATCTTAAATATTTTTTTTTAAATATTACTTATTGTTCACAGTGGCACAAAGCTGTATCACTTTTCAACATAATCTTTACCACGGTCAATGCAAGTCCTCCAGCGCTTACAAAGTGCATAAATTTCTTCAGAAAGAAATTCTTTTGGTAGTCCGTGCAACCACTCATGCACCGCGTGGCATACCTCTTCATCAGAACGGAACTTCTTTCCTCCCATTGCGTCTTTGAGTGGTCCAAACATGTGGAAATCACTTGGGGCAAGGTATGGTGAGTATGGTGGATGAGGAAGACACTCAAAATGCAGGTCTGTGGTTGTTGCAACTGTCGTACGGGCAGTACGGGGCCTTGCATTGTCATGTTGCAAAAGGACACCTGCTGACAGCAATCCACATCGCTTTGATTTGATTGCAGGCCGCAGATGATTTTTTTAGGAGATCTGATGCACTGGTGAAAGTGGTCCCTCTAGGCATGCAATGCTCCAAAATGACGCCTTTTTCGTCCCAAAAGAGTCAGAATAACCATCCCTGCTGTTATGTTCGAAACTTATTTGTTTTTGATGATGAGGAATGGCGCCATTCCTTGCTCGCTCTCTTCGTTTCCGGTCGGTGGAAGTGAACCCAGGTTTCGTCCCCAGTAACGATTCTTGTAAGGAAGCCATCAACTTCTCGTTCAAAGCGCCGAAGAAGTTCTTCACAAGCATCGACACGTCGTTCTCTCATTTCATGAGTCAGCTGCCGTGGCACACATCTTGCAGATAGTTTGTGAACTTGGAACAAATCATGCACAATGTAGTGTGCTGACCCGTGACTCATCTGTAAACATTCTGCAGTGTCATTCAGTGTCACTCGGCGGTTTTCCTTCACTATGGCTCAAAATGGCTCTGAGTACTATGGGACTCAACTTCTAAGGTCATCAGTCCCCTAGAACTTAGAACTACTTACACCTAACTAACCTAAGGATAGCACACACATCCATGCCCGAGGCAGGATTCGAACCTGCGACCGTAGCTGTCGGGTGGTTCCAGACTGTAGCGCCTAGAACGTATTAAAGAACAATGTCAGTTTTGGTAATAAATACAACCACTTATTATGACAGCCCACAAGCAGATAATAGAGTATAGTAAAACAGAGTAAGTATATTCATGTCGCAGTTCGATGTAGCAGTCAGATAGCGATCCAGTAACAGTAAAAAGGGTAAGGAACAGTTTTGGGTTATTGCAGGTAACGACTGAGGGCCACGACGACGACACATTCTATTTTTCGTCGAAATAATCAGAAAATAACTTTTAATAAGCGACATTTAAATTTGTGTGCGAAGATTGAGAAAGAGAATTAATTTAAAACGGAAGATTTCATTCGTTATTATTAAGAAAGAGGTAGAAATCCTAAGGGAAGGTTTCATAGGTTATTGTAGAAGGGAAGGTTGAGTAACAAAAGAGATATATAGAGGAGACGCGAAGGTTTCAGTAGTTCTAAGTTTTAGGGAACTGATGACCTTAGATGTTAAGTCCCATAGTGCTCAGAGCCATTTGAACCATTAAACATAGATCTTAATTTGAGTAAGAAATTTCTGAAAATATACGTTTGGAGCACAGCATTGTATGGTGTGAAACATTGAGTGTGGGAAAACCGGAAGAAAAAAGAATCGAAGCATTTGAGACATGGTGCTACAGGCGAATGTAGAAAATTAGATGGACTGACAAGGTAAGGAAAGTCTGCGCTGAATCGGAGAGGAAAGAAATATGTGGAAAACACCGACAAGGAGAAGGGACAAGATGAGAGGTCATCTGTTAAGATACCAGGCAATGACTTCCATGGTAATAGAGGCAGCTATAGGGGGCAAAAACTGTAGAGGAAGGCAGATAATTGACGTCGAAGGTTGCAAATGCTACTCTGAGATAAAGCGGTTGGACAGGACAGGAATTAGTGCCGGGCTCCATCAGACCATTCAGAAGACTGACGACCTCCCCCCCCCCCCCCCCCAAAAAAAGTGAAAGGGTCGGTGGTGGTCTCCACAAACGCTGTCATCGAGATGAACGGCGGCTCGAAAGGTTCAGGTTGGTGGGAGCAGAATTATGCTACGGGCGACATTCTGCTGCACTTACTTGGGACCTGTGGAAGTAATCGAAGGTACGCTGACAGCTACGAACCACCTGAATCCGTTCGTGCCTGATGCCTTCCGCGACAGCGATGTCATCTTCCAGCAGTATAATTGTCCGTATCTCGGAGCCAGAACTGTGATACAATTTTTTGAGGAGCATTATAGTGACGTCTCGTCGACAAAATTCGCCGGATGTAAATCCTGTGGAACGCACCTGGATCGCTGTCGGGCGCCATCACCGCATTGGAAAATCAACGGGCCGTTATACACTCATGGAAATTGAAAAAAGAACACATCGACACCGGTGTGTCAGACCCACCATACTTGCTCCGGACACTGCGAGAGGGCTGTACAAGCAATGATCACACGCACGGCACAGCGGACTCACCAGGAACCGCGGTGTTGGCCGTCGAATGGCGCTAGCGGCGCAGCATTTGTGCACCGCCGCCGTCAGTGTCAGCCAGTTTGCCGTGGCATACGGAGCTCCATCGCAGTCTTTAACACTGGTAGCATGCCGCGACAGCGTGGACGTGAACCGTATGTGCAGTTGACGGACTTTGAGCGAGGCCGTATAGTGGGCATGCGGGAGGCCGGGTGGACGTACCGCCGAATTGCTCAACACGTGGGGCGTGAGGTCTCCACAGTACATCGATGTTGTCGCCAGTGGTCGGCGGAAGGTGCACGTGCCCGTCGACCTGGGACCGGACCGCAGCGATGCACGGATGCACGCCAAGACCGTAGGATCCTACGCAGTGCCGTAGGGGACCGCACCGCCACTTCCCAGCAAATTAGGGACACTGTTGCTCCTGGGGTATCGGCGAGGACCATTCGCAACCGTCTCCATGAAGCTGGGCTACGGTCCCGCGCACCGTTAGGCCGTCTTCCGCTCACGCCCCAACATCGTGCAGCCCGCCTCCAGTGGTGTCGCGACAGGCGTGAATGGAGGGACGAATGGAGACGTGTCGTCTTCAGCGATGAGAGTCGCTTCTGCCTTGGTGCCAATGATGGTCGTATGCGTGTTTGGCGCCGTGCAGGTGAGCGCCACAATCAGGACTGCATACGACCGAGGCACACAGGGCCAACACCCGGCATCATGGTGTGGGGAGCGATCTCCTACACTGGCCGTACACCACTGGTGGTCGTCGAGGGTACACTGAATAGTGCACGGTACATCCAAACCGTCATCGAACCCATCGTTCTACCATTCCTAGACCGGCAAGGGAACTTGCTGTTCCAACAGGACAATGCACGTCCGCATGTATCCCGTGCCACCCAACGTGCTCTAGAAGGTGTAAGTCAACTACCCTGGCCAGCAAGATCTCCGGATCTGTCCCCCATTGAGCATGTTTGGGACTGGATGAAGCGTCGTCTTACGCGGTCTGCACGTCCAGCACGAACGCTGGTCCAACTGAGGCGCCAGGTGGAAATGGCATGGCAAGCCGTTCCACAGGACTACATCCAGCATCTCTACGATCGTCTCCATGGGAGAATAGCAGCCTGCATTGCTGCGAAAGGTGGATATACACTGTACTAGTGCCGACATTGTGCATGCTCTGTTGCC
Organism: Schistocerca cancellata; assembly: GCF_023864275.1. Classification (NCBI taxonomy): domain Eukaryota; kingdom Metazoa; phylum Arthropoda; class Insecta; order Orthoptera; family Acrididae; genus Schistocerca; species Schistocerca cancellata. The sequence continues at coordinate 112,701,400 of NC_064636.1, read as the reverse complement.
TGTGTCTATGTGCCTGTGGTTCTGTCAGTGTGATCATGTGATGTATCTGACCCCAAGAATGTGTCAATAAAGTTTCCCCTTCCTGGGACAATGAATTCACGGTGTTCTTATTTCAATTTCCAGGAGTGGATATGCGAATTACATTACCTGTCGTAGTCGTATAATAGCACATGCCTCCACGAACGTACCAAAAAACTGTCGGATCCACGATACGCAAAACCACTGATTCACATCCACATCTACATCGATGCTCTGCAAATCACATTTAAGTGCCTGGCAAAGGGTTCATCGAACCACCTTCACAATTCTCTATTATTCCAATCTCGTATAGCGCGTGGAAAGAATGAACACCTATATTTTTCCATACGAGCACTAATTTCCCATATTTTATCTTGGTTATCGTTCCTCCCTATGTAAGTCGTTGTCAACAAAATATTTTCGCATTCGGCGGAGAAAGTTGGCGATTGGAATTTCGTGAGAAGATTCCGTCGCAACGAAAAACGCCTTTCTTTCAATGATGGTAGATTTAAATCGGCCGCGGTCCGCTAGTATACGACGGACCCGCGTGTCGCCATTGTCAGTAATTGCAGACCGAGCGCCACCACACGGCAGGTCTAGAGAGACTCCCTAGCACTCGCCCCAGTTGTACAGCCGACGTTGCTAGCCATGGTTCACTGAGAATTACGCTCTCATTTGCCGAGACGATGGTAACATAGCCTTCAGCTACATTTGCTACGACCTAGCAAGGCGCCATTACCAGTATAGATATTGAGATTCTATTAATGTATCATCAAGAGCGATCTTCTACAAATGTGGATTAAAGTTAAGTATTCCAGAAGCTACGTACTTTTCTTTATAGCATTCATTACGTATCGTGTTTCAGACCTCACGCCAGCCTGCGTGAGTTTAAGCGTGTGCCTTTCGGCTTCCTCGCATTGTGTCTAGGCTGTCTTGTCTAGACACAACAATGTCCAGCCCAAATCCTGTATCATTTCTGTGACACTCTCTCCCATATTTCGCGATGATACAAAACGTGCTGACCCTCTTTGAACTTTTTCGATGTACTCCGTCAGTCCTATCTCGTAAGGGTCCCACACCGCGCAGCAGTATTCTAAAAGGGGACGGACAAGCGTAGTGTCTCCTTAGTAGGTCTGTTAAGTTTTCTAAGTGTCCTGCCAATAAAACGCGGTCTTTGGTTAGCCTTGCCCACAACATTTTCTATGTGTTCCTTCCAGTTTAAGTTGTTCCTATATTGTAATACCTAGGTATTTAGTTGAATTTACGGCTTTTAGATTAGACTGTTTAATCGTGTAACCGAAGTTTAACGAGTTCCTTTTAGCACTCATGTGGATGACCTCACACTTTTCGTTATTTAAGGTCAACTGCCAGTTTTCACACAATTCCGATATTTCATCTAAATCGTTTTGCAGTTTGTTTTGATCTTCTGATGACTTTCTTAGTCGATAAACGACAGCGTCTTCTGCAAACAACCGAAGACGGCTGCTCAGATTATCTCCCAAATCGTTTATATAGATAAGGAACAACAAAGGGCCTATAACACTACCATGGGGTACGCCAGAAATCACTTCTGTTTAACTCGATGGCTTTCCTTCAATTACTACGAACTGTGACCTCTCTGACAAGAAATCGCAGATCCAATCACATAACTGAGACGATATTCCGTAAGCACGCAATTTCACTACGAGCCGCTTGTGTGGTACAGTGTCAAAAGCCTTCCGGAAATCCAGAAATACGGAATCGATCTGAAAACCCTTGTCAGTAGCACTCAGCACTTCATGTGAATAAAGAGCTAGTTGTGTTTCTCAAGAACGATGCCTTCTAAATCCATGTTGACTGTGTGTCAATAGACCGTTTTCTTCGAGGTAATTCATAATGTTCGAACACAATATATGCTCTAACATCCTGCTGAATATCGAAGTTAACGATATGGGCACAGATGACAAAATGGTAGATATCGAAATAGACGACAGAGGGATAGAGAAACAATTACAATCGCTCAAAAGAGGAAAGGCCTCTGGACCTGATGAGATACCAGTTCAATTTTACACAGAGTACGCGAAGGAACTTGCCCCCCTTCTTGCATCGGTGTACCGTAGGTCTCTAGAAGAGCGTAGCGTTCCATAGGATTGGAAAAGGGCACAGGTCATCCCCGTTTTCAAGAAGGGACGTCGAACAGATGTGCAGAACTATAGACCTATATCTCTATCTGGAGACTAGAAATGTACTCTGTAGGAATCAGCATGGGTTTCGAAAAAGACGGTCATGTGAAACCCAGCTCGCGCTATTCGTCCACGAGACTCAGAGGGCCATAGACACGGGTTCACAGGTAGATGCCGTGTTTCTTGACTTCCGCAAGGCGTTCGATACAGTTCCCCACAGTCGTTTAATGAACAAAGTAAGAGCATATGGACTATCAGACCAATTGTGTGATTGGATTGAGGAGTTCCTAGATAACAGGACGCAGCATGTCATTCTCAATGGAGAGAAGTCTTCCGAAGTAAGAGTGATTTCAGGTGTGCCGCAGGGGAGTGTCATAGGACCGTTGCTATTCACAATATACATAAATGACCTGGTGGATGACATCGGAAGTTCACTGAGGCTTTTTGCAGATGATGCTGTGGTGTATCGAGAGGTTGTAACAATGGAAAATTGTACTGAAATGCAGGAGGATCTGCAGCGAACTGACGCATGCTGCAGGGAATGGCAATTGAATCTCAATGTAGACAAGTGTAATGTGCTGCGAATACACAGAAAGATAGATCCTTTATCATTTAGCTACAAAATAGCAGGTAAGCAACTGGAAGCAGTTAATACCATAAATTATCTGGGAGTACGCATTAGGAGTGATTTAAAATGGAATGATCATATAATGTTGATCGTCGGTAAAGCAGATGCCAGACTGAGATTCATTGGAAGAATCCTAAGGAAATGCAATCCGAAAACAAAGGAAGTAGGTTACAGTACACTTGTTCGCCCACTGCTTGAATACTACTCAGCAGTGTGGGATCCGTACCAGATAGGGTTGATAGAAGATATAGAGAAGATCCAACGGAGAGCAGCGCGCTTCGTTACAGGATCATTTAGTAATCGCGAAAGCGTTACGGAGATGATAGATAAACTCCAGTGGAAGACTCTGCAGGAGAGACGCTCAGTAGCTCGGTACGGGATTTTGTCAAAGTTTCGAGAACATACCTTCACCGAAGTCAAGCAGTATATTGCTGCCTCCTACGTATATCTCGCGAAGAGACCATGAGGATAAAATCAGAGAGATTAGAGCCCACACAGAGGCATACCGACAATACTTCTTTCCACGAACAATACGAGACTGGAATAGAAGGGAGAACCGATAGAGGTACTCAAGGTACCCTCCGCCACACACCGTCAGGTGGGTTGCGGAGTATGGATGTAGATGTAGATGTAGATATGGGCCTGTAATTTAGTGGATTACTCCTACTACCTTTCTTCAATATTGGTGTGACCTGTGCAATTTTCCAGTCTTTGGGTATGGATCTTTCGTCGAGCGAACGGTAGTATATGATTGTTAAGTATGCAGCTAATACCTCAGCATACTCCGAAAGGAACCTAATTGGTATACAGTCTAGACCAGAAGAGTTGCTTTTACTAAGTGATTTAAGTTGCTTCACTACTCGGAGGATATTTACTTCTAAGTTATGTTAGCAGCTGTTCTAGATTCGATTTCTGGAATATTTACTTCGTCTTCTTTTTTGAAGGCGTTTCGGAAGGCTGTGTTTATTAACTCTGCTTTGGCAGAGTTACATGGTTACTCTGCAATTAACACTTACTTAAGTGCCTACAAATGGTTCATCGAGCCATTTTCATACTACTTCTCTACCATTCCACTCTCGAATGGCGCTTGGGCGCTCTGATTTCTCTTATGTTTTACGATGATCGTTTCTACCTACGTAAGTGAGTGTCAAGAAAATATTTTCGCATTCGGAAGAGAAAGTTGGTGATTGAAATTTCGTAAACAGATCTCGCCGCAAAGAAGACCGCCTTTGTTTCAGTGACTGCCACCCCAAACCCGCGTATCATATCAGTGACACTCTCACGCCTACTGCGCGATAACACGAAACGAGCTGCCCTTCTTTGCACTTTTCCGATGTCCTCCGTCAATCCTACCCGGTAGGGATCCCATACCGTGCAGCAGTATTCCAGCAGAGGACGGACAAGTGTAATGTAGGCTGTCTCTTTAGTGGGTTTGTCGCATCTTCTGAGTGTTCTGCCAACAAAGCGCAGTCTTTGTTCCGCCTTCCCCACAATATTATCTATGTGATCTTTCCAATTTAAGCTGCTCGTAGTTGTAATTCCTACGTATTTAGTCGAATTGACAGCCTTTAGATTCGTGCGATTTATCGTATACCCAAAATTTATCGGATTTCTTTTAGTACCCATGTGGATGACCTCGCACTTTTCTTTGTTTAGTGCCAAATGCCACTTTTCGCACCATACAGAAATTCTCTCTAGATCATTTTGGAATTGGAATTGATCGTCTGATGATTTCACTTGACGGTAAATTACAGCGTCATCTATACTTAATCTAAGGGGGCTGCTCACATTATCACCTAGATCATTTATGTAAGTCAAGTACAGCAGAGGGCCTATGACACTACCTTGCGGAACGCCAGATATCACTTCTGTCCTACTCGATGATTTACCGTCTATCACTACGAACTGTGACCTCTCTGAGAGGGAATCACGAATCCAGTCACACAACTGAGACGATACTCCATACGCACGGAATTTGATTAATACTCGCTTGTGAGGTACGGTATCGAAAGCCTTCTGGAAATCTAGGAATATGGCGTCGATCTGAGATCCCTTGTCGACAGCACTAATTACTTCATGGGAATAAAGAGCTAGCTGTGTTGCACGAGAACGATATTTTCTGAATCCGTGTTGGTTATGTATCAATAAGTCATTTTCTTCAAGGTGATTCGAAATGTTCGAGTACAGTATATGCTGCAAAATTCTACTGCAAATTGAGGTCAGTGTTATGGGTCTGTAATTAAATGCGTTACTCCTATTTCCTTTCTTGAGTATTAGTGTGACCTGTGCTACTTTCCACTCTTTAGGAACAGACGCGCAAATCGCGTAATGATCACCGTTCAAAGATAAGGGAAATTACAGTTCGAACTGAGGCATTCAGACAGTCGTTTTTCCCTCGCGCGATCCGCGAGTGGAACAGAGGGGGGGGGGGGGGAATATGGATTTGGCGCGAATTGTGCCCTCCGCCACACACCGCTTGGTGGCTAGCGGAGTATACAGGGTGGTCCATTGATCGTGGCCGGGCCAAATATCTCACGAAAGAACCGTTAATCGTAAAAACTACAAAGAACGAAATTGGTCTAGCTTGAAGGGGGAAACCTGATTGCGCTATGGTTGTCCCGCTAGGTGGGAGAAGGTAGTGGACAGCGATGGGCAATACTATGAAATTTTTGTACGTTTTTCGCAATAAAGCCCCGAACTTCGAGAAAAAACGGCGGAAACAAAGTTGTAGACCTAGTAAGACTGCAAATTCAGTAAAATACAAATGAAATGACAGACCATGGCTACTTTGTACTTGTAAGTAAGAGTGACTGGAAAATGAGATGAAGTGCAGATGTTACGAATGTACTTGACAAAGATATGTTGTCGCAAACAGCTAACTATGGGTCATGTTTACGTTTATTAAAAAATGGATGTAGGAGACATGAACCAACTGAAAGAAACAGTAGAGAGAGTGAAACAGAAAAAGGAAGGAATTGTAGGAATTAGTGAGGGACTGGAAGAATGACAGATACAAGATGGTACAGAGAAAGAGTGGCATTGTAAGAGAAATTGAATGAACTGGTGAGTGGTTAAAAGAATTAAAGGAAGTTGGGGAGAGAGAAAGATGGAGATTGTAAGAAAGAGTGAATGAATGAGTGGGGGTTAAATGAATTAAAAAAAATAGGTACCTGAGACAGAAGAAAAAAGGCAAAGATGGGAGGAATTTGTGTGTGAGAGCTTAAAAGACTGAAAGGAAGGTGGGGAGAGAGGAAGATGGAGATTGTAAGAAAGAGTGAATCAATGAGTGGGGGTTAAATTAATTAAAAAAATAGGTACCTGAGACAGAAGAAAATTGGGTGAGGCAAAGATGGGGGGAATTTGTGTGTGTGTGTGTGTGTGTGTGTGTGTGTGTGTGTGGTAGGAATAAAGGGAAGAAGAGGGGAAGAAGGAAATGGGAAGCTGTAGATGTAATGTAGATTTGGTATACGGTGCGCGGACATTTCAGCAGGAAGCGCATGTAGCTGCCAGATACGCCGCTTTGCGTCGCAGCCTGGTTCGTGATTACTGCTGCGCGCTGCGTAATACGCGGTTGCGCGACAACGTTGTACAGTTTCCGTGTGTGTAGGAGGCGGAGGCGTCGTCTGGGGAGCGCTGTCTATCTGTCGCCAGTAATTGCCCGCGGTAGCGTGTGGCGGCGCCTCAGTCGCCCGACCGTGAATTTGCGGCGCCGACATCGGACAGCCGACCAAGCATCACACACCGGGCACATCGCCGCTGGCGCCTTTGTTCACGTGACCCGCTGACCCGACACCCCCGGGATAACAAGGCCGTCCAACAGTGTTAGTGACGTCACACTAAGCGGCCCATAGCCGACGCAGCAGTCCACGGACACCTCCGTACAGATGCGCCTGATGCTAACGATCTTCTGTCCGTCATACAGAAAGGAGCCAACTATAATTCGAACCAAGGACCAAATTATATATATTCTTGTAAACAGCACAAAGGTTCATAACGAAATACCGATTACATATACGGGCAGGATAAGTTTAATCGATTGAGGAACTTTGCCACTATCTTATATCAGAACACTATTTACCTTTAAAACTCGTATACAGGTGGTGACAAATGCCAACTGACAGCAGGACTTAACATTTTCAAGCTATTACACTGAAAGTAAATTATCTTAAGCACTGTCATACATAGCAAAACCCTCACAACTTTCGTTTACAATAAGGTAACAAGAGTTCGCTTTATCTCATAAAACACATGACTATTGTGAATTTACTCACATGTTCACAGTGACAGCCCTTTTCAAGAATTTTTACAAGTGTATCCCCAGTAATAAAGAATGGAAACAAAAGATAGATATCAAATATTCTCCTTTAACATAGACATCACTGAACACAAGATTCTGTCTTGCACTGTGATACTAAGGGACTGCTCTTTCCTTTAAGAAAAGCCTGACAATTTGAAGTTCACTCTGCTATTGAACATACACTTCTTGAAACAATATCAAAAATGTTATGAAAGGTAAGGAAATGAAAAACAACCAAGTGCATTACATGTAAGAATGTGAGCAAAAGGCTGAGACTCTCTTTACTTACCATTTTCAATCTCTCTACAGCTTATTTCCTTTTCCACGTAGAAATCACCAACTGCAAGTCTCATTATTGCTGTCTGTTACTAACAAAGTGCTTTTCTGTTTAGAAAACCTGACAATTTGATGTTCATTATGGTACTGAAGATAAACACTTTTCAGAGGAGTTCTAGAACCTATTCCTGCCCGTATATATATTTGATATTTCGTTATGAACCTTTATGCTGTTTACAAGAATATATATAATTTGGTATTTGTTTCGAATTATAGTTGGCTCCTTTCTGTATGACGGACAGAAGATCGTTAGCATCAGGCGCATCTGTACGGAGGTGTCCGTGGACTGCTGCGTCGGCTATGGGCCGCTTACTGTGACGTCACTAACACTGTTGGACGGCCTTGTTATCCCGGGGGTGTCGGCTGACCTCCCTACATCTACGTGGATACTCTGCAAATCACATTTCAGTGCCTGGCAGAGGGTTCATCGAACCACCTTCAGAATCGTCTATTATTCCAATGTCATATAGCACGCGGAAAGGGCGAACACCTACATCTTTCCCCACGAGCTCTCCCTTATTTTAACGTGATCATCGTTTCTCCCTGTGCGGGTCGGCGTCAACAAAATATATTCGCATTCGGAGGAGAAAGTTGGTGATGGGAATTTCGTGAGAAGATTCCTCCGCAACGAAAAACGCCTTTCTTTTAATGCTGTCCACCCCAAATCCTGTATCATTTCAGTGACACTATCTCCCCTATTTCGCAACAATACAAAACGTGCTGCCCTTCTTTGAACTTTTTCGATATACTCTGTCAATGCTATGTGGTATGGATCCCACACCTCGAAGCAGTATTCCAAAAAGAGGATGGACAAGCGTGAATTACTGCTGGTTCACCAAAGGTTATTAATCTCAATCAATACTCAAAAATTAAAGTGGAACTAGGTGCCAAGGAATAACTAATGAAATTACACACAATTTTCAATAACACTCTTTATTCAAAGTTGGTGCAAGACTTCACGATTAAAAAAAAAAAAAAAAAAAAAAACCATTTAACAAATAAGTCACAATTTACGATAGGAAGGGACTTTTAAATTATTAAATTATTGTAAAAAATTTCACGCCAGTAAAAGGCAAGTACAGGCAAGCAACTTAACGTATACAACGCGACGCTGTATAATATTTCAAGCTCAGCTAAATTACAGGTGAATTTCACTCCATTCATTAAATGGCGCAGAATCTAACTTGTGTGCAACATATAAGGGCAATCTTGTTTACAAAAGTTCTCAAAATAGAAAAACCAAAACGCGTGAGTCATTCACACGGGGGTCATTCACAGTTAATAACATTAACATTTCCAAAATATATAAAAAAACAAATTTTACAAATTTCTGCCAGTTAACTTACGGCAAACACACACGCTCGCCAGGTAGGATTTGCGAACTTTTACAACATTCTCCTTTCAAGGCAACAATTTCTACCCGTAATGAAATGGCAAACTTTTACATGGCAATTAAACACACTAATAAGCAACTACCTGTATAAAACATATAAGCACGTTGAGTAAAGGCCTTAAAAGGTACTGAACTGGAAAAACAGTTTTTGATGACTAGGAACAATTAAAAAAAAATTAACTACGGCGTACATTAACCTTGCTTGATTACAGCCAAATATACATAAACACAAATTTACGTAAGTTATAGCTTCCAGATGAGCAGGAATTCGTTATGCAATTGTTACGACCCGTGGCTCTCCCCTTCATTCGATCCCTGCAAAATCCTACATTTCAGCAGGATAATGCACGACCGCTTGTTGCAGCTCCTGTACGGTCGTTTTTGGATACGGAAAATGTTCGACTGCTGCCCTGGCCAGCACATTCTCCAGATCTCTCACCAATTGAAAACGTCTGGTCAATGGTGGCCGAGCAACTGGTTCGTCACAAAACGCTAGTCACTACTCTTGATGAACTGTGGTATCGTGTTGAAGCTCCATGGGCAGCTGTGCCTGTAGACGCCATCCAAGCTCTGTTTGACTCAATGCTCACGCGCATCGAGGCCGTCATTAAGGCCAGAGGTGATTATTCTGGGTACTGATATCTCAGGATCTATGCACCCAAATTGCGTGAAAATGTAATCACATGTCAATTCTAGTATAACATATTTGTCCAATTAATACCCGTTTATCACCTGAATTTCTTCTTGGCGTAGCAATTTTAATGGCCAGTAGTGTATTATAAAAACGGAAATGAAATTCAAATAATTTGAAAGCCCGCTAAAACACTCCATTCGAGTCATGTGATGCCTGTGACGTCACTGGATAGCTCGCTGCTCCTAATGCCATAATGCTAATTCACAGCGATCTTGTTTCGGAATTTATGTTTCGAAAAACGTGTTAAGATGGTGTGTGGTGATGATGATGTTTGATTTGTGAGGCCCACAAATGCGCAGTCATCAGCGCCCGTACAATGTTCCAATTTTTTCACACTCCAATTTCTTTCACAGTCCAATCTAGGCACTGTCACGAATGATGAGGATGGTGATGAAAAGATGAGGACAACACAAACACCCAGACCCCGGGCAGAGAAAATCCCCAAGCCGGCCGGGAATCGAACCCAGTACCCTGTGACCCAGAGGTAGCAACGCTAGCCCCTAGACCACGAGCAGCGGACATGATGTACAAATATATCAACAAAAACTCCTGAAATGTTAAGTGTTACCGGGGATGGGAAAGTGCTTAAAATGTGTTTGCACTGTACCGGCACACTACCACCATATCGACGCACAAGTTTACTTGCTTAATTAAAAACGTGTTGCACTGTGAAGTTAACATGAACTTACCTTCGAGATATCTCTCTCACTGTTACAACGAAGGACAGCGTCATTCATCGAAATTATACACTTAATGTAAATTGTCATTTTATCCCATCTGTAGCTCGGTTGTTAGAGCGGAGGATCGCCGAATTGTATAAGACTATATTCATAGACCGCTGGTTCGAATCCAACTTCAAACACTATTCTTACTTATTAGTAAAACTACTCAACAGTCTTCCCATTTGGGAACCAAATCACAGCTACAGAACTTCACCACACCGATCAGAAACAGGATATTCTTGTGTTTTCCTTGCTGTTTACATGTGCTTACATTTGCAGCCGCTGTTCACACACGTCACACTCAAAAAAACATTTTCTATTTAATGTGACCACACACTTTTTACTTTATTAGAAACTGTGTTTATCTTCACACTGTCCAGCTACGATCCTTGTTGTTTAAACTTACGCATTTTCTTCATCTTACATAAATATGAAGAAACTCTGCTTCAGACCCCAACGTTAGTTTACACACACAAACATCACAGCCCTTAGGTTTGCGTCACCTGCATGTTGTACATGCTTTTTATTTCTCTCCCATTTAGAAAACGTCATCGTCCTATATCGGATTGTACTGTTAGCGCATGGTGATGTCTTCACTACAAGCAACGCTTTCCAAAACAGCGAATTGTTTGATGGCAAAGCACATGTGTTTATCCTCTGTTGTCCGTTTCTCAGACTAATATTACTGTGAAGCTATACATTTATAAAAAAAAATTGCTTCATCCCAGTTCCGGGAACTCCTGAAGACAGACGTTGACTGTGGATATTGTAGCCGGCCGGTGTGGCCGTCCGGTTCTAAGCGCTACAGTTTGGAACCGAGCGACCGCTACGGTCGCAGGTTCGAATTCTGCCTCGGGCATGGATGTGTGTGATGCCCTTAGGTTCGTTAGGTTCAATTAGTTCTAAGTTCTAGGCGACTGATGACCTCAGAAGTTAAGTCGCATAGTGCTCAGAGCCATTTTGTGGGTATTGTATCACAGACACAGTCCCTTTGACTGTTGAGAGATGTCACTAAACCCTGCCCAAAGGCCGGCCGCGGTTGTCTAGCGGTTCTAGGCGCTCAGTCCGGAACCGCGCGGCTGCTACGGTCGCAGGTACGAATCCTGCCTCAGGCATGGATGTGTGTGATGTCCGTAGGTTAGTTAGGTTTAAGTAGTTCTAAGTTATAGGGGACTGACGACCACAGATGTTAACTCCCATAGTGCTCAGAGCCATTTGAACCATTTTTGAACCTGCCCAAAGATGTAAACAACCATGCATGAGCAGCGCCAATTAGACGGAAGGGGTCCGACAGCCGTTCAGTTCCAGTTATTCCACCAGGAAGGAGGTACATGGCTCGTGTTCTCTGTACTTCAACAATGCCGAGACGGTCAATAGCGCGGTTTGATCGCGTCCGCATTGTCATTTTGTCCCACGAAGCGCTCTCAACGAGTGAAGTGTCCAGGCCTCTCAGAGTGAACCAAAAAGATTTTTTTTTTCGGCCGTGGAGGAGTACAGAGAGAGACAGGAACTGTCGATGACATGCCTCGCTCAGACCGCCCAAAGGCTACTACTGCAGTGGATGACCGCTACCTACGGATTATACGTAGCTCGGAGGAAAGCTGACAGGAACGCCACCATGTTGAATAATGCTTTTCGTGCAGCCACAGGACTTCGTGTTACGTTTCAAGCTCTACGCAATGGGCTGCATGATGCGCAACTTCACTCCCGACGTCCATGGCGAGGTTCATCTTTGCAACCACAACACCGTGCAGCGCGGTACAGATGGGCCCAACAACGCGCCGAATGGACCACTTAGGATTGGCATCACGTTCTCTTCACCGATGAGTGTCGCATATGCCTTCCACCAGACAATCTTCGGAGACGTGTTTGGAGGCAACCCCGTCAGGCTGAACGCCTTAGGCACACTGTACAGCGAGTGCAGCAAGATGGAGCTTCCCTGCTGTTTTTGGGTGGCATTATGTGGAGCAGACGTACGCCGCTGGTGGACATGGAAGGCGCTGTAACGTCTGTATGATACGTGAATGCCATCCTCCGACGGATAGTGCAACCATATCGGAAGCATATTAGCGAGGCATTCGACTTCATGGACGACAATTCGCGCCCCCGCTGTGCACATACTTGTGAATGACTTCCTTTAGGATAACGACATCGTTCGACTACAATGGTTAGCATGTTCTCCAGACATGAACCCTATCGAAAACGCCTGCGATATATTGAAAAGTGCTATTAATTGACGACGTGACCCACCAACCACTCTGAGGGATCTACACCGAATCGCCGTTAAGGAGTGGGACAATCTTGAGCAACAGTGCCTTGATGAACTTGTGGATAGTATGCCGCGACAAATACAGGCATGAATCAATGCAAGAGGACGTGCTACTGGGTATTAGAGGTACCGGTGTGTACAGCAGTCTGGACCAACACCTCTCAAAGTCTCGCTGTATGGTGGTAGAACATGCAATGTGTTGTTTTCATGAGCAGTAAAATGGGCGGAAATGATGTTTTTGTTGACTTCTATTCCAATTTTCTGTACAGTTTCCGGAACTCTCGGAACCGAGGTGATGGAAAACTTTTTTTGATGGTATATATAATACATTCCACAATCGAAAGAACAGCTACAACAATCAGTTCTTGCTAACGCTGTTTTCGTATTTCATGAAAAACTTGTAAAATGTTTGACCCTTTCAGCACTCGGACACGTGACCTCTTTATCAGCAGTCGTATGCGCTACACCTTGCGCCATTCCCTTGACGTGTTTAGGCCAATTATTACGCACATTTGTGCGATCAGGAATGCTCAGTAGGAGCGAGGCTACACGTACATCTGACAACTATGTGTTAGAAAGAACCTTAGTATGGACAAGATCCGACTATTCAGGAGTAGCATCTTACAATCTGAGACAAACTTCCGTCACAATGTCCTCAAACGTTCTCAACAACAGTTTCGGTGACCGATGGATTGGTAGAGGCGGACCAATTCCATGGCCTCCACGCTCTCCTGACCTCAACCCTCTTCACTTTTATTTGTGGGGGCATTTGAAAGCTCTCGTCTACGCAACCCCGGTACCAAATGTAGAGACTCTTCGTGCTCGTATTGTGGACGGTTGTGATACAATACGCCGTTCTCCAGGGCTGCATCAGCGCATCAGGGATTCCGTGCGACGGAGGGTGGATGCACGTATCCTCGCTAACGGGGGACATTTTGAACATTTCCTGTAACAAAGTGTTTGAAGTCACACTGGTACGTTCTGTTGCTGTCTGTTTCCATTCCATGATTAATGTGGTTTGAAGAGAAGTAATAAAATGAGCTCTAACATGGAAAGTAAGCGTTTCCGGACACATGTCCACATAACATATTTTCTTTCTTTGTGTGTGAGGAATGTTTCCTGAAAGTTTGGCCGTACCTTTTTATAACACCACATATATATATATATATATATATATATATATATATATATATATATATATATATTCTTCACTCGTCTCCTACACACACACACACATATATATACACTCCTGGAAGTTGAAATAAGAACACCGTGAATTCATTGTCCCAGGAAGGGGAAACTTTATTGACACATTCCTGGGGTCAGATACATCACATGATCACACTGACAGAACCACAGGCACATAGACACGGGCAACAGAGCATGCGCAATGTCGGCACTAGTACAGTGTATATCCACCTTTCGCAGCAATGCAGGCTGCTATTCTGCCATGGAGACGATCGTAGAGATGCTGGATGTAGTCCTGTGGAACGGCTTGCCATGCCATTTCCACCTGGCGCCTCAGTTGGACCAGCGTTCGTGCTGGACGTGCAGACCGCGTGAGACGACGCTTCATCCAGTCCCAAACATGCTCAATGGGGGACAGATCCGGAGATCTTGCTGGCCAGGGTAGTTGACTTACACCTTCTAGAGCACGTTGGGTGGCACGGGATACATGCGGACGTGCATTGTCCTGTTGGAACAGCAAGTTCCCTTGCCGGTCTAGGAATGGTAGAACGATGGGTTCGATGACGGTTTGGATGTACCGTGCACTATTCAGTGTCCCCTCGACGATCACCAGTGGTGTACGCCCAGTGTAGGAGATCGCTCCCCACACCATGATGCCGGGTGTTGGCCCTGTGTGCCTCGGTCGTATGCAGTCCTGATTGTGGCGCTCACCTGCACGGCGCCAAACACGCATACGACCATCATTGGCACCATGGCAGAAGCGACTCTCATCGCTGAAGACGACACGTCTCCATTCGTCCCTCCATTCACGCCTGTCGCGACACCACTGGAGGCGGGCTGCACGATGTTGGGGCGTGAGCGGAAGACGGCCTAACGGTGTGCGGGACCGTAGCCCAGCTTCATGGAGACGGTTGCGAATGGTCCTCGCCGATACCCCAGGAGCAACAGTGTCCATAATTTGCTGGGAAGTGGCGGTGCGGTCCCCTACGGCACTGCGTAGAATCCTACTGTCTTGGCGTGCATCCGTGCGTCGCTGCGGTCCGGTCCCAGGTCGACGGGCACGTGCACCTTCCGCCGACCACTGGCGACAACATCGATGTACTGTGGAGACCTCACGCCCCACGTGTTGAGCAATTCGGCGGTACGTCCACCCGGCCTCCCGCATGCCCACTATACGCCCTCGCTCAAAGTCCGTCAACTGCACATACGGTTCACGTCCACGCTGTCGCGGCATGCTACCAGTGTTAAAGACTGCGATGGAGCTCCGTATGCCACGGCAAACTGGCTGACACTGACGGCGGCGGTGCACAAATGCTGCGCAGCTAGCGCCATTCGACGGCCAACACCGCGGTTCCTGGTGTGTCCGCTGTGCCGTGCGTGTGATCATTGCTTGTACAGCCCTCTCGCAGTGTCTGGAGCAAGTATGGTGGGTCTGACACACCGGTGTCAATGTGTTCTTTTTTCCATTTCCAGGAGTGTATCCCCTCTCATAGCATCATTGCTCGACTGCTATTACTTCCCGGTCGTTGTCTGTCGTAAAGGAGTTCGGGTCGCGATTCGGGTCTGCCAGTCAGTTGGAACGCGTCCGGAGCACAGTCCGGACCTGCCAGTCGGGGAGTTGCAATGCGGCACCGGTGCAGTCGGGTTGGAGCAGCAGTGAGGTCTGCGTCGACATGGCTCGCCCGACCATTGCCGCCACGCATCACTTGAGCCGGGCCACGGTCTTGGTGGATCGGCGGTCGGTCGTCCTACTGGACGACGCGTTTTGGCTCGCCGATGGTTCAAGAATCAGCTGTGTGTGTGTGTGTGTGTGTGTGTGTGTGTGTGTGTGTGTGTGTGCATTGACTCCCAATTTGGTTTTGTGCATGCTTACTTACTGTTGGGTATCGTTCATGTCTTCGTGCAGTGTTTGTCAGGTTGTGTGTGTAGTTGGCGTTATTTCCACTGACGACTATTTTAGATGTTGTCGGCATTCTGAGGGGAGTCGGTCGATTGTTGTGGACGAGAGAATTTGCCTCCGCGCGGTGCAGTCGGCTGGGTGTGCTGGCGGTCCCTGCGCGGTGTCGGAGCGTGTGTGGAGCTGTCCGGTCGCTACGAGCTTCGTTGTTCACCGACCCACGACGTCAAAGTTGAGTATCGTGTTAAGTACTCAAGCCACGTCCATTGATGTTGTGTGGTTCGATTCGGCAGTTCGCTGTTGGGCAGCTTACCTGTGGGTGGTGGTGGTGGTTAGTGTTTAACGTCCCGTCGACAACGAGGTCATTAGAGACGGGACAACGAGGTCATTAGAGACGGAGCGCAAGCTCGGGTTAGGGAAGGATTGGGAAGGAAATCTGCCGTGCCCTTTCAAAGGAACCATCCCGGCATTTGCCTGAAACGATTTAGGGAAATCACGGAAAACCTAAATCAGGATGGCCGGAGACGGGATTGAACCGTCCTCCTCCCGAATGCGAGTCCAGTGTGCTAACCACTGCGCCACCTCGCTCGGTTTACCTGTGGGTAACACCGAGTGTTCGAATTGCTGAAATTTAGCCGCCATGCGGTGAAATTAACTAGATTGGTTGACTACGATTCAAGTGCAGCAGCGGAATTTTCTGCCTTGTGGCCGTCAGTGTTCCGGTTACCTGCCACGGCCACTAACGTAATTTAAGGCAGTGTGCTTTCCGCACCTGTTGTCACTGTCGAACACGGTGTGTAGTTTTGACACCTTAATACGTATCATATCTGATTGTGGATAATTACGTCCGTAACATTTTGGAGTTTGAGTTCTCATGCACCGATTGGTGGCAAGCAAGTTCTTTTGACGGTCGGTCCGTGGCTGTCCCCTGGTTGGGTTCCGAGGGATCAAGTGTAGTTGGCCCACAACCTGCCTCTCCTAAGTGAACGAAGGCAGACCGACTTCCCTGGAGGACTTCTGAGTGCTGTTGTCTTCACTGTCTTTCAAAAATGGATCAAATGGCTCTGAGCACTATAACATCAGTAGTCATCAGTCCCCTAGAATTTAGAACTACTTAAACCTAACTAACCTAAGGACATCACACACATCCATGCCCGAGGCAGGATTCGAACCCGCGGCCGTAGTGGTCATACGGTTCCAGACTGAAGCGCCTAGAACCGCATGGCCACACCGGCCGGCTTTACTGTCTTTCTCACCAGTGTATAATTGTCTGTTTATAATCTATCATAGCCAATGATTTAAAAAATTCTTGGGTTTACTGTGTTTTAAGTAAATCAAAGGTCTTCAGCTGCGTATAACTAAGTTTGAATTCCGGCAAGTGGATATTTGCTGAAAGGTTATTGCCATTGTGACGTCTTTTTTATTGTTTAGTGCGGTTTCAGCTACTTAAAACTGAAGGCTTATAGTTTTATTTTTTTAAAATTTTGGAAAATTAATTGTGGGCCTTCAGCCGCTTGGAACTTTATTCTTAAAATTACCTTTCAAGCTTAAACATTGCAGCCTCCTGCCCTAAAATGTTAATGGTATTTTTGAATTTTGAAAAATAAATTGTAGGCCTGCAGCCACTTACAACCTTATTCTTAAAATTACCCTTTAAGCAGAACATTGCGCCCTTCTGCGTTTGAATGGTTATGGTAATTTATTTTAAAATCTTGAAAATTTTATTGTAAGTTTAACAGCGTGTAAGTTTAACTGCGTGTCTTCAGTTACTTTAAATGTACATTGTTGATTTTTAAGATATCTCCTTTGGAGCCCTTCAGCCGTGAAAGAATAGGAGTTTGAAATTCGTAGTAGTAAAAGTTCGGCTATGTGCCGATTCGGTTATTATTCGGTTATTATTAAATTACAATAAATTGCAATTTTGAAGTGAAAATGACCGATACTTTATTGGCCCCTGTTCTGCCATGCGGGTTTAGCGGGAATTTCATAGGAATACTTGAGAGTTACTCGATGAAAAGGGCGAGGCAACTCAAGCATATCTGGTCATATAACTCGGCGGTAGCTGCCAATCACTTCATTTCACTGGAGCCACAATTCAGCTCGCCGTAGCGGAGCCATTCAACCATATAAATACCAGCCGAGTGGACGAGTAACTGTCCCGCTCTATTTTTGTACACGTGAGCGGCGTAAGGAAACAGTGCAGCAGTGTTGGCGCAGCCTAAATGGCGCCTTCCACAAGCCTGGCTTAAAACATGGGCTCTGAGCACTATGGGACTTAACATCTGAGGTCATCAGTCCCCTAGAACTTCGAATTACTTAAACCTAGCTAACCTAAGGACATCACACACACCCATTCCCGAGTCAGTATTCGAACCTGAGCCGTAGCGGTCGCGCGTTTCCAGACTGAAGCGCCTAAACCGCTTGGCCACATCGGCCGGCGGCTTAAAAAATGTTGTTGTTGTTGTTATGCTGTTGACGTCTACTGGATAGGCGGTCCGGCAGACTTGGGTATATCGCAGCAGGGCTGAGGCCCTAGGATACAGGAATTTCCAAGAGTGCACGCAAGCGTGCGTATTTGTGAATGGCCTAACTTGCGCGTTGAGGATGTGCGTCATAATGCGTTGCTTCACGTGTTTGGTGGGGATCTCTCGCGCTGTTTAACAGGGGCCCATGTGCGTAGTGTGTAGAAGTTATGCTTTAAGGCGATATATGTGCAATGATGCTTGTTTACTCCAAAATAAAACACACTGAAATCTGTAGGTGATTAAAGACAGATAGGAGTCCTATTGAATGCCACTTGTAAAGATTATTTGAGTTGTTGTTGTTGTTGTTGTGATCTTCAGTCCTCAGACTGGTTCGATGCAGCTCTCCATGCTACTCTATCCTGTGCAAGCTTCTTCATCTCCCAGTACTACTTCAACCTACATCCTTCTAAATCTGCTTGGTGTATTCATCTCTTGGTCTCCCTCTATGATATTTACCCTCCACGCTGCCCTCCAATACTAAATTGATGATCCCTTGATGCCTCAGAACATGTCCTACCAACCGACCCCTCCTTCTAGTCAAGTTGTGCCACGAATTTCTCTTCTCTCCAATTCTATTCAATACCTCCTCATTAGTTATGTGATCTACCCATCTAATCCTCAGCATTTTCCTGTACAATCACATTTCCAAAGCTTCTATTCTCTTCTTGTCCAAACTATTTATCGTCCATGTTTCACTTCTTTACATGGCTACACTCCATTCAAATACTTTCAGAAACGACTTCCTGACACTTAAATCTATACTCGATGTTAACAAATTTCTCTTCTTCAGAAACGCTTTCGTTCCCATCGCCAGTCTACACTTTATATCCTCTCTGTTTCGACCATCATCAGTTATTTTGCTCCCCAAATAGCAAAACTCCTTTACTACTTTAAGTGTCTCATTTCCTAATCTAAAACCCTCAGCATCACCCGACCTAATTCGACTACATCCCATTACCCTTGTTTTGCTTTTGTTGATGTTCATCTTATATCCTCCTTTCAAGATACTATCCATTCCATTTAACTGCTCTTCCAAGTCCTTTGCTGTCTCTGGTAGAATTACAATGTCATCGGCGAACCTCAAAGTTTTTATTTCTTCTCCATGGATTTTAATACCTACTCCGAATTTTTCTTTTGTTTCCTTCACTGCTTGCTCAATATACAGATTGAATAACATCGAGGAGAGGCTACAACCCTGTCTCACTCCCTTGCCAACCATTATTTGAGTATGAGGCAAAAATTTAGCTTCACATTAGTGGGAACTAAAAATAAGTTGAACAGTTTCCGATCATATTGCTGTAAAGAATAAGGTAAGTGCTAAAATACAAGGTGTTTATAAATGATTATCGGGGTTTTAACGCTTTATAATATTTATTACATTAAACTTACAGTTATAAATGATATGTCAAATGAAAGAGCAACTCAGTATTACGAAGAACCTTATAAATGTTAAATGTGAGCACCATTTGTCACACAGCACACATCAAGTGCATATCCGAGTTCTTGCCAAACGTTGATACGTGTGTCTTCAGTGATTGTGGCAACAGCTACTTCAAGCCGGTTTCTAAATTCAGGGAGGTCTGCTGGTAGCGGAGGCACATACACACGATTCTTGATGAAGCCCCGAAGGAAAAAAATCGCATGGCGTTAGGTCGGGTGAACGTGGAGGCCATGCAATGCAAGCCCTGTCATTGGGTCCCTATCCAGCGCCCGGCTGTAGACTTAATGTGTGCCGTGTGACAAATGGTGCTCACATTGAACATTTATAAGGTTCTTGGTAGAACTGTTTGAGTTGCTCTTTCATTGAACTTATCATTTATAACTGTAAGTTTAATGTAATAAATATCATAAAGCGTTAAAACCCCGATATTAGTTTATAAACACCCTCTACAAAACAGAGAAGTGCTCATGAAAACTGTGGAGGAATACTCCCACTAATGTGACTTAACAGACTTACATCTGAGCAAAATAAAAAGATGAAAATGGTGAAGCCCCTCAATAAACTAGTAGAAACTGAAACAAAGAACACTGGCAACGCAAAAAATTGAAAATTTGGAAACACAAACTCCGTTGAAGTGCATTCTTTGATCTATAACAATGCCGAATTTGTCGATCATTTTGGTTGATAGTTTGGAGGGAGGGGACCATACAGCGAGGTCATCGGCCCCATCGGATTACAAATGGATGGAGAAGAAAATCGGCTGTGTCATTTCAAACGAACCATCCCGGCATTTGTCTGAGGCGATTTACGGAAATCACGCAAAACCTAAATCAGGATGGCAGGACGTGGATTTGAACCGTCGTCCTCCCGAATGTGCTAAACATTGCGTCACCTCGCTTGATAATTTGTCGAGTCTGAGAATGTTGATCTATATATAAACTTTTTTATTTATTATTCTCGACCTGATTGGATCCTTTCGTTTGAAAGCCATTATTTTTATCTCACTTGGAGATAGAATTGGCTGTAATACATCCTGTTTTGGCTCAATCTATATACTGCTTTTTATAAATTATGTTGTGTTTCCTGTATAATTATCTAGTCAAGAGCATGTAACAGAGCATTTAATGGCACACTAGATCGTATTTCAGTTACTAACTGTATTTCACCCTTCCACTTCATAATAGGCCGTCTATAAATAAATCAAATAATATGGGTGACAGACTTCAATTGTCGGACACCTTGATTTTAGAACTAGAATCTCACTTCTACAACCTAGGATGTGATATTAGTTTAACTAAGACAAAGGCATTGAGAAGAAGTTAAATGAATATGAAGCTGTCTGTGAAACAATGGGAAGAAATTTGGGAAAATGAGCAAGAAAAGAAACACATATGAAATTCTATAAAGTTATGGCTGTACCTACTGTTCTACATGGTTCCAAATCATGGACAGTAACAAACTAAGAAAGTCATATATACAGACAACAGAGATGAAGTTCATGAGATATGTTAGAGACTGTATCAAAAAGGTTAAAATAACTCATGGAACAACAAAATCAGTGTTAAAAGGCTTTGCAGTTAATGACAAGATGGAAGAGAACAGAATGAAGGGTCACGTTGATAGAAAGATAGCAAACAAATTGCCAAAAAAGATAATTAAGCCGGCCGAAGTGGCCGTGCGGTTCTAGGCACTGCAGTCTGGAACCGCGAGACCGCTACGGTCGCAGGATCGAACCCTGCCTCGGGCATGGATGTTTGTGATGTCCTTAGGTTAGTTAGGTCTAACTAGTTCTAAGTTCTAGGGGACTAATGACCTCAGAAGTAGAGTCCCATAGTGCTCAGAGCCATTTTTTGAAGATAATTAATTATCAGGCAAGTGGAAAGAGAGAACTTGATAGCCCGAGTGGATGGATGGATAACGAAAACCGCAACGCTGACCATAACGCCTAATGCTTGGAAGAACATGATAATGATGATATTCTTTGACTGTAGTCGAGTAAACACTTTTTCTTAAATAAAATATAAATGACGACTGAAAATCAATTAAGCTTCACATAACGACTAAGAATCTCCTTTGAGTACTTTTCAGTTTCAGAAATAGTCAATGAAATGCTTCTTTCTAAAATACGAAATAATTGGACTGAACTATTAACCATGTCGCCAGTTGCCAGCTAATGAAATGTTGTACCCAACCTTACTGTTACAAATATTGGATTACGCGTAAAAAGTATCTTTCCTACAGATACAAGTCCCTAGATTCCAAAGCAGGAAATCTAAAATCTCGCCATAAACTCTTTCTGAAATCAGCAAGAAAAATGTCGCCGTCACTTTGTATTTGTCGTGACTCTGTCAATTTACATACTGAAACTTCCTGGCAGATTAAAACTGTGTGCCCGACCGAGACTCGAACTCGGGACCTTTGCCTTTCGCGGGCAAGTGCTCTACCATCTGAGCTACCGAAGCACGACTCACGCCCCGTCCTCACCGCTTTACTTCTGCCAGTACCTCGTCTACTTTCCAAACTTTACAGAAGCTCTCCTGCGAACCTTGCAGAACTAGCACTCCTGAAAGAAAGCATACTGCGGAGACATGGCTTAGCCACAGCCTGGAGTGCTAGTTCTGCAAGGTTCGCAGGAGAGCTTCTGTAAAGTTTGGAAGGTAGGAGACGAGATACTGGCAGAAGTAAAGCTGTGAGGACCGGACGTGAGTCGTGCTTCGGTAGCTCAGATGGCCAGCCACGACTGGACGATCCCACGTTCCCCTTTAATGGTCAGAATGCATTTTGTTCTGATGGCGCGCCAAAGTGGAGCATGGCGCAGAAAGTATTCCTATTTTATTTCACTTCTCCTTTCTCCTCCTCTTCTAAGTTTTTTTTCCTTACACATGTAACAAAAAAGAAAAATAAATAACAAAAAAAAGAAGGCCGTTGCGGAAATATAGCTACCTTTTATGTTTTACGTTTTCAAAGGATATTGTGTTATTTTATGAAGAATGTCGTCTTTTATTTTCATACGCAAGAGGTTTTTATTGTTTTCTCCTTACCTGCAACATAAAAAAAAGATGGTAGAGCACAAAAAAAAAATGGTAGAGCACTTTCCCGCGAAAGGCAAAGGTCCCGAGTTCGAGTCTCGGTCGGGCACACAGTTTTAATCTGCCAGGAAGTTTCATATCAGCGCACACTCCGCTGCAGATTGAAAATCTCATTCGGGAATTTACATACTGTTTTGCCTGTAGTCGCTTTCGCGTTTCCTTCGTCACATTTTATTATAATAATACAAGGAGAGGTGTCGAGCGGTGCGATCCCCTTTTTGAAACTATCTACGCAGTGATGTAGGCTACGATCCCATGTGTCACACACTGGAGCCATTCACCGCGGTGGGCCCCTGTTTGCGAGTAATTCACGAAAAAAAAAATTGAATTTCGTGCTACACTCAATAACATTAAAAAAGTTGCATAACTCAGTATGGTTGTGTGGTATAATGGAGACGTGACAGCCTCACATGTAGAAGGTTGTGCGGTCGAATAATGTCGGTTTTTTTTATTTTTTTTTTATTTTTACGTCTTTATCAAATTGACTCTGACCATTATTTTTATCCCGTTAATTGATTTAAATTAAATTTTTTAATTCCCTTCCTTTGTCACATATTATTATTCACATATGGGCCCAATAGGACCACGCGAAGTACAATACATCAATCTCACTTTTGATGGAAACTTCCTGGCAGATTAAAACTGTGTGCCGGACCGAGACTCGAACTCGGGAGCTTTGCCTTTCGCGGGCAAGTGCTCTACCAACTGAGCTACCCAATCACGACTCACGCCCCGTCCTTGCACTTTCCCGCGAAAGGCAAAGCTCCCGAGTTCGAGTCTCGGTCCGGCACACAGTTTCATTTCAGCGCACACTCCGCTGCAGAGTGAAAATCTCATTCTGGCTCACTTTTGATGGTTGGCCTTCGTTTGAGTCGAAATTCGTTTCATCCTTTCAGAATGAAGGCTCTTTCTTTCATCAGACCACGGTGTTCCAGTCCGTTTTCTGATTTCCCTCTGACCAACTTTCCAAGCAAATATCTTTTGCCTGAATGTTTTTCTGTCTGTAACGTCTGACTGAGTTACACTGGCTACTTTAAGATCCTCCTTAATCGCAGCGATCCATTTAATTTGTTCAGTATTGCCTTTTCATATAATTCTGCTATTTGTTTTGTCAACCTAGTGAGTGCCATTCTTTTAATGCGCCCATAAAATTTAAGTCTTCGTTTCCTCGTGTCACCATGTATGTTTATGTATTCTTCTATTTCTTATTACTTCTCAGCCTATAAGTTTCTCCGTCAGTAGCTTTGGGGCCTAATATTTGCGTAAAATCTTTATTTCCTTCTTTTTAATTTCTTCATTATACTTCCTCCTTTTTAAAGTTTGTCACTTAATTTTAATCATCATATCAACTTCTTCATTTGCTCTCACTCTTATTCCTATCACTCTTTCTGCGCTCGAAATCTTTGATCATGTGTTTTTAATTAATTTTATGTATTAATTTTGATTTAATTTATTTTGTTTTATAACCCAGTTTTTTCGTTCACGTAATTGCGTTATTATATGTTTCTCATTTTGCTTGAATTTCGTTTTACTTATAAACCCGGCTGTCATTTAAATTTTCATCAGCATCACTTTGTCCATACTGCAATAAGTCATGTTTTAAATGTTTGTATGACAATTACTGTGCAAAAGAAATGCAGATATGGTAGCAAAAATACACTTTTCACACCACTGCACAAATACAAACTCTTGTTTCGTGTTTTATTTCTTAACTGAAGGATCGGAATTTTCAAGTAATTTTAATATTATAATAGGTAAAAATAACTAAAGTCATATTCATAAAAAATCCGATTTGAAAAAGAATGATATAAAGAAAAAACTGAAACAAATGAAAAAGTGCATACGGCGATTAAATTGTTGTGACAAAGGAATAGAAATAAAAAATTACTTTTAAGCCAATTAACTGAATAAAATTAATGTTCGAAATAATTTCGATAAAGAATAAAAAATAAAAAATATTATACGTCTGACGAATTTCGAAGCCACAATCTCCTACATATGAGGCTGTTATCCTATCCAATATACCACCCAACCGGACTGAAGAACACAACTGTTTTAATGATACTGACTGCCACAAACAATTACGAATTTTTTTTTTTTCGTGAACCACTCGCGAACGAGGTCCCACCAAGGTGAAGGCCTGCAGTGTGTGATACCTGGGATCCTAACCCACATCACCGTACACATAGTTTCAAAAAGTCGGTCGCACTGCTGAGGACCTCTCCTTGTCAGCACAAATTCCTACAAAGAAACGGCTGCATAGAAGTCTGCCTGAACAGAGACGCGAATTGTGATGGACACGAAAGAACGCTTGCGTATATTTCGTTCAGTTGACTAATTTTTTCACCTGCGATTTTGTTTCCATGAGTCCACTCTAGCTCAAGAGGAGAGAGGTGTACAGCGGACGTACCTTTCGACTGAGCTGTTATTCCGGATGGGGCAGCCAGATGTTTGTTATGAAATAAGAGCATTTTGCAAACACGCGCCTCATCCTATGTGCTAATTCACCGCATCGTATGGCCGGAAAAATTCATTTCCGACTGTAGGTTCGATATCTGAATACCAAAAGTAATCATCAAGTTATAATTATCACCCCGAAAAATTGCAGGTCGGTAATGACATTTTTTGCCTCTTTGTTTGTAGTCCTGATCCACATTCAACGCCCACGCCAGTGTACCGCGGTGCGCCACTAGAAGAGCGGAAAGAAACAAAAGCTCTCTGTACTCACTTTACCTACACTATGTGATCAAAAGTATCCGGATACATGGCTGGAAATGACTTACAAGTTCGTGGCGCCCTCCATCGGTAATGCTGGAATTCAGTATGGTGCTGGCCTTGACGATAGCTTCCACTCTCGCAGGCATACTTTCAATCAGCTGCTGGAAGTTTTCTTGGGGAATGGCAGCCCATTCTTCACGGAGTGCTGCACTGAGGAGAGGTATCGACGTCGGTCTTTGAGGCCTGGCACGAAGACGGCGTTCCAAAACATCCCAAAGGTATTCTATAGGATTCAGGTCAGGACTCTGTGCAGCCCAGTCCATTACAAGAATGTTATTGTCGTGTAACCACTCCGCCATAGGCCGTGCATTATGAACAAGTGCTCGATCGTGTTGACAGATGCAATCGCTATCCCCGAATTGCTCTTCAACAGTGGGAAGCAAGAAGGTGCTTAAAACATCGATGTAGGCCTGTGCTGTGATAGTGCCAAGCAAAACAACGACGGGTGCAAACCCCCTCCATGAAACACACGGCCACACCGTAACACCACTCCCTCCGAATTTTACTGTTGGCACTATACACGCTGGCAGATGACGTTCACGGGCATTCGCCATACCCACATCCTGCCATTGGATCGCCACATTGTGTACCGTGATTCTTCACTCCACACAACGTATTTCCACTGTTTAGTCGTCCAATGTTAACGCTCCTTACAGCGAGCGAGGGGTGGTTTGGCGTTTTCTCAACTCACGTCTAACTGTCATAGTACGAGGTGCATTCAAGTTCTAAGGCCTCTGATTTTTTTTCTCTGGACTGGAAAGAGATAGAAACATGCGCATTGTTTTAAAATGAGGCCGCGTTCATTGTCAATACGTCCCAGAGATGGCAGCACCGTACGGCAGATGGAATTTTACCGCCAGCGGCGAGAATGAGAACTGTTTTAAATACTTAAAAATGGCGACTTTTTCCTTACTTGAACAGCGTGCAATCATTCGTTTTCTGAATTTGCGTGGTGTGAAACCAATTGAAATTCATCGACAGTTGAAGGAGACATGTGGTGATGGAGTTACGGATGTGTCGAAAGTGCGTTCATGGGTGCGACAGTTTAATGAAGGCAGAACATCATGTGAGAACAGACCGAAACAACCTCGGGCTCGCACAAGCCGGTCTGACGACACGATCGAGAAAGTGGAGAGAATTGTTTTGGGGGATCGCCGACTGACTGTCGAACAGATCGCCTCCAGAGTTGGCATTTCTGTGGGTTCTGTGCACACAATCCTGCATGACGACCTGAAAATGCGGAAAGTGTCATCCAGGTGGGTGCCACGAATGCTGACGGACGACCACACGGCTACCCGTGTGGCACGTTGCCGAGCAATGTTGACGCGCAACGACAGCACGAATGGGACTTTCTTTTCGTCGGTTGTGACAATGGATGAGACGTGGATGCCATTTTTCAATCCAGAAACAAAGCGCCAGTCAGCTCGATGGAAGCACACAGATTCACCGCCTCCAAAAAAATTTCGGGTAACCGCCAGTCCTGAAAAAATGATGGTGTCCGTGTTCTGGGACAGCGAGGGCGTAATCCTTACCCATTGCGTTCTAAAGGCCACTACGGTAACAAGTGCATCCTACGAAAATATTTTGAAGAACAAATTCATTCCTGCACTGCAACTAAAACGTCCGGGAAGGGCTGCGCGTGTGCTGTTTCACCGAGACAACGCACCCGCACATCGAGCTAACGCTACGCAACAGTTTCTTCGTGATAACAACTTTGAAGTGATTCCTCATGCTCCCTACTCACCTGACCTGGCTCCTAGTGACTTTTTGCTTTTTCCAACAATGAAAGACACTCTCCGTGGCCGCACATTCACCAGCCGTGCTGCCATTGCCTCAGCGATTTTCCAGTGGTCAAAACAGACTCCTAAAGAAGCCTTCGCCGCTGCCATGGAATCATGGCGTCAGCGTTGAGAAAAATGTGTACGTCTGCAGGGCGATTACGTCGAGAAGTAACGCCAGTTTCATCGATTTCGGGTGAGTAGTTAATTAGAAAAAAAATCGGAGGCCTTAGAACTTGAATGCACCTCGTACTTGCTGTGGTCTTGATGCAGTTTGGAATGTTGAGGACAGATGTCTGCCTATTACACATTACGACCCTCTTCAACTGCCGGCGTCCTATGTCAGTCAACAGACGAGGTCGGCCTGTACGCTTTTGTGCTGTAGGTGTACCTTCACGTTTCCACTTCACTATCACATCGGAAACAGTGGACCTACGGATGTTTAGGAGTGTGCAAATATCGCGTACAGACGTATAACACAAGTGACACCCAATCACCTGACCACGTTCGATGTCCGCGAGTTCCACGAAGTGGCCCATTCTGCTCCCTCACGACGTCTAATGACTGCTGAGGTCGCTGACATGGAGTACCTGGCAGTAGGTGGCAGCACAATACACCTAATAAGAAAAACTTATGTTGTTTGGAGGTGTCCGGATACTTTTGAATACATAGTGTATGTTGAGCTATTAACGACATACGTAGTGCACGACGAGTTGTGCTGAACTCAACATCTAGAGCAGCCGACTTGTAGTGGCACGCATTTGCAGGAAATTTCTGGAATCCTGTTTGATTCAAAGGTATACACACGGTGGCATGCTTACCGAATATGTTCCAAAACGCCGCGCATACGAACGGGATTCTTCGGAGCACATACCTCGGTTTCTATTGGTGTTAAAAAGGTAGTGTCACGTGTTTTGGATAGGCTTTGGGCTAGGAATAATTCGCATGCCGAATACAAGAACTGTCTTATTGTCACTGTCCTGCAGTACAGGGTCAGTTAATGGATATTACACACTTCCTCAAGCTCAGGCAACTGGAACAAACTGGTTGGCTCTTTTTGCAAAAAAAATTGTTCAAATGGCTCTGAGCACTATGGGACTGAGGTGATCTGTCGCCTAGAACGTAGAACTACTTAAAACTAACTAACCTAAGGACACTGCAGACATCCATGCCCGAGGCAGGATTCGAACCTGCGACCGTAGGAGCAGCGCGGTTTCAGACTGTAGCGCCTAGAACCGCTCGGTCACTCCGGGCGGCCAATTCAGACATTGCACTACAAGTTACGAAACTTTCATGACGCCTTTCAGTACCGAGTTTCAGTTAAATAGTTTGCATTGAGTACACAATTACACTGAAGAGCCAAAGAAAGTGGTACACCTGCCTAATACCGTGTAGTGCCCGCTCGAGCACGCAGAAGTGCCGCAACACGACGTCGCATGGACTCGACTAATGTGTGAAGTAGTGCAGGAGGGAACTGACACCGTGAATCCTCGAGGGCTGTCCATAAATCAGTAAGAGCACCAGGAGGTGGAGATCTCTTCTGAACAGCACCTTGCAAGCATTCCAGATATGCTCAATAATCTTTATATCTGGAGAGTTTGCTGGCCAGCGGAAGTGTCTAAACTCAGAGGAGTGTTCCTGGAGCCACTCTGTAGCAATTCTGGACGTGTGGGGTGTCGCATTGTCCTGCTGGAATTGTCCCACACCGTCAGAATGCACAATGGACGCGAACCGATGCTGGCGATTTTCCTTTACAGAAACAACCAGTTTCTTGGAAATGTTCACTCCATCGTCTAATGCTTTGTGCTGTAGGAGGATCCACACCGTATCAAGTACGAAAGTCAGGCTGAACAGTTATTACTGACTCGCACTGAGCAAAATGTAGAACACAAACGCTCTCTTTGTCCCGAAATGAAGTGGGCTCACACTGCTGCTACCTATCGGGAATCATGCAAAACTCGAGAGTCTGCTCTTTCTAACAGTTCGTTTTTCACGAACATATTTCAAACAACATAATACTTGCGATTTTTTTTAAATCGCATGTTTCTTTCTGATACACCGTGTACTGTAGTAAGTTACAGTGTACCAGACCACGAGAGTAACTAAGGTACCGTTACTTGTCGGATTCGATCGCGACATGCAGGCCGGCGTGGCCGAGCGGTTCTAGGCGCTTGAGTCTGGAACCGCGCGACCGCTACGGTCGCAGGTTCGAATCCTGCCTGGGGCTTGGATGTGTGTGATGTCCTTAGGTCAGTTAGGTTTAAGTAGTTCTAAGTTCTAGGGGACTGATGACCTCGGATGTTAAGTCCCATAGTGCTGAGAGACATTTGAACCATTTGATCGCAACATCATACGTTGCATCATGGTATTTGTCATGCAGACATGAAAAATTTAAATTGAAACTTCATGCCAATACACGTTGTCTTTCTTCTTCATTATATTACTCCTCGAATGTCATGTAAGTTAAAAAAATACGACCGGCGATGAAAAAAAAATTAATAATTAAGTTTGAGCGGGAGTCGAACTGTTGCCTCAGACACCATCGTCTTACAAAACTTACCACCATGAACTCTCAACGTCCGGTAGCTACACACACATACGTTAAGCCACATAATAGGCGCGTAAAACTTCCCTTGCGATTTTCTCGGAGTTGGCACAGTAATGCAACTTACTACTTGTACATTGAGTTGTTTTGATGGCCTACGATGTTTGAAGTAAATCTGTGATCCCAACCTCGTGGTCCCGCGTTGTAAGGATGTGTGTGTCAATAGTTAACATCACGAAAATTGCACTGTCAGGCATCGAGCAAAGTTTTGTTAGTGCTCGCGCCGGCTACCAAGTTAGAGAGGCGCTCTGAATTAATTACAGACTTGGCATTGGCGTGTTCCACGAAATTTTTCGAAAATAAACTTCTGCCCAATAACGTGCCTGGAAGAAATTCTGCCCCGAGGAGAGCTAACTTTCTCAATAACAGTTTCGAATTTTATGAAACAACCCCTGGGCGTTCTGTAATTAAAAGACAGCAACAAGCGATATCCACTTTTATTCCAGTACTGCTTGTGAACTAACCGGTCCTTCAGTATGCGAAATTATTATAACAAAGAAGAAGCTGCTTACGCAGAACAATATACGCCCATACCTCCTGCAGGTGTGCGCCATGGGCCTAATTGGTTTTTGTCTCAACGCTGATTTACAGTGGACAGAACACACGTGAACGAGGATAAAGAAAAATGGTTTACTATACAGGGTGAAAAGTACACTCCTGGAAACTGAAATAAGAACACCGTGAATTCATTGTCCCAGGAAGGGGAAACTTTATTGACACATTCCTGGGGTCAGATACATCACATGATCACACTGACAGAACCACAGGCACATAGACACAGGCAACAGAGCATGCACAATGTCGGCACTAGTACAGTGTATATCCACCTTTCGCAGCAATGCACGCTGCTATTCTCCCATGGAGACGATCCTAGAGATGCTGGATGTAGTCCTGTGGAACGGCTTGCCATGCCATTTCCACCTGGCGCCTCAGTTGGACCAGCGTTCGTGCTGGACGTGCAGACCGCGTGAGACGACGCTTCATCCAGTCCCAAACATGCTCAATGGGGGACAGATCCGGAGATCTTGCTGGCCAGGGTAGTTGACTTACACCTTCTAGAGCACCTTGGGTGGCACGGGATACATGCGGACGTGCATTGTCCTGTTGGAACAGCAAGTTCCCTTGCCGGCCTAGGAATGGTAGAACGATGGGTTCGATGACGGTTTGGATGTACCGTGCACTATTCAGTGTCCCCTCGACGATCACCAGTGGTGTACGGCCAGTGTAGGAGATCGCTCCCCACACCATGATGCCGGGTGTTGGCCCTGTGTGCCTCGGTCGTATGCAGTCCTGATTGTGGCGCTCACCTGCACGGCGCCAAACACGCATACGACCATCATTGGCACCAAGGCAGAAGCGACTCTCATCGCTGAAGACGACACGTCTCCATTCGTCCCTCCATTCACGCCTGTCGCGACACCACTGGAGGCGGGCTGCACGATGTTGGGGCGTGAGCGGAAGACGGCCTAGCGGTGTGCGGGACCGTAGCTCAGCTTCATGGAGACGGTTGCGAATGGTCCTCGCCGATACCCCAGGAGCAACAGTGTCCCTAATTTGCTGGGAAGTGGCGGTGCGGTCCCCTACGGCACTGCGTAGGATCCTACGGTCTTGGCGTGCATTCGTGCGTCGCTGCGGTCCGGTCCCAGGTCGACGGGCACGTGCATCTTCCGCCGACCACTGGCGACAACATCGATGTACTGTGGAGACCTCACGCCCCACGTGTTGAGCAATTCGGCGGTACGTCCACCCGGCCTCCCGCATGCCCACTATACGCCCTCACTCAAAGTCCGTCAACTGCACATACGGTTCACGTCCACGCTGTCGCGGCATGCTACCAGTGTTAAAGACTGCGATGGAGCTCCGTATGCCACGGCAAACTGGCTGACACTGACGGCGGCGGTGCACAAATGCTGCGCAGCTAGCGCCATTCGACGGCCAACACCGCGGTTCCTCGTGTGTCCGCTGTGCCGTGCGTGTGATCATTGCTTGTACAGCCCTCTCGCAGTGTCCGGAGCAAGTATGGTGGGTCTGACACACCGGTGTCAATGTGTTCTTTTTTCCATTTCCAGGAGTGTATTTATACCGACAAAGTCTGGGAGGTTGTAGGGGACATCAAAACAAGCATTTTTCCCTAATGTCATTTTTTCCCATGAGGAGTATTTAAACCGGTAGAGGAAGATTTCTCTGGCGGCAAATTAATTAAACCAACAAACACTTTCCCATTTTTTTACGACCAAGAGACAACAAGTAGGTAGCAGATACGGCCCAATTAAACAGTCTCCAACAACACCGACAAACACACTGACGAAGAACCGCACTTGATGAGCGCTAGTAACTGTGGCATGTGGGTTACCCTCACTCCAAACATGCGAATTGTGCATGTTGAAGATTCCATCATGCCCGAACGTTGCTTCATCGGTAAACAACACAGAGGATGGAAATGTAGGATGCATTTCACACTGTTCCAGGTACCACTGCGAAAACTGTACTCTTGGTGGAAAACCAACTGGTTCCAGGTTGTGGACACGCTGTAAGTGAAATGGACGTAACAATTTCTCTCGAAGGACTGTTCTTACATTCGTCTGATTCGTCCCCATGTGACGTGCAGTTGCACGAGTGCTGATTGAATGATCTCGCTCCACATGCTGCAAGACAGCTTCCTCAAGTTGCAGCGTTCTTACCGTGCGACGGCGTCCCTGTCCAGGTAATCTGCTAAATGACCCGGTCTCACGCAGACGTTGGTACACAACTTCAAAGGTCGTATGATGCGGGATACGGCGATTAGGATATTGTTGTTCATAAACCCGCTGTGCAGATCGTCCGTTGTGGGGCGCTACGTAGTACGCAATAACCATATCAGTGTACTCACTCCAGGTGTATCGCTCCATTAGTAAACAGAGACAATGCGCTACTACACTGGTGGACAGCAGTCGCCTACAACTGAAGAGCGTAATACGGCCTCTGTCATCTAAAGAGCATAATACGGCCTCCAACGGTTTAAATAATCCCCGCAGGAAAAAATGACATGAGGGAAAAATATTTATTTTGATGTCGCCTACAACCTCCCAAAGTTTGTCGGTTTAAATACTTTCCACCCTGTATACAATGGTATCTGCCCTTTAATAAACTACATAGCAGGTTTTATCAGGTAGACTACGAGGGTGGTTTGAAAAGTTCTCGGAACGGAATGGAAAAAAGTACTTACATCACTGAAACTTTTTTTTTTGTTTTTCAATGTAGTCTCCTTGTAGATTAATGTACTTGCTCCATCGAAGTTCCATTGACTTGATCCCACCTCGAAAATGAGTTTTCTCCAGGCATGCAAAATAGTTGTCAACTCAGGGTATCATTTCTTCGTTTGAAGTGAATATTCGGCCTCCAAGATACATTTTCAGTTTTAGGAAGAGACGGAAGTCTGACAGAGCCATGCCAGGTGAATAAGGCGGGTGTGGCAACAATTCATACCTTAGTTGCCGTGATTTTCACATGCCGACGGCACATGTGTGCGGTCACGCATTGTCTTGATGGAAGATGACTTTCTTCCTTGCTAAACCTCGCCTTTTCTCGCGTATCCTGTGTTGCAAGATGTCCAGGACGTTAGCATAGTGTTCTCCAGTAATTGATTGCCCAGTGGAGAGATAATCTACAAACAGAACCTCCTTCGCATCCCAGAACACTCATACCATGACCTACCCCGCATAAGGAATTGTCTTTGCTTTCTTTGGTGGCGGAGAATCAGCATGTTTTCACTCTATTGGCTGTTGTTTTGTCTCTGGGATATAATAGTGCACCCAGTTTTCATCTGTGACCACAAACGAGCACAAGAAATCTTGTTCGTTTCTCCTAAAACGGCCCACAATTGTTCCGATATGTCCACACCAAAGGACTTGGAAGAGCAGTTGAACAGAATGGACAGTGTCTTGAAAGGAGGATATCAGATGTACATCAACAAAAGCAAAGCGAGGATAATGGAACGTTGTCGAATTAAGTCGGGTGATGCTGAGGGAATTAGATTACGAAATGAGACACTTAAAGTAGTAAAGGAATTTTGCTATTTGGGGGGGGGGGGGGGCAAAATAACTGATGATGGTCGAAGTAGAGAAGATATAAAATGTAGCCTAGCAATGGCAAGGAAAGCGTTTCTGAAGAAGAGAAATTTGTTGGAAAAATGGTTCTGAGCACTATGGGACTTAACATCTGAGGTCATCAGTCCCCTAGAGCTTAGAACTACTTAAACCTAACTAACCTAAGGACATCACACACAGCCATGCCCGAGGCAGGATTCGAACCTGCGACCGTAGCGGTCGCGCGGTTCCAAACTGAAGCGCCTAGAACCACTTGGTCACACGGCAGGCAGGAATTTGTTAACATCGGGTATAGATCTAAGTGTCAGGAAGTCGATTCTGAAAGTATTTGTATGGAATGTAGCCACGTATGGGAGTGAAACATGGACGATAAATAGTTTGGACAAGAAGAGAATAGAAGGTTTCGAAATGTGGTGCTACAGAAGAAAAATGAAGATTAGATGGGTAGATCATATAACTAATGAAAAGGTATTGAATAGAATTGGGGAAAAGAGAAATTTGGCACAACTTGACTACAAGAAGGGATCTGTTGGTTGTACATGTTCTGAGGCATCAAGGGATCACCAATTTGGTATTGGAGGGCAGCGTGGAGGGTAAAAATCGTAGAGGAAGACCAAGAGATGAATACACTAAACAGATTGAGAAGGATGTAGGTTGCAGCAGGTACGGAGAGACGAAGAAGCTTCCACATGATAGAGTAGCAAGGAGAGCTGCATCAAACCAGTCTCAGGACTGAAGACCACAACAACAACAACAACAACAACATGTCCATTCTCGTTCGATTTTGATGCAGCATCAAGAGTCGCGGCATACATGTTGCAGATATTTTTTTCATTTCTAATTCTTCAGTTAAAACGTGATATACGCTTACAGATGACACCTGGCAAGCGTGATCAATTTCACGCAATTTCTTGTCAGCGATCCTCTGTGACCATTTTGTGCACTTTAGAAATGGTTTCTGGGGCGACCACTGCGCGGATCATCATCTAAGCTCTCTCGACTAAATTTAAACTCATTTGTCCACTTGGCAACAGTTGAATATGAAGGAGCAGAGTACTCCAGTAAGCCCATATGGATGATGTTTGGTTGAATGGTTCGCACGCTGAAACTTTGTGATGGCTCAGTATTGAAATCTGCTGTACTCTGCGTAATGATTGCAGTTCTGTCACGTTGAACGATTCCCTTCAGTCGTCATTGGATCTTTTTCCGAGACTGTATACATGCTGTAGTTGAGCATGAGAGCATTTTGTGTCTTTCAAAAAGCTTTGCACTACCTTTACGAGACACTCTCTGGCTGACACCCCCGACAAAATGATGTATGGGAAAAAGTTTATAGCTTATTACACTGTCGCCTCAGGGAAGATGGTTTGCTTTATTGTTCTCTATTAATTTTATTCGTAACTCATTTTGAAGGCTGTATTCACATGTACCAGTAATTGTCTCATTGTATGACACATAGATCATTATGTATGACGTCTTAAACACTGAGATGGCTGGAAAAAATAGTCTTCCCTCAATACAGTGCGCAAATTGTCCAGTCAGCATTCATCAATGTTTCATAACGAGAATAGTTAAGAACTTTGAAAGAACTTTAAATATAACTTCAAACTTATCTAAACCTTTATCCCTTATACTGTAACGTCCCTTTGGAAAAGTTATAAATGACAGTGCTGGAAAACCTCTTACATTATTTGATTTTCAAGCAGCTGAGCAAAACTGAACGTACTCAGACGTTTCTCTCTTTACTTATTCTGATCATCACTAAACTGACACGCAATATTTTTAGCGCAACGCATTCCGACTTTCAATAATCCCTTCAAAAGAATGGCCCTGACTAACAATAACCTATACCTTTCATGGATTACTTACCTCACAAAAATCTTCGTTACTCGAACTACTGCAATACAGCGAGCGCCAATACTGCAGCTAAATGAAAGATTGTAACTACTGAAGGCACTAACTACTGATAGGCATAGTTAGCAAATGAATGATTTTGATAGAGAACAAACAATGTATTTACCTTAATAGTGTTCAAAAGTCATAATATATGTATATAAGTTCATGAAATCCAGTCTTACAAATTTCGTTTTTCTGACGGACACACGTCGAGATCGTCCGCTCTCAAAACTCCGCCATCTCTCTCCCCACATCCACCACTGCTGGCGGCTCACCTCCAACTGCGCAACGCTACGCACTGTTTACATGCAACTGCCCAACACTACACAAGCGAATATTAAAACAATGAGTCCAACCAGCCACAGACTGCACACAGCACAGTCAGTGATTTTCATACAGAGCGCTACGTGGCGTTACCAACATAAAAACCTAAACGGTCTACTTACCATACACTTTACGCCAAATATTAAACACATTAACTCATCTGTAAAGTAATTAGAAATTTGTTATGTAATTCATGGTAGTTAGATTCTTTAATAAATCTGTTTACTTGTAGAGTATGAGATGCTAAATTCGTTGTGGGTAGAGTGTCCAAGCCACGCGACCCATATCATCTTTTTTTCTGATGATTTATAGAAATATAGCTTCGCTTACATGGTGCAATATCTGTTTCTTTGTAATGGTATACTTATCCTCAGGAAAAAAAGAACAAAAAAAAAAAAACAGAACACCTTGAACGACTAGAGATAGGACGTACATATTCACTGGACATGTACATTTTAATGTTCTGCTGAAATGATTAGCAGTTCAGTCATTTCGATTCATGTGCCCTGTTGCCTAACAGACACAGGGTCCGCCATGGGCCTTGTTTCTTTCAGTCCATGGTGGCAGCGACGAGTATATCACGAGTATGGCGTGCTGTGGTACAGCCATCCATACTGCCTTCGCTTGGTCTCAACGTTCACCTGTGTTTGGTTGGCATTGCGTCACAGCGCTGCTCCCGTAGTTTCACCATTCCCCACACATTTTCGATTGGCGACAACAGAAAAGATTGTAACAACTACAGAGGCATCTCTTTAATCAGCGTTGTGGGTAAAATCTTCTCAGGTACTGTTGAAAAGAAAGTGCGAGTATTAGTTGAGGACCAATTGGATGAAAATCAGTGTGGGTTTAGGCCTCTTAGAGGTTGTCAGGACCAGATCAGCTTACGGCAAATAATGGAGAAGTGTTATGAGTGGAACAGGGAATTGTATCTATGCTTTATAGATCTAGAAAAGGCAGATGACCGGGTTCCTAGGAGGAAG
Source organism: Schistocerca cancellata (assembly GCF_023864275.1). Taxonomy (NCBI): domain Eukaryota; kingdom Metazoa; phylum Arthropoda; class Insecta; order Orthoptera; family Acrididae; genus Schistocerca; species Schistocerca cancellata. Next base: position 112,664,295 of record NC_064636.1, on the reverse strand, counting down.
TTATTGTCTGTTCTACAAGATTATGGAATAGGAGGCAAACTTTTGCAAGCAATTAAAGGTCTTTACATGGATAGTCAGGCAGCAGTTAGAGTTGACAGTAAATTGAGTTCATGGTTCAGAGTAGTTTCAGGGGTAAGACAAGGCTGCAACCTGCCTCCACTGTTGTTCATATTATTTATGGATCATATGTTGAAAACAATAGACTGGTTGGGTGAGATTAAGATATGTGAACACAAAATAAGCAGTCTTGCATATGCGGATGACTTAGTTGTGATGGCAGATTCGATTGAAAGTTTGCAAAGTAATATTTCAGAGCTAGATCAGAAATGTAAGGACTATGGTATGAAGATTAGCATCTCCAAAACGAAAGTAATGTCAGTGGGAAAGAAATATAAACGGATTGAGTGCCAAATAGGAGGAACAAAGTTAGAACAGGTGGACGGTTTCAAGTACTTAGGATGCATATTCTCACAGGATGGCAACATAGTGAAAGAACTGGAAGCGAGGTGTAGCAAAGCTAATTCAGTGAGCGCTCAGCTACGATCTACTCTCTTCTGCAAGAAGGAAGTCAGTACCAAGACTAAGTTATGTGTGCACCGTTCAATCTTTCGACCAACTTTGTTGTATGGGGGCGAAAGCTGGGTGGATTCAGGTTACCTTATCAACAAGGTTGAGGTTACGGATATGAAAGTAGCTAGGATGACTGCAGGTACTAGTAGATGGGAACAATGGCAGGCGGGTGTCCACAATGAGGAAATCAAAGAAAAACTGGGAATGAACTCTATAGATGTAGCAGTCAGGGCGAACAGGCTTAGATGGTGGGGTCATGTTACACGCATGGGAGAAGCAAGGTTACCCAAGAGACTCATGGATTCAGCAGTAGAGGGTAGGAGGAGTCGGGGCAGACCGAGGAGAAGGTACCTGGAATCGGTTAAGAATGATTTTGAAGTAATAGGTTTAACATGAGAAGAGGCACCAATGTTAGCACTGAATAGGGGATCTTGGAGGAACTGTATAAGGGGGGCTATGCTCCAGACTGAACGCTGAAAGGCATAAGCAGTCTTAAATGATGATGATGATGATGATGATGATGATGACAACTCTGGTGATAGTGGAGGTGCCAGGGCATAAGGCTGACATCCTGTGACACCAACAAAGCACGTGTTCGTGAAGCAACATGTGGTCGTGCGTTGTCTTGCTGAAAAATGGCGTCTGTGGTGTTGTACAGAACAGGTATGGCTACGGGTCGCTAGATGTCATTCACATAGGTCACACTGGTCACAGTGACCTGGACACGCATCAGCTGTGATTTGTGGTTGTACGAGGTGCATTCAAGTTCTAAGCCCTCCAGTTGGCGCTGTACGTCTTGTGCGAATACAATCGCTGTGATGCTGCTCCCCCCGTCTGCGGCGAACCAAAATGTGGCCATCATTTTGAAACAAACAGGACCTGCATTCCCCCAATTGAAACTTCCGGGCTGAGAGGCCGTGGTCGATGTATAAAATTTCCACCTGACGTTTCGTCTCCACGCGAGAAGAGTACCTGGAGCCTCAGTGGCAGTAGCCGGACAACCTCAGAAGATGTCTCCCGCAGATGGGGACGAAACGTCAGGTGGAAATTTTATGCATCGACCACGGCCTCTCAGCCCGGAAGTTTCAACTGAAGACAACACCGGCCGTGAAAGCCTACATTGTATAAGACGGCTTCACAACGTACGTGCTCGCGGAGCAAGTTGTGAGCAGCAAGGCGCGAGCACGGAGCAGCGCGAGCACGCTACCCCCACTACCGGACCAGAGCGGAGAGTGGGGAGAGTCACGTGGGGCACACAACAGCTCCCGCCAGTCAATGTAAATACGCGGCCACCTGCAGGGATATCACTCACGAATTATTACTGCAGCAAATGAAACAAATAAAGGAGAATGTACACGAGCCACATAATTTTATTAGCTTAGTGTGTGCCTCTGCCATCTGCAGACACTGGAACTAAAGAATTCCACGACAATCCTATATTTTCAACACTTTCTTCAACACTACTTAAAATATCACCTCCGGTTGTAGTGTTCTTCATGGCTACTACATCGAGGAGCTCCTGCCTCACCTGAAGATCTCTATTAACACCTCTAATAAATATGGCAAGCTGCGCTGTTCCAGTGATATCAACACTTTGGTCCAGAGCTAGAGAATACGCCATAAAATCTTTACAGATATTTGCAAGCTGGCTCTGGACGTCGTCTGCCATGTCCTGTATGCGACGCATAATGGTCATGTCACATAATGGCACAATCCGAAACTGTTCAACTTGAGATGGACACAAATGTTCCGCTGCAACTACCAAACATTCTTTTATTAAATCGCCATCAGTTAAGTGGGCGCAGGGATTTTGCTAAAAGCAAAGCAATTTTGTAACCCACTCTGAGAGCTGCCTCAGTTGATTTTTCTTCGTCGTCCAGATCTTCTTCGGATAGCTTCCTTTTAAGTTTAATACCTTCCTGCGCACGATCTGGTCAATCACATTTTCCACGTCCGTAGTCTTCCGCGCGGTACGACATATAATGTCGCTGTCAATTAAATTTCCTAAAAGAATTCGGCGTTTTGTGACATACTAAACATTTTGCAAACACCATCTTTCTCTGTAAACGGATACAATTCCTCCCAATGGGGATTGAACTGCGAAAGCATGGTTGGGGTTACACAACGGCGACTTGACATGATTCTTAACCAGCGAAGTGGCTGTTAGAGCTGATCTTGGTACTCTAAACGTTACACAGTCGGCGCGAATTCGATAGGCACGCTGCGGCCCTATTCAAACGTGCGCGCGCATTTCCCCTCCCCTACTCCGCGACCTTGCACCTGCTCGCGAGCACGTGCCTGAGCAGACGCGAGTACTCGCGCTCAAAACCGGCCAGTTGTTAATCTCCGTTGTATAAGGACCTGCATTCGTCCGAAAGCACTGTCTGGCGCCATTGCAGTCCACGGTGACGTCGTTCCATACACCATTGCCGTGTAGCATGTTTCTGCGTGTTGGTCAAAGGCAGGCGGAGAAGTGGACGACGCATACGTAATCGATGCCGTAATCAACGGCGACGGATTGTCATCCCTGGTAGCGTACGATGTGTTACACTGTTCCACTGTTGCGCCAGAGACGACGAGGTCCCAGACCTCTCCTGCAATGCCGTTCGAATGAGGTATCGATCTCTTCGGTGGGTGGACTGGGTCCTGCGACCTGACCCATCTCGTCGCGTTCTGTGGCCTTCAGCGAACCATCCTGCACACACGTGCTGCACCGCAGAAACACTTCGTCCCACACTAACAACGATTTCCCGCATGGATGCATCACATTCTCTCATGCCAGTAACGAGCCCTCTTTCAAACTCACTGATTTGACGGTACGCTTCGCGCATAAGTCTGCTCAAGTCACACTGACCCATTACCTTCGGTTTGTGGCGCCAACGAGAGCCGCAGGCACGGTTCACCGTTAGGTAGTGTTGCGCCGCAATATCCGTGATGAACTCGCAGGCCGACATGGTTCAAACGCTAATCGTTTGTGCAGAACATGCTAATTTACACACCCTGTCAGTATGAACGTCCTATCTCTAGTACAGGAAACAAAAGAAAAATTCGGAGTAGGTATTAAAATCCACGGAGAAGAAATAAAAAACTTTGAGTTCCGCCGATGACATTGTAATTCTGACAGTGACAGGCAAGGACTTGGAAGACCAGCTGAACGTGATGGACAGTGTCTTGAAAGGAAGATATAAGATGGTTCAAAATGGTTCAAATGGCTCTGAGCACTATGGGGCTCAACTGCTGTGGTCATCAGTCCCCCAGAACTTAGAACTACTTAAACCTAAGGACATCACTCACACCCATGCCCGAGGCAGGATTCGAACCTGCAACCGTAGCAGCAGCGCGGCTCCGGACTGGAGCGCCTAGAACCGCACGGCCACCGCGGCCGGCAATATAAGATGAACATCAACAAAAGCAAAACAAGGATAATGGAATGTAGTAGAGTTAACTCGGGTGATGCTGAGGGGATTAGATTAGGAAATGAGACACTTAAAGTAGTAAAGAAGTTTTGCTATTTGGGGGCAAAATAACTGATGATGATCGAAGTAGAGAGGGTATAAAATGTAAAATGGCAATGGCAAGGAAAGTGTTTCTGAAGAAGAGAAATTTGTTAACATCAGGTGTAGATTTAAGTGTCAGGAAGTCGTTTCTGAAAGTATTTGTATGGAGTGTAGCCATGTATGGAAGTGAAACATGGACGATAAATAGCTTGGGCAAGAAGAGAATAGAAGCTTTCGAAATGTGGTGCTACAGAAGAATGCTGAAGATTAGATGGGTAGATCACATAACTAATGAGGAGGTATTGAAGAGAGTTAGGGAGAAGAGAAATTTGTGATACACCTTGACTAGAGGAATGGATCGGTTGGTAGGATATGTTCTGAGGCATCAAGGGATCACCCATTTAGTATTGGAGGGCAGCGTTGAGGGTAAAAATTGTAGAGGGAGACCAAGAGATGAATACACTAAGCAGATTCAGAAGGATTTAGGTTGCAGTAGGTACTGGGAGATGAAGAAGCTTGCACAGGATAGAGTGGCATGGAGAGCTGCATCAAACCAGTCTGTGGACTGAAGACCACAACATCAGCAACATCTCTAGTCGTTCATGGTGTTCTGTTTTTACTGAACATGAGTGTATTTTTAGCTGTCAGATAGTTTAAATATCAATGAATGGTAAAAAATTACTTTTTTATTCTCTTATTGCATATACATAATGAGTGATGCAGCCGTCGCTACTGATGGATTTTATAGAAGCCGCAGTGCCTTCAAATACGACATGCAAGATTTTCATATTCGCTCTCTCGCTACGCGCACAGTTTTAGTCCTACAGTAAAAAATGAATTAATGGAATTAAATTTTTTGCTGGATGCGATTCCGCGGGAGTCCTCGTTTTTTGAGTTACTCCAGAAAAACGCGTTTGAAGTCCACTTTTGTACATTTATCTCGAATGAATTCGAAGACTACAGCCTGTAGTGAAAATACACCCTAGTACAAAATTTAACGTAGCGTTCTGTTTATTTTTTTATAGGTCTAATAGTGCGCGCGTAGAGAGTGACAGAATACTAAAATCTTGCGAATGGTATTTGAAGGCATTGCAAGTTCCATAAAATCTAGTGTAGGAACAGCTGAGTCACCCCGTCTAAAGAACGAAACAAAAGAACAAATCTGACAAATATTATACCACTGCGTTACACTATTTCAGCCGTTATGGCTTTTGCCAGAAAAGGTGCAGTGGTTTCAGCAATGTGTTATTAGGAATTGCGTATTTTACAAGTGGCTCGAAATATTTTGAAAGACACAAAATGCTCTCATACTCAAGAACAGCATGTATACAGTCTCGGAAAAAGATCCAATGACGACTGAAGGGAGTCGTTCAACCTACTCGTGTACCCTTGATGACTGCACGACACAAGGCTTTACGCCTCGCCTGGGCCCGTCAGTACCGTCATTGGACTGTGGATGACTGGAAACAAAATGAGTGTGAGTTCCTAAGGGACCAAACTACTGACGTCATCGGTCCCTAGACTTACACACTACTTAAACTAACCTATGCTAAGAACGACACACACACACACACACACACACACACACACACACACACACACATGACAGTGGGAAGATTCGAACTTCCGACGGGAGAGGCCGCACAATCCGTAACATGGCGCCTCAAACCGCGTGGCACGACTGGGAACGTGTTGGCTGGTCGGATGAGTCTCGTTTCAAATTGTATCGAGCGGATGGACGTGTACGCGCATGCCGACAACCTCATGAATGCATGGACCGTTCCCGGGTTCGATTCCCGGCGGGGTCAGGGATTTTCTCTGCCTCGTGATGGCTGGGTGTTGTGTGCTGTCCTTAGGTTAGTTAGGTTTAAGTAGTTCTAAGTTCTAGGGGACTTATAACCACAGCAGTTGAGTCCCATAGTGCTCAGAGCCATTTGAACCAATGCATGGACCCTGAATGTCAACAGGGGACTCTTCAAGCTTGGTGGTGGTTCTGTAATGGTGTGGGGCATGTGCAGTTGGAGTGATACGGACCCCTGGTACGACAGGTGACAAGTATATAAGCATCCTGTCTGATCACCTGCATCCATTAATGTTCATTGTGCATTCCGACGGACTTGGGCAATTCCAGCAGGACAATGCGACACCCCAGACGTTCACAATTGCTACTGAGTGGCTCCAGGAACACTCTTCTGAGTTTAAACACTTCTAATGGCCACCAAACGCCCCAGAAATGAACATTATCGATCATATGGATACTTTATTAAACTGACCGGCTTCGGCCTAGTCTTAGATACTCTTCACAACAGCACCGTCAGCTGACAATATCTGGAACAGTTAGTAGACCTCAGTCACTGAAACTGAGCGACTAAGGTCTACTGACTGTTCCAGACACCGTCAGCTTCAGCTGATGGTTCTATTCTGAAGATGGTCTGCGACTACGCCGAAACCGGCCATTTAAATAAAATAACCATCGAGATCTAGGCTGTTTCTTACGAATTTTATGTTCCTACTGTGCTGTTTGATTACAAGATACAGCTCTGACAGGTGACACATACGTAAGCATACTGTCTGATCACCTGCATCCATTCATGTCCATTGTGCATTCCGTCGGACTTGGGCAATTCCAGCAGGACAATGCGACAACCCCCACGTCCAGAACACTCTTCTGAGTTTAAACCAGTGGCCACCAAACTCCCCAGAAATGAACATTATCGAGCATATCTAGGATGCCTTCCAAGGTGCTGTTCGGAAGAGATGTCCATCTGTCGGACTCTTCCGGATTTATGGACAACCCTGCAGGATTCATGCTGTCAATTCGCTCCAGCAGTACTTCAGACATGCCACGTCGTGTTGCGGCACTTCTGCGTGCTCTTCAGTGTATATAAAATCAGTAAAAAATAGTCTAGATCGCGATGATTATTTTATTGAAATGACCGGTTTCGGCCTAGTCTTAGACCATCTTCAGAATAACACCGTCAGCTGACGATGTCTGGAATACTCAGTAGACCTCAGTCACTGAAACTGAGCGACCGAGGTCTACTGACTGTTCCAGACAGTGTCAACTTCAGCTGATGGTTCTATTCTGAAGATGGTCTACCGACTACGCCGAAACCGGTCATTTCCACAAAATAACCACTAATTTTTAATTCCTCCTGCACTGTTTGATTACAAGCGTTCCAAAAAATTAAGTTCTGGTACGATCAGTATATCAGCGTCCTCCTCTACAGCTGTACAATTGGTACATCAGTGATAAGCGTGCGCCAGTACGTTTGCGCGACAGTTAATTTGCGCACAGTGAGAACTGGAGTGGCCCCAGAACAGTGCCCCGGGGAGCACTCTCGACATTACACGCGTTCCTGACGGAGTGCGGATGTTTCGGTTGTGACGGGCAGACTTCATTAGCGAAGCTCTTATTCACGCCTCGCTCTGTCGGCTGTCACAGCCAAATTTGTGTGTGCCACACCAAAGCGTACCCCACTCCCCCACCCCCTACCCTCCCCCTCCCTCTCCCCCTCCCGTACACACACACACACACACACACACACACATACATTCACGCGAGTGTGAACCTGGTGCCGTAATTAAAGCCAGCGCGAGTTTCAGTAATTAAAAACGAATCCAATTGGCTTTCGTCTGGACCTGCCGCGCTCCACCCACTGTTTTGGGCCTCTCTTTCCCCTGTAATTAGTGGAAAAGGGAAAAAAAGTGAGGGAGATAGCAGAATGGTCGTGGCAGGGAAGTCTGCCGGACGTGTGTGTGTGTGGAGGACATGAATAAGCCAGCCCGCTGCCTCACGTAATTGTCTGTTGGATGTAAACTGCCCCCGTGTACCCAAAGCGGGCCGTGTTTTGCGGATATTTCAGAGGCACTCGCGCCATACACAGCTGACCTTTTGCTTGACAGCACACAGCACGTCGGATCTGGATCTTGACCTATCATCAGATAGAAAGCAATCTCTGCTCTAGTCCTAAGCCGGCCGTGGTGGCCGAGCGGTTCTAGGCGCTTCAGTCTGGAACAGTGCGACCGCTACGGTCGCAGGTTCGAATCCTGCCTCGGGCATGATTGTGTGTGATGTCCTTAGGTTAGTTAGGTTTAAGTAGTTCTAAGTTCTAGGGGACTGATGATCTCAGAAGTCCCATAGTGCTCAGAGCTATTTGAACCATTTTTTCTAGTCCTATCTTTCGACAATTTAAAATGTTGCAAGATGTTTGAAATTCTCAGGAAAATAGTAGTCAGCTGTAGGGAAAGGCGGATAATACAGGATGTAAGCAAGAATCGGGAGGGAAGAATACGAATGGAAGAATGTGCTCGGTTTAAAAATGAATTTAAGAGAAAGAAGTAGTCTCACATTTCGACTGTTCAATATATACGTCACAGAAGTAACGACAGAAACAAAAGTGAGCGTCAATCGTGAGATTAAAATTACAGATGAAACGAAATAGATGGTAAGATGACTTCACTATCCTCAGTGAGACTGAAGAATACTTACGCGACGTGATGAACGGAATGAACAGTACAATAAGAACAGAATAGGGATGAAAGTAACTCGAACAAAGACGAAAACAATAAGGAGAAAGAGAAATGTGATTAGCAATACACTTCGTGCGGTGTATTGCAGCAAGTCTATATCACTTCAGGAGGAGGTAGAGCGGATACTACAACACACACATACAAATTATTAGTTGGAACAGGGCATCTTACATCTCTTCAAACATGTGCTTACCTCGACTTAATTTTTATTTAATGAGCAATATTTTGAGAAAACCGACGGTGTTGCTATGTATAGCCCTTTGTCTGCGATAGTACCTAACTCATTTATGGAAGAATTAGAGGAAAAAGCACTTCAGTCATCGGTGTTGAAACCTAAATGTTTCTGAAGACATCTGAACGACACCTTTGTAGCTTGGCCACATGGAGTAGCAACGCTTTCCGTATTTCTGGAACTGCTTAACTAGCTCCATCCGAGCCGGCCGGAGTGGCCGAGCGGTTCTAGGCGCTACAGTCTGGAACCACCCGACCGCTACGGTCGCAGGGTCGAATCCTGAAACCTAAATGTTTCTGAAGATATCTGGAGACACATTTGTAGTTTGGCCACATGGAGCAGCAACACTTTCCGTATTTCTGGAACTGTTTAACTAGCTCCATCGGAGCCGTCCTGAGTGGCCGAGCGGTTCTAGGCGCTACAGTCTGTAACCGCGCGACCGCTACGGTCTCAGGTGTGAATCCTGCCTCGGACATGGATGTGTGTGATGTCCTTAGGTTAGTTAGGTTTAAGTACTCCTAAGTTCTAGGGGACTGATGACCTCAGAAGTTAAATCCCATAGTGCTCAGAGCTATTTGAACCATTTAGCTCCATCCGAGCATTTGCTTCACCATGGAACTACAGAAAAATGTCAAATCTCCGTCTTCGCTACGGCGTAAGAGATCCTGCAAGAATGAGACCAACGACGACTGAAGAGAATCGCTCGTCATGACAGAAGTGCTACCCTTCCGCAAATTACCGCAGACTTCAATGCTGGGCCAACAAGTGTCAGCTTGCGAACCGTTCAACGAAACATTGTCGATGTGGGCTTTCGGAGCCGAAGGCCCACTGGTGTATCCTCGATGACTGCACGACACAAAGCTTTACGCCTCGCTGTGGCCCGTCAACACCGACATTGTGCTGTTGATGACTGCAAACATGTTGCCTCGTCGGACCACTTCCATTCCAAATTGTATCGAGTGGATGGATGTTTACGGTTATGGAGACAGCATCATGAACCCATGAACCCTGCATGCCAGCAATTGACCGTTCAAGCTGGTGGAGGCCCTGTAATGGTGTGGGGTTTGTGCAGTTGGAGTGAAACGGAAGCCCTGATACATCTACACTCCTGGAAATTGAAATAAGAACACCCTGAATTCATTGTCCCAGGAGGGGGAAACTTTATTGACACATTCCTGGGGTCAGATACATCACATGATCACACTGACAGAACCACAGGCACATAGACATAGGCAACAGAGCATGCACAATGTCGGCACTAGTACAGTGTATATCCACCTTTCGCAGCAATGCAGGCTGCTATTCTCCCATGGAGACGATCGTAGAGATGCTGGATGTAGTCCTGTGGAACGGCTTGCCATGCCATTTCCACCTGGCGCCTCAGTTGGACCAGCGTTCGTGCTGGACGTGCAGACCGCGTGAGACGACGCTTCATCCAGTCCCAAACATGCTCAATGGGGGACAGATCCGGAGATCTTGCTGGCCAGGGTAGTTGACTTACACCTTCTAGAGCACGTTGGGTGGCACGGGATACATGCGGACGTGTATTGTCCTGTTGGAACAGCAAGTTCCCTTGCCGGTCTAGGAATGGTAGAACGATGGGTTCGATGACGGTTTGGATGTCCCGTGCACTATTCAGTGACTCTCATCGCTGAAGACGACACGTCTCCATTCGTCCCTCCATTCACGCCTGTCGCGACACCACTGGAGGCGGGCTGCACGATGTTGGGGCGTGAGCGGAAGACGGCCTAACGGTGTGCGGGACCGTAGCCCAGCTTCATGGAGACGGTTGCGAATGGTCCTCGCCGATAACCCAGGAGCAACAGTGTCCCTAATTTGCTGGGAAGTGGCGGTGCGGTCCCCTACGGCACTGCATAGGATCCTACGGTCTTGGCGTGCATCCGTGCGTCGCTGCGGTCCGGTCCCAGGTCGACGGGCACGTGCACCTTCCGCCGACCACTGGCGACAACATCGATGTACTGTGGAGACCTCACGCCCAACGTGTTGAGCAATTCGGCGGTACGTCCACCCGGCCTCCCGCATGCCCACTATACGCCCTCGCTCAAAGTCCGTCAACTGCACATACGGTTCACGTCCACGCTGTCGCGGCATGCTACCAGTGTTAAAGACTGCGATGGAGCTCCGTATGCCACGGCAAACTGGCTGACACTGACGGCAGCTAGCGCCATTCGACGGCCAACACCGCGGTTCCTGGTGTGTCCGCTGTGCCGTGCGTGTGATCATTGCTTGTACAGCCCTCTCACAGTGTCTGGAGCAAGTATGGTGGGTCTGACACACCGGTGTCAATGTGTTCTTTTTTCCATTTCCAGGAGTGTATATATGACTTTGACAGGTGACACTTGTGTCCTGTCTGATCACCTGGATCCAATCGTGTCCACTGTGCATACTGACAGAACACTCTTCTGAGTTTAAACACTGTCACTGGCGACGAAACTCATCAGAGATGAATATTATTGAGCATATCTGGGATGCCTTGCAACGTGCTGTTCGAAAGAGATGTCCACCCCTCTTACTCTTATGGATTCATGGGGTCACTTGCCTCCAGCAATTGAGACATTAGTCGAGTCCATGCCACGTCTTTTTGCAGCACTTTTACGTGCTCGTGGGGGCCCTACGCGATATTATGCAGGTGTACCAGTTTCTCTGGCTCTTCAGTGTATATCTACGAGCTACGCACTGCCATCACCCAGCTAAACGCAGTGGCGTATTACGGACTGTCGTTCATTAGGCTTGAGTTATGTCGGGTGCAGCGAGCTTATCAGCGGAGCTTAGCCATCTTCGCTTTGTGTTTGTGCAAAAAGTTACTCTGATGAACAGATGCGAAATGCATTTCAACTTGCACGCAGTAAAGCTCAAGAACGGCCAGAAGAAGCGTGGTACTCAACGAGGATTGTTTTTCTACCCTATGTTGGTTGTGCGTCCTTTAGGTTAGGTTAGGTTAGGTTAGGTTAGGCTGTTCAAGAAACCTCAAATAAAATGTGCCCTACAAATCTACGTTTCTAGCATTTGTAGACTTAGAGAAAGCTTTTGACAATGTTGACTTGAATACTCTCTTTCAGATTCTGAAGGTAGTAGGGGTAAAATACTGGGAGCGAAAGGCTATTTACAATTTGTACAGAAACCAGATGTCAGTTATGAGAATTGAGGGGCATGAAAGGGAAGCAGTGGTTGGGAAAGGAGTGAGATAGGGTTGTAACCTCTCCCCGATGTTATTCAATCTGTATATTGAGCAAGCAGTAAAGGAAACAAAAGAAAAATTCGGAGTAGGAATTAAAATCCATGGAGAAGAAATAAAAACTTTGAGGTTCGCCGATGAAATTGTAATTCTGTCACAGTCAGCAAAGGACCTGGAAGAGCGGCTGAACGGAATGGACAGTGTCTTGAACATCAACAAAAGCAAAACGAGGATAATGGAATGTAGTCGAATTAACTAAAGTGATGCTGAGGGAATTAGATTAGGAAATGAGACACTTAAAGTAGCAAAGGAGTTTTGCTGTTTGGGGAGCAAAATAACTGATGATGGTCGATGTAGAGAGGATATAAAATGTAGACTGGCAATGGCAAGGAAAGCGTTTCTGAAGAGGAGAAATTTGTTAACATCGAGTATAGATTTGTCTGAAAGTATTGGTATGGAGTGTGGCCATGTATGAAAGTGAAACATGGACGATAAATAGTTTAGACAAGAAGAGAACACAAGCTTTCGAAATGTGGTGCTACAGAAGAATGCTGAAGATTAGATGGGTAGATCACATAACTAATGAGGAGCTATTGAATAGAATTGGAGAGAAGAGGAGTTCGTAGTACAACTTGACTAGAAGACGGGATCGGTTGGTAGGATATGTTCTGAGGCATCAAGGGATCACCCATTTAGTATTGGAGGGCAGCGTTGAGGGTAAAAATTGTAGAGGGAGACCGAGAGATGAATACACTAAGGAGATTCAGAAGGATGTAGGTTTCAGTAAGTACTGGGAGATGAAGAAGCTTTCACAGGATAGAGTAGTATGGAGAGCTGCATCAAACCAGTCTCTGGACTGAAGACCACAACAACACCCTCCAGCACGATTGCAAACTATTTTGGGTTCCGTTAGAGACAAATTGGGTTTAATGAGATATAAAACCCCGTGCCAGTGTGGGAAATTGTACATTGACCAGATGTGTCACACTGTTAAGAATAGATGCGTCGAACATAGACGTCACACCAGAATGGGTCAGCTAGAGAAGTCTGCTGTGGCTGAATACTGTCTCGCCACGAGAAACAGCATGAATTACGGAGAGAATAACAAAGGGAGGCCACGACGTTGGAATCACGGATTTACTTCAAACTTTGAACGCCTTTAGCGCTCCATTAAAACAACATGATGGTGCAGTACCCTGTCAATTCCGAGAAAATCGCAAGAGAAGTTTTACGCGTCTAATATGTAACTGATGTATCTGTGCGATGGCCCTGGTCGTTGGAAGTCATTGATGTCAAGCGGTCAGCTTGTTCGGTCAGAAGGTTAGCTAGAGACTGTAATAAAAAACTGAGTGAATGAGTCGATGATGCACTCGAAAGGGTGGCATGGCGTATCCTCTCAGAACAAATGCAATGAAAAATAATGAACAAAACAAACTGAGATCAACGATAATTAAATAAATAAAAATCGATTTGCGTAAGTGCATTGCAAGCGCGTCGTGAACAAAGAGGCGCTTCGGCTCAACTTATTTTTTAATCCATATTTTTTTTGATCAATGGTCACATTACTTAATTTATACAACATTGGAGAGGTAATGATGATGATGTTTGGTTTGTGGGGCGCTCAACTGCACAGTTATCAGCGCCCGTGAAAATTCCCAACCTTTTCCCACTTCAATCTCGCCACGTTCAGGAATGACGGTGAAATGATGAGGACAACACTAACACCCAGTCATCTTGAGGCAGGTGAAAATGACTGACCGCGCCGGGAATCGAACCCGGGACCTCGTGCTAGGGAAGCGAGAAAGCGACCGAGATCTCCGGACTTGGGAGGCAATGTAATGAAATAAAACACGTGCATTTTCATGAAGTTGTAGTGAATTTAATATGTTATCTATTTACTATTTGTAATTGAATTGTCAAGGACGATGATCATAATGTTTGGTTTGTGGGGTTCTCAACTGCTTGGCCATCAGCGGCCTTACAAAGCCCCAATTTCTACGCAGTTCTATTTTTTCACGCTCCAATCTAGCCTGTCACGAATGATGATGATGATGGTGATGATGAAATGATGATAACACAAACACCCAGTCCCGGGGCAGAGAACATCCCCAACCCGGCCGGGAATCGAACCCGGGACCCCGTGTTCCAGCGGCAACAACGCTAGCCAGTACACCCTGAGGTGCGGAAATCCTCAAGGACGAGGGACAGCCCAATACCTACCTCGACAAATAAAGATGCGAATGAAGTTATTCACAATCAGCAACAGAGTAAGCCACAGTGCGGCAGACCACAACAGTAATGTACAATCACACGTCGGATGTGATCCCGGCATCACACGTTTCAGGACGTCATACAGACATGGAATATTTAAACTGAATCTTCATACAAATACTTATTGCAAATACACATGTTTTTTTTTCATTGTATTATCTCTCAAACGTCATATAAATAAATAATCCGACCAGTGATGGGTAAAAGTACACTACTGGCCATTAAAATTGCTACACCAAGAAGGTGACGTGCTACAGACGCGAAATTAAACCAACAGGAAGATGATGCTGTCATATGCAAATGATTAGCTTTTCAGAGCATTCACGCAAGGTTGGCGCCGGTGGCGACACCAACACCGTGCTGACATGAGGAAAGTTTCCACAAACAGCAGTTGACCGGCGTTGCCTGGTGAAACGTTGTTGTGATGCTTCGTGTAAGGAGGAGAAATGCGTACCATCACGTTTCCGACTTTGATAAAGGTTGGATTGTGGCCTATGGCGATTGCGGCTTGTCGTATCGCGACATTGCTGCTCGCGTTGGTCGAGATCCAATGACTGCTAGCAGAATGTGGACTCGGTAGGTTCAGGAGGGTAACGCGGAACGCCGTGCTGGACCCCAACGGCCTCGCATCACTAGCAGTCGAGATGACAGGCATCTTATCCGCACGGCTGTAACGGATCGTGCAGCCACGTCTCGATCCATGAGTCAGCAGATGGGGACGTTTGCAAGACAACAACCATCTGCACGAACAGTTGGACGACGTTTGCAGCAGCACGGACTATCAGCTTGGAGACCGTGGCTGCGGTTAGCCTTGACGCTGCATCACAGACAGAAGCGCCTGCGATGGTGTACTCGACGACAAATCTGGGTGCACGAATGGCAGAACGTCATTACATCGGATGAATCTAGGTTCTGTTTACAGCATCGTGATGGTCGCATCCGTGTTTGGCGACATCGCAGTGAACGCACATTGGAAACGTGTATTCGTCATCCCCATACTGGCGTATCACCCAGCGTGATGGTATGGGGCGCCATCGGTTACACGTCTCGGTCACCTCTTGTTCGCATTGACGGCACTTTGAACAGTGGACGTTCCATTTCAGATGTGTTACGACCTGTGGCTCAAGCAACCCTGCGAATCCCTACATTTCATCAGGATAATGCTCGACCGCAGTTTGCAGGTTCTGCACGGGCCTTTCTGGATACAAAAAATGTTCAACTGCTGCCCTGGCCAGCACATTCTCCAGATCTCTCTCCAATTGAAAACGTCTGGTCAATGGTGGCCGAGCAATTGGCTCGTCACAATACGCCAGTCACTACTCTTGATGAACTGTGGTTTCGTATTGAAGCTGCATGGGCAGCTGTACATGTGCACGCCATCCGAGCTATGTTTGACGCAATGCCCAGGCGTATCGAGGCCGTTATTACGGCCAGAGGTGGTTGTTCTGGGTACCCGATTTCTCAGGATCTATGCATCAAAATTGCGTGAAAATGTAATCATATTTCAGTTCTAGTATAATATATTTGTCCAATAAATTCCCGTTTATCATCTGCATTTCTTCTTCGTGTAGCAATTTTAATGGCCAGTAGTGTAGATTAATAGTTAAGTTTGATCGGGAGTCGTACCGTCGCCTCCTACACGTAAGTCTTACGCAGCTCCGACGCTAACCACTTGACCTCCATGAACTCGAACGTCTGGCACTGGCGCACAGATATGTAAGGCACACTACAGACACGTAAAACTTCTGTTGCGATTTTCTCGGAATTGCCGGACGAGTGCACCTTACTACCTGCACCTTAAGTTGTCTTAATGGTCTACTAAAGGAGAACAAAGTCTGAAGTATATCTGTCAGTCCAGCGTCGTGGCCTCCACTTGTAAGGTCCATTCTTGCGCTTCTATGTTATGGGATTCCATCATTAAAGAAGCAGTCGAAATACCTATAAGTAACGATATGATCAACAGAGACACGGGATTTCAGCTCAGCAAGGCATGGAGACCAGCACTGGCGGTATTAAGGCATCATCGGCCGCAGACGAACGAATCCGAGTCAACAGAGACGGAGAATCGAAGTCCGCACACTTAAACTGGGCGCCAACACACTGCCCGCGGGCGCGTTTATTTGCGGGCAGTGGATGTCATCGCGCTCTGTGATTCGTCTACGATGACGTTATAGCCTCAAACCTTGGCGCCTGAGCTTTTCTAGTGAGTCAGCGTGTATATTGGCGAGCCACTGCAGCAACAAGTCAGTAAGAACCCGAAGATGACGGGCAGCTGTCTCGTTGAAATACGAGGGCCGTTTGAAAAGTCCGTGCAAAAATAGAAACTACTTACGTGTTTTGGGTAAACCTTTTTTATTTTTCCATGTAGTCTCCTTTTAGACTTATACACTTCGTCCAACGCTGTTCTAACTTGTTGATCCCTTCCGATTAATAGGAATTGTCCAAGTCTGCAAAATAGCTATTATTTGCTACAATCACCTCCTCGTCTGAATAAAATCTTTGTCCCGCCAACCATTTCTTCAAATTGGGGAACAAATAGTAGTCCGAGGGATCCATGTCTGGACAACAGGAGGGATGTGAAACGAGTTGGAATCCTATTTCCATTAATTTTGCGACTACAACTGCTGAGGTGTGTGCTGGTGCATTGTCGTGATGGAAAAGTACTTTTTTTGCGATCCAATTGCCGGCGTTTTTCTTGCAGCTCGGTTTTAAGACGGTCCAATAAGGATGAATAATATACACTTGTAATAGTTTTACCCTTTTCCAGATAGTCGATGAGGATTATCCGTTGCGAATGCCAAAAGACAGTCGCCATAACCTTTCCGGCCGAAGGAATGGTCTTTTTGGTGCAGATTCTCTCTTGGTAACCCATTGTTTAGATTGTTGTTTGGTCTCAGGTGTATAGTAATGTATCCATGTTTCATAAACAGTGACGAAACGACGCTTAAAGTCCTGCGGATTGTTCCTCAACAGCTGCAAACCATCCTTGCAACACTTCACACGGTTCCGTTTTTGGTCAAGCGCGAGCAATTGCGGAGCCCATCTTGATACATTCCACTGACAGATGATCGAAGAGTTTTAGAGCCGAGTATGTCTCTCCTTTCTGAGGAAAGTGCAGAGCTTTTCTCCTTTTAGTCTCGGACCTATGAACATCTCTATTGCTCTCTGCTAAGATATTGCAACAGATCTTCATAACAAATTTCATGAATGAATAAATGTATTGCAATGCTGTGGTAAGTATTGCCAACTGATGACTGCAAGATGTAGGTGTCTGAACTCCACATATAATTCTAATTACTTTCTACTGTGCAATAAATACCTTTGGCTAAGAATACTATCCTGCAGGACAGCAGCGTATCAGTACATTAACTTACTGACTTCTATGTCCCAAAATTTGGCAATAATTCTTATGCTCAAACACTGGAACCTAAATGTTTTATCTGGTCTCCTATGTGGATTTTTCAGTTACGCTTTCATCAAAATGGACATTCACGAACTTAGAACTTTCTACCCTATTCATTATTTTTTGTTGGTAAACTGCATTCATAGTAGGTGGTGTTTTTTCACAATACAAATGTGTACTACCTGTGGTTTTTTTTTCAAAGTTTAAGGCCAGTTAATGAGATTGAAAGAAAAACCATTAATTACTGTTTTGACCATGGATGTTTCTTTGATCTTCTTAACAATAACACTTGCATCATCTAAACAAAGGGCTAACCTTGTCTCCTGATTGAAATAAAATGGTTGATCATTAACATAGATCATGAACCAAGAAGATTCAATCCTATGGAAACCTCATTGCAGTTTCTCATTATAAAGGTGATAATGTTCGTATTGCCCATATACAAAACTCAAAGAAGGGAAAGAGATTAAAAATATAAGAAAAAGGCAAAATGAGACAATAAAAAATGATTCAAGAGATTGGAAGAAAAGGAGAGAAAGATTGGTTAAAAAGAGGAAGAAAGCAGAAAGAAAATGGCAGTGAGACAGAAAAAACGTGAAAAACAGAGATAAACTGGAAACTTTAGAGATTTCAACAGGAAACAGAGAGACATTTAAGTAGGAATTCAAGCAGACTGAAAGAAGAACATGGTATGGAACAGAGGGGGTGGGAAGAGAGAGAAATATTGGCAAGAAAAACAGAAGAGACTGGAGGAAAAAGAGAATGATACTGGAAAACAGAGATGAGCAAAAAAAAGGACACAGTACAAAAAAGAGGAAGGAGCTTGAAAGTAGAATTGAAATGCATTTAAATAAAAGGGGAGAGAATTTCAAAGACAAAATAGAGCTTTAAAGAAATTGGGAATGTGCCTGAAAGAAAAAGTGAGATTGATGAAAAGAAAATGAGATGAAAGAAAGGAGTGACCTTGAAAGAAAAAACGACAAAGACTGAAAAAGAAGACAGTGAAAATATAGAAGAGACACTAAACAGAAAGGAGAAAGAGACTGAGTGAATGAAATCCACAGACTGAAAAAGCAAATAGACTGAAAGGAAGAACGAGACAGAAATAAGGAGACAGACTGAATAAAGCAAAAGTAGACAGGCTGAAGGAAAAGGGAAATAGAAATAAGTGAAATATACTGCAAGAAAAATTAAGAGAGATTGAAAGAAATGGAAAGAGTGACTGAAAGAAAAAAAGGGGAATGAAACTGAAAGCAATGTAGGGGTATTTGAAGTAAAAGAGGAGAGAGAAATGTAGATATATTGAATGGATAGGGGTGAGAGGATGTAAAAGGGAAAGACTATGACAGAAAAGGGAATGAGATTGAATAAAATAGAAATATTGGAAAGAAAAGAGAGATAAAAGGCTACAGATTGAAAGAAAGGTAGAGACAGTAGAGAGACTGAACGATAGAGACAGAGAGATAGAGAGAGAGAGAGAGAGGGGGGGGGGGAGGTAAGGAGATTTGTAGAGGCAGAAGAAGAGTAAGAAATAGAAAGACAGGATGCAGATTGAACAATGGAGAAAGTAAGTGTGTGTGTGTGTGTGTGTGTGTGTGTGTGTGTGTGTGTGTGTGTGAGAGAGAGGGGGGGGGGGTAAGGAGAGAAAGAGGGAGAGGTGTAGAGGCAGAAGAAAAGTGATGAATGAGACGAAGGTATCAGTTATTTTTGTTTGGAAGTGTCTCCAGAGATCACACACGTTGTTGAAGTAATGGCAGGTTACTGTTTGCTGGCCTTCCGCTGTCGACTTCAGCCCCACAGCCGGTACGGAATCTGGTCAGGTAATTGTGGCGGAAATTGCGAGAGTCAGAGGCAAGGCGACACCGCAGCAGCCGTCACCCGCCCAGTTTTTAATTACGGAACCCGGTGCAGCAGAGCGTTTTAATTAGCGCAGTGTAATCAGTCAGGTGGAGGGGGCGACTTAAAGTGACGGGCAGCTAATTAAGTCCACTTGACAGAGTACACATTTCGCGAGCAGCGAAATGCCAGCCGCCGAAAAGTGCGACACGTTCTGTAACTGGACGAGATAACATCAGGACACGCGAAATGTGGAACAGGTAGGGGCTCTACGTGAAGACTTAATAAAAACCAGAGCCCAGTGCAAAGTTCTTAATTAGCAGGCACGGTCTGGAGTGAAATGGAAGAGGAAAGCGTTTTAAGTGAAGGCTGGCCAGTAAAGTTGTAACAACATGAAGGCGACATTTAAAAAAAGTCAAATTGTCATGAAATGTACTACACGATTTGATATGTAAGGGATTAGTATTTCAGCTCAACCGCATGAGGCAGGTAGGACTAAAATTATCTACATCCATATACTATATGAAGACAAGTCGTTACCGAACATAGTTACCAAAAAACTCAACAAGTACACCACCGATTTATTTCAAATGTTAGCACTATTCTCCGATGAACATACAGATTGACACAGGCTACATATTTTAATGTGTATAATATAGAAATATATATCTAATATATAAAGGGGAAACGTTGCTACCGAAAGTGTTGAAAAGTACTTGACTGTTTATCATCTAAATTTTACACGGTATCCAATGAACATTCGAATGGATATAAATTATACACTTTTCAATATGTGTATAAATTGCGAGAGAAACGTTGTCACCAAAAAATCTAGAACCTTCTTTGAGAATTTACAATTAACTTTTACGTAATACAGTAATCAATATCTGGACAGAGATAGGCTATTCATTTTAAATATATTATATACATAAACATATGTGTAACATGTAGAAATCTTGAAAGTTCCTGAGTGACTAACTTGAAATTTCTACATGACACACTAATGAAAATTCAGACAGACATGGGCTATATATTTGTTTGTTATGTATAATATGTGAATATATATGTAGTATATAAAGGGGAAACGTTTTATCAAATATTTGAGAAGTTACTGACTGATATACTTCAGATTTTTGCACGATACTTTAAAGAACAATGAGATGTAAGTAGAAAATATATATATATATATATATATATATATATATATATATATATATGTGTGTGTGTGTGTGTGTGTGTGTGTGTGTGTGTGTGTGTGTGTGTTGTGTGTGTGTGTGTGTGTGTGTGTGTGTGCGCACATAACAATGTGCTTTTTCGTTTTCTTCATTGCCATCTGTTTTACATAGTAAAGTAAATGAGCATTTATGGCTTATTAGCTTATAATTAGACTACTACTGTGGAATGTAAACTATCTGAAAACTTTGTAATTCTACACTTTCAGAGATTAAAACCGTGCGAAGTACTGTCATTGAAGCTACTGTCCTTACATACGCAGGAGTTGGAGAGGTGTCCAATGATCACAACCAGTGTACTCAATAATGTAAGTTTGGTTCACAATGACAAGAAACTAGGCTCACTGACAAAGAGAGGTGTAAGAGGAGAAATGGGGGAGGGGTAATTGACATAGAGAGGGGATAGGATTAGATGGGCTGAGAGAGGAGGGAGTAGGTGATGTACAGAGGATGGACAACGAGATAGACAAAGACATCGGGCCAGGAGTTAAGGATATATATATATATATAATTCCCATACATATTTAGTAAGTGGCAGGTTCTATAGCTCTGTATCGGAAGGTAATGCAGCAGGTTACTTGTTCAGAAACCCTATTGGTTGACTTTGAGAGTATCACATTATGTCTCGTGTACGTAGGGCGAACTTCTACCGGCATAGGTCACAATTACACACTGGAAAGATTGTGGCTTATACAGACGGTGGTTTTTGGGTCCACGATATCACTGCTTGTGTTGGTCATGGTGCCATGACTATCATGCGAATGTGGTTTTGGGGACCCATATAAGTTGTCAACAGCACCATGCGACTAGCACGCAAGAGCATAGACACATCGTTCTCTTCGTCATAAGTTCCAAACAGCTACATCACATACGTTCAGTCCCAAATGGGCTTGTCCGCATCAAAGCAAATATCCAGACAGACAGTGAGATAAGGTGTGGAGCACCACAGACTAACAGCTCATCGGCCATTGCTGCAGCCTCCCTTGACAAAGCAGCTGATAGAGACGAACCAGCAGTGGTGGGCCCACCGACAACGGTAGACGGAGGAGTGCCACAGTGTCATTTGCTTTAGACGAGTCCTGGTTCTGCATACACTTTCACCATGGACGTCTACAGACGTTAAAGTAACCTCTGGCGTCCCACAGGGGAGTGTTATGGGACCATTGCTTTTCACAATATATATAAATGACCTAGTAGATAGTGTCAGAAGTTCCATGCGGCTTTTCGCGGATGATGCTGTAGTATACAGAGAAGTTGCAGCATTAGAAAATTGTAGCGAAATGCAGGAAGATCTGCAGCGGATAGGCACTTGGTGCAGGGAGTGGCAACTGACCCTTAACATAGACAAATGTAATGTATTGCGAATACATAGAAAGAAGGATCCTTTATTGTATGATTATATGATAGCGGAACAAACACTGGTAGCAGTTACTTCTGTAAAATATCTGGGAGTATGCGTGCGGAACGATTTGAAGTGGAATGATCATATAAAATTAATTGTTGGTAAGGCGGGTACCAGGTTGAGATTCATTGGGAGAGTCCATAGAAAATGTAGTCCATCAACAAAGGAGGTGGCCTACAAAACACTCGTTCAACCTATACTTGAGTATTGCTCATCAGTGTGGGATCCGCACCAGATCGGGTTGACGGAGGAGATAGAGAAGATCCAAAGAAGAGCGGCGCGTTTCGTCACAGGGTTATTTGGTAACCGTGATAGCGTTACGGAGATGTTTAACAAACTCGAGTGGCAGACTCTGCAAGAGAGGCGCTCTGCATCGCGGTGTAGCTTGCTCGCCAGGTTTCGAGAGGGTGCGTTTCTGGATGAGGTATCGAATATATTGCTTCCCCCTACTTATACCTCCCGACGAGATCACGAATGTAAAATTAGAGAGATTAGAGCGCGCACAGAGGCTTTCAGACAGTCGTTCTTCCCGCGAACCATACGCGACTGGAACAGGAAAGGGAGGTAATGACAGTGGCACGTAAAGTGCCCTCCGCCACACACCGTTGGATGGCTTGCGGAGTATAAATGTAGATGTAGATCTGTGTCTGGAAGACAGTAAACGTTGCCAGACTGCATTCGTAATCGTCTTTTGGGCCCAGTACCTGGCATGACTGTGTGGGACACTGGTTACACAACATGACAACCTGAGGTTCGCACAGCTGGTAATGTGGACTACATTTCTGAGTCTTGTTACAGCCAGTGGCTGTGCCCTGTCTTCAACGTTACCGTTCAACAAGATAATGAAAGACTACATGTTGCACGTTCTGTCCTGACGTACCTCGACACAGCTGGACTGTCGCCTTGGTCAACACGTTCTCCAGATTTTCCGCACATTGCAGGCATCTGGCCGTAGGTTACCGAAAGACAGGCGCGCCACTACTCACTCATGAGCCACTACGACTGATGAACCTTTGCATAATATTGGAGCAGCATGGAATGACGAACCTCTTTCTCTCATCCAGGCTCAGTTTGTCTCGATGCCCACGCTTCTAGACGCAGAAGCTCTTCGGACTAAATTTTGTGCCCTACGGTTCAAATGGCTGTAAGCACTAACATCTGAGGTCATCAGTCCCCTAGACTTAGAACTACTTAAATCTAACTAACCTAAGGACATCACACACATCCATGCCCGAGGCAGGATTCGAACCTGTGACCGTAGCAGTCGCGTGGTTCCGGGTGTGCCCTACATACGCTTTATTTAGCTACAAGATTACCTGTGCGTTCTTCTTTCTTCAAAGTAAGTAAAATTTCTTTATTTGCTGTCCTCCCTAGTGGTGCAGTTTTAAGGCCACCAGAAATAGGGGATCATTGCAACGTTCTCGGTGATCAGTCAAGATCAGAAGTGAAAATAATGTCTGCAGTGCGTCAACGCAGGATGATGGGATAGATACAAATCACTATATACACTCCTGGAAATGGGAAAAAGAACACATTGACACCGGTGTGTCAGACCCACCATACTTGCTCCGGACACTGCGAGAGGGCTGTACAAGCAATGATCACACGCACGGCACAGCGGACACACCAGGAACCGCGGTGTTGGCCTTCGAATGGCGCTAGCTGCGCAGCATTTGTGCACCGCCGCCGTCAGTGTCAGCCAGTTTGCCGTGGCATACGGAGCTCCATCGCAGTCTTTAACACTACTGGTAGCATGCCGCGACAGCGTGGACGTGAACCGTATGTGCAGTTGACGGACTTTGAGCGAGGGCGTATAGTGGCCATGCGGGAGGCCGGGTGGACGTACCGCCGAATTGCTCAACACGTGGGGCGTGAGGTCTCCACAGTACATCGATGTTGTCGCCAGTGGTCGGCGGAAGGTGCACGTGCCCGTCGACCTGCGACCGGACCGCAGCGACGCACGGATGCACGCCAAGACCGTAGGATCCAACGCAGTGCCGTAGGGTACCGCACCGCCACTTCCCAGCAAATTAGGGACACTGTTGCTCCTGGGGTATCGGCGAGGACCATTCGCAACCGTCTCCATGAAGCTGGGCTACGGTCCCGCACACCGTTAGGCCGTCTTCCGCTCACGCCCCAACATCGTGCAGCCCGCCTCCAGTGGTGTCGCGACAGGCGTGAATGGAGGGACGAATGGAGACGTGTCGTCTTCAGCGATGAGAGTCGCTTCTGCCTTGGTGCCAATGATGGTCGTATGCGTGTTTGGCGCCGTGCAGGTGAGCGCCACAATCAGGACTGCATACGACCGAGGCACACAGGGCCAACACCCGGCATCATGGTGTGGGGAGCGATCTCCTACACTGGCCGTACACCACTGGTGATCGTCGAGGGGACACTGAATAGTGCACGGTACATCAAAACCGTCATCGAACCCATCGTTCTACCATTCCTAGACCGGCAAGGGAACTTGCTGTTCCAACAGGACAATGCACATCCGCATGTATCCCGTGCCACCCAACGGGCTCTAGAAGGTGTAAGTCAACTACCCTGGCCAGCAAGATCTCCGGATCTGTCCCCCATTGAGCATGTTTGGGACTGGATGAAGCGTCGTCTCACGCGGTCTGCACGTCCAGCACGAACGCTGGTCCAACTGAGGCGCCAGGTGGAAATGGCATGGCAAGCCGTTCCACAGGACTACATCCAGCATCTCTACGATCGTCTCCATGGGAGAATAGCAGCCTGCATTGCTGCGAAAGGTGGATATACACTGTACTAGTGCCGACATTGTGCATGCTCTGTTGCCTGTGTCTATGTGCCTGTGGTTCTGTCAGTGTGATCATGTGATGTATCTGACCCCAGGAATGTGTCAATAAAGTTTCCCCTTCCTGGGACAATGAATTCATGGTGTTCTTATTTCAATTTCCAGGAGTGTATATCCAAGCTTAAAAGCTATTGTGAAGTGCATGCTTTCGACTGTGTCAGTCACTAGGACTTCTTAACATTTCATCGGCGTATGGAGGGCAGGAGAAATGATTCCTCAGGTGACGCTGGGATCACTGTACTCAGTTTTATCGTGCCCTTGGGATCCCTATGGAACCCATAGTTCTCTGTGTTAAGAACCAGGGCTGGCAATATGAGTGCAAGCCCAGGTGTTTCAGTACCGGTGTATCACTATCGAGGCGATACTGGGAAATGTGATATTAGTCACAGACTAATTTTCAACGTATACGGCGTCTACTCGCACCCATTCAGAAAGTCCAATGAACTGTGGCAACAGGGGACGTGCTGTAGCTGTACCATCCTGATCCATGTGACTGTGTCAGCCGTCTAATTCCCACGGACGAGTCCTGGGTGCATCACTACGACCCCGAATCAGAGGAGCAAAGCAAGCAGTGGAAGCGTGTGGATTCAACACCGCTGACAAAACAGGGACATTCAGCTGGCAGCTGTTGGCTCAGTGGTTTTTGGGACTTCCAGAGTCTGGCGCTAACATATAATGCTCCCACAGCAGGATACTGCAGCCGGCCACTGTGGCCGAGAGGTTCTGGGCGATTCAGTCCGGAACCACGCTGGTGCTACGGTGGTAGGTTCGAATCCCGCCTCGGGAATGGATGTGTGTGATGTCCTTAGGATAGTAAGGTTTAAGTAGTTCTAAGTCTACGGGGATGATGACCTCAGATGTTAAGTCCCATAGTGCTGAGAGCCATTTGCACCATATTTGAGGATACTACAGAAACCCCCATAACAAGGTTGAGGGAGGCTGTAAACACTAAGGGCCCCCGGGAATCTGTCCGAGGGAGTGGTACTGCTCCACAACCAAGCTGTGTCTCATCTTGGTCAGCTCAGAGGCACGCATGCTCACTCTTACGACTGGCCAACTTTGTCTCCACTGCACTGCACTCTCCTGGCATTCTACCTAGTGGCTTCTTCCTTTGCTACATCCACATCTGCATACATACTCTGGAAGCCACTGTATGGTGTATGGCAGAGAGTACATCCTACCACTTTTTTTTTAATTTTTTTTTTTGGTCATCAGTCTACTGACTGGTTTGATGCGGCCCGCCACGAATTCCTTTCCTGTGCTAACCTCTTCATCTCAGAGTAGCACTTGCAACCTACGTCCTCAATTATTGGCTTGACGTATTCCAATCTCTGTCTTCCTCTACAGTTTTTGCCCTCTACAGCTCCCTCTAGCACCATGGAAGTCATTCCCTCATGTCTTAGCAGATGTCCTATCATCCTGTCCCTTCTCCTTATCAGTGTTTTCCACACATTCCTTTCCTCTCCGTTTCTGCGTAGAACGTCCTCATTCCTTACCTTATCAGTCCACCTAATTTTCAACATTCGTCTATAGCATCACATCTCAAATGCTTCGATTCTCTTCTGTTCCGGTTTTCCCACAGTCCGTGTTTCACTACCATACAATGCTGTACTCCAGACGTACATCCTCAGAAATTTCTTCCTCAAATTAAGGCCGGTATTTGATATTGGTAGACTTCTCTTGGCCAGAAATGCCTTTTTTCCCATAGCGAGTCTGCTTTGATGTCCTCCTTGCTCCGTCCGTCATTGGTTATTTTACTGCCTAGGTAGCAGGATTCCTTAACTTCATTGACTTCGTGACCATCAATCCTGATGTTAACTTTCTCGCTGTTCTCATTTCTACTACTTCCATTACCTTCGTCTTTCTCCGATTTACTCTCAAACCATACTGTGTACTCATTAGACTGTTCATTCCGTTCAGCATATCATTTAATTCTTCTTCACTTTCACTCAGGATAGCAACGTCATCAGCGAATCGTATCATTGATATCCTTTCACCTTGTATTTTAATTCCACTCCTGAACCTTTGTTTTATTTCCATCATTGCTTCCTCGATGTACAGATTGAAGAGTAGGCGCGAAAGGCTACAGCCTTGTCTTACACCCTTCTTAATACGAGCACTTCGTTCTTGATCGTCCACTCTTATTATTCCCTCTTGGTTGTTGTACATATTGTATATGACCCGTCTCTCCCTATAGCTCACCCCTACTTTTTCAGAATCTCGAACAGTTTGCACGATTTTATATTGTCGAACGCTTTTTCCAAGTCGACATGGCTGCAGGAAAAATGTGAAGACATCGAAAAAGATATGAATGTCGGAAGGACATACAGGAAAGTGAAAACAACCTTTGGTGACATTAAAAGCAGCGGTGGTAACATTAAGAGTCCAACGGGAATTCCACTGTTAAATGCAGAGGAGAGAGCAGGTAGGTAGAAAGAATACATTGAAAGCCTCTATGAGGGTGAAGATTTGTCTGATGTGATAGAAGAAGAAACAGGAGTCGATTTAGAAGAGATAGGGGATCCAGTACTAGAATCGGAATTTAAAAGAGCTTTGGAGGACTTACCGTCAAATAAGGCAGAAGGGATAGATAACATTCCATCAGAATTTCTAAAATCATTGGGGGAAGTGGCAACAAAACGACTATTCACGTTGGTGTGTAGAATATATGAGTCTGGCGATATACCATCTGACTTTCGGAAAAGCATCATCCACACAATTCCGAAGACGGCAAGAGCTGACAAGTGCGAGAATTATCGCACAATCAGCTCAACACCTCATGCACCGAAGCTGCTTACAAGAATAATATACAGAAGAATGGAAAAGAAAATTGAGAAAGCTAGGTGACGATCAGTATGGCTTTAGGAAAAGTAAAGGGACGAGAGAGGCAATTCTGACGTTACGGCTAATAATGGAAGCAAGGCGAAAGAAAATCCTACCACTACTAGCCATATCCTTTCCTCTGCCACTCGGAAACGACTCTCTAAATGTCTCCATATTTTATCTGCGTCAAATTTACGTTCGCGGCAGTAGGATCGTCCTATAGTTAGCTTCAAGTGCCGGTTCTCTAAATTTTCTAGCTAGTGTTTCGCGGAAAGAACGTCGCCTTCCTTGCAGAAGTTCCTATTTGAGTTCCCTAACAATCTCCGTAGTACTAGCATGTCGATCGAAACTGGTAATATATCTAGCAGCCCTTTAATCCGACCAGGTACGCACCACAAATACTTGACCAGTATTCAAGAATATCCCTACCGCCAGCCCTCAGTGTAATGAGACTACTACTTCCTGCCACCTATACTCGCTTGAAACAATCAAAGACAAAGAGTGGACATGATGAAAGCTCAAAAAGTAGTAAGACTGCTTCATACGGTGAAAGTAAAATTATGTTCTACTACAATTCCAAAAGAACAATTTCAAATATTTACCGAAAATTGAAAAGAAGAGTAATATCGTCATCGATACTGACAAATGGTATCGATATATTTATGTAAAAGTCGTGACATAAATCGCTACACTATAGTAGAGCTACCAATATATCGATGTTTTATCGACAGCCATAGCTTGAACTTGTTTGAGGTTTCGACGTGACGCTACCGAATGACACACAATATAAATACTTAATATGCTTCAGATGGCTCTGAGCACTATGGGGCTTAACATCTGAGGTCATCAGACCCGTAGACTTAGAACTGCTTAAACCTAACTAACCTAAGGACATCACACACATCCAAGCCCCAGGCAGGATTCGAACCTGCGACCGTAGCAATCGCGCAGTTCCGCACTGAAGCGCCTAGAACCGCTCGGCCACAACGGCAGGCAATACTTAAGAGAGAGTAACTCTGAACAGTCGTTATAAGGTTAATTTCAGGCTATGAAGTGTCAGATGTTTACGTAGATAAGAACCTCAATATTCAGTTATAAATACTTTGTCTGTGCCTCGATAAAGTTAGGATCATACAATCGAAGCACCGCTGGAGAGGGAAGTGACACTGGCTTACAGACTATCCACCATATTATTCAATATGTACACTGAACAGGCAGTAAAGGAAATCAAGGGTGAATTTGAAGAAGAGTATTACAATTCAAGGAGCAGATATAAAATCTTTGAGATTTGCCAATGACAACGTAATTTTGACCAACGAGGTAAAGGACTCGGAGGAGGAGCCAAATAGTTAGTGTGTTTAACAAAGGTTAATACGTAGACGTTTACAAAATATGAACATGGCTAATGGAATATAGTCGAATTAAATCCAGGCATGATGAAGGAATTAGATTAGGGAACGAGATAGCAATACTATTATATGAGTTCTGATATCTGGTGACTAAAGTAACTGGCGATGGCTAAAGCAGAGACGGTATAAAATACAGACGGCCACAGCAAGAAAAGCGTTTCTGCAAAAGAAATATTTGTTAGCATTGAATATAGCCGG
Organism: Schistocerca cancellata; assembly: GCF_023864275.1. NCBI lineage: Eukaryota > Metazoa > Arthropoda > Insecta > Orthoptera > Acrididae > Schistocerca > Schistocerca cancellata. The sequence goes on along the minus strand of NC_064636.1, from coordinate 112,634,872 downwards.
CCTCTGTGCCGGAGCGGTTCTAGGCGGCTGTTATGGTCGCAGGTTTGAATCCTGCCTCGGGCATGGATGTGTGTGATGTCCTTAGTTAGGTTTAAGTAGTTCTAAGTCTAGGGGACTGATGACCTCCGATATGAAGTCCCATAGTGCTTAGAGCCATTTGAACCATTTTAGCACTGAGTATCATTTTTAAATGTCTTTCCCGAAAGTATTTGTTCGGAATGTAGCGTTGTATGGAGGAGAAATACGGACGATAAATAATCCAGACATGAAGAGAATAAAAGCTTTTGGAATGTGATCGTATAAAAGAACAGTGAAGATTAGATGATAGATCGAAAAACTGATGAGATGCAACAGCATCAAATTGGGCGAAAAAGAAATTTATGGTACAACTCGAATGAAAGAAGGGTTCATTTGATAGGAGGATTAATGCAGAGCAACTGCATTAAATCGGAGGAAAAAGAAATTTATGGCAGAACTTGACTGGAAGAAGGGTTCGATCGATAGGGGGATTAATGTGGAGGAACTGCATCAAATTCGGGGGGGGGGGGGGGGGGGGGAGGGAAGAAATTTATGGCGCAACTTCACTGAAAGAAGGGTTCGTCTGATAGGAGTATTAATGTGGATGAACTATATGAAATTGGGGGGTGGGGGTTGGGAAGGAATTTATTGCGCTACTTGACTGATAGAAGGTTTTGTTTCATAGGGTTGTTCCTCAGACATAAAGGGATCACTTATGTAGTGTTCGATTTGAGCGTGGAAAGTAAAAATTGTAGGGGAAGACCACGAGATGAATACTGTGAGTAGGTTGAAATGGACGTGTGTTGCAGTAGTCCTCTGGATATGATGAGACTTATAGATGATGGACTAGCGTGCAGAGACGCATTATATCAGTCTGCGAACTAAAGACCTCAGCAACAAGATATAATATACTACTGGTCGATAAGGGGGGTGCTACGGAAGTAGTGAGCAACATGTTTGGAAAGTGTTGCCAGATAGCCGAAGCGGTTAAGGTGACAGCTTGAGTAAAGTGGGAAATGTGAATCTGAACCCCTGTCCAACACAAATTTTCACTTGCCACCACTGAATTAATTCAGTGGCCTCACATGCCGTTGATGTCCGTATTTCCCTTTCATCAAGAAATAAATTCCTGCTTGAAATATTTTCTAGAGTCAATTTCATGGAGTAAGAACTTATAACATGCAGTCGCAGTGACAAACAAAGACATCTTAGATATAACACGTCACAAAAAAAAACGTCGCGGATTCTTCAATGAAACTGTTTCAGTCTTACTGACAACAGTAATCATATAACAAAAACCCGGAAGCAAAACCTCACACTCAGATTATCTGAGCATACCGTTGGAGAGGTTGGTGGCTACATCATTTTGCTAGACTCCGTAACAGTCGAAACGAAACAATATTTACAGCCGTCCCTGGGCATTTCACCCTGAACGTTCTCCGTCAAAATTGCGTGTCACTGTCTTATGCGAGATAAATCACACAACATGATTCCAGGTGGTACGTTTCTGTGGGACCAAACTGCTGAGTTCATCGGTTCCTAGGCTCGCACTTTGCTTAATCTTACTTACGCTAAGGACAACACACACACCCATGCCTGAGGGAGGACTCGAACCTCCAACCCGGGGAGCCGCGCGAACCGTGGCAAGGCGCTCAAGACCGCGCGGCTAAACCGCCCGGCAACATGATTCGAATTATTGTCATTATGTCGCAATATTACTGGACATTGCCAGTAATGAGGTATCGTATTTCAAACCGAACGCTCTTCACATGCATTGGTCATTGTTAATCAGAGGTATGACGCTGCAAGAGAGTTAGCAAAGTGCATGACTACTATAAATGATGAATTCGTTTCCAAAGCTCTGTATTTTGCATGGTATTACATACACAAATATGATTTAAGCATGAATAGAACCATAAACTCACCAAGTGTACATTTTATACTCCAAAACCAGAACAGATGTCCAAGTGGTAGACAGGTTTGTGCGATACCTGATGTATGTTAAGTACCTAATGTAGCAACATAACAGCGCCAGTGATGGGTTTTCTCAGCTGTTGAAGTGTTCTTGACAGTGAGGTTACGTATCACCATAGGAAAAAGTGAAATTGCGTTAGGCCAAGCGCTCTGGGTGCCCAAGGGAACAGAGCCGCGTCGTATTCTCCTCTACGCCCAGTCCAACGATGAGGATTTCCTCGTTTAAGTAGCGACCGAAACATCGATGTTCCAATGAGGGGGTGCCCCGTCTTCTTGGAAGATAAAAATCTCGGAATCAGCAGTCAGTTATGGAAATAGCCGCAACTGCTGCATATCGAGCTAAGAGGTATGAGGTGTCAGGTCAGAGGGGTGTTCTGAACACAATTTCGATACAAAGCAGCTCAATAGGCTGTGGAGTGGAAGGGGTAGGCTAGCAATAGAACAGTGCATCGCCATTGACTAGACACTCATTTATTGAACACATAAGTCAGGTATTACCCAAAAGGAGCAATTAGTACAAATTACAAAATACTATTCTTTTCCTATAAGTCACTCAAACATTTAAGCAGGCAAATAGCAATCATTTAACTGAAAGCCTTTGAAGAAAGCAAGACTAGAAAATTTGAATGACGAGTTAAAATCATATTTAAATAGGCTCTGACCGAGCACATATTTTAAAACGAAATACTTCCTTTAAGGAACCTGCGATGAAAAATAATTACATGATCCTCAAAAACCATATTACATCTAAGACATTTAAGATTAAACAGTAATATATAACATCAGAGAGCTGCAGTCCCAAGTTTTAAGCAGCAAGTTTCAGATGGACTGCACTGCAACAGTACAATACAAGTCCCTCATAGGATCTCCCCACACAGGGAGTTATTGCCGCAATCGACAAAATATCAACATCATTCCATGTACAGACCTAAAACAAACTAAAAGCTCTCTTAAGTTTGGTGCAGTTGATTCCCTTTCAACGTAACATACATCGCAAGTCTAGCTCTAAGACGGCACCGACACCCCGCAATTTAGCACGCGGAAAACTACAGCGATACACCCATCACGTATCCTCACACAATCCAAGAACAGAGAGCCGGCTCCCCAATAGCGGAACATTTAACCACGCGCAGCGTGCGGGTTTGCGGGATGCTGGTCTCGCCCTTAACCTCAACACCAGTTCAAATACTAGTCAGCCTGCAGTCTTGAACCACCATACACATTCCTTCAGTTACTGCATAGAAAGCCAATGTGATAGGCAAACAGACCAGCATATGATAAAAGCTTCAGCAATTTCCTTACTAGACAACCCTCATGAATAGTAGCCTTAATTTAATTATTATTTTTTTAAACGTCAGCACACCCACGATCAAAAGACAAACAACGCCAATCATAAGGACAGTAGCACATAAGCGAGTAGCAATGGTAACTTCTCCTTAGATTGGCTACAAATCAGCGCGTGATTTAACACACCAGAGAACAGTCTTTACAACATAACCATCAATACAATAGCAAATTACTCACACGTCTACTCCCCCACGATTTCGATTCGCAAAGCCATAGGCAAAACGTGGAGAACGTATCACTTAGACCAACATAATGCTGCTCCCTCAGTTACCCCAAATAACTGACTCCCTTAGTTGCACAGCAAAGAACCGGACCTAATGAAACCACCACAGTTTTCGCCTCTAAATTGTCACAGTACAAGTGAAACTCAATCACGAATGTAATTTTACATCATTTCCCGTATAGTCAATACCAGCGCCTGATTCTCACCCGTTTATAACGGCAGGCAGCAAAATCGTACGGAAAAGAGCGTAGACACAAGCTCTTACCAAGTCTCTTCTCCGAAAGCAGCCACCGCAACCCTCGGGAACCACTGGGACATCCAATGCAAAAATCGTTACTCCTTCACACAAATTACAGGAAGCCCGCTTCCCGCTGCTTGCTACGACGCCTTCGGTTCAGAGCCAACTTGTATATCTCCATGCGATAGGTCCGGTCCCACACTCGCTGCGTCAACCCAACAACCGTCTCCCACCACGTCCCGGAGCAACCACCCCCCCCCCCCCCAGGACCACGCCTCGTTACTCCTCGTGTAGGCCCCAGAGGACGCTGCTTACCACCCCGACCGTGGCACGAAAGATAAACCACCAGAGTGGCACTATCGATATGATCCGCCACGGCTCCAGGTACGCGTCAGTCTCCTCACAGAAGAAAAATGACCCATACAGTTTCGTCAGTGACACTGCCACACAAAATCTCTTCAGTGAATCTCGTCCAAACGCCGCAATTTCTTGAAGTTTTTCATTGCCCTACATTCCCACGTTGTGGCGATTAACCGCTGCAGATAAATGAAAGGTTCTCCCGCCACTGAATATCAGCTTGTAGGCGAAATTTTCGTCCTCGAGTGGTTCCAGTATTGTGATGCTGAACTGAAGAAAACAGAAGTAAAACACAAATGATTTCTGGCGTTCCCCAAGGTAGTGTTATATTCCCTCTGCTGTTCGTTGTCTATATAAACGATTTGGAAGACAATCTGAGTAGCCGTATTATGTTGTTTGCAGATGAAACTGTCGCTTGTTGTCTAGTGAAGCGAACAGAAGAGGAAAACCAATTGCAAAACGACTTAGATATCTGTATGGTTCAAAAATTGATAACTGGCACAAAATAACGAAACGTGTGAGGTCATCCACATGAGAGCTAAAAGAAATACGTTAAACTTCTGTTACACGATATATAAGTCAAATCCAAAGGCAGTAAATTCAACTAAATACCTAGGAATTACAGTTATGTACAACTTAAACTGGGAAGAGCACATAGAGAATGTTACAGGGCAGACGAACCAAAGACTGCAATTAATTGGCAGAAAGCTTAGATCCTGCAACAAATTTACTAGTCGGCCTAAACTACGCATACCGGTTCCCGCGAGATCACCGAAGTTAAACGCTGTCGGGCGTGGCCGGCACTTGGATGGGTGACCATCCAGCCGCCATGCACAGTTACCATTTTTCGGGGTGCACTCAGCCTCGTCATGCTAATTGAGGAGCTAATCGACCGAATAGTAGCGGCTCCAGTCAAAGAAAACCATCGTAACGACCGGGAGAGCGGTGTGCTGACCACACGCCCCTCCTATCCAAATCCTCAACAGAGGATGACACGGCGGTCGGATGGTCCCGATGTGCCACTTGTGGCCTGACGACGGAGTGCTAAACTACGCATATCCGTCCTCTTTCGGAGTACTGTTGCGAGGTGTGGGATCCTTACCAGGTAGGATTAACGGTGTACATCTACGTCTACATCTACACGGATCTACATGGGTACTGTGGAAATCACATTTAAGTGACTGACAGAGGATTCATCGAACCATCTTCACAATTCTCTGTTATTCCCATCTCCTATAGGCCAGCCGGAGTGGCCGAGCGGTTCTAGGCGCTACAGTCTGGAACCGCGCGACCGCTACGGTCGCAGGTTCGAATCCTGCCTCGGGCATGGATGTGTGTGTTGTCCTTACGTTAGTTAGGTTTAAGTAGTTCTAAGTTCCAGGAGACTGATGACCACAGCAGTTAAGTCCCATAGTGCTCAGAGCCATTTGAACCATTTTGAGACATCTCGTATAGCGCGCCAAAACAACGAACACCTATATATTGCCCTTGCGAGCTCTGATTTCCATTATTTTATCATGGTGATCGCTTCTCCCTATGTAGGTCGGCGTCAAGAAAATATCGTCGCATTCACAGGAGGAAGGAGGTGATTGGAATTTCTTGAGAAGGTTCCGCCGCAACGAAAAACGCCTTTGTTTTAGAGAAGTCCATAGCATATGCTCTATCATTTCAGTGACACTCTCTCCCTTGTTTTGGGATAATACAAAACGTGTTACGGTTCTTTGAACTTTTTAGATGCACTCCGTCAGTACCATACGGTATGGGTCCCACACCGCGCAGCATTATTCTAAAGAGGACGGACAAGCGTATTGTAGGCAGCCACCTTAGTAGACCTGTTACATTTTCTAAGTGTCCTGCCAATAAAACGGAATCTTTGCTTGGCCTTCTATGTGTTCGTTCCAATTTCATTTGTTCTTAATTGTAATACCTAGGTATGTAGTTGAATTTACGGCTTTTAGATTAGACTGATTTATCGTGTAACCGATGTTTAAAGGACTCCTTTCAGGACTCAGATGCATGACGTCACACATATCATTATTTACGGTCAATTGCCAATTTTCGCACCATATAGATATCTTTTCTAAATGCCTCGAGAAAGTTCAAAGAAGGATAGCACGTATTGTATTATCAAGAAATAGGGGGGGGGGGGGGGAGAGTATCATGGACATGATACTGTATTTCGGGTGAACATCATTAAAACAAAGGCGTTTTTCGTTGCGGCGAGATCGCTTCACGAAATTTCAATCACTAACTTTCTTCTTCTAATACGAAAATACTTTGTTGACGCCGACTTACATGGGGAGATACGATCATCATAGTAAAATAAGGGAGAGCTCGCACGGAAAGATAAAGGTGGCCTTTTTTCGTGCGCTGTTCCAGAACGGAAAAACAGAGTACTACTGGTGAAGGCGGTTCGATGAACCCTCTGCCAGACACTTCAGTGTGCTTTGCAGAGTAGTTACGTAGATGTAGATCAAGACGCCGGCCATAATCCTACAGTTTCAATTGTTGCACGACTGTTTCAAATGTAAACAGCACCACATAATCTCTCACAGATTGCTGCGATATTCCAAGTTTGTGGCTTGCGTATACAGTTGATTTTTTTGCACTGAGTACGAAACTTTGTCTCACACCCTCCACAGTTACACCTGGCACACTTACGTTAGTCAACCGCGAATTATCTGTTTACAGAGACAAGCAGCGTTCCCAAAACTGTCGACACCACCGCACAGTGCGCTATTTACATGGCGGCTCCTTTTCATAATTCCTTCTGACCGCGCTGTACTGTATTCACCCAGTGAATAATCTGCAACTAATAGAGCCAAAATTTTGTACAAGGCTGCACGTTCAGAGACCGTGAATAGTTACAATTGAAAGAAAAACAGCCCTCGGTCACAATTTTTAACAAATTAACCTGGTTTCGACACTGCTAGGAGTGTCTTCCTCAGAATATAAATCAAAGAATGGTGTGTATTCTATAACATGGTCACAGAATTATGACTAAAAACGTATGACAGGGTATAAGTAGCGAATAATCGTGAAACACTGGCAGTACTTATATGTCAATTATAAAGTAATAAATATGCCGAAAGGGCATTAGTCAGAAAGATATTTAAGATAAATAAAACTGTGATGGCGAACCACTAACGGCTGCTCGTTTCTTGCGTGGTGCAGGTTGCAAAACGGACTGAGGTGCCAGAATTAAGAAATGCGGCCAGGTGAACATGGCACTGCAACGAACGCTCCGTCTAGTAGCCGTAGATACAATTAGGCTACTTCACATTGAAATACAGGCAGAAATGATTATAGATAAACAGTCTTTGGTACATAATGGAAAGCAATGTTTGATTGGTAGTAGCGTACAACATAACATTTTGTCTACATCAAAGCTTATAACAGTGCCGGCTGGTGTGGCCGAACGGTTCTAGGTGCTTGAGTCTGGAACCGCGGGACCGCTACGTTCGCAGGTTCGAATCCTGCTTCGGGCATGGACGTGTGTGATGTCCTTAGGTTAGTTAAGTTTAAGTAGTTCTAAGTTCTAGGGGACAGATGACCTGACAAGGGAACCTCCCCATCGCACCCCCCTCAGATTTAGTTATAAGCTGGCACAGTGGATAGGCCTTGAAAAACTGAACACAGATCAATCGAGAAAACAGGAGGAAGTTGTGTGGAACTACCAAAAAATAAGCAAAATATACAAACTGAGTAGTCCATGCGAAGATAGGCAACATCAAGCATGACGTGAGCTCCGGAGCGCCGTGGTCCCGTGAGCAACTGCGGAACGAGAGGTCCTTGGTTCAAGTCTCCCCGCAAGCGAAAAGTTTTTCTTTATTTTCGCAAAGTTATGATCTGTCCATTCGTTCATTGACGTCTCTGTTCACTGTAATACGTTTAGTGTCTGTGTTTTGCGACCGCACCGCAAAACCGCGCGATTAGTAGACGAAAGGACGTGCATCTCCAATGGGAACCGAAAACATTTGATCGCAAGGGCATAGGTCAACCGATTTCTCCACAGGAAAACACCTCGGATATATTCTATACGACACTGGTGAGGGCATGTGCGTCATATGACAGGAATTTGTTGTCGACCCACCTAACTTGTACACTTGGCGAATGGGTAAAAAGATTCTTCTACATTGCCCGATTTAGGTTTTCTTGTGGATGTGAGAATTACTCCCAAAAAAGTGATGAAAACATACGAGTTTGTCACATAAACTGCAACAAATGAATCCAACAGTTTCACAGTCGCACACTTTTCCCTGTGTTCTGTCAAAACGTAAGTTTTTAACGTTTTCAAATTTTTCCGTGTGTAGACCGTCAAATCCTGCATATATCCAAGCAAATCTAAACATGTCCTGGAATTTTGGAGAGCGAAGTTGATTATGTGTGAGTGCCTGAACTTTGATAATTGTCTGAAAAAAAAAAAAATGACACTCGAAGGAAGACTTGAACCAAGGACCTCTCGTTTCGCAGCTGCTCACGCTAACCACGGGACCACGGCGCTCCGGAGCTCACGTTATCCTTGATGTTGCCTATCTTTGCATGGACTACTCAGTTTGTACATTGTGCTTATTTTTTTCATAGTTCCACACAACTGCTTCCTGTTTTCTCGACTGATCTGTGTTCAGTTTTTCAAGGCCTATCCACTGTGCCAACCTATAACTAAATCTGAGAGGGGTGCGATGGGGAGGTTCCCTTGTGAGGTCATCAGTCCCCTAGAACTTAGAACTACTTAAACTTAACTAACCCAAGGACATCACACACGTCCATGCCCGAGGCAGGATTCGAACCTGCGAACGTAGCGGTCGCGCGGTTCCAGACTCAAGCACCAAGAACCGCTCGGCCACACCAGCCAGCACTGTTATAAGCTTTGATGTAGACAAAATGTTATGTTGTACGCTACTATCAAACAAACATTGCTCTCCATTATGTACCAAATACTGTTCATTTATAATCATTTCTGTCTCTATTTCAATGTGAAGTAGCCTAATTGTATCTACGGCTACCAGATGGAGCGTTCGTTGCAGTGCCATGTTCACCTGGCCGCATTTCTTAATTCGGGCACCTCAGTCCGTTTTGCAACCTGCACCACGCGAGTAACGAGCAGCCCTTAGTGGTTCGCCATCACAGTTTTCTTTATCTTAAATATCTTTCTGACTAATGCCCTTTCGGCATATTTATTGCTTCATAAATGAGATATAAGTACTGCCAGTCTTTCACGATGATTCCTACTTATACCCTGTCATACGTGTTTAGTCATAATTCTGTGTCCATGTTATAGAGTACACACCATTCTTTGATTTATATTGTGAGGAAGACGCTCCTAGCAGTGTCGAAACCAGGTTAATTTGTTAAAAATAGTGACCGAGGGTTGTTTTTCTTTCAATTGTAATACAGTCAACATAATTAGCGTTTTCCGTCTTTAATCCTAAAAGCCTTACGTGCTAAAAGTCAAATACTTAGACATTAATTCATTTGGAAAGCAAACAGATGTTTGAAACTGTTATTCATGGGACATGGGTGCTTTGAAGAATCGGTGGTGAAATAGAAGCAACTCCATAATGGCACAAACATACCGATACATCTCTACGTGAAATCGAGCAAGACAAGAAAAACACGTATTCGCTGTATGAGGTGCATTCAAGTTCTAAGGCCTCCGATTTTTTTTCTCCGGACTGGAAAGAGATAGAAACATGCGCATTGTTTTAAAATGAGACCGCGTTCATTATCAATACGTCCCAGAGATGGCAGCACCGTATGGCAGTGGAATTTTACCGCCAGCGGCGAGAATGAGAACTGTTTTAAATACTTAAAAGGGCGACGTTTTCCAAACTTGAACAGCGTGCAATCATTCGTTTTCTGAATTTGCGTGGTGTGAAACCAATTGAAATTCATCGACAGTTCAAGGAGACATGTGGTGATGGAGTTATGGATGTGTCGAAAGTGCGTTCCTGGGTGCGACAGTTTAATGAAGGCAGAACATCGTGTCACAACAAACCGAAACAACCTCGGGCTCGCACAAGCCGGTCTGATGACATGATAGAGAAAGTGGAGGGAATTGTTTTGGGGGATCACCGAATGACTGTTGAACAGATTGCCTCCAGAGTTGGCATTTCTGTGGGTTCTGTGCACACAATCCTGCATGACGACGTGAAAATTAGAAAAAAGTCATCCAGGGGGGTGCCACGAATGCTGACGGACGACCACACGGCTGCCCGTGTGGCACGTTGCCGAGCAAAGTTGACGTGCAACGACAACACGAATGGGACTTTCTTTTCGTCGGTTGTGACAATGGATGAGACGTGGATGCCATTTTTCAATCCAGAAACAAAGCGCCAGTCAGCTCAATGGAAGCACACAGATTTACCGTCACCAAAAAAATTTCGGGTAACCGCCAGGGCTGACAAAATGATGGTGTCCATGTTCTGGGACAGCGAGGGCGTAATCCTTACCCATTGCGTTCCAAAAGCCACTACGGTAACAGGTGCATCCTACGAAAATGGTTTGAAGAACAAATTCCTTCCTGCACTGCAACATAAACGTCCGGGAAGGGCTGCGCGTGTGCTGTTTCACCAAGACAACGCACCCGCACATCGAGCTAACGTTACGCAACAGTTTCTTCGTGATAACAACTTTGAAGTGATTCCTCATGCTCCCTACTCACCTGACCTGGCTCCTAGTGACTTTTGGCTTTTTTCAACAATGAAAGACACTGTCCATGGCCGCACATTAACCAGCCGTGCTGCTATTGCCTCAGCGATTTTCCAGTGCTCAAAACAGACTCCTAAAGAAGCCTTCGCCGCTGCCATGGAATCATGGCGTCAGCGTTGTGAAAATTGTGAACGTCTGCAGGGCGATTACGTCGAGAAGTAACGCCAGTTTCATCGATTTCGGGTGAGTAGTTAATTAGAAAAAAAATCGGAGGCCTTAGAACTTGAATGCGAGGGTAAATGGCGGCCTCAGGGTTCTTTAAATTTTAATGGGTGCGTTATTTTAACGTATTTTAAGTTTAACTTGGCTCACTCTAGGCTGTGTTCGAAGCCACAGACTGGGGCATATTTCTTTTAGCACAAAACACGAATGTATTTCGTTTGCGGGCGCTTCCTTAAGCAGATTTTGCGTTTAGATGCTCACGCCGCGACGCGCAATAAGCGTTTATCGCGCTTCGTAGCTACTGAATAAATTTAATATAGCGAGGTTCCAGCCGTTTAGCGAGGACTCGCGACATAAAAGTGGGGCTACCTCATTACCCCTCAAAATAGCCGCATTAAAGCCGTCACTCGCAGTTCTTAGTTGAATATACGGCAAGCTCTCGGCGTCGTGTGGCGAGGTGCTTCCAGCTCAGACAGCCCTGAAACCAGGTACTGGGTCCCACGGTCTACCGCGATATCGTTTTACTGAATTCTACGCTCCTCTTACCAATGTAAGATCCGCAAGAACTCGATTTACATTCCGACAACAAATGTAAGTGTATATGGACTGTAGTGAAACAACAAAAAGGACGATAGGCCTCAGAAAAATATAAAGTCATTATTTTTAGTGCAAAGACTATGAATCATCAGTCGCGGGTGGAATAAGAACGATGTACCCTCCAGTATATTTCTGTTTGCTGATGACACTAGCTTGGTAGTAAAGGATGTTGTGTGCAACATTGGCTCTGTTTAAAATAGTGAACATTGATACATAAGTTCACCGCTTGTAGAAAATAAACTAAAGCTAAATCACAGAAAGACTCAGTTTTTACAATTTCTAACGCACAATTCAACAAAAGACGAAGTTTTAACTTCACAGAATGGGCGCATGATTAGTGAAACTGAACAGTTCAAATTTCTGGGTGTTAAAATACAGGGTTATTACAAATGATTGAAGCGATTTCACAGCTCTACAATAACTTTATTATTTGAGATATTTTCACAATGCTTTGCACACACATACAAAAACTCAAAAAGTTTTTTTAGGCATTCACAAATGTTCGATATGTGCCCCTTTAGTGATTCGGCAGACATCAAGCCGATAATCAAGTTCCTCCCACACTCGGCGCAGCATGTCCCCATCAATGAGTTCGAAAGCATCGTTGATGCGAGCTCGCAGTTCTGGCACGTTTCTTAGTAGAGGAGGTTTAAACACTGAATCTTTCACATAACCCCACAGAAAGAAATCGCATGGGGTTAAGTCGGGAGAGCGTGGAGGCCATGACATGAATTGCTGATCACGATCTCCACCACGACCGATCCATCGGTTTTCCAATATCCTGTTTAACAAATGCCGAACATCATGGTGGAAGTGCGGTGGAGCACCATCCTGTTGAAAGATGAAGTCGGCGCTGTCGGTCTCCAGTTCGGGCATGAGCCAATTTTCCAGCATGTCCAGATACACGTGTCCTGTACGTTTTTTTCGCAGAAGGAAAAGGGGTGTAAACTTTAAACCGTGAGATTGCACAGAACACGTTAACTTTTGGTGAATTGCGAATTTTCTGCACGAATGCGTGAGGATTCTCTACCGCCCAGATTCGCATATTGTGTCTATTCACTTCACCATTAAAAAAAATGTTGCTTCATCACTGAAAACAAGTTTCGCACTGGACGCATCCTCTTCCACGAGCTGTTGCAACCGCACCGAAAATTCAAAGCGTTTGACTTTGTCATTGGGTGTCACGGCTTGTAGCAATTGTAAACGGTAAGGCTTCTGCTTTAGCCTTTTCCGTAAGATTTTCCAAACCGTCGGCTGTGGTACGTTTAGCTCCCTGCTTGCTTTATTCGTCGACTTCCGCGGGCTACGCGTGAAACTTGCCCGCACGCGTTCAACCGTTTCTTCGCTCACTGCAGGCCGATCCGTTGATTCCCCCTTACAGAGGCATCCAGAAGCTATAAACTGCGCATACCATCGCCGAATGGAGTTAGCAGTTGGTGGATCTTTGTTGAACTTCGTCCTGAAGTGTCGTTGCACTGTTATGACTGACTGATGTGAGTGCATTTCAAGCACGACATACGCTTTCTCGGCTCCTGTCGCCATTTTGTCTACTTTGCTTATTTTCATTCGCTTATGACGTGTTACATTCGGCCGGACTCTTATTGAGCTATATATTCGTCTTCACCGATACTACAGAAGGTACACAATAATAAAATATGAAATGATCCAAATCACAATGAGATATCCGATGGACTTGAGATGCATTCACAAAAGATATATTTGGCTCAGAAACGGGCGGTTCGGACAATAAATGGTGTCTGTTCGCGAACCTCGTCTTGATTCGTCTTCATTAGTCTGGGTACTCTCTCTCTCTCGACATATATATATATATACTCAGCTTATTCTCAGGAGTCAGCAGCTTTCACTGAGTTGATACTAAGTATAACTCCAAACTGTGTTTAGATCACAAGCCGGCAGGTGTGGCCGAGAGGTTCTAGGCGCTTCAGTCTGGAACCGCGCGACCGCTGCGGACGCAGGTTCGAATCCTGTCTCGGGCATGGCTGTGTGTGATGTCCTTAGGTTAGGTTTAATTAGTTCTATGGCACTGACGACATCAGATGTTAGGTCCCATAGTGCTCAGAGCCATTTGAACCCATTTTGGATTGGACTTCCGTAACTCTTGTGCAGAAAGGTGTGGAGTATACTGCTGCATCCATTTTCAATAAGCTCCCAAAAGAACTCAAAAATCTTAGCAGTAATCCACGCGTTTTCGAATCGAAACTGAAGAGTTCCTCGTGGCTTACTCCTTGTATTCTGTCCAGGAGTTCCTGGATAAATTAAGCTAAATCCTGTGTTATATTCTTGATTGTGTTTACATATGGCTGGTCTCGTTTTTGGGTTCATAAATATTTTATTTTATCTGTTACTAATTATATGCTGTTATTTCATGTACTGACATGTTCCATGAACCTAGTGATTTGTTCCTCAGTTTGGTCCTATGGGAAAAAAAGATAATGTCATATCTAACTAGAAAGAATGCAGAAAACTGTACTTAATAATTCAAGCAATGTGAGCAAGAGAGATTCAACTTACTCGAGAGAGATCACTTATAGGGCACCACAAGGCTCAATCTTATGTCCAGTATTACTTGTCATATACATTACTCGCCATTAAAATTGCTACAGCACGAAGATGACGTGCTACAGAAGCGAAATTTAACTGACAGGAAGAAGGTGCTGTGATATGCAAATGATTAGCTTTTCAGAGCATTCACACAATGTTGGCGCCGGTGGCGACACCTACAAGGTGCTGACATGAGGAAACATTCCAACCGGTTTCTCATACACAAACAGCAGTTCACCGGCGTTACCTGGTGAATCGTTGTGATGCCTTGTGTAACGAGTAGAAATGCGTACCATCACGTTTCCGACTTTGATAAAGGTCGGAATGTAACCTATGGCGATTGCGGTTTATCGTATCGCGACATTGGTGCTCACGTTGGTCGAGATCCAATGACTGTTAGCAGAATATGGAATCGGTGGGTTGAGGAGGGTAATACGGAACGCCGTGCTGGATCCCAACGGCCTCCTATCACTAGCAGTCGAGGTGACAGGCATCTTATCCGCATGGCTGTAACGGATCGTGCAGCCACGTGTCGATCCCTGAGTCAACAAATGGGGACGTTTGCAAGACAACAACCATCTGCACGAACAGTTCGTTTGCAGCAGCACGGACTATCAGCTCAGAGACCGTGGCTGCGGTTACCCTTGACGCTACATCACAGACAAGAGTGCCTGCGATGGTGTACTCGACGACGAACCTGGGTGCACGAATGGCAAAACGTCATTTTTTCGGATAAATCCAGGTTCTGTTTACAGCATCATGATGGTCGCATCCGTGTTTGGCGACATCGCGGTGAACGCACATTGGAAGCGTGTATTCGTCATCGCCATACCGGCGTATCACCCGGCGTGATGGTATGGGGTGCTATTGCTTACACATCTCGGTCACACTTTGAACAGTGGACATTACATTTCAGATGTGTTACGACCCGAGGCTCTACCCTCATTCGATCCCTGCGAAACCTTACATTTCAGTAGGATAATGCACGACCGCATGTTGCAGGTCCTGTACGGGCCTTTCTGGATACAGAAAATGTTCGACTGCTGCCCTGGACAGCACATTCTCCATATCTCTCACCAGTTGTGAACGTCTGGTCAATGGTGGCCGAGCAACTGGCTTGTCACAATACGCCAGTCACTACTCTTGATGAACTGTGGTATCGTGTTGAAGCTGCATGGGCAGCTGTACCTGTACACGCCATCCATCCTCCGTTTGACTCAATGCCCAGGCGTATCAAGGCCGTTATTACGGCCAGAGGTGGTTGTTCTGGGTACTGCTATCTCAGGATCTATGCACCCAAACTGCGCGAAAATGTAATTACATGTCAGTTCTAGTATAATATATTTGTCCAGTGAATACCCGTTTATCATCTGCATTTCTTCTTGATGTAGCAATTTTAATGGCCAGTAGTGTATGTAAACGACCATGCTTCTAATATACACAACGCAGAAGATGGTGGGGAAAGACTGTACCCTAGGCTGTCGGCGTCCATATTGCTCATGTGCACCCCCACTACAACTTTGATTTGTATTGCTTCCTTTTCTTCTTTTACAAGTGTCTACAGGATTTGAGGACATCTGTCTTAAACAAGAAAAAAAGTCCAGCAAAGATGGGTTCTAAAATGCATAGTTTAAGAGCTATTAAAACATGTTCAGCGGAATACATGCCTTTCACTGTATCGAAAATGAAAAGTGCTCGTAGTTCTTAGCCTGTGTGTGCATTGTAGAACCCATGTTTGCTGGACTTCTTTACTTCCATTGATCGATCCTTTTACTTTACCCCGACCGTTACTCCTGGGACACCTTATTCGTACAAGGCTGGTTGTTTACTTTTATATTGGCGTTTTGGCTGGACTAGTGCGAACTACATGTCTATCTTCAGCGGTACTATAGAAGATACACAATACCGCAACACTCTACTTGTGCAAGGCTGGTTGTTTACTTTTATATTGGCGTTTTGGCTCGACTAGTGTTGAACTACATGTCTGTCTTCAGCGGTACTATAGAAGATACACAATACCGCAACACGAAATAATCCGAGACATAGTGGCGTGTGCTATGGGACTTTAGATGTGTTTACAAATTTGCGTTATTATTTTGCATCCATAGAATTTCTGCAGATGCTTTTGGACATTTTAATTACCAGCTAGTGCTTAAAACGTCCGCGTTTAGTTATATGTGAGATAGATTGCTTTGCAATACCAGCGATATATTTTGCGTCAAAGATATCGGCTTATACGTAATGTTTTACGTGGTCTGTGTGACGCGTATAATTTTACTCCGAAATTACACTGGCTGTGTCGTTTACTATAACGGGCTGTCGATTATTTAAACAGTCAGTCCATCTAACTGGATATGTTTCACTTTGTTTGCCTCTCCCCTCTGCGGTGGTAGATACTGGTTTAGCCGAGGAAAGCTGCGTTGACGAAATTTCGAGTAAATAACTACCATGCATAGCCACATAATTCCACTTCATGGGCAGTAGATGAAAGTTAAACTATCTACCGATCGGGATTTTTATATGAGCCGCCTGAAAAAATGTGAAAAATTTACTTTTAGTAAGACTTATTGTCTTTAAAACGAAGAAAATCGCTATCAAGCCCGTATTTAATATCCCGACATCACTTATGCAACATTACTGACTGCCTCTGTTGGAAGTTCATAACCAAAACCAGCGAGAAGAAATTTATTTTGATCCTATATTTTGAACATTCCAAACAGTCACTGACCCACGATTACTTACGAGGTAATGCATTCAGTCGTTCAGTAGGCTTCTTGTAAAGAAGTGCTCGCCATACTGTTTCGTAATCTGCACGAAACACGCCGTGCGGAGTTTATGAATGGCATGGAACGCTCCCTCGCAAATATCTCCTAAAATAAATCACTCACAACGTTCAAACTTTCTCAAAATACTCGACACTGTAGTCGCTTCTCATTAACAACACGAGAAGCGACCAAACGCGCGAGTTTCTCCAGTTTGGCACAAATTTGATCATCGCTTGTCGGTAGGTTGATTCGGGTGAGGGGACCTATCAGCGAGATCATCAGTCCCATTGGATTACGAAAGGATGGGGAAGGAAGTAGGCCATGTTCTATCGTAGGAACCATCCCAGAATTTACCTGAAGCGATTTAGGGAAATTACAAAAATTCTAAAACAAGACGGCTGAATGTAGGTTTGAACTGTCGTCCTTTCTGAATACGAGTCCAGTATGCTAACCATTGCATGCTGGTGCTGTCCCCCACACTAGCCGACACAACAGTCTTCAGTGATTATAGTGTTGATGAAGTCAGGGACACTATTTGTAGAGGCCAGCATGTCGTGTCAGATTTCAACACGAAGTCGCCTTTGCTCTGCCATCAGCAGCTTCGCCCCGAATTTCGCCGACACTTTCTTCATGGTGAAATCTTCGGTCACAATGTCCACCTCTTCTGTAGCTTCTCTAATACTCACACGACGATCCCGCATCACCACAGCGTCCACTTTCGCAATGACCTGGTCGTTTAGACACGTTGATGGCCGACCGGAGCATGGAACGCTCTCCACCGATAAGCAGCCGTCTTTAACCGATTTGCACCACTGCTTAACTTGTGTGATGCCCATATCATCATCACCGAAAGCTGTCTCAGTCTTCCGAATGGTTTCCACCTGGCTATCTTCCAGTTCCCGGCAAAATTTGATGCAATATGTAACGCCGGAAATGCATATCCTCCTATTTCCATCTATTGTACTATAAATTAGTTTTCCTTATTTTTGTTACCTGCATATACACTCCTGGAAATGGAAAAAAGAGCACATTGACACCGGTGTGTCAGACACACCATACTTGCTCCGGACACTGCGAGAGGGCTGTACAAGCAATGATCACACGCACGGCACAGCGGACACACCAGGAACCGCGGTGTTGGCCGTCGAATGGCACTAGCTGCGCAGCATTTGTGCACCGCCGCCGTCAGTGTCAGCCAGTTTGCCGTGGCATACGGAGCTCCATCGCAGTCTTTAACACTGGTAGCATGCCGCGACAGCGTGGACGTGAACCGTATGTGCAGTTGACGGACTTTGAGCGAGGGCGTATAGTGGGCATGCGGGAGGCCGGGTGGACGTACCGCCGAATTGCTCAACACGTGGGGCGTGAGGTCTCCACAGTACATCGATGTTGTCGCCAGTGGTCGGCGGAAGGTGCACGTGCCCGTCGACCTGGGACCGGACCGCAGCGACGCACGGATGCACGCCAAGACCGTAGGATCCTACGCAGTGCCGTAGGGGACCGCACCGCCACTTCCCAGTAAATTAGGGACACTGTTGCTCCTGGGGTACCGGCGAGGACCATTCGCAACCTTCTCCATGAAGCTGGGCTACGGTCCTGCACACCGTTAGGCCGTCTTCTGCTCACGCCCCAACATCGTGCAGCCCGCCTCCAGTGGTGTCGCGACAGGCGTGAATGGAGGGACGAATGGAGACGTGTCGTCTTCAGCGATGAGAGTCGCTTCTGCCTTGGTGCCAATGATGGTCGTATGCGTGTTTGGCGCCGTGCAGGTGAGCGCCACAATCAGGACTGCATACGACCGAGGCACACAGGGCCAACACCCGGCATCATGGTGTGGGGAGCGATCTCCTACACTGGCCGTACACCACTGGTGATCGTCGAGGGGACACTGAATAGTGCACGGTACATCCAAACCGTCATCGAACCCATCGTTCTACCATTCCTAGACCGGCAAGGGAACTTGCTGTTCCAATAGGACAATGCACGTCTGTATGTATCCCGTGCCACCCAACGTGCTCTAGAAGGTGTAAGTCAACTACCCTGGCCAGCAAGATCTCCGGATCTGTCCCCCATTGAGCATGTTTGGGACTGGATGAAGCGTCGTCTCACGCGGTCTGCACGTCCAGCACGAACGCTGGTCCAACTGAGGCGCCAGGTGGAAATGGCATGGCAAGCCGTTCCACAGGACTACATCCAGCATCTCTACGATCGTCTCCATGGGAGAATAGCAGCCTGCATTGCTGCGAAAGGTGGATATACACTGTACTAGTGCCGACATTGTGCATGCTCTGTTGCCTGTGTCTATGTGCCTGTGGTTCTGTCAGTGTGATCATGTGATGTATCTGACCCCAGGAATGTGTCAATAAAGTTTCCCCTTCCTGGGACAATGAATTCACGGTGTTCTTATTTCAATATCCAGGAGTGTATGACATTTCTGTGTCTTTACATATTGTAATTGTTTTACTATTTGTATATATATATTCATGCATTTATGTCGATGTATAATTGGTTTGTTTCGTAAATATTATTTGTGTTTTTACGCTGGGTCTTGCCTAGGGAAAACTGCTATCTAACGATTACATCGATAGGTCGTGTGAAGAATCAAAGTGTGTAGGATCTTTGGTAGTGTTAACTCTGCCTCGCGGAGCGGGGGCAGAGCAGAAAGAGTCTGGCCGGGGTGGTGCAGTGGAGCAGGTGTGTTGTGTGAAGCTCCCGCGAGTTGCCGCGCTTTCGGGGTTGGGCAGCATGTAATTGCGCTCGACTTGCGATGATAGTTTCTGACATGGTGTCACGGACGGGAAGCATTAGCTGGCGCACATCAAGAGCCCGTTTCACCTGGTGACCGTGTCGAGAAGAAGGCGCGCCAACACCCAGCTTCTGCAACAGCGACGGCCGACAATGAGTGACTGTCGCCACCTCCTCGATCGACGGCTTCAAGCCTTCGATCAACCAACAAGGAAGACTGGAAGCACGTAAAGTTTTAGAACTGTATGGCAGACCTCAGCTTTTCAAACTGTACCATTTTCGTAACTATAATTACAGCAACTTAGCATGAACATTTGTTGCTCATTGTCCCAATTGCATTACCAAGCAGGGTCCCTTCCTTTTCCGGAATGAACCCGAGTGTCGTTGAAATTCAAACGCCAGCATTAAAGTAATATTATAGCATTTCACTGCTTTAATTTCAAAGTTCAGTTAAAGTATTCATAGATGGCTACAATATTTAGATTACACAAGCACGAATTAAGAGTGCGAGTTTTGTTACCGTATTTCAGCTTACCTGTGACTGCAGCTCAGCTTGGTACGTACTAAATTTTACTATTGTTAATTGTTCAGAATCATTTAATTCAAGATCAAAGTTAAATCTCTTATTTCTAAATTGCGTAGATTCAAGTAGCTTTTGAAATGATTATTGAAGTAGTCCAAGACTAACCGTATTTTATTGAATTTCGATGTGCTCCAGAAACAAAGTTCACTATTAATTTCAGTCACTAAATTAACTTTCGATTTTCCGGTTTTATTAATTCTTTTGCTAAATTAAGTCAGAGTGTAGCGAAATTTATTACTTCTGACAAACTTTCAGTTTTCACGCTACACTTGTCAACCTTCAGTTGCCACACTTCTAGTGCTAATTATATGTGTAATAATCTTTCTTTTTCAGTTACTATAGTAATTGTCCTTAGGACTGGCGACCGTAATTTCCCCCAAATCTCAAATATCTAATTACCGCTAGTTGATTGTTAACGTAACGGCCGCACATTTACTTTATTAGCTTTACCCCTATTTCAAAATTAATTTCCACCAGTTTCATTAGCATTTTTCCTTTCATTTAGATGTAACCCTTTCCTCCCTCTTTACCGACAAATTAACTTCGGTGACGATTGCTTTTCCCAAATTTCCATTAGGTACACGCAGTTTCATTTTTCACTGTCATTAAGGTCGATAAGTGAGGGGGAGGTTACAAATAGTGCTGCACCAGACGTACTGTCATTTCTCTTGCAATGAAAAACCGACGCGAGCACTACACAGTAACTCAAACCTCAATAAATTGCTGCTCGCCAGCTACCGACACTATCGACATGTGGGAAAATACACACATCAATAAAAGTTTTGCATCACCCCAGTTCCCAGAACTCCTGAAGATACACATTGACTGTGGATATGGTATGACAGACGCAGTCCTTTTGACTGTTCAGGGATGTCACTAAAACCGGCCAAAGATGTAAACAAGATGTACACTACTTATTTCACGATGGACCTAAAGATGTATTCGACTTTTGGAACTACCTACAAGAACGTCATTGCAAGATCGTACGGAACTCAAAATACGGACAGTGTTTTTCTAGAATGAGATTTTCACTCTGCAGCGGAGTGTGCGCTGATATGAAACTTCCTGGCAGATTAAAACTGTTTTAATCTGCCAGGAAGTTTCATATCAGCGCACACTCCGCTGCAGAGTGAAAATCTCATTCTGGAAACATCCCCCAGGCTGTGGCTAAGCCATGTCTCGGCAGTATCCTTTCTTTCAGGAGTGCCAGTTCTGCAAGGTTCGCAGGAGAGCTTTCGTAAAGTTTGGAAGGTAGGAGACGAGGTACTGGCAGAAGTAGAGCTGTGAGTACCGGGCGTGAGTCGTGCTTCGGTAGCTCAGTTGGTAGAGCACTTGCCCGCGAAAGGCAAAGTTCCCGAGTCGGAGTCTCGGTCGGGCACACAGTTTTAATCTGCCAGGAAGTTTCAGTGTTTTTCTAATTACTTATGGAGTCACTCGGCGGCCCCGTACAGGGATGTCCTTGAAGTAACCGATTTGTTACACTTCGTTGTGTCACTGTGGGTCCAATTGCGCCTAAATTGGTGCTGCTGTGTCATGAACCAGAGCCATACGTCGATCACGGTGGTCTTCCCTCTCGGTAGCGCCACATGGCAGTCCGGAGCTCGGTGTTCCAGAGCCTGCATATTCTCGTGACCACTGCTGCCAGCAATAAAGTACACTGGCCACTCAGCCGTGCATGGCTCGTTCTCATGACATTTATTGATTGTCATCCTCTATTACGGTACTGCCAAGTCGTTTTCTTATTGTATTTAGTGGCGTCACTAACTTCCTGCCTTGCTTGTCCGTGAGCGGCAGCAGAAGCGCGTATCGATAAGTGCACTGTCGTACCATCTCTGGAGCGACCGATAGTACACTACTGGCCATTAAAATTGCTACACCACGAAGATGACGTGCTACAGATGCGAAATTTAACCGACAGGAAGAAGATGCTGTGCTATCCAAATGATTAGCTTTTCAGAGCATTCACACAAGGTTGGCGCCGGTCGCGACACCTACAACGTGCTGACATGAGGAAAGTTTCCAACCGATTTCTCGTACACAAACAGCAGTTGACCGGCGTTGTCCGGTGAAACATTGTTGTGATGCCTCGTGTAAGGACGAGAAATGCGTACCATCACGTTTCCGAATTTTGATAAAGATCGGACTGTAGCCTATCGCGATTGCGGTTTATCGTATCGTGACATTGCTGCTCGCGTTGGTCGAGATCCAATGACTGTTAGCAGAATATGGAATCGGTGGGTTCAGGAGGGTAATACGAAACGCCGTGCTGGATGCCAATGGCCTCGTGTCACTAGCAGTCGAAATGACAGGCATCTTATCCGCATGGCTGTAACGGATCGTGCAGCCACGTCTCGATCTCTGAGTCAACAGATGGAGACGTTTGCCGGCCGCAGTGGCAGAGCGGTTCTAGGCGCTACAATCAGGAACCGCGTGACCGCTACGGTCGCAGGTTCGAATCTTGTCTCGGGCATGGATGTTTGTGATGTCCTTAGGTTAGTTAGGTTTAAGTAGTTCTAAGTTCTAGGGGACTGACGACCTCAGAAGTTAAGTCCCGTAGTGCTCAGAGCCATTTTGTTCTGCTCTTAAGGCGTCAAATGGTTTGGGCCTTTAGCCTCATTTAAGAACCGTTTTAAGTAAAGCCTTTGGCATTGTTAAAATTAACGTTATTCAGTCTGAAGTGTTGGGCCTTCAGCCGATTTTGAATTTAAGCTGTTTGCTCTTAAAGTGTCATATTCTTTCGAACTTCAGCCTAATTAAGGAACTGTTTTAAGATAAGACTTTGTCTTTTAAATTTCTGATTTTGGTTGAGTTTTAAGTTATTGCCTTTCAGTCGATTTTAAATTAAAATGGTCTTGCCCTTAAGGCATGACATTCTACGGCGCATTCAGCCCCTAATTAAGTTCCAAAACTAAAGCTGTGTTGGAAATGGAAATGAAGTCCCATGCTTCTTTACAGAGCGTAGGGGAACGATGCGGGAGACCCGCACCGCCTTACTAGGGAAGGTCCTAATGGAGGTGGTTTGCCGTTGCCTTCCTCCGACCGTAATGGGGATGAATGATGATGATGAAGATGACACAATAACACTCAGTCATCTCGAGGCAGGAAAAATCCCTGACCCCGCCGGGAATCGAACCCGGGACCCCATGCTCGGGAAGCGAGAACGCTACCGCGAGACCACGAGGGGCATGTTAAAAAAAAATCTTCGCTCTTGTAATGTTTGATCAAATAAAAGGTTGTATGTTCGAGTGTAACTGACGGACGCTTATTTTGGCCCCTTTCCACAACTTTAACTACCTGACCTGTCCTGCAGGTTTAGCAGGGCGACCCAGCCGCATTCCTATTTAGCCTTTCTGCAACATCGCAAAAAGGAACATCCATCGTCTGGTAGCCCTATTACACAAACGCGTTCAAAGCGAGGTGTTGATTATGCCATTTTTGTCGCCTTAAAGGCATTCTTGACTAACATCAACTCACCATGTCTAATCTCCAAGGTAACTAACGCCGACGACCATTAACATGTGTATGGATCCTTATATATTGCCCGCATCTCGTGGTCGTGTGGTAGCGTTCTCGCTTCCCACGCCCGGGTTCCCGGGTTCGATTCCCGGCGGGGTCAGGGATTTTCTCTGCCTCGTGATGGCTGGGTGTTGTGTGCTGTCCTTAGGTTAGTTAGGTTTAAGTAGTTCTAAGTTCTAGGGGAATGATGACCATAGATGTTAAGTCCCATAGTGCTCACAGCCATTTGATCCTTATAGTGGTGCTACTATCGCCACTCTTATGTCACTGGTACACATCATCTTTCAGACGTACGTACACGTCTACCAACATTCGTTTATGACGCACGACTCGTTCTTGGTGTTGCCATCTTTTTCTGACAGTGTATATGAAATACTGAAAATTAGTAATGATATCTTGAGTCTGGATGGAGTCCACATTCGACATCTTGCGAAAAGGTTGTTACTTTTAAGTACAAATGATGTGATACATTTCCACCTCACCTAATCAGTTGTGTACGTAACAAACCTGTTCCCCAGTGTGTTTTAAGCACCTGAAAATACGGACACGAACACACGTACTGTCGACGAGCTAAAATCTCGGTAGACAACTTTCCATGCAAAATCGAGTGCTTCTACGGCGCAGCAGTCCTCACAAACAAACAGCCACACACACACACACACACACACACACACACACACACACACACACACAAAATAACACGCGCGAGCACACACTCCCTCAATTTTCGCTCGCAACTGAGAGGCAAAACAGACTCCGTCGGAGCTGCTAGCTAACTTTTCGACAGCCCCTACGCTACGTAAAACTGAAAGTTACGTGACTGAACTCGGCAGATTTCACTGGAGCTGTCGCTTTATACTCGCGTCGGGACAACTTTCTCGGGTAAAACAAACACACACACACACACACACACACACACACACACACACACACACACACACACACACACACACATATACAGAGAGGGGGGAGGGAGAGAGAGAGAGAGAGAGAGAGAGAGAGAGAGAGAATGAGAGAATCAGAGGGGTAGTAGACAGACCGGTGAGAAGGGGGAGAGAGAGAGAGAAAGAGAGAGAGAGAGACAGAGACAGAGAGAGGGACAGAGAGATTTTGAACACCTTATGATCCGACTAAAATGGATTAAATACAGCAGTACCGGTTTTTGGAACATCACAATGCCTTACTAGGCATGGTCTTACTGGATGTGGTACGGCTTTTGTTTTCTCTAACTTTTACATTGTATATATACTGATCGGCCAGAACGTTATGACCATCTACCTAGTAGCCTGTATGTCCACCTTTTGCCGCCTTGGGTGGCCGAGCGGATCTAGGCGCAACAGTCTGGAACCGACCGTTACGGTCGCAGGTTCGAATGCTGCCTCGGGCATGGGTGTGTGTGATGTCCTTAGGTTAGTTAGGTTTAAGTAGTTCTAAGTTCTAGGGGATTGCTGACCTCAGAAGTTAAGTCCCATAGTGCTCAGAGCCATTTGAACCAATTTCCTGGCCGTATGACATAGCGCGTTATCTTGCTGAAAAATGCCGCTGCCGTCGGGAAACAAGATCGTCGTGTAGGGGTGTTCGTGATCTGCAACCAGTTTACGGTACTCCCTTCCACATGATCCACTGGACACACGGAAGCCCCTGGCCTTATGACATAGCGCGTTATCTTGCTGAAAAATGCCACTTCTGTCGGGAAACGTGATCGTCATGAAGGGGTGTTCGTGATCTGCAACCAGTTTACGTTACTCCCTTCCACATGATCCACTGGACACACGGAAGACCTTGGCCTTATGACATAGCGTGTTATCTTGCTGAAAAATGCCACTGCCGTCATGAAACGTGATCGTCATGAAGGGGTGTTCGTGATCTGCAAACAGTTTACGTTACTCCCTTCCACACGTTCCACTGGACACACGGAAGCCCTTGGCCGTGTGAGATAGCGCGTTATCTTGCTGAAAAATGCCACTGCCGTCGGGAAACGTTATCGCCATGAAGGGGTGTTCGTGATCTGCAACCAGTTTACGTTACTCCCTTTCACATGTTCCACTGGACACATGGAAGCCCCTTGCCTTATGACATAGTGCGTTGTCTTGCTGAAAAATGCCACTGCCCTCATGAAACGTTACCATCATGAAGGGGTGTTCGTGATCTGCAAACAGGTTACGTTACTCCCTTCCACATGTGCCACTGGACACACGGAAGCCCCTGGCCTTCTGACATAGCGCGTTATCCTGCTGCAAAATGCCACTGCCGTTGGGAAACGTCATCGCCATGAAGGGGTGTTCGTGATCTGCAATCAGTTTACATAACTCCCTTCCGCACGTTTCACTGGACACACGGAAGCCCCTCGCCTTATGACATAGCGTGTTATCTTGCTGAAAAATGCTACTGCCGTCATGAAATGTGATCGTCATGAAGGGGTGTTCGTGATCTGCAACCAGTTTACCTTACTCCCTTCCTCATGTGCCACTGGACACACGGAAGCCCCTTGCCTTATGACATAAAGCATTATCTTGACGAAAAATGCTACTGCTGTCAGGAAACAAGATGGTCATGAAGGGGTGTTCGTGATCTGCGACCAGTTTACGTTACTCCCTTCCACATTTTCCACTGGACACACGGAAGCCCCTTGCCTTATGACTTAAAGCATTATCTTGACGAAAAATGCTACTGCTTCAGGAAACAAGATGGTCATGAAGGGGTGTTCGTGATCTGCAACTAGTTTACGTTACTACTCCCTTTCACATGTTCCACTGGACACACGTAAGCCCCTGGCCTTATACCATAGCGCGTTATCTTGCTGAAAAATGCCACTGCCGTCATGAAACGTGATCGACATGAAGGGGTGTTCGCGATCTGCAACCAGTTTACGTTAGTTACTCCCTCCCACATGTTTCCACTGGACACACGGAAGCCCATGTGACTATTCTCCTGCACATAATGGAATTGCCGCCAGCTTGTCGCCGTCCTGCAGTAAAGGTGTTCAGTAACTGTTGCCCTGGAAGACGGCGGATTCACGCACTCCATCGGCGCAATGAAGAAGGTGTCAGAAACTACCAGACCGTGCAACGCCCAGTGCCGATGGTCACGTAACCATTTCAGAAGTAGTTGCCGGTGTCATGGCGTTAACATTGGCCCATGCACGGGGTTGTCGGCTGCGCAGCACCATCACTAGGGGTGTTCAGGATACTGTGGGTTCAGACACGCTTGGGTTCTGCCCAGCATTAAAGTCACAGTTCGCCACCTGTCCTCATTCACCTGCCCAGTCTACGACGTCCGGCATCTTTAATGAAGGGTGCCCGCCTGTAAGGTGTCAGGCAAATACAAGACATTCCATGAAAACCCCGACATGATAAGCAAAGCCAGTAGTATGTCACATAGCTCCGAATAAATCGTGACATTAATTATCCAAAGTAATACGAGTAACGAGTGAGCAAATGGAATACCACAGACTAACACAAGAATGCCTAAATGCATGTCATACCTTCCCACCGTGAGACAGACGCAGTTCCGAGGGGAGAAACGAGAACAGAAGCCGAGAGCAGAACCGTGTTAAGCTGGAAGGCCCTACGATAAGGGACGGACGGACACCCACGTCGCCTGCTAATCGCTTGGCCCACTCACCCGCAAGTTTTAGCGTGAGACTTTTTCGCGTCTCTGTTACGTTAGGACCACCCCCCCCCCCCCCAGCCAATGTTAAAAGCTAGAGCCCTCCAGAAGAACAGTATAGTTCTTACGATAACGCTAAAAGGACCACACCAGTCGAAAGTTTTAGTGTGAGACTTTTTCGCGTCTCTGTTACGTTGCAAACTTTAAAAAAATTGCCCCACCACGAAAAGTATAACGTTTCTCATTGGATAGACAGAATTTTTGTAGGCGCAGCTTAAGGTTAACATTGAGACCCTGATTGGTCAGATGAAAACACAGCCAGATAGTTTTTTTTAAACTAACTTCCGTAAATTGTAGTAAGGAGAAGTTAGGAGGGAGTTGCTTCCGAGAGGGCGAGCTGGACGGAGCTGCGCCGGCAGCCGCCCCCTGACGAACACCGACAAGGTAATGAACACACGCGATGCCGTATTTTTGAGCGCATAAAGCTTCACTCAGAACTGCAGAAGTCTCATCTGTTACACCCCCTTTTTGCGTAACACTAGTGTCGATCGTCAATTAAAGCTCATGGTGTTCACATTTGCCACTTGAAGTAAAAATCCGAAACGCGATGATTTTTCTGTTATATAATTATTGAGAAGCCACATCAGCCACTGTAATTTACGACAAGTTAGATAAGTAATTAAAGATAATTGAGGGTCACTGTAGACCATTGATAATTTGCTTTTTTGTTAAACTTAATTTAAACCTAGATTATAGATGTTATATGGCATAGGTCATCCTTCGATCCATTGTAGAACTTGGAAACCCATTCAGGGAATATTCGTTCACATTTTTGTTGAACGCAGTTGGTTTTTACCATCCTGTATTAAAACATTTCCTTTTATCAATAGTGCAATTTATAAACGATATTTTGTGAGTAGAATAAAATTTCCAATGGTAAACTTAACTGCTTTTTCGACGTTATTTTTACCAGTTAACTAAAAGTTGGAAAGCCTTGAACCCCTTCCACTACATTTAGTTAGTATTAAGATTCCTTTACAGGGAGTGCAGTGGAGCTGACGCTGATATCATTAAGTATTTGGTTATATCATCGCTAGCCTCACTGAACTCTTCTGAATTCTACATGTCATGCGTGGTCTGACGTCTCCTTACCACCAACAGGTCCCAGGTTCAAATTAGTCAATTCCCTAAAAAACACGCTCAGAGCGTCGTTGCGCGAAAGTGGTAGGGAGACACGATACAGAACAGACAGAGACCACGCAGAATGTTTAGACGCCTAACCCCAAGACGCCTGGACGTGATTTCACCTCGGTTCCGCCACGTATTAAAACACTCAGCATCCTCGAACACCCGACAAGTCGTGTACAAGGTGCATTCAAGTTCTAAGGCCTCCGATTTTTTTCCTAATTAACTACTCACCCGAAATCGATGAAACTGGCGTTACTTCTCGGCGTAATCGCCCTGCAGACGTACACATTTTTCACAACACTGACGCCATGATTCCATGGCAGCGGCGAAGGCTTCGTCTGTTTTGACCACTGGAAAATCGCTGAGGCAATAGCAAAACAATTCTCTCCACTTTCTCGATGATGTCGTCAGACCGGCTTGTGCGAGCCCGAGGTTGTTTCGGTTTGTTGTCACACGATATTCTGCCTTCATTAAACTGTCGCACCCACGAACGCACTTTCGACACATCCATAACTCCATCACCACATGTCTCCTTCAACTGTCGATGAATTTCAATTGGTTTCACACCACGCAAATTCAGAAAACGGATGATTGCATGCTGTTCAAGTAAGAAAAACTTCGCCATTTTAAGTATTTAAAACAGTTCTCATTCTCGCCGCTGGTGGTAAAATTCCATCTGCCGTACGGTGCTGCTATCTCTGGGACGTATTGACAATGAACGCGGCCTCATTTTAAAACAATGCGCATGTTTCTATCTCTCTCCAGTCCGGAGAAAAAAAATCGGAGGCCTTAGAACTTGAATGCACCTCGTAGTTCCCGAAATGAACGAGTACCTTGGGCATCACAATCTGCCCTCAGTCAGATCGCGCGCCTTCCCAAAATGTTCAAATGGCTCTGAGTACTATGGGACTTAACATCTGTGATCATCAGTCCCCTAGAACTTAGAACTACTTAAACCCAACTAGCCTAAGGACATCACACACATCCATGCCCGAGGCAGGATTCGAACCTGCGAACGTAGCGGCAGTGCGGTTCCGGACAGAAGCACCTAGAACCGCTCGGTCACAGCGACCGGCGCGCGCCTTCCCCATTCTACACACAGACAACACACTCACTGACACTGCATGCACAGTGCGTGTGTCTGACTGGCAGTCATTCCTCGCAAAGTGACGCTACTATCGCCTGGACGGGTTTATATCGGTAGTGGATCAGCAAAGAAAAATGTTCAAATGTGTGTGAAATCTTATGGGACTTAACTGGTTCAAATTGCTCTGAGCACTATGGGAGTTAACTTCTAAGGCCATCAGTCCTGTAGAACTACTTAAACCTAACTAACCTAAGGCCATCACACACATCCATGCCCGAGGCAGGATTCGAACGTGAGACCGTAGCGGTCGCGCGGTTCCAGACTGTAGCGTCTAGAACCGCTCGGCCACCCAGGCCGGCGCGACTTAACTGCTAAGGTCATCAGTCCCTAAGCTTACACTCTACTTAACCTAAATTATCCTAAGGACAAACACACACACCCATGCCCGAGGGAGGACTCGAACCTCCGCCGGGACCAGCCACACAGTCCATGACTGCAGCGCCTGAGACCGCTCGGCTAATCCCGCGCGGCTGTGGGTCAGCAGTCATAGTATCCTGGCTGATCAGTGTATTTGTGTTTACTTGCTAAAGAAAGCCTTGAGTTGTGATTTTCCATGTATATATTTGTGTACATTTGCCTACAGCAATCTTCAGTTGTTTTCCACGATGGTTGGTCTAACTCTTTTTGCAAAAACAGACATAATGTCTGATGGCATAGCAGCAATCAGTGATTGTATAGTGCTACTTATAATCCGTCTTGATTGACGCAGCATGTGAAAGTTGCTGGATTTGGACGGGATACTCCTGTAACTGAAATATCAGATCTGAAGATGGTTCTGAATGAACCGAAACCGGTCATATGAATAAAAAGTTTTGCAGTCAAGACGGATTATAAGTAACATCACTCTTTTTGATTTATAATTTGGCTGTGAATCGACTGTAAGTGTGCAAGGAGCGACCTTTGGCTGTCGTGTTTCTCTCTGGAGAACGGAATCTGTACTAAAAAATTACACTGACTGTGTTATCACCATCTCTCATCTACACGCAAATGATACCGGACGCTGTATTGAGTTAGTCTCATTCGAAATTTAATGCTGTTGTTGCGGCAGCGATCACAGTCTGTCGATGTTAAATTGCATTTTGTACGGCATTAACGGCGACGAATTAATGATATTGTCTTGACAAACGAACGTAATAATTACATCAATTACGTCAAAAACTAAAGAACATTTCTTGTTCATTCAGAACTGATTTACCCGATATTGTCATCGTCGAATACGGCTGTAGGACTTCCGAAAAATAATTTTTGGGTGCTCACTGCGGAATCTGCATATGCGGTCAGTACATTAGGAAGAAATTTTGCCATGATTATTTCTGCAAATTTCCTACGCAGCCATTTGGACATCCACACGTTATTTGCGTACCGTTTTGCACTCTTCTACATCTCCATCCACGTGATTACTCAAGCTATTCATAATCAAGTGCTTAGCAGAGGGTTCAATGCAGCACCTTCAAGCTGTCTCTCTACCATTCCACTCTCGAACGGCACGCGGGAAAAACGAGCACTTAAATTTTTCTGTGCGAGTCCTGATTTCTCTTATTTTATCGTGATAATCATTTCTCCCTACGTAGGTAGGTGTCTTGAAAGGAGGCTATAAGATGAACATCAACTAAAGCAAAACGAGGATAATGAAATGTAGTCGAATTAAGTCGGGTGATGCTGAGGGAATTAGATTAGGAAATGAGACACTTCAAGTAGTAAAGGAGTTTTGCTATTTGGGGAGCAAAATAACTGATGATGGTCGAAGTAGAGAGGATATAAAATGTATACTCGCAGTGGCAAGGAAAGCGTTTCTGAAGAAGAGAAATTTGCTAACATTGAGTATAGATTTAAGTGTCAGGAAGTCGTTTCTGAAAGTATTTGTATGGAGTGTAGCCATGTATGGAAGTGAAACATGGACAATAAATACTTTGGACAAGAAGAGAATAGAAGCTTTCGAAATGTGGTGCTACAGAAGAAAGCTGAAGATTAGGTGGGTAGATCACGTAACTAATGAGGAGGTATTGAATAGGATTGGGGAGAAGAGAAGTTTGTGGCACAACTTGACTAGAAGAAGGGATCGGTTGGTAGGACATGTTCTGAGGCATCAAGGGATCACCAATTTAGTATTGGAGGGCAGCGTGGAGGGTAAAAGTCGTAGGGGGAGACCAAGAGATGAATACACTATGCAGATTCAGAAGGATGTAGGTTGCAGTAGGTACTGGGAGATGAAGGAGCTTGCACAGAATAGATTAGCGTGGAGAGCTGCATCAAACCAGTCTCAGGACTGAAGACCACAACAAACAACAAACAGGTAGGTGTCAACAGAACGTTTTCGCAATAGGGAGAGAAAACAGGTGATTGAAATTTCATGAGAAGATCCCGTCGCAGCGAAAAACGCCTTTGCTTTAATGATCGCCACTCCAATTTACGTATCATGTCTGTGGCACTGTCTCCCCAATTTCGCGATAATACAAAATGAGCTGCCCTTCTTTGTACTTTTTCGATTTCATCCGTCAGTCGCACCTGATGAGTATCCCACAGCAGTACTGCAGAATAGGGCGGACAAGCGTAGTGTAAGCAGTCTCTTTGGTAGACCTGTTTCACCTTCTAAGTGTTCTGCCAATGAATCGTACTCTTTGGTTTGCTCTACCCACAACATTATTTATGCGATCGTTCCAATTTAGGTTATTTGTAAATGTAATCCCTAAGTATTTAGCTGAATTTACAGCTTCAGATTTGTATGACCTATCGCGTAATCGAAATTTCGCTGATCTATTTTAGTACTCATGTGAATAACTTCGCACTTTACTTTATTCAGGGTCAATTGCCACTTTTCCTACCATATAGATATCTAAATCATTTTGAAAGTCGTTTTGATCATCTGATGAGTTTACAAGACGATAAATGACAGCATCATCTGCAGACAATCTAAGACGGCTACTCAGATTGTCTCCTATGTCGGTTAATGTAGATCAGGAACAATGGAGGGCCTATAACACTTCCTTGGGGAACGCCGCATATTACTTCTGTTTTACTCGATGACTTTCCGACTGTTACTACGAACTGTGACCTTTCTGACAGGAAATTACGAAGCCATTCGCACAACTGAGGCGATACTCCGTAGGCACGCAGTTTGGTTAGAAGACGCTTGTGAGGAACGGTGTCGAAAGCCTTCTGAAAATCTAAAAATATGGAATCAATTTGACATCCCCTGTCGATAGCACTTATTGCATTATGAGTATAAAGAGCTAGTTGTGTTTCACAAGAACGATATTTTCTGAATCCGTGCTGACTATGTGTCAATAAACCGTCGTCTTCGAGGTACTTCATAATGTTCAAATACACTACGTGTTCCAAAACCCTACTGCAAGTCGACGTTAGTGATATAGGCCTGTAATTCAGCGGATTACTTCTACTTCCGTTTTTGTGTATTCCAAGCTCCGAAAGTTCTAAAAGTAAAATTGAAGAATCATCTTAGTTTTCGTGGGACCGAACAACACTTATCAGTTTTGCAGTTGAGCGACGAAGTCTTGGAGAGCATCACTGCAGCTTTAACTATTTTCCGGTTTCACGCAAAATTTGCACGGCGATCGGTACTGCACACACCTCGTCAAATACTCTCTCCGCCCCAACAGGCCATGAAGGTACAACGGAAGCGACCGGCCGCCGTGTCATCCTCAGCCCACAGGCGTCACTGGATATGGAGGGGCACGTGGTCAGCACACCGCTCTCCCGGCCGTATGTCGGTCTACGGGAGCGGAGCCGCTACTCCTCAGTCAAGTAGCTCCTCAGTTTTGCCTCACAAGGGCTGAGTGCACCCCGCTTGCTAACAGCGCTCGGCATACCTTATGGTTACCCATCCGTGTCCTATCCCAGCCCGACAGCGCTTAATTCCTGTGATCTGACGGGAACCGGCGTTACAACTGCAGCAAGGCCGTTGGCCCAATTCATCATACCGAGCGAGGTGGCGCAGTGGTTAGCACACTGGAGTCGCATTCGGGAGGACGACGGTTCAATCCCGTCTCCGGCCATCCTGATTTAGGTTTTCCGTGATTTCCCGTAAATCGTTTCAGGCAAATGCTGGGATGGTTCCTTTGAAAGGGCACGGCCGATTTCCTTCCCAATCCTTCCCTAACCCGAGCTTGCGCTCCGTCTCTAATGACCTCGTTGTCGACGGGACGTTAAACACTAACCACCACCACCACCACTTCATCATATAAGGTAAACCAAACTGATGTTAAAAGCGAATCTAAACAAAACAAAAAATTGTTAATGACAAACTTGCAATGAAAGATAAATATAGACTTTATATGTGGTTTCGCCGATTTTCCATAAGTACCACTACCGAGTGAGTTACAAGACTGCCTACGGTTTTACTTGCATTCCGAACCCCGACAATTTTTACAATAACTGTATGCCAGAAAGGAATGAAGTGAAAAATGACAGCTGAAATGTAGAAGGCCATAAACATTTTCCCTTTTTCCTTTCTTTGTTATGAGTAGCGGGGCAGAAGTTAGGAATGAAGAGTGAAATCTGTTGCAAGTCAGTAAGTGCTCTGATTCCCAAATACTTGATGAATATAGTCTAGCCGACCGGGGTGGCCGAGCGGTTCTAGGCGCTACATCCGGAACCGCGCGACCGCTGCGGTCGCAGGTTCGAATCCTGCCTCGGGCGTGGATGTGTGTGATGTCCTTAGGTTAGTTAGGTGTAAGTAGTTCTAAGTTCTAGGGGACTGATGACCTCAGCTGTTAAGTCCCATAGTGGTCAGAGCCATTTGAACCATTTTGAATATAGTCTGGGGAATTTGCGCGCCGTGAGATACACCACTCAAGAAATGTGCGCACTTTGAACTTAAAGACTTGACTTAATGTGTTAAACCTTTAACGCAGGACAACATCCCTTAATGAGGACGTTATGCCAGTAATTTAATAACATAAATTCGCTTAGTAATAAATCCCCCTAGATTGCGTTACATACGCAACCTGCGACATAGTGAATGATGAGACAAGCTCGCCCATATTTTATGTAAGTGGCCAGCCGATGACAATTTAGTGTGACATTCTTGTTGCTACGTTTTCCCTTTTCTTACGTCCTACTTTCTTATGTAGTATTTTCCTTGTTTGCCTGCTTTATTTGCGTGTGTGTTTTAGTTTAATTAGGTCTGTCCACATTCGTTCCCTTTGATGTGTGTCAGGGCGCTGATGACCTCGACGTCCATAAGGGCCAACACACACACACACACACACACACACACACACACACACACACACACACACACACACACACAAACACACACACATACACGGACACACACACACACACATACACACTGTTAGCTATTTAATAATATAGCTTTGAGGAGATGACAATACGTTCGAATAAAACATTCCATATAACGATAGTCCTGTTTTTATCTACACTCCTGGAAATTGAAATAAGAACACCGTGAATTCATTGTCCCAGGAAGGGGAAACTTTATTGACACATTCCTGGGGTCAGATACATCACATGATCACACTGACAGAACCACAGGCACATAGACACAGGCAACAGAGCATGCACAATGTCGGCACTAGTACAGTGTATATCCACCTTTCGCAGCAATGCAGGCTGCTATTCTCCCATGGAGACGATCGTAGAGATGCTGGATGTAGTCCTGTGGAACGGCTTGCCATGCCATTTCCACCTGGCGCCTCAGTTGGACAGCGTTCGTGCTGGACGTGCAGACCGCGTGAGACGACGCTTCATCCAGTCCCAAACATGCTCAATGAGGGACAGATCCGGAGATCTTGCTGGCCAAGGTAGTTGACTTACACCTTCTAGAGCACGTTGGGTGGCACGGGAAACATGCGGACGTGCATTGTCCTGTTGGAACAGCAAGTTCCCTTGCCGGTCTAGGAATGGTAGAACGATGGGTTCGATGACGGTTTGGATGTACCGTGCACTATTCAGTGTCCCCTCGACGATCACCAGTGGTGTACGGCCAGTGTAGGAGATCGCTCCCCACACCATGATGCCGGGTGTTGGCCCTGTGTGCCTCGGTCGTATGCAGTCCTGATTGTGGCGCTCACCTGCACGGCGCCAAACACGCATACGACCATCATTGGCACCAAGGCAGAAGCGACTCTCATCGCTGAACGCGACGCGTCTCCATTCGTCCCCCCATTCACGCCTGTCGCGACACCACTGGAGGCGGGCTGCACGATGTTGGGGCGTGAGCGGAAGGCGGCCTAACGGTGTGCGGGACCGTAGCCCAGCTTCATGGAGACGGTTGCGAATGGTCCTCGCCGATACCCCAGGAGCAACAGTGTCCCTAATTTGCTGGGAAGTGGCGGTGCGGTCCCCTACGGCACTGCGTAGGATCCTACGGTCTTGGCGTGCATCCGTGCGTCGCTGCGGTCCGGTCCCATGGCGACGGGCACGTGCACCTTCCGCCGACCACTGGCGACAACATCGATGTACTGTGGAGACCTCACGCCCCACGTGTTGAGCAATTCGGCGGTACGTCCACCCGGCCTCCCGCATGCCGACTATACGCCCTCGCTCAAAGTCCGTCAACTGCACATACGGTTCACGTCCACGCTGTCGCGGCATGCTACCAGTGTTAAAGACTGCGATGAAGCTCAATATGCCACGGCAAACTGGCTGACACTGACGGCGGCGGTGCACAAATGCTGCGCAGCTAGCGCCATTCGACGGCCAACACCGCGGTTCCTGGTGTGTCCGCTGTGCCGTGCGTGTGATCATTGCTTGTACAGCCGTCTCGCAGTGTCCGGAGCAAGTATGGTGGGTCTGACACACCGGTGTCAATGTGTTCTTTTTTCCATTTCCAGGAGTGTATTACAGCGGTGCATCCTGTTACACAGATAAATTTTCGTTTTGGGTGTTGGCACACCGTTCGCTATGGGTTCATACAAGGTACTGTCACATTAATGCCACCACCGATTGTTTTCGACGTCAAAGTGCAGTAACCACTCACAGACTACAGCCGGCAGCACTAGCAGTGGAGGGCATATGAAGGGTGTTGGGTGGGTGGTGGGGGTGGGGGGGGGGGGCCGAAAACAGTGCAGTCGTTGTCGTAATTCGGGGAAGGAGCAATTTATCTGACATCGAAAAGCGCATTATCATTGGCTTTCGGGTCAAGAGGTGAAGTGTTTCCGAAACTGCAACGTTTGTAAACTGCTCGCGTACTGCCGTGGCTGACAAAATGGCGTTATCTAAAACGGGCACCAAGAAAACTGTGGCGCACCACTTGCTGTATATGACAGGGGTGAACGGCGGCTGC
Organism: Schistocerca cancellata; assembly: GCF_023864275.1. Taxonomy (NCBI): domain Eukaryota; kingdom Metazoa; phylum Arthropoda; class Insecta; order Orthoptera; family Acrididae; genus Schistocerca; species Schistocerca cancellata. Next base: position 112,597,863 of record NC_064636.1, on the reverse strand, counting down.
AGAGATCTGTACGGGCGAAAAGTCGTGCGATTGTTGAGCAACTGATCGCCCATATGAACCAAGGCACCTGCCAACAAAGTCTCCTCAGCGACCGTTCAGCGAACGGCCCTGCGTATGGCTGTCCGTAGCAGGTGCCTGTTTCATGCACCCATACTGACTGCGTTTATCGGCGATCAAGACTGGAATTTGCACGCCAGTACCGGAACTGGATGTCCACTGATGGCGGCAGATGGCACTTCTACATGAATCACATATTACACTCCACCAGACAAACGGGCGTTGGCGTGAAACGTCTGGGTCCAGGTTGGAGGAAGAAGCGTTATGATCTGGGGACTCTTTTCGTGGCACTCCCTAGGTGATCTTGGCATCCTGGAAGGCACAATGGGTCAACAAGTGAATGCCTCAACACTTGGGGACCATGACCAGTCGTATAGGCAGTCTGTTTTTTCCTCAGCACGATGGCATCTACCACCAGGACAATGCAACATGAAGCTCAATGTATGTGCGTGGTTTGGAGAGTTACAACATGAGTTTGCCATACTGCCCTGGCCACCAGACTCTCCGGATCTAAACCCAATCGAGAATGTGTGCGACCACCTTGAGGGGGCTGTTTCCCACATGGATCCTCAGTCGAGAAACCTACATCAGCTCGTCACGGCGCTGGAGTACATCTGGCCCCACATCCCTGACCGTACCTTCCAGAACCCCATTGAGTCTCTTTCTGAACGTTAAGCGCAGCAAAATGTGGTTATTCAGGCTTTTGACAGGCGGTCGCATTAATGTTACTGGACAGACTGGAGAGACGTCTACAGACGTTAAAGTACCCTCTGGCGTACCACAGTGGAGTGTTATGGGACCACTGCTTTTCACAGTATATATAAATGATCTAGTAGATAGTGTCGGAAGTTCCATACGGCTTTTCGCGGATGATGCTGTAGTATACAGAGAAGTTGCAGCATTAAAAAATTGCAACGGAATGCAGTTCTGCAGCGGATAGGCATCTGGTGCAGGGAGTGGCAACTGACCCTTAACGTAGACAAATGTAATGTATTGCGAATACATAGAAAGAAGGATCCCTTATTGTATGATTATATGATAGCGGGACAAACACTGGTAGCAGTTACTTCTGTAAAATATCTGGGAGTATGCGTGCGGAACGATTTGAAGTGGAATGATCATATAAAATAAGTTGTTGGTAAGGCGGGTGCCAGGTTGAGATTCATTGGGAAAGTCCTTACAAAATGTAGTCCATCAACAAAGGAGGTGGCTTACAAAATACTCGTTCGACCTATACTTGAGTATTGCCCATCAGTGTGGGATCCGTACCAGGTCGGGTTGGCAGAGGAGATAGAGAAGATCCAAAGAAGAGCGGCGCGTTTCGTCACAGGGTTATTTGGTAACCGTGATAGCGTTACGGAGATGTGTAGCAAACTCGAGTGGCAGACTCTACAAGAGAGGCGATCTGCGTCGCGGTGTAGCTTGCTGTCCAGGTTTCGAGAGGGTGCGTTTCTGGATGAGGTATCGAATATATTGCTTCCCCCAACTTATACCTCCCGAGGAGATCATGAATGTAAAATTAGAGAGATTAGAGCGCGCACGGCGGCTTTCCGGCAGTCGTTCTTCCCGCGAACCGTACGCGACTGGAACAGAAAAGGGAGGTAATGACAGTGGCACGTAAAGTGCCCTCCGCCACACACCGTTGGGTGGCTTGCGGAGTATAAATGTAGGTGTAGATGTAGACAGTGAATAGCAGTTATCAGTTTTGTTTTGAAGAAACATAAATGAGTTCTTCAGCTGTGACTGTGATTTGTTTACGAATTCTACTCTCTCGCTTAAGCGCGTATTTACTACCGCTGAACATGCCGATGTGGAACTTGTTTATGGGTTTTGTAATGGAAACTCTGCTGCTTACAGAAAATACGGTAGACTTTTTACAAAACGCAGAGTAAGAGGTGTTTACTCTTGTTTTCAGTGAACTTCGAGAGACAGTTGCAGTCAATCGTATCTCATCTTAACACGCGTATGGACAGAGCCCAGGTGGGACGGAAGACATTATTCAGCTCGTAGAACGTGGTCCTTCAAAAAGAAGACGGAAGAATTTCTATTCATAGTGGTGCAACTAGCTCCACTCTTACGTCATTGGCGCGAAATTTTAACAGGCATCAGTTTTCAGTTGTACAAACACGCCTACCAACTTTCGTTAACGTCATACAACTCCTTCTTGGTGTTGCGTTTTTCCAGTCAGTTATGTCACAAGGAAACCACACCTGAAGTTACGCGGCTATATAACATGCATACACTCAAGTAGATTGCCAAAGAGGTTATTGATGTACTATGTGAAATTCCGTCCGAATCATGCAAAATCTGACAAGATCTAATCGAATTTGGCAGTAGACTGCACAGGGCCAAATACAGCAGTACTACTGAGAAAAGTGTGGTGACAAAATCACACAAGTGTTGAGAAATGTGTGGTGGAGGGATTACAGGTCTCATAGAAAAGAAGCAGATATTCTCCAAAGAGAAGAAACAGCAGATAAAGCCAACGCATTCAAAGAACATTGGCAAAAGCAAAAGGTAGTCTTGTCGAAAAATACATAGACATAATTTTCGCGTTTTTGGAGGTGGTAAAATACATGTTTTTGCGTGACAGAAACGCTAGGGGTCCATGAAAGTTTTGATAGTAATGAGTAAAATCTTGAATCGCTGCCGTTGTAGACTAAGGCTTAAGTAATTAATAAAACAACTGTGTAGGCGTGTTGGAGAGTTTTTCGTCAATGGCCAAATGGCAATAAAGGAATAAAAATCTGATTTCGTTCCCCACGCAAATTTCTGAGCAAACTACAGGTAATTACGGGCTGCAAGGAGCTACCACAGAGCTCGAGGGATTCGTCTGAATATGACAGTGGCTGACAGGTAATCCCCAAGATGGATGAGGCGTTGCACAGGCAGTAAATGATGCTTTGCAGGTATGCCTGCATTACAGGCGAATGCTAATGGGAGAGGTCTGTGGATTATTAAGCAGGGAAATTTGTTTCGGAGCATACAAGCAGGCACTGAAGACATTATTAACGTAGGCGAACACATGCTTCTGTGCTGTACATTCGTCATTAGCGAATTTGGAACACATTGCTATGCATTCAGAGAGGAAGACATAATACTATCGTTTTCTACACAACGCTACTCATTTGCAAACGGTACATAGACCATGAGAGAGTGAAAGAGGCATCATTTCACATCGTCCCAGCTGCAAACTGTGTACATCAAGGACACTAAGAATTGTCAGTAGACTAGCGAACTGCCCCCCACTTCTCACAGGTAGCACTAAATGGTTACGGCTGCGAGTATTCATTCCAGGTTTGAGTCCAAGCCAACAGCAAGTGATAATTTATCTCACTGTTGGGTAGTAGATCTGCGCCTAACCCAGCTATTGACAAGGGTTGCATGGGGGCTTAATAAAATGTAAAATTAAAATGCAAATAATTTTTAGTAGCTGTATGTCCGATTACGCAAGTCTCGTAAACGGCTGGCCCTGACAACTAATTGTTACGCTATCTGACTGCATAGAATGACAACAAAGAATGAAATGAAAATTTTCGTTAACACAATTAATTAATTAAGTCCCCAGCAACTATAAAATCTACGAAGCCAACATAGCACAAGTGTAGCTGTTCTGTGTGTGGTAGTGTGACTCAACGCAAATCTGGCACGGTTCTTCTTCAACAAAACAAGAATTTTTAAATACCAATTATACTGACGTGATAAAAGAAAATTAGAAATACTACCATTGCGCAAGAAAATCAGAATTACACTCTAATACGAGAACACACGCCAGATGCTTTGTTGACTGAACCTGTAATGACACATTATTCAGGACACACAAATAATAAGAAAATAAAGAACAGTAGTTAGTTACCTTAATTTATATTGACGAAAAGCACTCTGATCATTACAATATCTCCATTAGAATAACATCTGCTATCTCTCCCATCACATAGCTGCATAACATGGAACAACACTCACTACTACCGCATATCACTCTGACTTCAGCTACAATCAGTGTCCACCACAACTGCTCGGCAAGAACTCTCGGCAAGAACCGTCTGCCGCTACCTCTCAACACGCACTGCCAATGGAGGCGGCGGAACAATACTCTCTCTGGCGCGATTTTTGGCGCTGTGGCCCAGTGTAGCCATCTTTCATATGCCCTTCCTCCACGGGCTAGAATTTGATGGTATTTTTGCCAGCATTGGTGGTGAAAATACCACCAAATTCGTCAAAAAAAAATACAGACAAAAATAAAAGATAATATTAATACGTAAATATCATATAACTAGATAAAATTTTGGCTTTGCACTGACCTTACAATAGCCTAATATATAAAATACACTAAGCAATACAAATTCTTTCATACATGTGACTTTACATAATAGTTTACAGAAATATCATGTGGTTAAACAATTCAATCGATAACGTCAGCAATGACGAATATGAGCAGTCTTATAACTTTTCACAAACAGTAATACACAAAAAATCAGTTAATACAAATATTCACAACAAGTAGTTCACAGTTCCAGCAGTAGCACCCAGCACTGTTGAATAGGTGCTGACAGCAACAAGTGACATCATCTCAGTAGAAGCAGTCCATCAGTGGCACCCAGCATTGTGGAACAGGTGCAGACTCCAACAGGTGACATCATTTCAGTAGAAGCAGTTCATCAATGGCACCCAGCATTGTGGAACAGGTGCAGACTCCAACAGGTGACATTATTTCAATAGATGCAGTTCATCAGTGGCACCCAGCATTGTGGAGCAGGTGCAGACTCCAACAGGTGACATCACGTCAGTAGAAGCAGTCCATCAGTGGCACCCAGCATTCTGGAGTAGGTGCAGACTCCAACAGGTGACATCACGTCAGTAGAAGCAGTCCATCAGTGGCACCCAGGAATGTTGAGTAGGTGCAGACACCATCAAGTGACATTATGTCAGTAGAAGCAGTCCATCAGTGGCACCCAGCATTGTGGAGTAGGTGCAGACTCCAACAAATGACATTAAACAACTATCACTGATTACACTGTTCCTAAGCACAAATTAAACATGTCCTAGTGGCACCAATCATGTAGAAACAGTACAAGTAACAGTCCATAATTTCATCCCTACTCAGACAGTTCAAGCATGAACAATAGTTTGAATACACTTACAAATGCTTTTACAATGCTTTTACACTAAACATACAAATCATAACAACACACAAATGATATCAGATAATTGTTATATTACTATTACAAATACACAAACATCAGTTAATAATTATGGGTGTCAGTGCAAGCCACTACAAACAAATAAAATAATATTTAGGAGATAGGTGAGTAGGATTAGGAAAGGAAAACACACAAAACACACTCACTCATCTTTCATCCACATTAAGTACTACTGTGTAATTGTATAGTGTTAACTGTCTGAATCCACTTCTGTCGAATTTCATGTTCATCATGTGTATCAAGTAGTAGTGACAGCAATGTATAACAGTCAATAATAGTTAAGTCAACGTCATAGTCATCATGTCAAGACCAATGTTTGCCAAGCCAGATCAAACTGTACGGTTACTGAACAACTGTCAGTGTGCCAAGATATGCAACTTCCTCTCTCCAAAAAAAAAATACATACTGCTTAGTGATTTAACAAAGTGTGTGTAGACAATCTTCCTTCCATTTTAGTGTTCTAGTCTGCTATCTTCATCCTCCTTGTTCCATATAGACCAACAACAAAAAAAATATGCACCTCACTTACTTGCCTCTTATCCACTAAGACTCAAATGAACTTCATATAATCTCAATACCTCTATAATACCTCTTCAATACGTCGCTACATATAAACCTTATTGCCAGTTTCATTTCACTTCCATAATAACTCTTTCCTCTAGTCAGTTTCGTCGATAAAATCCTAATGCAAACCTCCTCATCCCATACAATCCGAAGACACACTGTCAACACACAACCTCTGTGTAATCCATCTGACCAAAATCTTCTACTCATTATGAATTATAAACAAAGAATGCATACATGACCTCTAACAGACTTAGTTCGAATAACTCTCAGTAATTAAGTACGATTACGGAGTGTGAATGATCCTAATATTTCACAGTGTGTACACCACTTCAAGAATTATGGCAAACAGAAGCAAACATGTGGAGTATTTCTTGTGTCAAGTGTCACTTCCTATTTCAATTGCTCACGAAAAATGCAGTGTAATAACTGTGTTGGTATGTCATGTCGTTAGCTTCCTTCCTATTGGCATACATTTATACAGCTTTCATAAAACCTCCAGCTCATGTGACTTCTATGATGTTTCTTGTACTAATGTCGTTCGTCGAATTATTGCAGTTCATTTTCTTATATTAAAATATAAAGCACTGAGCGTAAGCAAAACAAGCAACAGCGAGTAAATATACCAGTAGTGAACAGAATGTCAACAAGTGGATGCAGCACAATTCTTACAACGAGGCTCTGCCAAGCAAACAATCTGTAATTAATACAATAGTGTGACCTAAACTCTATGTTCGTACACTGTACATCAGCATTGCTATATACCAAATTAAAGTATAGTTATGACAACAAGCAGAAATGTGTAAATGTGCAATCCATACGCATAGCAGTAAACATATATCTTACGTACTAAACAGGTCATTAGCATCGTATCTTAATAAGTAAACATGAAGGCGCAAGCAGATAAATCACAAAGTATAACTTACATACCTAACCACATCAGCACAATTAATCAGGTGACAATTATAATTTAAATAAATAAGCACAGCAGGAACATAATTAAAAATATGACATCATTGAAAAAGCAGTGCAGCCAAGCGATGCATAATATACACAAGTTACAATCCAGTTCATTAATAAAAATTGTCAAAATCAGTTAACGTACGCAAGCACGTCGCTTCACAAGTAATTTCATAGAACATGTAATTAGCACAAAGTATGAATCACGTAATCGCGCAGCAAATTACGTCTAAAGTACGTACCTAAGTGGAAATATGTTACCTGAAAAATAAACTCAATTAATAATTACCTTTTCAGTTTATTACTTTCTTCTTCGAAATGACATTTTTCCTGAAACTTTCTCGATAGCAAGTCGTCTTAACGTCGGACACGCACAGAATTTACCTGAAGTTCTTAAATATCTTATAGAACCGTATCCTGAAAAATACTGAATGTTAATAACAGAATTTAACAAGTCACTATAGCTTTATACTGAATTTAGTCGGAGAAATTAGACTGTGTATTTATTTACGGCTGTCAGTGCATTCGCACTGAGCGCTCGATCAGCTGTACGCGCGTGACGTAGGAAGTGATTGTTTGCGGTCAACGACTGCCCTGAGCGGCGCGCAGACTTGACTGTTGCTTTGAGTATCTGCCGCCGCCAAAACACAGCGCGGTATCCTTGTACTCTCCGCATGTTTACATGTAGCTGTTAGTTCCTCAAAAGTATGTCATTCTACAAAAAATTTTTCAAAAGTATATCATTCCACAAAAATTTTAACGTTAGATATATGATGTATTCCCTTAGAGCGTCGTGATTTAAGAGTTTCTACTTCGACAGTGTTATCATGAATAATTTTGCGAATTCTATATGGACCGTTATAAAGCAGAAAAAATTTGCGACACAAGCCTTTTCCTTTGTGAGACAATCGATGAGACTTAATTAACACCTTCTGACCAACTGACAAGATTTTTAAACGACCAGGACGCTTTGCTGATTTCACTCTTCTAGCAGCCGCAGATGCAATATTTTGTAGAGCCAGATTGACAACTTCAGACTGCCGCAGTTTCCGTGAAGGCGGAAAAGGAACGATTTCAGAAATGCGATTTGTCGGTGCTTTGTTTTTTAATATCAGTATAGGTGGTAAAGAAGTTGAGTCGTTAGGGAGTTCATTCAGAATGTTTTGAAAAATATGAAGATACTGATCCCACGTTCTGTGATTCTGATGACAATAAAGACGACACAATTTATTGATTTCCTTCATCCATCTCTCTGAAGCGTTAGATTGAGGGTGAAAAAGTGAAATGAAGATTGGTTTAATTTTACGACGCTTTAGAGTACGTAGCCAAATTTTAGAACGAAACTATGATCCATTATCTGATATAACCTTATCAACATGACCCACTTCTTTAAGAAAATGGTTAATGAAAGCATTAGATACTGAACGAGCTGTTGCTTTGCGTAACGGTGTAAAACACACATATTTTGAGGTCAACTCCACTGCTACGAAAATTTACGCAAAACCATTAGTAGATCGAACCACTGGACCGAACAAATCAACTGCAGCCATGTCCTTTAATTTTGCTGGAATGATAGGAAACAACGGTGCTCTGTGAAAAACTGTCGGCGGTTTAGCCTTTTGACATAATTTGCATTTGGCAAGAACAAATCGAATACGTTTTTCCATATTATTGAAGTAGCAATTTTCTCGTAATTTATGAAAGCATTTTCTGGGACCAAAGTGTGCATAACTGAAATGCGTATACCAAATCAGCTTATTAACCCACTCATCAGGAATACAAACTAACCAAACAGAGTTGTCGACCGATTTTCGTGTAAAAAGAATTTTCCAGATAGATCGCAAAAACGAGGTGTGGCCAAATCGTCCAATTTAACAAAGCTTCGAAGAAAATTACAGACACCAAGGAAACTACGAACGTCACGTTTTGTAGTAGGAACAGCATAATTACGAATAGCGTCTAATTTTTCTGGATCAGGAAGAATACCTTCTGTAGAAATAATGTGACCGAGAAATTTCACCTGAGAACGACCAAATTCAGATTTTTCTAAGTTCACCGTAATGCCAACTCTTGCAAAAATACGTAATAATGAATCCAAAATTTTGTTGTGCTCACTCCAAGAATGTTTAGCAATAAGAATATCGTCAACATATGAGGTACTATTGTTAGGAAGATAAATTGGTAAAATTTCATTTAAACTACGAATGAATGCTGCTGAAGATAAAGTCCAAACGGTAATTTACGAAATCACATTTAGGTAAAGAGTCATATCCGGTTATTGTTTACTTACTCACTAGATAGATTGATAGTCGAAGAGTTGTTTTGGCAGATGCAAAGAATAGTAAAAGAGTAGGCAGCGGTACAGAAAACTAAAAGAGAAATAGCACCACTACAGCTCGAGGCCCTATGCTCGCTACAGCACATATTCACTTTAGACTAGTGAATCCCCTGAGGACTTCAATAGCTGCACATAAATTTCAGTTTGTGACTTAGTGACAAATTTGGCGGAAGTGCGTACGTAAATTGATCTAACCATGCACATGGATGTATGTCATTCTTAGATTTGCGGAAGATCTTAAATTTCCGAACAGTCAAAAAGTGTTTATAGTCAAAGTTTTCGCCTCGTGGCGACAAAGACCTACCGCGTTCGTCCCAGTCCCAAGGTCGATTATTGTCAAGTTCGCGCGCCTGGCGCTCTCTTGTTGCATCCCGTAAATGAAACCAATTATTTTCTTCAAACCCCTCTGGTATCTGTGATTCTAAATTTCTTTTGCCGTCTTTTCCTACGATTTCGCCTTCAATTTGTTTGACTTGCTTTTTTAATGCCTCAAATTCCTTTTTCACGCGTTCATTAAATTTTCCCTGATTTTCAGCATGTTTATTTATGCTCTGGTACTCTTCGGTTTCTGAAAATGGCAATGGAGCTGTGTCATCTGAATCTCTGTCCCCATTTAAACTAAGATTTGTCAACTTATCTGAAATCTCCTCCACTCTTTCCGATAAGTCACCAATTTGTTCTTTCTGTTTATTTACGTCTTCCGTAAGTGTCGCGACTCGCGTTTCAGTATTAACGCATTTAGTAGTTAACTGTTCATACTGTTGTGTTAGGTTATTTAATCTGTCATTTGGTACGGATTTCTCGATTCTCTCAAATATTTCCTCCTTATCGTGTGCACGTTGTAAATTTAACTCTGAAAAATTTTGTACTATCACGCGATCTCTTTCTTCCTGTTCTCTATCCTGTTCCCTTTGTCTAATCTCTACTGCAACCAATCTATTATTGTGAGCATTCAAAATCGGTTGTACTTCTTCTCTGATTTCTTTCTTTAATTCATCTTTCATATTTTTGAAACATGTCCCTATTCGTGAGTCTAACCGGGTTTCCATTGTTTCCATATCAGCTTCTAATCGTGTTGCCAAAGTTCCCATCTGTGATCCCAGTGAGTCTAACCGTGTTTCCATTGTTCCCCTATCAGTTTTAATTTCAGATCGCAAAGTTCCCATCTCAGTTTTAATTGTTCCTATTTGTGATCCCAGATTTAATATTGCTCCCATCAACTGCTCCAAATTAAATGGTTCAAAATTCTTTTCACCCCGAACATTTCCCGCAAAACCAGTTTCCTTCGTCATAGCTGTAATGCCATCTGTGTTCGATACTATTTCAGAATCTTCTATCGTTGATCTCGTATTCTGTGAATTTTCTGATTGAGAAAAATTTTGAAATGGTTCCGGACTATTTTCCCGACTTATTAAATTGTTTTCCACTTCATTATTCATGATACTGTTTTCCTCTGTTGGCGAATTCGCCATGTTAACAATTTCGTCATTCTCACTATCCATCATTTTTGCCTTCTTCATCGATCGCGTAATCATTTACAAAACATACAAAATTCGTCACTGTACGAAAATTTATACACAATGACACTTTATCACCAACAATATCAATCACACGAAATGCTTCCTTCAAACACGATTAACGAACAATAGAAGAATGACAATTACCAATCTACACATGCAAAATAGACTACAATTACTGAACTACAGATTACTACAACAATACTACTGTCTACTATTTTTGCAATCAGAAGAATTCCAAGGGACGATCCGAAGCAGCGGTCGCCACGTGCATGGGGGCTTAATAAAATGAAAAATTATAATGCAAATATTTTTAGTAGCTGTATGTCCGATTACGCAAGTCTCGTAAACGGCTGGCCCTGACAACTAATTGTTACGCTATCTGACTGCATAGAATGACAACAAAGAATGAAATGAAAATTTTCGTTAACACAATTAATTAATTAAGTCCCCAGCAACTATAAAATCTACGAAGCCAACATAGCACAAGTGTAGCTGTTCTGTGTGTGGTAGTGTGACTCAACGCAAATCTGGCACGGTTCTTCTTCAACAAAACAAGAATTTTTAAATACCAATTATACTGACGTGATAAAAGAAAATTAGAAATACTACCATTGCGCAAGAAAATCAGAATTACACTCTAATACGAGAACACACGCCAGATGCTTTGTTGACTGAACCTGTAATGACACATTATTCAGGACACACAAATAATAAGAAAATAAAGAACAGTAGTTAGTTACCTTAATTTATATTGACGAAAAGCACTCTGATCATTACAATATCTCCATTAGAATAACATCTGCTATCTCTCCCATCACATAGCTGCATAACATGGAACAACACTCACTACTACCGCATATCACTCTGACTTCAGCTACAATCAGTGTCCACCACAACTGCTCGGCAAGAACTCTCGGCAAGAACCGTCTGCCGCTACCTCTCAACACGCACTGCCAATGGAGGCGGCGGAACAATACTCTCTCTGGCGCGATTTTTGGCGCTGTGGCCCAGTGTAGCCATCTTTCAGGGTTTCGCAGTCAGAAAATTAATTTCGAAAAATGCATTACATTAACCTTCACATACAAACAGTAAAATGTGGCAGGTGCCTTTAATTGATCATATTTCAGCCACACAAAATTTATAAATTATATGCACATGCCTTCCTTGGGAATCAGTGTATCTACACTCCTGGAAATGGAAAAAAGAACACATTGACACCGGTGTGTCAGACCCACCATACTTGCTCCGGACACTGCGAGAGGGCTGTACAAGCAATGATTACATGCACGGCACAGCGGACACACCAGGAACCGAGGTGTTGGCCGTCGAATGGCGCTAGCTGCGCAGCATTTGTGCACCGCCGCCGTCAGTGTCAGCCAGTTTGCCGTGGCATACGGAGCTCCATCGCAGTCTTTAACACTGGTAGCATGCCGCGACAGCGTGGACGTGAACCGTATGTGCAGTTGACGGACTTTGAGCGAGGGCGTATAGTGGGCATGCGGGAGGCCGGGTGGACGTACCGCCGAATTGCTCAACACGTGGGGCGTGAGGTCTCCACAGTACATCGATGTTGTCGCCAGTGGTTGGCGGAAGGTGCACGTGCCCGTCGACCTGGGACCGGACCGCAGCGACGCACGGATGCACGCCAAGACCGTAGGATCCTACGCAGTGCCGTAGGGGACCGCACCGCTACTTCCCAGCAAATTAGGGACACTGTTGCTCCTGGGGTATCGGCGAGGACCATTCGCAACCGTCTCCATGAAGCTGGGCTACGGTCCCGCACACCGTTAGGCCGTCTTCCGCTCACGCCCCAACATCGTGCAGCCCGCCTCCAGTGGTGTCGCGACAGGCGTGAATGGAGGGACGAATGGAGACGTGTCGTCTTCAGCGATGAGAGTCGCTTCTGCCTTGGTACCAATGATGGTCGTATGCGTGTTTGGCGCCGTGCAGGTGAGCGCCACAATCAGGACTGCATACGACCGAGGCACACAGGGCCAACACCCGGCATCATGGTGTGGGGAGCGATCTCCTACACTGGCCGTACACCACTGGTGAATGTCGAGGGGACACTGAATAGTGCACGGTACATCCAAACCGTCATCGAACCCATCGTTCTACCATTCCTAGACAGGCAAGGGAACGTGCTGTTCCAACAGGACAATGCACGTCCGCATGTATCCCGTGCCACCCAACGTGCTCTAGAAGGTGTAAGTCAACTACCCTGGCCAGCAAGATCTCTGGATCTGTCCCCCATTGAGCATGTTTGGGACTGGATGAAGCGTCGTCTCACGCGGTCTGCACGTCCAGCACGAACGCTGGTCCAACTGAGGCGCCAGGTGGAAATGGCATGGCAAGCCGTTCCACAGGACTACATCCAGCATCTCTACGATCGTCTCCATGGGAGAATAGCAGCGAGAATAGCTGCGAAAGGTGGATATACACTGTACTAGTGCCGACATTGTGCATGCTCTGTTGCCTGTGTCTATGTGCCTGTGGTTCTGTCAGTGTGATCATGTGATGTATCTGACCCCAGGAATGTGTCAATAAAGTTTCCCCTTCCTGGGACAATGAATTCACGGTGTTCTTATTTCAATTTCCAGGAGTGTATTAGTGAAAACCGTATTAAAATCTTTACATTAAATCCTCACATTAACCTTCACATACACACAGAAAAAGACAGCGTCGGACTTCATTTTATATTACTCTGGTGTGCGAAACATTAGAACAAAAGGAACGTTCACACTTCCAGGTAACACATCTCGGTAATACTCGTACTTGGACCATACACAGAAAGATCTGCTACAGAAGTCCGAAAGAACAGATACGATTGGTGATCTTGCAGCTCTCGAAAGAATGAAATTACAATGAAATCCACACCCTTAGCTGCTTATAGGCGTTGATAAATATCAACGGGGACAGCTGAAAATGCGTGCCCCGACCGGGACGCGAACCCGGGATCTTCTGCTTAGGTGGCAGGCACTCTATCCGACTGAGCCATCGAAGACACAAAATGGTTCAAATGGCTCTGAGCACTATGGGACTCAACATATTAGGTCATAAGTCCCCTAGAACTTAGAACTACTTAAACCTAACTAACCTAAGGACATCACACACACCCATGCCCGAGGCAGGATTCGAACCTGCGACCGTAGCAGGCCCGCGGTTCCGGACTGCAGCGCCAGAACCGCTAGACCACCGCGGCCGGCTCGAAGACACAGAGGACAGAGATAAGTCCCTGCCGTGGCACTATCCTCTGTGTCCTCGATAGCTCAGTCGGATAGTGTGTCTGCCATGTAAGCAGGAGATCCCGGGTTCGAGTCCTGGTCGGGGCACGCATTTTCAGCTGTCCCCGTTGACATTTATCAACGGCTGTAAGCAGTTGACGGTCTGGATTTCACTGTAGTTACATGATATGGTATAGTGCAGAAAGCAACTGGAAACAGTACGCAATGAGACGAACAGGAAAGACACATTCAAAGACAATAATTGCACAGAGGGCACCGAGACTCATGATGGGCCCCTACACTTTACAAAAGGCTGAGAATGGTTTTCAGTATCAGATGTGATCACCGTAGACGACAGTGTATGCTCCGCAAAGTGCTCTCATGTCGGCCACAAGGTTGGTGAAGGGTTCTTGCGGTAGGGTGTTAGATTCCTCCATTAAGGGAGTGGTAGGACGTCAAACGGGGCGACTTGGAGCAGGACATTTTAATTTACACTGTCTATACTTTTACAAATAAATTCTTAAAACTTTGTCAGCATGACCAGGAAGGATTCAGGATTCACACTCATAGTGTAAGTAGGCTGTTTATGTTTTCTTATCGGCAACGTTACGTAGCGCTCGGTATGAAAATCACTGGCTGTGCTGTGTGCAGTCTGTGGCTAGTTTGCATTGTTGTCTGCCATTGTAGTGTTGGGCAGCGGCAGCTGGATGTGAACAGCGCGTAGCGTTGCGCAGTTGGAGGTAAGCCGCCAGCAGTGGTGGATGTGGGGAGAGAGATGGCGGAGTTTTGAAATTTGTAAAAATGGATGTCATGAACTAAAATGGTTCAAATGGCTCCGAGCACTATGGGACTTAACATCTGTGGTCATCAGTCCCCTAGAACTTAGAACTACTTAAACCTAACTAACCTAAGGACATCACACACATCCATGCCCGAGGCAGGATTCGAACCTGCGACCGTAGTAGTCGCGCGGTTCCGGACTGAGCGCCTGAACCGCTAGACCACCGGCGATTTCATGAACTGCTGTATATATTATGATTATTAAGGTAAATACATTGTTTGTTCTCTATTAAAATCTTTCATTTGCTAACTATGCCTGTCAGTAGTTAGTGCCTTCCGTAGTTTGAATCTTTTATTTAGCTGGCAGTAGTGGCGCTCGCTGTATTGCAGTAGTTCGAATAACGGAGATTTTTGGTGAGGTAAGTGACTTGTGAAAGGTATAGATTAATGTTAGTCAGGGCCATTCTTTTG
Organism: Schistocerca cancellata; assembly: GCF_023864275.1. Taxonomy (NCBI): domain Eukaryota; kingdom Metazoa; phylum Arthropoda; class Insecta; order Orthoptera; family Acrididae; genus Schistocerca; species Schistocerca cancellata. The sequence continues at coordinate 112,582,748 of NC_064636.1, read as the reverse complement.
CAGGGATTTTTGAAAGTCAGATTGCGTTGCGCTAAAAAATATTGTGTGTCAGTTTAAGCACAGTCATGTATAAATGTTAAAAAGGGGACGTTTCAATAGCAGTGGAAGTTCGGAAACATAACGAAGTAATTTTTTTTACATGTGAAATTTCATCATTTTTTCACTTACTAATGACGGTATTTGTTACCATAGGTACACTTTTCTTCATAAGTAAGAGAGATTCTTCGATGAATTTTGCACAGCATACAAACCATACTTAAAGGTGTATGAAACTCTAGAATTTTCCAAATCTATTAAAAACTGTGGTAAAAATTGAGGTAATTAACTATAAAATTTGTGTTTTTTCTAAACATGAAGATTAAAATGTAACAGTTCATTCGTTTTTTCATAAGTTAAATAAATTCTAGAGTTTCATACACCTGTGAGTATGGAATATCTGGTGCGGAAAATTCAGCGAAGAATCTCTCTAACTTATGAAGACAAGTGTACCTACAGCTACAAATGCAGCCATTAGTAAATGAAAAAATGATGAAATTTCGCACTAAAAAAATTTATTTTGTTATGTTTTCGAACTTCCACTGCAATGGGTGTGAATCCTGAATCCTTCGTGGTGATGCTAACAAAGTTTTATGAATTTGTTTGTAAAAGTATAGACACTGGAAATTAAAATGTCCTGAGATGCCTTTCATGCTCCAAGTCGGCCCGTTTCACGTCCTACCCCCCTTAAGGTGCTAGATGGTCGTGTGTAATGTCGGAGTCTCCCCTACGCATCCCACACATCGTCGATAGGATTTAAATCGACGGAACAGGCATTCCTCCATCTGCGAAATGTTTCGATACGGTGGTGCGTTGTCATTAATAAAAATGAAATGAGGACTGAATTCACCTCAGAAAAGACGCCCATGGGCAAGGAGAACAGTGTCACAAGAATGTCGAATGGACCCTTTTCAAAGATTTGGAGGTCAGTATCCACCACGTATCACGATGCTCTCCACACCAAAACATCCAGACCATCAGAACAATGATGTTCGATGATGTTCATGGATGATTACATGTCCCCGCCCCTCGCCGTAACAGGGAACATAATGAATCCAGGACCATTGTCGAGCCTCACCATTTTAGTGGTCCAGGTGTTGGTCCAGGTGTTATGGTGTAGGGAGACATAATGTTGCATGGGTATACTGACCTCCAAATATTTGACCTCAGTAGTGTCACACCCCCCCCCCCCCATGAACCATGGACCTTGCCGTTGGTGGGGAGGCTTTCATGCCTCAACGATACAGATCCCCGTACCATAGGTGCAACCACAATGGAGGGGTATCTGTTGAGAGGGCGGACCAACGTGTGATTCCTGAAGAGGGGCAGCAGCCTTTTCAGTAGTTGCAGGGGCAACAGTCTGGATGATTGACTGATCTGGCCTTGTAACACTAACCAAAACGGCCTTGCTGTGCTGGAACTGCGAACGGCTGAAAGCAAGGGGAAACTACAGCCGTAATTTTTCCCAAGGGCAGGCAGCTTTACTGTATGGCATGAAGAGCTGCATCAAACAAGTCTCAGGACTGAAGACCACAACAACAACAGGGTCACCAGTCAATTTTGGGAGAATGTGGTCCATCCACATGTGCCATTTCTCAAGGGTGCATTTGGCCTTCATTTTTATGGATGCCAATGTGGGACCACATTAGGCGGGCGCAAGTGAAGGAGATCTTCGCCAATGGGCTAGCCTGCTCGTTCCCAAGACTTAAATGCCATCAAACACAAGTGGGACGCGTTGGGCAGCACATCAACATGCACTAACAACCATCAAACAGTTGTAAACCGTGCTGGTTGATGAATGAAACGTCCGACCAAAAGCACTCCTCACCCAGCTTGTGGCCAGCACTGTAGCACGTTGCAGAGCATGCACTGCTGTCTATGATAATCACACACGCTTTTAAGAACCATGTCCCACCATTTGTGATGACCGGGGACCACCAAGGATGGTGCTGCCTTGAGTGTAAGACATGTATAGAAAAAAGTTCTGCATCACCCCATTTGCCAGAACTCCTGATTATAGGCGTTGACTGTGGATATTGAATCACAGACAGTTCTTCTTACTGTTTGGAGGTCAGTATCCACCACGTATCACGATGCTCTCCACACCAATACATCCAGACCATCAGAACAATGATGTTCGATGATGTTCATGGATGATTACATGTCCCCACCCCTCGCCATAACAGGGAACATAATGAATCCAGGACCATTGTCGAGCCTGACCATTTTAGTGGTCCAGGTGTTATGGTGTAGGGAGACATAATGTTGCATGGGTATACTGACCTCCACATATTTGACCTCAGTAGTGTCACCCCCCTCTCCCCCCCATGAACCATGGACCTTGCCGTTGGTGGGGAGGCTTTCATGCCTCAGCGATACAGATCCCCGTACCGTAGGTGCAACCACAACGGAGCGGTATCTGTTGAGAGGGCGGACAAACGTGTGATTCCTGAAGAGGGGCTGCAGCCTTTTCAGTAGTTGCAAGGGCAACAGTCTGGATGATTGACAGATCTGGCCTTGTAACACTAACCAAAATGGCCTTCCTGTGCTGGAATTGCGAACGGCTGAAAGCAAGGGGAAACTACAGCCGTAATTTTTCCCAAGGGCATGCAGCTTTACTGTATGGCATGAAGAGCTGCATCAAACAAGTCTCAGGACTGAAGACCACAACAACAACAACAGCGTCACCAGTCAATTTTGGGAGAATGTGGTCCATCCACATGTGCCATTTCTCAAGGGTGCATTTGGCCTTCATTTTTATGGATGCCAATGTGGGACCACATTAGGCGGACGCAAGTGAAGGAGATCTTCGCCAATGGGCTAGCCTGCTCGTTCCCACGACTTAAATGCCATCAAACACAAGTGGGACGCGTTGGGCAGCCCATCAACATGCACTAACAACCATCAAACAGTTGTAAACCGTGCTGGTTGATGAATGAAACGTCCGACCAAAAGCACTCCTCACCCAGCCTGTGGCCAGCACTTGAGCACGTTGCAGAGCATGCACTGCTGTCTGTGATAATCACACACCCTGCTAAGAACCATGTCCCACCATTTGTGATGACCGGGGACCACCAAGGATGGTGCTGCCTTGAGTGTAAGACATGTACAGAAAAAAGTTCTGCATCACCCCATTTCCCAGAACTCCTGATTGTAGGCATTGACTGTGGATATTGAATCACAGACAGTTCCTCTTACTGTTTGGAGGTCAGTATCCACCACGTATCATGATGACTCTCCACACCAAAATATCCAGACCATCAGAACAATGATGTTCGATGATGTTCATGGATGATTACATGCCCCCACCCCTCGCTGTAACAGGGAACATAATGAATCCAGGACCGTTGTCGAGCCTGATCATTTTAGTGGTCCAGGTGTTATGGTGTGGGGAGACATAATGTTGCATGGGTATACTGACCTCTGAATATTTGACCTCAGTAGGGTCACCAGTCAATTTTGGGAGAATGTGGTCCATTCACAAGTGCCATTTCTCAACGGTGCATTTGGCCTTAATTTTATGGATACCAATGTGGGACCACATCAGCGAGCGCAAGTGAAGGAAATCTTCGCCAATGGGCTAGCCTGCTCGTTACCCCGACTTAAATGCCATCAAACACAGGTGACGCGGTAGATATACCCGGACTTCATTCGTCCAGCATTTGCGAACGAGAGCCCTTAGCGACTTGGAACAAAGTATACACATAAATTGAAACCTTTACGACACATTTTCCCGCTGACGCCCCCTGCAAAATTATGCAAAGTTTATCGCTTACGACATTTCAGCTGTTCGGCGGTCAAACTTCAGCACCAATTAGGACGTTTTAATTTATTACTTTTTATAATGAATTACTGCCGGCAAGCTGCAAGTTGTTTAATTTGTAATGCTTCTTTCTCACTGCAGGTTTGTTTGGGCTATTACGCCACTCTCAAATAAGCCTGTAGATGTTACAGTTGGTCACTCTACTTGAGTTTATAAACGTTGTACTGGGTGATTACAACTAAAGTTAAACTTTCAAAACCCCTGGCCAGAATAGCGCCAAACTGCAACGGAATATCATCACACAAAGGGGAATACGTATGGCAGAAGAAAAATAAATAGTGTGAAAATTGATCAATAGATGGGGCTGTATGTGTCAGAATCCGTAAATGAAAACACCACTCATGCGCACGACCCACTGAAGTTGGTGTAAACACGCCGGGTCCACGGCTTTTGGTTGGTTGTTTTGGGGACGGAGACCAGACAGCGAGGTCATCGGTCTCATCGGATTAGGGAAGGACGGGGAAGGAAGTCGGCCGTGCCCTTTGAAAGGAACCATCCCGGCATTTGCCTGGAGCGATTTAGGGAAATCACGGAAAACCTAAATCAGAATGGCCGGTCTCGGGATTGAACCGTCGTCCTCCCGAGTGCGAGTCCAGTGTCTAGCCACTGCGCCACCTCGCTCAGTCCCACGGCTTTTCCTCCTTTCGCGTCTGCGTCGTTCGCCGTGACTGTCTCAATGCAGGATCGCGCTCTGCTCGTAAAGCTGTATTACAAGAACGATGGCTGTGCACACGCCGCTCTGCAGAAGTTACGGACACCGAATGGTTTGAAAAAAGGCGTTGGCCCTCTGAACTGCTTCGATGTCTTCCTTCAATCCGATTTGGTACCGATCCAAAACAATCGAGCAGTAGTCAAGAATAGGTCTCACCAGCGTCTTATATGCGGTCTCCTTTACAGGTGAACCACTCTGTCCTAAGATTCTCACAATAAATCGAAGTAGACCATACACCTTCCCTACCACGGTTCCCACATCATCGTTACATTTCACATCGCTTTGCAAAGTTACACACAGATATTGAAACGACTTGACTGTGTCAAGCAGAAGCCACTGTATCTCAACATTACAGGTTTGATCTCCCTACTCATCCGCACTAACTTTCATTTTTCCATATTTTGGGTTACCTGCCATTCATCATACCTACTGGAAATTTTGTCCAAGTCGTCTTGTTTTCTTCTTACAGTCACTCAATTTCGACGCCTTACCGTGCACCCCAGCAACAACCGCAGATTACTGTCCACTCCGTACGTCAAATCATTTATGTGCATGGGGAACAATAGCGGTCCTCTTCAATAAAATTCTTCAGGGTATCAGACCGCATCGTCATAATTTAAAATGCGCCAACGTTTCGGCCAGCGTAGCAGCTAGCCTTCATCAGGGCCTTACGTTAAACTGCTACATGAAACTCACTTGGTTCCTTAAATAACTGCACGAGAAAACCGTGTCGTTACTTGATTGGCTGTAAAAGGAGGAGGAGGAGGGCTGAAAGGTATGCTTTATTGGTGTTTCCTTTATTATCTGTCATTGGCTGAAATAGCTGTTTTCTATTGGTCCTAATATTAATCCACCCCATTGGAGGAGACGGACGAATAGCGAACAGGTGATGGCTGTGACGTTACACTGTTTACATGCTGTCCAGAAGCCGGTTGCGGCGTGCCATTGCTTTGCGTGCTCGCGACCACTACTGCGGCTCTCAGCGTGTCTGCTTGGGCCGCCGCGGCTCTGCCGCCGCTCCGTAGCCCTGCTATAGCAGGCAGCCAGGACCTCGGAAGCTTGTACCCGTCCTCTCTATTCATGTTGGCGCGTCTTTTGGCTATTTCAGACATGCTCGGTTCTACCAAGCATGCAGTTGACAAACTACACACAGCTGGCGCGTATGAAATTGGTATTGCGTGTGGATTAGTCTACATAGGTGAGACGGGACGACCGATTAGCACAAGGCTCTCGGAACATGAAACATATATCCGCCTGAAACAACACACTAAGTCAGCAGTGGCGGAACACCGAGACGAGTGCGGGAAACCAATATTTTTTCAAGAAGCCCGCGTCCTGGCGAAACAGCCTGTCACTTTCAAAAGAAAGATTAGAGAGGCGATAGAAATAGCCAAAAGACCCGCCAACATGAATAGAGAGGACGGGTACAAGCTTCCGAGGTCTTGGCTGCCTGCAATAGCAGGGCTACGGAGCGGCGGCAGAGCCGCGGCGGCCCATGCAGACACGCGGAGAGCCGCAGTAGTGGTCGCGAGCACACAAAGCAATGGCACGCCGCAGCCGGTTTCTGGACAGCATGTAAACAGTGTGACGTCACAGCCATCACCTGTTCGCTATTCGTCCGTCTCCTCCAATGGGGTGGATTAATATAAAGACCAATAGAAAACAGCTATTTCAGCCAATGACAGATAATAAAGGAAACACCAATAAAGCATACCTTTCACCCCTCCTCCTCCTCCTTTTACAGCCAATCAAGTAACGACACGGTTTTCTCGTGCAGTTATTTAAGGAACCAAGTGTGTTTCATTTAGCAGTTTAACGTAAGGCCCTGATGAAGGCTAGCTGCTACGCTGGCCGAAACGTTGGCGCATTTTAAATTATGACGATGCGGTCTGATACCCTGAAGAATTTTATTGAAGAAGACAACGGCCGCGGAAGCCTACGCTTACAAATAGCGGTCCTGTCACACTTCCCTGGGATAGTCCTGACGTAACCTTCTCTCATGAACACTCGCCGTCGAGGACAACACACTGAGTGCTATTACTTAAGTCTTCCAGCCACACACAAATCTGTGAAATTATTCCGTATGTTCGTACCTTCGCTGACTGCCTGCAGTGGGGCACCGTGTCAAATGCTTTCCGGAAATCCAGAAATATGGAACATGCCTGTTGCCACTCATCAATAGTTCTCAGTATATCACGTGAGAAAAGGGTAAGCTGAGATTCGCCCGAGCGATGCTTTGTAAAACTGCGCTGATTCGTGGGCACGAGCTTCTAAGTCTCAAGAAAGTTGATTACATTCGAGCTGGTAATATGTTCAAGGATTTTGTAGTAATCAAAATTTAGAGATATTGGTCTGAAATTTTGTGGGCCCGTTCTTTTACCTTTCTTATATGCTGGAGTCACCGGCGCTTTATTCCAGTCGCTTGTGGCTTTCTGCTGGGCATGATGGTGATGATAATGATGATGTTTGGGTTGAGGGGCGCTCAACTTCGCGGTTATCGGCGCCCGTGCAAAGTCCCAGTTTTTGCTCAGTCCAATTTGATACACAGTCCAAATCTAGCCACAGTCATGAACGATGATAATGTTGATGAAAAGATGAGGACAACACAAACACCCAGTCCCCGGGCAAAGAAAATCCCCAACACGGCCGGGAATCCAACCCAGGACCCCGTGATCCAGCTGCTGGGCGAGAGATTCACGATAAGTAAAATTAAAATTTAAAAGAGTGACTGGTTTCGACTCTAAGAAAGAGTCATCTTCAGACTCTGGAGCGGTGGGTAGACACTGCTAGATGAGTTCCGTCGACCCACGACGCTCGTGTAACTGGGTCGACAGAACTCATTTAGCAGTGTCTATCCACCCCTCCAGAGTCTGAAGATGACTCTTTCATAGAGTTGAAACCGGGCACTCATTCCAATAAAAAATATCTTAACAAGATTGCGATCAAGACTTTTTAAAATACTTTTAAGATCCAGAATGAGATTTTCACTCTGCAGCGGAGTGTGCGCTGATATGAAACTTCCTGGCAGATTAAAACTGTGTGCCGGACCGAGACTCGACCTTGGGACGTTTGCCTTTTGCGGGCAAGTACTCTACCAACTTAGCTACGCAAGCACGATTCACGCCGCGTCCTCAGAGATTTACTTCTGCCAGTATCTCGTCTCCTACCTTCCAAACTTCAAAGAAGCTCTCCTGTGAACCTTGCAGAACTAGCACTCCTGAAAGAAAGGATATTGCGGAGACATCGCTTAGCCACAGCCTGGGGGATGTTTCCAGAATGAGATTTTCACTCTGTAGCGGAGTGTGCGCTGATATGAAACTTCCTGGCGGATGAAAGCTGTGTGCTGGACTCGAACTCGGGACCTTTGCATTTCGCGGCCAAGTGCTCTACCAACTGAGCTACCCAAGCACGACGCACGCCGCCTCCTCACAGCTTTACTTCTGCCAGTACCTCGTCTCCTACCTTCCAAACTTCACAGAAGCTCTCCTTGCCCGCGAAAGGCAAAGATCCCGAGTTCGAGTCTCGGTCCAGCACACAGTTTTAATCTGCCAGGAAGTTTCACTTTTAAGATCACTATGTTCTCAAAAATTTCAAAAATCGTGCTTGGGTAGCTCAGTTGGTAGAGCACTTGCCCGCAAAAGGCAAAGGTCCCGAGTTCGAGTCTCGGTCTGGCACACAGTTTTAATCTGCCAGGAAGCTTCACTTTTAAGATCGCTGACTACGTTTTCAAAAATTTCAAAACTCGTGCTTGGGTAGCTCAGATGGTAGAGCACTTGCCCGCGAAAGGCAAAGGTCCCGAGTTCGAGTGTCAGTCCGGCACACAGTTTTAATCTGCCAGGAAGTTTCACTTTTAAGATCGCTATGTTTTCAAAAATTTCAAAAACCTTATTCACAATAACACTACAGTGGATACAGATATGGGGTATTAATAATAGAAACGCGAGAAAAGCATACGGACAGATTTTGCACAAATATCTGCCCACTGTTCCAAACTGCTACAGGAGAAGTTGATTCTTAGTCACGCTGTAGCGTTCTTATGGGAATGGCGACTTCCTCCACCACAAGCAGTGCTCACTTTTCAGTTTATAGACAGACTACACCTCCACAGCATTTCCTACCCAGTTATCTTACTAAGTAGATAAAACAACTTCACTTAGCTCGTCTTCATAAAATGATGTTTTTTCAGCTTGTTAACTGAGTATTTATTCGCGGTTGTTAAGCGAGATATTTTTTGGTCTTTGTTGTCTGGACTCAGTGACAATTCTTCCTTTGCGTGCGAAGAACGTATACAGAAAGCGTGCCTTCATAATATTGTCGACAAGGCTTATTTGACCACTGCTATACCAGTTTAGTGAGAATCACTTAAGCTTAATTGGCTAGACTGAGAAGCTTACACCTAGAAGGAAACGAAACAAGTTCCCTGACAGCACCTTAAGGATTACCTAGCCTCCTCTTAAATGTTGCTAGACGCAGCGAAAGTGATTAAGTGAACGTCGCTCGCAAGCATTCGGCGACGAGACGGAGTTCTGGTAAACACCCTCTGAAGGCGAGGAGTTGGCGATAGGATCCGGAGGGGATGGAGGGGGATTAGCCCCCTAAGACAGGATTACTCCGCGTGATTAATTCCACCAGGCGCGCCAAGGCGGCGGAACTCGACAAGAGGTGCTCAGCACATACCGGTGCACCGGGCGTATAGTAGACAGGTGGGCCTAACAACGAGACGGGACGGTATACGAGGTTTGTCCGGAAAATACGTATAAAACTTGAATAATAACTTTATTTTACAATTATTAAGGTATTACAACATGATCTCCTTCAAAGTACTGGCCCTGAGACGCGATACACTTCTGCCAACGCCGTTTCCACTGTTGATAACATTGCTGAAAGTCTTCTGTTGTGATGTTGTTCAGTTGCCGTGTCGTTTCCGCCTTGATGGCTTCCACATCTCCCAAGTGCCACCGAGCGAGGTGGCGCAGTGGTTAGACACTGGACTCGCATTCGCGAGGACGACGGTTCAATCCCGCGTCCGGCCATCCTGATTTAGATTTTCCGTGATTTCCCTAAATCATTGAAGGCAAATGCTGGGATGGTTCCTCTGAAAGGGCACGGCCGACTTCCTTCCGTAATCCGATGAGACCTATGACCACGCTGTCTGGTCTCCTTCCCCAAGCAACCAACCAACCATCCCAAGTGCCGCCCCCGAAGCACCATTTTGCATTTCGGGAACATGAAGAAGTCACACGGGGCTAAATCGGGTGAATAAGGCGGGTGGTCTGTCACGGTGATTGAGCTTCGGGCCAAAAACTCGCGCACAACGAGCGACGTGTGAGCGGGCGCATTGTCGTGATGAAGGATCCACCTGTTCCTTTTTGCCAACTCCGGTCGAACTCGGGCTACACGAGCTCTGAGACGTGTCAGAACTTCAACGTAAAAATTTCCGTTCACTCTCTGGCCGGGAAGAACAAATTCCTTGTGAACAATGCCCCTAGAATCAAAGACAACAATCAACATTGTCTTCACATTGGACCTCGATTTTCGCGACTTTTTTGTTCTCGGTTCTCCTGCTAGTTTCCATTCCTTGCTTTGAGATTTGAGCTGCACATCGAATTCGTAAAAGCAGGACTCGTCTCCGGTGATGGTTGAGAAAGTCCCCTCGTTCCTCTGCTTCCAACCAATCCTCACAGCACTCAACGCTGTTTGCTTTCTGTTGTGGCGTGAAGAGCTTCCGGACGATTTTCGCACACAATTTCTTCATGTCAAGTTTTTGTGTCAGGATTTCGTGAACGATTGTTTTGGGGATTGACAGCTCGTCAGCAATCATTCTGACTGTCAATCTACGGTCTTTAAGAACACAAGCCCCAATTCGCTCAACGTTTGCATCGGAACTCGATGTCGACGTGCGTCCTGGGCGAGGGTCACCGTTCACTTTTTCTCGGCCATCCAGGAACCTTTTTAACCACTTGTTCACGGTTGGTTCCTTCAGAGATTTGTCTCCGTAAACCTGTGTGAAACGCTCAAAAATCTCACGGCCATTCTTGCCTAGCTTTGCAAGAAACTTGATGTTGACGCGCTGTTCCTCAATCAGAGAGAGCTCCGTGCCGACGGCAGGTGAGAAAGGGTAACTGTCAACAAGCTGCCGCACACTCCCACCTCCAAGCAGAGTGCTCTGACTCGAACTGAGCGTTGATGGGATTGATTACAGCAGTACTCCCACCTGGCGGTGACTGCAACTTGTAACATAAAGACACTATTCAACCTTTATACGTATTTTCCGGACAAACCTCGTATGAAGGTGCGTTTACGCAGGCCATATTTTACGGCAGTGGGAGACCGCAGCACTGTTCCTGACAACGTTGATGTTATGTGGCTGCAATAAAGAGCTACACAGCAGTATGTTCGGCTATATTGCTGATGCTGCCGGTTGTTGCAGATCTTTACCCATGTATAGCCGAGGTGTTGTCCACCTCTATCCGATATACGTGGTCCAGCAACATTGATCTGACCACCGCATATGTTTTACCTCAAGGTGCCATCACAGACGGCAAGTAGGCTGTAAGAACGGGTGCCAGAGGGGGGGGGGGGGGGGGGGCGAGGATAAAACAGTGCAATCGTAGTCTAGGAACAGAGTGATATATCTGATGTCCATTAAGGGCATGATCATTGGCTTTTGGGGCAAGCGTACCAGCATTTCCGAAAAGAGTAAGTTTGTAAACTACACTGAAGCGACGAAGGAACTACGTAACTGGGCATTAAAATAGCTACACCACGAAGATGACGTCCTACAGACGCGAAATTTAACCGACAGGAAGAAGATGCTGTCATACGCAAATGATTAGCTTCTCAGAGCATTCACACAAGGTTGGCGCCGGTGGCGACACCTAAAACGTGCTGACATGAGGAAACTTTCCAACCGATTTCTCATACACAAACAGCAGTTGACCGGCGTTGCCTGGCGAAACATTGTTGTGATGCCTCGTGTAAGGAGGAGAAATGCGTGCCATCACGTTTCCGACGTTGATAAAGCTCGCATTGTAGCCTATCGCCATTGCGGTTTATCGTGTTGTGACATTGCTGCTCGCATTGGTCGAGATCCAATGACTGTTAGCTGAATATGGAATCGGTGGGTTGAGGGGGGTAATACGGAACGCCGTGCTGGATCCCAACGGCTTCGTATCACTAGCAGTAGAGGTGACAGGCATCTTATCCGCACGGCTGTAACGGATCGTGCAGCCACATCTCGATCCCTGAGTCAACAGATGGGGACGTTTGCAAGACAACAACCGTCGGCACGAACAGTTCGATGACGTTTGCAACAGCACGGACTATCAGCTCGGAAACCATGGCTGCGGTTACCCTTGACGGTGGACCTCAGACAGGAGCGCCTGCGATGGTGTACTCGACGACGAACCTGGGTGCACGAATGGCAAAACGTCATTTTTTCGGATGACTCCAGGTTCTGTTTACAGCATCATGATGGTCCCATCCGTGTTTGGCGAAATCGCGGTGAAAGCACATTGGAAGCGTGTATTCGTCATCCCCATACGGCGTGACGGTATGGGGTGCCATTGGTTACACGTCTCGGTCACCTCTTGTTCGCATTGACGGCACTTTGAACAGTGGACGCTACATTTCAGATGTGTTACCACCCGTGGCTCTACCCTTCATTCGATCCCTGCAAAACCCTACATTTCAGCAGGACAATGCACGACCCCATGTTGCAGGTCCTCTACGGGCCTTTCTGGATACAGAAAATGTTCGACTGCTGCCCTGGCCAGCACATTCTCCAGATCTCTCGCCAATTGAAAACGTCTGGTGAATGGTGGGCGAGCAACTGGCTCGTCACAATAAGCCAGTCACTACTCTTGATGAACTGTGGTATCGTGTTGAAGCTGCATGGGCAGCTGTACCTGTACACGCCATCCAAGTTCTGTTTGACTCAATGCCCAGGCGTATCAAGGCCGTTATTACGGCCAGAGGTGGTTGTTCTGGGTACTGATTTCTCGGGATCTATGCACCCAAACTGCGTGAAAATGTAATCACATGTCAGTTCTAGTATAATATATCCGTCCAATCAATACCAGTTTATCATCTGCACTTCTTCTTGGTGTAGCAATGTCAATGGCCAGTGGTGTAGTATGGGCATGCGCATTCAAATACAGAGATATACAGTATAAACGGGCAGAGTACGCTGCTGCGGCCGCTAACGCCTGTATAAGGCAACAAGCGTATAGCTCAGATGTGCTGGCCGCTGCGCCACACTGACTAGTAAGCAGGAAACCCGGGTTCGAATCCCGGTGTTGGTACAAATCGTAATTCGTTGCTTCGGCCTACAGCATTATCGTTGACAAATCCTGTTAACATCTTGGATAAATTTAAATATGAGGAAGTGTTCTTCTGAAGGCATTTGTCTCGATAGTAGGTTTGTACGAAAATGCCAAGCGTTCGATAAACTGTTCAGGTAAAAAGAGTATACAAGCTTTTGAAAGGTGACGGTGCAGAAGGTAAGATGGGCAGATCGCGCAACTAATGAGGAGGAACTGAGTTTTATTGGCGAAAGAAAAATTTAAGGCCCATCTTGAGCCAAAGGAGGGATCGGTTGATACGACGTGTCCTGTGCGATGAAGGAATGGTGAGTTTCGTAACAGAAGGTAGTGCTACGGGGTACTAATTCTACAAGGTAGACAGATGCTTGACTGTAATTACTGTGATCAGTTGGATGTAGTCTGCAGTAGTTATTTGGAGATGCTTCGGCCTACAGCATTATCACAGATGAAGGTGAGACTGGGTATATCTCAGGAACATCCACTGTGTGTGTGGTTGTCTTTCTCAGTGGTAAATTTCTTTCTACCGCTATTTTGGATCTTGTATTCTCTTCGCTATGGCCACCATGATGAACACCAACAAAAGCAAAACGAAGATAATTGAATGTAGTCGAATTAAGTCGGGTGATGCTGAGGGAATTAGATTACGAAATGCGACACTTAAAGTAGTAAAGGAGTTTTGCTATTTGGGGAGCAAAATAACTGATGATGGTCGAAGTAGAGAGGATATAAAATGTAGACTGGCAATGGCAACGAAAGCGTTTCTGAAGAAGAGAAATTTGTTAACATCGAGTATAGATTTAAGTGTCAGGAAGTCATTTCTGAAAGTATTTGTATGGAGTGTAGCCATGTATGGAAGTGAAACATGGACGGTAAATAGTTTGGACAAGAAGAGAATAGAAGCTTTCGAAATGTGGTGCCACAGAAGAATGCTGAAGATTAGATGGGTAGATCACATAACTAATGAGGAAGTATTCAATAGGATTGGGGAGAAGAGGAGTTTGTGGCACAACTTGACTAGAAGAAGGAATCAGTTGTTAGGACATGTTCTAAGGCACGAAGGGATCGCCAATTTAGTATTGGAGGGCAGCGTGGAGGGTAAAATTCGCAGAGGGATACCAAGAGATGATTACACTAAGCAGATTCAGAAGGATGTAGGCTGCAGTAGGTACTGGGAGATGAAGAAGCTTGCACAGGATAGAGTAGCATGGAGAGCTGCATCAAACCAGTCTCAGGACTGAAGACCACAACGACAACAACAACATGGTCACCATCAGCTATTTATTGCCTAAATAGCAAAACTCATCAGTAGCCTTTAGTGTATCATCTTTTGAACTATTTCTAGCCGCATTAACTAATTCATTTCGACTACACTCCGTTAGCCTTGTTTTACTTTTCTTGATGTTCATCTCATAATTTCTTTTCCGCACAGGATATATTCTGTTCAGCTGATCTTCCTAGTTCCTTGCCGCGTGTCATAGAACCTAATGTCATCAACAGACCTCAATGTTTTATTCCTTTTCTCTAAACTTCAACTGCTTTTTCCATATTCCACCTTGTCCTCTTGTGTGCTTCATTTGCACATTGATTAACATTTCGGATGGGCTACAGTACTACCTGAGTTTCTTCTCAACCTCTGCTTCCCTTGCACATCCTCCGTGTCTTATAAATTCGGCCTAATTTGTGTATAAACTATAAATAACATTCCTTTCCCTGCATTTTATCCCTGTTACCTTCGAAGTGGGGGGGGGGGGGGGGAGTTCATGAGAAGATGCACGAACAGGTATAACGTAATGTAACTTTTGCTCTTTGAACGGTAACTGAACCAGATTTGGAACATGCTGTCACTAGGGTTTTCGCAATGATCTGCAATTTTTTCAATTTTTTTTTAGAATAATTTGATCATGAAAACGCTAGACACATTTTTGGAACACATGCTGTGACATGAGGAACATTCTCTTGAAGATTACTTTACTTACCACTCTCACAAAATGGTAGGTTATTCTTAACAATTACATAAAAAATCTCTGTACCAGATTTTGATATCATTCTTAGAACTCTCACAATCTATTTTTAAATTCATGTGTATGATACTTAGCAACTTTTATTTCACAAAATTTTACGTAAATTTGGCAGCAATGCACTTTGAAATATTTTGAACCACAAACAGTTGTGCTACAGTATTTTGAAAGTGTGTAACAGATTTCACCTTTTTAACAGCAATGGCTCAGCAGAGAGTGTTTTTATGCACTGAAAAATATAAGTTGTGGGAAATGCAAAAAGCCGGCCGCGGTGGCCGAACGGTTCTAGGCGCTCAGTCCAGAACCGCGCGACTATTATGGTCGCAGGTTCGAATCCTGCCTCGTGCATGGATGTGTGTGATGTGCTTAGGTTAGTTAGGTTTAAGTAGTTCTAAGTTCTAGGGGAATGATGACCTCAGAAGTTAAGTCCCATAGTGCTCAGAGCCATTTGAATCATTTTTGGAATGCAAAAAGAGGATTTCATTAGGATTAAAGCAATAAAAAAATCTCAATTTGGTCATAACCATACATTTAGTCTTCTTGGTTCTCACTACCTCATTTCTTCTAGTCTGATTCTTGTTTGTGCCCCTTTTGACAACATCCTTCACTGGCATTTCGGAAGTAGCAATATGCACATTACCGGGTCTGAAACTGTTTATTTAAACGTTAAAGAAGGCTTTTAGTCTGTTCCTTAAACACTTTGACGCTATATCTCGGCACTTTAAAGAGTAATTCAGTTGAAAGGTTTACAGAAACTCATACTTCTTGCAGCAACAGCAGAAAAATAATTGTTTATATTTGTACACCGCAGACAATAAGAGCAGGCAAAGGTAACGCATCGTAAACTGGCTCACTGCCTTATACGCAGACTCTTTAGATGCTTCTCCGACCACAGTAAATAATAAAACATCTCAAACAAGGAAAGAGTCGCGAAGAAGATGTGTATGGCGTTACACATTCGTTGAAACAAGATAGCGTTTACATCATTTTCAGTAACAGTTAAACCCTGAAAATTGGAGACGTAACGCCTAACATGCTACAGGAGTAAATAAGGACAAAAATGTCACCATTTTAGACCAATTTTTTTGTACATCCCCCCCTCGAAATTTCAAATCGTTTATTCCTATCAAAACCTTCGTCTCTAACCTGCAGATGCTATAAGGAAAGATTTATTTGATAATTAATTGAAACCCTCAGCTGCCGACAGGTGGTGTTGATATACCTCGATGGAGACAGTCGAAAATATGTGTCCCAACCGGGACTCGAACTCGGGATCTTCTGATTACACGGCAGACACTCTATCCATCATTTTTTTATTTTTATTTTTTTTTATCTGAGCCACCGAGGACACAGATAAATAGCGTGACAGCAAGGGACTTATCCCTTGCACGCTTCCAGTGAGACCCACATTCCCATCTGTCCACAATCTACATACAGGGTGTTTCAAAAATGACCGGTATATTTGAAACGGCAATAAAAACTAAACGAGCAGCGATAGAAATACACCGTTTGTTGCAATATGCTTGGGACAACAGTAAATTTTCAGGCAGACAAACTTTCGAAATTACAGTAGTTACAATTGTCAACAAGAGATGGCGCTGCGGTCTGGGAAACTCTATAGTACGATATTTTCCACATATCCACCATGCGTAGCAATAATATGGCGTAGTCTCTGAATGAAATTACCCGAAACCTTTGACAACGTGTCTGGCGGAATGGCTTCACATGCAGATGAGATGTACTGCTTCAGCTGTTCAATTGTTTCTGGATTCTGGCGGTACACCTGGTCTTTCAAGTGTCCCCACAGAAAGAAGTCACAGGGGTTCATGTCTGGCGAATAGGGAGGCCAATCCACGCCGCCTCCTGTATGTTTCGGATAGCCCAAAGCAATCACACGATCATCGAAATATTCATTCAGGAAATTAAAGACGTCGGCCGTGCGATGTGGCCGGGCACCATCTTGCATAAACCACGAGGTGTTCGCAGTGTCGTCTAAGGCAGTTTGTACCGCCACAAATTCACGAAGAATGTCCAGATAGCGTGATGCAGTAATCGTTTCGGATCTGAAAAATGGGCCAATGATTCCTTTGGAAGAAATGGCGGCCCAGACCAGTACTTTTTGAGGATGCAGGGACGATGGGACTGCAACATGGGGTTTTTCGGTTCCCCATATGCGCCAGTTCTGTTTATTGACGAAGCCGTCCAGGTAAAAATAAGCTTCGTCAGTAAACCAAATGCTGCCCACATGCATATCGCCGTCATCAATCCTGTGCACTATGTCGTTAGCGAATGTCTCTCGTGCAGCAATGGTAGCGGCGCTGAGGGGTTGCCGCGTTTGAATTTTGTATGGATAGAGGTGTAAACTCTGGCGCACGAGACGATACGTGGACGTTGGCGTCATTTGGACCGCAGCTGCAGCACGGCGAACGGAAACCCGAGGCCGCTGTCGGATCACCTGCTGCACTAGCTGCGCGTTGCCCTCTGTGGTTGCCGTACGCGGTCGCCCTACCTTTCCAGCACGTTCATCCGTCACGTTCCCAGTCCGTTGAAATTTTTCAAACAGATCCTTTATTGTATCGCTTTTCGGTCCTTTGGTTACATTAAACCTCCGTTGAAAACTTCGTCTTGTTGCAACAACACTGTGTTCTAGGCGGTGGAATTCCAACACCAGAAAAATCCTCTGTTCTAAGGAATAAACCATGTTGTCTACAGCACACTTGAACGTTGTGAACAGCACACGCCTACAGCAGAAAGACGACGTACAGAATGGCGCACCCACAGACTGCCTTGTCTTCTATATCTTTCACATCACTTGCAGCGCCATCTGTTGTTGAAAATTGTAACTACTGTAATTTCCAAAGTTTGTCCGCCTGAAAATGTACTGTTGTCCCAAGCATATTGCAACAAACGGTGTATTTCTATCGCTGCTCGTTTAGTTTTTATTGCCGTTTCAGATATACCGGTCATTTTTGAAACACCCTGTACATAATGTACCTAATAGATAGATAATGTGGGTCTGATGGGAAGGGTGCAAGGGATAAGTCCCTGCAGCGCTATTCATCTGTGTCCTCGGTGGTTCAGTTGGACAGAGCGTCATGTAAGCAGGAGATCCCGGGTTCGAGTCCCGGTCGGGGCACACAATTTCAACTGTCCCCATCGAGGTATATCAACAACACCTGTCGGCAGCAGAGGGTTTCAATTAATTATCATCTATTCTAGAGTAGCTGCACGGTCATCAATGGTATCTGTTCTTTCGAGAACAGTTACTCTCTTCATATAAAGATTTATTTGTCTTCAGCGAATCTACTGAGATACGTCACAGTCTCAATACTGCGTCTCGCGTTTCTACATTTCTCCAGAGTGTAAGCTGGTATTTGCGGGGTTGGCTGCTACCAATTTTTCCACTCTGCTATAAATAATTCGTGTCATTATTCTGCAACGCTGAGTTACTAAACTGATGTGAAGGCACAATATTACTGACTGTATCGGTAATATTCACACACGTCTGTGCCCATCTGCCAGATCATTAATATTCATTATCATGGCCATTATTTAGCTAATCATGACATTTTTTAAATTTTTTCTTTAGAGCGAGGTTTATTTTCCTCTGTATTCTGTGATGGTTATGATACGTTCGAGATACGCTTCGTTGAACAGTTGATATATGCTTTGAAATAATCTGTGTTGTTTTTCGTCAGTGTGTTTGGCGCCACTTTAGACGGGTAATCGTGTAAAAGCTTAATTGAGAATGATTTAGCAGTGTTGTTGACTCTCTTAAACGTTCAAGGGCTTCAGAGTGTATGTTTCCAGCATGATCGTTGTCCAGCTGATTACTCACGGGAGGTATAGGAGATATTAGATCACTGTTACAACGGCTACTGGAATTCCAGTCAAAGAAGAATTTATGTCGAAAGCCAGCCAGTTTTGAGCAGTGGTGAAGCAATATGTGGAAGATGGGCTCAGCACTTTGTCATCAAAGTGCTGAATCATGGTGCAACTGAGGACCAAACTTACCCTCTGTATATACACTCCTGGAAATGGAAAAAAGAACACATTGACACCGGTGTGTCAGACCCACCATACTTGCTCCGGACACTGCGAGAGGGCTGTACAAGCAATGATCACACGCACGGCACAGCGGACACACCAGGAACCGCGGTGTTGGCCGTCGAATGGCGCTAGCTGCGCAGCATTTGTGCACCGCCGCCGTCAGTGTCAGCCAGTTTGCCGTGGCATACGGAGCTCCATCGCAGTCTTTAACACTGGTAGCATGCCGCGACAGCGTGGACGTGAACCGTATGTGCAGTTGACGGACTTTGAGCGAGGGCGTATAGTGGGCATGCGGGAGGCCGGGTGGACGTACCGCCGAATTGCTCAACACGTGGGGCGTGAGGTCTCCACAGTACATCGATGTTGTCGCCAGTGGTCGGCGGAAGGTGCACGTGCCCGTCGACCTGGGACCGGACCGCAGCGACGCACGGATGCACGCCAAGACCGTAGGATCCTACGCAGTGCCGTAGGGGACCGCACCGGCACTTCCCAGCAAATTAGGGACACTGTTGCTCCTGGGGTATCGGCGAGGACCATTCGCAACCGTCTCCATGAAGCTGGGCTACGGTCCCGCACACCGTTAGGCCGTCTTCCGCTCACGCCCCAACATCGTGCAGCCCGCCTCCAGTGGTGTCGCGACAGGCGTGAATGGAGGGACGAATGGAGACGTGTCGTCTTCAGCGATGAGAGTCGCTTCTGCCTTGGTGCCAATGATGGTCGTATGCGTGTTTGGCACCGTGCAGGTGAGCGCCACAATCAGGACTGCATACGACCGAGGCACACAGGGCCAACACCCGGCATCGTGGTGTGGGGAGCGATCCCCTACACTGGCCGTACACCACTGGTGATCGTCGAGGGGACACTGAATAGTGCACGGTACATCCAGACCGTCATCGAACCCATCGTTCTACCATTCCTAGACCGGCAAGGGAACTTGCTGTTCCAAAAGGACAATGCACGTCCGCATGTATCCCGTGCCACCCAACGTGCTCTAGAAGGTGTAAGTCAACTACCCTGGCCAGCAAGATCTCCGGATCTGTCCCCCATTGAGCATGTTTGGGACTGGATGAAGCGTCGTCTCACGCGGTCTGCACGTCCAGCACGAACGCTGGTCCAACTGAGGCGCCAGGTGGAAATGGCATGGCAAGCCGTTCCACAGGACTACATCCAGCATCTCTACGATCGTCTCCATGGGAGAATAGCAGCCTGCATTGCTGCGAAAGGTGGATATACACTGTACTAGTGCCGACATTGTGCATGCTCTGTTGCCTGTGTCTATGTGCCTGTGGTTCTGTCAGTGTGATCATGTGATGTATCTGACCCCAGGAATGTGTCAATAAAGTTTCCCCTTCCTGGGACAATGAATTCACGGTGTTCTTATTTCAATTTCCAGGAGTGTAGATGGAACTCATGAACAGAGCAACCAGTACAATGTTGAGGAAGTGGAGGCGGCCATCAAGAAGCTGAAGAATAATAAGCAGAGGTCATTAAAAATGCAGGAATTGAATTTGTGAAACATTTCTACAAGCTTCTAATTCAAATCTGGATGCATCAAAGCATCCCTGGTAAATGGAACATACGTATCATGTGTCTAGTACAAAAGAGAGGCGATATCATGGAGTGCTCTAAGTGAAGGAATTAGCCTGTTACCTACGGCATATAAAACATTGTCCAACTTTCTTTTTAACAGCCTTACACCCTATGTCGAAATACTGTTAGTGACCGTCATTGTGGATTTCGTCAAGGAAGATCTACCTTTGATCAGATCTTCATAACATGACAGACACTAGAAAAATGTGAAGAATTTAAGCCTGATGCACATTTCCTACAGACATCAGATCAGCGTGCGGCAGTATTGAAAGAAGCCAGATGTATACAGGGTGAGTCACCTAACGTTACCGCTGGATATATTTCGTAAACCACATCAAATACTGACGAACCGATTCCACAGACCGAACGTGAGGAGAGGGGCTAGTGTAACTGTCTAATACAAACCATACAAAAATGCACGGAAGTTTGCTTTTTAACACAAACCTACGTTTTTTAAAATGGAACCACGTTAGTTTTGTTAGCACATCTGAACATATAAACAAATACGTAATCAGTGCCGTTTGTTGCATTGTAAAATGTTAATTACATCCTGAGATATTGTAACTTAAAGTTGACGCTTGAGTACCACTCCTCCGCTGTTCGATCGTGTGTATCGGAGAGCACCGAATTACGTAGGGATCCAAAGGGAACGGTGATGGACCTTAGGTACAGAAGAGACTGGAAAAGCACATTACGTTCACATGCTAACACCTTTTTATTGGTCTTTTTCACTGACGCACATGTACATTACCATGAGGGGTGAGGTACACGTACACACGTGGTTTCCGTTTTCAATTACGGAGTGGAATAGAGTGTGTCCCGACATGTCAGGCCAATAGATGTTCAATGTGGTGGCCATCATTTGCTGCACACAACTGCAATCTCCGGCGTAATGAATGTCGTATACGCCGCAGTACATCTGGTGTAATGTCGCCGCAGCCTGCCACAATACGTTGTTTCATATCCCCTGGGATTGTAGGCACATCAAGGTACACATTCTCCTTTAACGTACCCCACAAAAAGAAGTCCAGAGGTGTAAGATCAGGAGAACGGGCTGGTCAATTGATGCGTCCTCCACGTCCTACGAAACGCCCGTCGAACATCCTGTCAAGGGTCAGCCTAGTGTTAATTGCGGAATGTGCAGGTGCACCATCATGCTGATACCACATACATCGACGCGTTTCTAGTGGGACATTTTCGAGCAACGTTGGCAGATCATTCTGTAGAAACGCGATGTATGTTGCAGCTGTCGGAGGTTTCAAGCGTCAACTTTAGGTTACAATATCTCCGGATGTAATTAACATTTTACAATGCAACAAACGGCACTGATTACGTATTTGTTTATATGTTCAGATGTGCTAACAAAACTAACGGGGTTCCATTTAAAAAAAACGTAGGTTTCTGTTAAAAAACATACTTCCGTGCATTTTTTTATGGTTTGTATTAACCAATTACACTAGCCCCTCTCCCCACGTTTGGTATGTGGAATCGATTCGTCAGTATTTGATGTGGTTTACGAAATATATCCAGCGGTAATGTTAGGTGACTCAACCTGTATAGCACTGAAAGAGGTACAAATCCCTATTAAACTGATTTCTTACGGAAAGCTGTTATGGAAAACACATGGAGTCAAGCGAAATAAATCGTAATCTTTAGTTCGCCTTTCCCACAACATTTTATATGTGCTCTTACCAATTTAAATTGTAATTCCTAGGTATCTAGTGGAATTTACGGCCTTTAGATAAGAGTGGTTTATCGTGTAACCGAAGTTCACCCGATTACTTTTAGCACTCATGTGGACGACCTCACATGTTTCATTATTGTGGGTCAACTGCCTCTTTTTCGCACCACACAGATGTCTTTTCTAAATCGTTTTGCAATTACTTTTCTGTTCTGATCAGTTTACAAGACGATAAACGACAGCATTATCTGCAAACTACCAAAGACGGCTGCTAAGATTGTGTCCTAAATCTTGTATATAGATAAGAAACAGCAGAGAAGCTATAAAACTACGTTGGAGAACGCCAGAAATCACTTCTGTTTAACTCGAAGACTTTCAATCAGTTACAACAAATAGTGACCTTTCAGGCAGGAAATCGCGAATCCAGTTGCATGACTGAGGCGCTATTCCATAAGGACGCAATTTGGCTACAAGCCGCCTGTGAGGTAGGTTCAAAAATGGCTCTGAGCACTATGGGACTTAACATCTGTGGTCATCAGTCCCCCAGAACTTAGAACTACTTAAACCTAACTAATCTAAGGACATCACACATTCCATGCCCGAGGCAGGATTCGAACCTGCGACCGTAGCGGTCGCGCGGTTCCAGACTGTAGCGCCTAGAACCGCTCGGCGCAGCAGCATTGACTACCAGCTCGGAGACCGTGGCTGCGGTCACCCCTGACGCTGCATCACAGACACGAGCGCCTGAGATGGTGTACTCGACGACGAACCTGGGTGCACGAATGGCAAAACGACATTTTTTCGGATGAATCGAGGTTGTTTACACCATCATGATGGTGGCATACGTGTTTGGCGACATCGCGGTGAACGCACATTGGTAGCGTGTATTCGTCATCGCCATACTGGCGTATCAACCGGCGTGATGGTATGGGGTGCCATGGGTTATACTTCTCGGTCACCTGTTGTTCGCATTGACAGTACTTTGAACAGTGGACGTTACATTTCAGATGCGTTAACACCCGTGGCTCTACCCTTCATTCGATCCCTGCGAAACCCTACATTTCAACAGGATAATTCACGATCACATGTTGCAGGTCCTGTACGGGCCTTTCTGGATACAGAAAATGTCCGACTGCTGCCCTGGCCAGCACATTCTCCTTATCTCTCACCAACTGAAAACGTCTGGCCAATGGTGACCGAGCAACTGGCTCCTCACAATACGCCAGACAACACTCTTGATGAACTGTGGTATCGTGTTGAAGCTGCATGGGCAGCTGTACCTGTACACGCCATCTAAGCTCTGTTTGACTCAATGCCCAGGCGTATGGAGGCCGTTATTACGGTCAGAGGTGGTTGTTCTGCGTAGTAACATGTCGATTCTAGTATAATTTCAATGAATACCCGTTTATCATCTGCATTTCTCCATGGTGTAGCAATTGCAGTGGTCAGTTGTCTAATTTATGAGTTATGAGTTCAAGACATCGAGTCCAGTTGGTTTCATTTTGACCTTCGAACAGCCGCAGGCAGCTGCACTCGAGCGGTATTTTCCTTGTATTTATGATGAATATGTCGGCCTGGTTAGCTGAGTAGTGGGGTGCTGGCCTGCAAGCGGGCCCAGGTTCGATTCCCGGCCGGGTTGGAAATATTCTCCGCTCAGGGACTGGGGGTTGTGTTGTCCTCATATTCATTTGATTCTCATACCTGTGGCGCAGGTCGCAGGTCGCCGAACTTCCCCGCACGGGGCCTCCCGGCCAATGATGACATACGCTCATTTCCATTTCTGTCATGATGAATATTACCCTAGTACGAGTAAATCATCAACTGCAAAATGAAAGAAGAATCCCATTTTGTATACGAAGTTCTGATGCGCCCCATTGGAGCCCCTTCCTGTAAATTTATTCGCAAACCCAAATTTTCCTTTGCCTTCATGTCTGTAACGTTAATGTTAACAAATTGAATACCTCCAGTACTATTTCAGTTAAGTATGAACAAAGATATGATTGTCGGAAGGACAGACTCAGCATACAGGAAAGTCAAAACAACCTTTGGTGACGTTAACAGCAACGATGGTAACATTAAGAGTGCAACGGGAATTCCACTGTTAAATGCAGAGGAGAGAGCAGATAGGTGGAAAGAATATATTGAAAGCCTCTATGAGGGTGAAGATTTGTCTGATGTGATAGAAGAAGAAACAGGAGTCGATTTAGAAGAGATAGGGGCTCCAGTATTAGAATCGGAATTTAAAAGAGCTTTGGAGGACATACGGTCAAATAAGGCAGAAGGGATAGATAACATTCCATCAGAATTTCTAAAATCATTGGGGGAAGTGGCAACAAAACGACTATTCACGTTGGTGTGTAGAATATATGAGTCTGGGGATATACCATCTGACTTTCGGAAAAGCATCATCCACACAATGCCGAAGACGGCAAGAGCTGACAAGTGCGAGAATTATCGCACAATCAGCTTAACAGCTCACGCATCGAAGCTGGTTACAAGGATAATATACAGAAGAATGGAACAGAAAATTGAGAATGCGCTAGGTGACGATCAGTTTGGCTTTAGGAAAAGTAAAGGGACGAGAGAGGCAATTCTGACGTTACGGCTAGTAATGGAAGCAAGGCTGAAGAAAAATCAAGACACTTTCATAGGATTTGTCGACCTGGAAAAAGCGTTCGACAATATAAAATGGTGCAAGCTGTTCGAGATTCCGAAAAGAGTAGGGGTAAGCTATAGGGAGAGACGGGTCACATACAATATGTACAACAACCAAACGGGAATAAGAGTGGACGAGATCGTATGCAGAATATTTGTTATTTCTTCGTTTTTTACTTTGTTAATTTTTTTTTTTTTTGTCATCAGTCAACTGACTGGTTTTATGCGGCCCGCCACGAATTCCTTTCCTGTGTTAACCTCTTCATCTCAGAGTAGCACTTGCAACCTACGTCCTCAATTATTTGCTTGACGTATTCCAATCTCTGTCTTCCTCTACAGTTTTTGCCCTCTACAGCTCCCTCTAGTACCATGGAAGTCATTCCCTCATGTCTTAGCAGATGTCCTATCATCCTGTCCCTTCTCCTTATCAGTGTTTTCCACATATTCCTTTCCTCTCCGATTCTGCGTAGAACTTCCTCATTCCTTACCTTATCAGTCCACCTAATTTTCAACATTCGTCTATAGCACTACATCTCAAATGCTTCGATTCTCTTCTGTTTCGGTTTTCCCACAGTCCATGTTTCACTACCATACAATGCTGTACTCCAGACGTGCATCCTCAGAAATTTCTTCCTCAAACTAAGGCCGGTATTTGATATTAGTAGACTTCTCTTGCCAGAAATGCCTTTTTTGCCATAGCGAGCCTGCTTTTGATGTCCTCCTTGCTCCGTCCGTCATTGGTTATTTTACTGCCTAGGTAGCAGAATTTCTTAACTCCATTGACTTCGTGACCATCAATCCTGATGTTACGTTCTCGCTGTTCTCATTTCTACTACTTCTCATTACCTTCGTCTTTCTCCGATTTACTCTCAAACCATACTGTGTACTCATTAGACTGTTCATACCGTTCAGCAGATCTTTTAATTCTTCTTCACTTTCACTCAGGATAGCAAGGTCATCAGCGAATCGTATCATTGATATCCTTTCACCTTGTATTTTAATTCCACTCCTGAACCTTTCTTTTATTTCCATGATCGCTTCCTCGATGTACAGATTGAAGAGTAGGGGCGAAAGGCTACAGCCTTGTCTTACACCCTTCTTAATACGAGCACTTCGTTCTTGATCGTCCACTCTTATTATTCCCTCTTGGTTGTTGTACATATTGTATATGACCCGTCTCTCCCTATAGCTTACCCCTACTTTTTTTCAGAATCTCGAACAGCTTGCACCATTTTATATTGTCGAACGCTTTTTCCAGGTCGACAGATCCTATGAAAGTGTCTTGATTTTTCTTTAGCCTTGCGTCCATTATTAGCCGTACCGTCAGAATTGCCTCTCTCGTTCCTTTACTTTTCCTAAAGCCAAACTGATCGTCACCTAGCGCATTCTCAATTTTCTTTTCCATTCTTCTGTATATTATTCTTGTAAGCAGCTTCGATGCATGAGCTGTTAAGCTGATTGTGCGATAATTCTCGCACTTGTCAGCTCTTGCCGCCTTCGGAATTGTGTGGACCATCTCCGTAATACTCGCCAGCATAACTGATACACCGCCCGCAACGCCATTTGCACTTCCGGAAGCAGTCTTGGAACGCCTGTTGCTAGATCGCGCAAAGCGCCGTCTGCGAATTTTCTTCCATCTCGTCTATCGTTGCACAGCGGAGTTTTCAAGTGTGGGAATAAAAAAGAGTCCGCAGGGACCAGGTGTACAGAGTAGAGGACGAGGCAGTGCATTTAGTTCTTCGTACAATAGTCACGCACCAACAGGGATGAGTGTGTGGGTGCAATATCATGACAGCCATGAGTTGCCACATTTAAGGCCGTTTCCTTCTCACATTTCCTCGCAGGCGTCGCAACACGCCCCACTAGTAGCATCGACTAACAGTTTGTCCGTGTGACAGGTCTTTCACTTACTTCACTAACTGCAACACCAGATAAACTTTTCCCACTAATTAAGCATGGTCTCTTTCGAATGTACTTCTGACCAAAAAACGATTTTGGTAGCTGGACTCGAAGGCCTCTGCTAATCCCACTTTTCGACATTCCTCTGTGATGTTTCCACACAAATTTTCAACGCCTAACACGTTTGTTCCGTATTCCTGACTGAGAAGTCGTACACGTAACAGTTTTCGTAAGTTTCGCTTTAAAAGTGTTTTAATGAGACGAAATATTTTCATAAGACTATTCATCCCCTGTTTCGCCCTATCTACATCTACATCTACATCCATACTCCGCAAGCCACCCGACGGTGTCTGGCGGAGGATACCTTGTGTACCTCTATCGGTTCTTCCTTCTATTCCAGTCTCGTATTGTTCGTGGAAAGAAGGATTGTCGGTATGCCTCTGTGTGGGCTCTAATCTCTCTGATTTTATCCTCATGGTCTCTTCGCGAGATATACGTAGGGGGGAGCAATATACTGCTTGACTCTTCGGTGCAGGTATGTTCTCGAAACAAACAAAAGCCCATACCGAGCTACTGAGCGTCTCTCCTGCAGAGTCTTCCACCGGAGTTTATCTATCATCTCCGTAACGCTTTCGCGATTACTAAATGATCATGTAACGAAGCGCGCTGCTCTCCGTTGGATCTTCTCTATCTCTTCTATCAACCCTATCTGGTACGGATCCCACACCGCTCAGCAGTATTCAAGCAGTGGGCGAACAAGCATACTGTAACCTACTACCTTTGTTTTCGGATTGCATTTCCTTAGGATTCTTCCAATGAATCCCAGTCTGGCATCTGCCTTACCGACGATCAACACTATATGATCATTCCATTCTAAATCACTCCTAATGCCTACTCCAAAATAATTTATGGAATTAACTGCTTCCAGTTGCTGACCTGCTATATTGTAGCTAAATGATAAAGGATCTATCTTTCTGTGTATTCTCAGCACATTACACTTGTCTACATTGAGATTCAATTGCCATTCCCTGCACCATGCGTCAATTCGCTGCAGATCCTCCTGCATTTCAGTACAATTTTCCATTGTTACAACCTCTCGATACACCACAGCATCATCTGCAAAAGCCTCAGTGAACTTCCGATGTCATCCACCAGGTCATTTATGTATATTGTGAATAGCAACGGTCCTATGACACTCCCCTGCGGCGCACCTGAAATCACTCTTACTTCGGAAGACTTCTCTCCATTGAGAATGACATGCTGCGTCCTGTTATCTAGGAACTCCTCAATCCAATCACACAATTGGTCTGATAGTCCATATGCTCTTACTTTGTTCATTAAACGACTGTGGGGAACTGTATCGAACGCCTTGCGGAAGTCAAGAAACACGGCATCTACCTGGGAACCCGTGTCTATGGCCCTCTGAGTCTCGTGGACGAATAGCGCGAGCTGCGTTTCACACGACCGTCTTTTTCGAAACCCATGCTGATGCCTACAGAGTAGATTTCTAGTCTCCAGAAAAGTCATTATATTTGAACATAACACGTGTTCCCAACTGATCGACGTTAGAGATATAGGTCTATAGTTCTGCACATCTGTTCGACGTCCCTTCTTGAAAACGGGGATGACCTGTGCCCTTTTCCAATCCTTTGGAACGCTACGCTCTTCTAGAGACCTACGGTACACCGCTGCAAGAATGGGGGCAAGTTCCTTCGCGTACTCTGTGTAAAATCGAACTGGTATCCCATCAGGTCCAGAGGCCTTTCCTCTTTCGAGCGATTTTAATTGTATCTCTATCCCTCTGTCGTCTATTTCGATATCTACCATTTTGTCATCTGTACGACAGATGTCTGAATTTCCGAAAACATTGAAACACACGTAGTTTTTTACTGTTTTCGTTTTTTATGTCTAACCAAGAAGTCAATTACTAATTTTCATAGTGTAACTTTAAAAATTGTTTGCTAGTTTGTAAGTTAGGATCCAGTGTAAATGCTTTAAACGTTTATTCATTATTAAGACAGCTGTACCGGAAGACTTCCATCGTCCAGTGATACTGGAACCTCACTTCCAGTATCCTCCCAAGACAGTCACACCGCATATACAGGGTAAGTCACCAACTATTGCCACCTAGAATAACTCCGAAAGTATGATAGGACCTGAAACGTTTGTGGGACAAATGTTACATGGGACAACGGGGGCCATTATAGGACGTTGGTTTTTTGTTGCTAGGTGGTGTCGCGTCAGAGATATGAAGGTCACCTTTGTTTTTTTTTTAAATGGGATGCTGTTCAAATGGTTCAAATGGCTCTGAGCACTATGGGACTTAACTTCTGAGGTCATCAGTCGCCTAGAACTTAGTACGAATTAAACCTAACTAACCTAAGGACATCACACATATCCATGGCCGAGGCAGGATTCGAACCTGCGACCGTAGCGGTCACGCGGTTCCAGACTGAAGCGCCTTTAACCGCACGGCCACACCGGCCGGCCGAGACGAATCCAAGGATGTGTAACAGTAAGGTCTTTGAAGGTCAACGAAGGTCAAAAAGGTGGCATGAACGTCCATTTACATAAGGTGTTCGAAGTGATGACCATTGGTATCAGTGCAGTGCTGCAATCTTCCTATCGTGGATTGAGTGGTATTCCTTATCACATCGGCACTTATCGAAGCACATGCTGTGACAATTCTCTCTCGTATATCGTGAAAATAGTAAACAATCGCCGAATACGGCGTATTCATCTAACCTGCCATTGACATGTAAACACCATTCGACGGTTTCGCAATACAACACTAGTAGGAACGGTAAGACTAGTATTGTCGAATCAAGCGAATAGTAATGGTGTATTCCTTCGAAGAACAAGTCGATATGCTTCTCATTTAGGGAGAATGCTAACGAAATTCAGTGAGAGCTAGAGACTTACACGCTGGAAGATATCCTCAACGTACTGACCCTACACGTCGTACATTTAAATATGTGTACGATGAATTGAGTACAATTGGATCATTAACGCATCGTCTATCATTCTGCGTGGTGTCTGTTTGTTCTATATCGTGTCTCCCTACCACTTTCGCGCAACGACGCTCTGAGCGTGTTTTTTTTAGGGAATTGACTAGTCTGAACCTGGGACCTGTTGCTGGTAAGGAGACGTCAGACCACGCATGACATGTAGAATTCAGAAGAGTTCAGTGAGACTAGCGATGATATAACCAAATACTTAATGATTTCAGCGTCAGCTCCACTGCACTCCCCGTAAAAGAATCTTAATACTAACTAAATTTAGTGGAAGGGATTCAAGGCTTTCCTATTTTTAGTTAACTGGTAAAAATAACGTCGAAAAAGCAGTTAAGTTTACCATTGGAAATTTTATTCTACTCACAAAACATTGTTTATAAATTGCACTATTGATAAAAAGAAATGTTTTAATACATGATGGTAGTGAACGAATATTCCCTGAATGGGTTTCCATATTCTACAATGGATCGAAGGATGACCTATGCCATATCACATCTATAATCTAGGTTTAAATTAAGTTTCACAAAAGAGAAAACTTATTACTTATCTAACTTGTCGTAAATTACAGTGGCTGATGTGGCTTCTCAATAATTATATAACAGAAAAATCATCGCGTTTCAGATTTTAACTTACGTAGCAAATGTGAATACCATGAGCTTCAATTGACGATCGACACTAGTATTACGTAAAAAGAGGATGTAGCAGATGAGACTTCATCAGTTCTGAGTGAAGCCTTATGCACTCAGAAATGCGGCATCGCGTGTGTTCATTACCTTGTCGGTGTTCGTCAGGGGGCGGCGGCCGGCGCAGCTCCATGCATCTCGCTGTCTCGGAAGCAAGTCTTTTCTAACTTCTCCTTACTACAATTTACCGAAGTTGGTTTAAAAAAACTATCTGGCTGTGTTTTCATCTGGCCAATCAGGGTCTCACTGTTAACCTTAAGCTCCACCTACAAAAATTCTATCCAATGAGAAACGTTATACTTTTCGTGGTGTGGCAATGTTTTTAAAGTTTGCAACGTAACAGAGACGCGAAAAAATCTCACACTAAAACTTTCGACTGGTGTGGTCCTTTTAGCGTTATCGTAAGATCTATACTGTTCTTCTGGAGGGCTCTATCTTTTAACATGGGCTGGAGGGTGGTCCTGGTGGTTAGCCGGCGACGTGGATGTCCGTCCCTTATCGTAGGGAATTGTCGCTTAACACGGTTCTGCTCTCGGCTTCTGTTCTCGTTTCTCCCCTCGGAACTGCGTCTGTCTCACGGTGGCAAGGTACGACATGCATTTAGTCATTCTTGTGTTAGTCTGTGGTATTCCATTTGCTCACTCGTTACACGTATTACTTTGGTTAATTTAATGTCACGATTTATTCGGAGCTATGTGAGATACTACTGGATTTGCTTATCATGTCAGGGTTTTCATGGAAGGTGTTGGATTTGCCTGACACCTTACAATCGGAAACACGTCCGGCAAAGGAAAGTTACTAACGAGGAAACGGGAATTGGTTCTCTTGCCACTGTGGTTCGAGATCCATGTGTTAGTTCGCGTGAAATCGCAAGGGAATCTGGCACGAGCCAGAGTAGTGTTGTTCGTGTTCTGCATCGCCATAAATATCATCCTCACCATAGCAGTCTCCACCAAGAATTAACTGGTACGGGTTGTATGCGCCGCATTGAATTCTGCCGATGGGCTCAACTTCAGACTCAGAAGGATGACGCATTTATTAGTTTGACTTTATCTATTGACGAGGCTACATTCACAAACCGTGGAAATGATAATTTGCATAACGTGCATTACTGCACAACAGAAAATTCATGTTCGCTGACAAGTTGCACACCAAAACCGCACAACATGGATTCCGGAAACAGCGATCGTGTGAGACCCAACTCGCTCTATTTGTTCATGAGACCCAGAAAATATTAGATACAGGCTCCCAGGTAGATGCTATTTTTCTTGACTTCCGGAAGGCGTTCGATACAGTTCCGCACTGTCGCCTGATAAACAAAGTAAGAGCCTACGGAATATCAGACCAGCTGTGTGGCTGGATTGAAGAGTTTTTAGCAAACAGAACACAGCATGTTGTTATCAACGGAGAGACGTCTACAGACGTTAAAGTAACTTCTGGCGTGCCACAGGGGAGTGTTATGGGACCATTGCTTTTCACAATATATATATAAATGACCTAGTAGATAGTGTCGGAAGTTCCATGCGGCTTTTCGCGGATGAGGCAGTAGTATACAGAGAAGTTGCAGCATTAGAAAATTGTAGCGAAATGCAGGAAGATCTGCAGCGGATAGGCACTTGGCAACTGACCCTTAACATAGACAAATGTAATGTATTGAGAATACATAGAAAGAAGGATCCTTTATTGTATGATTATATGATAGCGGAACAAACACTGGTAGCAGTTACTTCTGTAAAATATCTGGGAGTATTTGAAGTGGAATGATCATATAAAATTAATTGTTGGTAAGGCGGGTACCAGGTTGAGATTCATTGGGAGAGTCCTTAGAAAATGAAGTCCATCAACAAAGGCGGTGGCTTACAAAACACTCGTTCGACCTATACTGGAGTATTGCTCATCATTGTGGGATCCGCACCAGATCGGGTTGACGGAGGAGATAGAGAAGATCCAAAGAAGAGCGGCGCGTTTCGTCACAGGGTTATTTGGTAACCGTGATAGCGTTACGGAGATGTTTAACAAACTCAAGTGGCAGACTCTGCAAGAGAGGCGCTCTGCATCGCGGTGTAGCTTGCTCGCCAGGTTTCGAGAGGGTGCGTTTCTGGATGAGGTATCGAGTATATTGCTTCCCCCTACTTATACCTCCCGAGGAGATCACGAATGTAAAATTAGAGAGATTAGAGCGCGCACAGAGGCTTTCAGACAGTCGTTCTTCCCGCGAACCATACGCGACTGGAACAGGAAAGGGAGGTAATGACAGTGGCACGTAAAGTGCCCTCCGCCACACACCGTTGGGTGGCTTGCGGAGTATAAATGTAGATGTAGATGTAGATGTAAAACCGCGGTCGGTGAATGTATGGTGTGGGATTCTGGAGGATAGAATTATAGGTCCCTGTTTCATCGAAGGAAATAATCTGAATCGTAGCAAGTACACCACATGCATGCAAGAATCATTAGGTCTGTTATTGGAAGAAATACCTTTCGGCACAAGGAACAGAATGTGGTATCAACATGATGGGTGTCTCGCACATTTCTCTCTGATGGCTAGAAATGAGTTGCAGAGAGAATTCCCAGATCGGTGGAGTGGACGCAATGTGTCGTGGCCGGCTTGTTCGTCACACCTGATGCCTCTGGATTTTTTCTTGTGGGGATTCGTAAAAGGTATTGTTTATAAAGACGTTGCCACTACACCTGAAGATATGCGAGAGAGAATTGTCAGAGCAAGTGCTTCGATAAGCGCACATGTGATAGGGTTCAAATGGTTCAAAATGGCTCTGAGTACTACGGGCCTTAACATCTGAGGTCATCAGTCCCCTATATCTTAGAACTACTTAAACCTAACTAACCTAAGAACATCACACACATCCATGCCCGAGGCAGGATTCGAACGTGCGAGCGTAGCAGTCGCTCGGCTCCAGACTGTAGCGTCTAGAACCGCTCGGCCACACAGGCTGGCCCAGATTTCTATGCTTAGCGGTTTGAGTCAGTCAGTCAAGACGCTGCCTTTTATATACAGAGTTAACTGCAACCGTCACAGGAACATACTGCCGAAATTTCCTGGCGAGGTTGCGAGAAACGAAGCTGTCCGAGGATTTTGTGTTTGCTCCGCGGTAACACCGCACCTCGCCGTACACAGTAACACAGGATGTTCTTTGAACTATCATATTTTGTCTCCCCCTACCCTCCTTCGCTTCATTCTCCTGACGGTTGGTTGTTTGGTTGATCTGGGGGAGGGGACCAAACAGCGAGGTCATCGGTCCCATTGGATTAGGGAAGGATGGGGAAGGAAGTCGGCAGTGCCCTTTCCAAGGAACCATCCCGGCATTTGCCTGAGACGACTTAGACATGCCCTTGATATGGTGTCTTCTTCTTCATACCATTGCGTTGATGGCATTTCCAGAATGACGACGGATATGTTATCGACGTGGAATGTCCCCTGAAAAGCTAAAATGAACCAAGCCCTCTGAAAAGAGAAACGACACTTCGCCGAATTTACTAATGAACAAAAAGTGATTCTGGAGTCCAAGGTTTTTGTTAATTATGCCTTTTCCGTTCCTGAGGCGATATTTCCATAGAAATTTTCATCCCCTAACGTGTATTTTCTTTTCATATTTAACTGAGAAGTTTGAAAAATATGTAAAAATCTGACAACCGGTTGCATAGGTTTTCTATATATCTTGACCAGGTTTCGTCACCTCTAAGGGTGACTTCGTCAGAACCTATGCAACCAGTTGGCAGATTTTTACATATTTTTCAAATTTGTGTATACGGTTGCTGCAAACGTTAGCCATGTTCAAAGTTGTACGCTTCTTACCCGCCCATGTATCAAAGGCTGTCTCGAAGTACAAAGACATCAGAAAGAAGATCCTAAACAAAGGTACTTACCTTCTGATGAAGTCGCCCTTAGAGTTGACGAAACCTGGTCAAGGTATATAGAAAACCTATGCAACTGGTTGGCAGATTTTTACATATTTTTCAAATTTGTGTATACAGTTGCTGTAAACGTCAGCCATGATCAAAGTTTAACTGAGAAGTGAAATACTAATTTTTCATATATTTAGCTTCGAAATTTCTTTAATATAACGAAATATTTTCATAATAAATTTCAGCCCTTTAGGAGATGAATTTCCAAAAACTCTGAAACAGATATTTTTCATTCATAACCGAGAAGTCAAATGCCAGTTTCCATAGATGCAGTTCCCAAAAAACTTTGGTCATTTTAATAATGATTTACTTTCAAAAAAAAAAAATAATAAGAAAAGGAACCTTCAATCACTACTTCACCGGTATAGGGGATAAATTTCGAAAAATGCTTAAATATGTATTTCCTTATTTCTGACCGATAAGCCAAATACCAGTTTTCATAGGTCTGTATTTAAAATTTCCATATTACCAACATACTTTCAAAATAATATTCATCCTCTATTCGACCGCCTTAGGGATGGAATTTTGAAAACTCCCTTCTTACACGATGCCTACAGTAGAATACCACACTCTCTCCAAATTTCAAGTTTCTGCCGTTAGCGGTTTAGCTGGACGATGACGTGTCAGTCACTTGCCTTTTATACATAAAGATTAAAGAGTGAATACGCAGAAAACACGAAGTTCGTGGCTGCAGGTTTATTTTTCAAGGCCATAACTACTCAAATTCTTACCGCTCGCTTCCCCAGAATAAACACTTTATTTAATTCAGTTGCGCTTGCCCTGACGACAATCGCTTCTGCAGAATAAACATTTCATTTACTTCAGTTGCACTTGCCCCGAAGACAACTCCACGTGAGAACTCTGAGTGAGAATATGCGAAATAAACCGCCACCTTTGTCCTTAGCTCAACACAATGACCAGAACGTACCACCCTCGTCCGTGATTTCAAACAGGTTTTGTCGCACTCGCCCTATGTACCCGTGATTTACCACCAGAGGCGCTGTTCGCCGAAGTGGAGTTAAATTTCAAACAAAGCTAAGCTCACAAACACACACGCACGCACAATAAACCCCACCGCGCTGATGTTTAGCGAGCAGAAGCAGCCTTTTGTCCGCAGCGCTGCCTTCACATCTCGCCGCCTAACAAAACTCCCGACGCTGACCTGCGCCCTTCCAAAAGCGAAAAGCCGGACAGAGGAAAACTCAGACTGTTTTCGCAGAATTTCCACGCTTTGTTCACTGGCTCTGCCCCCTACGACTCTGCTGAGTACTTTGAAAACGTACTACACGTTAGGGCTTTGTCTTTCGATCCTATCCACCTCTCTCACTTTCACTGTCGGCACATTGTTCGTCAATTTGTTTCTCTCTTCCTCTCACTGCCTTGCTCCCCTCGTAATCCTTTGCCTGCCTGACTAAAACGCACTTTAGTCCAGTTTGATGTTTACAGAACCAACGCAATGTCCTACACTTGCTTGAATGAACACAATTTACTAATTAACCGAATTCATTGTGAGGGCGAAATTCAACTTTGACTTCAATTTGGGTGCAATATGCAACCAGTCGCTTTTTTTAATTTGTATACGATTTAGACACTAGTTTTCCAGTCACTGCAGCTCACCATCCGATAGTATTATTTGAACGTTAGCTAGTCTATGTGGAGCTACTACTAAACGCTTTGGTCATGGTCCTGGCAGAAATAACAGAAACTTAATAACTGCTAACGAAAAGTTTATGAAACGAAACACATGGTACGTTTTAGGAGAAGGCACTGGTTAGTGGATCGATGGCAAATTCGTTCTGATAATGTACGTTTTGTAGGTTATACAATAACTCATACAGAGTTGTTCCTGCACTTGACTTCAGACTCACAGTAAGACAACAATGAACGAAGTACAAAGAGTGTGAAATGCTACACTACTGGCCATTAAAATTGCTACACCACGAAGATGGCATGCTACAGACGCGAAATTTAACTGACAGGACGAAGATGCTGTCATATGCAAATGATTAGCTTTCATAGAAGGTTGGCGCCGGTGGCGACACCTACAACGTACTGACATGAGGAAAGTTTCCAACCGATTTCTCAGCCGGCCGTAGTGGCCGAGCGGTTCTAGACGCTACAGTTTGGAACCGCGCGATCGCTACCATCGCAGGTTCGAATCCTGCCTCGGGCATGGATGTGTGTGATGTCCTTAGGTTAGTTAGGTTTAAGTAGTTCTAAGTTCTAGGGGACTGATGACCTCAGAAGTCCCATTGTGCTCAGAGACATTTGAACCATTTGAACCGATTTCTCATACACAAATAGCAGTTGACTGGCGTTGCCTGGTGAAACGTTGTTGTGATGCCTCGTATAAGGAGGAGAAATGCGTACCATCACGTTTCCGAATTTTGATAAAGATCGGATTGTAGCCTATCGCGATTGCGGTTTATCGTATCGCGACACTGCTGCTCGCGTTGGTCGAGACCCAATGACTGTTAGCAGAATATGGAATCGGTGGGTTCAGGAGGGTAATACGGAACGCCGTGCTGGATCCCAACGGCCTCGGTATCACTAGCAGTCGAGATGACAGGCATCTTATCCGCACGGCTGTAACGGACCGTGCAGCCACGTGTCGATCCCTGAGTCAACAGACGGGGACGTTTGCAAGACCACAACGATCTGCACGAACAGTTCGACGACGTTTGCAGCAGCACGGACTATCAGCTCGGAGACCGTGGCTGCAGTTACCCTCGACGCTGCATCACAGACAGGAGCTCCTGCGATGGTGTAATCGACGACGAACCTGGCTGCACGAATGGCAAAACGTAATTTTTTCGGATGAATCCAGGTTCTGTTTACAGCATGATGATGGTGGCATCCGTGCGGTGAACGCACATTGGAAGCGTCTATTCTT
This sequence comes from Schistocerca cancellata, assembly GCF_023864275.1. Taxonomy (NCBI): domain Eukaryota; kingdom Metazoa; phylum Arthropoda; class Insecta; order Orthoptera; family Acrididae; genus Schistocerca; species Schistocerca cancellata. The sequence continues at coordinate 112,545,449 of NC_064636.1, read as the reverse complement.
CATCGCCATACTGGCGTATCACCCGGCGTGATGGTATGGGGTGCCATTGATTACACGTCTCGGTCACCTCTCGTTCGCATTGACGGCACTTTGAACAGTGGACGTTACATTTCAGATGTGTTACGACCCGTGGCTCTACCCTTCATTCGATCCCTGCGAAACCCTACATTTCAGCAGGATAATGCACGACCGCATGTTGGAGGTCCTGTGTGGGCCTTTCTGGATACAGAAAATGTTCGACTGCTGCCCTGGCCAGTACATTCTCCAGATCTCTCACCAACTGAAAACGCCAGGTCAATTGTGGCCGAGCAACTGGCTCGTCACAATACGCCAGTCACTACTCTTGATGAACTGTGGTATCGTGTTGAGACTGCATGGGCAGCTGTACCTGTACGCGCCATCCGAGCTCTGTTTGACTCAATGCCCAGCCGTATCAAGGCCGTTATCACGGCCAGAGGTGGTTGTTCTGGGTACTGATTTATCAGGATCCGTGCACCCTAATTGCGTGAAAATGTAATTACATGTCACTTCTAGTAGGATATATTTCTCCAATGAATATCAGTTTATCATCTGTATTTCTTCTTGGTGTAGCAGTTTTAATGGCCAGTAATGTATTTCAGTTTGACATGACTAATGGCAAGATGGTGTCCAGTCTGGAAATGTGGCCACACTACTGTTCGGGAAAAGTGGCCTAGGTGTTGATCCTAGTGTTAGTCGCGCAAAGTGCTAGACATCCGAGTGTCTGTTTCATCTTCTTATGTATGCAAAGCCCTGGCCGCCATTCTACACTTTTGCAACAATACTCAATTAATAAAATTTCATCATTTAAACCCTTTCTTTCTGTTATATCTATCTTAATACAAAAACCCGTTTCAAAAGGGTGTGCCTCAATCGTTTGCTATTCTTTTAGATAGCAGGGCGTAAAGGAGATGCCTAGAAAATGTGACCGGAAATCAGAGATGCAAACACGGGAACCTGTTGGATGGTACTGGCCACAGCACCGGCTTAGGTACGGGAAAGTGGTCAATATGTGAGTCTTCACAAAACATGTATGTGGTTTAAGTATATTATTGTCTATTTCACATAAAAATATTTGGTGTGGTACCTCATAATACAGTGATGAGCCAAAGCATTATGACCACCCGCTTAAGGGGCTCCGGAAAGGCTCAAAATCATGAAAAGTTCAATTTTTACTTTTTTGCGTTTTCTGAATCTGCAGACTATTACCTTTTAATAGATATATAATTTATTCAATTCCGAAGACTACAACTATTTTTAAATTTTTTTTGAAATGTGTTCTACATGGGCGTGACCCACTGTGGCGCTGTTGAACTGCTGTCAAATGGTGTTAATATTAACGTCCGTGTTCATGAGGTACATTTTAGTGATGTGAGATAAAGTATGTGTTGTGGCTAACCTGTGATGGTTCAGTATATATCGCTGGTGTGATTGTCGATTGCTTCATGTTTATTTACTCTATCGTTATCTCGAAAATATTCGTAATTAATTCTGTTTCTTGAGTCTCTGTTTTGTTGAAGTATAATAATGAGTAAAAGCAAAGTTATTAGAAATCCTCTGAAGGCTTTTAAGAAAAGGAGAAATGTTGGGAAGCCAAAGGTATGTGTTATTACTGTAAATAATAACATTCTAACATGGTATGAGCGATGCTTGCTTTAGACAAGGAATGCCTTCGGGCTGCAGACAGGGCTGTAAAGAGTCTAGAAATACAAGCAAGAGTAAACAGGAGGAGGAACAAGAGGAAGCTGGAGGAGGAATTTGCAGAGGATGAAGATAATCCATACTATGGACCTGGAATGCACTACAAAGTTAATCCAATCTTTGTCGCTCGATTCCCAAAACTTTTATTTTCTCATACTAATTACATGTTTTCTAAGGATCTTCCACACATATTTGTTTCAAACTTTCAGTAAATGTTACACAGTACCTTCTGCATAATTTAACACAGCCTTTTTCCAAAAAACTGTATATTTTTGAATATATAAATAAAAAATTGCAAAAAAATGTTGTGAATTTTCATTACAATTGAAAAAAATCATCTCTAATAACTGAACTAAAATTTTGTAAAATCCCTGTGTTAAGTTGTAGCCCATATTCCAATAAATAATCTGTAAAAAGTTCAACTTCCTACCTCAAATACATTTTCGGCGATGGCGCCCGATAGCAACCCGGATGGCTTCCATAGGATTTACACCAGGCGAAATTGGTCACCGAGACATCAACGTGAGGTCACTACATTTCTCCTCAGACCAAAAGCACTGTAGCACCGATAGGGCTATAACTGCTGGCAACATGCAACTGCTGGCAACATGCAACTGGTCGTAATATTTTGGATCCTCCTCTAACATCACTTTTCCTCTACAGTAGTTGTCGATGCCTGTATCATACTTCGAATTTTGGACAGGTCAGTACTATCTCAGCTGCTTTTCTGAAAACTTTCATATGATTTTATATAGAATATGTTATATTTCAAGCTAAAATTTATTGAAAGTAATTATTCTCTTTTCCATACTGCTGGCAACATGCAACTGGTCGTAATATTTTGGATCCTCCTCTAACGTCACTTTTCCTCTACAGTAGTTGTCGACGCCTGTATCATATTTCGAATTTTGGACAGGTCAGTACTATCTCAGCTGCTTTTCTGAAAACTTTCATACGATTTTATATAGAATATGTTATATTTCAAGCTAAAATTTATTGAAAGTAATTATTCTCTTTTCCATACTGCTGGCAACATGCAACTGGTCGTAATATTTTGGATCCTCCTCTAACATCACTTTTCCTCTACAGTAGTTGTCGATGCCTGTATCATATTTCGAATTTTGGACAGGTCAGTACTATCTCAGCTGCTTTTCTGAAAACTTTCATATGATTTTATATAGAATATGTTATATTTCAAGCTAAAATTTATTGAAAGTAATTATTCTCTTTTCCATACTGCTGGCAACATGCAACTGGTCGTAATTTTTGGATCCTCCTCTAACATCACTTTTCCTCTACAGTAGTTGTCGATGCCTGTATCATATTTCGAATTTTGGACAGGTCAGTACTATCTCAGCTGCTTTTCTGAAAACTTTCATATGATTTTATATAGAATATGTTATATTTCAAGCTAAAATTTACTGAAAGTAATTATTCTCTTTTCCATACTGCTGGCAACATGCAACTGGTTGTAATATTTTGGATCCTCCTCTAACATCACTTTTCCTCTACAGTAGTTGTCGATGCCTGTATCATATTTCGAATTTTGGACAGGTCAGTACTATCTCAGCTGCTTTTCTGAAAACTTTCATATGATTTTATATAGAATATGTTATATTTCAAGCTACAATTTATTGAAAGTAATTATTCTCGTTTCCATGTTACAATCAATAATCTGAGTGTACGGTTAAAATTTTTTTTAACATTTGAAATAGCGAATAATTGCAACACTTAAAATTTCTATTATTAATTACGCAATCCAGTACTGTTTACTATGTATATTTCTGGATTCATTTATGAAATAATAATCGAAATTAATAGAAATTCAGTGGCCGAGCGGTTCTAGGCGCTTCAGTCCGTAACCGCTCTGCTGCTATGGTCGCAGGTTCGAATCCTGCCTCGGGCACGGCTGTGTGTGATGTCTTTAGGTTAGTTTGGTTTAAGTAGTTCTAAGTTCTAGGGGACAGATGAACTCAGATGTTAAGTCCCAAAGTGCTCAGAGCCATTTGAACCCTTTGGAGAGAAATTCACTTGTTAAAAAAAAACTATAAACACTTTGGGATATGGTTATTACCGCAGAGTGAAGTAATAGTAAGTATGCCTCTGATGTGATCGGACGTATTTTTGTATTCCGGGCGAAGAATGTAATTTCGGCTTTGTTAATGTGAAAATTCAAAAGACTGTATGATACACTAAAATGTGACAAAATATATTAAAGTAACAACAAAAATCCTGCAACGGTAATCTTCAAATTTATTTAGACCAATTCAACTGGGAAGTGCTAAAATGAGAGAATTTCATCCTGCAGAATCAGACCCCCTAGACAAGAAGAACGAGTCAACTGTGCACGGAAAGATAAGTAAACTAGAAAGTTTGTTGAAATCCTCGTTCCCCTCAAATTTTGACAAAAGGCTTTGGTTATTGTGGACAGTAACTGGAATTAGGAAGGAAGAGGAGATTACACAAGGTATGCAGACTCAAAAGTATGTAAGTGGTTAGCTATTAGTAATTATGGTTTGGGGAAAACAGAATTACTCTGTGAATGGTCCTTTGACTGCCCCCCCCCCCCCCTACACACACACACAGACAGACACAGCCCCCACAACTCCACCCTCACCCCACCCACCCCCAGCCCCACTTGTCGTCCTAAAATGTCAATAATGGTTCTGAAGGAGGAATGTTGGACGATTACTTCTCTTAACTGGATGGAATGTAAATATAAGATCACCTGATGATATACCAACACCCCATCAATCTGCAATTAGACGTCATTAGCTGGTTGTTTCAGATTTATTACTTGTTTACATCAACTTTGGAAGGGAGTGAGACAGGGTTGTAGCTTCTCCGAGATGTTATTCAATCTGTATATTGAGCAAGCAGTAAAGAAAACAAAAGAAAAATTTGGAGTGGAATTACAATCCACAGAGAAGAAATAAAAACTTTGAGGTTCGCCGATGTCATTGTAATTCTGTCAGAGACACCAAAGGACCTGGAAGAGCAGCTGAACTGAATGGTCTTGATAGGAGAATATAAGATGAACACCAACAAAAGCAAAACGAGAAATGGAATGTGGTCGAATTAAATCGGGTGATGCTGAGGGAATTAGATTAGGAAATGAGACGCTTAAAGTAGTAAGTGAGTAACGCCATTTGGGGAGCAAAATAACTGATGAAGGTCGAAGAAGAGAGGATACAAAATGTAGACTTGCAATGGCAAGGAAAACGTTTCTGAAGAAGAGAAATTTGTTAACATCGAGTATAGATTTAAGTGTCAGGAAGTCGTTTCTGAAAGTATTTGTATGGAGTGTAGCCATGTATGGAAGTGAAACGTGGACGATAAATAGTTTGTACAAGAAGAGAATAGAAGCTTTTGAAATTTGGTGCTAGAGAAGAATGCTGAAGATTAGATGGGTAGATTACATAACTAATGAGGAGGTAGTGAATAGAATTGGGGAGAAGAGGAGTTTGTGGCACAACTTGACCAGAAGAAGGTATCGGTCGGTAGGAGATGTCCTGAGGCATCAAGGGATCACAAATTTAGCATTGGAGGGCAGCGTGGAGGGTAAAAATCGTAGAGGGAGACCAAGAGATGAATACACTAAGCAGATTCAGAAGGATGTAGGTTGCAGTAGTTACTGGGAGATGAAGAAGCTTGCACAGGATAGAGTAGCATGGAGAGCTGCATCAAACCAGTCTCAGGACTGAAGACCATAACAACAACATCACCTTTAACTATATCACGCCTGAAATCAGACTTTATTTTATCAATATAAACTTAAATCGTATAACACTCTACCAACCTACTTATCCAACCACCCCTCACCCATCCACCCTCCCTCCCACTCATCTACCCACCCACGACTAACAAAGCGAGACGGGTAAGAAAACAGAACACAAAAAAGCCCGCACGTTATAGTATCTTGAGACGTACAGACGTTCATACAGAATAACTCCACCATTATATTCAGTTCACACGTTGACTCAAACAGCCATTTTCCTCTGCAGTTTAAATTTACATGCTACCATTATAAGTCTTTAAACGCTGCATAATCTGTATAAACAGCGTACCATCTGACAAGCTCAGACCAACATCCCATTAACCTTTATTTGCACAACGTTAGTTCCCTATTTCAGAATAACTGCCTGTACGTCCGAACCACTCTCCCTAATGTCCGTTTCAAAGTGGACGGTATTTCACTAAACAAGAGAAAAACTAAATTGCCTAGCCACGAAAGCTAGTTTACAAGTGCGCCCGTCAGTAAGAAAAGCAGACGCGTGCAGAAATTTGCGGGTGGCTATTTATATGCATATGAGCGGGACGTAAGAGTCTGCGCCAAGGCGCTCGCAGAAAAGCCGTAAAGAGCGGGATCTCGCGTCCGTTCGCGGCGTAACGAGACTATGAAAAGCTGCGACGGCGAGATAAAACCCCACTTTACGGGCCGGCGGCAGTAAAATCCGTCCGGATTAATCCAGCTCCAGCTAATACCTGGATCCAGCGGCGCTGCAGAATTAATGAGCGACAGGCGTGTCTTCCATCTGACGAGCCGCTAGGGTTTACCCCGTGTCGACACAATACCGGCTCCACATCTGTTTATTGGGCAAATATGCGGAAGCTGCTAGAGACCTGGCGTGGGGTTTCCGGAGTTATTTCGGCATGTGGAGAAGGCGTTCCGGTTTTCTCCACAGAAAATTTGAGCGAGAGGACACAGGACAGGGATTCATACAGTCGGCAACTCGAAAACGCGGTGATGAGACTTGTACGAGGGTCGTTCCGAATGTAATACCTCGGAATTTTTTTCTGATGACTTTGGATGTCCGCGCCAGATGTCGTTGGTGCAGTGCTAATGCTTGGAACTTCCTCTTTCATTTGGAAATGGTTCCGATGTTCTACGGTAGTTGGCGCCAGCTGGTGAGTGTTCCAGAATGGAGTCTAATATGGACGCGCGTATACGGGATGGTCCATTGATCATGACCGGGCCAAATATCTCACGAAATAAGCTCCAAACGAAAAAACTACAAAGAAGCAAACTTGTCTAGCTTGAAGGGGGAAACCAGATGGCGCTATGGTTGGCCCGCTAGATGGCGCTGCCATAGGTCAAATAGATACCAACTGCGTTTCTTTACATGGGAACCAATATTTTTATTACATATTTGCGTAGTATGTAAATAAATATGAATGTTATAGTTGCACCACTTTTTTCGCTTTGTGATAGATGGCGCGGTAATAGTGACAAACATATGGCTTTTAATTTTAGACGAACAGGTAGGTTCAAATGGCTGTGGCCACTATGGCACTTAACTTGTGAGGTCATGAGTCCCCTAAGAACTACTTAAACCTAACTAACCTAAGGACATCACACACATCCATGCCCGAGGCAGTATTCGAAGCTGCGACCGTAGCGGTCACGCGGTTCCAGACTGAAGCGCCTAGAACTGCTCGGCCACCGCGGCCGGCCCCTAGGAAGAGGATACTTCAATATGTCTCTGAGAAAAGATAATAATTGACAAAATATGCAACGTAAAGTCGCGGCCTTTGCAATATCTTCAGATGAACAATTTTTAAAATCAAAATACAGAACATAAGAACGTTTGAACATTTTATTGCCGGCCAAGGTGGCCGAGCGGTTCTAGGCGCTACAGTCTGGAACTGCGCGACCGCTACGGTCGCAGGTTCGAATCCTGCCTCGGGCATGGATGTGTGTGATGGCCTTAGGTTAGTTAGCTTTAGTAGTTCTAAGAGACTGATGACCTCAGATGTTATGTCCCATAGTGCTCAGAGCCATTTGAACCATTTGAACATTTTATTTCGGTTGTTCCAATGTGATACGTGTACCTCTGTGAACTTATCATTTCTGAGAACTCATGCTGTTACAGCGTCATTACCTGTAAACACCACATTAATGCAATAAATGCTCAAAATGATGTACGTCAACCTCAATTCATTTGGCAATACGTGTAACGACATTCCTCTCAACAGCGAGTAGTTCGCCTTCCGTAATGTTCTCACATGCATTGACAATACCCTGACGCATGTTGTCAGGCGTTGTCGGTGGATCACGATAGCAAATATCCTTCAACTTTCCCCACAGAAAGAAATCCGGGGACGTCAGGTCCGGTGAACGTTCGGGTCACGGTATGGTGCTTCGACGACCAATCCACCTGTCATGAAATATGCTATTCATTACCACTTCAGCCACACGCGAGCTATGTGCCGGACATCCATCATGTTTAAAGTACATCGCCATTCTGTCATGAAGTGAAATATCTTGTAGTAATATCGGTAGAACATTACGTAGGAAATCAGCATACATTGGTTGCACCATTTAGATTGCCATCGATAAAATGGGGGCCAATTATCCTTCCTCACATAATGCCGTACCATACATTAACCCGCCAAGGTCACTGATGTTCAACTTGTCGCAGCCATCGTGGATTTTCCGTTGCCCAATAGTGCATATTATGCCGGTTTACGTTACCGCTGTTGGTGAATGACGCTTCGTCACTAAATAGAATGCGCTAAAAAAAATCTGTCATCGTCCCGTAATTTCTCTTGTGCCCAGTGGCAGAACTGTACACGACGTTCAAACTCGTCGCCATGCAATACCTGGTGCATAGAAATATGGTACGGGTGCAATCAATGTTGATGTAGCATTCTCAACACCGACGTTTTTGAAATTCCCGATTCTCGCGCAATTTGTCTGCTACTAATGTGCGGATTAGCTGCGACAGCAGCTAAAACACCTACTTGGGCATCATTTGTTGCAGGTCGTGGCTGACGTTTCACATGTGGCTGAACACGTCCTGTTTCTTTAAATAACGTAACTATCCGGCGAACGGTCCGGACACTTGGATGATGTCGTCCAGGATACCGAGCAGCATACATAGCACACGCCCGTTGGGCATATTAATCACAATTACCAAACATCAGCATGATATGAACCTTTTCCGCAATTGGTAAACGGTCCATTTTAACACGGGTAATGTATCACGAAGCAAATACCGTCCGCACTGGCGGAATGTTACGTGATACCACGTACTTATACTAGAAGATGTTTCACTGCATGACAGAATTGCGATGTACTTCCAACATGATGGATGTCCGGCACATACACTCCTGGAAATTGAAATAAGAACACCGTGAATTCATTGTCCCAGGAAGGGGAAACTTTATTGACACATTCCTGGGGTCAGATACATCACATGATCACACTGACAGAACCACAGGCACATAGACACAGGCAACAGAGCATGCACAATGTCGGCACTAGTACAGTGTATATCCACCTTTCGCAGCAATGCAGGCTGCTATTCTCCCATGGAGACGATCGTAGAGATGCTGGATGTAGTCCTGTGGAACGGCTTGCCATGCCATTTCCACCTGGCGCCTCAGTTGGACCAGCGTTCGTGCTGGACGTGCAGACCGCGTGAGACGACGCTTCATCCAGTCCCAAACATGCTCAATGGGGGACAGATCCGGAGATCTTGCTGGCCAGGGTAGTTGACTTACACCTTCTAGAGCACGTTGGGCGGCACGGGATACATGCGGACGTGCATTGTCCTGTTGGAACAGCAAGTTCCCTTGCCGGTCTAGGAATGGTAGAACGATGGGTTCGATGACGGTTTGGATGTACCGTGCACTATCCAGTGTCCCCTCGACGATCACCAGTGGTGTACGGCCAGTGTAGGAGATCGCTCCCCACACCATGATGCCGGGTGTTGGCCCTGTGTGCCTCGGTCGTATGCAGTCCTGATTGTGGCGCTCACCTGCACGGCGCCAAGCACGCATACGACCATCATTGGCACCAAGGCAGAAGCGACTCTCATCGCTGAAGACGACACGTCTCCATTCGTCCCTCCATTCACGCCTGTCGCGACACCACTGGAGGCGGGCTGCACGATGTTGGGGCGTGAGCGGAAGACGGCTTAACGGTGTGCGGGACCGTAGCCCAGCTTCATGGAGACGGTTGCGAATGGTCCTCGCCGATACCCCAGGAGCAACAGTGTCCCTAATTTGCTGGGAAGTGGCGGTGCGGTCCCCTACGGCACTGCGTAGGATCCTACGGTCTTGGCGTGCATCCGTGCGTCGCTGCGGTCCGGTCCCAGGTCGACGGGCACGTGCACCTTCCACCGACCACTGGCGACAACATCGATGTACTGTGGAGACCTCACGCCCCACGTGTTGAGCAATTCGGCGGTACGTCCACCCGGCCTCCCGCATGCCCACTATACGCCCTCGCTCAAAGTCCGTCAACTGCACATACGGTTCACGTCCACGCTGTCGCGGCATGCTACCAGTGTTAAAGACTGCGGCAAACTGGCTGACACTGACGGCGGCGGTGCACAAATGCTGCGCAGCTAGCGCCATTCGACGGCCAACACCGCGGTTCCTGGTGTGTCCGCTGTGCCGTGCGTGTGATCATTGCTTGTACAGCCCTCTCGCAGTGTCCGGAGCAAGTATGGTGGGTCTGACACACCGGTGTCAATGTGTTCTTTTTTCCATTTTCAGCAGTGTAGCTCGCTTACTGTTGAAGCGGTATGAATAGCATATTTCATGACAGGTGGATTGGTCGTCGAAGCACCATACAGTGGCCCGCACGTTCACCGGATCTTACGTCCCCGGACTTCTTTCTGTGGGGAAAGCTGAAGGATATTTGCTATCGTGATCCACAGACAACGGCTGACAATATGCATCAGCGCATTGTCAATGCATGTGCGAACATTACGGAAGGCGAACTACTCGCTGTTGAGAGTATTGTCGTTACACATATTGCCAAATGCATTGAGGTTGACGGACATCGTTTTGGGCATTTATTGCATTAATGTTGCTTTTACAGGTAATCACGCTGTAACAGCATGCGTTCTCAGAAATGATAAGCTCACAAAGGTACATGTATCACAATGGGCCAACCGAAATAAAATGTTCAAAAGTACCCACGTTCTGTATTTTAATTTCAAAGAAAACCTACATGTTACTAACTGTTCGTCTAAAATTGTGAGACATATGTTTGTGACTATTACAGCGCCAACTATCACACAGTGAAAAAAGTGGTCCAACTAAAACTTTCATATTTCTTTACGTACTAGACGAATATGTAATAAAAAATGGGGCTTCCTATTTAAATAACCGCAGTTGTATTCGTTTGACCTATGGCAGCGCCATCTATCGGGCCAAGCTAGACAAGTTTCATTCTTTGTAGTTTTTTCGTTTGACGCTTATTTCGTGAGATATTTGGCCCGGTCGTGATCAATGGACCACACTGTATAACAGAAACGTGTCACTGAATTCCTCGCCGCTGAAGAGATTGCGCCGATTGAACTGCTAAAGGTGTGTGGAGACTGTACAACAGACGTGAGCAATGTGAGGCGACTGGTACAGCGTCTTCAAGGTGGTGGGAAGGGTGTGCACGACAAGCCACAGCCCGGTCAACCTTGCCCTGCTGTCATCCCTGCCAATGAAGAGCGTCTCGATCAACTCATCCCTGCTGATCCGCGGATAACGACCAGAGACTTGGTGTAAGGCTGAATGTCGGTTGTAATCCCTTGGAAACAATGTCGGAACACCACGGTTATCGCGAAGTCTGTGCGAGATGGATCCCGCAGATGCTTACAGTTGAGAGATCCTTGCAACTGACAGATAAATACTACACAAATTAATACGTGCTGGTACTGATCCCGCATGGTACACAAAACGGGTCAAATTGTTGTTTCACAAACAACGAAAACGCATGCCAAATTTAAAAGAACGCAAAATCCCCAAGACTGGCATAGTTTTACAGAAGTTCGAAATATGGCGCGTACTTCAATGCGAGATGCTTTTAATAATTTCCACAACGAATATCTGTCTCGAAATCTGGCAAGAAACTCAAAGAGATTCTGGTCACACATAAAGCACACCAGTGGCAAGACGCAATCAAAACCTTCACTGCGCGATAACAACGGTGAAGTCACTGATGTCAGTGCCACAGAGTTATTAAACACCGTTTGCCGAAACTACTCCACCAAAGAAGACGAAGTAAATATTCCTGAATTCCCATCAAGAAAAACTGCCAATATGAGAAACATACAGGTAGATATCCTCGGAGTAACGAAGCAGTTTAAATCACTTAATAAAGGCAAGGCCTCCGGTCCAAATTGTATACCAGGCAGATTTCTCTCACAGTATGCTGATAAAATAGCAATCATATACAGCCACTCGCTCACAGAAAGATCGCCGGCCGCGGTGGTCTCGCGGTTCTAGGCGCTCAGTCAGGAACCGCGCGACTGCTACGGTCGCAGTTTCGAATCCTGCCTCGGGCATGGATGTGTGTGATGTCCTTAGGTTAGTTAGCTTTAATTAGTTCTAAGTTCTAGGGAACTGATGACCACAGATGTTAAGTCCCATAGTGCTCAGAGCCATTTGAACCATTTTGAACAGAAAGATCCGTACGTAAAGACTGGAAAATTGCTCAAGTCACACCAATACCCAAAAATTGAAGTAGGAGTAATCCGCTGAATTGCAGGCCTATTACAGTATGAAGTACCTCGAAGAAAACGATTTATTGACACACAGTCAGCACGGATTCAGAAAATATCGTTCTTGTGAAAACACAACTAGCTGTTTATACTCATGAAGTAATGAGTGCTATCGACAGGGGATGTCAAATTGATTTCATATTTTTAGATTTCTAGAAGGCTTTCGACACCGTTCCTCACAAGCGTCATCTAACCGAACTGCGTGGCTATGGAACATCGCGTCAGTCGTGCGACTGGATTCGTCATTTTCTGTCAGAAAGGTCACACTTCGTAGTAATAGACGGAAAGTTATCGAGTAAAACAGAAGTGATATCCGGCGTTCCCCAAGGATCGTTATTCCTGATCTATATTAACGACATAGGAGACAATCTGGGTAGCCGTCTTAGATTGTTTGCAGATATGCTATAATTTACCGTGTTATAAAGTCATCAGGTGATCAAAACTACTTGCAATATAATTTAGACAAGATATCTCTATGGTGCGAAAAGTGGCAATTGATCCTGAATAAGGAAAAGTGTGAAGTTATTCTCATGAGTACTAAAAGAAATCCGCTAAATTTCGATTACGCGATAAGTCATACAAATCTGAGGGCTGTAAATTCAACTAAATACTTAGGGATTGAAATTACAAATAACCTAAATTGGAACGATCACATAGATAGCGCTGTGGGTAGAGCAAACCAAAGACTGCGTTTCATTGGCAGAACACTTAGGAGGTGCAACAGTTCCAGTGAAGAGAGTGCTTACACCACGCTTGTCCGCCCTATTCTGGAGCATTGGTGTGCGGTGTGGGATCTGCATCAGGTGAGACTGACGGATGACATTGAAAAAGTACAAAGAAGCGCAGCTCGTTTTGTATTATCGAGAAATAGGGGATATAGTGTCACAGGTATGATACGTGGAGTGGCAATCATTAAAACAAAGGCGTTTTTCGTTGCGACTGGATCTTCTCGTGAAATTTCAATCACCAGTTTTCTCCTCCGATTGCGAAAACATGTTGTTGGCACCCACCTACATAGGGAGAAATGATCATCACGATAAAATAAGAGAAATCAGGGCTCGCACAGAAAAATTCAAGTGCTCGTTTTCCCTGCGTGCCGTTCGAGAGTGGAACGGTAGAGAGACAGCTTGAAGGTGGTTCATTGAACCCTCTGCCAGGCACTTTATTGTGAATAGCAGAGTAATCACGTAGATGTAGATGAAGAAAGAACTCATCGAATGGAAATTTTTCGGGACCTGCTGGACCAATACGAAGCCGAAGGCGACAATTTTGTAAATAGCATCGTCACCGGAGATGAGACGTGGTGTCACCACTACGAGCCGGAAACCAAAAGACAGTCCACGGAACGGCGATTTGCGAATTCTCTGTCAAAGAGGAAATTCAAGACACGGCATCTGCAGGCAAAACGTGGTGCATAGTGTTCTGGGAGAGCCAGGATGTGGTTCTTTTGGATGTCCTGGAGCCTGGAGAAACTGTCACATGATGATGATGATGATGATGATGATGGTGTTTCATTTTTGGGGCGCTCAACTGCGCAGTTATCAGCGCCCACAGAAATTCCAAATTCTTACTCAGTCCAATCTCGCCACATTCATGAATCGTAATGAAATGATGAGGACAACACAAACATCCAGTCCCTGGAGAAACTACCAGTTCAGAACGCTACAAGATGAAAGCCGGAATTCCAGGGTAACGCCAGAGAAGAAAACCAACTTTCACCAACTACATGATAACTCCAGGCCCCACACCCGCTCTGCAACCACGCAACTCATTGCAGAATTCAGCTGCCCTGTCTTACCACATCCACCGTACATGGACCCGATTTAGCCCCTTCAGATTTCCATCTCTTTGGGTCTCTGGAAGATGGACTACGTGGCGAACGTTTTCAAGACTCGGATGCTATTGTGAAAGTTGCGAGGAAGTTGTTAGCCTCAGCTGGTTCCGAATTTTACAAGTGTAGCGTGCAGGCTCTGGCACATGTTTGGCAAAAGTGCATAACGGATGGTGGTGACTATGTGGAAAAATGCCAGTCTGTAGCTGTGTTGTTGTGATTTATGTACCTTCTGTACCTTCTATGGAAAAAATAGGAGGCATTATTCGTGGAACGACCCTCGTAGATGGTTCCGTCCTTCAGTGATCTAAAGTATCTTGCCAGCTGCTGATGGACACTAATATGGGAGGTGTCCACCTTTCACCTCTATGACATCACGATCTCTGCTTGGGTCACATTCAGTGATGCATCTGTACACATGTAGAAGAACAGCAGCCTATTATTCTGCAAGACTGGAAACCACAAATGGCAGTGATGTTGACCGAGGTCAACGTTTTAACCCATGTGTAAGGTGTTCAGTTCGACTTAGTTCAGGACTCAAGGTAGCCCAGTCCTCTTCAGGAATGTTGCTCACCACAAAGATTGCCTCACACGTGCTGCTTCATGGTGCAATGCGTTGTCATCCTCTCGCAGTTCTCATCTCCACACTACTCTTACAATGTACAAAATGTATTGAGTGTATTGGGAACCTAGAAACGACGGAGACGTTTCATCCCGCCATAGCTCTCAGTGATTCACAACCCCAAAACAGATTACAGCAGTCCACCCACCCCACCGCCGCCCAACACTGAACCCAGGGTTATTGTGCGGTTCGGCCCCCCTAGTGCAACAGCCCCCCCCCCCCCCTCCAGGGAGCATTTCATACCAGACTAGTGTAACCCCAAATGTTTGCATGGTAGAGTAATTATGGTGTACGCATACGTGGACACAGTGTTTGCGGAGCAATCGCTGATATACTGTATTACATGCGCAAATAGAGTTGACACTCGGCGCGGTGGCTGATGGGAGCGACTGTAAAGGCATTTCCCATTTACAGACGTTCTCATCAGCCGGCCCGCCGAGTGTCAACTTTGTTTGCGCGACTAATAATTGGAGCGGTATAAGGGGAACCAGCCCGCATTCACCGATGCAGGTGGAAAACCACCTTAAAAACCATTCACACGCTTGCGAACACACCGGACCTCGACATTAAACTGCCGGGCTAGGGACCGGAACTCCTTCCCGTTTGGGAAGTGGCGCGTTGGACCGAGCGGCTAGCCGGGCGGGCAGTGTACGAAGTAACAGGGCCGCCCAGAAAATAACAGACGTTTTGGCCTGTCGCGGCGATGGGCGGCGCTGCAGCCACCATCCTCGTGGCATAACATACCTACGCTGACTAAGCATCCAGCAGTGGTGGTAGCATATGGTGTGTGCCTCTGCTACTTCACCTTCTGTCATGCGTTAAATTGTGCACTGCAATAGAAAATACCGCGACTCGTGAGGTAAGTTGTGTGACTGGGATTTTGTCGGCAGAAAACTGAGCGTTTCTCTTAGTTAGTTATCGAGTTAGTTACTTACATGTTTCATGGATCATCTCAATGATTCTTTCATCGAAATGGTGTGCAAAGACTTAGTTTACTAGAGGTGCATACAGAAATGGAGTTAACATTAATGAACACATCATTTTTAGTCGTGTTCATGCAACTGCAGTAAAAAACAATTTTGACTGGCTACCAGATTTTAAGTAGGAATTCGTCAATGCAATAGATGTAATTACGTGCGAGAAATGATTTTCTGTTAGTCTAAGACTTACTTTGCTACCTTAAAGACATACAATGATACTGTGCAAATGCTCAAATATTTTGTTGCTGAATACTGAACTCCATTCTATGCCACTGTGTTTTAATAGCGTGTAATAAAGGTTGTTCGTCCCTCTCGCGTTGTAGCTGTGGAAATCACTGCTCTTCTCCCAGTCTGATATACTATCTATGGCGAATTTCATTATTGAAGATATGTATTATTTCGGTGGTGCAGTTTAAATGCCTCGCTCTTTGAAGAGGTACCTACTTGACATTCGTATGTGAAAATCACATAATATTCCTACTGATCACTTTTGTGCATTCAATACGAAGAGTAAAAGTAGTTGAAACTAATTGTTTGTGAAGCTCAGTAATATGCTTCTTCCAGTTCAGGTTTTCATCAGTACATAGACCCAAAAATTTTGAGCATTGTACCCTATTTACATCTGCTTCGTCAATTTTTTGTACGACTTTCTGTTACACAGAACTAAGTATAACCTGAATGAGATTTTCACTCTGCAGCGGAGTGTGCGCTGATATGAAACTTCCTGGCAGATTAAAACTGTGTGCCTGACCGAGACTCGAACTCGGGACCTTTGCCTTTCGCGGGCAAGTGCTCTACCATGTGAGCTACCGAAGCACGACTCACGCCCGGTACTCACAGCTTTACTTCTGCGAGTATCTCGTCTCCTACCTTTCAAACTTTACAGAAGCTCTCCTGCGAACCTTGCAGAACTAGCACTCCTGAAAGAAAGGATACTGCGGAGACATGGCTTAGCCACAGCCTGGGGGATGTTTCCAGAATGAGATTTTCACTCTGCAGCGGAGTGTGCGCTGATATGAAACTTTCTGGCAGACTAAAACTGTGTGCCCGACCGAGACTCGAACTCGGGACCTTTGCCTTTCGCGGGCAAGTGCTCTACCATCTGAGCTACCGAAGCACGACTCACGCCCGGTACGCTGTGAGTACCGGGCTGCAAAAAGATTATCAGTTTTCGCTTTGAGCTAGCGATAACTGGTATTTCGCTTGGCACTAACGAATTTCGGAACGTGATAATTGATTGGTCGTACAGCACTAATTGCTAAGACTTTACCTTTACCATTACTTGCATTTTTTTTTTTTTTTTTTTTTTTTTTTTTTTTTTTTTTTTTTTTTGCGATTGGCTTTCAAAGTACGAAGGAAAGTGGGGCGCACTGCGCCAGTACCTGGAGAGGCTTGTTTTTGCTCCATTTACTTAAATGGTAAGGTATATAAAGTGGTGCTCGCACTTAGTGCCGTTGTTTGTATTTAACTTTTCAATGTTGAATCGTTTTATTGTGGGATATAACTTACAGTCACTCGTTCGCCATCATCGACCGTTTTCGTATGCTGATGTCAAATAAAATAAAAAGTTGTGTTGAAGTGAGAAAGAAATTTGTCCCGAGTCTTAGTTTGAAAGAAAACTGAAATTACCACCATAACAAAAAGAATAGTGTAGGACCTTCCTCACTAAAGAAAGCAAGGGAAACTCTTACATGGATATAATTAAATTCATCAAAGGAGATAGCACTGGATATTACGTCAGAGAGGTTCTTTGATACCGACATTTAAGGGTGCGAAGTAATTAAAGATCAAAGATAAGTAGTTTAACTTCGGATTTAAGATTATATCACAAGACAATTATCACCAACCAAAGGCTAAAAACTTTCAAAGCACTTCTTTTATCTTAACGGCAAGAAATATTAAGAGATTAATTCTGGATTATCTATTTGAGATATAAATAGATAGACTTATTGCGAAGACACTGATTTCACTGCGTGAACAAAACACATACGCTATAATGAGAGAATATTTCATCGCGGTCAAAGTAATTAGTTACATCTCTCGATACTAAACTAACGCCAAATATAATTTGTAGAAATCAGTTTACTCTAACAGAGCAGTATCCGGAATAATTATTTACTTACTTGGTAACTAATAATAACAAAGCATCGTAAGCAGAAGATCATTTAGTGCGGACGCGGTGGTACCAATGGAACGACGACATATGTAGATCCTTTAAGTGATTGTAGTTATTTATCAACAGGTTATCGTATCACAACGAACTTTGTTGAAATACATAACATTTGACAGATAACTACCAATACACACTGTGAGGTTCATGTAGTGTAAATAACGACAGTAGCCATGTAGCCATGTTCAACACAGGCGGAGAACCTGTTTAAATCTTAACTCACGAGGTGTGGTCCCCCGCCGGCCGTTGTGGCCGAGCGATTCTTGGCGCTGCAGTCTGGAACCGCGCGACCGCTACGGTCGCAGGTTCGAATCCTGCGTCGGGTATGGATGTGTGTGATAGGTTAGTTATGTTTAAGTAGTTCTAAGTTCTTGGCGACGGATGACCTTAGAAGTTAGGTCGCATAGTGCTCAGAGCCATTTGAACCATTTGCCCCTTTTCCTCTACCAGACGGGAATGGGTCCAGGGAAGTATCAATGCTGATAACCCTCCGTGTGAGCTCAAACTCTCTCATCTTATGTTCATGAGATATACGTGAGACATACCGGGTGATCAAAAAGTCAGTATATATTTGAAAACTTAAGAAACCATGGAATAATGTAGATAGAGAGGTGAAAATTGACACACATGCTTGGAATGACATGGGGTTTTATTGGAACAAAAAAAAAAAACAAAGTTTACAAAATGTCCGACTGATGGCGCTGGGCAGCAAAACGTCAGTGACTGCGCATGCCAATCGTGTATAAAAGGAGCTGTAATGAGAGAGAGAATCAGATGCGCCAGCAGTCGCAGCATGTTGACGTTACCTAAAAAGGCGCTTTTAGTGAAGCTGTATTATCAGAATGGGAAATGTGCTAGTTCAGCGTTACGATCCTATCGCCATAGGAAGGGGATTCGAACGGGTAAGGGTCCGTTGACAAATGCAGCTGTGCCGAGAATGATTTCGAAGTTCGAAGTCACGGGTTGTTTAGACGATAGACCCCGTAGTGGCCGACCGAGCACAAGGCGTAATGCTGCTGAGACAGTTCAGGAAGAAATGGGGACTGTAGCGGGTTCGTCTATGCACGGGGAAGTCAGCGCTCGTGCAGTCGCACGTCGCACCGGCATTCCATTACTGTTTGGTTGGCACTGAGGCGTACCCTCCGATGCTATCCGTACAAAATCCATCGGCATCGTGAACTGTTACCTGGCGATTTAGTGAAGCGGAGGGCATTTGCCGTTTGGGAGATGACGATTGGTTGAGTAACGTGTTGTGGACCGACGGAGCTCATTTCATGCTCCGAGGGTCTGTCAACGCCCACAGCTGCAGAATTTGGGCTACGGAAAATCCTAGAACTGTCGTGAAAACTCCATTGCACGACGAGAAAGTCACGGTATGGGTTGGATTTACCACATCTACCGTTATCGGGCCTTTTTTCTTCGAGGAAATGCGTGATTCTAGTTTTGTAGCTGCTACCGTGACGGATGACAGGTACATCGATATGTTACAGAATCGCATGATCCCCAGCCTGGCTGATAAACACCTGCTGGAACGTACGATGTTTATGCAGGGTGGCGCTCCACCCCATATTGCTAGACGGGTGAAAGATCTCTTGCGCGCGTCGTTTGGCGACGATCGTGTGCTCAGCCGCCACTTCTGTCATGCTTGGCCTCCCAGGTCCCCAGACCTTAGTCCGTGCGATTATTGGCTTTGGGGTTGTCTGAAGTCGCAAGTGTATCGTGATCGACCGACATCTCTAAGGATGCTGAAAGACAACATCCGACGCCAACGCCTCACGATGACTCCGGACATGCTTTACAGTGCTGTTCACAACATTATTCCTCGACTACAGCTATTGTTGAGGAATTATGGTGGACATATTGAGCATTTCCTGTAAAGAACATCATCTTTGCTTTGTCTTACTTTGTTATGATAATTATTGCTATTCTGATCAGATGAAGCGCCATCTGTCGGACATTTTTTGAACTTTTGTATTTTTTTTTTTTTGTTCTAATAAAACCCCATGTCATTCCAAGCACGTGTGTCAATTTGTACCTCTCTATCTACATTATTCTGTGATTTATTCAGTTTTCAAACTCATACTGACTTTTTGATCACCCGGTACGCACGAGGTAGCAGTAAAGTGGTTGGCTGTTTCAGGAGTCAATGCTTTCGCAACTGCAACAGTAGACCATAACGTGATGCAAAACGCCTCTCTTCCAATGTCTGACGCTATACTTGGCTGCGCATCCGCATGACCCTTTCGCACTTAGTAATTGAATCTGTAACGAAGTGTGCTGCTCTTCTTTCAATCTTCTCTGTTTCCTCTGTCACTCCTGTATGGTGCAGCTCCCACACCGACGAGCAATATTCAAGCATCGGTCAAACGAGTGTTTCGCAAAACTACTTCCTTTGCGCACACACTACATTTCCTGGAGATTCTTCCAATGCATCTCAGTCTACAATCTGGTTTGTTCGCGATTAATTTTATATTGTCGTTCGACTTTTAATCGCACCATACACATACTTCCAAATCTTTTGTGAAAGTCAATGCTTCCACAGTTGCTTCTGAAATCGTATGATAGACGTTGATAAACGGGTATTTCTGTCTGTGTATTCGCAATATCTTATACCGGGTGTTTAAAATGGCTCTCCGCAGTGGCGGATGATTGTTCGCTGCGCGTGCCGTATGTCACAATGTCTTTCTTTCTTTTGCAACTGCCTTTACCCCGCATTGTGCGCAGGGTCGGAAGGCTAAGTACGGAATTGGCATGGTTAGTGGAAGGGGTGGCCAGATGACTTCCTGTCACCACCCCATATCCCCCCCCCCCCCCAGGACGGACATAGTGTACCCCAGCTACCTGCGTCTTGTGTAAATCACGAAATAGTGTGAATGTGTTTAAAATGTCTGCAAGTCATGTAACTGAGGCGGGACGTGGAGACCAGCCCAGTATTCACCTAGTAGGATGTGGAAAACCGCCTAAAACCACGGCCAGCCGTCGTCGTTAATCCGCCAGGTGGATTGGATCCGGGTCCGACGCGCCTTCCTGAGTCCAGGAAGCAGCGCGTTAGCACTCTCGGCTACCCTGGCGAGTGTATGCAGCAATGAATATACCGAAATGGAACTCAGTGAAATACATGTTATTAATTTATTGAATACTCATTTCTACTTACAAATTAGAATGTTGGGAGAGTCCACTTGAAGGGAAGTAACCCAGGCAGGCGAACAATGATACGGCACGCGCGGCTAACAACCATACGGCACTGCGGAGAGACTTTTTGAACACCCTGTGTATGTTTGTATTGAGCTTCAGTTTCCCGTCTCCACACCATGTGTAGCTCCTCTGCAAGCTTCCCTCAATTTAACTACAGATTTCCAGCGTTGCAACTTCTCTCCGTACAACAGTACCATCCGGCTCGAAGAAATTACGATGTTACCCACTAGGCCATTTACAATGACGTGCCAAAACATTATGACCACCTGCTTAATAGCTTCTTTGTCCGTCTTTGGAACGAAATACATAATTGATTCTGCGTATCAGGGGTCCGACAGTCTGTTGACAGGTTTTTGGAGGTATGTGCCGCTACATGCAATTGGCGTAAATTAAGGGTCGCTGATTTGCGTACGCGGTGATGGTGCCCGATAGCGACCCAGACGTGTTCCCAAAGGATTTACATCAGAGGAATTTGATTGCCTAGACATCGACGTGATTTCAGTATAATGCTCCTCAAACCACTTTAGCACGGTTCTGGCTCCAAGATACGGACAATTACGAGGGTGATTCAAATGAAAACCTTAAATTTTTTAAAAATATTATTTACTGTACAAAAGTGGTACAAAGCTGCATCACTTTTCAACATAATCTTCCCCACGCTCAATTCAGGTCCTCCAGCGCTTACAAAGTGCGTAAATTCCTCTATAAAAAAATTCTTTTGTAGTCCGCGCAACCACTCACGCACCGCGTGCTGTACCTCTTCATCAGAACGGAACTTCTTTCCTCCCACTGCGTCTTTGAGTGGTCCAAACATATGGAAATCACTTGGGACAAGGTCTGGTGAGTATGGTTGGTTCAAAATGGCTCTGAGCACTATGGGACTCAACATCTGTGGTCATAAGTCCCCTAGAACTTAGAACTACTTAAACCTAACTAACCTAAGGACATCACACACATCCATGCCCGAGGCAGGATTCGAACCTGCGACCGTAGCGGTCACACGGTTCCAGACTGAAGCGCCTTTAACCGCACGGCCACACCGGCCGGCGGTGAGTATGGTGGATGAGGAAGACACTCAAAATGCAGGTCTGTCATTGTTGCAACTGTTGTACGGGCAGTGTGGGGCTTTCCATGCTCATTTTGCAAAAGGACACCTGCTGACGGCAATTCACGTCGCTTTGATTTGATTGCAGGCCGCAGATGATTTTTTAAGAGATCTGTGTATGGTGTACGATGCACTGGTGACAGTGGTCCCTCTAGGCATGTAATGCTCCAAAACGACGCCTCATTCGTCCCAAAAGAGAGTCAGCATAACCTTCCCTGCTGATGGTTCTGTTCGAAACTTCTTTGGTTTTGGTGATAAGGAATGGCGCCATTCCTTGCTCGCTCTCTTCGTTTCTAAACATTTGGAAATGAAACAGCTATCCGCAACATGGGTTCCGCGATTGCTCACGGTTGTCCAAAAACGGAATCATGTGAACTGTTGCAAGGATGGCTTGCAGCTGTTCAGGAAGTATCCGCAGGACTTTAAGCGTGACTATGGATGAAACATGGATACATTTCTGTACTCCTGAGACCAAACAACAATCTAAACAATGGGTTACCAAGGGAGAATCTTCACCAAACAAGGCGAAGACCAGTCCTTCGGCCGGAAAGGTTACGGCGACTGTCTTTTGGGATAAGCAAGGGATAATCCTCACCGACTCTCTGAAAAAGGGTAAAACTATTGCAGGTGCATATTATTCTTCGTTATTGGACCTTTTGAAAAACGAGCTGAAAGAAAAACGCCGGCAATTGGACCACAAAAAGTCCTTTTCCATCACGACAATGCACCAGCACACACCTTGTGGGCGCAAAATTAATCGAAATAGGATTCCAACTCGTTTCACATCTCCCCTATTGCCCAGAGTTGTTCCCCAATTTGAAGAAATGGCTGGCGGGACAAAGATTTTATTCAAACGAGGACGTGATTGCAGGAACTAATAGCTATTTTGCAGACTTGGGCAGTTCCTATTTTTTCGAAGGGATCAACATATTAGAACATTGTCGGACGAAGTGTATAGCTCTAATAGGAGACTGTGTTGAAAAATAAAAAGGTTTACCGCAAACACGTAACAAGTTTTTATTTTCCACGCACTTTTCACATGCCCCTCGTACACTTCCAGATGACACCTGGCAAGCGCGAGGAATATCACGCACTTTCAATCGGCGATCCTCCGTGACCATTTTGTGCACTTTTGGAATCATTTCTGCAGTAGTGACACATCTGGGCCGACCACTGCGCGGATCATCATCTAAGCTCTCCAGACCAAATTCAAATTCATTACTTTTGAATATATTATGGGAGTGACAGTGATCAATGTATTACAAATATTTACTATTAAAAACAGTCTCGAACACAATTAATTTGTTACGGTGACCGGTTTCGACCACTACTGTGGTCATCTTCAGACCAACGAGTAGGAACCTCTTTCTACTGGAGAATCACTACTAGTACTGATTCTCCAGCATTATGGGAGTGACAGTGATCAATGTGTTACAAATACTTACTATTAGAAACAGTCTCGATCAGTAGTGATTCTCCAGCAGAAAGAGATTCCTACTCATTGATCTGAAGATGACCACAGTAGTGGTCGAAACCGGTCACCGTAATAAATAAATCGTGATCAAGACTACTAGTAGTGATTCTCCCGCAGAAAGAGGTTCCTACTCATTGGTCTGAAGATGACCACAGTAGTGGTCAGAACCAGTCAGTGTAATAAATAAATCGTGATCAAGACTGTTTTTAATAGTACATACATTCAAATTCATTTGTCCACTTCACAACAGCTGAATATTAAGGAGCAGAGTCCCCCAGTGTATTCTGGAAATAGGCACGAGTGTCCTTTGCTTTCGTACCTTTCTTTGCAAAGTACTCGATCACTGCTCGAATCTCGATTTTTCTCCACCTTCGCAAATCACTGCGCGGGAACAACAACGGAGCCAAGTCACCGCCACAACTCTCTTACAAGAGCACTGACGTGGTAAGTGTTTACAGACAACAGTCCAATGAATATCACGTGAACAGCTCGTTGCGCTAGCGCTGACCTCTTGTGGTGATTCCGAGAACTTTTCAAACCACCCTTGTAGAAGCAGTTGTAGTATTTTTTTCTTTTTTGGTCTCTTTTTCTTAATGGGGGTAGGACGTGAAACGGCCCAACTTGGAGCAGGAGAGGCACCACAGGACATTTTAATTTACACTGTCTATACTTCTACAAATACGTTCATAAAACTTTGTTAGCATGACCAGAAAGGATTCAGGATTCACACTCATAGCAGAGGAAGCTCAAAAACATAACAAAATAAAGTTTTTACATGTGAAATTTCATCATTTTTTCACTTACTGTTGGCTGCATTTGTTGCTGTAGGTACACTTTTCTTCATAAGTAAGAGAGATCTTCGATGAATTTTGCACAGCATACAAACCATGCTTACAGGTGTATGAAACTCTAGAATTTCCCAAATATGTTAAAAACTGTGGTAAAAATTGAGATAATTAACTATAAAATTCGAGTTTTCTCTAAACACGAAGTTTGAAAAACGTAACAGCCCATTCATTTTTCCATAGATTAAATAAATTCTAGAGTTTCATACACCTGTAAGTATGGTTTGTAAGCTGTGCACAATTCATCGAAGAATCTCTCTTACTTATGAAGAAAAGTGTACCTATAGCAACAGATGCTGCCAATACCAAGTGAAAAAAAATTATGAAATTCCACATTTAAAAAATATTATTCTTTCGTGTTTTTGAACTTCCCAATGCTATGAGTGTGAATCCTGAATCGTTCCTGGTCCTCCTGATAAAGTTTTATGAATTTATCTGTAAAAGTATACACAGTGCAAATTAAAATGTCCTGAGAAGCCTTTGCTGCTCCAAATCGGACCTTTGACGTACTACCAACCTTAAAATAAAAAAAAAAGATTATCAGAAATAAAAATTAATACATAACTTACCACTATCCAAGGAAATGTGATGTGTGCGGCGTATTTTAGCTTTTTAGATAATAGGCTCTAGTGTTCTTGTTGTGGTCTTCAGTCCTCAGACTCGTTTGATGCAGCTCTCCATGCTACTCTATCCTGTGCAAGTTTCTTCATCTCCCAGTACCTACTGCAGCCTACATCCTTCTGAATCTGCTTAGTGTACTCATCTCTTGGTCTCCCTCTACGATTTTTACCCTCCACGCTGCCCTCCAGTATTAAATTGGTGATCCCTTGATGCCTCAGAACATGTTCTACCAACCGATCCCTTCTTCTAGTCAAGTTGTGCCACAAACTCCTCTTCTCCCCGAATCTATTCAATACCTCCTCATTAGTTATGTGATCTACCCAACTAATCTTCAGCATTCTTCTGTAGCACCACATTTCGAAAGCTTCTATTCTCTTCTTGTCTAAACTGTTTATCGTCCACGTTTCACTTCCATACATGGCTACACTCCATACAAATACTTTCAGAAACGACTTCCTGACACTTAAATCAACACTCGATGTTAACAAATTTCTCTTCTTTAGAAACGCTTCCAGTCTACATTTTATATCCTCTCTACTTCGACCATCATCAGTTATTTTGCTCCCCAAAAAGCAAATCTCCTTTACTATTTTAAGTGTCTCATTTCCTAATCTAATTCCCTCAGCTTCACCCGACTTAATTCGACTACACTCCATTATCCTAGTTTTGCTTTTGTGATGTTCATCTTATACCCTCCTTTCAAGACACTGTCCATTCCGTTCAACTGCTCTTCCAAGTCCTTTGCTGTCTCTGACAGAATTACAATGTCATAGGCGAACCTCTAAGTTTTTATTTCTTCTCCATGAATTTTAATACCTACTCCCAACTTTTCTTTTGTTTCCTTTACTGCTTGCTCAATATACAGATTGAATAGCATCGGGGAGAGGCTACAACCCTGTCTCACGCCCTTCCCAACTTCTGCTTCCCTTTCATCTCCCTCGACTCTTATAACTGCCATCTGGTTTCTGTACAAATTGTAAATAGCCTTTTGCTCCCTGAATTTTACCCCTGCCACCTTTAGAATTTGAAAGAGGGTATTCCAGTCAACATTGTCGGAAGCTTCCTCTAAGTCTACAAATGCTAGAAACCTAGGTTTCCCTTTACTTAATCTCTCTTCTAAGATACGTCGTAGGGTCAGTATTGCCTCAAGTGTTCCAACATTTCTACGGAATCCAAACTGATCATCCTCGAGGTCGGCTTCTACCAGGTTTTCTATTCCTCTATAAAGATTTCGCATTGGTATTTTGCAGCTGTGACTTATTAAACTGATAGTTTGGTAATTTTAACATCTGTCAACACCTGCTTTCTTTGGGATTGAAATTATTATATTCCTCTTGAAGTCTGAGGGTATTTCGCATGTCTCATCTTGCTCACCAGAGGTAGAGTTTTGTCAGGACTTGCTCTCTCAAGGCTGTCAGTAGTTCTAATGGAATGTTGTCTACTCCCAGAGCCTTGTTTCAGCTTAGGTCTTTCAGTGCTCTGCGAAACTCTTCACGCAGTATCATATCTCCCATTTCATCTTCATCTACATCCTCTTGCATTTCCATAATATTGTCCTCACGTACATCGCCCTTGTATAGACCCTCTATATACTCCTTCCACATTTCTGCTTTCGCTTCTTTGTTTAAAACTGGGTTTCCATCTGAATTCTTGTGATTCATACAAGTGGTTCTCCTTTCTCCAAATGTCTCTTTAATTTCCCTTTAGGCAGTCTCTATCTCACCCCTAGTGATATGCGTTTCTACATCCCTAAAATTTGTCGTCTAGCAATCCCTGTTTCGCCATTTTGCATGTCGATCTCATTTTTGAGTCGTTTGTATTCCTTTTTACCTGCTTCATTTACTACATTTTTGTATTTTCTCCTTTCATCAATTAAATCAGAATTTCTTCTGTTACCCAAGAATTTCTACTAGTCCTCGTTTTTTTACCTAATTGATCCTCCGCTGCCTTGACTTCTTCATCCCTCAAAGCTAGCAATTCTTTTTCAACTGTATTTCTTTCCCCCATTCTTGTCAATTGTTCCCTAATGCTCTCCCTGAAACTCTGTAAGACCTCTGGTTTAGTCAGTTTATCCAGGTCCCATCTCCTTAAATTCCCACCTTTTTGCAGTTTCTTCAGTTTCAATCTACAGTTCATAACCAATAGATTGTAGTCAGAGTCCACATCCGCCCCTGGAAATGTCTTAAATTTAAAACGTGATTCCTAAATCTCTGTCTTACGATTATATAATCTGTCTGATACCTTGTAGTATCTCCAGGGTTCTTCCATGTATACAACCTTCTTTCATGACTGCTGAACCAAGTGTTAGCTATGATGAAGTTGTGCTGTGTGCAAAATTCTACCAGGCGGCTTCCTCTTTCATTTCTTGCCCCCCCCCCAATCCATATTCACCTACTACGTTTCCTTCTCTTCCTTTTCCTACTATCGAATTCCAGTCACGCATGACTATAAAATTTTCGTCTCCCTTCACTATGTGAATAATTTCTTTTACTTTTAGATAATATTTTTAGATAATAGGCTCTAATAATGAAGAACAAATGAATAAATAAATTAATTCATTAAATAAATGTTATCTTTACGTAGCTATCGTCCCATCATGTCTATTTTCGCTGCGTTTTTCGCCAGGGCCTCTCGAACCTACGGACAAAACTGGTCCGACATTCCGTACGCTCGTGTTCTGTCCACCGAAAGCTCCCACCGGTGAAGGGAGTGGACCGCACGGCCTTACGCGCCTAGCGACTGCCCGGCGGCCACTGGGTGCTCGTTCGCCGCTCGGCTCCGGCCTGGAAAGCACACCGCCTTCCTCGCTGCCGCCCTGCCGCCCATCCCTTTTCTTTCTTTCCAATGGGCGCGCCGCGCGACCTGCAGAAATTCGATTACCGACGGGGTCGCCAGCGCGGATCCAATCGCCTTGAGCCGCGATCAAATTACGCGGCGCCCGCGCGCCTCATCTCTGCAGGCGAAACCGGACCCCCGCCAGACCGCGCTACCCTCCTAGCCGGCAGCGGCCGCGTGGGCTCTGCTCACACACAGCGCGGGCGGGGACGTGCAGTAGGGCGCTGACCCCGCCGAAACACACCTCCGTGGTTCACGACTTCCGCTGCGTGTTCCCCTTATACCCCCACGTCTGAGAGGCACAATTGTAACGTTATAAGCAATACTAAGATTATGGGATGAGAAGTTCCGCCTTATGCAAGACACCTTCTTTCTTTTGTTTCACCCATACATGTTTCGGCACTTTTGTGCTGTCATCAGTGGGTTCTATTTATATTTTTAACTGTAAATTTGTTGTTAACATATTAACATTTTCGTCGTTTACACCATTATGTAAAAGTTGCATTTATAACTTAATTGGCGAAAAGTAACATACCTTACATTATACAGGGTGATTCAAAAAGAATACCACAGCTTTAGGAATTTAAAACTCTGCAACGACAGAAGGCAGAGCTAAGCACTATCTGTCGGTGAATTAAGGGAGCTATAAAGTTTCATTTAGTTGTACATTTGTTCGTTTGAGGCGCTGTTGACTAGGCGTCAGCGTCAGTTGATGCTAAGATGGCGACCGCTCAACAGAAAGCTTTTTGTGTTATTGGTGAGTACGGCAGAAGTGAATCGACGACAGTTGTTCAGCGTGCACTGAGAATCCGCGGGAAACAACTCAGTATGAACGTGACTCGCCTAAGGTGAACGTTTTCTGTGCCATTTCAGCCAATAAAGTTTTTGGTCCCTTTTTCTTCGAAGGTGCTACTGTAACTGGACTACAGTATCTGGAGATGTTAGAGAATTGGCTGTTCCCTCAGCTCGAACAAGAAGCGCAACAATTCATATTTCAGCAGGATGGAGCGCCACCACATTGGCACTTATCTGTCCGTAACTACCTGAACGTCAACTACCCGAGGCGATGGATCGGCCGCCAGGCAGCCCGTGACAGAGAACTTGATCACTGGCCTCCAAGAAGCCCTGATCTTACCCCCTGCGATTTTTTCTTATGGGGGTATGTTAAGGATATGGTGTTTTGGCCACCTCTCCCAGCCACCATTGATGATTTGAAACGAGAAATAACAGCAGCTATCGAAACTATTACGCCTGAAATTAGATTAGATTAGATTAGATTTACTTTCATTCCAATTGATCCGTAGTGATATATGCAACAGAGAGTGTGGAACGAGTTGGAGTATCGGGTTGATATTGCTCGAGTGTCTGCAGGGGGCCATATTAGACATCTATGAACTTGTTTTTGAGTGAAAAAAAATCTTTTTAAATACTCTTTGTAATTATGTATAACAGAAGTTTATATTATGTTTCTTTCATTAAATACACATTTTTAAAGTTGTGGTATCCTTTTTGAATCACCCTGTATTATTGTCCTCTTGTTTTGGTAGCTGTTATGCTACACAATATACAACATGTCATCTGCAAACAGCAAAACGTAATTTAATTTTCTATTTGTTATGTATTTACGAACGGAAATAAGACTGTATCACGTTTTCTTTCTGTAACTTACAGTTTTGAAGTTGTGGTACGTTTTCCTGTTTTGTTGGCGAAGTTAAATGGGCTTACTTCTTTGCCTGTGTTCGTGTGGCAATGCAGTTTATCGATTATTCAAAACATAGGCGGAGTTTTCGCTGCCATTACGTGTTATTGTGGTTGTGTGGCGTTCATTTGTTTCGTAGCGTGTTCTGTTGGCTGAGGCGCGCGAGTTTGAATTGTATTTGGTGTCAGTTGTGTGTGGTTTATGTGGGTTTGTCTGTGTGTGATGAGTACTGGGGCAGAGAGGGAGTGTGTGTGTGTGTGTGTGTGTGTGTGTGTGTGTGTGTGTGTGTGTGTGAGAGAGAGAGAGAGAGAGAGAGAGAGAGAGAGAGACTGAAAGAAAGAAAAGAGAGAGGATTTGTGTGTGTGTGTGTGTGTGTGTGTGTTTTACTTGTATAGTTCTTCTATTGTGGCGAAGAGAGAAGAACTGTACAAGTAAAAAAAAAAGAAACACACACACACACACTCCCTCTCTGCCCCAGTACTCATCACACACAGAGAAACCCACATAAACCACACACAACTAACACCAAATACAATTCAAACTCGCGCGCCTCAGCCAACAGAACACGCTACGAAACAAATGAACGCCACACAACCACAATAACACGTAATGGCAGCGAAAACTCCGCCTATGTTTTGAATAATCGATAAACTGCATTGCCACACGAACACAGGCAAAGAAGTAAGCCCATTTACTTCGCCAACATAACAGGAAAACGTACCACAACTTCAAAACTGTAAGTTACAGAAAGAAAACGTGATACAGTCTTATTTCCGTTCGTAAATACATAACAAATAGAAAATTAAATTACGTTTTGCTGTTTGCAGATGACATGTTGTATATTGTGTAGCATAACAGCTACCAAAACAAGAGGACAATAATATAATGTAAGGTATGTTACTTTTCGCCAATTAAGTTATAAATGCAACTTTTACATAATGGTGTAAACGACGAAAATGTTAATATGTTAACAACAAATTTACAGTTAAAAATATAAATAGAACCCACTGATGATAGCACAAAAGTGCTGAAACATGTATGGGTGAAACAAAAGAAGAAAGGTGTCTTGCATAAGGCGGAACTTCTCATCCCATTTTCTTAGCAAGCACGGAGACAACAAGAAGAACTGCACCACAAGATGATTAATACAAATATACAAACTGAGTAGACCATGTGCAAAATAGCCAACAACAAGGATAGTGCGAGCTCAGGACCGCCGTGGTCCCGTCGTTAGCGTGAGCAGCTGCGGAACGAGAGTTCCTTGGTTCAAGTCTTCCCTGGAGTGAAAAGTTTAATTTTTTATTTTCAGGCAATTATTATCTATCCGTCCGATGCGAGGTAACTGCGCCGTAGTATGGGGACGCTACACCTAAACAAACGTTCGCTACTTTGGACGAGAGTGCATTAAATACGTGAGGTGTATTCCGTGCGCAATTTGAATCCAGCAAATATAGCTCGCGACTTCAGTAACAATCGCACGGTTTTGCGGTGCGGTCGCAAAACACAGACACTAAACTTATTACAGTGAACAGAGACGTCAATGAACGAACGGACAGATTATAACTTTGCGAAAATAAGAATTGTAAACTTTTCACTTGAAGGAAGACTTGAACCAACGACCTCTCGTTCCGGAGCTGCTCACGCTAACCACGTGACCACGGCACTCTTGAACCTGATGTTGCCTATCTTGGACACGGACTACTCAGTTTGTATATTTTGCTTATATTTTTCATAGTTCCACACAACTTCTTCCTGTTTTCTCGATTGATCTGTCTTCAGTTTTTCAAGGCCTATCTACTGTGCCAACGTTATAAGCAATACGAACATTGGAGGTGATAAACGTCCTATGAGGACAAATCTGACTTTTATCAGGAGAATGAAAAATCAAATGGGTTCAAATGGCTCTGAGCACTATAGGACTTAACATGTGAGGTCATGTCCCGTAGAACTTAGAACTACTTAAACCTAGCTAACTTAAGGACATCACTCACATCCATCCTCGAGGCAGGATTCGAACCTGCGACCGTAGCGGTGGTAGGGCTCCAGACTGAAGCGCCTAGAACCGCTCAGCAATCAAAAAACAATGTATTTCTGAAACTTCCTGGCAGATTAAAACCGAGACTCTAACTCGGGACCTTTGCCCTTCGTGGGCAAGTGCTCTACCGTCTGAGCTACCCAAGCACGATTCACGCCCGGTACTCACAGCTTTACTTCTGCCAGTAACTCGTTTCCTACTTTCCAAACTTTAGAGAAGCTCTTCTGCGAATCATTCAGAACTAGCACTCCTGAAAGAAAGGATATTGCGGAGACATGGCTTAGGCACAGCCTGGGGGATGCTTCCAGAATGAGATTTTCACTATGCAGCGGAGTGTGCGCTGATACGAAACCTCCTAGCAGATTAAAACTGTGTGCCGCACCGAGACTCGAACTCGCGACCTTTGCCCTTCGCGGGCAAGTGCTCTACCGTCTGACCTACCCAAGCACGACTCACGACCCGTCCTAACAGCTTTACTTCTGCCAGTACCTCGTCTCCTATCTTCCAAACTTTACAGAAGCTCATCCTGGAAACATCCCCTAGGCTGTGGCTAAGCCATGTCTCCGCAACATCCTTCCTTTCAGGAGCGCTAGTTCTGCAAGGTTCGCAGGAGAGGTTCTGTAAAGTTTGGAAAGTAGGAGACGAGGTAGTGGCAGAAGTAAAGCTGTTAGGACGGGGCGTGAGTCGTGCTTCCGTAGCTCAGATAGTAGACCACTTGCCTGCGAAAGGCAAAGGCCCCGAGTTCGAGTCGCGGTCTGGCACACAGCTTCAATCTGGCAGCAAGTTTCACATCAGCGCACACCCTTCTGCAGAGTGAAAATCTCATTCTCGAATGTATTTCTGTTTGTATGCAGGATGATGTTTTCCACCGTGCATAAAATTCAGGAACTGATCGATGAATGAATGAATGAATTTAAGTGCAGAAACGCATGTTTTCCGTGTTAGAGACCATTTTCTCAATACGTGCTGTATCATGCAGCCAAATTTCAGCCGGTCGGTGTGGCCAAGCGGTTCTAGGCGCTTCAGTCCGCAACTACGCTGCTGCTACATCGCAGGTTCGAATCCTGCCTCGGGCATGGATGTGTGTGATGTCCTTAGGTTACTTACGTGTAAGTAGTTCTAAGTCTAGGAGACTGATGACGTCAGATGTTAAGTTTTATAGTGCTTAGAGGCATTTGAAGCACAATTTCAGTACGCGTGATTTCCTCCTGGACGATGGTACGCTTCGTCATACGTCATGCCCTAGCACCCTGTCCTGCCATAGTAATTCGTAACCTTCTGCCCCATTCATTTCTCTTGCTGACTCACCTTGTTGTGGATGTTACGCAACGTTACACACAATGGTTCCGTATTCGAATACAGAGCTTGCAGACAAGGTGTTTACTTACGGAAAGGCAAATGGCAAAGGGCGGCGGCCAGCAAGGTTGTGTCGGGAGACCTACGCGCGCTGACAACAGCCACAGAACTCAGTTTGCAATGGTGTTTCGCTGTTTGCCTGAGACAGGGTCGTTTCAGGGCCCAGGAAATCATGACACCACACTTGGAGAAAATTTGTGATTACCACTGTGGAAGGCGACCGCCGTGTCAGTTGCAGGCAGTTGGCCTGCCAGTACAGTAATTATTACACTACTGGCCATTAAAATTGCTACACCAAGAAGAAAGGCAGATGATAAACGGATATTCATTGGACAAATACATTATACCTAGAACTCGTATGTGATTACATTTTCACGTAATTTGGGTACATAGATCTTGAGAAATCAGTACCCAGAACAACCACCTCTGGCGGTAATAACGGCCTCGATACGCCTGGGCATTCAGTCAAACAGAGCTCGGATGGCGTGTAGAGGTACAGCTGCCCATGCAGCTTCAACACGATACCACAGTTCATCAAGAGTAATGACTGGCGTATTGTGACGATCCAGTTGCTCGGCCACCATTAACCAGATGTTTTTAGTTGGTGTGACATAAGAAGAATGTGCAGGCCAGCGCAGCAGTTGAACATGTTCTGTACCCAGAAAAGCCCGTACAGGACCTGCAACATGCGGTCGTGCGTTATCCTGCTGAAATGTAGGTTTTCGCATGGATCGAATGAAGGATAGAGCCACGGGTTCAAATGGTTCTGAGCACTATGGGACTTAACATCTGAGGTCATCAGTCTCCTAGAACTTAGAACTACTTAAACCTAACTAACCTAAGGACATCACACACATCCATGCCCGAGGCAGGATTCGAACCTGCGACCGTAGCAGTCGCACGGTTCCGGACTGCGCGCCTAGAACCGCTAGACCACCGCGGCCGGCAGAGCCACGGGTTGTAACACGTCTCACATGTAACGTCCACTGTTCAAAGTGCTGTCAATGCGAACAAGAGGTGGCCCAGACGTGTAACCAATGGCACCGCATACCATCACGCCGGGTGATACTCCAGTATGGCGCTTCCAATGTGCGTTCACCGCGATGTCGCCAAACACGGATGCGACCATCATGATGCTGTAAACAGAACCTGGATTCATATGAAAAAATGACGTTTTGCCATTCGTGCAGCCAGCTTCGTCGTCGAGTACACCATCTCAGGCGCTCCTCTCTGTGATGCAACGTCAAGGGTGACCGCAGCCACGGTGTCCGAGCTGATAATCCGTGCTGCTGCAAACGTCGTACAACTATTCGTACAGATGGTTGTTGTCTTGCAAACGTCCCCATCTGCTGACTCATGGATCGAGACGTGGCTGCACGATCCGTTAGAGCCGTGCGGATAAGATGCCCGTCATCGCTATTCCTAGTGATACGAGGCCGTTGGGATCCAGCACGGCGTTCCGTATTACCCTCCTGAACCCACCGATTCCATATTCTGCTAACAGTCATTGGATCTCGATGAACGCGAGCAGCAATGTCGCGATACGGTAAGCTAGAATCCGACCTTTATCGAAGTCGGAAACGTGATGGTACGCATTTCTCCTCCTTACACGAGGCATCACAACAACGTTTCAGCAGGCAACGCCGGTCACCTGCTGTTTGTGTATGAGAAATCGGTTGCAAACTTCGCTCATGTCAGCACGTTGTAGGTGTCGCCACCGGCGCCAACCTTGTGTGAATGCTCTGAAAAGCTAATAATTTGCATATCACAGCATCTTCTTCCTGTCGGTTAAATTTCGCGTCTGTAGCCCGTCATCTTCGTGGTGTAGCAATTTTAATGGCCAGAAGTGTATTACCCTTATAACTTACAGCGTGTGTAGGGCTTACTACCGACAGAATTTGCACACCTGAAGAAGTTTAGTCACTCGTTTCTTCTGCAAGCAACCACGATTCCGGGATTTGTGTCGGTTCTAGGCGTTACAGTCTGGAACAGCGCGACCGCTCCGGCCGCCGGTTCGAATCCGGCCTCGGGCATGGATGTGTGTGATGTCCTTAGGTCAGTTAGGTTTAAGTAGTTCTAAGTTCTAGGGGACTGATGACCTCAGAAGTTAATTCCTATAGAGCTCAGAGCCATTTTTGAGTGTAGACATGTATGGAGGTGAAACTTGGACGATAAATAATTTGGACAAAAAGAGAACAGAAGCTTTCGAAATGTGGTGCTACAGAAGAATGCTGAAGATTAGATGGGTAGATCACATAACTAATGAGGAGGTATTGAACAGAATTGGGGGAAAGAGGAGTTTGTGGCACAACTTGACTGGAAGAAGGGACCGGTTTGTAGGAGACGTTCTGAGGCATCAAGGGATCACCAATTTAGTATTGGAGGGCAGCATGGAGGGTAAAAATCGTAGAGGGAGACCAAGAGATGAATACGCTAAGCAGATTTGGAAGGATGTAGGTTTCAGTACGTACTTGGAGATGAAGAAGCTTGCACAGGATAGAGTAGCATAGAGAGCTGCATCAAACCAGTCTCTGAACATTGTTACTGTGGCTGCATGGTACAGAGCGTATTACATCGCTGTCTCTGTAACAATGATTCGTTGAATAAATGTTCTCTGACATGGATACCATGCATTTCCGAACGTAAGTTCATTAGACCGCTTTTGTTCCGTATCCTCTAATCGAACAATCCCTAGAGTCTTATACACGGTGGAAAAAAATACCCTGTATAGCTGATTCGTATGCAGAATACTGAGCTATTCTGATCCCAGAGGATTATGCTGCTCACAACGTCACTGCAAAAAGTAATGAGCGTTCTGACTGCCATATGAGGAAATTGAGTGATTGCAAGTGCTAATAAAGTTTTTAGAAACTGATCGTGCAACGAAGAAAACAGCAGCCAACCACTGTGAAAAATGCTATTTACACTGAGATGAGAACTGGTCGTGCAACGAAGGAAACAGCAGCCAACCACTGTTAACAATTTTGGTAAACATTTTTGGAAACTATGATCAATAGAGTATTATATTTCAACTAAAGTTCAGTCTTGATCATAACACTTACGTCTCAATAACATACATAGGTGACCGGTTTCGGTTATATTTATATAACCATCTTCAGACCCATGGCTTCCTTGGAGGATGGTAGGCGGAGCTCTCCTCAGCTGCTATGCTCATCAGTTTGACTTCATAGCAGCTGAGGAGAGCTCCGCCTACCATCCTCCAGGGAAGCCATGGGTCTGAAGATGGTTATATAAATATAACCGAAACCGGTCACCTATGTTATTGAGACAGAACTTTAATTAAAATATAGTGTTGTTGTTGTTGTTGTGGTCTTCAGTCCTGAGACTGGTTTGATGCAGCTCTCCATGCTACTCTATCCTGTGCAAGCTTCTTCATCTCCCAGTATCTACTGCAACCTACATCCTTCTGAATCTGCTTAGTGTATTCATCTCTTGGTCTCCCTCTACGATTTTTACCCTCCACACTGTCCTCCAATGCTAAATTTGTGATCCCTTGATGCCTCAAAACATGTCCTACCAACCGATCCCTTCTTCTAGTCAAGTTGTGCCACAAACTTCTCTTCTCCCCAATCCTATTCAATACCTTCTCATTAGTTACGTGATCTACCCACCTTATCTTCAGCATTCTTCTGTAGCACCACATTTCGAAAGCTTCTATTCTCTTCTTGTCCAAACTAGTTATCGTCCATGTTTCACTTCCATACATGGCTACACTCCATACAAATACTTTCAGAAACGACTTCCTGACACTTAAATCTGTACTCGATGTTAACAAATTCCTCTTCTTGAGAAACGCTTTCCTTGCCATTGCCAGTCTACATTTTATATCCTCTCTACTTCGACCATCATCGGTTATTTTACTCCCTAAATAGCAAAACTCCTTTACTACTTTAAGTGTCTCATTTCCTAATCTAATTCCCTCAGCATCACCCGACTTAATTTCACTACATTCCATTATCCTCGTTTTGCTTTTGTTGATGTTCATCTTATATCCTCCTTTCAAGACACTGTCCATTCCGTTCAACTGCTCTTCCAAGTCCTTTGCTGTCTCTGACAGAATTACAATGTCATCGGCGAACCTCAAAGTTTTTACTTCTTCTCCCTGAACTTTAATACCTACTCCGAATTTTTCTTTTGTTTCCTTTACTGCTTGCTCAATATACAGATTGAATAACATCGGGGAGAGGCTACAACCCTGTCTTACTCCTTTCCCAACCACTGCTTCCCTTTCATGCCCCTCGACTCTTATAACTGCCGTCTGGTTTCTGTACAAACTGTAAATAGCCTTTCGCTCCCTGTATTTTACCCCTGCCACCTTCAGAATTTGAAAGAGAGTATTCCAGTTAACATTGTCAAAAGCTTTCTCTAAGTCTACAAATGCTAGAAATGTAGGTTTGCCTTTTCTTAATCTTTCTTCTGAGATAAGTCGTAAGGTCAGTATTGCCCCACGTGTTCCAACATTTCTACGGAATCCGAACTGATCTTCCCCGAGGTCAGTTTCTACTAGTTTTTCCATTCGTCTGTAAAGAATTCGCGTTAGTATTTTGCAGCTGTGACTTATTAAACTGATAGTTCGGTAATTTTCACGTCTGTCAACACCTGCTTTCTTTGGGATTGGAATTATTATATTCTTCTTGAAGTCTGAGGGTATTTCGCCTGTCTCATACATCGTGCTCACCAGATGGTAGAGTTTTTTCATGACTGGCTCTCCCGAGGACATCAGTAGTTCAAATGGAATGTTGTCTACTCCCGGGGCCTTGTTTCGACTCAGGTCTTTCAGTGCTCTGTCAAACTCTTCACGCAGTATCTTATCTCCCATTTCGTCTTCATCTACATCCTCTTCCATTTCCATAATATTGTCCTCAAGTACATCGCCCTTGTATAAACCCTCTATATACTCCTTCCACCTTTCTGCCTTCCCTTCTTTGCTTAGAACTGGGTTGCCATCTGAGCTCTTGATATTCATACAAGTGGTTCTCTTCTCTCCAAAGGTCTCTTTAATTTTCCTGTAGGCAGTATCTATCTTACCCCTAGTGAGACAAGCCTCTACATCCTTACATTTGTCCTCTAGCCATCCCTGCTTAGCCATTTTGCACTTCCTGTCGATATCATTTTTGAGACGTTTGTATTCCTTTTTGCCTGCTTCATTTACTGCATTTTTATATTTTCTCCTTTCATCAATTAAATTCAATATTTCTTCTGTTACCCAAGGATTTCTATTAGCCCTCGTCTCTTTACCTACCTGATCCTCTGCTGCCTTCACTACTTCATCCCTCAGAGCTACCCATTCTTCTTCTACTGTATTTCTTTCCCCCATTCCTGTCAATTGTTCCCTTATGCTCTCCCTGAAACTCTCTACAACCTCTGGTTCTTTCAGTTTATCCAGGTCCCATCTCCTTAAATTCCCACCTTTTTGCAGTTTCTTCAGTTTCAATCTGCAGTTCATAACCAATAGATTGTGGTCAGAATCCACATCTGCCCCAGGAAATGTCTTACAATTTAAAACCTGGTTCCTAAATCTCTGTCTTACCATTATATAATCTATCTGATACCTTTTAGTATCTCCAGGATTCTTCCTGGTATACAACCCTCTTTTATACTGTTAACGATGCTATTTACACTGAGATGAGAGAAGTCACTGCATAGCAATGTGCACACATACCGACGCCGGTACTACCACGTACTATACTAAAACTCTAAACTGAACTCCTCCCGAACAGGCGCTGAAGGCCCAAGAGTACCGACCGGCCGCCGTGTCACCCTCAGACGACAGGCGTCACTGGATGAGGATATGGAGGGGCATGTGGTCAGCACATCGCTTTCTCGGCTGTAAGTTTCTGAGACCGGAGCCGCTACTTCTCAGCCAAGTGGCTCCTCAGTTTGCCTCACAAGGGCTGAGCGCACCTCGCTTGCCAAAAGCGCTCGGCAGACCAGATGGTCACCCATCCACGGTCTTGCCCGGTCCGACAGCGCTTAACTTCTATGATATGACGGGAACTGGTGTTACCACTGCGGCAACACCGTGTACCACGTACAGTAGGTGTTAAAGAGCAGTTTGGTAATTCATGATAAAAGTTGCCGACGTGATTATGGTCGCACGATGCGAATTAACTGAGCTTGAACGCGGAATGGTAGTTGGACATTCCATTTCGGAAATCGTTAGGGAGTTCCACCTTCCGAGATTCGCAGTGTCAAGAGAGTGTCGAGAATACCAAATTTTGGGCATTATCTCTCACCACAGACAACACAGTGGTCGATGGGCTTCACTTAATGAGTGAGAGCAGCCGCGTATCCACAGAGTTGTCAGTGCTGATAGACAAGAAACAAGTGAGGTAGCATAAACTCTGTCCCTTATTTTTTTTTTTTTTTTGACGAGGATGAGAACAGTATTCCACGCAAGATGTAAACAATAACCATCATCCCTATTTATAAGGTTGCTTGCCAAGGAAACTTCTGAAATTCTATTAGTAAGTCACCTTATAAACAGAATCGTGGTTTTTTGTTTAAATTCTGTATGGAATGCTGTTACCTCCCATGTCAAAAAAAAAAGGATAAAGTTGATGCTACCTCAACCCACTGATTATTACTTTCACTATCGATAACTTCTGTTGTCAGTGATCTTTCGTTTGTGATGGCGCTAGTGTTTACAGTGTGTATGCGTGTTACATTCCAGAGTTTCTCTGAAAACCGTGATTTTAAATTCCTTTGCACAGTGCTTAGTGTGCAGCTATGCCTTGTAAATGGCGGGGTGTATTTCTGACGAAATATCGGCTGTTGGCGACCATGTCACCCGGCTGCTTTAACATAACTTATTTGAACTTTGTATACAGCAGGAGAAACCCTGGCCAGCAAAGGCACGGTCACTCGAAAGTGATAATCAATGGTATATAATCGTATAATTATTAAAGACAAAACAGTTACCAGAGAAACTAAGAGTTCAACCAATAAAATTCTCCTGCCGCATTCTCAACTATAAAATTCCGACGTTTCGGTGACTACTGCAAACCCCTTCTTCAGGGTGTGTTGCAATACACTCCAAGGAAGGTATCTTGCAATAGTCACCGAAACGTCGGAATTCTATAGTTGACAATGCGGCCTCAAACCGAGAAGAGACTGTGACAGTGGCCACGGAAGCCTACATTTACATAAGAGTTCAATTATTGCTGATTTTCTTAAAGTACATAGTGAGTTGGCGTGGTACATCATGGTGTGGTATGATATGGTGTTGTGCGGTACAGTGTGATACGTTGTAGTGTGATGTGGTGAACTATGGCACTCAATGTTGCATGATATGATGTGGTGTGATGTGCAATGGCAAATTGTGGTACACTGTGATATGGTATATAGTTGTACTGCGACCTAAG
This sequence comes from Schistocerca cancellata, assembly GCF_023864275.1. Classification (NCBI taxonomy): domain Eukaryota; kingdom Metazoa; phylum Arthropoda; class Insecta; order Orthoptera; family Acrididae; genus Schistocerca; species Schistocerca cancellata. The sequence goes on along the minus strand of NC_064636.1, from coordinate 112,505,066 downwards.
GTTCAGACAAGGTGGTGTTGTGCAATGTGGAATGGTATGGTTTGGTATGGTATCATGCTGAATTAGTACAGTGTTGTATGGTACAATGCAATATAGAAAAAGAGGCAAGGTATGATGTGGTGGTATGTCACTCTGAGGTACTATGTAATATAGTTTAGTGTAGTGTGGGATTGTATGGTACAACATGATATATCATGCTCGGGCACGGGAAGCGAGAATGCTACCCTGAAGGTGAAGGTATCATCTGGGGTGCCCCAGGGAAGTGTAGTAGGTCCGCTGTTGTTTTCTATCTACATAAATGATCTTTTGGATAGAGTGGATAGCGATGTGCGGCTGTTTGCTGATGATGCTGTGGTGTACTGGAAGGGCTCGTCGTTGAGTGACTGTAGGAGGATACAAGATGATTGGTGTAAAGAATGGCAGCTAACTCCAAATATAGATAAATGTAAATTAATGCAGATGAATAGGAAAAAGCCGGCCGCGGTCGCCATGCGGTTCTAGGCGCTTCAGTTCGGAACTGGGCGACTGCTACTGTCGCAGGTTCGAATCCTGCCTCGATCGTGGATGTGTGTGATGTCCTTAGGTTAGTTAGGTTTAAGTAGTTCTAAGTTCTAGGGGACTGATGACCTCAGAAGTTAAGTCCCATAGTGCTCAGAGCAATTTGAACCTTTTTTTTTAAATAGGAAAAAGAATCCTGTAATGTTTGAATACTCCATTAGTAGTGTAGCGCTTGACACAGTCACGTCGATTAAATATTTGGGCGTAACATTGCAGAGCGATATGAAGTGGGACAAGCATGTAATGGCAGTTGTGGGGAAGGCGGATTGTCGTCTTCGGTTCATTGGTAGAATTTTGGGAAGATGTGGTTCATCTGTAAAGGAGACCGCTTATCAAACGCTAATACGACCTATTCTCGAGTACTGCTCGAGCGTTTGGGATCCTTATCAGGTCGCATTGAGGGAGGACATAGAAGCAATTCAGAGGTGGGCTGCTAGATTTTTTACTGGTAGGTTTGATCATCACGCGAGTGTTACGGAAATGCTTCAGGAACTCGGGTGGGAGTATCTAGAGAAAAGGAGGCGTTCTTTTCGTGAATCGCTACTGGGGACATTTAGAGAACCAGCATTTGAGGCTGACTGCAGTACTGTTTTACTGCCGCCAACTTACATTTCGCGGAAAGACCACAAAGATAAGAGAGATTAGGGCTCGTACAGAGGCATATAGGCAGTCATTTTTCCCTCGTTCTGTTTGGGAGTGGCACAGGGAGAGAAGATGCTAGTTGTGGTAGGAGGTACCCTCCGCCACGCACCGTATGACATATAAATACCATCTCCGCCACGCACCGTATGGTGGATTGCGGAATATGTATGTAGATGTAGATGTAGAACTATGGACAATATGTTATGATATGGTGAGCTTTTATGTCATTTCATGATATGGTGCATCATGGCACAATGTGGTATTTTCTGTTGAGGTAAGACACAGTGTGGGACAGACTGCTACAGTATCAGGTACTCACCCCAATGAGGGAGCTGGAGTGCGGCGGGCGGCCACTGAAGTGCTCGATGACCTCCCAGTTGGACTTCCTCTTGGGCGGCTGCTGGTGCGGCTGCGAGGCGTCAGCTGAGGAGCTGGACCCTGCCGCGCCAGACTCCTCCCCACCGCTCATCTTCAGCTCCAGGCTCGTTTGCCGGCCTGCACAGAGACAAAGGGCCTTCCATACTTTCTACACCCACCTTGCCCGAAAGCAAACTCTGGCCCCTCAGTTATATCCAGTACATCTGATGCCTTCAGTCTTGCATGCATTCACACACCATCATATCACAAGAATAACTCGCCAACAACATTGTATTAGCATACTATCACGTGTTACCTTAAGGACTGCTACTGATCACTAAATATGTCATACACCCCCCCCCCCCAAGCCGCTATTATAGTAATCAATCATCGTCCCATCGTTGCAAATGATCACTGGACCTACTAAACAGGTCGAATTTGGAATTACTTTATTGTGGAGCTCAAGATTAGATGGGTAGATCACATAACTAATGATGAAGTATTGAATAGAATTGGGGAGAAGAGGAGTTTGTGGCACAACTTGACAAAAAGAAGGGACCGGTTAGTAGGACATGTTCTGAAGCATCAAGGGATCACAAATTTAGCATTGGAGGGCAGCGTGGAGGGTAAAAATCGCAGAGGGAGACCAAGAGATGAATACACTAAGCAGATTGAGAAGGATGTAGGTTGCAGTAAATACTGGGAGATGAAGAAGGTTGCAGAGGATAGAGTAGCATGGAGAGCTGCATCAAACCAGTCTCAGGACTGAAGACCACAACAACAACAACATCATCTTATCACACAATCATCACACTTGCACCATTATTAGCGAATTACCATCATCATATCACTGTCATCACCTTAACATCACCATTTCTGCCAGCATCAGTGTATCATCATCAGCTTCAGCATCATAATTATCTCCATTTCTGGCTTCACAATCATATCACCGCCATTGTCATCTACAGAATATCATCATAATACCATCTGCTCTAAAATGTATCATGATAGCCTATCTGTGATTTATCATCACCACGTATGACATACATCTTGCAATGCATCATGAGCTATTCCTGTTATAATGACCATGACATATTTCATGACATCCACACCTACAAGGTATTATCACCTGTGACATACTGCTACATCTTATGACATAACATTGTGATCTACAATATACTATAATCGACTCTGAGATACAATAATGTCATCTGCTGTGTTACCATTATGGCTTTTATATATCGTATTGAAATATAAATTACCCTCATGGGATGACAGACCCCACTATGATCAGTACCCATATCAACATCATGTATGTCACATCACAAATATGAGTATATACACCACATTATCATATTTACAAGCATGATTAAGAGTTGCATCACTAAGAGTTTTATCACACAACCATGATCTATACATACTATTATGACCTCTATCATACTATGCTGACCAGCATCATAACCCACATCATAGCATTTTCACTTACATCAAAACATCTTCATTTACATCATATTGTATTGATCAACAGCAGGTGCAGTCTCCTTAAATTTCCTTTCTCCAGAACTCATGATAACAGAACACATTTATTTTGTACACATGGAAATTTTTTATGTCTGCACTGTCATTATTGTTATTAATGTCAATAGCACTCACATTATTTTCGCTATTATTATTATTATTATTATTACAGTATTATTATACATTATTATTATTATCTTTTTTTTTTCAGACTTAAGTCTGGTTAAAAATGGAACGTGACGCGGACCTCGGTCAAGCGTGACTTCCTTGTAACTGTATGGTATATGTTATATTGCATTTAGGAACTTTCGGGTAATTGAACATGTATCAATAATTACAGATTTTTGTAGTTGTATATATATGTTTGGATGTAGCTGTATTGCATTGATGTACTGGTGGATATTGTGAGGTATGACTCCTGTAGTTGATAGTATAATTGGGATAATGTCGACTTTATCGTGATGCCACATGTCCTTGACTTCCTCAGCCAGTTGGATGTATTTTTCAATTTTTTCTCCTGTTTTCTTCTGTATATTTGTTGTGTTGGGTATGGATATTTCAATTAGATGTGTTAATTTCTTCTTTTTATTGGTGAGTATGATGTCAGGCTTGTTATGTGGCGTTGTTGTATCTGTTATAATCGTTCTGTTCCAGTATAATTTGTATTCATCATTCTCCAGTACATTTTGTGGTGTGTACTTGTATGTGGGAACGTGTTGTTTTATTAGTTTATGTTTTATGGCAAGTTGTTGATGTATTATTTTTGCTACATTGTCATGTCTTCTGGGGTATTCTGTATTTGCTAGTATTGTACATCCGCTTGTGATGTGATCTACTGTTTCTATTTGTTGTTTGCAAAGTCTGCATTTATCTTTTGTGGTATTGGGATCTTTAATAATATGCTTGCTGTAATATCTGGTGTTTATTGTTTGATCCTGTATTGCGATCATGAATCCTTCCGTCTCACTGTATATATTGCCGTTTCTTAGCCATGTGTTGGATGCGTCTTGATCTATGTGTGGCTGTGTTAGATGATACGGGTGCTTGCCGTGTAGTGTTTTCTTTTTCCAATTTACTTTCTTTGTATCTGTTGATGTTATGTGATCTAAAGGGTTGTAGAAGTGGTTATGAATTTGCAATGGTGTAGCTGATGTATTTATATGAGTGATTGCTTCGTGTATTTTGCTAGTGTCTGCTCGTTCTAGAAAGAATTTTCTTAATTTGTCTACCTGTCCATAGTGTAGGTTTTTTATATCTATAAATCCCCTTCCACCTTCCTTTCTGCTTAATGTGAATCTTTCTGTTGCTGAATGTATGTGATGTATTCTATATTTGTGGCATTGTGATCGTGTAAGTGTATTGAGTGCTTCTAGGTCTGTGTCACTCCATTTCACTACTCCAAATGAGTAGGTCAATACTGGTATAGCATAAGTATTTATAGCTTTTGTCTTGTTTCTTGCTGTCAATTCTGTTTTCAGTATTTTTGTTAGTCTTTGTCTATATTTTTCTTTTAGTTCTTCTTTAATATTTGTATTATCTATTCCTATTTTTTGTCTGTATCCTAGGTATTTATAGGCATCTGTTTTTTCCATCGCTTCTATGCAGTCGCTGTGGTTATCCAATATGTAATCTTCTTGTTTAGAGTGTTTGCCCTTGACTATGCTATTTTTCTTACATTTGTCTGTTCCAAATGCCATATTTATATCATTGCTGAATACTTCTGTTATCTTTAGTAATTGGTTGAGTTGTTGATTTGTTGCTGCCAGTAGTTTTAGATCATCCATGTATAGCAAATGTGTGATTTTGTGTGGGTATGTTCCAGTAATATTGTATCCATAATTTGTATTATTTAGCATGTTGGATAGTGGGTTCAGAGCAAGACAGAACCAGAAGGGACTTAATGAGTCTCCTTGGTATATTCCACGCTTAATCTGTATTGGCTGTGATGTGATGTTATCTGAATTTGTTTGGATATTAAGTGTGGTTTTCCAGTTTTTCATTACTGTGTTTAGAAACTGTATCAATTTAGGATCTACTTTGTATATTTCCAATATCTGTAGTAACCATGAGTGGGGTACACTATCAAAGGCTTTTTTGTAATCAATGTATGCGTAGTGTAGGGACCTTTGTTTAGTTTTCGCTTGATATGTCACCTCTGTATCTATTATCAGTTGCTCTTTACATCCTCGTGCTCCTTTGCAGCAGCCTTTTTGTTCTTCATTTATAATTTTGTTCTGTGTTGTATGTGTCATTAATTTCTGTGTGATGACTGAAGTTAATATTTTGTATATTGTTGGTAGGCATGTTATGGGGCGATATTTAGCTGGGTTTGCTGTGTCTGCTTGATCTTTAGGTTTCAGATAGGTTATTCCATGTGCAAGTGTATCAGGGAATGTGTATGGGTCTGCAATGTAACTGTTAAATAATTTAGTTAGATGTGAATGTGTTGAGGTGAACTTCTTTAGCTAGTAATTTGCTATTTTATCATTTCCAGGGGCTTTCCAATTGTGTGTAGAATTAATTGCTCGGGTGACTTCATGTTGCAAAATTATCACTTCAGGCATTTGTGGTATCATCTTGTATGTGTCTATTTCTGCTTGTATCCACCGTGCATGCCTGTTATGTTGTACCGGGTTTGACCATATGCTGCTCCAGAAGTGTTCCATGTCTGTTATGTTTGGTGGATTGTCTATTTTAATGTGTGTGTTATCCATTGTTTGGTAAAATCTCTTTTGGTTTGTGTTGAATGTTTGGTTTTGTTTCCTTCTATTTTCACTTTTTTTGTATCTTCTAAGTCGTTTGGCCAATGCTTGCAATTTCTCCTTTTTTTCATCTAATTGCTCTTTTGCTTCTTGTTGTGAGATTTTACCTAACCTTTTTCGTTTTTTGTCTGATATTTCATTGCTTATAAATTGTGTTAGCTGTCCGATGTCTTTTCTCAGTTTTTCTATTCTGATCTGCAGCCTGTGTTGCCATGCTGGTTTTGTGGGTTTCTTCTGTGTGTTGGTTTGTTCTGATCTCTGCCTAGTGTGTATATTTAGTGTAGTGAGTGCTCCTATATAAACCAGTAGTTGTAACTCTTCCATAGTTGTGTTTTCATTTGTTTTGTTGTGTATGATTGTGTTGATAGTTTTTATTGTTGTTTCGACTTGTGGGTTATTTGGCGGTCTATGCAAGAATGGTCTAATGTCTGTATTTGTGTCTTTGTATTCTATATATGTCAGCTGAAATTTCTCTTCTATATCTAACACATGTGTCTCTTCGTGTTCTATTTGTGCTTGTTCTGGTGGCTGTCTTAAGATTTAGTTTTCCTTTGATTGTTTAATTGATGCGTGTTGGTCTTTGTTTGTTTGCTCTGGGATGTTTGAGTCCATTACTGTGTTTTCTTCTTCTTCTGATTGCACATTATTTTGTTCCAGTATTTGTTGTACTTGTTGTTTGATGTTTTCTAATTCTGACTGGGGTATCCTGTTATTTTTGATTATTACACGGATCTGATCAGCTAGTCGTTGTTCTGTTAAAAATTTTAATTCTGGGTATCTGGTAATAAATGTTGTGTATACTTGTGATCTGTATCCAGTTGTGTTGGTTCCTAGGTTTGTTGCTTGGTAATAACAGAACATGAGGTGTCGATTAACTTCATCTGACCATCTCATCCTCTGTCTTTGTTTTCCTTCTAGGGTGGTTGCAGGAAGCATATCCTGCAAAACACCTCTATTTGGATTTAAATCATTTTCCAGTTGGCTAGCAGTGTCGTTACCATTGTGGGCGGGCATAGGGTTCAAGCGTCGTCCCCGACCATGATGGCACTTGTCCGAGGCTTCTTTAGTTCTGTCCTGAACCAAGTAATCACACTAAAAGGGGGGTTAGCCCTATTAGTGGTTTGTTCTTTTCGTCGCCTTTTACGACTGGCAGAACATACCGGAGGCCTATTCTTTTCCCGGGCCTCCACGGGGTTTATTATTATTATTATTATTATTATTATTATTATTATTATTATTATTACTGGCAGCAGTTGCAGTAGAACAACTTGCAGTATTAACTTTATTAGTTCATAGTCAATATTGTTTACTAATATTGTCTCTATAGAGACTCAAATCATTTTAATACTATTTATCATACTAAAATTGTAATTTATTAGGTAAGTATTATGTAAGAAATGAACTGCATGTGTGAACTCCTCGTCCAATGTAAGAGAGAACCTTATTGGCCTAATCATATCAAGTTAAGTACATAAAATGTAATAAAATAAATAAATGACATCACTATAATCTGTACAGTACCATCATGACCTATGCTATCGATCCAAAAAGTTCTGAAACTTTTTTTTGTGTTCCTAGCGTATAAGTGACGTCAGCACAAGTAGCTACAGTGGCAGCTTCAACTAACAACAGTAAACAAGAGATGTGCACTGGAGCAAACACCTGTGACCAGGCAGTATTACATGGTGGACATTCGGCTGTAGTGTGTCAAAATGTTGTTGTGTCACAAATAGAAGTGGAGCAACGAACTGAACATTTCGTGATCGTATGTTCAAGACATGCTCCAGAATGCTCTGAAGAACAAAAATGTGTGCAAAGTTTTTTCTGCACACATTCACTCCTGATCAAAGACGACGAAATCTGGATGTCTGCTACAACTACACTAAAATAAAATATGCTGACAGTTCTTTTATGAAAAAGAATCATTGCGGGTGATAAAGCTTCGTGTTATCGGTATAGGCGTACCACAAAACGAAGTAGAACAGAAATTCAAATGAAGGGTCATCGCTTTGACGACATAGGGATGCGCGAGTTGAGCAACATCCCAAAACAAGGACTTTGTGATGATGTGCGGTGTAGATGTTACCTTGGCTATCGCAGAATTGTTCACGTTATACTCTAGTATTTCGATGTGCAGACATATCTTGATCCGTGATCTTTGGTTTTGTTGTTGCGCCGTCTCTGCCTAAGGGCACTTAGTAGAGGCGTGTTGGGAGGGCAGCAGACGTGGAAGTGAATGGTCAGGGGATTTTTATCTGGAACTGAGCTGCTAAATACTGAATACAGATTTGATGGAAGTGATTGAATAAGGCGATGATGAGATTATTCCAGGCTTCAGAAAACGCTTTTGTGAAGAAATGATTTAAAGAAATTTGCAGTTTCGCATACTTGCACGTAGTTAGCACTCTGTTGAAAAATTAAGTGTCGTCCCAAAATTTGGTTGGAACATATCTCGCGCATTACTCACAGCTAGGGAAATTAGTTCTCCTCCCCAATATAAACATTTTCTGAAAGAAATTGTTTCTAAAATCAGTCATTTTTTTTATAAGCTCAATACTGTTCGCGATCTTGACACTGAAGTTATAAAGTAATTGCTAGCTATAAAACTGTTTTAATAAAATCATTTTTGCAGCACATCGGAACCCAGAATTATTCCCATGGAAGAAATACCATGTTGCTTGTGTATGTGTACTGAAGGTGGCGCTACACACGATTTTGAATAACATTTTTAGTTTACCATTTTCATTTTAGCCTTGTTGCGGCGCTGCTTCACTTTTGAGAGAAGTTTTACTCTACTGAGGTAACTGCTAGAACAGTTCAGGGCCATAATCGTATTGTTAGACGGTACAAACAGAATAATGTCATTACACAGTTAATCAGTGATTTGGTCAGGTATCTTGTATTCAGTTTGGAAGTTATATGATTGTTACTGAAAGTACGTTTCAGTGAACAATGCGATGTATCTGTGTGTCAAACATTTTTCGTATTCTGAGTTTTGCCTCACAAGTTTCGTGCGGTAAATCAGAAGTGGACTTTTACTGTAGCAATTTGGATAAATTATACAGAAAAAATTTAGCAGTTCAGTTGATGTTTAATTCATTTTGTTTTATTTTATTCTCGAGTATTTTTTAGATGTTGAAAACTGTCCACTTTTATGTCAGGCAACAGATTACTGTTAACTGGACTGCACAATATAGGGCTTAAGGGGGAAAACCACATTAGGAGGTTCAAAAAAATCCGATTTTTATTGCATAAATCGTTAGCTTAACTATCCAAGAATACTCTGTCAAAATTTCAGAGCGAAATTCGTATTCGTTTAGATTTTATGAGCATAGAATCGAATGCACCCTGAAGTACAATAGAAATTTTTCCAGTACATGAAGATTTATCAAGGGATGAATTACTGGAGCAATGTTTAGGTGGCCACACACAAAATGCGAATGAGAGTCTTAATTCCACTATCTGGCGATTAGCTCCTAAGCACTTGCACTCCGGACTAAAAGTCGTCGAATTGGCACCGGATTTAGCAGCGGGCTTATTCAGTGAAGGAAATTCATCCCTTCTCATGGTCATGAACGAGGCACGCAAAGCTTCAGTTATGCCGAACAAATGGTTAACCAGCGCGTGGGCTGGTAGAATCGACGTAGTTCATTCGAAAATCGTGAAAATCGAAGTAAATCGAAGGAAGGTCGGAAAGCACTGCTGCAAGCGCAAAACGAAGCCTGTGAGGAAGAAAAATGATTACTATACGGTGCTGTAATCGCAGATTAATCGGTAAGCATTTTACATTATTGTTAACTTCCTTGAATTTCTAGTTTCCGAGGATTTACTTTTCAAACGCGTTAATCTCGAAATGACTTTCTTCGCATTTGCGTGCAGTCTAACTCAAAAAGTATAGAACCGATCATTATGAAAATTGATAGTATGATTCTTTATAAAATTTCGCATTATATGAACGAATTTGTGACCTTATAGCATGAATTTAAGGGTATTTTTCTCTGCATAATTAGAGAAAAAGAATCGTGAAAATCGCAGTAAATTGTTCCAACGCCTGCAAAATTTTTAACTTTCATTATTTTCACCTGCATTGAGGTTCACATGCTTAGAAAATAAGTTATTAATGTAAAATGAAAACCTTTCTGATACCAGATGAAAATCGCAATGCCTACACGGCAGGCAATTGGAGAACTATACTCACAACCTCCAGGTCACATCACAGCGTAGCTTCTTTATTTTTGGCTGAAATTACTCAAAAAATTTCACAAAAACTTTTCGAAATATGAACGAAATTATGTCAAAATTTGATTAATTGTAATTAATTCTTCCCACACAAAAAAGTCCCAAAAAGTCAGTGTCAAACAGGCTCCTAATGTGGTTTCCCCTTAAGTAATCACATTTATCAGTAATTTCAAAGGTCGTTTTATAAAGTAATAAACGATTCCTAAAGGAGAAACTTTATTTATGAACGTACATTGTACCACATTTTTTTTCACTTTTCAACATAGTCACGATGAACATTTCAATATTTTTCAAGTCGTGGCACCAGCTTTTGAATCCCAGTATCAAATAACTCTAGCGTCTGACTGTTAAACTAGTTGGTAACATATTCTTGTAACACTTCATCTTTTTCCAAGTCCTTAGCACCAAGAAATTCCTTCACTTTTACAAACAGATGAATGTCTGATGGTGCTATGTCAGGGCTGTGTGGTGGATGGTCCAGTAATTCCCAATGAAACTTGTCCAGTTGCGTCGTTGTTGTCGTCGCAACGTGAGGCAGAGCATCGTCTTCAAGCAGAAGACGCCGCAAGAGAGCAGTCCCCAGCGGTGATTTCGAATAACGCACCTAACTTTAATGATGTTTTACAGTACCTCTCGGAATTTATTGTCATTCCTCTTGGCAAAAAGTCTAATAGAAGAATGCCTTTCCGTTCCCAAAAAATCATGGCCATGATCTCCCGCCTAGAAGATTCTACCTGGAATTATCTTGGTTTCGTTGGGGAGTTTGAATGATGCCACTCACTGCACCGACGATTGTTCTCTGGAGTGTAATACGCAGTCCACGTTTCATCACCAGTCACAGTGTGACTCAAGGAATCGCCACCATCCTTGAGATAGCACTGCAAAACACACAAAGAATGTGCTATTCGCTTTGTTTTGTGTTCTTCTGTCAACACTTTCGGCACCCACCTCGCACACATGTTTATTTCTATTTTCCAATTCCAAAGAAATCAGGTGTTGAGAGGGGTGAAAATTACCGAAGTATCAGTTTAGTAAGTCACGGCTGGATAATACTAACGCGAATTCCTTACAGACGAATGGGAAACCAGGTAGAAGCCGAACTCGGTGAAGACCACTTTGGATTCTATAGAAATATTGGAGCACGTGAAGCAATACTGACCCTATAACTTATCTTAGAAGATAGATTATGCAAAGGCAAACTGACGTTTCTAGCATTTGTAAACTTAGAGAAAACATTTGACAATGTGGACTGGAGTACTCTTTCAAATTCTGAAGGCGGCAGGGGTCAAACACAGGGAGCGAAAGGCTATTTACAATTTGTACAGAAACCAGATAGCAGTTATAAGAGTCGAGGGGCATGAAAGGGCAACAGTGGTTGGGAAGGCAGTGAGACAGGGTTGTAGCCTATCCCCGATGTTATTCAATCTGTATATTGAGCAAGCAGTAAAGGAAATAAAAGAAAAGTTTGCAGTAGGAATTAAAATCCATGGAGAAGAAATAAAAACTTTGAGGTTTGCCGATGACATCGTAATTATGTCAGAGACAGCAAAGGACTTGGAAGAGAAGTTGAACAGAATGGACAGTGTCTTCAAAGGAGGGTATAAGATGAACATCAACAAAAGCAAAACGAGAATAATGGAATGTAGTCGAATTAAAACAGATGATGCTGAGGTAATTGGATTACGAGATGAGACACTTAAGGTGGTAGATAAGTTTTGCTACCTAGGGATCAAAATAACTGATGATGGTCGAAGTAGAGAGGATATAAAATGTTGACTGGCAATGGCAAGGAAAGCGTTTCTGAAGAAGAGAAATTTATTAACATCGAGTCTTTTCTGAAAGTATTTGTATGGAGTGTAGCTACGTATGGAAGTGAAACATGGACGATTAATAGTTGTCTAAACTATTCATCGTCCATGTTCCACTTCCATACGTAGCTTCTATTCTCTTGTTGTCTAAGTAGAAGCTTTCGAAATGTGGTGCTACAGAAGAATGCTGAAGATGACGTAAATAATAAGGAGGTACTGAATTCAATTGGGGAGAAGAGTAATTTGTGGCACAACTTGCCTACAAGAAGGGATCGGTTGGTAGGACATGTTCTGAGGCATCAAGGGATCAGCAATTTAGCATTGGAGGGCAGCGTGGAGGGTAAAAATCGTATAGGGAGACCAAGGCATGAATACACTATACAGATTCAGAAGAATGTAGGTTCCATTAGTTACTTAGAGATGAAGAGGCGTACACAGGATAGAGCAACATGGAGAGCTGCATGAACAAAACAAAATGGTTCAAATGGCTCTGAGCGCTACGGGACTCAACTTCTGAGGTCATTAGTCCCCTAGAACTTAGAACTAGTTAAACCTAACTAACCTAAGGACATCACACACATCCATGCCCGAGGTAGGATTCGAACCTGCGACCGTAGCGGTCTCGCGGTTCCAGAGTGCAGCGCCTAGAACCGCACGGCCAGTTCGGCCGGCGAAGACAACAACAACAACAACAGCATTGAAGTTTGTTGGTAACTGACCGTGAAACTTGTCGAAATTTGTAATGCAACTCGTCCATACTGAAGCGTCTGTTTTGGCGAACTGCCTCATCAACTTTCTGTGTTAAGTCTTCATTCATGACGGTAGGCCGTCCGGATCCCTCTTCATCATGAACATTTTTCCGTCCTTCATCAAACAGCCTACACCATTTAGGTACATTTCCATAATTCATTACATCTGCACAATAAACTTCAACAAGCTGCTGGTGAATTTCACACGCACTAGAGCCCAACGCCATGGCTGGACGGAAAGGGAAGCAGATTGGAGCCGCACTGAAAATCCTCATCCGTGCGGTGGGGAACAACAGCGGCCGCCAACGGTAGCGCAAGCGCAAGCGCACTCTAAGCAGAAGAGCAAGATCCGGCAGTGCTACAAGTGCCAGCAGCTGGGCCATACTGCGCGTGACTGCGAGGACGCCGTCGCGTGCTCGAAGTGCGCGGCGGCTGACGACACGCGCAGCTGCACGAAGCCTCGCGGGGCGGCCAGCAGCTGCGCGAACTGCGGCGGTCCACACTAGAGATGGGCAAAACTGTTCTTTTCAGAGATCGGATCAGAACTGTTCACTCCCTGAAATGAATTTGCTCTTTTTCATGACTCACCACTCATTCACAATAGAAAATAAATGGAAGGCACATTGCCCTTTAAACTTGGTTTATTCCAGTACTATAGCTGTATTTTGAACTTATTTGATCCTGTTTTGAAGTAACACAGATAATGAGTAAGAATTTTGTATTGTTTATTGAAATTTCCACAATATGACAAAGTTTTTGATTATTGATTTATTTTGCACTATCGTGGTTTTTTGTGTGATCGGAAAATGTTGTAACTTGAGATTTACATTAACAATATATTTGGCTACAATGTATTAAAATTTCAATAACCTCGTACAAATACATCGCAAGCCATATATTTTTAAAGTGAACGTTTCCTTCCGAAGACGCCTAAAACCGCAAAATCCGAACCAGAATAAGAAAAAAAAATATATAAATTTGACTGTAAGACTAAAGTGCTGCATATAGCCTTACGCAGAATAAAACAAGGAAAATATAGGTGTATGACATTTTGCGATACGTTTATCGGTTCGCTCGTAATTAAAGCGTAAATTCGAGTGTCCATAATAAAAATCCTATAGTAAGAGGAGTCGTCAGGAACCTAATCTGATCGGTTTAAACAAATAAAAATGAAATAAAAACAATTGATGTATACATAACATAATAATGTAATATACATAGCGGTATTACTACGAAGAACAATATCCAGTAGAGACGAACTCCGATGCAGAGGCACTGAGTCGAGCAGGTCGAGCCCCGAGCTGTATTACTGCGTGAGCTAAGACGGCAGAGACCAGAGTGACACCTGAGTTGCTTTGCTCAACGCTCTGGCTAGAGTCGAGACGGTGGGGTGAGCGTTGAGCGGGCGAGTTGCGAGTGTGGGGGAAGCGGTGAACGGCCACCAGTCACCTGCTCGGAGACAAATCGTCCGTTCTCTTGCGAGCAGCTTGTTGCAAGTAGTTCTTATGTCCTCCACTAGGAGGCTCTCTGTCCTGTTGCTCGCATCAACTGCCCAGAGGGCAGGACGTGCGACTGAAACGATCGCTGACAGAGTGTGTTGCTAAGTTAAGCTGCGCCAGACACCGCACGCGGCAGACGACGCACAGAAACTGCACGGCATATGTGAAACACAAAATCCAGTGGGGCACTGCACAATGCAGGCAGCCAAGGTAGAAGCAGGCCAGAGGCCGGCGCTGGCTGTTTTGTGTGGCTTGTAGTGCGTTCTGACCAGCAGAGGCCCCGCTAATATGCTCCGTCGCTCTCTCTCTCTCTCTCTCTCTCTCTCTCTCTCTTTCTCTCTGCCGTGGGAAACGTCTGGAGCTACCGTTCTTTTTTTCTGAATCACTGATTGTTCACTCCTTTGAAAGATTCAACTCTATGAATCAGTTCATGAGCGGATCCCACATCTCTAGTCCACATGCCGCCAACTCGCGTAGCTGCAGCTGCCTCAGGGAGTCAGGCCGTGAGCCCGCCGCTCCACGCGCTGCGGCGGTGTCCAGCGCCACGCCGGGCGCCCCGGCGAGGGGTGCGACCAGAAGCCGCCACTGACGACGCCACGGCCGGCCTCCGAGGCGCCTTTGCGGCAGAACCGGCCACGCTCAAGGAAGAACTTGTCGAAGTTCATCGGCAGCTCCAGCAGCTGCGCGAGGAGCTGCGGGTTCTGAACAAGAAGATGGTTCCCGCCCCCGCGCCCGCCCCCACCCCTCTGCGGTGCGCCCGGCGGGGGTGGACGCCGTCACGCAGACGGACCTACCGTCGCAGAAGGACGTGGCCACTGAAACGGACGTCGCCCCGGAACCTGTAGCAATGCAGGAGACTGGGGAGACGCCCACGGACGTGGCTCCGTCCTCTCCTTCCCCAGCTCCAGGCGGGAAGGCAACACAGAGGGGGAAGCAAGAAGAGGATGGCAATCTCCGCACGGACATCATACCCTTCCAGCACAGCACGAACATGCCAAACGTGCTGAAGAAGATTGCCACCGTGGTACGGGATGGGCGCTTCAACGCCCAAAAGGACCCGTACCTCTTCGCCCAGGCGGAAGGGGTACGGAAGCCGTCGCTCCCGCACAGGCCGTTTGAGATACGTGGCGGGCATCGGGCAATTCTGCTCGAGTTCATCACCAGGAAAGATCTCAACACCAGCAACGTGAAGCCGGTCTTCACGCCGCGCGACCGGGTTCAAATGGTTCAAATGGCTCTGAGCACTAGGGGACTTAACATCTATGGTCGTCTGTCCCCTAGAACTTAGAACTACTTAAACCTAACTAACCTAAGGACATCACCCACATCCATGCCCGAGGCAGGATTCGAACCTGCGACCGTAGCAGTCGCGCGGCTCCGGACTGAGCGCCTAGACCCGCTCGGCCACCGCGGCCGGCCGCGCGACTGGGGATACATCCGAGAGGAGGCAGTCGTGCGGCTGAGGAACGAGGTTCGCGAGGGCGCGAGGAAGCTGTCTGCAGACAGCGCTGCAGAACGTCTCTCGCGGGACAAAGAAGACCTAAAAGATCGAGGTCCACTAGTATGCCTGCATGCTGGTAGCCAGGACAGGACAGACACCGGACAACGAGAGGACACACCACACAGGGAGGCCACATCACCATCGCATCACCAGAAACAGGAGGAACGACTCTAATAAGTCTAAACTCCTACACCACGGGCCAAGCCCAAGGCCCGTTTGTAAAGCGTCAGCGTCAGCGGTGAATTTCAGCAGGACGAACTTCTTCTGCGTTTAAGAACCAAATCACGCAGCGCACTTCAAAATCGGCGGGATTACTAGTGGACGTGACGACAAACGAAGCAGTACAGTCATACAGCCAACACAGAGACGTGAAACGTAATGGCGGCATTGTGAGAGAGACTGGCAAAGAGTGACCGACCTTGAACGGACGTCACGTGACATGATGCGGGGACACGACGCGCTATCAGTTCTCACTTTAAAAATGACCCTCGTGCATTCACGCATTAACACTCCACACTCGACACAGAATTATAAAGCAGAAAATTTACAATGGCTTTATGAATTTTCTGTAGATCCGTCCACCTCTGCAGCGTTTCCGCCTGTCACGCACGGCACCCGGGTTAGATTCCCGGCAGGGGGCTGGGTGTCGTGTGTCCTTCATCATCATTTTCATCATCATTGACCCACAAGTCGCCGAAGTGGCGTCACCTAAAAAGGCAATATGCCGGCCGAACTCCCCCGCATGTAGCTTCCCGGCTAACAATGCCAAACACTCATTTCCATTTATACTCAAGTGGAGTACCCTTTTCTTAATCCGGGTCTCCAAAACTTTTGGACTGGCAGGGAGGGGGGGGGGGGTGCATGACGGAATCACGAGCTAGAGCACACCATCAACTATACAACACCAATATGACCTGATCACACCATCACGTCTTACACACTGCATCATCATGACCTACACCACCCAGACGCATCTTGTACTGCATGATCATGGCTCGCGTCACTCTATCACGATCTCTGTGACACTTTCGTGTTTGCGAAAGAAATCTTGAAGAAGCGCTCTACTCTTCTTCGGATCTTCTCTGTCTTCTCTATGAATCCTATCAGCTGCGCACCTTGCACCGACGAGCAGTATTCAAGCATTGGTCAGTTGAGGGATTCGTACGATCCATCATACGTGCGTACACCAGTCTTCTTGACGATTCTTCCAATGAATCTCAGTCTGGCATCTGCCTTACATGCGATGTATATGAGGTAGTGCCAATTAAAATCGCTCTATACCCTTATGAGGGCAACGGCCTTGCCGCAGTGGATGCACTGCATCTACATCTACATCTACATTTATACTCCGCAAGCCACCCAACGGTGTGTGGCGGAGGGCACTTTACGTGCTACTGTCATTATCTCCCTTTCCTGTTCCAGTCGCGTATGGTTCGCGGGAAGAACGACTGTCTGAAAGCCTCTGTGCGCGCTCTAATCTCTCTAATTTTACATTCGTGATCTCCTCGGGAGGTATAAGTAGGGGGAAGCAATATATTCGATACCTCATCCAGAAACGCACCCTCTCGAAACCTGGCGAGCAAGCTACACCGCGATGCAGAGCGCCTCTCTTGCAGAGTCTGCCACTTGAGTTTGTTAAACATCTCCGTAACGCTATCACGGTTACCAAATAACCCTGTGACGAAACGCGCCGCTCTTCTTTGGATCTTCTCTATCTCCTCCGTCAACCCGATCTGGTACGGATCCCACACTGATGAGCAATACTCAAGTATAGGTCGAACGAGTGTTTTGTAAGCCACCTCCTTTGTTGATGGACTACATTTTCTCCCAATGAATCTCAACCTGGTACCCGCCTTACCAACAATTAATTTTATATGATCATTCCACTTCAAATCGTTCCGCACGCATACTCCCAGATATTTTACAGAAGTAACTGCTACCAGTGTTTGTTCCGCTATCATATAATCATACAATAAAGGATCCTTCTTTCTATGTATTCGCAATACATTACATTTGTCTATGTTAAGGGTCAGTTGCCACTCCCTGCACCAAGTGCCTATCCGCTGCAGATCTTCCTGCATTTCGCTACAATTTTCTAATGCTGCAACTTCTCTGTATACTACAGCATCATCCGCGAAAAGCCGCATGGAACTTCCGACACTATCTACTAGGTCATTTATATATATTGTGAAAATATAAGTTAAGCGCTGTCGGGCGTGGACAGCACTTGGATGGGTGACCATGCAGGCCGCCACGCGCTGTTGCCATTTTTCGGGGTTCACTCAGCCTCGTGATTCCCACTGAGGAGCTACTCGACCGAACAGTAGCGGCTACGGTCAAGAATACCATCACAGCAACCGGGAGAGTAGTGGGCTAACCCTATGCCCCTCCTATCTGCATACTCCACTGAGGATGACACGGCGGTCGGATGCTCCCGGTACGCTACTTGTGGCCTGAAGACGGAGTGCTGTACACTTATGAGGTCTGCTCAAAAAATTTCGCGACATTCGTCATTTCGCGCCACTGCTGTGCTCGTGCGAAATGTTATTGACATCCCTGCACACGCCTGTATTTCATGTGTAACTTCTGAAAGTTTCGTTGTTGCATCTCTGTTAGTTATTGTTCACTGCCGCATTAAGTAGACCGTTGTGTCGCACAGTTCGCGGATTTCGAGATGGCAGAGTTAAAGGAGCAAGACGTCTCCATTAAATTCTGCCCAAAACTTAGGAAACCCTTTACAGAGAACCACCAAAAGATGTAGTAACCCTTCGGTGATCAGTGGTACTTAGGCGGTACTCGGTGTTACGAATGGTTCACACGCTTTAAAATTGGCCGGACGGAAGCTAAAGATGACCCTCGTTCAGAATGCACTTAGACATCTCCCAACGACGCTCGCATTAGGAACATCAATGAAATGGACCGTATCAATCGAAGACTGTCTGTCCGGAAAATTGGAGAAGAATGTGACATTTGAGTTGGATCATGTCATGGAACCTTGATACAGCACTTTGAGTGTTCATCGGAGGTGAGGATATCGTCCTGAGTGCCCCAGGGAAGTGTGGTAGGTCCGCTGTTGTTTTCTATCTATGTAAATGATCTTTTGGATAGGGTGGATAGCAATGTGCGGCTGGTTGCTGATGATGCTGTGGTGTACGGGAAGGTGTCATCGTTGAGTGACTGTAGCAGGATACAAGATGGCTCAAATGGTTCAAATGGCTCTGAGCGCTATGGGACTTAACTTCTGAGGTCATCAGTCCCCTAGAACTTAAAACTACTTAAACCTAACTAACCTAAGAACAGCACACACATCCATGCCCGAGGCATGGATGTAGCGGTAGCGCGGTTCCAGACTGTAGCGCCTAGAACCGCTCGGCCACCCCGGCCGGCGATACAAGATGACTTGGACAGGATTTGTGATTGGTGTAAAGAATGGCAGCTAACTCTAAATGTAAATATAAATATAAATTAATGCAGATGAATAGGAAAAAGAATCCCATAATGTTTGAGTACTCCATTAGTAGTGTAGCGCTTGACACAGTCACGTCGATTAAATATTTGGGGGTAACATTGCAGAGCGATATGAAGTGGGACAAACATGTATTGGCAGTTGTGGGGAAGGCGGATAGTCGTCTTCGGTTCATTGGTAGAATTTTGGGAAGATGCTGTTCATCTGTAAAGGAGACGGCATGTAAAACAATAATACGACCTATTCTTGAGTATTGTTCGATCGTTTGGGATCCCTATCAGATGGGATTGAGGGAGGACATAGAAGCAATTCAGAGACGGGCTGCTAAATTTGTTACTGGCAGGTTTGGTCATCACGCGAGTGTTACGGAAATGCTTCAGGAACTCGGGTGGGGATCTCTAGAGGAAAGGAGGCGTTCTTTTCGTGAATCGCTACTGAGGAAATTTAGAGAACCAGCATTTGAGGCTGACTGCAGTGCAATTTTACTGCCGCCAACTTACATTTCGCGGAAAGACCACAAAGATAAGATAAATTAGGGCCCGTACAGAGGCATATAGGCAGTCATTTTTCCCTCTTTCTGTTTGGGAGTGGAACAGGGCGAGTAGATGCTAGTTGTGGTAGGAGGTACCCTCCTCCACGCACCGTATGGTGGATTGTGGAATATGTATGTAGATGTAGATGAATACATCGTGTTGCCAGCAAGTTCGTCCCGCTGCTCATGAGTCAACACCAGACAGACCTTCGCCTTGCAATCTCTGAACAGCTTTTTGATCGTCCAAATGAGGAAGAGAGGTTCCTTAAGAAAGTCATAACTGATAATGGGACATGCCTCTACGGTTATGATATTGAAACCGAAGTTCAGTCTTCATCATGGGCCGAGAAAGGTTCTCCCAGACCAAAAAAAAACCTCGTCAGGTCAGGACAAATATCAAAGCCATGCTGCTAGTTTCCGTTGACTCTGAAGGACTAGTTCATCACGAATTGGTGCCACAGGGACAAACCGTTGATCAATGCTACTATCGGCAGGTGTTGCAACATTTGCGAGAAAATGTAAGAGGGACACGGCCTGAAATGTGGTGAGACAATTCATGGCTCCTCCATCACGACAACGCACCTACACATTCATCCGCGTTGGTGTGTGACTACTGCACAAAAGGCGAAATCACTGTGACGTCATACTCCGTACTATCCAGAACAGGCCCCTGTGGACTTTTTTTTATTTCCGAAATTGAAAACGCCGTTGAAGGGGTGAAGATTTGGAACGACAGACGAGATGAAAGAAAATTCTCAGACGGCGCTTCCCGCGATCCAGCAACAGACGTACCGAGACTGCTTCGGGGAGTCGAAACTGCGTTAGGAGCGGTGTATCAGTCATGGTTCAAATGGCTCTGAGCACTATGGGACTGAGGTCATCAGTCCCCCAGAACTTAGAACTACTTAAACCTAACTAACCTAAGGACATCACATGCCCGAGGCAGGATTCGAACCTGCGACCGTAGTGGTCGCGCGGTTCCAGACTGAAGCGCCTAGAACCGCTCGGCCACTCCGGGCGGGTATATCAGTTATGTAGGAGAGTATTTCGAGGGAGACCAAGCACGGTAAGTAAAAGGTAAGCGCAGAAATATTTTGTCGACTTAGTTCCGGAATTTTTTGAACCGAATTCTTCTCCCATATACTTACTGAAAGTAGCACCCTTCGACAGTTACAACTTTTTCCCACATTTCGGGTAGCGAATGGATTCCTGAACGAAAACAAAATCAGTTTCTTTTAAGACGATTCACTGGTGGAAATTCCAAACCGTATCAGGATCGACTACAAGTACTGTGACAGTTAGGCGGGAGGTGAGAAAACTTGGATTGCATGGTCGAGCGGCTGCTCATAAGCCACACATCACGCCGGTAAATGCCAAACGACGCTTCGCTTCGTGTAAGGAGCGTAAACATTGGACGATTGAACAGTGGAAAAATATTGATTGTGTGGAGTGACTAATCACGGTACGCAATGTGGCGATCCGATGGCAGGGTGTGGGTATGGCGAATGCTCGGTGAACGTCATCTGCCAGCATGTGTGCTGCTAGAAGTTATCTTCGGAGGCGTTGGTGTTATGGTGTGGTAGTGTTTTTCATGGAGAGGGCTTGCACCCCTTGTTGTTTTGCGTGACAGTATCACAGAAGAAGCCTACATTGATGTTTTCAGCACCTTCTTGATTCCCGCTGTTGAAGAGCAGTTCGGGAAGGGTGACTGCATCTTTCAACACGACCGAGCACCTGCTTATAATGCACGGCCTGTGGCGGAGTGGTCATACGGCAATAACACCCCTGTAATTGACTGGCCTGCACAGAGTCCTGACCTGAATCCTAAGAACACATTTGGGATGTTTTAGAACGCCGACTTCGTTCCAGGCCTCACCGAGCGACGTCGATACCTCTCCTCAGTGCAGCACTCCGTGAGGAATGGGCTGCCATTCCACAAGGAACCATCCAGCACCTGACTGAAAGTGCGAGAGTGGAAGCTATCGTCAAGGCTAAGGGTGTGGCAAAACCATATAGAATTCCAGCATTACCGATGGAGGGCGCCACGAACTTGTAAGTCGTTTTCAGTCAGCTGTCCGGCTACTTCTGATCACATAGTGTATACATAGATTCTTCACTCAAAACTGGCAGTTGAATCTTCCTAATTAGCCTTTCACAAGTTACTTGTGTCTTTCGGACATGTCCGAAATAGCAGATACCATCTTAGTATATACCGAGTGATCAAAAAGTCAGTATAAATTTGAAAACTTAATAAAGCAAGGAATGATGTAGATAGAGAGGTAAAAATTGACACACACGCTTGGAATGATATGGGGTTTTATTAGAACCAAAAAAAAAACACCCCATATTGCTAGACGCGCGTCGTTTGGTGATGATCGTGTGCTCAGCCGCCACTTTCGTCATGCTTCGCCTCCCAGGTGCCTCTCACAGCTGATACGCTACTGGCCATTAAAATTGCTATATCACGAAGATGACGTGCTACAGTCGCGAAATTTAACCGACAGGAAGAAGATGCTGTGATATGCAAATGATTAGCTTTTCACAGCATTCACACAAGGCTGGCGCCGCGGGCGACACCTACAACGTGCTGACATGAGGAAAGTTTCCAACCGATTTCTCATACACAAACAGGAGTTGACCGGCGTTGCCGGGTGAAACGTTGTTGTGATGCCTCGTGTAAGGAGGAGAAATAGGTACGATCACGTTTCCGACTTTGATAAAGGTCGGATTGTAGCCTATCGCGATTGCGGTTTATCGCAGGTAGGATTCGAACCTGCGACCGTAGCAGCAGCGCGGTTCCGGGCTGAAGCGCCTAGAACCGCTCGGCCACAGCACCCGGCTTTAAATTATAGGTAACAGCTTTAACTACAGTAAACAAATAAATATGCTTTGAGCTGTGACAAGTTTTGCTATTGACCGTGACACACTCTGTATAATGACCCACACTGAACGAGTGGATTCCGGTAAACGTGTGCGAGAGACTCAAATATAGTCAGTTTTCCATCCAGCTAGCGATGAAATTCACTTCTCCCAAATCAATCTTTTTTTTTTTCCTCTCTCTCTCTCTCTCTTTTTCCCTTGTGGCGGAGACATATCGGCAAGGCGCTACAAGAAACGCCGGAAATGATTAAAACTTCATTGCGGTTCGCAGCGGCAGAGGGCCGGAGGGAATTCGCTACCGCTGTAAAACTACCCTGGCCATCGGGTTGCTGCGCGAAGTTGCGATTCCCGGGAGTGAAGGAAAATTTACATTGCCAAAGTTCGCCTGCGCGTGCGGTTGTTCCAAGCTGGGGCGTAGCGGTTAGCGGGAATGTGCGGTGAGGGGAGGGGGTGTCCCCTCTCCCAAATTTTCCTCCCTTCTTAGCCAGCTTTCCGTCGCATGTCCTCTGTACAAACTGAGGTTGAAACTCTGTGCGCCATTTGCAGTGGTTCGCGCTGGTTTCGTGTACCACCACCACAACAATGCGGCTTGCCCCAAGCAGTACACACACATACATACGAGGGCAGTTCAATAAGTAATGCAACACATTTTTTTTCTGAAACAGGGGTTGTTTTATTCAGCATTGAAATACACCAGGTTATTCCCCAATCTTTTAGCTACACAACACTATTTTTCAACGTAATCTCCATTCAATGCTACGGCCTTACGCCACCTTGAAATGAGGGCCTGTATGCCTGCACGGTACCATTCCACTGGTCGATGTCGGAGCCAACGTAGTACTGCATCAATAACTTCTCCATCATCCGCGTAGTGCCTCCCACGGATTGCGTCCTTCATTGGGCCAAACATATGGAAATCCGACGGTGCGAGATCGGGGCTGTAGGGTGCACGAGGAAGAACAGTCCACTGAAGTTTTGTGAGCTCCTCTCGGGTGCGAAGACTTGTGTGAGGTCTTGCGTTGTCATGAAGAAGAAGAAGTTCGTTCAGATTTTTGTGCCTACGAACACGCTGAAGTCGTTTCTTCAATTTCTGAAGAGTAGCACAATACACTTCAGAGTTGATCGTTTGACCATGGGGAAGGACATCGAACAGAATAACCCCTTCAGCGTCCCAGAAAACTGTAACCGTGCTGAGGGTATGGCTTTAAACTTTTTCTCGGTAGGGGAGTGGGTGTGGCGCCACTCCATTGATTGCCGTTTTGTTTCAGGTTCGAAGTGATGAACCCATGTTTCATCGCCTGTGACAATCTTTGACAAGAAATTGTCACCCTCAGCCACATGACGAGCAAGCAATTCCGCACAGATGGTTCTCCTTTGCTCTTTATGGTGTTCGGTTAGACAACGAGGGACCCAGCGCGACCAAACCTTTGAATATCCCAACTGGTGAACAATTGTGACAGCACTACCAACAGAGATGTCAAGTTGAGCACTGAGTTGTTTGACGGTGATCCGTCGATCATCTCGAACGAGTGTGTTCGCACGCTCCGCCATTGCAGCAGTCACAGCTGTGCACGGCCGGCCCACACGCGGGAGATCAGACAGTCTTGCTCGACCTTGCGGCGATGATGACACACGCTTTGCCCAACGACTCACCGTGCTTTTGTCCACTGCCAGATCACCGTAGACATTCTGCAAGCGCCTATGAATATCTGAGATGCCCTGGTTTTCCGCCAAAAGAAACTCGATCACTGCCCGTTGTTTGCAATGCACATCCGTTACAGATGCCATTTTAACAGCTCCGTACAGCGCTGCCACCTGTCGGAAGTCAATGAAACTATACGAGACGAAGCGGAAATGTTTGAAAATATTCCACAAGAAATTTCCGGTTTTTTCAACCAAAATTGGCCGAGAAAAAAAATGTGTTGCATTACTTATTGAACTGCCCTCGTACATACACACCAAATATAGAAAGCAAGATATTGGAACATATACTGTCTTCGAACGTCATGAATTACCCCAAAGAAAACAATCTGTTATCTCACAGTCAACACGGACTCAGACAATATAGGTCTTCGAAAACAAAACTAGCTGCTTACTCACACGAAATATCAAAACCAATTCAAAAACGACTTAGACACAATAACTATACGTTGCGGAAAGTGCCAGTTGCGTCTGAATAAGAGAAAGTGCCAGGCCATCCATGTGTGTTGTTGTGATACCACAGATGGCAGGGTTTGTTGTAGTTGTTGTGGTCTTCAGTCCAGAGGCTGGTTTGATGCAGCTCTCCATGCTACTCTATCCTGTGCAAGCTTCTTCATCTCCCAGTACCTACTGCAGCCTACATCCTTCTGAATCTGTTTAGTGTATTCATCTCTTGGTCTCCCTACGATTTTTACCATCCACGCTCCCCTCCAATGTTAAATTTGTGAACCCTTGACGCCTCAAAACATGTCCTACCAACCGATCCCTTCTTCTTGTCAAGTTGTGCCACAAACTCCTCTTCTCCCCAATTCTGTTCAGTACCTCCTCATCAGTTATATGTGATCTACCCATCTAATCTTCAGCATTCTTATGTAGCACCCCATTTCGAAAGCTTCTATTATCTTCTTGTCCAGACTATTTATCGTCCATGTTTCACTTCCATACATGGCTACAGTCCATACAAATACTTTCAGAAACGAATTCCTGACACTTATAATCTATACTGGATGTTAACAAATTTCTCTTCTTCAGAAACGCTTTCCTTGCCATTCTCAGTCTACATTTTTATATCCTCTTTACTTCGACCATCATGAGTTATTTTGCTCCCCAAATAGCAAAACTGCTTTACTACTTTAAGTGTCTCATTTCTCAAAGTAATTCCCTCAGCATCACCCGACCTAATTCGTCTACATTCCATTATCCTCGTTTTGCTTTTGTTGATGTCCATCTTATACCCTCCTTTGAAGACACTGTCCATTCCGATCAGCTGCTCTTCCAAGTCCTTTGCTGTCTCTGACAGAATTACAATGTCATCGGCGAACCTCAAAGTTTTTATTTCTTTTCCATGGATTTTAATACCTACTCTGGACTTTTCTTTTGTTTCCTTTACTGCTTGCTCAATATACAGATTGAATAACATCGGGGAGAGGCTACAACCCTGTCTCACTCCATTCCCAACCACTGCTTCCCTTTCACGTCCCTCGACTCTTATAACTGCCATCTGGTTTCTGTACAAATTGTAAATAGCCTCTCGCTCCCTGTATTTTACGCCTGCCACCTTTAGAAATTGAAAGAGAGTATTCCAGTCAACATATGAGTACTAAAAGACATACTAAGACTAAAAACAGCCGACCTGTTGCAATGGATAAAGAAATCTTTACCTAGGTTTCTACAGATTTAAATCTGTCTTCTTCAGAAGGCGGCAATTTTACATTAATATGGACTGATGTATCATCGTCGTTTTTACAAATATTTGCATAGATCCATTTGTCCAAATTAAAATATAGCCCTGAAAATAGGGTTCGTCATGTAAATAAAAATTAGTACATGGATGTTGCAGAGCTCACAAATCTGTTGAAACCTAGGTAAAGATTTCTTTATTCATTGCAACTGGTCGGCTGTTTTTAGTCTTATTACGCGGAACCGTTGCTGTTGCGCAGCTATGTTTAAAATATTAAAAAACATACATTGAACTTTGGTTACACGATAAATCTAAAAACTAGAGAAACTGAAAAATTGAAAACTAAATGCCTAGAAATTATAATTACGAATATCGTAAGGGGGGTAGGATGTCAAAAATTTAAAAAAAGTTAAATTTTTCAAAGATATGCCTATTTTTTAGCGAGCATCTTCCTGAAAAGTTTGATGTATAGAACATACATATTTAAGAGATCATTAGGCACATTATTTGGTCTTAAGTGTACCAAGATGCAGCGCCACCACCATTTGCACAGCTTTCTTCTGTCATACGTAAGTGTATTTCGCTCTGTAGGGTTGGAATGTATATATTTGCGCCAGAGATTGTCATATGTGAAACAAAGGACGTTGCAAAAGGAAACTTATTGAAGAAATGTCTTCATGGCGGTACCCAAAACCCAAATGAAAGTTGTAACCAATGTTTTTCGGGAAATATTGCCAATAACCATTTTTGTGTGCTGCGCCGTGTAGCTGTCACGGTCCACACAGCTCCCCGTCAGAGGTTCGAGTCCTCCCTCGGTTATGGGTGTGTGTGTCGTCCTTCGCGTAAGTTAGTTTAAGTTAGGTTAAGTAGTGTGTAAGCTTAGGGACCGATGACCTCAGCAGTTTGGTCCCATAAGTCCTTACGACAAATTTCCAATTTTTCCATTTTTGTCAGAAGAAATGCAGTTGCTATTGGTGTTTATTATGCAGTTTCATGTTTTGATGATGGTGTGTAAAGCAGGAAATATGTTTTAGAGAAAATAGGAATTAAGCCCGGAGTGAACTGCATCAAAGCTTTGTATTGTGATAGATAGAGTGGGTGTAGTAAAAGGAGATAAATCATTTTTGGAGATGCTAAAATTAAGAAGAGTGCATTATAAGAATGTGAAAAGGAAGAATGATTTAGAAAATTTAAAAGAACTTTATTATGGTGCTGGACAGTTCAAAAAGAATGGAAAAGCCGGCCGGAGTGGCCGTGCGGTTCTAGGCGCTACAGTCTGGAACCGAGCGACCGTTACGGTCGCAGGTTCAAATCCTGCCTCCGGCATGGATGTGTGTCATGTCCTTAGGGTAGTTAGGTTTAATTAGTTCTAAGTTCTAGGCGATTGATGAGCTCAGAAGTTAAGTCACATAGTGCTCAGAACCATTTGAGCCAATAATGCAAAATAGGAGCTGGAACTTTAAGGGCCATTTTCCGCAAAACACAAATTTCTGTACTTAGGTGCATTTAACATCCAAAGTAAATACCCTATTGCTTCCGAACTTGGTATGCTTATTTAACACAAACTTCTTAACGCTAAACTCTAGAATTTTCCAAATCCATTAAAAACTGTGCTAAAAATTGAGTTTCTTTCTAAACATGACGTTTTAAATGTAACTGCACATTCATTTTTTCGTAAATTAAATAAATTCTAGAGTTTCATACACCTGTAAATATGAAACTTCCTGGCAGACTAAAACTGTGTGCCGGACCGAGACTCGAACCCGAATTCGGGTCTCGGTCGGGCACACAGTTTTAAACTGCCAGGAAGTTTCATATCAGCGCACACTCTGCTGCAGAGTGAAAATCTCATTCTGGACCTGTAAGTATGGTTTGTGCACTATGCAAAATTCATCTCTCTTACTTACGAAGAAAAGAGTACCTATAGCAACAAATGCAACCGGTTTTAAGGGGAAAATGATGAAATTTCAGATGTAAAAAAAATTTATTTAGTCATGTTTTTGAACTTCCACTGCTGTGAGTGTAAATCCTGAATTCTTCCTTGTCATGATGACAAAGTTTTATGAGTTTATTTGTAAAAGTATAGACAGTGGAAATTAAAATGTCGTGTGGCGCCTCTGCTGCTTCTAGTCGGCTCGTTTGATGTCCTACCCCCCTTATATCGAAACCATCGCGTAGATAATATCACGAGCACGGCAACCGAAAGGCTGTGTTTTCCTGGCACAATACTTACAAGATGCAAACAGTTCTACACTCGTCCGTCTTCTGCTAGACTGCATTGATTACGAACCTTTCTTAGACCATTACCCCTTAGTACAATCAGACATCAGCTAGTGCCCCCCCTCCCCCCCCCCCCATTCCACCAGTTGTATCCCCACCCCGATGCCTTCCCCACAGTATCACCAAATTTAGTACCTAACAGAATTGTAGAATGAGAGACTTTCTTTGGAACACTTTTATTTTTACTGTGATGAAAGATGAATGATAGTTTTATGTGTGTTTGTGTGTGCGTATTAGACTGGATGACGAAGTGCTATGAACAACTCCTTCTCAGATAAGAAAGTTAACCATCGTCAGTGAGGGTGGACACTTGTTTCAAAATATACACAGTGTTTGAAAAATAACTCCCTAGTCTTAAGTATAAATTCAATGGGGAAATTAATGAGAAGTTACATCAGTGAGAACATATCATGAAAGAGAATTCCTTCAAGTTTTGTTTGATATCAGTAGACGTCAACGTGGGATCCATTTGCACACGTCGAGACGTGATCTATATAAAGGCACAGAAGACAATCTTAGTAAACGTTTTAGATTGTTTGCAGATGATGCTGTCATTTACCGTCTTGTAACGTCATCAGATGATCAAAATGGGTTGCAAAATGATTTAGATAAGATATCTGTATGGTGCGAAAAGTGGCAATTGACCCTGAATAAAGAAAAGTGAGTACAAAAAAAAAACCAGCTAAATTTCGATTACGCGGTAAGTCACACAAATCTGAAATACTTAGGGATTACGATTACAAATAACCTAAATTGGAACGATCACATAGATAATATTGTGGGTAGAGCAAACCAAAGACAGCGATTCACTGCCAGAACACTTAGAAGGTGCAACAGGTCTAGTGAAGAGACTGCTTACACCACGTTTGTCCGCCCTATTCTGGAGTACTGCTGTGCGGTGTGGGATCCGCATCAGAAGGACTGACGGATCACATCGAAAAAGTACAAAGAAGGGCAGCTCGTTTTGTTGTATCGCGAAATAGGGGAGATAGTGTCACAGACATGATATGTGAATTGGAGTGGCAATCATTGAAACAAAGGAAATTTCAATCACCAGTTTTCTCGTCTGTTTGCGAAAACATTCTGTTGGCACCTACCTACATAGGGAGAAATGATCATTACGACAAAATAAGAGAAGTCAGGGCTCGCACAGAAAAATTTAAGTGCTCGCTTTTCCCGCGTGCCGTTCGAGAGTGGAACGGTAGAGAGACAGTATGAAGGTGGTTCATTGATCCCTCCGCCAGGCACTTTATTGTGAATAGCAGAGTAATCACGTAAATGTAGACGATATTCCACTTCTCGCCACATAGTCACCAACATTTCTGGTGTAACTGTCCCAGACACCTCGACGATTCTTTTCCGTAAATGATTGATGTCTCTGATCTTTTCACTGTACACAAAATTTTTTGTGTGGACCCAAAAGAAAAAGTCCAGTGTGGTTAATTCCGGGCTTCGCGGTGGCCAACGTATTCAGCGAGCCCTGACTATCTACCTTCCTGGAAAGTGAGTGTCAAGAGCCGCACACACGTAGCCACTGTAATGGGTTGGAGCGCCATCTTGTTGGAGAAACACAAGTCCTTTTTCCGCTTCAATATCTTCCATTTCGAGAAAGGCGTACTCTGTAAACATGTCACCATAAACTCCCCCATTTATCGTTTTTTCTACAAAAATGAAAGGACCTATCATACGATCTTCCTTCAAACTGCACCAGACTTTAGGAGAGTCACGTCGATGTTGAATAACTTCGTGTGGATGCTCTGCCTTCAAAATTCTGCAGTTATGACGATTAACTGTTCCACTGACATGAAATGTAGCCTCATCAGAAAAGAGAATCTTTTTTTTTTTTAAAAAAATTGATATCATCATCATTTTTATGTAGAAAGTCAACAGCAAACTCATGCCTTTTAGATTTTATCAGTAGGTTTTAGTTCATGTAACAGTTGCAATTTGTTGGTGTGACACTTAAGTCTTTTGCGCACAACATGATACACAGTACCTTTAGGCACTCCTATTTGTAGACTACGTCTGGCCAATGACTTCTTCAGGCTCCGAACACACGAAACACGGATTTGATCAACAAAATATTAAGAATTTCTCGGTCTACCTCACGATTTTGCTTAAAAGCAAACACTACCTGCTTCCTTGAAGGACTTTAGTCATTGACGGACAGTTTTTGCTGTAGGTGGAGCACCACCGTACTGACGTCTAAAATTACGTTGCACAGTTATAAATGACTCAGTTTTCACAAGCCAAATACCACACAGCGCTTTCTGTTGCGGAGTACACATTGTTGCTGAGTTGCTCTGCACTGCACTGCACGCACGCCTGGACTGAACTGAGGGAACAGAGGGAAAGAAACAGCACTGGCGCTGCCTCAAGGTCGAGCAGGCCTGCCAACTGCTGGGGCGCCAAACTTGGAGCGTTTATCAACCAAACATCACAAACTAGAATAGCGTGTGTCATTTGGTACAGATTCCAGGACACATTAAAACTAGGGAGTTCTTTTTCAAACACACTGTACTACCTCTGCGTTACTACTTGCCATTGCAGCATTTACTTGACCTACTCACTGCAACCCCATTTAAAATCAAACAAGTCACTTATTGTTCGTTCGTAGGTGCAACCACAACGGAGGGGTATCTGTTGAGAGGCCAGACAAACATGTGGTTCCTGAAGAGGGGCAGCAGCCTTTTCAGTAGTTGCAGGGGCAACAGTCTGGATGATTGACTGATCTGGCCTTGTAACATTAGCCAAAACGGCCTTGCTGTGCTGGTACTGCGAACGGCTGAAAGCAAGGGGAAACTACAGCCGTAACTTTTCCCGAGGACATGCAGCTCTACTGTATGATTAAATGATGATGGCGTCCTCTTGGGTAAAATATTCCGGAGGTAAAATAGTCCCCCATTCGGATCTCCGGGCGGGGGTTACTCAAGAGGACGTCGTTATCAGGAGAAAGAAAACTGGCGTTCTACGGATCGGAGCGTGGAATGTCAGATCCCTTAATCGGGCAGGTAGGTTAGAAAATTTAAAAAGGGAGATGGATAGGTTAAAGTTAGATATAGTGGGAATTAGTGAAGTTCGGTGGCAGGAGGAACAAGACTTTTGGTCAGGTGATTACAGGGTTATAAATACAAAATCAAATAGGGGTAATGCAGGAGTAGGTTTAATAATGAATAAAAAAATAGGAGTGCGGGTTAGCTACTACAAACAGCATAGTGAACGCATTATTGTGGCCAAGATAGACACAAAGCCCATGCCTACTACAGTAGTACAAGTTTATATGCCAACTAGCTCTGCAGATGATGAAGAAATAGATGAAATGTATGACGAGATAAAAGAAATTATTCAGGTAGTGAAGGGAGACGAAAATTTAATAGTCATGGGTGACTGGAATTCGTCAGTAGGAAAAGGGAGAGAAGGAAACATAGTAGGTGAATATGGATTGGGGGGAAGGAATGAAAGAGGAAGCCGCCTTGTAGAATTTTGCACAGAGCATAACTTAATCATAGCTAACACTTGGTTCAAGAATCATGAAAGGAGGCTGTATACATGGAAGAAGCCTGCAGATACTGACAGGTTTCAGATAGATTATATAATGGTAAGACAGAGATTTAGGAACCAGGTTTTAAATTGTAAGACATTTCCTGGGGCAGATGTAGATTCTGACCACAATCTATTGGTTATGAACTGCAGATTGAAACTGAAGAAACTGCAAAAAGGTGGGAATTTAAGGAAATGGGACCTGGATAAACTGAAAGAACCAGAGGTTGTAGAGAGTTTCAGGGAGAGCATTAGGGAACAATTGACTGGAATGGGGGAAAGAAACACAGTAGAAGAAGAATGGGTAGCTCTGAGGGATGAAGTGGTGAAGGCAGCAGACGATCAAGTAGGTAAAAAGACGCGGGCGAATAGAAATCCTTGGGTAACAGAAGAAATATTGAATTTAATTGATGAAAGGAGAAAATATAAAAATGCAGTAAATGAAGCAGGCAAAAAGGAATACAAACGTCTCAAAAATGAAATCGACAGGAAGTGCAAATTGGCTAAGCAGGGATGGCTAGAGGACAAATGTAAGGATGTAGAGGCTTGTCTCACTAGGGGTAAGATAGATACTGCCTACAGGAAAATTAAAGAGACCTTTGGAGAGAAGAGAACCACTTGTATGAATATCAAGAGCTCAGATGGCAACCCAGTTCTAAGCAAAGAAGGGAAAGCAGAAAGGTGGAAGGAGTATATAGAGGGTTTATACAAGGGCGATGTACTTGAGGACAATATTATGGAAATGGAAGAGGATGTAGATGAAGATGAAATGGGAGATAAGATACTGCGTGAAGAGTTTGACAGAGCACTGAAAGACCTGAGTCGAAACAAGGCCCCCGGAGTAGACAACATTCCATTGGAACTACTGACGGCCTTGGGAGAGCCAGTCCTGACAAAACTCTACCATCTGGTGAGCAAGATGTATGAAATAGGCGAAATACCCTCAGACTTCAAGAAGAATATAATAATTCCAATCCCAAAGAAAGCAGGTGTTGACAGATGTAAAAATTACCGAACTATCAGTTTAATAAGTCACAGCTGCAAAATACTAACGCGAATTCTGTACAGACGAATGGAAATACTGGTAGAAGCCGACCTCGGGGAAGATCAGTTTGGATTCCGTAGAAATGTTGGAACACGTGAGGCAATACTGACCTTACGACTTATCTTAGAAGAAAGATTAAGAAAAGGCAAACCTACGTTTCTAGCATTTGTAGACTTAGAGAAAGCTTTCGACAATGTTAACTGGAATACTCTCTTTCAAATTCTGAAGGTGGCAGGGGTAAAATACAGGGAGTGAAAGGCTATTTACAATTTGGACAGAAACCAGATGGCAGTTATAAGAGTCGAAGGGCATGAAAGGGAAGCAGTGGTTGGGAAAGGGGTGAGACAGGGTTGTAGCCTCTCCCCGATGTTATTCAATCTGTATATTGAGCAAGCAGTAAAGGAAACAAAAGAAAAATTCGGAGTAGGTATTAAAATTCATGGAGAAGAAGTAAAAACTTTGAGGTTCGCCGATGACATTGTAATTCTGTCAGAGACAGCAAAGGACTTGGAAGAGCAGTTGAACGGAATGGACAGTGTCTTGAAAGGAGGATATAAGATGAACATCAACAAAAGCAAAACGAGGATAATGGAATGTAGTCAAATTAAGTCGGGTGATGCTGAGGGAGTTAGATTAGGAAATGAGACACTTAAAGTAGTAAAGGAGTTTTGCTATTTAGGGAGTAAAATAACCGATGATGGTCGAAGTAGACAGGATATAAAATGTAGACTGGCAATGGCAAGGAAAGCGTTTCTCAAGAAGACAAATTTGTTAACATCGAATATAGATTTAGGTGTCAGGAAGTCGTTTCTGAAAGTATTTGTATGGAGTGTAGCCATGTATGGAAGTGAGACATGGACGATAACTAGTTTGGACAAGAAGAGAATAGAAGCTTTCGAAATGTGGTGCTACAGAAGAATGCTGAAAATAAGGTGGGTAGATCACGTAACTAATGAGGAGGTATTGAATAGGATTGGGGAGAAGAGAAGTTTGTGGCACAACTTGACTAGAAGAAGGGATCGGTTGGTAGGACATGTTCTGAGGCATCGAGGGATCACAAATTTAGCATTGGAGGGCAGCGTGGAGGGTAAAAATCGTAGAGGGAGACCAAGAGATGAATACACTAAGCAGATTCAGAAGGATGTAGGTTGCAGTAGGTACTGGGAGATGAAGAAGCTTGCACAGGATAGAGTAGCATGGAGAGCTGCATCAAACCAGTCTCAGGACTGAAGACCACAACAACAACAACATTGTTCGTTAATGACTTGATTGCCGCATTACTTACTTCTCAACTCGCAGAAATTGGGTGACTTCAGTTAGTTAATTCTTTGTGTCTGATCACAACGACTAACAATAAGAGTGAGTAATAATAATAATACTACTGATAATAATAATAATAATACTAACAGAGCACTATAGCAGCCCTTATGTAATTACTGCTGTGTCATGCTGTCAATTAGTTAATTTATGTGTTTCGAAGTGAGTAAAAAATGTTCAAATGTCTGTGAAATCTTATGGGACTTAACTGCTAAGGTCATCAGTCCGTAAGCTTACACACTACGTAACCTAAATTATTCTCAGGACAAACACACACACCCATGCCCGAGGGAGGACTCGAACCTCCGCCGGGACCAGCCGCACAGTCCATGACTGCAGCGCCCCAGACCGCACGGCTAATCCCGCGCGGCTCGAAGTGAGTACTGAAGCAATTTATTTGACTACTGCAGGTACAATCTACAACTTGGAGAAGACATTTTCTGGACATATTTAAGCATTTGTTACGTATTGTCTCATTTTTATCGCCAGCGATATACGGGACAAAGCACAACCTATGTGTGTGGTGGGTGGACTATCTGAGGAATCTGTAACCTCCATCGCATGAATGGTGCTGAGAAAACGTAATTATTGATTACTTACGTAGTCAGTATTAGAGTCTTACAAAATTGTGATAACAGTAATAATCATTTGAAAATAATTCGAAACCGAATCGTTTAGTTTTATCGCTTCGAAAATTTCATTTTAACCCTCAGGGGGTAATTACCCCCAGATTGGGAACCACTGTGCTAACGAGTATTGCTGTGCAGTGTGCGATTCTTACCACACAGCGTTGACGGAGAACATCGTTCAAAGAAGGGCAGCTCGTTTTGTAATATTGCGAAACAGGGGAGAGACAGTGCGAATATGATAAACGAGTTGGGGTGGCAATCATTGAAATAAAGGTGTTTTTTGTTGTGGCGAGATTTAGTCACGAAATTTCAATCTCCGACTTTCTTCGCCGAACGCGAAACTACTTTGTGGACACTCACCTACACAGGAAGGTAATAAAATAACAGGAATCACAATTCGCGCCGAAGAATTAAGATGTTGGTGTTCTGGCGTACAGTTCAAGAGTGAAAGAGCATAACAGTAACTTCAAGGTGGTTTGATGAACCCTCTGCCAAGCACTTGATTGTGAACTGCAGAGTAGTCATGTATGTAAAAATTGTTTATAAAATGTTCAAATTCGTAATTCATGTGGCATATTATGATAAAAAGTACAAATTATACCTTATTCGTAGCGAAATGAAAATTAAAACAACTTGATGCATTCAGAATGATGAGACTGTAATCCCTCGACGTGCGTCTTAAGAGATAATAAATGTGACTTTTGTTTTAATTTACCTTTTATGTCATGAGCAATCACAGTTTCTATGTCACATTTCAACGTGAACGAAGGTCACGTTAACTAAATGGTTCAAATGGCTCTGACCACTATGCGACTTAACTTCTCAGGTCATCAGTCGCCTAGAACTTAGAACTAATTAAACCTAACTAACCTAAGGACATCACACACATCCATGCCCGAGGCAGGATTCGAAACTACGACCGTAGGGGTCACGCGGTTCCAGACTGAAGCGCCTTTAAGGGGCTCCGGAACGCCCTGTACTTGCAATGTTAAAATAACGCTTATAAATTACATCTTTCGTGACAAAGTATTTGAGGTAGGAAGTTGAACTTTTTACAGATTATTTATTGGAATATGGGCTACAACTTAACACAGGGATTTTACAAAATTTTAGTTCAGTTATTAAAGATGATTTTTTTCAATTGTAATGAAAATTCACAACATTTTTTTGCAATTTTTTATTTATATATTCAAAAATATACAGTTTTTTGGAAAAAGGCTGTGTTAAATTTTGCAGAAGGTACTGTGTAACATTTACTGAAAGTTTGAAACAAATCTGTTTGGAACATCCTTAGGAAACATGTAATTAGTATGAGAAAATAAAAGTTTTGCGAATCGAGCGACAAAGATTGGATTAACTTTTTAGTGCATTCCAGGTCCATAGGATGGATTATCTTCATCCTCTGCAAACTCCTCCTCCAGCTTCCTCTTGTTCCTCCTCCTGTTTACTCTTGCTTGTATTTCTAGACTCTTTACAGCCCTGTCTGCAGCCCGAAGGCGTTCCTTGTCTAAAGCAAGCATCGCTCGTACCATGTTAGAACCTATCTTCATTCCCATATTTCTAAATACCTTGCAGCTTACAATGTTGCCATCATTGAAAGTCGCAACAGCATCATACACACCAAAGTGAAGTGTTTCTATTCCAACAAATACAGTCTTGGGGATTCTCGACCATATAACACTATTTACACTTTGATTGGGGTTTTGAGTTTTTCCGTGAATACACTTTTTCAACAGTTCAGGTGCTGCTAAGTCTCTGAAAATAGGTTAGCCACAACACATACTTTATCTCACATCACTAAAATGTACCTGATGAACACGGACGTTAATAATAACACCATTTGACAGCAGTTTAACAGCGCCACAGTGGGTCACGCCCATGTAGAACACATTTCAAAAAAACTTTTAAAATAGTTGTAGTCTTCGGAATTGAATAAATTATATATGTATTAAAAGGTAATAGTCTGCAGATTCAGAAAACGCAAAAAAGTAAAAATTGAACTTTTCATGATTTTGAGCCTTTCCGGAGCCCCTTAACCGCACGGCCACACCGACCGGCTCACGTTAACTGGACAGAAGGTTTCCTACATACAGTACAACCACTTTCCTCTGGACAAAGTGCGACCGTACGTCACCTGCATAGTAATCAGGAAAATCAGTAAAAAAAACCGAATGAGTCTATACAGAGACATGTTATATTTATTATCTCGTAGGGGCTCAAGGAAAACTAAAAAAAGTGTTCCAAAATGAAATGTGATGCAAGATGTTTCACATTCTCGAGAAAATAGGAGTAAGATGTGAGTAAATGCGGGTAATATACAGTTTTAGGACCAAGACGAAACAAGAAGATTGGAAGGTCAACAACGAACTGAAAAGGGTGTAAGACAGGGTTGCAGTCTTTTGACCCTATTGTTCAGTCTATATTTTGAAAAAGCAATGACGGAAATAAAAGTTTCGATGGGCGGATTAATATTAGGGGTGAGAGGACATGAATTATAGGATTTTATATTGTTATGCTCAGTGAAAGTGTAGGATCTAACGATCACAAACTACCGATTGAGTGTAAACAGCATAAAAAGTAATCAGCAGTAGAAGAAATGGGAATACGGACAAGCTTAACATCAAAATTGGAGACCATGACGGAAACGCTATCTTGGAAGCAAAATTATACATCACGAACGAAATCCGCAGCTCGCGGTCTAGGGGGTAGATTTGCTGCTTCTGGATCAAGCGATCCTGGGCTCGATTCCCGGCCTGGTTGGGAATTTTAACTGCCCGGGGACTAGGTGTTTGTGTCGTCCTCATCCTTTCATCATCGTCATTTGTGAGAATGACTAGGTTGGATTGTGAAACAAAATGAGAAAAAATTGGGACTGTTTACAGGCGCTGATGACTGTGCAGTTGAGCGCCCCACAAACCAAACATCATCATCATCATCATCATCATCACGAACGAAGCGAGGAGGACAGTTAAAGCAGACTAATACAGGGCATACCTCCCTAAAAGATACCTTCTAGTATCAAACGTCTGCCCTAGTCAGGCGAAGAAATTTTTGAGGATGCACGTTTGGGGCAAAGCATTGTGTGCTAATCAAGCATGGTGGGAAAACCGCAAAAGAAGAGGAGTGAAGGGTCGGAGATACGTGGCTATGGAGGGATGCTGCGAATTACATTGACTGTACAGGGTTATTACAAATGATTGAAGCGATTTCACAGCTCTACAATAACTTTATTATTTGAGATATTTTCACAATGCTTTGCACACACATACAAAAACTCAAAAAGTTTCTTAGGCATTCACAAATGTTCGATATGTGCCCCTTTAGTGATTCGGCAGACATCAAGCCGATAATCAATTTCCTCCCACACTCGGCACAGCATGTCCCCATCAATGAGTTCGAAAGCATCGTTGATGCGATCTCGCAGTTCTGGCACGTTTCTTGGTAGAGGAGGTTTAAACACTGAATCTTTCACACAACCCCACAGAAAGAAATCACATGGGGTTAAGTCGGGAGAGCGTGGAGGCCATGACGTGAATTGCTGATCGTGATCTCCACCACGACCGATCCATCGGTTTTCCAATCTCCTGTTTAAGAAATGCCGAACATCATG
The DNA here is from genome assembly GCF_023864275.1 of Schistocerca cancellata. Taxonomy (NCBI): domain Eukaryota; kingdom Metazoa; phylum Arthropoda; class Insecta; order Orthoptera; family Acrididae; genus Schistocerca; species Schistocerca cancellata. The sequence goes on along the minus strand of NC_064636.1, from coordinate 112,466,752 downwards.
ATGGAAGTGCGGTGGAGTACCGTCCTGTTGAAAGATGAAGTCGGCGCTGTCGGTCTCCAGTTGTGGCATGAGCCAATTTTCCAGCACGTCCAGATACACGTGTCTTGTAACGTTTTTTCTCAGAAGAAAAAGGGGCCGTAAACTTTAAACAGTGAGATTGCACAAAACACGTTAACTTTTGGTGAATTGCGAATTTGCTGCACGAATGCGTGAGGATTCTCTACCGCCTAGATTCGCACATTGTGTCTGTTCACTTCACCATTAAGAAAAAATGTTGCTTCATCACTGAAAACAAGTTTCGCACTGAACGCATCCTCTTCCGTGAGCTGTTGCAACCGCGCCGAAAATTCAAAGCGTTTGACTTTGTCATCGGGTGTCAGGGCTTGTAGCAATTGTAAACGGTAAGGCTTCTGCTTTAGCCTTTTCCGTAAGATTTTCCAAACCGTCGGCTGTGTTACGTTTAGCTCCCTCCTTGCTTTATTCGTCGACTTCCGCGGGCTACGCGTGAAACTTGCCCGCAAGCGTTCAACCGTTTCTTCGCTCACTGCAGGCCGACCCGTTGATTTCCCCTTACAGAGGCATCCAGAAGCTTTAAACTGCGCAGACCACCGCCGAATGGAGTTAGCAGTTGGTGGATCTTTGTTGAACTTCGTCCTGAAGTGTCGTTGCACTGTTATGACTGACTGATGTGAGTGCATTTCAAGCACGACATACGCTTTCTCGGCTTCTGTCGCCATTTTGTCTCACTGCGCTCTCGAGCGCTCTGGCGGCAGAAACCTGAAGTGCGGCTTCAGCCGAACAAAACTTTATGAGTTTTTCTACGTATCTGTAGTGTGTCGTGACCATATGTCAATGAATGGAGCTACAGTGAATTTATGAAATCGCTTCAATCATTTGTAATAGCCCTGTGTAGTCAAGAAATGAGGAAGTTCTTTGCAGGATCGGTGTGAAGAGTAACATGTGGAGGACTTTAACAGAAAGAGTGGGAAGGATGGTAGGACACGTCCGAAAGAACAGATACCATCGGTGACCATGCACCTCTCTTAAAATGAAATAATAATTAAATTAAGACACTAAGCTGTCGACAGGCGTTGATACACATCAACGGGGACATTTGAAAATGTGTGCCCCGACCGGGACTCGAATCCGGGATCTCCTGCTTAAATGGCAGACGCTCTATCCAGCTGAGCCAACCCATGTGGGTCTCACGGGGAGTGTGCAAGGGATAAATCCCTGCAGTCGCACTAGCCTCTGTGCCCTCAGATGGATAGAGCGTCTGCCATTTAAGCAGGAGATCCCGGGTTCGAGTCCCGTTCGAGGCACACATTTTCAACTGTCCCCATTGATGTGTATCAACGCCTGTCGACAGCTTAGGATCTCGATTTAATTATCATTTCACAAGGGAATATAGAGATTGGAATGCATTCAACAAATAATTGATGTAGAGACACGAATGAAGTTCTCTGAGGCTGCAGATACTGCGATACTGAATAGGTCAGCAGGCACTTCAGTTGAATAGGAATGGACGTCTCTAAAAAGGGCAATCGCAGAAGTTGGACAGAAAAGCGTAGATACAAAGAAGGTGACTGCAAAGAAACCGTACTTCAGGTGATAGACTAAGGAAGGAAGTACAAAAATGTTCATAAAAATTCAGGAACAGAGGAACACAAACCACTTAAAAATGAAATAAATAGGAAGTGCATGGAAGCTCTGACGAAATGGGTGCATGAAGAATGTAAAGAAATGGAAAAATAATTTATTGTCTGGAGGACAGACTCAGCAGATAGAAAAGTCAAAACAATCTTCGGTGAAATTAAAAGCGAGGTCGGTAATGTTAAGAGTGCAATGGCAGTTTCACTGTTAATTGCAGAGTAGAGTGTGGATGGATGTAAACAGTAAACTGAAGGCCTCTACGACAAGGAAGACTTGTCAGATGACGTGATAAAAGAAGAAACAGAAGTCGACAGTGAAAAGACAAGGGATCCAGTCCGCAGCTCGTGGTCTAGTGGCTAGCGTTGCTGCCTCTGAATCAGGAGGTCTCGGGTTCGATTCCCGGCCGGGTTGGAAATTTTCTCTGCCCAGCGACTGGGTGGTTTTGTGTTGACCTCATCATTTCATCATCATCATTCGTGACGGTGGCTAGATTTGATTGGGCAAATAAATTGTACTGTGTAAAAATTGGGACTCTGTTCGTGCGCTGACGACCTCGCAGTTGAGCGCCCCACAAACGAAACATCTTCGAGGGATCCGGTATTACAATCAGAATTTCAAAGAACTTTGGACTACTTAAGATCAAATAAGGATAGATTACTTTCCATCGGAATTTCTAAATCACTGGGGGAAGCGACACCAAAACTATTATTCAAGCTGGTGTGTTGAATGTACGAGTCTGACGATATATCATCTGACTTTCGGAAAAATATCGTCCACAGAATTACGACGATTGCAAGAGCTGACAAGTACAAGAATTATCGCACAATCAGCTTAAGAGCTGATGTATCCAAGATACTAATAAGAATAATACACTAGTGGCCATTAAAATTGCTACACCAGGAAGGTTACGTGCTACAGACGCGAAATTTAACCGACAGGAGGAAGATGCTGTGATATGCAAATGATTAGCTTTTCAGAGCATTCACACAAGGCTGGCGCCGGTGGCGACACCTACAACGTGCTGACATGAGGAAAGTTCCAACCGAATTCTCATACACAAACAGCAGTTGACCGGCGTTGCCTGGTGAAACGTTGTTGTGATGCCTGGGGTAAGGAGGAGAAATGCGTACCATCACGTTTCCGACGTTGATAAAGGTCGCCTTTCGCGATTGCGGTTTATCGTATCGCGACAATGCTGCTCGCCTTGGTCGAGATCCAATGACTATTAGCAGAATATGGAATCGGTGGGTTCAGGAGGGTAATACGGAACGCCGTGCTGGATCCCAACGGCCTCGTATCACTAGCAGTCGAGACGACATGGCTGTAACGGATCGTACAGCCACGTCTCGATCCCTGAGTCAACAGATGGGGACGTTTGAAAGACAACAACCACCTGCACGAATAGTTCGACGGCGTTTGCAGCAGCAGGGACTGTCCCCAACTGAAAACGTCTGGTCAATGGTGGCCGAGCAACTGGCTTGTCACATGACGCCAGTCACTACTCTTGATGAACTGTGGTATCGCGTTGAAGCTGCATGGGCAGCTGTACCTGTACACGCCATCCAAGCTCTGTTTGACTCAATGCCCAGGCGTATCAAGGCCGTAATTACGGCAAGAGGTGGTTGTTCTGGGTACTAATTTCTCAGGATCTATGAACCCAAACTGCGTGAAAATGTAATCATATGTCAGTTCTAGTATAATATATTTGTCCAATGAATACCCGTTTATCATCTGCATTTCTTGTGGTGTAGCAATTTTAATGACCAGTAGTGTATATGGGTGAATGGAAAACCAATTTGAGGCTGTGTTAGATGATGATCAGTTTGGCTTTAGGAAAGGCAAACGCACCAGAGAGGCAGTTCTCACGTTTCAGTTGATAATGGAAGCAAGACCGAAGAAAATCAAGACACTTCCGTTGGATCTGGCGGCCTGGAAAAAGCGTTTGACAATGTGGAAGAGCACAAGATGTGCGAAATTGTGAGGAAAATAGGGGTGAAGAATAGGGAGAGATGTGCAATATAAATAATGTACAAGAACCAAAGGGGAGCAATAATGCTGGGAGACTGAGAACGAAGAACACGGATTAAAAATAGTGTAAGGCAGGGGTGTCGTTTTTCACCCCTGCCGTTCAGTGTAAACACGGAATGACTGAAATAAAAGAAAGGTTCAAGAGAGAAATTAAAATTCAGAGAGAAAGTATATCAGTGATGACAGACAGAGCAAGTAGGACATAAAACGCAAACTAGCACAGGAAAAAAGAGCATTCCTGGTCAAAAGTAGTGTATCGGTATCAAACATAGGCCTTAATTTGAGGAAGAAATTTCTGAGAATGTACGTTTCGAGCACAGCATTGTATGGTAGTGAAATATGAACTGTGGGAAAACCAGAACAGAATCAAAAATGTTCAAAAGTGTGTGAAATCTTATGGGACTTAACTGCTAAGGTCATCAGTCCCTAAGCTTACACACTACGTAACCTAAATTATTCTCAGGACAAACACACACACCCATGCCCGAGGGAGGACTCGAACCTCCGCCGGGACCAGCCGCACAGTGCATGACTGCAGCGCCTGAGAGCGCTCGGCTAATCCCGCGCGGCCCAGAACAGAAGAGAATCGAGGCGTTTGAGATGTAGTGCTACATCAGAACGTTGAAAATTAGTTTGACTGATACGGTAAGGATTGAGGATGTTCTTCAGAGAATCAGCGAGGGCAGAAATTTATGGAAAACAGAGAACCAGAAGGGAAAGGATGGTAGGACATCTGTTAAGACTACAGGGAACTGTAGAGGATAAAAACTGTAAAGCAAGACAGAGATTGAAATATATCCAACAAGATTTTAGGATAGAAGTGGTATTCTGAGATGGAGAGGTGTCGCAGGCGAGGAATTCGTGATGGGTTGCACAAAACCAATCAGAAAACTGATAACCAAAAAACCAAGGGACATTTTCTGTTGATCATTTCCGTCTAGTTCAACGTACTATGTCCTACCGAGGTGCTCGTATCTTGGTTGTACAGAACGCCAGTCGGAAATCTAGGAAGACAGAATCTGAAACTTGCTGGCAGATTAAAACTGTGTGCCCGACCGAGACTCGAACTCGGGACCTTTGCCTTTCGCGGGCAAGTGCTCTACCAACTGAGCTACCGAAGCACGACTCACGCTCGGTACTCACAGCTTTACTTTTGCCGGTCCCTTTTCTCATACCTTCCAAACTTTACAGAAGGTCTCCTGCGAACCTTGCAGAACTAGCACTCCTGAAAGAAAGGATATTGCGGAGACATGGCTTAGCCACAGTTTCGCAGGAGAGCTTCTGTAAAGTTTGGAAGGTAGGAGACGAGGTACTGGCAGAAGTAAAGCTGTGAGTACCGGGCGTGAGTCGTGCTTCGGTAGCTCAGATAGTAGAGCACTTGCCCGCGAAAGGCAAAGGTCCCGAGTTCGAGTCTCGGTCGGGCACACAGTTTTAATCTGCCAGGAAGTTTCATATAAGTGTACACTCCGCTGCAGAGTGAAAATCTCATTCTGAAGACAGAATCTATTTGTTCACATTCATTTTCTCTTCACAAGACGTGGATGAATGAAGAAAGTTGTGTGTCACACTATTGTTTCTTATCAATTCGTGCTGATTGTTTTAGAGATACCTTATTTCCTCTAGGTACGTCATAATGTTCGAAGTTTGAACGACCTATAGGATCCTGCAGCGCTCAAACGATAGCAACGTTGACATATTAAACTTGTGTCGTCCTGTCTTCCTCAGTTACTTGTAATATTACGGTATATTGATAATTTTCACTTATGGTGCGTCTGACAAACAAAATAACTCTACCCCTTCACCTTCTGAACACACACACACACACACACACACACACACACACACACACACACACACAGAGCCCACCAAAAAAATTATATATATACCACACCAAAACACATACACACACAGCACAAAAAAATTATATCACACCAAAAGACACACACACACACACACACACACACATACACACACAAATGTATACACGAACAGATCACAGATACTTCAATAATTACACTCGAAAGTTTGGCAATAACATTAGATCTTTGGTAACAACATTTGACAGTCGGCAACAGAAACCAAAACACTGCATTAAAACAAGCGTGAAGTTCATAGTGCTGTGGAATGTGGGGGAAAAACCGCAAATTGGCATTCATAAGAAGAAGAACAATACCAAAAATGCAACAGGAGCGTAATATGTAAGAAATTGTCGACGCAACCTGTAAGTATAGTTCAAAACATCACTACTTAATAGGAAATACCAACCACCAGAACTGTTTATAACCTACAGGTACAGTGACAAAAATGTAAATTAAATAGCAAACATATGCACATATTCCAGGCCACTGATGATGCCTTGCAGAAAATAAAGGCGAAACGCGTATGGCAGTAAAATTGTGTTTTATTCAGTTGCTGTCAGATGGTCCATAAGTAAAAATTATCAATATACCGTGCTAGCAACGTTGAGCCGGTATGGTGCGGATTTGTTGTTTTATACTTTTTTTTGTAAATAGCAGTGACGCGCAGGTTTTTTTCAGTCACGCGGGACTGTTTGCTTGGTGGCGGACTCTCGGTAAACATAAGCTATGTGATTCGACGTGCATTTATAGCCGCTGGTAAACCCTGGCGTCAGTCTTAAATCGCATAAACTCTCACTCCGGCTTTCCACATTTTTATCAATTTTTATTTTATTATTTTGTTTTAAACTTTGTGGTGCTGGCGTATTACACGGGTGTCCGGTGGGTGTAGGAGCGGAGTATACGTTTTCCTTGGCAAAAGACGATTTTCTCGCGTCGTGCCGGCGATGAGGAGACGGTATTGTAGCGCTCCTGAAACGGTTTTAAAGTTTCACGGCAGTTGACGGCGAGCTCGGTTAATGCCCGCGGGGATTAAGAACTCGTTATGGCGAGTTCAGCTGCAACTCCCTGAGGAAGGCTGCGCTCGCGTTTCGAAACAAAGCCTCCGGGACTTTGTGCCATTTACGGCGTATGTAGGAGCAACAGGAGCAGTAAATATCGCGTTGCAGTTGAGCCTTCAGGGTTCACTCCGCACTGCCGTTAAAAATTGAAATCTTCTGTCTCTCTCTCTCTCTCGTTCCCTCTGCATCTCTATCTCTTCTACCTCTCTATCCGCTGTTCTATCAATCATCGTCCATTTATTCTTTCACTCTTCATCTTTTGCTCTCTTCTTTTTTCTTCCTGCTCTGTTGTCCCTTAACACTTTTCTTCTTTCTTTCACAGTTTGTCACTTTCCGTCTCTTACATACACATAGAAACAATTTTCCTCTCTCTCTCTCTCTTTGTTTTCCCCTTATTTCTTTGCTTCTTTCACTCTCGCTTTCAGCTATCATTCTCATCCTCTTACTCCCACCATCTTCCTATCACTCCTCTCTCTCTTTTTTCCTCTGACCATCTTTGTTTCTCTCATTCTTTTCTCCTTTCTCTTTCCCTCTTCCTCTCTCTCTCCCTCCACTTCTTGCCACCCCCTCCCTCTTATTCTCTCCCCCTCTCTCTCCTTTATTCTTCCCTCCCTCCCTCTTTGTCTATCTCATTCATTTCGTCCTTCCTTCCTCTTTCCTCTCCCCTGTTCCTATCCATCACTTTCTCTATGTTTTCTTCTTCTCCTCCCCCTCACTCTATCTGTATACTGTTATATCTGTCTCTATTTCTTCACTCAGTGCTTTTTGTCATTCTTCTCTTCTTTGTACACTTCCTTCTCTCTCTCTTTTCTTACATCTGTCATTAATTTCTTCTCTTGTCCAATCTTCCTCCCTATTTTTGTCCATATTCGTCTCTGTACACACCATGTAAACCACAATCAAGTGCTTGGCGGAGGGTATGTGCTATAATACCAAATGTTAGTGTTATTCCTATTGTGTGTACAACAGGCGAAGAAAGACCTGTTTAAAAATATATTTGGACTGTAATTAGTCTGATCTTGTCTTTAGCTTCCTAAACAGGGGATACATATACGTTGCATATACGTTGCAGCAGCGCCCTCAAACGAAAATTTTTTGATCGCCCCTTGTACATGTGGAGCAGTGGAATAGCTGCACGTCTATACGCCATTCCACACGTACCACCACAATTAAACACTGATATGCACTATTGCTTGACAGTACTCCTGTCACATTTCTACAGCATTCACTCACAGTGTAATGTGCATTCTCTATTTACGTGACCATTACGGCACTCCAACCCCAGTTCTCGATACCAGTAATATTGTACTACTTTTCTGCGAAGTAACAGACATATTTTTGAGACAATATTCACATTTGGTTTTATTGATGTATAGGTACTCCGATGTATCGATATATTACAGTGATATGGTTCTTGTGTGTATTCATTTCTGTGAGACTGTCATAATCTTTAACTTACTTGTAACCGTTTTGGCGCGAATGCGCACAGAGCAGTCTTTGTTTCAATTTGGCAGAATTTAAGTTGTTATTTCGCTTTGTAAAAGAACAGTCAACTCTTGTGTTTGGTTAAAGTGGAAATAAAATATATGAAGATTAATACAAAACTGTTTTCTTGATGATGTGACAATTAAGAAGAAGTATATGTGAATTTACAAGAAGTTTAATAAAAATGTGGATAGTGAACGCCAAGTCAAAAATTATTTCTACCATATGATTGTTCAGATGTGGGATTGTTTGATCATTAAGAATTTCCTGAAAAACGCATTTGTTAGGTCTTCAAATATTGCTAAAATACAGATCTGGACCTTCTAGCAGTCAAAGTGGAATCACCCTAAAATCAACAAGATGAGTCATAACAACTTCGACGAAATTTACGTGGGAATCCATTCGAGATAAGTGCCAAATCAATGACTTTTTTACAGTGACTTCATTATTTCTATTCTGACGATACCATCCACAGTCAATAACTTTGTTGTTGCCTAATAAAGCGAACATATGCTGCGTGAGCAACAATATTAATCTGATTTCTAACCTACTTTGCAAGTGGTGGTACTGCTAGAACACGTTATTGGATCGATAATTCTTCCCTTTGACATTAAATGAAATGTAGACGATTCATGACATTCTATTGGCCCACGTTGGGCGCCAAAAATGTAGTGAATCTTACAAAATTCCCGGTGATGTAACATTGTATACAAATTTCTAATGTGATCAGCCTACACTGGAACCAATAATTAAGTGAAATCAAACACAAAGAGTTATGTGATCTAGGGGCTGACAAGCGAATGGAACTATCAGAAGATGGGTGTTGGTGATGGACGGAAGAGCCCCCGCTGTCTACAGTACTGTCCTCTTCACTCCTCATCCATATCTAAGCTCAACGACCCCTTGAAATTTTCCCTCCTGTCGAAGCTGCCATTGGCGGACTAAATTTGCAACGCTCCCCAATGACAGATCGCCGTTCCATGACCATACCTCTCCATGCAGAATCGAAATTGTCTGTCGTGTGGTCTGTTGTGTGACTCGGCGATTGGCATCCTTGGATTAGACTGGATTAGATTACACTCAGCTTTCGTTCCACAGACCCAAAACAGATATGATTATCGTGGGTGTGGACCAGGGAGAAAGTGTGACATAAAAACATACAGCAAATGAATATGATCTCATTACCCTGATCATTTTTCAGGAGACTGTCAGAATAAATGAATACATTACTATAAACCAGAACTGTTAATATTTATAGAGTTAATACATCGTCAGAATGAAGCACAGTTATGCACTTTTAATAAATTTGTGATACACAAAATATGTAACCTTCGCTGTTTGGACCACGTGCACCACAACTGAAATCTAACACACATTTTTACTGAAGCTGGTCAAACAGTTCGTGTTAAGGGGGGACGTACACGAAACTGCAGTAATTTTAAAAGTATTTTATAAAACTCTAATTTTTTAAGATAATCAATCCAAATTTGGTACAGTTATTAAGAAATGTTATGCGCATATGAACCTAAATTTTCATTTTTATTGACCTTTTACATCTTTAATTATTAACAATTAATTTTTTTTCAACAATGTAATTACAAATGTTCCTTTTTTGAGAAAACTGTGAGAGCAATGTTAATGAATTTTTGTACACACTTTCATACCAAATAATTACAAAACTCTGTGGAGCAGAATTTTTATATCTTCTTTTGTTCAGTTTTTACGGGTCTCCCAATTTCCCTGAAAAATAATATATCAAATTTAAGGAATATTTTCTACCATAAATACCTTACTATTTTATTAAATGAAAATTCCTTCCACAGAATTTTTCACTATAGTACTGACTAGTCATATACCAAATTTCACTTCTCTACCTTTTGTGGTTTTTGAGAAAAAGGTACATAAAGTTATAAAAATGTAAGTTACGGGAAAACTGAATCAATGATTTGATAGTGTTTGTATTAGGTCTTACCGTCTCTGTGTGAACTAGTGCAAGCCATATGCATACTCCTCTTCATCTGCAAGCAGTCTCTTCTTTGCTTGTCTTCTTTGGTTAACCTGCTGTTCAATTTTATTGGCTGTAATATCAGCCGCAGCAACTCTTTTGTCATCGATGTCCTTCAATATTGAATAGGTGAAAGCTCCTGGATGAAATCCTAGCCTCTGTAGAGTTTTTATTCTTCCAAGATTACCATTGTTAAAAACTAAACAAGCATCATATGCAGCAATTTCAACAATAATTGTTGAAACAAATGTTGTTTTTGGGCAACGTTTCCAAATCAGTGAGTTGTAACTTTCATTAGGGTTTTGTGTCTTTCCATGCACACACTTTCGTAGGAGGTCTGGCTCTGCTAAACACCTAAATGTTGGTTTTATAGCACTTAAAACAGCCACAGGTAAACTGTGCTTGTGTGAATAGTTCATGCCATCACGCTCAGCCTGCTTGAATTTGCACCACGATATGTCACACAAATTATGTACAGGTTTGTCATCTGTGGATAGTTTATGAAAATAAATAGACCACACAGCCTTCTGCATGTTATTCAAATTTCCACTGTTGTCCCTTATTGCCTTGCCATAGTACACTTGTAAAGAATGAATTTCTTTGTCTGTGAGTCTGTTGGGACCACCTAAAAGTTTTCCATCCTCAAGTTTCCTGCCCTTCAATTCACGTTTCAATTTTAAAAGTCTGCCTCCCATTCGTTTTTGCACATGTCCAACACATTCCAACTTTTCTATAGCACAATGGGGACCATAAGGTTCACTTTCCAAAACAGTTTTGAAGGAGCTGGAGTCACCATCACCAAGGTATTTTGTGTATCTAACACCGTACTTTTCCACACTTCGATGGAACATAAGTTTCATAGCTGCAGGTTCCATTCCACCACTAGAACCAGAATAATTTCTACAGCACACTTTCTTGTGTTCAACCTGCCACTTATTTTCTTCCACTTCACCAGCTCTCTTTCCGAGTACACAGCTATAGCAATATTTGCTCATTACCTGAACGTCAAGAATTTTTCCAGTATCAACACTAATGACAGATGATACTCCATACAGTGATGTATGTCCACGCTTCATCCACGTTCCATCACATGACACACACAAATCGGTGTCTGGCGTGTTATCTGCTTCTGTCTTTAGTTCACTATTCATCTTCACAGCTTCCTTTGCAGAGGACTTCAAGTTTTCTTCCACTTCCTCTTGAAGAGCACTTAGCAGTGTTTTATTTCCAGTGGTGTACCTAGCACTTGGTTGTGGCATGTTCATGATCCCACAAAACAGTCTGGTACCTTCCCTGCCTATGCCCAAACATCTCATGCCATATATTAAACGCATATTTGCTTCATATATCCGGTTACTTGATGCCGAAGTTCTAAAAGCAGTGTCTGAATGACAGCTTTCACAAGTAAGATGCAACATACACACTATTCCAATTCTGTTTTCTTCGTCATATAATCTCAAACTTTTTGCACCACAGTCAGCACATACACAAGCAGATGATATAATATCAGATAGTATTTTCAAATCAATAAGCCTAAAACCACTAGTAGCTTGAGTGTCTGAGCCACAATCATCAAGTGATTGACAGCTGTCAATTTTCCTTCTCGAAGCACTCGCTTTCTTGGTTGAAGTATCGTTTCCATTTGTTATTATGGGGCTGGTTTTCAAGTTGTCTTTACTACATCGAGAAGCTTGACACTTTCTAACCTTTTTAAACACCTTACTAGAACGCGGCATGCTGCAAAATATAATAACAAGTCTACTTACAACTTTCGTAAAAATGTATTCCAAACAAACACTCGTAAACAAACGCTATAAATCAAAGAATATAAAACCAGCGGCAGAGATATTATTCCACAGCCTTCTTGATGTAGTACACAAACGTTCCCTGCATTGTGACTGCACAAAACTGGAAAAAAACGCAGTATAAATAGATATACGAGAGGATGAAGACCAAGATGGGGGGGCGTCGCCCTGTGCAAGCTATTACAAATTATTATTTTTTTCCCCCTTAGAAGCGGAATTGGAACGTAATATTTGGTAATTGAAATTTCAATACCATGTAGTAAATGAAGAGCCAATAAAATTTTTTTCACAAATTTGGTCATTTTCATGTACGTCCCCCCTTAAGATATTCATTTACAGAGCACGGGGAGTTACCTATCAAAAAGGCTTTCAAACTCTGTTTAAATTGCGCTTTATCTTAAATCAAATTTTTAATGATTGCTGGCAATTTATTGAAAATGTCCATTCCTGAATATTGGACCCCTTTCTAGACCAACGTAAGTCATTTTAGGTCCTTAAGTGGATTGTTATTATTCCTAGCATTGACATTATGTATTGAACTATTGGTTGGAAGCAGAGATATATTACTTACAACAAAATTCATTAAGGAATAAATACACTCCTGGAAATGGAAAAAAGAACACATTGACACCGGTGTGTCAGACCCACCATACTTGCTCCGGACACTGCGAGAGGGCTGTACATGCAATGATCACACGCACGGCACAGCGGACACACCAGGAACCGCGGTGTTGGCCGTCGAATGGCGCTAGCTGCGCAGCATTTGTGCACCGCCGCCGTCAGTGTCAGCCAGTTTGCCGTGGCATACGGAGCTCCATCGCAGTCTTTAACACTGGTAGCATGCCGCGACAGCGTGGACGTGAACCGTATGTGCAGTTGACGGACTTTGAGCGAGGGCGTATAGTGGGCATGCGGGAGGCCGGGTGGACGTACCGCCGAATTGCTCAACACGTGGGGCGTGAGGTCTCCACAGTACATCGATGTTGTCGCCAGTGGTCGGCGGAAGGTGCACGTGCCCGTCGACCTGGGACCGGACCGCAGCGACGCACGGATGCACGCCAAGACCGTAGGATCCTACGCAGTGCCGTAGGTGACCGCACCGCCACTTCCCAGCAAATTAGGGACACTGTTGCTCCTGGGGTATCGGCGAGGACCATTCGCAACCGTCTCCATGAAGCTGGGCTACGGTCCCGCACACCGTTAGGCCGTCTTCCGCTCACGCCCCAACATCGTGCAGCCCGCCTCCAGTGGTGTCGCGACAGGCGTGAATGGAGGGACGAATGGAGACGTGTCGTCTTCAGCGATGAGAGTCGCTTCTGCCTTGGTGCCAATGATGGTCGTATGCGTGTTTGGCGCCGTGCAGGTGAGCGCCACAATCAGGACTGCATACGACCGAGGCACACAGGGCCAACACCCGGCATCATGGTGTGGGGAGCGATCTCCTACACTGGCCGTACACCACTGGTGATCGTCGAGGGGACACTGAATAGTGCACGGTACATCCAAACCGTCATCGAACCCATCGTTCTACCATTCCTAGACCGGCAAGGGAACTTGCTGTTCCAACAGGACAATGCACGTCCGCATGTATCCCGTGCCACCCAACGTGCTCTAGAAGGTGTAAGTCAACTACCCTGGCCAGCAAGATCTCCGGATCTGTCCCCCATTGAGCATGTTTGGGACTGGATGAAGCGTCGTCTCACGCGGTCTGCACGTCCAGCACGAACGCTGGTCTAACTGAGGCGCCAGGTGGAAATGACATGCAAGCCGTTCCACAGGACTACATCCAGCATCTCTACGATCGTCTCCATGGGAGAATAGCAGCCTGCATTGCTGCGAAAGGTGGATATACACTGTACTAGTGCCGACATTGTGCATGCTCTGTTGCCTGTGTCTATGTGCCTGTGGTTCTGTCAGCGTGATCATGTGATGTATCTGACCCCAGGAATGTGTCAATAAAGTTTCCCCTTCCTGGGACAATGAATTCACGGTGTACTTATTTCAATTTCCAGGAGCGTATATTGAGAAGCTGTGGTTAGAATACAAAGTCCCTTGAACAGGTTTCTACATGATGTTCCTGAATGTACACAACAAATCAGTCTTATTACACACTTTTGCACGATAAAAACATTTTCTCAGTTTGATGAGTCATCCCAGAATAAGATCCTGTATGACGTAATAGAATGAAAGTAAGCAAAGTATGCAAGATTTCTTATATTTATATTTCCTACGTCTGACATCATTCACTTGCAAATACAGACTTGTCTCGGCGCTACAGCAATTCTGTGGTATCCCCTTCACAACTGAATTTATTATCAAGTTGTAATCTCACAAATTTAACACTGTCAACCTCCTCGATCGGCATGTCTTCATATACTACACACATGCTGGGAGGAAATACACTCCTGGAAATTGAAATAAGAACACCGTGAATTCATTGTCCCAGGAAGGGGAAACTTTATTGACACATTCCTGGGGTCAGATACATCACATGATCACACTGATAGAACCACAGGCACATAGACACAGGCAACAGAGCATGCACAATGTCGGCACTAGTACAGTGTATATCCACCTTTCGCAGCAATGCAGGCTGCTATTCTCCCATGGAGACGATCGTAGAGATGCTGGATGTAGTCCTGTGGAACGGCTTGCCATGCCATTTCCACCTGGCGCCTCAGTTGGACCAGCGTTCGTGCTGGACGTGCAGACCGCGTGAGACGACGCTTCATCCAGTCCCAAACATGCTCAATGGGGGACAGATCCGGAGATCTTGCTGGCCAGGGTAGTTGACTTACACCTTCTAGAGCACATTGGGTGGCACGGGATACATGCGGACGTGCATTGTCCTGTTGGAACAGCACGTTCCCTTGCCGGTCTAGGAATGGTAGAACGATCGTTTCGATGACGGTTTGGATGTACCGTGCACTATTCAGTGTCCCCTCGACGATCACCAGTGGTGTACGGCCAGTGTAGGAGATCGCTCCCCACACCATGATGCCGGGTGTTGGCCCTGTGTGCCTCGGTCGTATGCAGTCCTGATTGGGGCGCTCACCTGCACGGCGCCAAACACGCATACGACCATCATTGGCACCAAGGCAGAAGCGACTCTCATCGCTGAAGACGACACGTCTCCATTCGTCCCTCCATTCACGCCTGTCGCGACACCACTGGAGGCGGGCTGCACGATGTTGGGGCGTGAGCGGAAGACGGCCTAACGGTGTGCGGGACCGTAGCCCAGCTTCATGGAGACGGTTGCGAATGGTCCTCGCCGATACCCCAGGAGCAACAGTGTCCCTAATTTGCTGGGAAGTGGCGGTGCGGTCCCCTACGGCACTGCGTAGGATCCTACGGTCTTGGCGTGCATCCGTGCGTCGCTGCGGTCCGGTCCCAGGTCGACGGGCACGTGCACCTTCCGCCGACCACTGGCGACAACATCGATGTACTGTGGAGACCTCACGCCCCACGTGTTGAGCAATTCGGCGGTACGTCCACCCGGCCTCCCGCATGCCCACTATACGCCCTCGCTCAAAGTCCGTCAACTGCACATACGGTTCACGTCCACGCTGTCGCGGCATGCTACCAGTGTTAAAGACTGCGATGGAGCTCCGTATGCCACGGCAAACTGGCTGACACTGACGGCGGCGGTGCACAAATGCTGCGCAGCTAGCGCCATTCGACGGCCAACACCGCGGTTCCTGGTGTGTCCGCTGTGCCGTGCGTGTGATCATTGCTTGTACAGCCCTCTCGCAGTGTCCGGAGCAAGTATGGTGGGTCTGACACACCGGTGTCAATGTGTTCTTTTTTCCATTTCCAGGAGTGTATGTTACACATTGTGAACTGCATATACTGGATGTTTTCAAAGATTAACGACAGTGAATTAGCTTTAAACCATTTATTAATGTCAGTGAAAATTTGATTAGCAGTCACTTCTAAATCTGTACTTGACTTGCTACTTACTGCAATGTTTGTATCATTAATGTACACAAGAAAAAGCAAAGACCCAAGATGGAACCTTAACGAACACCACACGTAAATTATTCCCAATCAGATGAAGACTGACTGCTTACTGCACAGATATTCCTTTGTTTCCTGTTGGTTAGAGAGGACTCAAAAATTAGAGAAGACTCAAAAATTAAATAAAACTCGATTTCAATGTCAAGGCTATTCCACAGGTATTTCGCAACAATACCCTTTTTTTCCTGTTAGATGAGACTTGAAAATTGGGTAAGACTCGATTTCACTGTCTAGGCTATTCCCAGCGTTCCTTGGACATTGTTTCGATGTTCTTCTGCATTCCCTAAGTTGCTAAGAGAGCAGCCACACAACACTTGTAGCATTTGGGAGGACAACGGTTCAATCCCGCGTCCGGCCCTACTGATTTAGGTTTTCCGTGATTTCCCTAAATCGCTCCAGGCTTATGCCGGGATGATTCCTTTGCAAGGGAACGGCCGACTTCCTTGGCCGTCCTTACCTGATACGATGACCTCGCTGTCTGGTCTCCTGCTCCAAACAAACGAAGCCAACAATACTTATTTTTCAATGGCTCTCTCTGTGTGGCGCCTGGACAGTCTCATGCTTGTGTTTTGTCTAAAAATCTGCTGGCGTTCTTAATTTATAAGCAGTGTCCTTCCTCTCCAGAATAAATCTTTCGCAAGCAGGCTAAATTCTTATATAATTCTTTACTTTTGTTAACAAACATTCATGAAGTACCAAGTCAACCGGTTTTCGGACGACAAGAAACACTGCTTCTACCTCACTGAGCGCGAGTTAGGTGTTGCATGAAGAATGTTTTCGGAATATGTACTAGTTGGTTCTCTCTCTCTCTCTCTCTCTCTCTCTCTCTCTCTCTCTCTCTCTCTGTCCCTCCCTCCATAGCAATAGAAAGGAAGCAGTATGGGGCAATATACGGATGGATAGACAGGCAGGTAGGTAGGGTGGTTGGTAGACAGATGGATAGATAGATTAAGTATCTGTCTATCCATCTAACCAACTTACCTACCTCCCTACCTAGGTACATAGAGTATCTATCTATCCATCTGTTTACCAACCAGCCTATCTATCTGCCTGTCTAACCATCTATAAATTGTCCCATACTGCTTTCTTTCTATTGCGTCCACTCTTCTCACCTCTATATTTCTAAATGATCCAGTCTGATTAATGCATAAACTATTGGTACATAATATAAATTACAATATTCTCTCACTATGTCTCTGTAGACAATAGTGATAACCTTTAGTAATTTCATAAACAAAAATCTAGACTACATTTAATTTCAAGTGTTCAAAATGGTTCAAATGGCTCTGAGCACTATGGGACTTAACATCTATGGTCATCAGTCCCGTAGAACTCAGAACTACTTAAACCTAACTAACCTAAGGACATCACACAACACCCAGTCATCACGAGGCAGAGAAAATCCCTGACCACGGCGGGAATCGAACCCGGGAACCCGGGCGCGGGAAGCGAGAACGCTACCGCACGACCACGAGCTGCGGACATTTCAAGTGTATTTCACAGTTTCGGTACATTTGCCCACTTTCAGTTACAAAGTAGAATTAATAGAAACAAAACCGTTAATTGTTACCTATCATCCAAGATATCTGTAGTAATACATGACAGAAACAGATATAGATAAATGTACCATGTGACCTTATATACAGGACTGTTACTGGCCTCAGCTGGACTGTAAAATTCGTAGCTCATGTGAATGATGGTAGAAGTTGGTCGACGATGTTTATTATGACGATGACGAATATGGTTACTTCCTTGTTATGAGTTACTTCCATATATGGAAAGATGTAGCATAGTTGGCACACCGACTAAAATATAGTAATATATTATGAAATATGACATGTTTTAAGCAGCCCAGGGTGTCTTGTATTCTCTCAAATTCTGTCATATTCTCTTAGATATGATAGTGGCAATGAAAATGAAGCCAAAAGAAATAAACCTGCTCTCACCTGGAAGATGATTCTACAGTGCTTTCCTAGGCATTGTCCCATAGAAAGTAGTATGCCCTAGCATTCCTTTGCTATCAGAACTGAGTTATCTAGCCAGTTCGACATGAGGAGGAATGTTAGAAAAGAGTAACAAAATTAGGTGGTAGAATGAAAATTTCGATGAAAGGAAAATTACAGTGGGTGGAAGGTTAGATGTAAAACTGACAAAAAGAGGAGGTGTGATGAAGAACAGAGATTTAATAAGAAATAAGGTTAGCATAGTTCAATGCCAGGAAGAAACGAGCATGAAAGGTTGTGAGGGAAAGTTAGAAGGGAGGCAAAGAGGAGGCACATTAGGAAAAAGGGAAGGAGCTGGCAAGAGATGGGTTACCAAAGGCAAGTTATAGACTAGAAGTGGATATGCGAGGAGGAGAGGAAGATTTTCATCAAGAAGAGAGGGAGGAAAGAAATGCTAGAAGGGAGGAAACAATCAAGGAATATTAAGAGAGAGGAAATATATGAAAATCTGTAGTTAGGTGGTATAAAGGTCATACAGCAAGTGAAGAATGACTTTGTTGCTCACAAAGTATGCATACATTGTGATAAAGTCATTCTCCACTTGCTGTATGACTTACTGTACGACCTACCCACCTTAATGACAGATCTACACACATTTACTAGAATGGTCGCTAGCCTCTTAAGTCACTGTTTCACAGATTTATTATAAAGAGAGAAAGTTGCTAAAAGGGGCAGTTAGGAGGAATGGAACTGTGGTGTCACCGCCAGACACCACACTTGCTAGGTGGTAGCCTTTAAATCGGCCGCGGTCCGTTAGTATACGTCGGACCCACGTGTCGCCACTATCAGTGATTGCAGACCGAGCGCCGCCACACGGCAGGTCTAGTCTTGAGAGACTCCCTAGCACTCGCCCCAGTTGTACAGCCGACTTTGCTAGCGATGGTTCACTGTCTACATACGCTCTCATTTGCACAGACGACAGTTTAGCATAGCCTTCAGCTACGTCATTTGCTACGACCTAGCAAGGCGCCATATTCAGTAACTATGAATGTATTCTGAACAGATAATATTGTGAATCATTTACCGACAAGAGCGACATTAATCATTAATGGATTAAAGTTAAGTATCAAACTAATTCCGTCAGCTTTCTGAATTCTCATTCCTTGTCATGTTCCAGACCTCACGTCAGTCTAGTTCTTCCCTCCTCACGCCAGCCTGCGTGAGCTAAAACGCCTCCACTCGTAACACAGTGTTGGCTCTTCTGCTAACACAAAAGGAACTTAGGGAGGTGTGAGGCTAGAAGGAAGCGAAATTAGTTTGGTAGAAGGTTAAGAAAGAGTACAGTTAACACAGAGGAAAGTAAAGCATTTGGGATTTGTGGAGGGAGGTAAGTAAAGTAGGTGGGAGGAGGGAGGGGAGATAGGAAAGTAGGTTAAATAAGAGGTGGGTTGGAAGTTAGAAGATATTGTGTCTAGGAGGGATGCAAGTTACAGGAGTGGAGAGATGCAACTTATGTGGTTTAGAGGAGAGAAAGCAGTCACATCAAGGAAGTAATTCGGCTTGGAGGCTAGGAGATTACGAGGTAGGTAAGCAGGGTTGATGGAAGGTTACGAGAAATGGAGTTTAGGAGGGAAGTAAGATGAATCAGAGATTATGAGGGAGAGAAGTAAGGTGACTGGTATATTTGTAGAGAGGGAGATCAGGAGGGAGCGAAGTAAGACAGCTGGTAGGTTTGGGCGGAGGGATGTTGGGAAAGAGGTTAGTCACATGTGCATGGCATGACAGGAAAGAGGGACTTAAGAAAGTAGGGAAGTTAGGTTGGTGTTAAATTACATGGGTGGGAATTAGATGGGTGGGAATTAGATGGGTGGGAAGTTAGGTTGGTGGGAAATTACATGGGTGGGAAGTTAGGTTGGTGGGAAATTACATGGGTGAGAAGTTAGAATGGTGGGAAATTACACGGGTGGGAAGTTAGGTGGGTGGGAAGTTGCGCAGGTGGGAAGTTGGGCAAGTGGGAAGTTGGGCGGGTGGGAAGTTGGGCAGGTGGGAAGTTGGGCGGGTGGGAAGTTGGGCGGGTGGGAAGTTGGGCGGGTGGGAAGTTGGGCGGGTGGGAAGTTGGGCGGGTGGGAAGTTGGGCGGGTGGGAAGTTGGGCAGGTGGGAAGTTAGGTGGGTGGGAAGTTTGGCGGGTGGGAAGTTAGGCGGGTGGGAAGTTAGGCGGGTGGGAAGTTAGGCGGGTGGAAAGTTAGGTGGGTGGGAAGTTAGGTGGGTGGAAAGTTAGGTGGGTGGGAAGTTAGGTGGGTGGGAAGTGAGGCAGGTGGGAAGTTAGGCAGGTGGGAACTAAGATGGGCGATAAGTTAGGGGTGACATAAGTAAGGTGAGTGTGAGATTAAAATGGGGTTCAGAGGGAAGAAAATAATGTGCATGGGATGTTAGGAGGGAAGAAAGATAGGAGAGGAAATTTAGGTACAAGTCTGGTAAGGAGGGAGGGAGGTTAGTGGGGATGGAAGTAAGATAGCTGTGCAGTTAAGAGGGAGAAACGTTACGAAATCTCATCGACTAAGTAAGAGGTGAGCGAGAGGTTAAGAAAGATGGAGCTTAGGAGGAATGGAGGCTTGGTAAATGGATGTGTGTGTGTGTGTGTGTGTGTGTGTGTGTGTGTGTGTCTGTGTGTGTGTGTTAGGCTAACAGAAGGAATGCACCAGTATTTAGAGGTGGTAAGCTAAGATCTGCGGTTGGTTGCAGTCCATTCAGGAAAACCAAAGTAAAACTGAGAATGGCTGACTGGAAAGCAGAAGTCACAGCCAGTAATCCTCGCCCACAGTTTTGTTCATCTTGCTGCCTCAGGCGCTAGTAAGCATTTGAGTTTGCTGTACCATAGCGAGCTTCGCTAATTACGTCGCTGTAGTGGGGTTCAAAAAATGATTCAAATGGCTCTGAGCACTATGGGACTTAACATCTGTGGTCATCAGTCCCCTAGAACTTAGAGCTACCTAACTAACCTAAGGACATCATACACATCCATGCCCGAGGCAGGATTCGAACCTGCCACCGTAGCGGTCACGCGGTTCCAGACTGAAGCGCCTAGAACTGCACAGCCACGCCGGCCGGCGCTGTAGTGGGGAAATTAAAACGAATGAAGGAGAACCGAAAGAAAACATCTAGTGGTGAAACCGCCTCGACAAGTACTCTTCAATACTGCATCACTCTGAGGACTCATTATTGTTGTATATTAAGCGCTTTACATTCAGCTGCTGAGTTTTGTTTTCTTTTCTAGCACTGAGAATTAAAAACCTGCGAGTTGTCCTGCACTAGAAAAAGATTACTTCTCTATTTTTCCTAGAAGACTGTTGTTCTCCTAGCTTTTGTGTGCAAATCTTGATGAAATGCACTGACGTTAAGTCTTCCATGTCTGATTCTGTGAAGTGAATCGATGAGAGGGGATTAAATTGAAAAATGAACGTAATTTGGGAACGCAAAGAATTCCATGGTTTTTAATTAAAAAGAGCCTGCGAGACGGATTGTACACGTCTCCAGTTCTCTCTCTCTCTCTCTCTCTCTCTCTCTATCTATCTCTCTCTCTGTCTCTCTCTCTCTCTCTCTCTCTCTCTCTCTCTCTCCCTCTTTTCCGGCGCGGAATAACGGAAATGTGGTTGAAGCTAGCTCATGGGATTTCGGCGTCAGAAGGGAGAAACGGCCGAAAATATGAACAATAGAAGTCCAGGGAGACTGTTGGAAATGCATCGCCACTGCATATTCCAGCCGACCACACATCCTGAATTATTTTTTCGGAACTTCTAGGAGTGGGATGCATTTTTCACGATACGTCACCACAGGAGGATACGCAGTTAAAACTACCGAATGTTTCCAAATGCCATTAGACTTCATGAATAATTTAATAATTCTGATACTAAGAAAGAAATCCAGTTGGATGTGTGGGTGTTATATATGCCTGGCAGAGAGGTCACAGTTCGTAGTAATTGATGGAAAGCCGTCGAGTAAAACAGAAGTGATTTCTGGCGTTCCCCAAGGTAGTGTTACAGGTCCTTCGCTGTTCCTTGTCTGTATAAACGATTTGGGAGACAATCAGAGCAGTCATCTTGTTTTCAGATGACGCTGTCCTTTTCCGACTAGTAAAGTCGTCAGAAGATCAAAAAAAAATTGCAAAACGATTTAGAAAAAATATCTGTTTGGTGCGAAAATTGGTAATTCACCCTAAATAACGAAAAGCGTGAGGTCATCCACGTGAGTGCTAAAATGAATCAGTTAAACTCCGGTTAGACGATAAATCAGTCAAATGCAAATGCTGTAAATTCAACGAAGTACCTAGCAATTACAATTATGAGGAGTTTAAACTGGAAGGAACACACATAAAATTTTGCGATTAAGGCTAACCAAAGACTGTGTCTTTTTGGCAGGACACTCAGAAAATGTAACAGACCTACTAAGGAGACTGCCTACACTTCGCTTGTCCGTCCCCTTTTAGAATACTGCTGAGCGGTGTAGGATCCTTACGAGGTAGGAGCGACGGAGCACATCGAAAAGTTCAAAGAAAGGCAGCAGGTTTTGTATTATCGCGAAATATGGGAGAGAGTGTCACAGTATTTGGACTGGAAATCATTAAAAGAAAGGCGTTTTTGTTGCGACGGAATCTTCTGATGAAATTCTATTCACCAACTTTCTCCTCCGAAAGCAAAAATATTTTGTGGACTCTGATTTACAGAGGGAGAAACGATCGCCGTGACAAAATAAGGGGAATAAGAGCTCGCACAGAAAGATATAGCTGTTCGTTTTTCCCGCGCGCTAAACGGGATCGGAATAACAGATAATTTTGCAGATGGTTCGATGAACCGTCTGCCACACACTTAAATGTGATTTCCAAAGTATCCATGTAGAAGTAGATGCAGATGAAGAGTTAAGCGAGTATAGGTAAGAGCTGAACATCAGTTCAACGTTTTATTTTCGTTTTGCCGATCGTAGTGATTTAAAGCAGCCCTTGATTTTCGGAGGTTATCTTATAGTGTTTATACAGGGTGTTACAAAAAGGTACGGCCAAACTTTCAGGAAACGTTCCTCACACATAAAGAAAGAAAATATGTTATGTGGACATGTGTCCAGAAACGCTTACTTTCCATGTTAGAGCTCATTTTATTACTTCTCTTCAAACCACATTAATCATGGAATGGAAACACACAGCAACAGAACGTACCAGCGTGACTTCAAACACTTTGTTACAGGAAATGTTCAAAATGTCCTCCGTTAGCGAGGATACATGCATCCACCCTCCGTCGCATGGAATCCCTGATGCGCTGATGCAGCCCTGGGGAATGGCGTATTGCATCACAGCCGGCCACAATACGAGCACGAAGAGTCTCTACATTTGGTACCGGGGTTGCGTAGACAAGATCTTTCAAATGCCCCCATAAACGAAAGTCAAGAGGGTTGAGGTTAGGAGAGCGTGGAGGCCACGGAATTGGTCCGCCTTTACCAATCCATCGGTCACCGAATCTGTTGTTGAGAAGCGTACGAACACTTCGACTGAAATGTGCAGGAGCTCCATCGTGCACGAACCACATGTTGTGTCGTACTTGTAAAGTCACATGTTCTAGCAGCACAGGTAGAGTATCCCGTATGAAATCATGATAACGTGCTCTATTGAGCGTAGGTGGAAGCGTAGGGGATGAAACTAAAATGAGCTCTAACATGGAAAGTAAGCGTTTCCGGACACATGTCCACATAATATCTATTCTTTATTTGCGTGTGAGGAATGTTTCCTGAAAGTTTGGCCGTACCTTTTTGTAACACCCTGTATTTATTTACATTTTATCCGTGCAGATGGTAAATATGGGCAGAATAAGGAAGTTTAACAACAGGAATTAGTTGAAAGGTACGAGAGGACCTCTGTCAGTTTTTCTGTTCCAAGGGCCCCAATTAACTGTGTAAGTGACGAATGTGGCCATAACAATCCCGTGCCAATGTCACTAAAAGATGTTATAAATCTTAGCTATACAGACTTAGCCAGTAAAAACTAGTGAAACCTGGTAGTCAAGGAAGGCAGGATTCGGTTACGATTGTGGACGGGGCAGTAATCAGTTACTATTGGTTCCCTTTTGCAATTACACACATTTACGAGGTGCATTCAAGTTCTAAGGAATCCGATTTTTTTTTCTAATTAACTACTCACCCGAAATCTATGAAACTGGCGTTACTTCTCGACGTAATCGCCCTGCAGACGTACAATTTTTCACAACGCTGACGCCATGATTCCATGGCAGCGACGAAGGCTTCTTTAGGAGTCTGTTTTGACCACTGGAAAATCGCTGAGGCAATAGCAGCACGGCTGGTGAATGTGCTGCCACGGAGAGTGTCTTTCATTTTTGGAAAAAGCCAAAAGTCACTAGGAGCCAGATCAGGTGAGTAGGGAGCATGAGGAATCACTTCAAAGTTGTTATCACGAAGAAACTGTTGCGTAACGTTAGCTCGATGTGCGGGTGCGTTGTCTCGGTGAAACAGCACACGCGCAGCCCTTCCCGGACGTTTTTGTTGCAGTGCAGGAAGGAATTTGTTCTTCAAAACATTTTCGTAGGATGCACCTGTTACTGTAGTGCCCTTTGGAACGCAATTGGTAAGGATTACGCCCTCGCTGTCCCAGAACATGGACACCATCATTTTTTCGGCACTGGCAGTTACCCGAAATTTTTTTGGTGGCGGTGAATCTGTGTGCTTCCATTGAGCTGACTGGCGCTTTGTTTCTGGATTGAAAAATGGCATCCACGTCTCATCCATCGTCACAACCGACGAAAAGAAAGTCCCATTCGTGCTGTCGTCGCGCGTCAACATTGCTCTGCAAGATGCCACACGGGCAGCCGTGTGGTCGTGCGTCAGCATTCGTGGCACCCACCTGGATGACACTTTTCGCATTTTCAGGTCGTCATGGAGGATTGTGTGCACAGAACCCACAGAAATGCCAACGATCTGTTCAACAGTCATTCGGCGATCCCCCAAAACAATTCTCTCCACTTTCTCGATCGTGTCGTCAGACCAGCTTGTGTGAGCCCAAGATTGTTTCAGTTTGTTGTCACACGATGTTCTGCCTTCATTAAACTGTCGCACCCACCAACGCACTTTCGACACATCCATAACTCCATCACCACATGTCTCCTTCAACTGTCGATGAATTTCAATTGGTTTCACACCACGCAAATTCGGAAAACGTATGATTGCACGGTGTTCAAGTAAGGAAAACGTTGCCATTTTAAGTATTTAAAACAGTTCTCATTCTCGCCCCTGCCGGTAAAATTCCATCTGCTGTACGCTGTTGCCATCTCTGGGACATACTGACAATGAACACGGCCTCATTTTAAAACAATGCGCATGTTTCTATCTCTTTCCAGTCCGGAGAAAAAAAAATCGGAGGCCTTAGAACTTGAATGCACCTCGTATTTTAAAATGGTAATTCCAGACTCAGCAATAAATAAAGATACCACATGTTATTAATGAAGGAATAAGCAACTGTGTAATTGACAGTGCTTTAGTGCGTTACAATTTACCAAATGAGCATAAAATACAGACATAGCAAATAATGTTTTAAAAACAAGCCAATGTGATTCCAATTGGAATTTTAAGGCAAGCAACCACAGTCACAGCTGAAGGCCTTTAGCGCCAAGTACGGCAATTACAAAAAATTTAACAAATATACTGTAAAACAGCAATGCAATAGCAAAGGTTAATTTAAAAAGACAGGCAACTGATCACCAAATGGGTGAGACAAAATGATGATAAACGTGGTAGCACAACCATTTAAATCTACTGTAACGCCAAGAATGGCAATTATATAAAAAATTTAGGAACATACAATATAATAATAAAATACAATAATAAAACACAAGGGCCAGTCACAGACGGTGCTCCAGGGATCGACCTCTGAGTAGGTAGCTACTGCTACGGTCACAGGTTCGAATCCTGCTACGATCGCAGGTTCGAATGTGTGTGATGTCCTTAGGTTAGTTAGGTTTAAGTACTCGTAGTTCTAAGTTCAAGGGGGCTGCTGACCTCAGATGTTAAGTCCCATAGTGCTCAGAGCCATTTGAACCATTTTGAAGTCTTTTTTATTAAAAATGAAATTCCTCAGGGTGTACTTAAGATTTTATATTTACTTCGCTGCTAGTTTCGACGTTGCGTCAACGCCGTCTTCAGGCCCACACACTTTGATGACATCAGTTGTGCGTGTGTGGCTCAGTCTAGAAGTCCGCGGTGAGACCAACTCGTGACTGAGCCACACACAACTGATTTCATCAAAGTGTGCGGGCCTGAAGATGGCGTTGACGCAACGTCGAAATTAGTAGTGAAGTAAATATAAAATCTTAAGTACAGCTCGAGGAATTTCATTTTTAATAAAACCTATACCAGCTGTGTCCCACCTTCATCCAGTTTAAATATGGATGTACAAAGATTTTGAAGTCTGTCCTCCAGAACGCTTCATCTCCAAGTAACTAATGTGACTTACTTCCTTCTGAATCTCCCAACTGTATTAATCTCTTGGTCTCCCTCTACGATTTTTAACATCACCTCACCTCCCCTCCCCAACACACTTATTTCCAACACAAAACTGGTGATACCTTACTGTTTTAGTATGTGTCATATCTAACGATTCCTTCTCTTATTCAAGTTGAGCCACAAATTTCTTGTCTTCCCAGTTCTGTTCAGTACCTCCGTTTTAGTTACATGATCAACCCATCTAATCTTCAACATTCTTCTTAAGCACGCCATTTCGAAAGCTTCCATTCTCTTCTTGTCTAAACTGTCTATCGGCCATCTTTCAGTTCCATACATGGCTACACTCCAGACAAATACTTTCAGAAAAGACTTCCTGACACTTAAATCTACACTCGATGTTAACAAATTTGTCCTCTTCAGAAACGCTTTTCTTGCCATTACCTCTCTACATTTTACATCCACTCTACTTCTGCCGTCATCAGTTATTTTTCTACCCAAATAGCAAAACTGCTCTACTACTTTCAAATGCCTCATTTCCTAATCTAACTCCCTCAGCATCACCTGATTTAATTCGACTACCCCCCATTATGGTTATTTTGCTTTTTCTATGGTCACATCCTCCATTGAAGACACAGCCCATTCGGTTCAACTGCTGTTCCAAGCCCTTTGCTGTCTCTGACAGAATTAATCTGTGGCAAGATCCTATGGGACCAAACTGCTGAGGTCATCGGTCCCTAAGCTTACACACTACTTAATCTAACTCAAACGAGGGAGGACTCGAATCTCCGGCGGGGGGGGGGGGGGGGGGCAGCCTCGTGAACGGTTAAAGCCGCCATAGTCCGCGCGGCTTTGACAGAATTAGAGTGTCATCAACAAGCCCCAAATATTTATTTCTTTTCCCTGAACTTTAATTACTATTCCAAATTCTTCTTTGGTTTCCTTTACTGCTCTGTCAAATCACATCTCCCACCTCATCTTCATCTTCGTCCTCTTCCAGTTCTATAATACTGTTTTCCACTCCAGCTCCCTTGTATGGATCCTCTACACACTGCTTCCACATTTCAGCAGCTGTCCCTTCATTCCTCTGGACGGATTTCCCGACTGAGCTCTTGATATTTATACAGCTGCTCCTCTTTTCCCCAAAGGTCTCTTAACTTTTCCTGTAGCCAGCATTTCTGTATTCAGTACGCTTGAGGAGTAAGGAGGGACGTCACTGGAAAGTGGATGGCTCGAAAGGAATGATTTGGAGTCACGAATCACGCTATGGCCTTTGGCAGTTCGGTGGAATATGGTTGTTTTGGTGTAAGGCTGGGGAATGTTACCGGCCACTAAATGTAGTGCCAACATTGAACTGCGGACGAAACAGCGTTACGGTATGGGGGTGGTTTTCGTGTTTAGGGTGTGCTGCCCTTATTGTGCATAACAAAACGCTAAATGCGGAATGACATGAAAAATTTTTACACTATTGTACTGAGTACAGTAGAGGAACAGTTCCGAGACGATAACTCTCTGTATCACCCAATCATAAGGCAGGCACGAGAACATTCCTGAAACGGACTCACCTGCACAAAATCGTGGACCTGAACCCAGTGTAACATACACTCCTGGAAATGGAAAAAAGAACACATTGACACCGGTGTGTCAGACTCACCATACTTGCTCCTGACACTGCGAGAGGGCTGTACAAGCAATGATCACACGCACGGCACAGCGGACACACCAGGAACCGCGGTGTTGGCCGTCGAATGGCGCTAGCTGCGCAGCATTTGTGCACCGCCGCCGTCAGTGTCAGCCAGTTTGCCGTGGCATTCGGAGCTCCATCGCAGTCTTTAACACTGGTAGCATGCCGCGACAGCGTGGACGTGAACCGTATGTGCAGTTGACGGACTTTGAGCGAGGGCGTATAGTGGGCATGCGGGAGGCCGGGTGGACGTACCGCCGAATTGCTCAACACGTGGGGCGTGAGGTCTCCACAGTACATCGATGTTGTCGCCAGTGGTCGGCGGAAGGTGCACGTGCCCGTCGACCTGGGACCGGACCGCAGCGACGCACGGATGCACGCCAAGACCGTAGGATCCTACGCAGTGCCGTAGGGGACCGCACCGCCACTTCCCAGCAAATTAGGGACACTGTTGCTCCTGGGGTATCGGCGAGGACCATTCGCAACCGTCTCCATGAAGCTGGGCTACGGTCCCGCACACCGTTCGGCCGTCTTCCGCTCACGCCCCAACATCGTGCAGCCCGCCTCCAGTGGTGTCGCGACAGGCGTGAATGGAGGGACGAATGGAGACGTGTCGTCTTCAGCGATGAGAGTCGCTTCTGCCTTGGTGCCAATGATGGTCGTATGCGTGTTTGGCGCCGTGCAGGTGAGCGCCACAATCAGGACTGCATACGACCGAGGCACACAGGGCCAACACCCGGCATCATGGTGTGGGGAGCGATCTCCTACACTGGCCGTACACCACTGGTCATCGTCGAGGAGACACTGAATAGTGCACGGTACATCCAAACCGTCATCGAACCCATCGTTCTACCATTCCTAGACCGGCAAGGGAACTTGCTGTTCCAACAGGACAATGCACGTCCGCATGTATCCCGTGCCACCCAACGTGCTCTAGAAGGTGTAAGTCAACTACCCTGGCCAGCAAGATCTCCGGATCTGTCCCCCATTGAGCATGTTTGGGACTGGATGAAGCGTCGCCTCACGCGGTCTGCACGTCCAGCACGAACGCTGGTCCAACTGAGGCGCCAGGTGGAAATGGCATGGCAAGCCGTTCCACAGGACTACATCCAGCATCTCTACGATCGTCTCCATGGGAGAATAGCAGCCTGCATTGCTGCGAAAGGTGGATATACACTGTACTAGTGCCGACATTGTGCATGCTCTGTTGCCTGTGTCTATGTGCCTGTGGTTCTGTCAGTGTGATCATGTGATGTATCTGACCCCAGGAATGTGTCAATAAAGTTTCCCCTTCCTGGGACAATGAATTCACGGTGTTCTTATTTCAATTTCCAGGAGTGTATTTGGGATGAGTTAGGACGACGACTTCGCTCCAGATATCAGTGTTGGATATTTTCTGGTTTCTATTCTTGATGAAGAATGGGCTTCCATTCCTCCACGGACACTCAAATACCACACTGGAAACGCACCAGCTGAATCAAGCCTCCATAGTGGTAACATGTGAACGCTCCATATATTACTGCCTACTGATAGGGGCAAGCTATAGGTAAATGGTAAATGTGTGTAAAATCTGCTAAGGTCACCAGACCCTAAGCTTAGACACTACTTAACCTAATTTATCCTAAGGACAAACATACACACCCATGCCCGACGGAGGACAACGAACCTCCACCAGGACCGGCCGCACAGTCTGCAGCGCCCAAGACCTCTTGGCTAATCCCGCGTGGCCAAGCTATAGGGAAAGGCGGGTAATATACAATACGTAAAAGAACCAAGAGGGTATAATAAAAGTGGGAGACGAAGTTCTCGGATTAGAAAGGATGAACGTAGTTTTTCGACCCTACTGCTCAATTCTCAGAAGGAGTTGTTGTTGTTGTGGTCTTCAGTCCTGAGACTGGTTTGATGCAGCTCTCCATGCTACTCTATCCTGTGCAAGCTTCTTCATCTCCCAGTACCTACTGCAACCTACATCTGCTTAGTGTATTCATCTCTTGGTCCCCCCTCCCCCCTCCTCCCCCCCATGAACCATGGACAAAATTCGTTGGTAGGGAGGCTTGCGTGCCTCAGCGATACAGATGGCCGTACCGTAGCTGCAACCACAACGGAGGGGTATCTGTTGAGAGGCCAGACAAACGTGTGGTTCCTGAAGAGGGGCAGCAGCCTTTTCAGTGGTTGCAGGGGCAACAGTCTGGATGATTGACTGATCTGGCCTTGTCACACTAACCAAAACGGCCTTGCTGTGCTGGTACTGCGAACGGCTGAAAGCAAGGGGAAACTAAAGTTGTAATTTTTCCCTAGGGCGTGCAGCTTTACTGTATGGTTAAATGATGATGGCGTCCTCTAGGGATAAAATACACCGGAGGTAAAATAGTCCCCCATTCGGATCTCCAGTAGGGGACTACTCAGGAGAAACAAAACTGGCGTTCTTAGAATCGGAGCGTGGAATGTCAGATCCCTTAATCGGTCAGGTAAGTTAGAAAATTTAAAAAGGGAAATGGACAGATTAAAGATTGATATAGTGGGAACTAGTGGAGTTCGGTGGCAGGAGGAACAAGACTTTTGGTCAGGTGAATACAGGGTTATAAATACAAAACCAAGTATAGGTAATGCAGGAGTAGGTAAGCTACTACGAACAGCACAGGGAACGCATTAATGTAGCTAAGATACACACGAAGTCCTCGACTACCACAGTAGTACATGTCTAAGAGATTGAAGAAATTTATGATCGGATAAAATAAATCATTCAGATAATGAGGAGAGACGAAAATTTAATAATCATGTGGGACTGGAATTCGATGGCAGGAAAAGGAAGAGAAGGAAAAGTAGTAGGTGAATATGGAATGGGGGTAAGGAATGAGAGAGGAAGGAGGAGTTACGGAAATAAAAGAAAGGTCAAAGAATGGAATCAAAAGTCAAGGTGAAAGGATATCAGTGATAAGATCCGCTGATGATGTCCTCGCCGGCCGGAGTGGCCGAGCGGTTCTAGGCGCTACAGTCTGGAACCGCACGACCGCTACGGTCGCAGGTTCGAATCCTGCCTCGGGCATGGATGTGTGTGATGTCCTTAGGTTAGTTAGGTTTAAGTAGTTCTAAGTTCTAGGGGACTTACAACCACAGCAGTTGAGTCCCATAGTGCTCCGAGCCATTTGAACCATTTTTGATGATGTCCTCAGTGGAAGCGAAGAAAAATTACGTTATCTGCTGAATGGAATGAACAGTCTTATGAGAACAGAACACGAACCTGAGTAAAACGAAGAAGGCGAAAGCAATGGGACCGCTACGGTCGCAGGTTCGAATCGTGCCTAGGTCATGGATGTGTGTGATGTCCTTAGGTTAGGTAGGTTTAAGTAGTCCTACGTTCTAGGGGACTGATGACCTCAGATGTTAAGCCCTATAGTGCTCAAAGCCATTTTTGAAAGCAATGGAAAGTAGCAGAAATGAGAACAGCGTGAAACTTAACGTCAGGATTGGTGACCACGAAGTAGATTAAGTTAAGGAATTCTAATGACTAGACAGCAGAATAACCCATGACGGTCGGAGCAAGCAGGAGGTCAAAAGTAGAATAGCACAGCCAAAAAGGGTATTCCTGACCAAGAGAAGTCTACTAGTATCAGACATACGCCTTAATTTGAGGAAGAAATTTCTGATAATGTACGTCTGGAGCACAGTATTGAATGGTAGGGAAACATGATCTGTAGGAAAATCAGAAAAGAAGAGAACCGAAGCATTTATGATGTGGTGTTACAAAAGAATACTGAAAATTAGGTAGACTCTTAAGGCAAGGAATGAGGAGATTCTCCGTAGAATCTGTGAGAAACGGCATACATGGAAAACGCAGACAAGAAGAAGGGACGGTAGGACATTTGTTAAGATATTAGGGCTACTAGAGGGAGCTGTAGAGGGCAAGAACTACAGAGGAAAACAGAGGTTGGAACACACCCGGCGAACAATTAAGGACGTAGGTTGCAAGTGCTACTCTGAGATGAAGAGGTTGACACAGCAGAGGAATTCGTGGCGGGGCGCATCAAAACCAGTCAGAAAACCCGTGAAGCAAAGAAAAGAAAAGAAATAAACAAAACAGGTGACCGGGTATTTTTCATCACATAGTGTTACAACGGCAAGCAGAAGTTAGTATACTCACAAGGGAACCTCCCCATCGCACCACCCTCAGATTTAGTTATAAGTTGGCACAGTGGATAGGCCTTGAAAAACTGAACACAGATCAATCGAGAAAACAGGAAGAAGTTGTGTGGAACTATGAAAAAATAAGCAAAATATACAAACTGAGTAGTACATACGCAAGATAGGCAACATCAAGGAGGAGGTGAGCTCAGAAGTGCCGTGGTCCCGTGGTTAGCGTGAGCAACTGCGGAAAGAGAGGTACTTGGTTCAAGCCTTCCCCTGAGTGAAAATTTTAATTTTTTATTTTCGGTTTACATGACAAACTCTTATGTTTTCATCACTTTTTTGGGAGTGATTATCACATTCACAAGAAAACCTAAATCCGGCAAGGTAGAAGAATATTTTCACCCATTCGCGAAGTGTATAAGTTAGGTGGGTCGACAACATATTCCTGTCATGTGACGCACATGCCGTCACCAGTGTCGTATAGAATATATCAGACGTTTTCCTGTGGAGGAATCGGTTGACCTATGACCTTGTGATCAAATGTTTTCGGTTCCCATTGGAGAGGCACGTCCTTTCGTCTACTAATTGCACGGTTTTGCGGTGTTGAAATGATTCAAATGGTTCTGAGCACTATGGGACTCAACTGCTGAGGTCATAAGTCCCCTAGAACTTAGAACTACTTAAACCTAACTAACCTAAGGACAACACACACATTCATGCCCGAGGCAGGATTCGAACCTGCGACCGTAGCGGTCGCGCGGTTCCAGACTGAAGCGCCAGAACCGCACGGCCACCAGCAGCCGGCTTTTGCGGTTCGGTCGCAAAACACAGACACTAAACTTATTACAGTGAACAGAGACGTCAATGAACGAACGGACAGATCATAACTTTGCAAAAATAAAGAAAGTAAACTTTTCACTGTAGGGAAGACTTGAACCAAGTACCTTTCTTTCCGCAGCTGCTCACGCTACCCACGGGACCTCGACGCTCCTGAGTTCACACTATCCTTCATGTTGCCTATCTTGCGCATTGGCTATTCAGTTTGTATATTTTGCTTATTTTTTCATAGTTCCACACAACTTCTTCCTGTTTTCTCGATTGATCTATATTCAGTTTTTCAAGGCCTATCCACTGTGCCAACTAAATCTGAGGGGGGTGCGATGGGGAGTTTCCCTTGTCAGTAGCTGGAACAGCCCATCTGCAGGACGTTCTTAAGTTCAGACCTCAAATAATACACACTGCACGCTTTTGGAGTTGGAAAACTTTAGCCTGGGTCGATGACTTTCTCCGAAAAGTAATCCGGTATGAGGCGGTGGAACGAAATTAAGCGACGTGCACAAGCTTCTCTTATTTTTGTATCAGCTTCATCTGACAAATTCGCCTCAATGCTACGGAAGGAAGATAATACACAGCGTTGTTGGCGATACGAGTGAAGTCTACGGAAACTGGTTTTACTCCGCCCACCCTTAGACCAATCTCATTTTCCATGCAAGGAAGAAGGGGAAAGAAGAAAGAAACAGAAACTCGGCATGAGCCCGCAGCAGGAAGTAGCTTCCATTTACCACAAATTCAATCGGCTGGAATTTTGAAGCCACCGAAGGCTTTTCCGGACTTTCCACGAGAGCTAACCGCAGTACATTTTTAATCGTCCGGAAGCTTCTGTGATCTCTCTCTTTCTCTCTCTCTCTCTCTCTCTCTCTCTCTCTCTCTCTCTCCCTCTCTCTCTTTCCCCCCCTTCTCTTTGACTAACTTGACAATTCTGAGCACGAAATTACTTCGTGAAACGTGACTCTACGGACAGCGGAACTGTAATTTTTCCCAGACTTTTCTTTTCCTGTTCTTTTATTTTTATTTCGTTTTCCTGTATTTTAAATTTTACTGACAGCTGCTTTTTACGTGTGCGGAATTTTTCCGCCGTTGTACTGGAGCTTAGTGGGTGTCAGACAGTGAGAATGAAACAAAAAAAAAAACAACCTCGGCGTAAAACTGATCGTCAGGTGTCGGAACACCATTGAACAAGTCGTAGCAAACTTCAGAAAATTTAGAATCATACTATTATAGGGATCTCTGTAATGTTTTTCATATTTATAGAATTTGAAATTTTCTTCCGGACGTGAATTTCCTCAAGCACTACGAAACACGAGAAAACGACTTTCAATATTTCCGAGCACTGTCCATATCTACATCTAAATGCCTACTTTGAAAATGGCACTTAAATGCCTGGCAGAGGGTTCATCGAACCACCTTCACAATAATTCTATGGTACTCCACGCTCGAACAACGCGCGGAAAAAACGAACTCTCTATGTTTAAGCGTATTGTAAGTATACTCGTATGTAACAGTCATATCACATTAAGATTTGCTACATTGTACGCAACGGCCAATTACGTGTGTTGTAAGAACATTTGTGTTGATTATAATTAACATGTAGAAAATGTACAGTTATACATGGACACGTCTGTGTGAAATATGCTAGAGTTACACTTACTCAACGCATTGTTTACGTTCAAAAAATGGTTCGGCTGATCCCGGCGGAGGTTCGAGTCCTCCCTCGGGCCTGGGTGTGTGTGTTTGTCCTTAGCTTAAGTAGTGTATAAGCTTAGGGACTGATGACCTTAGCAGTGAAGTCCCATAAGATTTCACACACATTTGAACATTAAAAAAAAAAAAAAGAGGTTCAAATCGGACTTAACATCTTAGGTCATCAGTCCCCTAGACTTAAAGCTACTTAAATCTAACTTAGCAAAGGACATCACACACATCCATGCCAGAGGCAGGATTCGAACCTGCGACCGTAGCAGCAGCAGGGTTCTGTACTGAAGCCCGTGCGGTTCTAGGAGCTGCAGTCTGGAGCCGAGCGACCGCTACGGTCACAGGTTCGAATTCTGCCTCGGGCATGGATGTGTGTGATGTCCTTAGTTTAGTTAGGTTTAATTAGTTCTAAGTTCTAGGCGACTGATGACCTCAGAAGTTAAGTCGCATTGTGCTCAGAGCCATTTGAACCATTTTTGTACTGAAGCGCCTAGAACCGCTCGGCCATAGCGGCCGGCCTGCTTACGTCTAAGAGCACCTTTTAAGGGGTAAATAATACTTGAGATAAAAGTAAATGCCGTACCAAGGATGTAAATTTGAGGTATCCCATGTTGCTTTCTGCATGTATATCAAACTACAGCCGGCCGCGGTGGCCGTGCGGTTCTAGGCGCTCCAGTCCGCAGCCGCGCTGCTGCTACGGTCGCAGGTTCGAATCCTGCCTCGGGCATGGGAGTGTGTGATGTCCTTAGGTTAGTTAGGTTTAAGTAGTCCTAAGTTCTAGGTGACTGATGGCCACAGCAGTTGAGTCCCATAGTGCTCAGAGCCATTTGAACCATCAAACTGCAATAAATATATGTTCTAATTCGTTAAGGAAATTAATAAGGCAGTGGTCATACGCAAAGGAGGCTGATACTGTTTACGGATTTAGTTACAGCAGAAGTGTGTTATCGGAGGTACAAGCCAGATCTAAAGCAAATTGTTATACTAATAGCTCAAACAAGCACACTCTCGCTGCTTGAAGTGTGTGACTGATGTGAGTTCACCGAATACTTTACACTGCAAACAGATAAACTGATTGATTTAAACAACGGATAGAGACAACGCACGCCTGAACGAACTGTCTGAATATGCTACAAAACGCTTGTTTATACCTACGATCTGAAGCGCAAATATTGTGAAGATGAAAAGTGCTACTGATGTGCAGTGTTTACAGAATGGATTGGCAGTCGGGGGCTCTTATTGTTAGACCAATAAAGAGACTGCAGTAATACTTTCGAAGTGTATTTGAGCCGTGCGTGGCTCGTGTTCATTCCGTTCATTGTTTGTCATCTTCTCTTACCGTACTGCCGCCTAGTTTCCTTATTCCATTTACTCGCGTCACTAACTTCCTGCCTTACCTCCCCGTGAGTGGCAGCAGCAGCGCTTACCGATAAGTGCACTGTCGTACTATTTTTGGAGTGACCACCAGTATTTTCCGAGTCGTCATCTGTCGGAGTTCAGTTGGGACGGAGCGCCAGTAAGGTGGCGACAGCCAGTACTCGCCGATACTCGCCGACCGCTGGCGACGCAAATGTACTGTCCAGCTGAAGGATACTGGAGCGGGAACGACTGTTGGTTGGTCGTTCGGTCGGTCGGACGTATCATCGGCAGACGTGTATTTGGTCTTTTGACTGTTTCTGGGCCTTATCAGCTGATCACCTTGCTGGACCTGGGTCGGTTTCTTCCTGGTGCAGAGATGTCGTGGCCAATGGGCAAGAGTTGCCTCACTAATGGGTGGGTCCAACACAGTATGCCCGGGCCGCCGTGTCTCCGAATTCCGAACGGACTTGGAGTTGAGTCGTGCTGGAGCTGCAGTCAGCTTCGGACGGTCAAGACTCGCCCGACCGTTGCCGGCACACATGGCTAGAGTGGGCAAGACCTGGGTTGGTCGTTCGGCCGGTCGTATCATCGGCAGACGCGTATTTGGTCGCCGACAGCTTGTGGAAATACTGAATCGTCCTTATTGTGGAAATACTGAATCGTCCTTATTGTTCCTCAGTGATTCCTTTTACAATTGTTCGACTTCTTGTGCAAGTGTGTTTACGTGGCACCTTGGGTGGCTTCTGTGATTTCCACTGAGCAGATGAATGCTGTCTACGTACAGCAGTAGTCAGTCGGTCGGTTGAAATAGAGCAGCGAGTGTGTCGGGTGGAAGGGAATTGATCAGGCCAGGGGTGGGCAATTGTTTTGGCTCGGGGGCCACATTATAGACACAGGGCTCAGCGGACGGCCGCACCTTATAAACCTTTCACTTCTAATGCCGTATATGTACTGGCGGCATATATATACATGGCTATTACAAATGATTGAAGCGATTTCATAAATTCACTGTAGCTCCATTCATTGACATATGGTCACGACACACTACAGATACGTAGAAAAACTCATAAAGTTTTGTTCGGCTGAAGCCGCACTTCAGGTTTCTGCCGCCAGAGCTCTCGAGAGCGCAGTGAGACAAAATGGCGACAGGAGCCGAGAAAGCGTATGTCGTGCCTGAAATGCACTCACATCAGTCAGTCATAACAGTGCAACGACACTTCAGGACGAAGTTCAACAACGATCCACCAACTGCCAACTCCATTCGGCGATGGTATGCGCAGTTTAAAGCTTCTGGATGCCTCTGTAAGGGGAAATCAACGGGTCGGCCTGCAGTGAGCGAAGAAACGGTTGAACGCGTGCGGGCAAGTTTCACGCGTAGCCCGCGGAAGTCGACGAATAAAGCAAGCAGGGAGCTAAACGTACCACAGCCGACGGTTTGGAAAATCTTACGGAAAAGGCTAAAGCAGAAGCATTACCGTTTACAATTGCTACAAGCCCTGACACCCGATGACAAAGTCAAACGCTTTGAATTTTCGGCGCGGTTGCAACAGCTCGTGGAAGAGGATGCGAAACTTGTTTTCAGTGATGAAGCAACATTTCTTCTTAATGGTGAAGTGAACAGACACAATGTGCGAATCTGCGCGGTAGAGAATCCTCACGCATTCGTGCAGCAAATTCGCAATTCACCAAAAGTTAACGTGTTTTTTGCAATCTCACGGTTTAAAGTTTACGGCCCCTTATTCCTCTGCGAAAAAAACGTTACAGGACACGTGTATCTGGACATGCTGGAAAATTGGCTCATGCCCCAACTGGAGACTGACAGCGCCGACTTCATCTTTCCACAGGATTGTGCTCCACCGCACTTCCATCATGATGTTCGGCATTTCTTAAACAGGAGATTGGAAAACCGATGGATCGGTCGTGGTGGAGATCATGATCAGCAATTCATGTCACGGCCTCCACGCTCTCCCGACTTAACCCCGTGCGATTTCTTTCTGTGGGGTTATGTGAAAGATTCAGTGTTTAAACCTCCTCTACCAAGAAACGTGCCACAACTGCTAGCTCGCATCAACGATGCTTTCGAACTCATTGATGGGGACATGCTGCGCCGAGTGTGGGAGGAACTTGATTATCGGCTTGATGTCTGCCGAATCACTAAAGGGGCACATATCGAACATTTGTGAATGCCTAAAAAATCTTTTTGAGTTTTTGTATGTGTGTGCAAAGCATTGTGAAAATATCTCAAATAATAAAGTTATTGTAGAGCTATGAAATCGCTTCAATCATTTGTAATAACCCTGTATATATATATATATATATATATATATATATATATATATATATGTGTGTGTGTGTGTGTGTGTGTGTGTGTGTGTGTGTGTGTGTGTGTGTGCAGTATTCCCAAAATTTTTATGAAAATGCAAGTTTTCTTTATTTCTAATCACATATCACACACAGAGTTGCAATTTCGGGTGTAGCAGTGAAAGCGTTAAAATGCATTGATTAGTTAGCTTTACATTTCATAAAAGGTATCATAAAAATCATTAGATATAAATGAAAGAGTCAGAAGCAAAGGGGTATAAGTATACTTCTTATAATTTTGATAAGACCAAAGTCACTTGTACCTCTTCCCTTCTGACATCTTCAAATAAGATAGTTGTGTTCAATTTCATTTATTTTGATAATTTAATATCATCTCCAAGTACGTTAAATTTTAAAAGAAGTTTACTGGGACAAATGCATCCCATCCCAATTGTGCACTTTTTTTTTTTTTTTAATCAGGAGTCAGACTGCTAGTTGATATTCTGATCACAGCCTGCAAATTACTGTCTGTTAAACAGCTTCGGTATTTGCTCTTGTTGATTTTCAAGCAAGAAAAACTTGTGCAGTGTCTTTAACACCTGTGCTTTCCTCCATTGCCAGTGAAAATCAAAATCTTCGCTCGCAGTCTTTAGCTGGTCTGCAAGCTCGTCACTAATTAAATCAATGCGCCGTGCTATAGTCCTTCTTGACAACGAAATGCTCTCAAATTTGGTTTTAACCTCAGGACAGAATCCAGTTGCACAGTCTACCATGCACTGTTTAATAAACTCGCCATCCGAAAAAGATTTGTTTCGTTTAGCAAGGTTATAGGCGACCATGAAACTTGCTTCTGTAGCACTATTTTGAAGCGGTGTTTGCTTCGTTAATAACGCTTGTTGCTTCTTCAAGCGTTTCACGAACTCTGCTGTTTTTATTTTTCGTTCTTCATCTGAAAGTTTGCAGCCAAAGTCACTGTGTTTTGTTTCGTGATGTCGTTTCAGATTGTAATCCTTGAATACGGCAACTGTATCAAAGCATAGTAAACATGCGGCTTTATTTCCTGCATCAATAAGGAAATATTTGGTCGTCCAGTCTTCATTATCACCGACTTTACGCATCTTCTTAGGAGTCGTGATTGCGGTGAAGTCCGTTGTACGAGGTGCATTCAAGTTCTAAGGCCTTCGATTTTTTTTCTAATTAACTACTCACGCGAAATTGATGAAGCTGGCGTTACTTCTCGACGTAATCGCCCTGCAGACGTACACATTTTTCACAACGCTGACGCCATGATTCCATGGCAGCGGCGAAGGCTTCTCTAGGAGTCTGTTTTGACCACTGGAAAATCGCTGGGGCAATAGCAGCACGGCTGGTGAATGTGCGGCCACGGAGAGTGTCTTTCATTGTTGGAAAAAGCCAAAAGTCACTAGGAGCCAGGTCAGGTGAGTAGGGAGCATGAGGAATCACTTCAAAGTTGTTATCACGAAGAAACTGTTGCGTAACGTTAGCTCGATGTGCGGGTGAATGGTCTCGGTGAAACGGCACACGCGCAGCCCTTCCCGGACGTTTTTGTTGCAGTGCAGGAAGGAATTTGTTCTTCAAAACACTTTCGTAGGATGCACCTGTTACCGTGGTGCCCTTTGGAATGCAATGGGTAAGGATTACGCCCTCGCTGTCCCAGAACATGGACACCATCATTTTTTCAGCACTGGCGGTTACCCGAAATTTTTTTGGTGGCGGTGAATCTGTGTGCTTCCATTGAGCTGACTGGCGCTTTGTTTCTGGATTCAAAAGTGGCATCCACGTCTCATCCATTGTCACAACCGATGAAAAGAAAGTCCCATTCATGCTGTCGTTGCGCATTAACATTGCTCGGCAACATGCCACACGGGCAGCCGTGTGGTCGTCCGTCAGCATTCGTGGCACCCACCTGGATGACACTTTTCGCATTTTCAGGTCGTCATGCAGGATTGTGTGCACAGTACCCACAAAAATGCCAACTCTGGAGGCGATCTGTTCGACAGTCATTCGGCTATCCCCCAAAACAGTTCTCTCCACTTTCTCTATCGTGTCGTCAGACCGGCTTGTGC
This sequence comes from Schistocerca cancellata, assembly GCF_023864275.1. Classification (NCBI taxonomy): domain Eukaryota; kingdom Metazoa; phylum Arthropoda; class Insecta; order Orthoptera; family Acrididae; genus Schistocerca; species Schistocerca cancellata. The sequence goes on along the minus strand of NC_064636.1, from coordinate 112,426,317 downwards.
GAGCCCGAGGTTGTTTCGGTTTGTTGTCACACGATGTTCTGCCTTCTTTAAACTGTCGCACCCACGAACGCACATTCGACACATCCATAACTCCATCACCACATGTCTCCTTCAACTGTCAATGAATTTCAATTGGTTTCACACCACGCAAATTCAGCAAACGAATGATTGCACGCTGTTCAAGTAAGGAAAACATCGCCATTTTAAGTATTTAAAACAGTTCTCATTCTCGCCGCTGGCGGTAAAATTACATCTGCCATACGGTGCTGCCATCTCTGGGACGTATTGAGAATGAAAGCAGCCTCATTTTAAAACAATGGGCATGTTTCTATCTCTTTCCAGTATGGAGAAAAAAAAATCGGAGGCCTTAGAACTTGAATGCACCTCGTACTGCTGCACAGACAAAACACAAGTAAACCACCCGAAAAAGAAGAAAATTGCTCTGAACGTCTTACTATTCACTCGGCGCGGGAGAAATACAGCGCTCCCATCAGCCACTCCGTGGAGCATAAATTTGCGACAGTAGCAGGATGCACAGTGCTTTTTTCCGTGTCCGTGGTGGCTGACGCTAGTGCTCCCATAATCCACCGCGCCCACATGCAGCAAGATTCGTTGCGTGACTGTAGAGACATCTACAAGTAGCGCAGAAGCTCGCGGATTTTTTTTAGTCGCACGGGAAGGGAAATTTTGTTTTTCGTATGATTTTTCTAAATGTCTTGGCGGGACACACAAAACCCTCCGCGGGCCACATGTGGCTCGCGGGCCTCTATTTGCCCACCCCTGGATATTACGCTGTTGGTTGGTTCTTCAGCCGTCCCTAGATCGTGTTGCCACCCGATTATGTAGTGTTACGCTTGGCTGCCTGTCTCACCTAAACTGTGGTTAGAGTTTCCTCCCCAGGCCGACCCTTGGAACACTTCTGAGCGCCACTGTTTGTTGTTTGTGAGTGTCATTTTATTTGGTTGCAGGTACTGTGTCAGGCCTTCAGACGTGTATTAATATCGTCTGTTTTATGTTTAGTATATGGCCCTCAGCCGAACTTCATGTCAACTATTTTAAGATTAGGCCTTCAGCCGTATTTTATTTAAAATTTTTTGCTCTGTATTTAGGCCTTCAGCCGCGTTTGTTTCAGAAACTCTGGCTGTAAGATGTAAATTTTAAAGGCACATTTTTAGCCATAGCATGTAGAATGAGATACATCCCCCAGGCTGTGGCTAAGCCATGTCTCCGCAACATCCTTTCTTTCAGGAGTGTTAGTTCTGCAAGGTTCGCAGGAGAGCTTCTGTAAAGTTTGGAAGGTAGGAGACGAGGTGCAGAAGTAAAGGTGTGAGCACCGGGCGTGAGTCGTGCTTCGGTAGCTCAGACGGTAGAGCACTAGCCCGCGAAAGGCAAAGATCCCGAGTTCGAGTCTCGGTCGGGCACACAGTTTTAATCTGCCAGGAAGTTTCATAGCATGTAAATCTATTTTTTTTAATCAGAGAACCCTGTTTAATAAAGCATGAAAGCCTATGCAAGTTATCTTGTGTGCGGTCGCATGTGATCGCTGGTGAGACACAAAGCATGTCTAGTCTTTTGTTAATTAGTTCTTCTGTTATCTGCCCTGGACTGGACTCGGGGGAGAGCCTCACGCATTAGACTGGCCGCTCTAATTTAAACTCTTTAATTTTATAAAAAGTCACTGCGTACTGCAGCGCGCATACTAGTAATTATATATGGATATTTCCACTGCGCACGGACGAGATACCGACGTGCGGATAATCAACACATCACTAGTGATTAATATTGTATTCGCAATGTAACTAGCATAGTGCACTTCAGTAATTACACTTATGATTAACGCTATCGTGATTTCATTATTTGTTTAATCCGTGATCCTAAAATTTCAACTTTATATGAAAACTCAATTTTCAGTATTCATCTCATTTTAGCTCAGAAATAACGTGGCCCACGAACCTCCTTCTTACGGCGACGAATTCTCAAAGTATCATGGATTTTTAAATATTTGCACCCATCTCAATTCAGTTCAACAAAAATTAAAATAACATATATATATATATATATATATATATATATATATATATATATATATATTCTCTTTAATTATCTTGAATTCTTGAAAACGGCCTTCAGCCGTGTTCTGTAAATCTCCATCTTAGCTTGTCTTTAATTATTTTTGAGTAATTGTTTGGACTTTCAGCGGACAAGATACTTCAAGTTTCCTTAAGATGTTTTTCTGTTGTTCTGTGTAAAAGTTGATCATTAAAGCTTCTCTTTTATTACAATTAAAAAATGTTATTAGGCTTTCAGCCCAAGAATTAATTTGAATTTTCCTTAATATGTCCTTTATCCGAAATTAATAAATGCTTAGCTTTTAAAGAATTTCCTTAGCTGATCTGAGATATTACTTCCGCCTTCCGCCTTCAGCCGAGAAGATATTGCAATTTTGCTTAAGGAAGGCTTTCAGCCGTTTCCCTAAATCCTGGTGTTTTAGAAGGAACTATTTAAACATTTGGAGGAGTTACTTGAGCCCTCAGCCGTGAATTGATGCTTGTTGTTTTAAGCCGGCCCGAGTGGCCGAGCGGTTCTAGGCGCTACAGTCCGGAACCGCGTGAACGCTACGGTCGCATGTTCGAATCCTGCCTCGGGCATGGATGTGTGTGATGTCCTTAGGTTAGTTAGGTTTAAGTAGTTCTAAGTTCTAGGGGACTGATGACCTCACAAGTTAAGTCCCATGGTGCTCAGAGCCATTTATGTTGTTTTAAAGAGAAACCTGTGCATTTGTTTCGAGGAATAAAGCTCCGTGTTTTGGTATAACTAACGGTAATTGATCTTGGCCCCTTTCCACAACCTGATCCGCTCTGTAATGCAAAACACCACATTTCAGTAGTTTTTGTGCAAACGTACACTTCTTTAAAAAAAATGGGATAACGCCAATTGACATCAACAAACTGAAAGTGGGGTAAGTAGGATGGCAGTGGTGGTTGCAGGGTTTTAGTGCGAGTCGTTCACGAGATATCGTATTTTGAAAAGGTACCACACCGAGACTAGTACAATAGCTGTGGTTGCACACACTAAAGAACATCGCAAGTGTGTGCACTAGTTATGTCAATTTTGACCAGTAACGAGGCAATTTTCCATCACAGGTTGTGTTCAAAATTACCGCCGGCAGCGACAATACACGCTTCCAGTCTGGTATGGAGACACGGCTGCACACGTGCTAGCATTTCTGCGGAGATGTCCGAGCAGGCTGTAGTAATGCGTCGTTGCATATCATCGGCTGTAGTTTGTATGTTCTTCCAGACAGCGTCTTTCAGCTTCCCCCAGAAAAATATACAGGCGTCAAATACGGGGAACGGGCAGGTCAAGGTAGGCGTTTCCTGCGTCCAATCCAACGATTTGGAAGCAATTCGTGAAGACTTCCTGTAGTACTTTGTGCACTGCAGCTGTATGTATAAGTATAATTTGCACGTACACTACTGGGCATTAAAACTGGTACACCAAGAAGAAATGCAGATGATAAACGGGTATTCATTGCACAAATATATTATACTAGAATTGACATGAGATTACATTTTCACCCAATTTCGGTGCATAGATCCTGAGAAATCAGTACGCAGAACAACCACCTCTGGCGGTAATAACGGCCTTGATACGCCTGGCCATTGAGTCAAACAGAGCTTAGATGGCGTGCACAGGTACAGCTGCCTATGCAGCTTCAACACGATACCACAGTTCATCAACAGTAGTGACTGGCGTATTGTGACGAGCCAGTTGCTCGGCCACCATTGACCAGACGTTTTGAATTGGTCAGAGATTTGGATAATGTGCTGGCCAGGGCAGCAGTCGAACATTTTCTGTATCCAGAAAGGCCCGTACAGGACCTGCAACATGCGGTCGTGCGTTATCCTGCTGAAATTGGGTTTCGCAGGGATCGAATGAAGAGTAGAGCCACGGGTCGTAACACAACTGAAATGTAGCGTCCACTGTTCAAAGTGCCATCTGTGCGAACAAGAGGTGAGAAAGACGGGTAACCAATGGCACCCCATACCATCACGCCGGGTGATACGCCAGTATGGCGATGACGAATACACGCTTCCAATGTGCGTTCACCGCGATGTCCTCAAACACGGATCCGACCGTCATGATGCTGTAAACAAAAACCTGGATTCATCCGAAAAAATTACGTTTTGCCATTCGTGCACCCAGGTTCGTCGTCGAGTACACCATCGCAGGCGCTCCTGTCTGTGATGCAGCGTCAAGGGTAACCGCAGCCATGGTCTACGAGCTCTTCGTGCAGATGTTTGTTGTCTTGCAAACGTCCCCATCTGTTGACTGAGGGATCGAGACGTGGCTGCACGATCCGTTACAGCCATGCGGATAAGATGCCTGTCATCTAGACTGCTAGTGATACGAGGCCGTTGGGATCCAGCACGGCGTTCCGTATTACCCTCTTGAACCCACCGATTCCATATTCTGCTAACAGTCATTGTATCTCGACCGACGCGAGCAGCAATGTCGCGATACGATAAACCGCAATCGCGATAGGCTACAATCCGACCTTTATCAAAGTCGGAAACTTGATGATACGCATTTCTCCTCCTTACACGAGGCATCACAACAACGTTTCACCAGGCAACGCCGGTCAACTGCTGTTTGTGTTCTAAGAGGTCCGAGCAGATGTAATTTTATGTAAGAGGTCCGAGCAGATGTAATTTCGATGTATTGCTCACGGACTGCCTGCGATATGCAAGGTATAAGAGAATCGCTGACCAGGGAGCAGTGTTGACTGAGTAGGTACTGTGTAGCTGTAGCAGTAAGTTGTTGCTAGTCTGCAGTCTGCTCTGGTCTGGTCTGGTGTATCATGTTGGGTGGCCGGTCGCGGTGCAGCGATGCCGGAGCCTGAGTATTATTGTATAAGGTAAAAAGCAGCCTCGCGCATATCTAGTAATGTCATCTCAAGTCCCATGTAAATCTTTTTTTTTAAAAATGTCCTAATAATAATCTGTCATATAAAATAATTTCTAACAAGCATTTATTTTAATTTAAAGAATTTACTAATTTCTCCCATCCATGATCATCCAGATTACTGCAATAGAAAAATCAGTTCCTTCCTTTCATAAATGACAGACGGGTCGGCCAGCATTGCACAGGGCTGTGCCAGAAAACATTATTTTAAGAGCAGATATATATGCGTTATCCGGCGACTTTATTGAGGTAACAATTTTTCTCTTTTTTATTCAGAATGATCTTACAGGGCCATGACGTAGCACTGCTGACGTCGAAAATTTACCAGGTTAACTCACAGTCAATTATTGAAAAGTCATAAGTGAGTGAGAATTTAATTGAGAGGTTTAGGAATTTTTCTGTTTTGAGCTTACATTAAATGAATTTTGTGGGCATGTTATATGGGAAAGAAATTTAGTTCTGAGGTTACACTAAAGTAGAAACATATTCATATTATTAATTAAATTTTGTGTGGAGGTTAATGTGAATAACAAATTTTGTGGAAAGGTTACAGTGTATGAGAAATCAGTTGGAAACTTTCCTCATGTCAGCACCTTTTAGGTGTTGCCACCGGCGCCAACCTTGTGTGAATGTTCGGAAAAGCTAATAATATCACAGCATCTTCTTCCTGTCGGTTAAATTTTGCGTCTGCAGCACGTCGACTTCGCGGTGTAGCAATATTAATGGGCAGTACTGCAAAAAAAAATATACTTCAGGTGACAAGATTCATGGCATAGCGAGATGCACATATGTTGTTGTTGTTGTGGTCTTAAGTCCTGAGACTGGTTTGATGCAGCTCTCCATCCTACTCTATCCTGTGCAAGCTTCTTCATCTCCCAGTACCTACTGCAACCTACATCCATCTGAATCTGCTTAGTGTATTCATCTCTTGGTCTCCCTCTACGATTTTTACCCTACACGCTGCCCTCCAATGCTAAATTTGTGATCCCTTGATGCCTCAGGACATGTCCTACCAACCGATCCCTTCTTCTAGTCAAGTTGTGCCACAAACTTCTCTTCTCCCCAATCCTATCCATACCTCCTCATTACTTACGTGATCTACCCACCTAATCTCCAACATTCTTCTGTAACACCACATTTCGAAAGCTTCTAATCTCTTCTTGTCCACACTATTTATTGTCCATATTTCACTTCCATACATGGCTACACTCCATACAAATACTTTCACAAACGACTTCCTGACACTTAAATCTATACTCGATGTCAACAAATTTCTCTTCTTCAGAAACGCGTTCCTTGCCATTGCCAGTCTACATTTTATATCCTCTCTACTTCGACCATCATCAATTATTTTGCTCCCCAAATAGCAAAACTCGTTTACTACTTTAAGTGTCTCATTTCCTAATCTAATTCCCTCAGCATCACCCGATTTAATTCGACTACATTCCATTATCCTCGTTTTGCTTTTGTTGATGTTCATCTTATATTCCCCTTTCAAGAGACTGGCCAATCCGTTCAACTACTCTTCCAAATCATTAGCTGTCTCTGACAGAATTAGTGTCATCGGCGAACCTCAAAGTTTTTATTTATTCTCCATGGATTTTAGTACCTACTCCGAATTTTTATTATGTTTCCTTCGCTGCTTGCTCAATACACAGATTGAATAACATCGGGGAGAGGCTACAACCCTGTCTCACTCCCTTCCCAATCACTGCTTCCCTTTCATGGCCCTCGACTCTTATAACTGCCGTCTGGTTTCTGTACAAATTGTAAATAGCCTCTCGCTCCCTGTATTTTACCCCTGCCACCTTTAGAATTTGAAAGAGAGTATTCCAGTCAACATTGTCAGAAGTTTTCTCTAAGTCTACAAATGCTAGAAACGTAGGTTTGCCTTTCCTTAATCTAGCTTCTAAGATATGTCGTAGGGTCAGTATTGCCTCACGTGTTCCAATATTTCTACGAAATCCAAACTGATCTTCCCCGAGGTCGGCTTCTACCAGTTTTTCCATTCGTCTGTAAAGCATTCGCGTTAGTATTTTGCAGCTGTGACTTATTAAACTGATAGTGCGGTAATTTTCACATCTGTCAACACCTGCTTTCTTTGGGATTGGAATTATTATATTATTCTTGAAGTCTGATGGTATTTCGTCTGTCTCATGCATCTTGCTCACCAGATGGTAGAGTTTTGTCAGGACTGGCTCTCCCAAGGCCATCAGTAGTTCTAATGGAATGTTGTCTACTCCCGGGGCCTTGTTTCGACTCAGGTCTTTCAGTGCTCTGTGAAACTCTTCACGCAGTATCGTATCTCCCATTTCATCTTCATCTACATCCTCTTCCATTTCCATAATATTGTCCTCAAGTACATCGCCCTTGTATAGACACACTATATACTCCTTCCACCTTTCTGCTTTCCCTTCCATCTGAACTTTTGATATTCATACAAGTAGTTCTCTTTTCTCCGAAGGACTCTTTAATTTTCCTGTGGGCAGTATCTATCTAACCCCTAGTGAGATGAACCTCTACATCCTTTCATTTGTCCTCTAGCCATCCCTGCTTAGCCATTTTGCACTTCCTGTCGATCTCATTTTGAGACGTTTGTATTCCTTTTTGCCTGCTTCATTTACTGCATTTTTATATTTTCTCCTTTCATCAATTAAATTCAATATTTATCTGTTACCCAAGGATTTCTACTAGCCCTCGTCTTTTTACCTACTTGATCCTCTGCTGCCGTCACTATTTCATCACTCAAAGCTACCCATTCTTCTTCTACTGTATTTCTTTCCCCCATTCCTGTCAATTGTTCCCTTATGATCTCCCTGAAACTCTGTACAAACCTCTGGTTTAGTCAGTTTATCCAGTCCCCATCTCCTTAAATTCCCATCTTTTTGCAGTTTCTTCAGTTTTAATCTACAGCTCATAACCAATAGATTGTGGTCAGAGTCAACATCTGCCCCTGGAAATGTGTTACAATTTAAAACCTTGTTCCTAAATCTCTGGCTTACCAATATATAATCTGTCTGAAACCTGTCAGTACCTCCAGGCTTCTTCCATGTATACAACCTTCTTTTATGATTCTTGAACCAAGTGTTGGCTATGATTAAGTTGTGCTCTGTGCAAAATTCTACCAGGCGGCTTCCTCTTTCATTTCTTAGCCCCAATCCATATTTACCTACTACGTTTCCTTCTCTCCTTTTTCCTACTACCGAATTCTAGTCAATGACTATTAAATTTTCGTCTCCCTTCACTATCTGAATGATTTCTTTTATTTCATCATAGATTTCTTCAATTTTTTCATCTGCAGAGATAGTTGGCATATAAACATGTACTGCTGTAGTAGGCGTGGGCTTCGTGTCTATCTTGGCCACAATAATGCGTTCACTATGCTGTTTGTAGTAGCTTACCCGCATTCCAATTTTTTTATTCATTATTAAACCTACTCCTGCATTACCCCTGTTTGACTCTGTATTTATGACCCTGTATTCGCCTGACCAAAAGTCTTGTTCCTCCTGCCACCGAACTTGACTAATTCCCACTATATCTAACTTTAACCTATCCATTTCCCTTTTTAATTTTTCTATCCTACCAGCCTGATTAAGGGATCCGACATTCCACGCTCCGACTCGTAGAACGCCAGTTTTCTCTCTCCTGATGCACATATACAGATGTATAATTCGCACATAATTTTACCTGTATTTGCGACAATCAGTTGTTATGTACCGATGGTCTAGGAACCAGAAATCCGATTGCTGGCCAAATAAAAATTACTTTTGCACGACATTAGAAAAGTGTTTCGCGTTTATTATTACTATTACGCTCATAATTAGAAACTTAACCTGAGTCCACCGGCATGCCATTAATAATGCATACCAGGATTACAGAAGCCACACGTACTAGCATATTTCGGGCTATTACGCTCTCGCCGAATAACAGTGGCTGCTCAATGAGCTGTCGGTAGATTTAGAAGAAGCGTCCATTGCGACTGGCTTCCAGATTTCACAGTAATATCTCAGCTCAGCGCGTTGTTTGATGTTCAAACGCCACAAGAACTCATTATCGGTTTTCTAGACAAAGGAATTCCGAGGCTACCCCAGTGGAGATATAAATAGCCACGGCAACGTAGGGATGCCGTTTTCGCAACCTGCAGCAGCTGGGACTGCTAGGGGCATCACGAAATTCACATCTTAACAGCAGAAATACGATTACGGTAATGTAATTAGAGAGATATATATTTGTAAACTCTCTCTCCTCCCGCCCACGAATCTGCAAGAAATCGTAGTCACATGTACAAAATAGCTTCAAACGCTTTAAGTAAAGCTAGTTTTCCACTGCAACTCGAAGTTTATTAGGTGATATCTCCTGATCTAAGTGTCTAACTGTAGTACCATTTTCCAGGTACGTTCAATGTTATGTGTGGATACTGGCTGCAAAATGTGTTGCGAGTACAGTTAGTATGAAATAAGCAATAAATTAAAAACGTCATGTCTGATGCTGAATATTTAATGCACGCATAGCGAGAATGTGGTAAGTCATAAGCCTTTCTCCCTTCATTATTTTCTTGGGGGGACGGGAGGGGGAGGGTTTAAGCGAGATAAAATTTCATAAAACTTATAAAATATGTGTACTGTTTGTTGCCTGTCGGTAACTATTGTCATTCTCAAATTTTTGACTGGAAATGTCGTGTGACTAGGGCCTCCCGTCGGGTAGACCGTTCACCGGGTGCAAGTCTTTCGATTTGACGCCACTTCGGCGACTTGCGTGTCGATGAGGATGAAATGATGATGAGAAGGACAACACAATAACTAGTCCCTGAGCGGAGAAAATCTCCGACCCAGTCGGGAACAGAACCCAGGCCGTTAGGTATGACATTCCGTCGCACTGAGCACTTAGCTACCAGGGGCGGATAATTTTTGACTAATATAGTCGCGGTAATTTGCGCGCTATGTGTTATCCTATCTCAGCACATATACACAGTTTCTAAAGGTGACACTTGACTTATTGTGTTAAACCTTTAACGAGATTGTACTTCTTCATGCATTTTTAATTTTCTAATTCACTCAATAATTGTACGAGAAATACTGAAAATCAATATTTTTCGCCCTTGGTAACTGTCAGACAGCCAACTTGAAGCTGGAATTAGATGACGGGGTTAGAAGTTCAGTAATATACAGGGTGTTACAAAAAGTTACTGCCAAACTTTCAGGAAACATTCCTCACACACAAATAAAGAAAAGATGTTATGTGGACATGTGTCCGGAAACGCTTAATTTCCATGTTAGAGCTCATTTTAGTTTCGTCAGTATGTACTGTACTTCCTCGGTTCACTGCCAGTTGGCCCAATTGAAGGAAGGTAATGTTGACTTCGGTGCTTGTGTTTTCTGTAAAAGTTTGGGCAGGCATTGTTGGTGATGTCTTGATTGGGCCCCATGTTCTTCCACCTACGCTCAATGGAGCACGTTATCATGATTTCATACGGGATACTCTACCTGTGCTGCTAGAACATGTGCCTTTACAAGTACGACACAACATGTGTTTCATGCACGATGGAGCTCCTGCACATTTCAGTCGAAGTGTTCGTACGCTTCTCAACAACAGATTCGGTGACCGATGGATTGGTAGAGGCGGACCAATTCCGTGGCCTCCACGCTCTCCTGACCTCAACCCTCTTTACTTTCATTTATGGGGGCATTTGAAAGCTCTTGTCTACGCAAACCCAGTACCAAATGTAGCTCGTATTGTGGACGGCTGTGATCCAATACGCCATTCTCCACGGCCGCATCAGCGCATCAGGGATTCCATGCGACGGAGGGTGGATGCATGTATCCTCGCTAACAGAGGACATTTTGAACATTTCCTGTAACAAAGTGTTTGAAGTCACGCTGGTACGTTCTGTTGCTGTGTGTTTCCATTCCATGATTAATGTGATTTGAAGAGAAGTAATAAAATGAGCTCTAACATGGAAAGTAAGCGTTTCCGGACACATGTCCACATAACATATTTTCTTTCTTAGTGTGTGAGGGATGTTTCCTGAAAGTTTGGCCGTACCTTTTTGTAACACCCTGTAGATAGCTCGTAGATATATGGTATGCTGTACCGAAAGACGGATAACACACAACGTGTAGAAGAAGTAGAAGGGAGGGCACTAAGAATGTAAATCCAGAGAGGACTGCTCTGTTTGTAAAGCTATTGAGGCAGGATTGCAGTTTTTCTTCTGTAGTGCTGAACCTGGAAACAATGAAGGAAATAAACTGTAGGTTCAGACTGACATTGAAGGCGGAAAAATATCAATGAAAATTTTCTCTGTTGACATTGCTATCCTCAGTGAAAGTGAGGAGAATGGATACAACAAATTGAAAAGAGTGAAGAGTCTGTTGGGCGAAGAATGTCGATCGAGAGTAAATCAAAGAGACACGAAACTAATAATGAGTCACAGAATTAACATTAGCGATGAACATGCCGTGAGAGTTGAGAAGGAATTAGTAGAGAGATTAAAGGAATTCTGCTAATTTTGAAGTAAAATCACACATGATGTACAACGCAAGCAGGACATAAGAAACGGAGTAGCATGGTCGAAGTGGGCATTCTCGTCGAAACAAGTGCGCTACTTCCCAAAATCAGCTTTAATTTGAGGACGAAATTTCATAGAACGTACGTTGTGGAGCACAGCACTAGACAGAAGAGAATAATGGACTGTGGGCAAAACCGGAAAAGAATACAGTCGTAGCGTTTGATACGTGTTGCCATGGAAGGATGTTGAAAAAGTAGGCGAAGTATTTTGATAAGAAATGAAGAGGACTTTTGTAGAATCGCTGAGGTGGGTAGGAGTTATGTGAAAGACAGTGACTATAAGAAGTAACACGATGATAAGACATGTGCATCTACACTCCGCAAATGGTTGTGAAGTGATTTTCAAAGGGCACCCCTCGCTATACCACACCTAAGAGTTTACTCCTGTTCCATAAGCGTATGGAATACGAGAAGAATCATTGGTTAACTGCCTCTGTGCATGTTACAATTAGCCTCATTTTTCCTCCGTAGCCCCTATGGGAGCGTTATGTAGGACCACGCGTTTCTCGCAGTTGCCATACTGGAGAAGGCTGTGACACTTACCGATCTGAAGTAAGCTAGGCCGCGTGCTACGAAACGTCTGTCACCGAAACCATCATTTCAAGTGGGCAGGCTGGAGAAAAGTATGACTCTCTAGCAACAAGTTTACATGCTGTATATTATTTCAGTTTCATAATCAACTACAAAATAACACTTGAAGTTGACCTATGATAAGATCTATACGCAGCGTGTATATCCCGATACTCTGTGCTAAAGGGTGCGATTTCGAGGAAGATTTTTAATGGAATGGTACAAGAAAGATCCAAGAAACATAAGAATTGGAACCAAGAAACTTCAGACATCAAATAAACTTAAATTGCTTCGGATTCGCAGTTGACTTAGCGTTAATCCTTGTCCTTCCTTATATATAAAATTCCCGTGTCACAGTGTTAGTTGCCATACTCTTCCGAAACGGTTGGATCGATTCTGATGAAATATTACATGTATATTCGGTACGTCTGAGAATCGGTCGTAATCTATTCTTCATACCCCTAATTGATTAGAGTGGTCCACCCCAAAAAGTTTTTTCTTATTTTTTGGACAAAACATGTTATTTTTTATGATTTTGCATTACAAAATACACGCAACCCTAAATTTTCACCCTTCTACCACCAACCCATATTTTTAATAGAGATTTTAGTAATTTAATAATTTTCAACTCCGGTCGATAACTGATCAATTATCACTTGATCAGTTATCCCCAACACGTGTCTACCGGTGATAGTCTTTCACTATTCGATAGATAGGTAATTGAAGAAAACGTACCAAAAGGAACAAATCGAATATCCCTCTCTGAATCGACGTAACTAGACCAAGAAGTTAAACTAGGTAGCACGCGTCATTCGCCAAACCGACATTTAGGTCCAGCGCACACGCATCGATTTTTATCGCACGGAAATACACTCCTGGAAATTAAATAAGAACACCGTGAATTCATTGTCCCAGGAAGGGGAAACTTTATTGACACATTCCTGGGGTCAGATACATCACATGATCACACTGACAGAACCACAGGCACATAGACACAGGCAACAGAGCATGCACAATGTCGGCACTAGTACAGTGTATATCCAACTTTCGCAGCAATGCAGGCTGCTGTTCTCCCAGGTGAAATGCTGGATGTAGTCCTGTGGAACGGCTTGCCGTGCCATTTCCACCTGGCGCCTCAGTTGGACCAGCGTTCGTGCTGGACGTGCAGACCGCGTGAGACGACGCTTCATCCAGTCACAAACATGCTCAATGGGGGACAGATCCGGAGATCTTGCTGGCCAGGGTAGTTGACTTACACCTTCTAGAGCACGTTGGGTGGCACGGGATACATGCGGACGTGCATTGTCCTGTTGGAACAGCAAGTTCCCTTGCCGGTCTAGGAATGGTAGAACGATGGGTTCGATGACGGTTTGGATGTACCGTGCACTATTCAGTGTCCCCTCGACGATCACCAGTGGTGTACGGCCAGTGTAGGAGATCGCTCCCCACACCATGATGCCGGGTGTTGGCCCTGTGTGCCTCTGTCGTATGCAGTCCTGATTGTGGCGCTCACCTGCACGGCGCCAAACACGCATACGACCACCATTGGCACCAAGGCAGAAGCGACTCTCATCGCTGAAGACGACACGTCTCCATTCGTCCCTCCATTCACGCCTGTCGCGACACCACTGGAGGCGGGCTGCACGATGTTGGGGCGTGAGCGGAAGACGGCCTAACGGTGTGCGGGACCGTAGCCCAGCTTCATGGAGACGGTTGCGAATGGTCCTCGCCGATACCCCAGGAGCAACAGTGTCCCTAATTTGCTGGGAAGTGGCGGTGCGGTCCCCTACGGCGCTGCGTAGGATCCTACGGTCTTGGCGTGCATCCGTGCGTCGCTGCGGTCCGGTCCCAGGTCGACGGGCACGTGCACCTTCCGCCGACCACTGGCGACAACATCGATGTACTGTGGAGACCTCACGCCCCACGTGTTGAGCAATTCGGCGGTACATCCACCCAGCCTCCCGCATGCCCACTATACACCCTCGCTCAAAGTCCGTCAACTGCACGTACGGTTCACGTCCACGCCGTCGCGGCATGCTACCAGTGTTAAAGACTGCGATGGAGCTCCGTATGCCACGGCAAACTGGCTGACACTGACGGCGGCGGTGCACAAATGCTGCGCAGCTAGCGCCATTCGACGGCCAACACCGCGGTTCCTGGTGTGTCCGCTGTGCCGTGCGTGTGATCATTGCTTGTACAGCCCTCTCGCAGTGTCCGGAGCAAGTATGGTGGGTCTGACACACCGGTGTCAATGTGTTCTTCTTTCCATTTCCAGGAGTGTATATCGATCAAATTCTTTCAGTGGAACAAAGAAGTTCCTATGCTCTCCTTTGTTCGTCTAAAAGAATTTAATCGTACATTAGTTTTACGTACGATAAAAATCGATGCGTGTGCGCTTGGCCTTATTCATAATGCTGGCGAACACGTTTCGACACGAAATTGCCGCCATGTTTGTGTGCTCATGGGCGAGCCGTGTATGGGCTGCAATTGTTAAATCCGCGCGATCTACCGTAGAAACGCGAGAACTAATAGTGGCCGATAGCGCCGGACCTCCCCCTAAGCCTTTTCTTACCCTCTACACAGTTTTCGGCCATTATTATTGTTTGTGTCACGAGCTCCCGCCAACAACGGCTACTGTGTTACACGTATACATTGTGTTACACGTATACATTACTCTTATAGACTAGAGATAATTTATATGGCAAAACAACGTTTGCCGGGTCAGCTATAACATATAAAGATTTTCAGAGGCGGAGCGAAGTTCGCCGCGGATAGCTAGTAGCTAGTAAAATTCAAGAAGTCAGAAATCAGGAAACACGCCTAAAAATATAGGAAAAAAACTGCTTATGTCATCCGAAAATACCAAGATAACAATAGCCGATCCAATAGTAACCAACCACATAATAGAAAATAAGGTGAAAGTAAAAAAAATGAAACACTCTAAATACCTGGGAAAAATTATAACATACAATTTGGGAAACCTGCATCGAAAGAGAGAATTAACAAAATGGTAAAACCTCAAAAATTGACATGGCCTGCATACAATAAGAATTTTCTATCAATCGAAACCAAATAAAAACCTTAGAAGATGGTGGTTCAACCCGACGTGACAGACGAAAGTTAAACTCCGAAAAGTACCTAGAAAAGTAGAATCGACAAAATTATAAAAGTAGAGAGAAAGATAGTTAGGACATGCATAAATAAAAAAGTTTCAAAGAGACGGACAATGGGTCAACCCGACGTGACAGACGAAAGTTAAACTCCGAAAAGTACCTAGAAAAGCAGAATCGACAAAATTATAAAAGTAGAGAGAAAGATAGTTAGGATATGCATAAATAAAAAAGTTTCAAAGAGACGGACAATGGTTAATAGGACCAAATGAAGTGGTGTACAAAGAGATAGACCTATGATCAAGCTGATCAAGCAGTTTGGTCCTCCCCCCCCCCCCCCCCCCCCCGCCTTTAAACCAACCAGCCCATTACAGATGCCATAAGGAAAAAAAGGTTTCTTTTTTGGCCACATTGTGAAGACAGCAGAAACAAGATAACGAAGAAAAATTAGAGAGAAACGTTGAGCAGAAAGCAACAAGTAAGACGGATAAAGTAAATCAGGGTGGGTATGGAAGAGCTGGACTTAATCCACGACAATTTTCAAAACAAAACAGTAAATTTAGAGAAACTGATAATGTTGAGATTAGATTTAAACAAAACATAGAAATACGACTAGCAATAAAAAGGATCAGATGAGGAACAACAAATAAGACCAAAACAAATAAAAAGAAACATAGAAAAACGACTAGCAATAAAAAGGATCAGATGAGGAAAAACAAAAAAGACCAAAACAAATAAAAAGAAACTGGGCAATTGTGAAAGAAAATCTATTAAGGAACATGACCAGAAAATCATTGACTGAAGTAGACCAATGACGCCGTGAAAGCAGAAAATGAAGTAGTGTATGTATGCTTAATCCTAACCGTGTTTTCTAATCTAAACTTCAGACATTTAATGTTTCGTGAATGTTCAGTCCGTACCGTTTATGAACTCCCAAGAGGTTTCCGTGACCTCACGGGTCTTGCGTTGTGATTGGCTGACAGAAGCCAACCGAAGATAGCGTACTGTATTTGTTGATTCTCGAACTTATCCTCGTGCTTTAGGAAAATATGTAGTTTAAATGATGAAGTGCATTAAAGATCTCACCAAAATGCAGTACTTTTACACCAGTTTCTTGTGTCGTGTATAAACACAACCGAGTTAGAAAACTGCTGCGAAGGCAAAGGGAACTTCACAGCAAACATAAACATAGCCTAAGCCTTGCAGACAAACAAAAATTACGCGAAGCGAAATGTAGTGTGAGGAGGGCTATGCGAGAGGCGTTCAATGAATTCGAAAGTAAAGTTCTATGTACTGACTTGGCAGAAAATCCTAAGAAATTTTGGTCTTATGTCAAAGCGGTAGGTGGATCAAAACAAAATGTCCAGACACTCTGTGACCAAAATGGTACTGAAACAGAGGATGACAGACTAAATGCCGATATACTAAATGTCTTTTTCCAAAGTTGTTTCACAGAGGAAGATTGCACTGTAGTTCCTTCTCTAGATTGTCGCACAGATGACAAAATGGTAGATATCGAAATAGACGACAGAGGGATAGCGAAACAATTAAAATCGCTCAAAAGAGGAAAGGCCTCTGGACCTGATGGGATACCAGTTCAATTTTACACAGAGTACGCGAAGGAACTTGCCCCTCTTCTTGCAGCGGTGTACCGTAGGTCTCTAGAAGAGCGTAGCGTTCCAAAGGATTGGAAAAGGGCACAGGTCATCCCCGTTTTCAAGAAGGGACGTCGAACAGATGTGCAGAACTATAGACCTATATCTCTAACGTCGATCAGTTGTAGAATTTTGGAACACGTATTGTGTTCAAGTATAATGACTTTTCTGGAGACTAGAAATCTACTCTGTAGGAATCAGCATGGGTTTCGAAAAAGACGGTCATGTGAAACCCAGCTCGCGCTATTCATCCACGAGACTCAGATGGCCATAGACACGGGTTCACAGGTAGATGCCGTGTTTCTTGACTTCCGCAAGGCGTTCGATACAGTTCCCCACAGTCGTTTAATGAACAAAGTAAGAGCATATCGACTATCAAACCAATTGTGTGATTGGATTGAAGAGTTGCTAGACAACAGAACGCAGCATGTCATTCTCAATGGAGAGAAGTATTCCGAAGTAAGAGTGATTTCAGGTGTGCCGCAGGGGAGTGTCATAGGACCGTTGCTATTCACAATATACATAAATGACCTGGTGGATAACATCGGAAGTTCATTGAGGCTTTTTGCAGATGATGCTGTGGTGTATCGAGAGGTTGTAACAATGGAAAATTATACTGAAATGCAGGAGGATCTGCAGCGAAGTGACGCATGGTGCAAGGAATGGCAATTGAATCTCAATGTAGACAAGTGTAATGTGCTGCGAATACACAGAAAGATAGATCCTTTATCATTTAGCTACAAAATAGCAGGTCAGCAACTGGAAGCAGTTAATACCATAAATTATCTGGGAGTACGCATTAGGAGTGATTTAAAATGGAATGATCATATAATGTTGATGGTCGGTAAAGCAGATGCCAGACTGAGATTCATTGGAAGAATCCTAAGGAAATGCAATCCGAAAACAAAGGAAGTAGGTTACAGTACGCTTGTTCGCCCACTGCTTGAATACTGCTCAGCAGTGTGGGATCCGTACCAGATAGGGTTGATACAAGACATAGAGAAGATCCAACGGAGAGCAGCGCGCTTCGTTATAGGATCATTTAGTAATCGCGAAAGCGTTACGGAGATGATAGATAAACTCCAGTGGAAGACTCTGCAGGAGAGACGCTCAGTAGCTCGGTACGGGCTTTTGTCTAAGTTTCGAGAACATACCTTCACCTAAGAGTCGAGCAGTATATTGCTCCCTCCTACGTATATCTCGCGAAGAGACCATGAGGATAAAATCAGAGAGATTAGAGCCCACACAGAGGCATACCGACAATCCTTCTTTCCACGAACAATACGAGACTGGAATAGAAGGGAGAAGCGATAGAGGTACTGAAGGTACCCTCCGCCACACACCGTCAGGTGGCTTGCGGAGTATGGATGTATATGTAGATGTAGATGCAGAACATTTTACCACCCATTTCCAAGCACTTCATTTCATAGCTTAAATGGGTAGTTACAGCAAAGTAAACACTTCTTATCGCTTATTACTTACCTTTATTCATTTGTTTATAGCCGAAGTCAGTTCATCTCCGCCTCTAGGCTGCAAATTGGTCTGTGACAATTTCATTAAAATTCGAACGATTCAATAGCTCCTTTTCAAGCACACGTTTCAAATTTTTCCCTAATAAATTGTCGGCTGATTTCATGTTTTGCTGTTTACAGACTCGCGATTCGCCGCAGTTATTCGGAAGAAAGTAAAACTCACTAGGAGTCGAGCACAATACATTCACAAAAAGAAAGAAGGTAATAACGGTAACTGAACATTTTTCGCGTGCGTATTTCCTCCTGTGTTCATTCGCGAAGCACTTCGTTAGTGGTGACAATTAATACCACAATATTTCAGTGCTCTCTAGCGAGACGTTTACAAACTTATTTATACAGCGGGTACAACTGCCAATGACGTAAACGATATCAGTCTATAGTACTATCAAAACATTAATACTGAACGCCAATTAATGACGTTGTTGTTGATGTGGTCTTCAGTCCTGAGACTGGTTTGATGCAGCTCTCCATGCTACTCTATCCTGTGCAAGCTTCTTCATCTCCCTGTACCTACTGCAACCTACATCCTCCTGAATCTGCTTAGTGAATTCATCTCTTGGTCTCCCTCTACGATTTTTACCCTCCACGCTGCCCTCCAATACTAAATTGGTGATCCCTTGATGCCTCAGAACATGTCCTACCAACCGATCTCTTCTTCTAGTTAAGTTGTGCCAAAAACTCCTCTTCTCCACAATTCTATTCAATACCTCCTCATTAGTTATGTGATCTACCCATCTAATCTTCAGTATTCTTTTGTAACACCACATTTCGAAAGCTTCTATTCTCTTCTTTTCCAAACTATTTATCGTCCATGTTTCACTTCCATACATGGCTACACTCCATACAAATACTTTCAGAAACGACTTCCTGACACTTAAATCTATACTCGATGTTAACAAGTTTCTCTTCTTCAGAATCGCTTTCCTTGTCATTGCCAGTCTACATTTTACATCCTCTCTACTTCGACCTTCATGAGTTATTTTGCTCCCCAAAGAGCAAAACTCCTTTACTACTTTAAGTGTCTCATTTCCTAATCTAATTCCCTCAGCATCACCCGATTTAATTGGACTACATTCCATTATCCTCGATTTGCATTTGTTGATGTTCATATTATATCCTCCTTTAAAGCACTGTCCATTCCGTTCAACTGCTCTTCCAAGTCCTTTGCTGTTTCTGACAGAATTACAATGTCATCGGCGAACCTCAACATTTTTATTTCTTCTCCATGGATTTTAATACCTACTCCGAGTTTTTCTTTTGTTTCCTTTACTGCTTGCTCAATATACAGATTGAATAACATCGGGGAGAGGCTACAATCCTGTCTCACTCCCTTCCCAACCACTGCTTTCCTTTCATGTCCCTCGACTCTTTATAACTGCCATCTGGTTTCTGTACAAATTGTTAATAGCCTTTCGCTCCCTGTATTGTACCCCTGACACCACAGGATTTGAAAGAGAGTATTCCAGTCAAGATTGTTAAAACCTTTCTCTAAGTCTACAGATGCTAGAAACGTAGGTTTGCCTTTTCTTAATCTACCTTCTAAGATAAGTCGGAGGGTCAGTATTGCCTCACGAGTTCCAATATTTCTACGGAATTCAAACTTATCTTCCCCGAGGTCGGCGGACGTATCAAAGCATAATACAGACATACACACATAGGTATTCAATTGCAAAGTTTCATCGGCTCAGTTCATTCCCTATTGACCGAAGCAGCGGAACGTGAAAATCGTGTGGAAATTGGTAGGACACCCTTAGGCCCTGATAGTTGACTATTCGGGAGGAGAATAAGAGCTGTATTCTATAGAATCCACGTCCCAAAGCCTCTGTCACATAGAGCTAACTGCCATTTCATTGTGCAGGCTTAAGACTAGCTACTACCTGTCCGAAAAACATCAATCCGTATCGACAGCTCCAGAAACGTTGGTGTAGGAAATTTTCGTAATGCGTCTGGTAATTTAAATACATTATTGACAAATATATTTTGGGGCGACTCCGCCCTCAGAGCCTTTAACTACAAGTCGAGCCTTTGCCAAAGGCTGCAGTATATCCCTAGTTTCGTCACTAAATATTGGATCTGCCAGTTGAGATTTGTGAACATTTCCATGATGTTCTCTGGTGAGTTGAACAAGTGTGTGACCATTGGTGCCACCCTTCTTTGTATATGATGAGTATTTCCTGTTAGTCCTATATGAGATGGCTTTCACACGTCTGACCCATAATCTACGCTTGTTGGGCCGAACGTTTTGTAAGCCACGATTTTGGGAAGGAGGACAAGGATATTATCATTTAACGTCCCGTCGATAACGAGGTCATTAGAGACGGAGCACACGCTCAGATTAGGGAAGGAAGCGGAAGGAATTCGGCCGTGCCCTTCCAAACGAACCTTCGAGGAATTTGCCTTAAGCGATTTAGGAAAATCACGGGAAACCTAAATCAGGATTTTTTTGCATGTCCATCCTTTTAGCAGGAGGTCTCTGAGACGACGGCCGTTTACTATCGTGACAAAAAATACACTCCTGGAAATGGAAAAAAGAACACATTGACACCGGTGTGTCAGACCCACCATACTTGCTCCGGACACTGCGAGAGGGCTGTACAAGCAATGATCACACGCACGGCACAGCGGACACACCAGGAACCGCGGTGTTGGCCGTCGATTGGCGCTAGCTGCGCAGCATTTGTGCACCGCCGCCGTCAGTGTCAGCCAGTTTGCCGTGGCATACGGAGCTCCATCGCAGTCTTTAACACTGGTAGCATGCCGCGACAGTGTGGACGTGAACCGTATGTGCAGTTGACGGACTTTGAGCGAGGGCGTATAGTGGGCATGCGGGAGGCCGGGTGGACGTACCGCCGAATTGCTCAACACGTGGGGCGTGAGGTCTCCACAGTACATCGATGTTGTCGCCAGTGGTCGGCGGAAGGTGCACGTGCCCGTCGACCTGGGACCGGACCGCAGCGACGCACGGATGCACGCCAAGACCGTAGGATCCTACGCAGTGCCGTAGGGGACCGCACCGCCACTTCCCAGCAAATTAGGGACACTGTTGTTCCTGGGGTATCGGCGAGGACCATTCGCAACCGTCTCCATGAAGCTGGGCTACGGTCCCGCACACCGTTAGGCCGTCTTCCGCTCACGCCCCAACATCGTGCAGCCCGCCTCCAGTGGTGTCGCGACAGGCGTGAATGGAGGGACGAATGGAGATGTGTCGTCTTCAGCGATGAGAGTCGCTTCTGCCTTGGTGCCAATGACGGTCGTATGCGTGTTTGGCGCCGTGCAGGTGAGCGCCACAATCAGGACTGCATACGACCGAGGCACACAGGGCCAACACCCGGCATCATGGTGTGGGGAGCGATCTCCTACACTGGCCGTACACCACTGGTGATCGTCGAGGGGACACTGAATAGTGCACGGTACATCCAAACCGTCATCGAACCCATCGTTCTACCATTCCTAGACCGGCAAGGGAACTTGCTGTTCCAACAGGACAATGCACGTCCGCATGTATCCCGTGCCACCCAACGTGCTCTAGAAGGTGTAAGTCAACTACCCTGGCCAGCAAGATCTCCGGATCTGTCCCCCATTGAGCATGTTTGGGACTGGATGAAGCGTCGTCTCACGCGGTCTGCACGTCCAGCACGAACGCTGGTCCAACTGAGGCGCCAGGTGGAAATGGCATGGCAAGCCGTTCCACAGGACTACATCCAGCATCTCTACGATGGTCTCCATGGGAGAATAGCAGCCTGCATTGCTGCGAAAGGTGGATATACACTGTACTAGTGCCGACATTGTGCATGCTCTGTTGCCTGTGTCTATGTGCCTGTGGTTCTGTCAGTGTGATCATGTGATGTATCTGACCCCAGGAATGTGTCAATAAAGTTTCCCCTTCCTGGGACAATGAATTCACGGTGTTCTTATTTCAATTTCCAGGAGTGTAGAAACACCTACAGCCGTCCTTATAATTTTATTTTATTTTGTCGCCACCAGTTTCGACGTTTCATTGCGTCATCTTCAGGCTGATGCGGTACAGGTTGATACGATCCCCATGCATAACCCATCAGTTGCCAGCATTACTGGATTCGCAGATAATCTGAAACTTACGTGTCAGCACTCCAACCATGGGTGGGCTATGCATGGTGATCGTATCACCCTGCACCGCATCAAAACAGCCTGAAGATGACGCAATGAAGTGTCGAAACTGGTAGCGACAAAATAAAATAAAATCATAAGGACGGCTGCAGGTGTTTTAATTTTTTGTCACTAAATCAGGATGGCCGGACGCGGGTTTGAACCGTCGTCCTCCCGAATGTGAGTCCAGTGTGCTGACCACTGCACCACATCGCTTGTTCCCACGCTTTTAATGATGACGATGAGAGATTTAAAACTTTCTCGGTGTTAATATTATTCCACAAAATTTCGGGCGAACTGCCGGATGTTTGCAACTTCTTGCCACAATATTTCGGCGCAGTCTTCTGGCCATCTTCACGTGATAATGGCGAAGACTTCCTGAGCTCTGGTATTTAAGGCCCCTCCGGAACATGCGTGGTGATTCACTTGGCGTTGCGGGAGCGCTAATTGAGCGCGTTCGATTCGGCTGTGGCGCGCGCTCTCCGTGGTGAAAACTCGCCGCACCGATGTCAATTCGATTGTCTTCCTGCGGTTCCATCACAGACCTACGCCAGCTACAGAGGACACGAAGGTTTTCGACAGTTGGATTCCATGCCGAATTCAACTGGTAACCGCCGTCACGATTAATAAGAGACATTGTCAGACAGCCGTATTTCCACGGATTCATTAATAACAGAACTCCAAAAGTTAGACGTATGGGCCACAATTTTTGTCTCATTGTATGTAATTCATGGCATGGCCAGTGTTCGGCGATGACAGACTTACAAGGCCGAAGAAGGCGAGTATGCCGCTGATGTTCTACAGTGCGATCCAGCACAGTACGCGTCGTTTTCCCTATACAGGGTGTTACAAAAAGGTACGGCCAAACTTCCAGGAAACATTCCTCACACACAAAGAAAGAAAAGATGTTATGTCGACATGTGTCCGGAAACGCTTAATTTCCATGTTAGAGCTCATTTTAGTTTCGTCAGTATGTACTGTACTTCGTCGATTCACCGCCAGTTGGCATAATTGAAGGAAGGTAATGTTGCCTTCGGTGCTTGTGTTGACATGCGACCCATTGCTCTACAGTACTAGCATCCAGCACATCAGTACGTAGCATCAACAGGTTAGTGTTAATCACGAACGTAGTTTTGCAGTCAGTGCAATGTTTACAAATGCGGAATTGGCAGATACCCATTTGATGTATGGATTAGCGCGGGGCAATAGCCGTGGCGCGGTACGTTTGTATCGAGACAGATTTCCAGAACGAAGGTGTCCCGACAGGAAGACGTTCGAAGCAATAGATCGGCGTCTTAGGGAGCACGGAATATTCAGCCTACGACTCGCGACTGGGAAAGACCTAGAACGACGAGGACACCTGCAATGGACGAGGCAATTCTTCGTGCAGTTGACGATCACCCCTAATGTCAGCGTCAGAGAAGTTGCTGCTGTACAAGGTAACGTTGACCACGTCACTGTATGAAGAGTGCTATGGGAGAACCAGTTGTTTCCGTACCGTGTACAGCGTGTGCAGGCACTATCAGCAGCTGATTGGCCTCCACGGGTACACTTCTGTGAATGGTTCGTCCGACAATGTGTCAATCCTCATTTCAGTGAAAATGTTCTCTTTACGGATGAGGCTCCATTCCAACGTGATCAAATTCTAATTTTCACAATCGACATGTGTGGGCTGACGAGAATCCGCACGCAATTGTGCAATCACGTCATCAACACAAATTTTCTGTGAAGGTTTGGGCAGGCATTGTTGGTGATGTCTCGATTGGGCTCCATGTTCTTCCACCTACGCTCAATGGAGCACGTTATCATGATTTCATACGGGATACTCTACCTGTGCTGCTAGAACATGTGCCTTTACAAGTACGACACAACATGTGGTTCATGCACGTTGGAGCTCCTGCACATTTCAGTCGAAGTGTTCGTACGCTTCTCAACAAACAGATTCGGTGACCGATGGATTGGGCCGGCCGGTGTGGCCGTGCGGTTAAAGGCGCTTCAGTCTGGAACCGCGTGACCGCTACGGTCGCAGGTTCGAATCCTGCCTCGGGCATGGATGTGTGTGATGTCCTTAGGTTAGTTAGGTTTAATTAGTTCTAAGTTCTAGGCGACTGATGACCTCAGAAGTTAAGTCGCATAGTGCTCAGAGCCATTTGAACCGATGGATTGGTAGAGGCGGACCAATTCCGTGGCCTCCACGCTCTCCTGACCTCAACCCTCTTGACTTTCATTTATGGGGGCATTTGAAAGCTCTTGCCTACGCAACCCCGGTACCAAATGTAGAGACTCTTCGTGCTCGTATTGTGGACGGCTGTGATACAATACGCCATTTTCCGGGGCTGCATCAGCGCATCAGGGATTCCGTGCGACGGAGGGTGGATGCATGTATCCTCGCTAACGGAGGACATTTTGAACATATCCTGTAACAAAGTGCTTGAAGTCACGCTGGTACGTTGTGTTGCTGTTTGTTTCCATTCCATGATTAACGTTATTTGAAGAGAAGTAATGAAATGAGCTCTAACATGGAAAATAAGCGTTTCCGGACACATCTCCACATAACATATTTTCTTTCTTTGTGCGTGAGGAATGTTTCCTGAAAGTTTGGCCGTACCTTTTTGTAACACCCTGTATAATATTTGCCGCATTCACACGGAATTCTGTAAACACCTGCCTTGCGCAGCTCTAGGTCGTCTTTGACAGATCCCAACTATGACGAAATTTTTGCGGGAGGGTGAAAGATTGCTTTCACTTTATATTTTCTTGTTATTCTGCCTATTTGCGCTGAAATATTACCAATATATGGTAAACAGGCAGTCGTTTTAAAAGCCTCTTCCTCTTCTTTGCTTCGTCGTTTACGGGTCTGCAGCGCTCTCTCCACTTGCTGGGACGAGTACCCACTCTTCAGAAATACAGTCTGCAGGTGCTCCAGTTCCGTTCGCAAACTATCGGTGTCGGAGATAAGGTGGGCTCGGTGAATCAACGTCTTCAAAACACCCATCCTTTGTGCCGGAGGGTGGCAACTAGCGGCTTGCAAGTGAAGGTCTGTGTGAGTGGGCTTTCTATATAGCGAATGACCAAGTGTGCCATCGCTCTTACGTGGCACCAATACGTCTAAAAACGGCAAGCAACCCTCCTTCTCTAACTCCGTAGCAAATTTTATATTTTCGTGTACGAGGTGAGGGGTGGTCGACATCATGGTCATCAGCGCCCTGACGACAGATCAGCATGCAAATCTCATGGGTGAGGACGACGGCTTACAACCCGTGGTTCTACCCTTCATTCGATCCCTGCGAAACCCTACGTTTCAGCAGGATAATGCACGACCGCATGTTGCAGGTCCTGTAAGGGCCTTTCTGGATACAGAAAATGTTCGACTGCTGCCCTGGCCAGCACATTCTCCAGGTCTCTCACCAACTGGAAACGTCTGGTCAATGGTGGCCGAGCAACTGGTTCGTCACAATACGCCAGTCAGTACTCTTGATGAACTGTGGTACCGTGTTGAAGCTGCATGGGCAGCTGTACCTGTACACGCCATCCAAGCTCTGTTTGACTTAATGCCCAGGCGTATCAGGGACGTTATTACGGCAAGAGGTGGTTGTTCTGGGTACTGATTTGTCAGGATCTATGCACCGAAATTGCGTGAAAATGTAATGACATGTCAGCTCTAGTATAATATACTTGTCCAATGAATACCCGTTTATCATCTGCATTTCTGCTTGGTGTAGCAATTTTATTGGCCAGTAGTGTATTTTCAGACAGTACTAGGGTATCTGGGAGTAAAAGAACGGATTGCTGATTTACAAAATATTAAAAAAAAAATACGCTAAGGTGACACGATTCAAGACATAGCGAGATGCAGATATACAGATGACGGTAATATCTCGTACAACAAGACGTGAAAGGGCACTGCATTGGCGGGGCTGTCATTTGTTATCACGTGGTTCTCGTGACAAAGTTTCCGACATGATTATTGCCGAGCGACGGGCATTAACAGACTCGAATGCGGAATAGTAGTTGAACCTATATGCATGGGCATTCAGCTTCGCAAATCGTTATACAATTCAACATCAAGAGATCCCCAGTGGCAAAAGTGCACCGGGAATACCAACTTTCTGGCATTACATCTCACCATAGACAGCGCAATGGCCGGCGGCTCTCACTTAACGACCGAAAGTAGCGGGGTGTACTTCGAGTCGTCAGTGCTGACAGACAAGCAACACTGCTTGAAATAACATGTAGCACGTACGACAAGCGTCAGGACAGTGAGGTGAAATTTGGCGTTAATGGGCTGTGGCAGCAGACGACTGATGCGAGTGCCTTTTGCTAGCAGGACGACATCGCCTACAGCGCAGCGTGGAGGGTAAAAATCGTAGAGGGAGACCAAGAGATGAATACACTAAGCAGATTCAGAAGGATGTAGGTTGCAGTAGGTACTGGGAGATGAAGGAGCTTGCACAGGATAGGGTAGCATGGAGAGCTGCATCAAACCAGTCTCAGGACTCAAGACCACAACAACAACATCTCCCATTAACGCCAAATTTCGCCTCACTGTCCTGACGCTTGTCGTACGTGCTACATGTTATTTCACGCAGTGTTGCTTGTCTGTCAGCACTGACGACTCGAAGTACACCCCGCTCCTTTTGGTCGTTAAGAGAGAGCCGTCGGCCATTGCGCTGTCTATGGTGAGATGTAATGCCAGAAAGTTGGTACTCTCGGTGCACTTTTGCCACTGGGGATCTCTGGATGTTGAATTCTATAACGATTTGCGAAGCTCAATGCCCATGCATATAGGTTCAACTACTGTTGAACGTGTCGGTTGGCCTGGTCAGATGAGTCCATATTCCAGTCGTTCAAGTATGGCGCAGACCGCACGAACTCATTGATCCAAAGTTGTCAAGAAGGCACTGTGTAACCTGCTGGTGGCTCCATGATGGTATGGGTGGGCTGTATTTACATGGATTGGACTGCGTCCCTATTGGGATACCGTTTGCAGCCAATAATGGACTTCACGTTTTGAGACACCGATGGAATTTTGATAAACATTTTTGGAATACAGTGATCAATAGATTGTTGTTGTTGTGGTCTTCAGTCCAGAGACTGGTTTGATGCAGCTCTCCATACTAATCTATCCTGTGCAAGCTCCTTCATCTCCCAGTACCTACTGCAACCTACATCCTCCTGAATCTGCTTAGTGTATTCATCTCTTGGTCTCCCTCTACGATTGTTACCCTCCACGCTGCTCTCCAATGCTAAATCTGTGATCTATTGATGCCTCAGGACATGTCCTACCAACCGATTCCTTCTTCAAGTTGTGCCACAAACTTCTCTTCTCCCCTAACCTATTCAATACCCCCTCATTACTTACGTGATCTACCCACCTAATCTTCAACATTCTTCTGTAGCACCACATTTCGAAAGCTTCTACTCTCTTCTTGTCCAAACTATTTATCGTCCATGTTTCACTTCCATATATGCCTACAATCCATTCAAATACTTTGACAAACGACTTCCTGACACTTAAATCTATACTCGATGTTAACAAATTTCTCTTCTTCAGAAACGCTTTCGTTGCCATTGCCAGTCTACATTTTATATCCTCTCTACTTCCATCATCATGATTTATTTTGCTCCCCAAATAGCATAACTATTTTACTACTTTAAGTGTCTCATTTCCTAATCTAATTCCCTCAGCATCACCCGACTTAATTCGACTACATTCCATTATCTTCATTTTGCTTTTGTTGATGATCATCTTATATCCTCCTTTCAAGACACTGTCCATTCCGTTCAACTACTCTTCCAAATCCTTTGCTGTCTCTGACAGAATTACAATGTCATCGGCGAACCTCAAAGTTTTTATTTCTTCTCCATGGATTTTAATACCTACTCCAAATTTTAATTTTGTTCCTTCACTGCTTGCTCAATACACAGATTGAATAACATCGGGAAGAGGCTACAACCCTGTCTCACTCCCTTCCCAACCACTGCTTCCCTTTCACGGCCCTCGACTCTTGTAACTACCATCTGGTTTCTGTACAAATTCTAAATAGCCTTTCGCTCCCTGTATTTTACCCCTGAGACCTTTAGAATTTGAAAGAGAGTATTCCAGTCAACATTGTCAAAAGCTTTCTGTAAGTCTACAAATGCTAGAAAAGTAGGTTTGCTGTTCCTTAATCTTTCTTCTAAGATAAGTCGTAAGGTCAGTATTGCCTCACGTGTTCCAACATTTCTACGGAATCCAAACTGATCTTCCACGAGGTAAGCTTCTACAAGTTTTTCCATTCGTCTGTAAAGAATTCGCGTTAGTATTTTGCAGCTGTGGCTTATTAAACTGATAGCTCGGTAATTTTCACATCTGTCAACACCTGCTTTCTTTGGGATTGGAATTATTGTATTCTTCTTGACGTCTGAGGGTATTTCACCTGTCTCATACATCTTGCTCACCAGATGGTAGAGTTTTGTCAGGACTGGCTCCCCCAAGACCGTCAGTAGTTCTAATGGAATGTTGTCTACTCCCAGAGCCTTGTTTCAGGTTAGGTCTTTCAGTGCTCTGTGAAACTCTTCACGCAGTATCGTATCTCCCATTTCATATTCATCTACATCCTCTTCCATTTCCATAATATTGTCCTCAAGTACATCGCCCTTGTATAGACTCTCTATATACTCCTTCCACCTTTCTGCTTTCCCCTCTTTGCTTAGAACTGGGTTTCCATATGAGCTCTAGATATTCATACAAGTGGCTCTCTTTTCTCCAAAGGTCTCTTTAATTTTCCTGTAGGCTGTATCTATCTTACCTCTAGTGAGATAAGCCTCTACATCCTTACATTTGTCCTCTAGCCATCCCTGCTTAGCCATTTTGCACTTCCTGTCGATCTCGTTTTTGAGACGTTTGTATTCCTTTTTGCCTGCTTCATTTACTGCATTTTTATATTTTCTCCTTTCATCTATTAAATTCAATATTTCTTCTGTTACCCAACGATTTCTACTAGCCCTCGTCTTTTTACCTAATTGATACTCTGCTGCCTTCACTACTTCATCCCTCAGAGCTACCCATTCGTCTTCTACTGTATTTTTTCCCCCATTCCTGTCAACTGTTCCCTGATTCTCTCCCCAAAACTCTGTACAACCTCTGGTTCTTTCAGTTTATCCATGTCCCATCTGCTTAAATTCCCACCTTTTTGCAGTTTCTTCAGTTTTAATCTACAGTTCATAACGAATATATTAAGTTCAGAGTCCACATCTGCCCCTGGAAATGTCTTACAATTTAAAACGTGGGTTTTAAATCTCTGTCTTCCCATTATATAATCTATCTGAAAGCTTTTACTATCACCAGGGTTATTCCATGTATACAACCTTCTTTCATGATTCTTGAACCAAGTGTTAGATATGATGAAGTTATGCTCTGTGCAAAATTCTGGCTTCCTCTTTCATTTCTTAGCCCCAAACCATATTCACCTACTATGTTACCTTCTCTCCCTTTTCCTACTGTCGAATTCCAGTCACCCATGACTATTAAATTTTCATCACCCTTCACTATCTGAGTAATTTCTCTTATTTCATCATACATTTCTTCAATTTCTTCGTCATCTGCAGAGCTAGTTGGCATATAAACTTGTACTACTGCAGTAGGCGTGGGCTTCGTATCTATCTTGGCCACAATAATGCGTTTACTATGTTGTTTGTAGTAGCTTACCCGCACTTCTATTTTTTTATTCATTATTAATCCTATTTCTGCATTACCCATATTTGATTTTTTATTTATAACCCTGTATTCACCTGACCAGAAGTCTTGTTCCTCCTGCCACCGAACTTCACTAATTCCCACTATATCTAACTTTAACCTATGCATTTCCCTTTTTAAATTTTCTAACCTACCTGCCCGATTAAGGGATCTGACATTCCACGCTCCGATCCGCAGAACGCCAGTTTCCTTTCTTCTGATAACGACGTCCTCTTGAGTAGACCCCTCCCGGAGATCCGAATGGGGGACTACTTTACCTCCGGCATGTTTTACCCAAGAGGACGCCATCATCATTTAACCATACAGTAAAGCTGCATGTCCTTGGGAAAAATTACGGCTGTAGTTTCCCCTTGCTTTCAGCCGTTCGCAGTACCAGCACAGCAAGGCCGTTTTGGTTAGTGTTACAAGGCCAGATCAGTCAACCATCCAGACTGTTGCCCCTGAAACTACTGAAAAGGCTGCTGTCCCTCTTCAGGCACCACACATTTGTCTGGCCTCTCAACAGATACCCCTCCGTTGTGGTTGCACCTATGGTACGGCTATCTGTATCGTTGAGGCACGCAAGCCTCACCACCAACGGCAAGGTCCATGGTTCATGGGGGGATTATTATATTTAATTGATTAGTTGACTTCGTAGCAGCTGAGGAGAGCTCCGCCTACCATCCTGCAAGGAAGCCATGGGTCTGAAGATCGTTTTATAAATATAACCGAAACCAGTCACCCATGTTATTGAGACGTAAGGGTTGTGATCAAGACTGAAAACTTCAGTTAGAATATACCGATGGAATTTTTATGGAGTTACGTACGCTATGTCACCGGTAATGGCCGAGCGGTTCTAGGCGCTACAGTCTGGAACCGCGCGACCGCTACGGTCGCAGGTTCGAATCGTGCCTCGGGCATGGATGTGTGTGATGTCCTTAGGTTAGTTAGGTTTAAGTAGTTCTAGGTTCTAGGAGACTGATGACATGCCTGTATTCGTCCTGACATACGATCCACAAGTTCATCAATGCACTGTTGATCCAAATTGTCCCACTCCTCAACGGCGATTCGGTGTAGATTCCTCAGAGTGGTTGCCGGGTTACGTCGTCCATAAACAGCCCTTTTCAGTCTATGTCTCTGAGCACTATGGGACTTAACATCTGAGGTCATCAGTCCCCTAGAACATAGAACTACTTAAACCTAATTAAACTAAGGACATCACACACATCCGTGTCCGAGGCAAGATTCGAACCTGCGACCGTAGCGATCCCGCGGTTCCAGACTGAACCGCCTAGAACCACTCGGCCACAACGGCCGGCTTTTTCAGTCTATCCCAGGCATTTTCGATAGGGCTCATGTCTGCAGAACAAGCTCGCCACTCTAGTTGAGCGATGTCGTCATCCTGAAGGAAGTCATTCACAAGACGTACACGATGAGGGCGACAAATTGCCGCCCATGAAGACGAATACCTCGCCATTATGCTGCCGATATGGTTGAACTATCGGTCGGAGGGTGGCATTCACGTATCTTACAGCCGTTAAAGCGCCTTCCATGACCACCAGCGGCGTACGTCGAGCCCCAAAACAGAAGGGCCCTTTCTCTCCACCTCACTGCACTTGCTGGACAGTGTGTCTTAAGGGGCTCCGGAACGCCCTATACTTGCAATGTAAAATAACGCTTATAAATTACATATTTCCTCACAAAGTATTTGAGGTAAAAAAGTTGAACTTTTTACAGATTATTTATTGGAATATGTGCTACAACTTAACACAGGGATTTTACAAAATTTTAGTTCAGTTATTAAAGATGATTTTTTTCAATCGTAATGAAAATTCACAACATTTTTTTGCAATTTTTTATTTATATATTCAAAAATATACAGTTTTTTGGAAAAAGGCTGTGTTAAATTATGCAGAAGGTACTGTGTAACATTTACTGAAAGTTTGAAACAAATATGTTTGGAAGATCCTTAGAAAACATGTAATTAGTATGAAAAAATAAAAGTTTTGGGAATCGAGCGACAAAGATTGGATTAACTTTTTAGTGCATTCCAGGTCCATAGGATGGATTATCTTCATCCTCTGCAAACTCCTCCTCCAGCTTCCTCTTGTTCCTCCTCCTGTTTACTCTTGCTTCTATTTCTAGACTCTTTACAGCCCTGTCTGCAGCCCGAAGGCGTTCCTTGTCTAAAGCAAGCATCGCTCGTACCATGTTAGAATGTTATTATTTACCGTAATAACACATACCTTTGGCTTTCCAACATTTCTCCTTTTCTTAAAAGCCTTCAGAGGATTTCTAATAACATTACTTTTACTCATTATTATACTTCAACAAAACAGAGACTCAAGAAACAGAATTAATTACGAATATTTTCGAGATAACGACAGAGTAAATAAACATGAAACAATCGACAATCACACCAGCGATATATATTGAACCATCACAGGTTAGCCACAACACATACCTTATCTCACATCACTAAAATGTACCTGATGAACACGGACGTTAATAATAACACCATTTGACAGCAGTTTAACAGCGCCACAGTGGGTCACGCCCATGTAGAACACATTTCAAAAAAAATTTAAAAATAGTTGTAGTCTTCGGAACTGAATAAATTATATATCTATTAAAAAGTAATAGTCTGCAGATTCAGAAAACGCAAAAAAGTAAAAATTGAACTTTTCATGATTTTGAGCCTTTCCGGAGCCCCTTAAGGCATTCAGCCTGACCGGGTTGCCTCCAAACACGTCTGCGACGATTGTCTGGTTGAAGGCGTACGCGAGACTCATCGGTGAAGAGAACGTGATGCCAGTCCTCAGCGGCCCATTCGACATGTTGTTGGGTCCATGTGAACCGCGCTGCACGGTTTCATGGCTGCAAAGATAGACCTCGCCATGGACGTCCGGAGTGAAGTTGCGCAGATTTTGATTCGTAACACGACGTCCTGTGGCTGCACGAAAAGCATTATTCAACATGGCGGCGTTGCTGTCAGGGTTCCTCCGAGCCATAATCCATAGGCAGCGGTCGTCCACTGCAGTAGCAGCCCTTGGGCACTGAAGCGCCTATGATCGCTCGGCCACAGCGGCCGGCACAAACTTGGTGACAATGTTGTTTTCTTATTATCCTTATCGCATTTGTGCAAACTCACGATACTGTGAGGTAAAGTGTAATAAAACCAGTTTTCACTCAACATACGCAGCGCAGCATCGACACAAACAACGTTGGCCATCTTGTAAAACTTTCCGTCACTCAGAATTTCTGGCAGACAAGTCAGACACGCACTACGTTAGTCAAGCACGTCATGCAGTACCGTAGAGGTGAAATACGTGGCAAACGTAGTAAAATATGACTGTTTGTGTGGTGTCACCGCCAGACACCACACTTGCTAGGTGGTAGCCTTTAAATCGGCCGCGGTCCGCTAGTATACGACGGACCCGCGTGTCGCCACTGTCAGTGATTGCAGACCGAGCGCCGCCACACGGCAGGTCTAGAGACACTTCCTAGCACTCGCCCCAGTTGTACAGCCGACTTTGCTAGCGATGGGTCACTGACAAATTACGCTCTCATTTGCCGAGACGATAGTTAGCATAGCCTTCAGCTACGTCATTTGCTACAACCTAGCAAGGCGCCTTTATCATTTGCTATTTATCTTGTGATGCATGTACCGTCAGACCGATGTTCACCAATTATGAATTAAAGTTAAGTATTCCATCAGCTACGTACTTTATTTGCTAGTCTCAATCCCTTTAACTGTTCCAGACTTCACGCCAGACCGCGTGAGCTTAAACGTGTGCTTTTCGGCTACCGGCCATAGTGGCTTGGCTGTCTTGCCAAGGCACAACAGTTTGTTTGATCGTTCCTTGAGGTCTTTAGTCAACTGTTCAGTGCTAGCATCGCACGCACACACACACACACACACACACACACACACACACACACACACTAGTTCTCGGTAAACCACATTCTCCAAAACTCACAGCCGGGTGACGGCTCGAGTATTCATTCTGCTGTTTACATGAAACAAAATTTTTCAAAAAATCATTAATAAAATGACTGTTTCCCACTTGTCCTCCTACTCCCGACACTTGGCAAGAGTCCGAAATTAGTATTTCAGCAGGGAATGAAAAATCGTATATAACTGGACGGTTACAAGGGCTTAAGAGTGAAACGTCCCCTTAGAACAATATATACAAGACTGTGCTTAAACTGACACACAATGTTTTTAGCGCAACGCAATCTGACTATTAAAGATCCCTGCAAAAGAATGGCCCTGAGTAACATTAAACTATACCTTTCAGAAATCACTTACCTCACAAAAATCTTCGTTACTCGAACTACTGCAATACAGCGAGTGCCACTACTGCCAGCTAAATAAAAGATTCAAACTATGGAAGGCACTAACTACTGATAGAGATAGTTAGCAAATGAAAGATATTAATAGAGAACAAACAATGTATTTACCTCAATATTCATAATATATACAGCAGTTCATGACATTTTTCAAAACTCCGCCATCTCTCTCCCCACATCCACCACTGTTGGCGGCTCACCTCCAACTGCGCAACGCTACGCGCTGTTCACATCCAGCTATAGCAGTTCATGACAACAATGGCAGGCAACAATGCAAACTAGCCACATACTGCACACAGCACAGCCAGTGATTTTCATACAGAGCGCTACGTAACGTTGCCAATAAGAAAACATAATCAGCAAACTTACATAAAGAAAACATAAACAGCCTACTTACATAGAGAAAACATAAACAGCCTACTTACATAAAGAAAACATAAACAGCCTACTTACATAAAGAAAACATAAACAGCCTACTTACATAGAATCTGATTATGTTTTCTTATTGGCAACGTTACGTAGCGCTCTGTATGAAAATCACTGGCTGTGCTGTGTGCAGTATGTGGGCTAGTTTGCATTGTTGCCTGCCATTGTTGTCATGAACTGCTATAGCTGGATGTGAACAGCGCGTAGCGTTGCGCAGTTGGAGGTGAGCCGCCAGCAGTGTTGGATGTGGGGAGACAGATGGCGGAGTTTTGAAAAATGTCATGAACTGCTGTATATATTATGAATATTGAGGTAAATACATTGTTTGTTCTCTATTAATATCTTTCATTTGCTAACTATCTCTATCAGTAGTTAGTGCCTTCCATAGTTTGAATCTTTTATTTAGCTGGCAGTAGTGGCACTCGCTGTATTGCAGTAGTTCGAGTAACGAAGATTTTTGTGAGGTAAGTGATTTCTGAAAGGTATAGTTTAATGTTACTCAGGGCCATTCTTTTGCAGGGATTTTTGATAGTCAGATTGCGTTGCGCTAAAATTATTGTGTGCCAGGTTAAGCACAGTTTTGTATAAATTGTTCAAAGGGGACGTTTCAAGAGTGATTGGGGTAGGTTTGGAGGCATGTAGACATTCTTTCCATGGAGCAGCACTCGAATGGAATGTGACAGAAAAATATAATATTGGTCTGAAGTACCCTCCACCATTCTGTAGCTGTTCGCGGTGTATATGTAGACGCAGATGTCGACGGTACGTCATACACCAACGCAAAACGTACATTTCAGATACTAACACTGCATAGAGAGAGGTTTATTGTGCTGAGCTCGCTACCCAGAATTGCTGCACCCTCCCCTGTTAACTGGCAATCCTATACGCCAGTCCCACACACTGCCTGTGTGGAGAGGTCCTGTAACCATTAGACTAGCGCGCTCTCCGGGCGTTCCCTAATTGAGCGCGTAATAATACGTGCCTTATTAGTGCACGCGCCGACGAGATAGTTACTACCAGAGACTAGCGCAAAGCGACTCGTGGTGTAGGTGGTAATTGGCAGACACTGCATTGGAGACCTGAGACATCCCAATCAGGTGTTGCAGCGAGGTCACTGGATGTCTCCGTGGAAGAAGGACGAGGCCAAGTCTGTGTTTTCTGTGAAGAAAATGTGAGATAAAGTGAAGGTATAACTTCAAGAAGAGAATAGAAGCTTTCGAAATGTGGTGCTACAGAAGAATGCTGAAGATTAGGTGGGTAATGAGGAGGTATTGAATAGAATTGGGGAGAAGAGAAAGGGAGTAAGCCAGGGTTGTAGTCTCTCCCCGATGTTATTCAATCTGTATATTGAGCAAGCAGTATAGGAAACAAAAGAAAAATTCGGAGTAGGTATTAAAATCCATGGAGAAGAAATAAAAACTTTGAGGTTCGCCGATGACATTGTAATTCTGTCAGAGACAGCAAAGGACTTGGAAGAGCAGTTGAACGGAATGGATGGTATCTTGAAGGGAGGATATAAGATGAACATCAACAAAAGCAAATCGATGATAATGGAATGTAGTCGAATTAAATCAGGTGATGCTGAGGGAATTAGATTAGGAAATGAGACACTTAAAGTAGTAAAGGAGTTTTGGTATTTGGGGAGCAAAATAACTGATGATGGTCGAAGTACAGAGGACATAAAATGTAGACTGGCAATGGTAAGGAAAGCGTTTCTGAAGAAGAGAAATTTGTTAACATCGAGTATAGATTTAAGTGTCAGGAAGTCATTTCTGAAAGTATTTGTATGGAGTGTAGTCATGTATGGAAGTGAAACATGGACGGTAAATAGTTTGGACAAGAAGAGAATAGAAGCTTTCGAAATGTGGTGCTACAGACGAATGCTGAAGATTAGACGGGTAGATCACATAACTAATGAGGAGGTATTGAATAGAATTGGGGAGAAGAGGAGTTTGTGGCACAACTTGAGTAGAAGAAAGGATCGGTTGGTAGGACACGTTCTGAGGCATCAAGGGATCACAAATTTAGCATTGGAGGGCAGCGTGGAGGGTAAAAATCGTAGAGGGAGACCAATAGATGAATACACTAAGCAGATTCAGAAGGATGTAGGTTGCAGTAAGTACTGGGAGATGAAGAAGCTTGCACAGGATAGAGTAGCATGGAGAGCTGCATCAAACCAGTCTCAGGACTGAAGACAACAACAACAACATAACTCATACATGTTATTGGGGATCAAAAAAGTTTTGCATCACTCCGGTTCCCAGAACTCGTGAAGATAGATGGCGACTGTGGATATTGTATGTATCACAGACACAGTCGCTTTGATTGTTCAGAGATGTCACTAAAGCTGCCCAGAGATGAAAACAACCACGCATGATCAGCGCCACGGCCGCCTGTATTATAGAGGCCGGAGTCGTCAAGCTGACAACGTCGTAGCCTGTGACGTCAGCAGGCCGGCTAGCGCGACCAGCTAGGCCCAGACTGAAGTTTTAGATTTCTTCGAATGCAGACGACGTGTCAGATATAAATACGCAATCAGTTTCTTTTGTTGTAGATTTGGTCCCCATAAGTAACACAGTAACCTAGAGAAACTAGTTTCTCGCAGTATTACGCCGACTTTATGTCGGAATTACGCATTTTATTCTCGCTTCCTCGCAACGACGAACTTTTCAATAACTCACACGTGCTTCATAGCAGTATATTATGACGTTTCTTACCCGAGACTTGGAGATACAAGTTCAGCAAACAATTTTGTGAGGTGCCTACTAACATTATTTGCAGACTTGCAATTATTTCAGTCTGTTATTTGAAATGTATTATCATGTTCCCTCCTATATAAATGACAAACTAATATACACTCCTGGAAATTGAAATAAGAACACCGTGAATTCATTGTCCCAGGAAGGGGAAACTTTATTGACACATTCCTGGGGTCAGATACATCACATGATCACACTGACAGAACCACAGGCACATAGACACAGGCAACAGAGCATGCACAATGTCGGCACTAGTACAGTGTATATCCACCTTTCGCAGCAATGCACGCTGCTATTCTCCCATGGAGACGATCGTAGAGATGCTGGATGTAGTCCTGTGGAACGGCTTGCCATGCCATTTCCACCTGGCGCCTCAGTTGGACCAGCGTTCGTGCTGGACGTGCAGACCGCGTGAGACGACGCTTCATCCAGTCCCAAACATGCTCAATGAGGGACATATCCGGAGATCTTGCTGGCCAGGGTAGTTGACTTACACCTTCTAGAGCACGTTGGGTGGCACCGGATACATGCGGACGTGCATTGTCCTG
Source organism: Schistocerca cancellata (assembly GCF_023864275.1). Taxonomy (NCBI): domain Eukaryota; kingdom Metazoa; phylum Arthropoda; class Insecta; order Orthoptera; family Acrididae; genus Schistocerca; species Schistocerca cancellata. The sequence goes on along the minus strand of NC_064636.1, from coordinate 112,387,993 downwards.
TTGTAACAGCAAGTTCCCTTGCCGGTCTAGGAATGGTAGAACGATGGGTTCGATGACGGTTTGGATGTACCGTGCACTATTCAGTGTCCCCTCGACGATCACCAGTGGTGTACGGCCAGTGTAGAACATCGCTCCCCACACCATGATGCCGGGTGTTGGCCCTGTGTGCCTCGGTCGTATGCAGTCCTGATTGGGGCGCTCACCTGCACGGCGCCAAACACGCATACGACCATCATTGGCACCAAGGCAGAAGCGACTCTCATCGCTGAAGACGACACGTCTCCATTCGTCCCTCCATTCACGCCTGTCGCGACACCACTGGAGGCGGGCTGCACGATGTTGGGGCGTGAGCGGAAGACGGCCTAACGGTGTGCGGGACCGTAGCCCAGCTTCATGGAGACGGTTGCGAATGGTCCTCGCCGATACCCCAGGAGCAACAGTGTCCCTAATTTGCTGGGAAGTGGCGGTGCGGTCCCCTACGGCACTGCGTAGGATCCTACGGTCTTGGCGTGCATCCGTGCGTCGCTGCGGTCCGGTCCCAGGTCGACGGGCACGTGCACCTTCCGCCGACCACTGGCGACAACATCGATGTACTGTGGAGACCTCACGCCCCACGTGTTGAGCAATTCGGCGGTACGTCCACCCGGCCTCCCGCATGCCCACTATACGCCCTCGCTCAAAGTCCGTCAACTGCACATACGGTTCACGTCCACGCTGTCGCGGCATGCTACCAGTGTTAAAGACTGCGATGGAGCTCCGTATGCCACGGCAAACTGGCTGACACTGACGGCGGCGGTGCACAAATGCTGGGCAGCTAGCGCCATTCGACGGCCAACACCGCGGTTCCTGGTGTGTCCGCTGTGCCGTGCGTGTGATCATTGCTTGTACAGCCCTCTCGCAGTGTCCGGAGCAAGTATGGTGGGTCTGACACACCGGTGTCAATGTGTTCTTTTTTCCATTTCCAGGAGTGTAAAAGTTTCTGACAGCTGCAACATATCTTTCACACCTTTGTATATGACGGTGGCACAATAATAATAATAATCTTTAACGAACGTTTTTTGTGTATTGTTCGTTAGTATGTTACATTTTTTTTAAATCACAGGTCATACACAATCTACACATCTTTCGGAGTCAGGATGAACTGGGGAGCTTGCTGTAGGATTTGCATAAGAAGCGTGACTGAAATTTATCAGTGCATTAAAGTTTATTTCATAGTGGCCACCTCCTCCTTGCCAGTACTAATCAGAGCATTTAAGGACTGAGGTACTGGGTAATAAAGAAGTTTCATAATTTTGTGTCAAAAATTATGTAATGTTTTTAATTTTGTATTAACTCCCTCCTTCTTGGAACATATTAAATGATCATTTTGGAGTTTGGTATAATTATTTAACAAAATGTTACACATAATGGAAACCAGATTTTTGTCGATATCAGTAAGTGGCCTGCCACAGAGACATGAATATGTTACAAATATTTGCAGAGAAACATGATTCAACTCCTTGGCCAACCAGATTTTTACAAGTGAGGAATTTTGTTTCATACTCTTCAGATATTAAAAGCTGCATAATTGTATATACAAAAGTGTCAATTTCCACAACAATATCTGATGGCACAGTCAATCCACTTCGGATATTTATCTGTGGTGTGTGTGCCTAAAACAAAATCAGTGCATGTTGTACAACTGAGCAATTGTGTTGTTTTGTGTGCTGCATAACCACAAACATACAAAAGCACAGATTGGTGTACATCGACATTTTCATTGCCTATGTTGTTCAAAACACTTACAAACGGATTCACGTCAACATCCGTAGACATTACATCTGAGGTGCTTACGTCGTCCATTATTTCTGGAGAAAATTTTACTGGGCCATATTTTGCAGATTTTATTCCGAAAACACTTATTATACGCAACTACTTTTCAGATTCAAATACCTGGGTTACAGAAACATTGTAGTTTCCACCCGATAATTGACGATACCTACTAAACCGTGATTCCAAATTATCAATTTGTAGTTTTCCCGTCAGAAGATACTGCACCCCTACACCACTGAAAGACTATTCAGCAACTTCTGAAATAACAGAAGTCCAGTATAGCATAATTACACTGAAATGTCAGATAAAACAGACACCGCGAAAGTACAGGGTGATTCAAAAAGAATACCACAACTTTAGGAATTTAAAACTCTGCAACGACAAAAGGCAGAGCTAAGCACTATCTGTCGGCGAATTAAGGGAGCTATAAAGTTTCATTTAGTTGTACATTTGTTCGCTTGAGGCGCTGCTGACTAGGCGTCAGCGTCAGTTGATGCTAAGATGGCGACCGCTCAACAGAAAGCTTTTTGTGTTATTGAATACGGCAGAAGTGAATCGACGACAGTTGTTCAGCGTGCATTTCGAACTAAGTATGGTGTTAAACCTCCTGATAGGTGGTGTATTAAACGTTGGTACAAACAGTTTACAGAGAATGGGCGTTTGTGCAAAGGGAAAAGTTCTGGACGGCCGAGAACGAGTGATGAAAATGTAGCACGCATCCAGCAAGCATTTGTTCGCAGCCCAGGAAAATCGACTCGCAGAGCCAGCAGAGAGCTGCAAATTCCACAATCAACTGTATGGAGAGTCCTACGAAAAAGGTTAGTTATGAAACGTGAACGTCAACTACCCGAGGCGATGGATCGGCCGCCAGTCAGCCCGTGATAGAGCACTTCATCACTGGCCTCCAAGAAGCGCTGATCATACCCCCTGCGATTTTTTCTTGTGGGGGTATGTTAAGGATATGGTGTTTCGGCCACCTCTCCCAGCCACCATTGATGATTTGAAACGAGAAATAACAGCAGCTATCCAAACTGTTACGCCTGATATGCTACAGAGAGTGTGGAACGAGTTGGAGTATCGGGTTGATATTGCTCGAGTGTCTGGAGGGGGCCATTTTGAACATCTCTGAACTTGTTTTTGAGTGAAAAAAACCTTTTTTAAAAAAATGGCTCTGAGCACTATGGGACTTAACATCTGTGGTCATCAGTCCCCTAGAACTTAGAACTACTTAAACCTAACTAACCTAAGGACATCACACACATCCATGCCCGAGGCAGGATTCGAACCTGAGACCGTAGCGGTCACGCGGTTCCAGACTGAAGCGCCTAGAACCGCACGGCCACACCGGCCGGCAAACCTTTTTAAATACTCTTTGTAATGATGTATAACAGAAGGTTATATTATGTTTCTTTCATTAAATACACATTTTTAAAGTTGTGGTATTCTTTTTGAATCACCCTGTACGTAAACAACTGCTTCCGTTCGCTACCTTTACCTTATAGGCCTATAGCCACAGCCATGCGGTAGGCCTTAACGTAACGTTGGCACATTTCAGTCCTCCGGCCTCTAATACAGGCGGCCGTGTCAGCGCCTGTTAGATGGAGGGGGTCCGACAGCCGATCAGTTCCAGTCATTCCACCAGGAAGGAGGTACACGGCTCGTGTTGTCTGTAGTTCAACCGTGCCTAGATGGTCAATACCGCGGTTCGATCGCGTCCGCATTGTTACTTTGTGCCAAGGAGGTCTCTCAATAAGGGAAGTGTCCAGACGTCTCGGAGTGAAACAAAGCGATGTTGTTCGGACTTGGAGGAGACACAGAGAGACAGGAAGTATCGATGACATGCTTCGCTACTTCCTAGCAGTCGCGCGGTTCCAGACTGTAGCGCCTGGAACCGGTCGGCCACCTCGGCTGGCCTGTGTGGAACATTCTCCGTGACATCTGTTACTACCCTTATCACTTACATCGTGTGCAGAGCTTACTAGCGACAGACTTTCCACATCGGGAGCAGTGTTGTCACTGATTTCTTCAGTAGTTCACTGTTGGCGAGTTTTTCCTGTTGGGCAACACAGTGTATTTGTATTGTTGAAATTTAGCCGCCATGCCGTGGAATTAAGTACAGGGTTCTTGCAAATGATTGGAGCGATTTCACAGCTCTACAATAACTTTATTATTTCAGATATTTTCACAATCCTTTGCACACACATACAAAAACTCAAAAAGTTTTTTTAGGCATTCACAAATGTTCGATATGTGCCCCTTTAGTGATTCGGCAGACATCAAGCCGATAATCAAGTTCCTCCCACACTCGGCGTAGCATGTCCCCATCAATGAGTTCGAAAGCATCGTTGATGCGGGCTCGTAGTTCTGGCACGTTTCTTGGTAGAGGAGGTTTAAACACTGAATCCTTCACATAACCCCACAGAAAGAAATCGCATGGGGTTAAGTCGGTAGAGCGTGGAGGCCGTGACATGAATTGCTGATCGTCATCTCCACCACGACCGATCCATCGGTTTTCCAATCTCCTGTTTAAGAAATGCCGAACGTCGTGATGGAAGTGCGGTGGAGCACCATCCTGTTGAAAGATGAAGTCGGCGCTGTCGGTCTCCAGTTGTGGCATGAGCCAATTTTCCAGCATGTCCAGATACACGTGTCCTGCAACTTTTTTTCGCAGAAGAAAAAAAGGGGCCGTAAACTTTAAACCGTGAGATTGCACAAAACTTTTGGTGAATTGCGAATTTGCTGCACGAATGCGTGAGGATTCTCTACCGCCCAGATTCGCACACTGTGTCTGTTCACTTCACCATTAAGAAAAAATGTTGCTTCATCACTGAAAACAAGTTTCGCACTGAACGCGTCCTCTTCCATGAGCTGTTGCAACTGCGCCGAAAATTCAAAGCGATCGACTTTGTCATCGGGTGTCAGGGATTGTAGCAATTGTAAACGGTAAGGCTTCTGCTTTAGCCTTTTCCGTAAGATTTACCAAACCGTCGGCTGTGGGACGTTTAGCTCCCTGCTTGCTTTATTCGTCGACTTCCGCGGGCTACGCGTGAAACTTGCCCGCACGCGTTCAACCGTTTCTTCGCTCACTGCAGGCCGACCCGTTGATTTCCCCTTACAGAGGCATCCAGAAGCTTTAAACTGCGCATACCATCGCCGAATGGAGTTAGCAGTTGGTGGATCGTTGTTGAACTTCGTCCTGAAGTGTCGTTGCACTGTTATGACTGACTGATGCGAGTGCATTTCAAGCACGACATACGCTTTCTCGGCTCCTGTCGCCATTTTGTCTCACTGCGCTCTCGAGCGCTCTGGCGGCAGAAACCTGGTGTGAGGCTTCAGCCGAACAAAACTTCTGAGTTTTTCTACGTATCTGTAGTGTGTCGTGACCATATGTCAATGAATGGAGCTACAGTGAATTTATGAAATCGCTTCAATCATTTGTAATAGCCCTGTATATTGGTTGAATACAATTCAAGTGCACCAGCGGAATTTTCTGCCTTGTGGGCCGGTTGGAGTGGCCGTGCAGTTCTAGGCGCTACAGTCTGGAACCTCGCGACTGCTACGGTCGCAAGTTCGAATCCTGCCTCGGGCATGGATGTGTGTGATGTCTTTAGGTTAGTTAGGTTTAAGTAGTTCTAAGTTCTAGGGGACTGATGACCTCAGAAGTTAAGTCACATAGTGCTCAGAGCCATTTGAACCATTTTTTTCTGCCTTGTGGCCGTTAGTGTTCCGGTTACCTGCACTGGCCACTAACGTAATTTCAGGCAGCGTCCTTTCCTCGCCTGTTGTCGCTGTCCAACATGGTGTGTAGTTTTGGCAACTTAAAACATATACATATTTCATTGCGGATAATTAGATGTGAAAATTAGCGAACAATCAGTTTAATAAGCCACAGCTGCAAAATACTAACACAAATTCTTTACAGACGAATGGAAAAACTAGTAGAAGCCGACCTCGGGGAAGATCAGTTTGGATTCCGTAGAAATACTGGAACACGTGAGGGAATACTGACCTTACGACTTATCTTAGAAGAAAGATTAAGGAAAGGCAAACCTACGTTTCTAGCATTTGTAGACTTAGAGAAAGCTTTTGACAATGTTGACTGGAATACTCTCTTTCAAATTCTAAAGGTGGCAGGGGTAAAATACAGGGAGCGAAAGGCTATTTACAATTTGTACAGAAACCAGATGGCAGTTATAAGAGTCGAGGGACATGAAAGGGAAGCAGTGGTTGGGAAGGGAGTGAGACAGGATTGTAGCCTCTCCCCGATGTTATTCAATCTGTATATTGAGCAAGCAGTAAAGGAAACAAAAGAAAAATTCGGGGTAGGTATTAAAATCCATGGAGAAGAAATAAAAGCTTTGAGGTTCGCCGATGACATTGTAATTCTGACAGGAAGGGACTTGGAAGAGCAGTTGAACGGAATGGACAGTGTCTTGAAAGGAGGGTATAAGATGCACATCAACAGAGGCAAAACAAGGATAATGGAATGTAGTCGAATTAAGTCGGATGATGCTGAGGGAATTAGATTAGGAAATGAGACATTTAAAGTAGAGTTCCGCTATTTGGGGAGCAACATAACTGATGATGGTCGAAGTAGAGAGGATATAAAATGTAGACTGGCAATGGCAAGGAAAGCGTTTCTGAAGAAGAGAAATTTGTTAACATCGAGTACAGATTTAAGTGTCAGGAAGTCATTTCTGAAAGTATTTGTATGGAGTGTAGCCTTGTATGGAAGTGAAACATGGACGGTAAATGGCTTGGACAAGAAGAGAATAGACGCTTTCGAAATGTGGTGCTACAGAAGAATGCACAACTTGACCAGAAGAAGGGATCGGTTGGTAGGACATGTTTTGAGGCATGAAGGGATCACCAATTTAGTACTGGAGGGCAGCGTGGAGGGTAAAAATCGTAGGGGGAGACCAAGAGATGAATACACTAAGCAGATTCAGAAGGAGCTTGCACAGGATAGAGTAGCATGGAGAGCTGCATCAAACCAGTCTCAGGACTGAAGACCACAACAACAACAATTACGTCCGTAACATTTTGTGTTTGAGTACCGATGGGTGGCAAGCAAGTCGTTGTGTCGGTCGGTCCGTGGCTGTCCCCTGGTTGGATTCCGACGGATCAAGTGCAGCTGCGCTCAGCACCTGTCTCACCTAAGTGAGCGAGGGCAGAACGACCCCCTGGGGGCTTCTGAGTGCTGCTGTCTTTACTGTCTTTCTCATCGTTGTTTAATTGTCTGTTTGTAATCTATCATAGCCAGTGATAAAAACAATTCTTGATTTTAGTGTGTTTTATGTAAGTAGGTTTGAATTCCAGCAAGTGGATATTTGTTGAACAGTTATTGCCGTTGTGTTGTGTTTTCTTTTACTCCGGTTTCAGCTACTTAAAACGTAAGGTTTATGGTTATATTTTTTTTTTAATTTTGGAAAATTAATTGTTGGCCTTCAGCCTTGGAACCTTAATCTTAAAAAAAATTACCTTTCAAACTTAAATATTGCGACTTGGAGGCTTATTCTTACAATTACTTTCAAGCTTAAACATTGCGGCCTTCTGCCTTTGAAAGGTTATGGTAATTTATTTTAAAATCTTGAAAATTTTATTGTGGCCCTTCAGCCGTTGTATTGCATCTTGTTGATGTTTTGGTTACAATTACAAACAAAATAATTTTATATATATATATAATTATTTTGTTTGTAATTGTATATATTTTTGTAATTGTATGTAATTGTAATTGTATTGTATGTTTGTAATTGTATATATATATATATATATATATATATATATATATATATATATATATATATATAATTATTTTGTTTGTAATTGTAACTGCGTGTCTTCAGTCACTTGAAAGTTACCTTGTTGATTTTAAGATTCCTTGTTTGGAGGCCTGCAGCCATGGAAGATTTGCAGTTTGAAAACAGTAGTTGTAAAAGTTCGGCTATGTGCCGTTTTCGTTTAAGGGTGTTATAAAATTACAATAAATTACAATTTTAAGGTGAAACTTACCCCAACCTTATTTGGCCCTTTCCACAATCCTAATCACCTGTTAGCTCTGCGTGATTTAGCGGGCGTTTCAGCGTTTTCAACTAATCGAATGAAACAACATATTTCCAGACACTTTTGTAATTCTCAAACATCTATGATGTATATACACTAAACCCCCAAAGAAATGGTATAGGCATGCATGTAAAAATACAGAAATATGTAAACATGCAGAATACGGTGCTGCAATGGCAGCATCTATACAAGACAACAAGTGTCTGGCGCAGTTGTTAGATCGGTTACTGCTGCTACAATGGCAGGTTACGAAGATTTAAGTGAGTCTGAACGTGGTGTTATAGTCGCCGCACAATCAGTGGGACACAGCATCTTCGAGGTAGCGATGAAGTGGAGATTGTCCCATACGACCACTTCAGGAGTGTACTGTGAACATCAGGAATTCCGTAAAACATCAAATCTCCCCTCGTACTGTTACGGGTTTACGGACAGCCCTGCACGATTCACGGTGTCAGTTCCCTCCAGCACTACTTCAGATATTAGTCGAGTCCACGCCACGTCGTGTCGCGGCACTTCTGCGTGCTCTTGGGGGCCCTACACGATATTAGGCAGGTGTACCAGTTTCCTTGGCTCATTGGTGTACACAGACTGAACTGGCGAATGAAAGTTTGTATCAACGCCGGTAGCCTCCTTTTCAATCGGTGCTTATATGCTATTCCAGTGCAACTGGAGAGCCACTGCCGTGCTGTTTTACATTAACGGGAATATCAAGGTGGATAAGGTGTGACAGCGTAGATTCAGCAGGGAAGTGAACTGGGGTAGTCTGCGCAGTAGTGCAAAACCACTGTGCCGAGGCGGTGTAATGGTTAGTGCAGCTGCCTAGAAAGTAGAAGACACGAATTCGAATCCTGGCCTTAGTGCGAATTTCTGTTCATCATACCAGTTTTCGTATATCGTGGACAGATCCATTTTCATGATGTGGCCCCATGGTAAAGAAGAATTGTCGCGCTTCTTGCCACATCTAAATCCAATCCACGACAACATCCAGTTTTCTATGGAAAAAGAGAAGGATGGTTGCCTACCGTTTCTGGACGTCTTGGTTACTAGGAGAGTGGATGGGTCACTAGGGCTTCTGGTTACCGTAAGCCCAAACTTTTGTAGTGTGTCCACGTTGTGAAAAAGAGCTGTCACACTTCTTTCAACATCTGAACTTAATCCACAGGAACATCCAGTTTATGATGGAAATGGAGAAGTATGAACATGCGTAATATCAAAGAGATTCCTCAACATTAAACTTTTTTCTGACAGAAGCTACCACAATAGAGGTGTCTTATCCAACATTCGTGGCTTATCCAACAGGGGTTGCTTATACAACAGGGGTGGCTTATCTGGATATGTTGCAACAAGAATAGCTCTTTCCCAATTACAAGGTGAACAGAAAGACTTCATTTGGCAGCAAGATGGAGTCCCTACCCTTTGGCATCTCTTTGTATGAAGGTGGTCGAATGTCTAAGTCCCTGGCCGCTGGACTGTGCGTAATAGTGACTACAGCAAAGACCTTTCTTGCTGGCCTCCACGTTCACCTGACCTTTCGCCATAAAATGTTGTTCCTCTGGGGCTTTATAAGAGATCGTGTTTATATTCCGCCACTACCTAACATTTTGCCAAAGCTGAGACACAGAACTGAATAGCCTACTGCTTTCATTACTCCAGACTTCTTAAGAAAAGTGTAGGAAGAATTGGACCTTATATTGGACGTGAACTGTGCAACTAACGGCGCACATACTGGACGTTTGTAAGCAAAACTACATTAGTTTACCTTCAGTTTGTTATATGGTTTCTTGTACAAATGGATTTCAATAAGCAATGCAGCACATTTTTCTTTTCTGGAAGCAGTTTGGGTTTATTGAGGATTCCAGTACACTATATTATGCCTCATTCTTTTATCAACAAAACCCTATTTTGCAATGTAATATCCGTTCAATGCGACGCCACTTCACTGGGAGGGCCTGAATACCGGCGTGGTGCAGATCTGCTGGTCTACGTCAGAGCCAACATCTTGCCGCATCACTAACCTCTCCATCATTCATGTAACATTACCCACAGAGTGAATCCTTCATTGGGCCAAACAGATTATTGAAGTTGGACGGTCGGAAAATTTGGAAATTTGTGGTAAGGTCTTATGGGACCAATCTGGTGAGGTCATCAGTCCCTAAGCCTACACACTACTTAATCTAAATTATGCTATGGACAACACAGATACCCAATGGAGAACTCGAACCTCCGACAGGGGCAGCCGCACGCACTTGGAAGGATGTTCAGAGTGAAGTACTCATATATCATCGCCTGTGATGATGTCTGACAAAAATTGTCACGATCAGCCTTGTAAAGTGCAAGCAATTCTGCACGCATGGCTATTCGCTCTTCATTGCTATTTATGGTCTTCTCTTAGGCAGAGAGAAACCCAATGGGGACGCACCTTGAAGAACCCCAATTGGTGGATTAGTGTGTCAGCACTACCAACAGAGACAACCAGTTGTGCAGTGAGGTGTTTGATTGCAAGCCATAGATCACCTTGAATGAGAGTATCCGCACAGTCTAACATTGCAGGAGTCATACCGGTGTACAACTGGCTGGCACATAGGAGATTGGAAACATTGTGCGACCTTGTTGCGATGAAGATAGACATCTCACACAATCGTTGAGCATGCTTTTGCTATCTGCCATGTCACTGTAGAAATTCTACAAGCGCCTATGTTTATCTGCAGTGCTTTTTATTCCGCCAAAAGAAACTCAATGACAGCCCACTGTTTGGATGGTTCAAATGGCTCTATGCGACTTAACTTCTGAGGTCATCAGTCGCCTAGAACTTAGAACTTGTCCGCAGCTCGTGGTCGTGCGGTAGCGTTCTCGCTTCCCACGCCCGGGTTCCCGGGTTCGATTCCCGGTGGGGTCAGGGATTTTCTCTGCCTCCTGATGACTGGGTGTTGTGTGATGTCCTTAGGTTAGTTAGGTTTACGTAGTTCTAAGTACTAGGGGACTGATGACCATAGATGTTAAGTCCCATAGTGCTCAGAGCCATTTGAACCATTTTTGAACTTCGAACTAATTAAACCTAACTAACCTAAGGACATCACACACATCCATGCCTGAGGCAGGATTCCAACCTGCGACCGTAGCGGTCGCTCGGTTCCAGACTATAGTGCCTAGAACCGCATGGTCACTGTTTGGAAAGCAACTCCATTACAGACATCATTTTGAAGGTTTCACATTGCTCCACCACCTAGCAAAACTTCATGAAACAGTAGAGACTGAAATGGGAATACTGCATTAAGTCCACAATAGAGTCTGCATTTTTGCAACCAGAATTAGCTGTGAAAAAAAAGTGTTCCATTACTTATTGAATGCCCCTCATAAATAGTCTTCCGGTCTTGTAAACTGACATACAGCTGGGAGAGTGGTGTGCTGACCACATGCTTCTCCATATTCGCATCCAGTGATGCCTATGGGCTGAGGACCACACAGAGGACTGTCGATACCATTGGGCCTTCATGGTCTGCTCAGATGGAGTTTAGTTTACATAGACATTCAATGTTAAACGTTTATAATACACCATTGAAACTGGAACATAATTTTATGGACATCTCATACAATAAATTTCAATATTTACTGAACTTTAGAGTTCAATATTGCAAGCTATTCTCACAACACACCTATCACAGAGGGTAGGCTCCACATCAGGGGCTTGGCAACCATTTACTCGCCCCTGACATACAGGCCACCATGCAAAGCAGGTCGATAAAGCAGGCCGATACCATTGCAACACAACATGCCTATCACACAGGTCTGGAAAACTTTTCTTCCAGACACTTAGGCTGGTCTCCAAATCAGGTTGATTCGACAGGCAGATATTGTTCCCATGCAACATGCATGCATCACAGGGTAGCCTATATGCCAGGGATTGCAGAAAACACATCTTTCCCCATATCTTCGCTCGTATTGGAGCTAGAAGGTTATGAGCACCACACTGCTGATATTTATGAGGCACGTCCTTTCTGTGCCAAATTTGGTTGACTTCGATTCAGCTGTTTGGGAAGAGATCCCAGACACATATGCATATACTCTGCTTTATATCTATAACAGATATAGCTCAAACCTTTGTTCTTACTGAAATATGAAATTATGATTCCTATTACATGTGTTATGCTTGTCTTCTAGTTTATCAAGAAGTCGTTTTCAGATAAAATTAAAAGTGACAGAGAAGCCTGATGTAAGAAGAAATGGTTTGAGTGTTCAGAAAACCATGAGAATAAGCTGTTGCCTAACAGGAAGTAATCAAAATACATTTTCCTGTTGACCTGTTTCATACAAAGGAAAAGTTGGCTGGCGGTGTGGCAGGACTTCTTAATTGCTTTCTTACAGATCTAATTACAGCCATAATCCCTGAATATAAAAGTTAAATTCGCCGCTGACGTCCCTGTTGAAAAAGGAAGTAAATGAACTTAAATGGTCTGGTTATCGAGTTGATGTCATCTTTCAAATCGAAGCCGCAAGATAATTACTCACAAAGAAAGTGTGCCTTCCACAAACACACACACACACACACACGCAGACACACACGCACACACACAGTTGGGAACTAATAACCTCAGCTGTTTTGCCCCACTAAAAAATTTAAAATAAAATAAATAAATCCCACGCAAATAAGCTGATGGAGAGCCTCTTTCGAAAACATTAAAATGTCTCACCTTCCCTTTACCTAACCAGTTATGTCACCCCTCCCCCACCTAATCAATTATTCTTTTAAAAATCGTAATTAGCCCTCCTTCTTAAGCAAAAGCTAGTTTTCCATGCATGTCAATGTTTATGCTGTCGTACCTCCTGAAATATGTGTCTTACAGTCCCATAATTTTGCGAAGATATTCAGTGGTATATGTGGATCCTGTCTGCAAAATAAGTTGGAAAGAAAGTTAGTAGTAAAGTAGTAGTTAGTCAAAACGTTATGGCTCATGCAACATGAACAGAAAAATGTAGTAAGTGATAAACTTTTTACCTTCCATTATTTTGCTGCGATGTCAGTAAAAGTTTAGTAAAGATTTGAAATTATAAGTAAAGGTTGTTGAAAGTCGTTACGTGCTGTTGTTCTCAAATACTGGATGAAATAGTGTGGGTAATTTGCACGTAGCGAGTGAGGATATCTCGAGACATACACACAGTTTCTCACAGTGATGCCTGTACCATAAGATTATACCTCTATATTAGTAGATTACGACGGCATCTTAAAATCTCAAATTCAGCCAATAATTATATGAAGTGCTGAAAATAACATATTTGTCGTTCCTGGACGCTGTTACATAGGGAACCTACAGGTGAGGCAATGTAACCACGTGGCAGTTTCCAAGTAAAGCCAAAACAAAAAGTGGGTAAAACACGCAAACTGTTTTAGTCTATTCTGGTGTAGACGTTCTCCAAGAGATTTAAATTTATGAATTCATTCTATTTTACCAATTTCTGTTGGACTCCACCATTGCATCTTGCAATGCATTGGGAGATAAGGTTGTGGGGAATCACAACATTTGCATTGAAGAAGCAATTAATTATAATGAAGAAAAATTGTTATTACTTTTACTTGTTTTTTAATTGGCGAACTGACCACTTAGTTTTGTCCTCTTTGTCCAGAATTTTCTCTTTTCCCAATATTGCTTCAAACAGTCGCTATGCTGTTACTTTAGTTCTTCCAGTATTTGTCGCTCTTTTCTCGACTTGAACGGCTTCCAAAATTTGTATTATGTTTCGAAAGATATCCCATTCTAACATGAGGGTTTCTTGGGCATTAGACATCTCAAGGTCTTTGCGAGGCTCTGTAATCCAAGTGGTTCTCTTCTTCCAAAGGTAATCAAATGCTTTCTTCTCTATTCTGCACATTCTATACATGTGTCTAAGAAATATTACTGTTATTGTCAGTGCTACTACTGTTATTATTATTTGCGAATAACCCCATTAGGAATGCGCACAGTACTTAGAGGTGAGCATTTGTCTTCCTTTCTGCCCATATTTCTTTCTTTATTTTCCTGTGGATTTTCTTTCCATCTTTTCTTCGTGGGTTTTTCCTCTTACTCAGTTTTCCATTTGTGAATTTTAGTCCAGAACATTATGCGGTTTGTTATATTTTCTGGAGTAATACCTACCGATATCACATTAGCACTCACATCGCCACCCACTGCATCATGTCCGTTTTGGCTTTACTCCTAGTGTCGAAGAATTCGGTTATTTGTTTTATAAATCTTTCTGGATTCATTCTTTCAAAAGTGCCCATAGAATCATGAGCTGCGTCTTCTAAAGACACTGTGGATATTTGTGTTTTGTTCGATTTCCTGATTGTCTCTGAGACGGTATGGTTCGTATACAAGTTTTTTGACAAGAATTTTTCTTACAGCTTTGCGTTCCTTTTCTCAATGCTTAAATGTCTGTTTTCACGTTCAGAATTACTGTTTCTGATCCACGGAGTCATTCATGTTTAAGTTTATGAGCTTGGAGATATATGTCTTGTTGTAGATCTTTTATGTACGTTGGTATGCAGTTCCCATCTTTTGGCATCTAATTTCTTTAGAATTTTTTTACGATTCCATTTTCCTGAATGGTTTCACCGACACATTTTAACTGTAAAACTCGTGTACTTTTTCTGTTACTCGTCTCTGTGAGTTAAGGTGCCTGTTTGTCGCAGGTCTCGTATTCTGTCTTTTCAAAAAGATATCTGAAGAGTGACTTTTTCTGCAGTTTCCTTGATTTTACGCTGATGAAACATTAACATTGCTAAAGCGCCTGCAAATGCTAGGCAATCTGTAGATATCTCTGCCTAAAGTTATTGGTTGGTTTGCGCCATTCTTGTGTCTCTTGCTCAAGGACACAGTTGGAAAGTAATGGAGACAGCCCTTTTCCTTGTCTTACTCCCGTTTTGATTACGAAAGAACGTGTGATACCCCTATAAACATAATTTTGGACTTCGTGTCGCTCAATGTGTGCTTCATTATTGTAATTTAAGATCCTAAATTCGCTCTTTAAATATCTGAAAGACTCATCTGATGTCATCATAACTATTCTTGTTAGTATTTACTGATACGAGGGTCACTCCAAAAGAAATGCACACTATTTTTGTAAAAATACAGTTTTCATTCTGCATGTGTGAAAGTTTTACAGTGTGTAGACACATCCTTCCCGCTTGTTTTCAAACTTAGTTCAACCTGTTCCCGTGAGTGGCGCCGTCACAGCATGTCTTCAAGATGGCTGCTACACTTGACGTTCGTCAGAAGCAACGCGCTGTCATAGAATTCCTGTGCTGTGAAAACGAGACAGTGGGAAACATCCGCAAGAGGTTGAAAAAGGTGTAGGGAGATGCTGCTGTCGATCGCAGTACAGTCTGTGGTGGGCAAGCAGGTTACGTGATGAAAGCGGGCACGGCAATATTGAGGATTGTCCTCGCAGCGGCAGGCCTCGTACTGCACACACTCCAGACAGTGTGCAGGGAGGTAACGAATTGGTGACTGCTGGCAGACGCATCACAGTGAAAGAACTGTCACGCTACGTTGGGACAGGGGAAGGAAGTGTTTGCAGAATACTGAAAGTGTTGGCGTTAAAAAAGGTTTGTGCCAAGTGGGTTCCCAGGATGTTGACAGTGGCTCACACAGAAACAAGGAAAACGGCATGCAGCAAACTTTTGGAACAGTACGAGAATGATGGGGATGAATTTCTTGGAAGAACTGTAACAGGTGATGAAACATAGCTCCATCATTTTTCACCAGAGATGAAGAGGCAATCAATGGAGCGCATGGTGCCACCCAAGGAAAAAAAAATTCAAAACCACACCTTCTGCTGGAAAAGTTATGGCTACAGTGTTTCTCGATTCCGAAGGAGTCTTGCTTGTGGACATGGTGCCAAGTGGAACCACCATAAATTCTGATGCATATGTGACGACACTGAAGAAACTTCAAGCTCGACTGAGTCGTGTTCGACCACATCGGCAAAAGCAGGATGTTTTGCTGTTGCACGACAATGCACGGCCACATGTCGGTCTAAAAACTGAAGCGGTCACAAAACTCGGATGAACAACACTGAAACACCCACCTTACAGTCCTCACCTCGCTCCACGTGACTATCATCTCTTTGGGAAACTGAAAGACTCTCTTCGTGGAACAAAGTTTGAAGCTGATGACTCCCTTGTGCACGCTGCCAAACAGTGGCTCCAACAGGTTGCTCCAGAAATTTACCGTCCGGGTATTCAAGCGCTGGTTCCAAGATGGCGTAAAGCAGTTGAGACGATGATGATGATGATGTTTGGTTTGTGGGGCGCTCAACTGCGGGGTTATCAGCGCCTGTACAATTTCCCAATCTTTGCTCAGTCCAATTTCGCCACTTTCCTGGATGATGATGAAATGATGAGGACAACACAAACACCCAGTCATCTCGAGGCAGGTGAAAATCCCTGACCCCGCCGGGAATCGAACCCGGGACCCCGTGCTCGGGAAGCGAGAACGCTACCGCGAGACCACGAGCGGCAGACGTAGTTGAGACGGATGGAAATTATGTGGAGAAATGAAAATATTGTTCCTAAAGGATGTATCTAGACACTGTAAAACTTTCAAACATATATAACAAAATATGGATTTAAAAAAAAACATAGTGTGCATTTCTTTTAGAGTGAAATTGGTGGGTAGTTCGTATTATTACTACTGCACAGTGTTCTACAGTCTATTCACCGACAGCTGGGACGAAACATAAACAGTGTCACGTGAGCGACTACGCTCGTTTCCAGAGAAAGCATTCGGTGTTCACGTGATACGTAGGGGTGTGGAAAATCCTTGGCGCACGCTTTGCAGCTGGCGGAGTTCGGCTGGTTGCCGAGCTGTCACAGCGGACCGTGAGAAACCTGGGCAACAGTGTACGAAATAAATTTAACAATAATGTTAAAATAATGTTAAACTGAGTTCATTCTGTCGAAGCAGATTTATTTTCATTCAGGTTGCTAACAAAACGCTCCATTCACACACAATTGTTAATTTTAATAACAATACCAGTAATAATAATGAGAAAGGACGAAACAAGGTTCACTCTGTCGAACTTGAACTGTTTTCATTGAGGTTTATAACAAACCGCTCCTCTCTCTCTCTCCTCTATAATGCAGTCTAATTTCCACATTTGAGTTTCCACTCGTAAAGGACAAACGGTTGCACCCAGCGCATTCGAAAAAACTACAAAATTAAATTCAAACATTTCTGAAACTTTTCTCGCTTACACCCCCACAAAAAAATTTAAAGGGGAAAAGTTTGTCGCGTACTATATTTCGGATGATGATTCGGTAAAAGTTCTGCATCAGACGTGAGATTTTAATTTATTACTTCACAATTACTGACTCTATTGCACAGAAAATTTGCGGACGTGATCAACATATAGTACTGAAAGCAATTATAAAATTATTTTGCTGTGCGACACACTGTTTAGGATATATGGCGTGATGAATATAGAGTAACGCGGAAAAACAACTTTTCCTGAAAACTTAAATATTTCTCTTTTTCAGTGACAATAAATTATAATGTAATGTAAAAAAAGGGGTCGGTAGGTAGTTCTCGGATCACTTTATCATGCTCAGGTGCCAAATTATAAAAAAACACGATTTTCATTTTTTAATTTCTGACGGCCCTGCCTTGTACACCCCTCGACGGGAGCGCTGTGGTCACGCGCCTTGCCGTGTTTAGAATACGTTTCTCGTTTCGGTGAATGGAGTATAGCAACGTTATTTCCCTGAACTGACCATCCTGGTGACCCACAACGTGTTACGGAAAGTCTGCATAATCGATTGATTGACTAATCAGCGGGTGATGGACGTATCGGGAGTGTCACTAAGTCATTAAACCCGCATACGTCAGTGTCAGCCAAGTTTGACAGTGGGCGCGGACGAACAGCGGCGCACGTTGCAGCTAATGGAATCATAGTGGACACACCGACGGCACGTAATTGATGGATGCGACCGGACAGCTCTTCCAATCGGGCTACGACCACTGCGACGCAAAAGGTGGCGAAAACACCGCAGCGCGCACTCTGCCGCAGCGGTCCGGAAACGAATACTAATCAACGGGGTCCCACTGGGTACAGTGCTCGGCATTAGAGTTGCAACGCCACGATGGCGGCATGCAACAAACATCGTTTGGCTCGATGTGTACTAAAGGCCGGGCAAAGTGGAAAGTTCAGTACGCAAAGACTGCAAAATTGCTCAAGTCACACCAGTACCCGAAAAGGGAAACAGGAGTAATCCGCTGCATTACAGGCCCGTATCACTAACGTCGATTTGCACTAGGGTTTTGGAACGTATACTGTGTTCGAACATTATGAATTACATCCAAGAAAACGATTTATTTAAACATAGACAGCAGGGATTTAGAATACATCGTTCTTGTGAAACACAACAAGCTCTTCAGACTTTCCTCACAAGCGTCTTCTAACCAAACTGCGAGCGCAGATCAGTGTGGCCGAGCGGTTCTAGGCGCTAAAGTCTGGTACCGCGCGACCGCTACGGTCGCAGATTCGAATCCTGCCTCGGACATGGATGTGTGTGACGTCCTTAGGTTAGTTAGGTTTAAGTAGTTCTAAGTTCAAGGGGCCTAATGACCTTAGAAGTGAAGTCCCATAGTGCTGAGAGCCATTTGAACCATTTTAAACCAAACTGCGAGCCTCTGGAATATTGCCTCAGTTGTGCGACTGGATTTGTGGTTTCCTGTCAGAAAGGCCATGGTTCACAGTAAACAATAAAAATGTTGTGTGGCGAGGGCCTCCCGTCGGGTAGACCGTTCGCCAGGTGCAAGTCTTTCGAGTTGACGCCATTCGGCGACTTGCTTGTCGATGGGGGACGAAATGATGATGATTAGGACAACACGACACCCAGTCCCTGAGCGGAGACAATCTCCGAAACCAGCCGAGAATCGAACCCGCGGCCTTAGGATTGACATCCAGTCACGCTGGCCACTCAGTTACCGGGGGCGGACATGGTTCGCAGAAATAGGCCAAAAGTCATCGACTGAAACAGAAATAATATCCGCCGTTCCCCAAGGAAATGTTATAGGCCCTCTATTGTTCCTGGCCTATATTAACGACATAAGAGACAATCTGAGCAGCCCTATTACAGTGTTTGCAGATGATGCTGTCATTTACCTTCTTGTAAAGTCATTAGATGGCCAAAACGAATTGCAGAATGACAGATAAGGTATCGGTATGGTGGGATAGGTGGCCCAGTTTTCGTTGCGACGGGATCTTCTCATGAAATTTCAATCACCAGTTCTCCGATTGAGAAAACATTCTGTTGGCACCCACCGACATAGAGAGAAATGATCATCACGATAAAATAAGAGAAATCAGGGCTCACACAGAAAAATAAGTACTAAAAGAAATCAGCTAAATTTCTATTACGCGATACGTCACACAGATCTGAAGGCTGTAAATTCAGCTAAATACTTAGGGACTACAATTACAAATGAACTAACTTGGGACTATCACATAGATAATACTGTGGGTAGAGCAAACCAAAGACTGCGATTCACTGGCAGAACACTTAGAAGGTGCAAGAGGTCTACTAATGAGACTGCTTACACCACGCTTGTCCGCCCTATTCTGGAGTATTGCTGTGCGGTGTGGGATCCGCATCAGGTGGGACTGACGGATGACATCGAAAAAGTACAAAGAAGGGCAGCTCGTTTTGTATTATCGCAAAATAGACGAGATAGTGTCACAGACATGATACGTGAACTCGAGTGGCAATCATAAAACGCAGTTTTCGTTGCGACGGGATCTTCTCATGAAATTTCAATCACCAGTTTTCTTCTCCGATTGAGAAAACATTCTGTTGGCACCCACCTACATAGGGAGAAATGATCATCACGATGAAACAAGAGAAATCAGGGCTCACACAGAAAAATTTAAGTGCTCGTTTTTCAAAAATGGTTCAAATGGCTCTGAGCACTATGGGACTTAGCATCTGAGGTCATCAGTCCCCTAGAACTTAGAACTACTTAAACCTGACTAACCTAAGGACATCACACACACATCCACGCACGAGGCAGGATTCGAACCTGCAACCGTAGCAGCAGCGCGGTTCCAGATTGAAGTGCCTACAACCGCTCGGTCACAACGGCCAGCTATCAAGGCACTATGCATGCTCTATAATGGTGTTGGCTGTTTACATGGACTGGACAGGTTTCTCTGGTCTAACTGAACCGATCATCGACTGGAAATGGCTATGAAACATCCTCACACATTAAAACTGTGTGCTGAACCGAGACTCGAGCTCGAAACCTTTGCCTTTCGTGAGCAAGTGCTCTACCAACTGAGCTATCCAAGCTTGGATACCATTTTCAGCCATTCATGGACTTCACGTTTCACACAAATATGGAATTTTTGTGTATGACAGTGCGCCATGTCACCAGGTCAAAGCTGTTAATGATTGATTTGAAAAATATTTTGGACAATTCGAGCGAATGATTTTACCATCCAGATCGCCCGAAATGAACCCCACCGAACGTCTATGGCACATAATTGACAGGTCAGTTCGTGCACAAACTCCTGCACTAACAACATTTTCGCAGTTATTGACGGCTACAGAGGCAGCACGGCAGGGGACTTCTAAAGACTTGAGTGCATACCTTCTCGAAAAAACAGGAAGATTGATTTTAACTTCCATCGACATCGAGGTCATCAGAGATGGACCACAAGCTCGCATTGTGTCCAGGATGGGGAAGGAAATCAGCCGTGCCCTTTCAAAGGAACCATGCCGGCACTTGCTTGGAGCTATTTAGGGATATCACGGGCATCCTTAATTTGGGTGACCGGACACGTGTTTGAACCGTCGTCCTCCCGAATGCGAGTCCATTGTGCTAACCACTGCGCCACCTCGCTCGGTCATGCCACGACGAACTACTGCGTACGCCGGGCGAAAGGAGGTCAGACACTACGTTAAGAAATATCCCATGAGTTTTGTTACCTCCTTGCACATTCGTTACCTTCAGATAGGGTGATGCAGTGATGATTTTACAAACCTGCAGGGATGACAGAGAAACGTAAATGTATCAACGTGAGGTACAGACCCAGGTCCCGAAATGACTAAGTCGACAGAAATTTTTATTTTTCTGATACTTCTTACAGTGGGATAAATGGAATGTGCAGAATATGGATGGAATGATCATTCGCAGCAAATAAGTCTACAATACATGGGTTCTAAAACGCATACCTTAAGAGCTATGCGCACTTGATCGGTACCATTTGCTTCAAAGCAGCGATGATTAACAAGTGTCCATATCTCTTCAGGTAGTCTGTTTAGAGGCCATGTTTGCTGGACTAGTTTTTGATCCTTGGGTCCATAATACCACTCTCAAAATACGAAAGCAAAAAGCTTGCAGTACAAGAGATGTGTTTCGCGGTATCGAAGAGGAAGAAGTGTTTATAGGGCTATGCATTGTAGATGCGATGTTTACTAGACTTTTTTGCTCCGAATAATACACTCCTGGAAATTGAAATAAGAACACCGTGAATTCATTGTCCCAGGAAGGGGAAACTTTATTGACACATTCCTGGGGTCAGATACATCACATGATCACACTGACAGAACCACAGGCACATAGACACAGGCAACAGAGCATGCACAATGTCGGCACTAGTACAGTGTATATCCACCTTTCGCAGCAATGCAGGCTGCTATTCTCCCATGGAGACGATCGTAGAGATGCTGGATGTAGTCCTGTGGAACGGCTTGCCATGCCATTTCCACCTGGCGCCTCAGTTGGACCAGCGTTCGTGCTGGACGTGCTGACCGCGTGAGACGACGCTTCATCCAGTCCCAAACATGTTCAATGGGGGACAGATCCGGAGATCTTGCTGGCCAGGGTAGTTGACTTACACCTTCTAGAGCACGTTGGGTGGCACGGGATACATGCGGACGTGCATTGTCCTGTTGGAACAGCAAGTTCCCTTGCCGGTCTAGGACTGGTAGAACGATGGGTTCGATGACGGTTTGGATGTACCGTGCACTATTCAGTGTCCCCTCGACGATCACCAGTGGTGTACGGCCAGTGTAGGAGATCGCTCCCCACACCATGATGCCGGGTGTTGGCCCTGTATGCCTCGGTCGTATGCAGTTCTGATTGTGGCGCTCACCTGCACGGCGCCAAACACGCATACGACCATCATTGGCACCAAGGCAGAAGCGACTCTCATCGCTGAAGACGACACGTCTCCATTCGTCCCTCCATTCACGCCTGTCGCGACACCACTGGAGGCGGGCTGCACGATGTTGCGGCGTGAGCGGAAGACGGCCTAACGGTGTGCGGGACCGTAGCCCAGCTTCATGGAGACGGTTGCGAATGGTCCTCGCCGATACCCCAGGAGCAACAGTGTCCCTAATTTGCTGGGAAGTGGCGGTGCGGTCCCCTACGGCACTCCGTAGGATCCTACGGTCTTGGCGTGCATCCGTGCGTCGCTGCGGTCCGCTCCCAGGTCGACGGGCACGTGCACCTTCCGCCGACCACTGGCGACAACATCAACGTACTGTGGAGACCTCACGCCCCACGTGTTGAGCAATTCGGCGGTACGTCCACCCGGCCTCCCGCATGCCCACTATACGCCCTCGCTCAAAGTCCGTCAACTGCACATACGGTTCACGTCCACGCTGTCGCGGCATGCTACCAGTGTTAAAGACTGCGATGGAGCTCCGTATGCCACGGCAAACTGGCTGACACTGACGGCGGCGGTGCACAAATGCTGCGCAGCTAGCGCCATTCGACGGCCAACACCGCGGTTCCTGGTGTGTCCGCTGTGCCGTGCGTGTGATCATTGCTTGTACAGCCCTCTCGCAGTGTCCGGAGCAAGTATGGTGGGTCTGACACACCGGTGTCAATGTGTTCTTTTTTCCATTTCCAGGAGTGTAGTTGTTGTCATCAGTCGTCTAACCTGATGTGGGACAAGAGTCTTTCTGTGAGAGTCAAAGAGACCCTGTTTAAAACCTGTCTCCTGCCGATTTTGACATTCAGTATGCAGTACTGTGTAATTAGTAAGGCAGATTTGAGCAAGCTACAAGCGTATGAAATGTAATTTGTTCGATCAGCCTTGCAGAAGAATAGGTGGTACAAAATTTGGAATGAAGACATCAGTTTAGAGATGGATGTGAATCTCTCAGTCACTGAAAGACAGAATACTGTACAGTTCAGGTGGTTTCGACATATGAAGAGGCTGAAGAATATACATACATCTGCCAAAACGATACTTGGATACAAATGTTTAGGTGAAAGAGCTATAGTGTTACCCTGGGCAAGATGCATCGATCAGAATAAGGAAGATCTTAACGCTAAAGGAGAAAACAGAGAAACAATAACAAGTCAAGAAGCATATGACGAAAGCAAAACGGAGACAAATTGTTCATAAACACCCTATCCAGCTAACTGGAAGGACATGTGGATAATGATAATGTTATTTCTGAATAATGACAATTCCTCATGGGAAACACTGTGTGTACGAGAACTGTTGTTAAGATTGTAGGGAAGGCAACTTCCAGAGGAAAAAAATCCTGACAAAAATAGGTTCTAAAACGCACATCTTAAGACTTATGAGCACTTGTGCGTCTTCGATATATTGAAACATATCTCTTCTACTGCAAGTGCTTCCGTATCCATATTTTCGGTGGGGAT
The DNA here is from genome assembly GCF_023864275.1 of Schistocerca cancellata. NCBI lineage: Eukaryota > Metazoa > Arthropoda > Insecta > Orthoptera > Acrididae > Schistocerca > Schistocerca cancellata. The sequence goes on along the minus strand of NC_064636.1, from coordinate 112,364,462 downwards.
AGTATGGACCAAAACAAAACAATATGTCAAGTAAATATGGACTCCAAAATGTATACCTTAAGAATTATGGGCCCTTGCTCAGTAGAATAGACGGTTTCACAGTTCCGAAGTCCGCAGCTCGTGGTCTAGTGGCTAGCATTGCTGCCTCTGGATCACGGGGTCCTGGGTTCGATTCCCAGCTGGGTTGGGGATTTTATCTGCCTGGGGTTGTCCTGTTCGTTTCATCACCATCATCATTCGTGATGGTGTTCAACGAATAGGAGCGTACAATGTCAGATCCCGTAATTGGGCGGATAGCTTGGAAAAATTAAAAAGTGGATAGGTTAAAGTTAGATGTAGTGCTAATTAGTGAAGTTCGGTGGCAGGAGGAACAAGACTTCTAGTCAGGTGAGTACAGGGTTAAAAATACAAAATCAAATAGGGGCAACGCAGAAGTCTATATGCCAACTAGCTACGCAAATGTATGATGAGATAAAAGATATTATTCAGACAGTGAAAGGAGACGAAAATTTAATAGCCATGGGGGACTGGAATTCTATAGTAGGGAAAGTAAGAGAAGGAAAAGTAGTATGTGAATATGGAATGTGGATAAGGAATGAAAGAGGAAGTCGCCTGGTGAAATTTTTCACAGAGCATAACTTAATCTTAGGTAACACTTGGTTTAAGAATCATGAAAGAAGGTTGTGTACGTGGAAGAGGGCTGAAGACACTGGAAGGTTTCAGATAGATTATGTACTGATAAGCCAGAGATTTAGGAACTAGGTTTTAAATTCTAAGACATTTCCAGGGGCCGATGTGGACTTTGATCACAATATATTGATTACAAACTGTAGATTAAAGCTGAAGAAACTGCAAAAAGGTGGGAATTTAAGGAGATGGAATCTAGATAAAGCGGAAGAACCAGAGGTTGTAGAGATTTTAAGAGAGAGCATTAGGGTACGATTGACAAGAACAGGGGAAAGGAATACAGCGGAAGAAGAGCGGCTAGCCTTGAGAGATGAAATAGTGAAGCCAGCAGAGGATCAATGAGATAAAAAGACGAGAGCTAGTAGAAATCCTTGGGTAACAGAAGAGATATTGAATTTAACTGATGAAAGGAGAAAATATAAAAATGCAGAAAATGTAGCAGGCAAAAAGGAAATCCAAGTATAGATGGCTAGAGGACAAATGTAAGGATGTAGAGGCATATATCACTAGGGGTAAGATAGATACTGCCTACAGGAAAATTGAAGAGACCTTTGGAGAAAAAATAACCACTTGTACGAATATCGAGAAGTCAGGTGGAAAACCAGTTCTAAGCAAAGAAGGCAAACCAGAAAGATGGAAGGCGAATATATAGCACAAGTGCGATGAACTCGAGGGCAACATTATGGAATTGGAAGAGAACGTAGATGAAGATGAAAAGGGAGATACGATACTGCGCCAAAAATTTGACAGAACACTGAAAGACCTAAGTCGAAACAAGGCCCTGGGAGTAGACAACATTCCAATAGAACTACTGACAGCGTTGGGAGAGCCAGTCCTGACAAAACTCTACCATCTGGTAAGCAAGATGTATGAGACAGGCAAAATACCCTCAAACTTCAAGAAGAATATGACAGATGACAGATGTGAAAAGTACCGAACTATCAGTTTAAGAAGCCACGGCTGCAAAATACTAACACGAATTCTTTACAGACGAATGGAAAAACTGGTAGAAGCCGACCTCGGCGAAGATCAGTTTGGATTCCGTAGAAATGTTGGAACACGTGAGGCAATAAGGACGCTAAGACATAACTTACAAAATAGGCTGAGGAAGGCAAACCTACGTTTCTAGCATTTGTAGACATAGAAACTGGAATACTCTCTTTCAAATTCTGAAGGTGGCAGGGGTAAAATACAGGGAATGAAAGGCTATTTACAATTTGTAAAGAAACAAGATGGCAGTTATAAGAGTCGAGGGACATGAAAGGGAAGCAGTGGATGGGAAGGGAGTCAGAGTTGTAGCCTCTCCCCGATGATATTCAATCTGTATATTGAGCAAGCAGTAAAGGAAACAAAAGAAAAATCTGGAGGAAGAATTAAAATCCATGGAGAAAAAATAAAGTTTTTGAGGTTTGGTGACGACATTGTAATTCTGTCAGAGACAGTAAAGGACCTGTAAGAGCAGTTGAACAGAATGGACAGTGTCTTGAAGGGAGGATATAAGATGAACATCAACAAAAGCAAAACGAGGATAATGGAATGTTGTCGAATTAAATCAGGAGATGCTGAAGGAATTAGATTATGAAATGAGACACTTAAAGTAGTGGATGAGTTTTGCTATTTAGGGAGCAATTTAACTGACCATGGTCGAGGTAGAGAGGATGTAAAATGTAGACTGGCAATGGCAAGAAAAGCGTTTCTGAAGAAGAGAATTTTATTAACATTGAGTATAGATAAGTGTCAGGAACTCTTATCTGAAGGTATTTGTATGGAATGTAGCCATGTATGGATGTGAAACATGGACAGGAAGTACACTCCTGGAAATTGAAATAAGAACACCGTGAATTCATTGTCCCAGGAAGGGGAAACTTTATTGACACATTCCTGGGGTCAGATACATCACATGATCACACTGACAGAACCACAGGCACATAGACACAGGCAACAGAGCATGCACAATGTCGGCACTAGTACAGTGTATATCCACCTTTCGCAGCAATGCAGGCTGCTATTCTCCCATGGAGACGATCGTAGAGATGCTGGATGTAGTCCTGTGGAACGGCTTGCCATGCCATTTCCACCTGGCGCCTCAGTTGGACCAGCGTTCGTGCTGGACGTGCAGACCGCGTGAGACGACGCTTCATCCAGTCCTAAACATGCTCAATGGGGGACAGATCCGGAGATCTTGCTGGCCATGGTAGTTGACTTACACCTTCTAGAGCACGTTGGGTGGCACGGGATACATGCGGACGTGCATTGTCCTGTTGGAACAGCAAGTTCCCTTGCCGGTCTAGGAATGGTAGAACGATGGGTTCGATGACGGTTTGGATGTACCGTGCACTATTCAGTGTCCCCTCGACGATCACCAGTGGTGTACGGCCAGTGTAGGAGATCGCTCCCCACACCATGATGCCGGGTGTTGGCCCTGTGTGCCTCGGTCATACGCAGTCCTGATTGTGGCGCTCACCTGCACGGCGCCAAACACGCATACGACCATCATTGGCACCAAGGCAGAAGCGACTCTCATCGCTGAAGACGACACGTCTCCATTCGTCCCTCCATTCACGCCTGTCGCGACACCACTGGAGGCGGGCTGCACGATGTTGGGGCGTGAGCGGAAGAGGGCCTAACGGTGTGCGGGACCGTAGCCCAGCTTCATGGAGACGGTTGCGAATGGTCCTCGCCGATACCCCAGGAGCAACAGTGTCCCTAATTTGCTGGGAAGTGGCGGTGCGGTCCCCTACAGCACTGCGTAGGATCCTACGGTCTTGGCGTGCATCCGTGCGTCGCTGCGGTCCGGTCCCAGGTCGACGGGCACGTGCACCTTCCGCCGACCACTGGCGACAACATCGATGCACTGTGGAGACCTCACGCCCCACGTGTTGAGCAATTCGGCGGTACGTCCACCCGGCCTCCCGCATGCCCACTATACGCCCTCGCTCAATGTCCGTCAACTGCACATACGGTTCATGTCCACGCTGTCGCGGCATGCTACCAGTGTTAAAGACTGCGATGGAGCTCCGTATGACACGGCAAACTGGCTGACACTGACGGCGGCGGTACACAAATGCTGCGCAGCTAGCGCCATTCGACGGCCAACACCGCGGTTCCTGGTGTGTCCGCTGTGCCGTGCGTGTGATCATTGCTTGTACAGCCCTCTCGCAGTGTCCGGAGCAAGTATGGTGGGTCTGACACACCGGTGTCAATGTGTTCTTTTTTCCATTTCCAGGAGTGTAGTTTAGACAAGAAGAGAATAGAACTTTCCAATTGTGGTGCTACAGAAAAATACTGAAGATTAGATGGGTAGATCACGTAACTAATGAGGAGGTACTGAATAGAATGCAGAGTAGAGGAATTTGTAGTACAACTTGACCAGAAGAAGGGATCGATTGGTAAGATATGTTCTGAGGCATCAAGGGATCACCAAGTTGGAACTGGAAGACAGTATGGAGAGCAAAAATCGTAGAAAGAGCGCAAGAGATGAATACGCTAAGCAGATTCAGAAGGATGTAGGGTGCATTAAGTACTGGGAGATGAAGAAGCTTGCACAGGATAGAGTAGCATGGAGAGCTGCATCAAACCAGTCTCTGGACTGAAGACTAGAACAAGAACAACAATATCATTCGTGACAGTGGCTGGATTGGACTGTGTAAAAAATGGGACTCTGGAGAAATTGGGACTTCATACGGGTGCTGATGACAGTGCAAAAAATGGGTCAAATGGCTCTGAGCACTATGGGACTTAACATCTTTGGTCATCAGTCCCCTAGAACTTAGAACTACTTAAACCAAACTAACCCAAGGGCATCACACACATCCATGCCCGAGGCAGGATTCGAACTTGCGACCGTAACAGGAGCGCAGTTCCGGACTGAGCGCCTAGGACCGCTCGGCCACCGCGGCCGGCGGTGACAGTGCAGGTGAGCGCCCCGCAAACCAAACATCCCCATCACAGTTCCGAAGACGAACAAGTGCTAATACCTCATAAGTTACGCATTTTAGATCCCAAGTTAACTAGACTTTTTTCTTGTGTTGGTCCACACTACCACCTCCGAAAGGTATCTATCCTACAGTCGTCGCAACATCGGTTCCAGCACACGTAGAGCTATCACAATGTTTTTCGCTTATTAACTTCGGAATCGGTCGTTTCCATACCAGGGTCTTACCTCAAATTGATACATTTATCCTTCTCCATCATCCCTGAAGATTTGTAACATCATCATGGAATCACCACACATAAGGAAATGTTACACAGCAAGTTACTCATTCAGAAAATGCATTTGTAAGAAGGTGGTGCTACGCCACGTGTGATAAGGAGAAGCACATACCAGCACATGTCACTATTCGACAGCAGTAGGAACATGGTGTACCCAGATTGAGGTTTGTACTTCAGTGATGTCGCTGTCCGCCTTGCGGAGGATCCCAAGACTGTCACGCAAAATATGCAATTCATGATTTCAGCAGGGCCATACTCAAAGCCGTGGAGTATTTCAATGGCGCCACGTGACTAGCGCTCGAGAGGACAGCAATCTTGTACGCTCGGCCGTGCGAGATCACACATCACATACGCTGAGTCTGGAAACGGGATTGTTTGCAGATAAACAAGTATCAACGTGGAGAGTGGGACAGCGTCTCGTCCACTACGGACAGTCACGCAAGGTGACCATTATTTTTGCTTGCCTTTGACGTGGCAGCAGAGAGAGACAAACGTACAACAGACATCTGTCCCAATCGCCACATACTCAGAAATAAACAACCAAATATTTGTTTCGGTTTTCGAATCACACGGCAGTATAAATAACATCGAATATCGCACAACATACTTGCATTACATTAAAAAGAAACTCCAAGAATCAGTTAACAAGGCTGCAATAAAAAATAGATTCTATCGCAGTAATGTAAGCTGTCCTCTTAATCTGCTTATCGTCCACTTTTCACTGCCATACACGGCTACACTCCATACAAATACTTCCAGAAACGACTTCCTTACACTTGAATCTATACTTGACGTTAACAAATTTCTCTTGTTCAGAAACGCTTTCCTTGCCATTTCCAGTCTACATTTTATATCCGCTCAAATTGGACCATCATCATTTGTTTTCCTCCACAAACACCAAAACTCATTTACTACTTTAAGCGTCTCATTCCCTAATCTAATTCCCTCAGTATCACCTGATTTAATTCGACTACATTCCCTCTTCCTGGTTTTGCTTTTGTTGATGTTCATCTTATATCCTCCTTTCAGTACACTGTCCATTCCGTTCAACTACTCCTCCAGGTCCTTTGGTGTCTCTGGCAATATTACGATTTCTTCGGCAAAAGTCAAAGTTTCTATTTCTTCAACATGGATTTTAATTCCTACTCCAAATTTTACTTTTGTTTCTTTTACTGCTTGCTCGATATACAGACTGAATAACATCTGGTATAGGTTATAATCCTGTCTCATTCGCTTCCCAACCACTGCTTCTCTTTCGTGCCCCTCGACTCTTATAACTGCCATCTGGTTTCTGTACAAATTGTAAATAGCACTTCGCTCCCTGTATTTGACGTCTGTCACCTTCAGATCAAAGACCAAGGGGAATATTTATGCTTCTTAAAATATCTTTATTTGTTCATCAACATCAACTTCAGAGTAATTCCTCTCGGATGTACTACACTTGTACCATCTCTTCTACAAACTTGAAAAGCCGGCCGCGGTGACCGAGCGGTTGTAGGCGCTTCAATCCGGAACCACGCGACTGCTACGACCGCAGGTTCTAATCCTGCCTCGGGCATGGATGTGTGTGATGTCCTTAGGTTAGTTAGGTTTAAGTAGTTCTAAGTTCTAGGGGACTTATGACCTAAGATGTTGAGTCCCATAGTGCTCAGAGCCATTTTTATAAGATGCACTTAAATTCCTAAGGATTTTTTTCAATAAATAACATTTTTACCATTTTTATTATTAGATTGGAAGGCCAGACCAAAAAAATATGTTTATAAAACCGCACTGATCTTAAAATGTGTTAAAGTTGTCATCTTCTAGTTTTGGCCATCTAGGATTCCGTCCTCTATCTGCGCATTCAGTCTTCCTCAGTTCTTCTTTAGAAGCCCGTCAATCGCGAATGTTTTTTTTCTGTTTGTGGAGGGCCGAAATGCCGCTCAGCTTCTCTGTTTTCATGTTCCTCTGCATATGCTATTACTTTCAGTTTATATCCCACATTATATGAATATCTTTCATCTTTTCCCCTTACGAAACCAGCTACTGACAAAAAATATTGTACCGTTACCGATAACACAAACCACTTTCAGCTCAAGTTCACTGGCACCGTATACTGCGATGACGTATCATACACCAGACATTGTTCTGGGTTTGTGATGGCGAGGGTGCGAGGCAGACATTGTTAGTAGACTTGTGAATCCCCGCAATTCGTGTTCGTCGTATCGGAGCACTGCTGCTGCCGGTTGAATCGAGTATTGCCACACAGAGATAGGTTTCCTGCGATATGAAAATGGCCATTTTTCTAATACTGGCCGGACCCTGAAATCAAACACTGGAAATTTTTATATTAATTTCGAGTATTAGAGGCAGACTGAATTTTTGAGGCAATTTTTCGATGAAAAAATTGCGACTTTCAGCCCGTGAACTACGGTAATGTTCAGTCCCTTCATCGATTCTGCTTTTGCGTCATCAATGTTGGCAAAACAAAGTCGTTTCATGGTTCTCTTCAGCCTCGGGAATAGAAACAAGTCGCAGGGGGTGATTTTCGACGAATGTGTGTCAGAGGCAACATAACAGTTTCGTTTTTTAGCCAAAAACCCACGAAGATGCATCGAGAAGTGTGCTGGAGCATTATCGTGATGCAATTTCTACGCGTGGTTTTGCCACAACTGTGGTCGTCTCCTTTCTGATTGCTTGACGGAAACGGCGCGTAGGTTACAGGTAATATTCCGTGTTGACTATACGACCGTAAGGCAGGAACTCGTGATATGCTATGCCACTGTAATCGAAGGAAACACTGAGAAGAACCTTCACATGTGATCGAGATTGTCGATTTTTTTCAGTTTTGCCTCTTCGAGCAGTTTCCATTGGGACGACCCGACCTCGTTTTCGACATCATACCCATATATCACAAATTTCAATCCGGTTTCCGTAAACATCACAGCACAAACACTGCTCTAATTAAAGTAACTGATGACCTGAAATATGCCATCGACAATCGAAAGGCAACAATATTGACGCTACTGGACTTCAGCAAAGCTTTTGACACTGTTAACTTTGACATATTGCTCAGAAAAATGCAACAGCTTAATTTCTCTGATAGTGCAATGAGATGGTTTGAAAGCTACTTAAAAGACAGACAGCAATGTGTTGTCTGCGTAAATGAAAAATCTTCCTGGAAACATGTTTCCTCAGGAGTGCCACAAGGATCAGTCTTAGGACCACTTTTGTTTTCTTTATATGTCAACGATATTTCGTCGGTTCTGTCCTCCTGTAAATATCATTTCTATGCCGACGACCTCCAGCTCTACCTAAGCGTCAGACCTGAAGATGTATACACTGCAATCGCTCAGATGAATGATGATCTGTCTTCAGTAGTGACGTGGGCGAAAAACCTGGGGCTTAAACTAAATGCAAAAAAGACGCAAGCCCATCAGAAATTAATAAGTTCAGATTTCCGCGAACGGCTACCTCCTATTCTGCTCGACCGTACTCCAATACCATATCAGAAAAGAGTGAAGAACTTGGGTGTAACTTTGGATGAGCATCTCAACTCGGCGGAGAATACAGTCGCAGTGTGCCGAAAGACGTCCGCTTGTCTCTATGCTCTCAAAACGTTTCGGAACGTATTTCCACACGACTTGAAACGCCAGCTCGTGCAAGCACTCGTTCTACCGAACCTCCACTATTGTGACGTGATTCAGCAAGGCACGAGTAGTGAAAACAAAAGGCGGCTAGAGCTAACCATGAATGCCTGTGTGCGCTACACCTGCAACATTCGCCGATATGATCATGTTAGTGCTTCATACTCCGAGCTAGGGTGGCTGCGGCCGGACAAATTGCGTGACTATCACACTCTGTGTCTACTTCACCGACTCCTCGTCGCGCAAGCACCCCAGTACCTTGCTTCAGAGATTAAAAACCTGTCATGCCATCATAATCGAAACACGAGGTCACTCTTATTTGGTATCCTAACTGTGCCCACTCACAAAACAAAAACTTTTGCAAACTCCTTCTCAGTTGCCACTGTCCGCCTCTGGAACAAACTGCCCCTTACCTTGCGCAAAATTCAATCTCCTGCTGCTTTTAAGAAGAAGTTGAAGCATTTCCTACTATCATCCTCATAAAGTTCTCCACAAAATTAATGTACAAGGCCAATCCTCTCATCTGTCAAAGCTAGCGTCTCCTATCTTGCTCCTGAGATACCTTCCTCTTCATCTATCTCTATTAGCTACGCAATCTTCTTTTCCTTTATATTTCCTTAATTATGTTTCATCATGCCTCTCTATTCTTCTCCTCCTTCACCATGAGTCTCCCTCATACTCCCTGCTGCCAGCACTCCTACCTAAAATCTGTCTCTTCATTAATGTCTAATTATAACAGTGCTTATGATCTACGAATATAAACTCTATATGTATGTATTTTTCCAGGTGTACCTTTCCAATTTTTTATTTCACTTTTTGTACTAGATGTAGTTTAACATGCCTACTAAAACATATGAATGTAAAATAAGTAGAATGCCTGGTTAGATGTAAGAGAGGGCCTGATGGCCCTAATCTTGCCAGGCTAAATAAATAAATAAATAAATAAAAATAAATATATCAATGTTTCGTCACCTGATATAAATTGACGTTTTGGACCGCTGTGGACTTCATTCAGAATCCCTTAGCGATGACCACCCCATGTCATTTTTAATCGAAATTCAACAATTTCGAAACAAACTTTGCTGCTACACGTTTCATGTACAAAATACCAGAAAAAATTACTTGGCGTGGAGCCAATATCATTGGCAACCTCTCTGACGGTGGTCGGGGACATTACAGAACAATTTTCTTTACTTCTTCACACTGTCGTCAGTAATTATGTGCTAGTACGTGCAGGACGGTCGTCCTATTCAATGTCTTCACGATCCTCTTTGAGACGTTCATACTACATGTCTACTCTTACTCGTACTACATTCGCCAAAGACCACAGTCAACGAATACGGTGCAGCTCTGTATTTCACTTCTCGGGCAAACTTTAATGCAAATTATTTGGTCTGTCTGTTTCGTAAGTAAAAATCCTCCGAGCACTCGAAAACACGTACAACCTCTGGGACCGTCAACAATAAAGTAAATATTCAAAACAGCTAAAAACGCAAACATACATGAAGAACATATAGAAACTTCCTGGCAGATTAAAACTGTGTGCCGGACCGAGACTCGAACTTGGGACCTTTGCCTTTCGCGGGCAAGTGCTCTACCAACGGAGCCACCCAAGCACGACTCACGCCCCGTCCTCAGAGCTTAACTTCTGCCAGTACCTCGTCTCCTACCTTCCGAACTTTATAGAAGCTATCCTGCGACCTTGCAGAACTAGCACTCCTGAAAGAAAGGATATTGTGGAGACATGGCTTAGCCACAGCCTTCGGGGATGTTTCCAGAATGAGATTTTAACTCTGCAGCGGAGTGTGCGCTGATATGAAACTTCCTGGCAGATTAAAACTGTGTGCCGGACCGAGACTCGAACTGGGATCTTTGCCTTTCGCGGACAAGTGCTCTACCAACTGAGCTACCCAAGCACGACTCACGCCGCGTCCTCATAGCTCTACTTCTGCGAGTGTCCGTCTCCTACCTTCCAAAGGCAAAGGCCCCGAGTTCGAGTCTCGGTCCGGCACACAGATTTAATCTGCCAGGAAGTTTCATATCAGCGCACACTCCGCTGCAGAGTGAAAATCTCATTCAAGATAAAAATAGTTTTGGAAAGCAAATGTACTATGTAAGCCTCGAAATTCGCAAATTCCCACAAACAGTCTTGTCGGAGGAACATCCGCAACTGAGGCATTATACCAGATTTTGAAAATACCGCTACAGTTGTAAGGTTCTTTTGTACAACACACGACCGGTTTCGGGATCTTGTACGTTCACCTTCAGGTGTCATAACTTGGTGCCGTGCCCCGAGCGCCACGGTGGACGTGTACAAGACGCGGTGTGCTACCAACGAGCGCAGATGGTTCAAATGGCTCTGACCACTATGGGACTTAACTACTGAGGTCATCAGTCCTCTAGAACTTAGAACTACTTAAACCTAACTAACCTGAGGACATCACACACATCCATGCCCGAGGCAGGATTCGAACCCGCGACCGTAGCAGTCCCGCGGTTCCGGACTGCAGCGCCTAGAACCGCTCGGCCACCGTGGCCGGCTACGAGCGCAGAGCATGCTCGGGGTCACACCACCAAGTTACGGCACCTGAAGATGGGCGTATAAGAGCCCGGAACCGGTCGTGTGCTACACAAAAGAACCTTACGACTGTAGCGGTATTTTCAACCTCTGGAAAAAAAAATTCCGGTTACTTTTTGATGAAACCTGGTACGCGGGATGTCATGGTGGTACTCACCACGTCCGGCCCTCCAGGGCGGCACCACGGTGAGGGTGGCGGTGCTGGCGCCCACGTGGTGCCGCAGGCTGGCGCATCTCCGGCTCACCCTCACACGTGTCGTCTTCACCGCGCCGGGGTCCTGGAACACACGAGAGGGCAGGTTGTCACACGAGGCCAAAAAGGTTTACTGTTAAGCCTTCTACTGCCCTTCAGCCAAAACACAAAATTCAAATCGCTCCAAGGACTACGGGACTCAACATCTGAGGTCATCAGTCCCATAGACTTAGAACTAATTAAACCTAACTACACTGCTGGCCACCGTAAATGCAACACCAAGGAAGACAAGAGGTAGGACAACAAAATTTATTTTGTAGATAACATGTTGACCAAGTATCAAATGATTACGTTTACAGACGTCTGTGTCATGTGGTTCCTGCCAGAATCAGTAGCCAGAGTAGCCGCCATTGTTGGAGATCACCGCTGCCACATGTCTCGGCATTGAGTCAAAGAGACGTTGGACGTGTTCCTGGGGTACAGCAGCCCAAGCAGCTTCCACACGTTGCCAAAGATCATCTGGTGTGGCAGCTGGGGATGTAATCTGGGTCACTCGTTGAGCAACCGTGGACAACATGTTTCCTATCGGCGAAAGATCCGGAGAGCGAGCCGGCCAGGGAAGCAATTCAATCTGGTTATTGACGAAGAACCTTTGGACAATGCGTGCCACGTGTGGTCGCGCATTATCCTGTTGAAATATGGCTGTGGCCGAGCCCTGAAGGTAAGGAAGGACAACTGGCTCCAGCACGTCGAATATGTAGCGCCGGCTATTTAAAGTACCGGCAATGCGTACTAGAGGCGTGCGAGAGTAATATCCAATACCGCCCCATAACATGATACCCGGTGCAAGACCAGTGTGGCGGTGCATAATGCAGCTGTCCAGCATCCTCTCTCCACGGTGTCTCCACACTCGAATCCGACCATCGTGGTGCTGCAGACAGAAGCGTGCCTCGTCAGTAAAGACAACGTCACTCCATTCTGCCGTCCACATCCGTCTGTCATCACACCATTGGCGACGGAGACGTCTGTGGTTCTGCGTCAATGGTAGACGAAGCAATGGACGTCTTGCGGACAGACCACTCTGCTGTAACGGCGTCGAATGGTACGCGCAGACACTCGATGATGCGTTACAGACGCAATGTGCTGTGCTACGGTTCGGGATGTCACTGAGCGATCCGTCACTGCCATGCGCACAATTTGCCTATCAGCACGTGCAGTGGTGCACCGAGGTGAATGCGATCGACCACGTCGGTCCGTCGTACCCTCCTGCATCCAATGGTCACATATCCGCATTACAGTTGTTTGGTTTCGTCCAACACGACTATTCCACAATCTCGATAAGCCACTATCCTTCCTCTGTCGAACTCGGATACTTGATCAAAAGATGTTCGCTGTTTTCCACGAGGCATAACTGATCGTCGTGTGAAACAACCACAAGGTAAACACACGTGCCGAACGTACACTCGTCGAAATCGCCAAGCCTTAAATGGCGCTATGAGGTGGCGCCACAGGCGCGCGTGATGTGCGTCTGCGCTGAAATTCTAATCAGTTGCATATCTCATCGCTGCAAAGTCATGGTGTAAATTTCACTTGATTCGGATGCTTCCTTCAGGGTGTTGCATTTACGGTGGCCAGCAGTGTAACCTAAGGACATCACACACATCCATGCCCGAGGCAGGATTCGAACCTGCGATCGTAGCAGCAGCGCGGTTCCAGACTGAAGCGCCTAGAACCGCTCGACCACAGTGGCCGGCTCAGCCAAAACACACGGAACACGCACGTGACCGTCCTGGACCGAGTGAGGTGGCGCAGTGGTTAGCGTACTCGACCCGCATTCGGGAGGACGACGGTTCGAACTCGCATCCTGACTTAGGTTTTCCGTGACTTACCTAAATCGCTTCAGGCAAGTGCCGGGATCGTTCCTTTGAAAGGGCACGGCCACATTCTTTCCCCAACCTTCCCTAATCCTATGGGACGGATGACCGCGCAGTTTGGCCCCTTCCCCGAATCAATCAACCAACCTAATACTCTGTGTCTGCAAAACATGTGCAAGCTCATTCCTGTTCATAAAACCAAGGCAAAGAAATGAGATACACAGTACGAGGGTCATTCAATAATGAGACAAATTAGCCTGGGGAAAATACTGTTTGTATGGCAAGTTTGGCACTTTTATGGCTTTAAGTTGGCGTCACTGGTATGAGCCCTGTACAGCTGCTGTGTCAACGTTGTTTTGCTTATAACGTCTAGAATACGTTTCAAGATGCCCAGTCCGATGAAACGTCCACATTAGTTGAACAACGTTCTGCTATTCATTTTTTACTTGCTGAAGGCGACAAACCAGTGAGAATATATACTGTAGAATGTCTAACGTTTATGGTGAAGGTTGCATGAATGCTGCAAATTTTTGTAAGTGAATAGAGCAGTTCAAAAATGGTAGCGATTCAGTGCCTGACGAACACCATTCTGGCCGACCAGTTACATTTTCAGCTCCCTCACGTGAAAGTCGAATTGATGTTATTCGTTCTGACCACTGTCTGTGACTGTGGAAATGATAGTTGACAAGCTTCAAGTTAATACTGGGACGGTTCATAACATTACCTGTAACGAGCTGAAGCACCGCAAAACATGTGCAAGATGGGTCCCAAAGGAGTTGACGCGGCTACACAAGGAAACAAGGTTGAGAGTGTGCACAGAGTTAAAGGAACGTTAGAAAAGAGGATGAAACTTGGGTTCACTATTATGAGCCAGAATCAAAAAAAAGCATGGAGTGGAAGCACACCAACTCACGTGACAAGAAAAAAAATTCAAAACCCAAGCATCAGTGGGAAAAGTCATGTTGACAGTGTTTTGGGATGCTGAATTTCCTGTCTTTTGTGATTATCTCGAAGAGCGGCGTACAATGAACAGCCAATACTACTCCAATTTGCTTTTAAACAAGGTGAAGCCTGCCATGAGAGAGGGAGATGTCGTGGATCTCAGAGGAGAGGTGTGATTCTCTAGCAAGACAACGCACGTCCTCATACTGCTCAACTAAGCCGTGAATCCATCGGCAAAATGGACTGAAATGCCGGCCGGAGTGGCCGTGCGGTTCTAGGCGCTACAGTCTGGAACCGAGCGACCGCTACAGTCGCAGGTTCGAATCCTGCCTCGGTCATGGATGTGTGTGATGTCCTTAGGTTAGTTAGGTTTAATTAGTTCTAAGTTCTAGGCGACTGATGACCTCAAAAGTTAAGTCGCATAGTGCTCAGAGCCATTTTTTTTTTTACTGAAATACTGCCTCATCCACCTGACAGTCCTGCTTCAGCACCTAGTGATTTCCGTTTGTTTGGTGCACTGAAGGAGGCTTTACGAGGGAAGAGGTTCCAGGACAACGAGGTCGTGAAAAACTTTGTGGGAAATCGGTTCAAACATCAAGATAAAGAGTTCTTTGCAGCAGGAATAAAAAACTTGTAACCCGTTGGAACAAGTTGTAAGGTGGACTGCTCCCCTGACCTTCATTTCTTACATATTCCGACCTCACTATCGTATTCTGCGTATCAAGACGTTTCATTCGAGCTCAAACTCGATAGGGTAGAGTCAATTTTACATATTTCCATTTTAATCTATATTTGAGGAAGAAATTTCTGAGGATGTACGTCTGGAGTACAGCATTGTATGGTAGTGAAACATGGACTGTGGGAAAACCGGAACAGAAGAGAATCGAAGCATTTGAGATGTGGTGCTATAGACGAATGTTGAAAATTAGGTGGACTGATAAGGTAAGGAATGAGGAGGTTCTACGCAGAATCGGAGAGGAAAGGAATATGTGGAAGACATTGATAAGGAGAAGGGACAGGATGATGGGACATCTGCTAAGACATGAGGGAATGACTTCCATGGTGCTAGAGGGAGCTGTAGAGGGCAAAAACTGTAGAGGAAGACAGAGATTGGAATACGTCAAGCAAATAATTGAGGACGTAGGTTGCAAGTGCTACTCTGAGATGAAGAGGTTAGCACAGGAAAGGAATTCGTGGCGGGCCGCATCAAACCAGTCAGTAGACTGATGACCAAAAAAAAATCTATATGCAATATAATAAGTAAATCACAAGAGCGCACCGAAATTAAAGAAGTCGAGGCTGGTGTACACAAACATTCAAGACATGATGGCCACAAGGGTTTTGTACGCCAGAGGCAACCAGCCCACTGGAAAGTCCGTAGGAGGGTGAGTTACCACAAAGCTGCAATGGCCCGCTGACCGCCCAGGGACCGAAGCAGTTTTTGCCAGAGAAAAGGGATAATGGCCTGCGTGTTCACCTTAAAAGCATAGCCCTTTGTATTGTTTGGGAGAGCCCCGGCATACACATTTGGAATTCTTGTGTGGATAGATGTCTGGCTATTACACATTAAGACCCTCTTCAACTGTTGGTGGTCTCTGTCAGTCAACAGACAAGGACGGCCTGTATGCTTTTTTGCTGTACGTGTCCCTTCACGTTACCACTTCACTATCACATCGGAAACAGTGGACCTAGGGATGTTCAGGCCGTGGAAACCTCGCGTACAGACGTATGACACAAGTGGCACCAAATCACCTGTCACGTTCGAAGTCCGTGTTTTCCACGGAGCGCCCATTCTACTCTCTCAAGATGTCTAATGTCTGCTGAGGTCGCTGATATGGAGTACCTGGCAGTATTTGGCAACACAATGCACGTAATATGAAGTATGTTTTTGAGGGTGTCTGGATTCTTTTCACCACATAGTCTACATCTGGAGTGTCCTGCCTTAGTGACCATGCACAGATGTTAAGACGATTCTCATAATCGTTTCCATGCAGGTCTTGATGGAGAGAGAGATGTGATAGAGATGGAACTTACGTTGACGAAGGATGCATGGCCACTTCCTCGTGCGAGGGCGCAGGAGCTAACGCCGGCCGGGGTGGCCGAGCGATTCTAGGCGCTACGGTCTGGGACCGAGCGATCGCTAAGGTCGCAGGTTCGAATCCTGCCTCGGGCATGGATGTTTGTGAGGTTTAAGTAGTTCTAGCGTCTAGTAGACTAATGCTCTTAGAAGTCCCATAGTGCTCAGAGCCATTTGAACCATTTAAACTAACTAAGTACCAAGTATATATGACAGTTGTACCTGTTCCCGAAAGAACAGTTACCGTGGATGACCATGCAGCTTTGCTAGAAATGAAATGATAATTAAATGGACACCCTAGCTGCAAGCAGGCGTTGATATACTTCAGTGGGGACATGTTGAAAATAAGTGCCCCGACCGGGACTCGAACCCGGGATCTGCTGCTTACATGGCAGACGCTCTATCCATCATATGATGGGCAAACATCTATAAGCCGCACTACGAATGTAGTGGTGTGGACATGTTGGGAATGTGGATCTCACGGGGAGCGTGCACGGGATAAGTCCCTGCAGACGCACTATCCTCTGTGCCTGCGGTGGCTCAGATGGATAGAGCGTCTGCCATGTAAGCGGGAGATCCCGGGTTCGAGTCCCGGTCGGGGCACACATTATCAACATGTCCCCAATGAAGTATATAAACGCCTGCTTGCAGCTAGGGTGTCCATTTAATTATCATTTCATAACTAGCAAGTCGCAGTGCCCTCAAGGGACATGCAGACACAGTGTAAGCAAACACAACAACATAGTACATAGCAGCTACACAGGTCTAATGGCACAAACAAGTGTAAGTGTGGAAACTTCTGAAAATACACTCCTGGAAATTGAAATAAGAACACCGTGAATTCATCGTGCCAGGAAGGGGAAACTTTATTCACATTCCTGGGGTCAGATACATCACATGATCACACTGACAGAACCACAGGCACATAGACACAGGCAACAGAGCATGCACAATGTCGGCACTAGTACAGTGTATATCCACCTTTCGCAGCAATGCAGGCTGCTATTCTCCCATGAAGACGATCGTAGAGATGCTGGATGTAGTCCTGTGGAACGGCTTGCCGTGCCATTTCCACCTGGCGCCTCAGTTGGACCAGCGTTCGTGCTGGACGTACAGGCCGCGTGAGACGACGCTTCATCCAGTCCCAAACATGCTAAATGGGGGACAGATCCGGAGATCTTGCTGGCCAGGGTAGTTGACTTACACCTTCTAGAGCACGTTGGGTGGCACGGGATACATGCGGACGTGCATTGTCCTGTTGGAACAGCAAGTTCCCTTGCCGGTCTAGGAATGGTAGAACGATGGGTTCGATGACGGTTTGGATGTACCGTGCACTATTCAGTGTCCCCTCGACGATCACCAGTGGTGTACGGCCAGTGTAGGAGATCGCTCCCCACACCATGATGCCGGGTGTTGGCCCTGTGTGCCTCGGTCGTATGCAGTCCTGATTGTGGCGACTCTCATCGCTGAAGACGACACGTCTCCATTCGTCCCTCCATTCACGCCTGTCGCGACACCACTGGAGGCGGGCTGCACGATGTTGGGGCGTGAGCGGAAGACGGCCTAACGGTGTGCGGGACCGTAGCCCAGCTTCATGGAGACGGTTGCCAATGGTCCTCGCCGATACCCCAGGAGCAACAGTGTCCCTAATTTGCTGGGAAGTGGCGGTGCGGTCCCCTACGGCACTGCGTAGGATCCTACGGTCTTGGCGTGCATCCGTGCGTCGCTGCGGTCCGGTCCCAAGTCGACGGGCACGTGCACCTTCCGCCGACCACTGGCGACAACATCGATGTACTGTGGAGACCTCGCGCCCCACGTGTTGAGCAATTCGGCGGTACGTCCACCCGGCCTCCCGCATGCCCACTATACGCCCTCGCTCAAAGTCCGTCAACTGCACATACGGTTCACGTCCACGCTGTCGCGGCATGCTACCAGTGTTAAAGACTGCGATGGAGCTCCGTATGCCACGGCAAACTGGCTGACACTGACGGCGGCGGTGCACAAATGCTGCGCAGCTAGCGCCATTCGACGGCCAACACCGCGGTTCCTGGTGTGTCCGCTGTGGCGTGCGTGTGATCATTGCTTGTACAGCCCTCTCGCAGTGTCCGGAGCAAGTATGGTGGGTCTGACACACCGGTGTCAATGTGTTCTTTTTTCCATTTCCAGGAGTGTACGATTCGCACTATAGTCTTCCTACGAACACTACAGATATTCTAATTTTCCCTAATTTTAGTTTGGTAAATATCAATCGGCCAACGGCAGTGGCCGCGGTAGTGGTAACATTGGTTCCCTTCAGATCTTCGAAGTTAATTGGGGGTCGAGATGGGATGGGTGACCATCCGGTGTGACGATCGCTGTTGGCAAGCGTGGTGCACTCAGCCCTTGTGAGGCAAACTGAGGAGCTACTTGAGTGAGAAGTAGCGGCTCCAGTCTCGTAAAGTGACATGCAGCTGGTGTGCTGATCACATGCCCCTCCATTCCGCACCCAGTGACGCCTGTAGGCTCAGGATGACACGGCGGTCGGTCGACATCGATGGGCCTTCATGGCCTGTTCGGGCGGAGACTAGTTCGGTTTTTCAAATGTCAATAGACACGGTTCGGTTTAAAATGTGTATACTCGCAGAAAAATACACTTTCTAAGCATTATTACATTCTGATTATTGGCTAACAATGTGAGCCCCGAAGTGACAATGCGTTCTGTGAGAACGGTACATCAATACCAGTTCCCTTTTTCGCAATATTTGTGGTGCAAGTGTTGTGTGATTCACCCCATATATATAGGGTGATTCATAAGGATATACAAATAGTTTAGATGTTATTCAACAAGTGAAACTAAAGAAAAAATTTCATACAAAAATAGGTCCGCAAATGTTTAGTTACGGAGTTATGGCTAATAAAAGATTTTGCCTGAAATTTAGCATCTTCGCTAATATGTAGACATTCAAAAACTACGAAGTTAATTTGATGTTACTGGTCTGGTGAATATAATACAACATGTCCCAGACGTGTATCTTCAGTAGTCTTCCAGAACATCCAGAGAAGCAAAGGCGTAATTTGGTAAAACTTTTAATTTATGTACTACTTGGTACAATTCGTTTTTTAAATTCCAGGCAATTGCACAAAGTTTTCAACAGAAGTTGAGGAGAATTTAATTTTGGGAAAATTATGGTAACAACGGTAACTGACTGTATGAATGTGTCAAGTAATATGCTTTTATTAATAGCATAGCACACGATAATTCATGTTCAACCGGAAAAATCAGTGTTAAGGAAGTTGTACAGTGTATGCACACTCCTGGCCACTAAAATTGCTACACCACGAAGATGCCGTGCTACAGACGCGAAATTTAACCGACAGGAAGAAGATGCTGTGATACGCAAATGATTAGCTTTTCAGAGCATTCACACAAGGTTGGCGCCGGCGGCGACACCTACAACGTGCTGACATGAGGAAAGTTTCCAACCGATTTCTCATACACAAACAGCAGTTGACCGGCGTTGCCTGGTGAAACGTTGTTGTGATGCCTCGTGCAAGGAGGAGAAATGCGTACCATCACGTTTCCGACTTTGATAAAGGTCGGATTGTAGCCTATCACGATTGCGGGTTATCGTATCGCGAAATTGCTGCTCATGTTGGTCAAGATCCAATGACTATTAGCAGAATATGCATCGGTGGTTTCAGGAGGGTAATACGGCACGCCGTGCTGGATCCCAACGGCCTCGTATCACTAGCAGTCGAGATGACAGGCATCTTATCCGCATGGCTGTAACGGATCGTGCAGCCACGTCTCGATCCGTGAGTCAACAGGTGGAGACGTTTGCAAGACAACAACCATATGGACGAACAGTTCGACGACGTTTGCAGCAGCACGGACCATCAGCTCGGAGACCTTGGATGCGGCTACCCTTGACGCTGCATCAGAGACAGGAGCGCCTGCGATAGTGTACTCAACGACGAACCTGCGTGCACGAATGGCAAAAAGTCATTTTTACGAATGAATCCAGGGTCGGTTTACAGCATCGTGATGGTCGCATCCGTGTTTGGCGACATCGCGGTGAACGCACATTAGAATCGCGTATTCGTCATCGCCATACTGGCGTATCACCTGGCGTGATGGTATGGGGTGCCATTGGTTACACGTCTCGGTCACCTCTTGTTCCCACTGACGGCACTTTGAACAGTGGAAGTTACATTTCAGATGTGTTACGACCAGTGGCTCTACCCTTCATTCGATCCCTGCGAAACCCTACATTTCAGCAGGATAATGAACGACCGCATGTTGGAGGTTCTGTACGGGCCTTTCTGGATACAGAAAATGTTCGACTTCTGCCCTGGCCAGCACATTCTCCAGATCTCTTACCAATTGAGAACGTCTGTTCAATGGTGGCCGAGCAACTGGCTCGTCACAATACGCCAGTCACTACTGTTGTTGAACTGTGGTATCATGTTGAAGCTGCATGGGCAGCTGTACCTGTACACGCCATCCAAGCTCTGTTTGGCTCAATGCCGAGGCATATCAAGGCCGTTATTACGGCCAGATGTGGTTGTTCTGGGTACTGATTTTTCAGGATCTATGCACCCAAATTGCGTGAAAATGTAATCACATGTGAGTTCTAGTATAATATATTTCTGCAATGAATACCCGT
The DNA here is from genome assembly GCF_023864275.1 of Schistocerca cancellata. Lineage (NCBI taxonomy): Eukaryota > Metazoa > Arthropoda > Insecta > Orthoptera > Acrididae > Schistocerca > Schistocerca cancellata. The sequence goes on along the minus strand of NC_064636.1, from coordinate 112,343,627 downwards.
TTATCATCTGCTTTTTTTCTTGGTGAGGCAATTTTAATGGCCAGTAGTATACAATTTCACAATTTATTCACAACAAATGTTCAAAAAATTCTCCACCGAGTTCAGTCCATTTAGCTGAATGTGTATGAACAGATTCTGTTGCTCGTCTCACTTTCACAGGGTTGTTTTAAATTTCATCAGTTGAATTCTTAATGTGAGCAAGTAATGCCTCATGTTTATTTGCCATAAATAAACACCATATCGGCGTATTTCTCTGTCGTAAATTTGAGAGGCAACCCTATTTCATGAATAATCTTCAAACTGCAACAGTTAGTATGTGGTTTCACTTAAATACACTTTTATTATTAGGTTCTTTCACTGAACAATACAGAAAATTAACTCTTTTCAAGGTTAGGAAACAACTAGAGCAACTCACGATCGGTTGCCAACAATGACTTCAACGTTTCTACATTCTTAATGCAAAATAAACTTTGCTTGTTTGGATGTTTTGGAAAACTACTGCAGATACACGGCTAGGAGATGTTTTATTAGATTCACCAGACCAATGACAACAAAATTAATGGAAATCGTGCTTTACTTCAACGTCGCACAGTTTTGCGATCGGTTCATACTAGCGAAGTTGCTGAATTTCATGCAAACTTTTTATTAGTCGTAACTCTGTAACTAAAAATTTGCGGACCTATGTTTATATGAACTTCTTTTCTTTAGTTTCATTTGTAGAATAACATATTAAAATGTTTGCATATCTTAGTGCGTCACCCTGTAGATACAGTTATAAGTTGTTCCCTTTGTGTTTATTTACTGTTTACGTTTAACGTCTTAAATTGCACTGCTCTTTACAGTGATTGTATACCATTATGTACTGTTCTACTGCGTACATATGTATCCAGTGCATGGTTAACTATTCTTTTAAACTTGACCCGTACCTCGTCCAGAAGTTCCTGCGCTGAGCTAAAAGTCTTAAGTCTGCTATTGAGATATGTCAGCACAAGGCATCTAATATGAAAAACTTATGTTCTTGGGGGGTGTTATTATCGCTACTTATTTGTTCATCGTTGATCTTGTGTTTGTTGTGACCCTAATTTTGAATGTTTCGCCAGAACTAGTGTTACGTGGCTTCTAGTTTCTGGGAGTATATATATATATATATATATATATATATATATATATATTTGTGTGTGTGTGGGTTCGATTCCCGGCGGGGTCAGGGATTTTCTCTGCCTCGTGATGGCTGGGTGTTGTGTGCTGTCCTTAGGTTAGTTAGGTTTAAGTAGTTCTAAGTTCTAGGGGACTTATGACCATAGCAGTTGAGTCCCATAGTGCTCAGAGCCATTTGAACCATTTTGTGTGTGTGTGTGTGTGTGTGTGTGTGGATTGAGAGAGAGAGAGAGAGAGAGAGAGAGAGAGAGAAAGCTGGACAGATGGGTGGGGAGGGAACCGAGAAAACAGAAGTTTCAAAAATTTGTTGCGTGCCTTGTTGAACGCCTATAGTATGTACGAAAGTAGTGAACGTGTTCGCTCAAGTTTTCTGTTAGATTTTGAGGTGAATACGGTGGTCGATATAAGGATAACACGCTAGAATGGAAAATAAGCTCCGCCACGCACTTCACTGTGTTTTTGTGAGTTTGGTTGTAGTTTTACAACAAGATGGTCCGTACCTTACTCGTTATGTGACCTTTTTTTTTTGTTCTTGAATATTGTACCCTATTTGATAAAGAGAGTGAGTTAAAACTGTGATGTCGGACGTGCACCAGAAAACCGGCGAACAAAATAAATTGTGCAGTGTACACGGTATTGTGCTTTTTGTTTATAGAGAAGAGAGAGAGTTAGAGAGAGAGACTGATGAGGACGCAAATCGTCCGAGACGTTGAAAAATGCTCACTTGCCCGCGAAGGAAAGACTCCGGCTGCAGATTGCTTCGCGACAATTCCCGAGTGCCGCACAGCGGTGAGATCTGCGGCGGCGAGAGAGGGCTGGTGGGGGGGTGGGTTCAGTGACAGCTGTCGATGAGCGAGGCCCCAGCGACGGATCGGGACATCCATTTTCTTACCGGCCGCAGAGCCCTTTCCGCCCTGCCTCACTGCACGTCGTGTGCAGCCGTAGCCGCCGAAAAGGGGAAGAAAGCGGGGAAGGCAGAAGCAGGAGCCTTTTTTTTCTTCTTTTCTTTCGTCACGCAGTGCTTCGGGGAAAGGAGGCGGTTCAACAGGTGCGCTTATATGGGCGGTCCAATACAGCGGAATTCTGAAGCGCTTTTCAAGCTAGCCAGTAACGACGATGCTGCAAAATCAAATATCTTGTTGTAAAACTACAACCAAACTCACAAAAACAAAGTGAAGTGCGTGGCGGAGGTTACTTTCCATTCTAGCGTGTAATCCTTCTATCGACCACCGTATTCACCTCATGATCTAACAGAAAACTTGAGCGAACACGTTCACTACTTTCGCACATACTATAGTAGGCCTTCAACAAGGCGCGCAACAAATTTTTGAAACTTCTGTTTTCTCGGTTCCCTCCCAACCCACCTGTCCAGCTTTCTCTCTCTCTCTCTCTCTCTCTCTCTCTCTCTCCCTCATTCCACACACACACACACACACACACACACACATATATATATATATATATATATATATATATATATATATATATATATATATACTCCCAGAAACCAGAAGCCACGTAACACTAGTTCTGGCGAAACATTCAAAATTAGGGTCACAAGATCAACGATGAACAAATGAGTAGCGATAATAACACTCCCCAAGAACATAAGTTTTTCATATTAGATGCCTTGTGCTGACATATCTCAATAGCACACTTAAGACTTTTAGCTCAGGGTAGGAACTTCTAGAGGAGCTACGGGTCAAGTTTAAAAGAAAAGTTAAGCATACGCTGGATACATATGTACGTAGTAGAACAGTACATAATGGTATACAATCACTGTAAAGAAACTTCTAAAGGAACAGATACTACTGCATAACGGGTTTAAAACGAAGCGCAGGGCTATAGATAGAGAAATGCTGAATGAAACGCGTTTGTCTCCACGCTTTTAAGTGATTATAAATTATAGAGATAGAATACTTTCATATGATCTTTCACAAAAAAAAATTCTGCTCGTATGTAAGAGGCTGCTAGTGGCAAAAAAGTTAGTAGACCAGATGAACTGCATTTTTGGATTAATTTTATTTAGATGATCAAAGAATTCGTCCAAAGCCTTAATACAATGGGGCCAAACCACAAATGTGTCATCCACAAACACTCCAAAAGTCCAGTTCGCCATGGAAATGGAAATCGATGGATGTTTTAGCTATGGGACGATCCGATGGAGGTTTGGAACATAAAGTTTTTCGGAAAGTAACGCGTGCGGAGAGGCATATGCTTAAAAACTACTACCACCATCCATAACAAAAGAGATGTGTCATTAAAAGACTTGTCGATAGACCCGAACGTATGTGCACATTGGAACACCTGGACGCTGAAATAAAACATCTGAAGCATGCCTTCGAGAAAAGTGGCTACTCAGGGAATTTTGCGACCAAGGAACACAAGACCGAAGGACAAGGATGAACTACGACGGCGGAAAAATACAGTTTCTCTCCCTTTTATTAAAAATTAATGGATCAGATCGGTAAGATTTTACAGAAACATGACATCAGACCGGTCTTTAGACCAACAAAGAAAATAGTCGAGTACTCCGATCTGTGAAGGATAAGCGCCCTCCTATGTCGACATGTGGTGTATACGAAATTCCATGCACGTGTTGTAAAGTTAATATTGTCCAGTCTTCGCCGACTAGGAGAAAATGGAGAAATCAGCTGTAGCCGAGCATGCTCTTCAGTCAGGAAGCCACGAAGTTAAGTTTTCTGGAACAGAAATTTTATCAACATCTTTAAATTATTGTCCACGACTATATAGGGAAGCCACTGAAATTTATAAACATCAGGATAATTTTAATAGGAAAAAGGAGGCAATGAAACTTGGCGACACTTGGACAGTAGTTCTGCAGTTCGCTAGACAATTTTGTCTTTGACAAGACGACAATCGATAGTTAAGTTTTATCTTTGACAAGGATTATCTCTGCTCATCACGTGGTACTTCGACCACGCCCCCTTCCCTACAGAATATATGTCGCTCTCTGACGTCCGACCGGTCAGTCGGCAGTGGACGAGCGCCTCTGAAGATGTCCAGCGCAGTCCTGGACGAAACTTCAGGAACAGAAGAGTTTCTTGGACCACGACTTCACATCCAGAAAGGTTTACCAGCAACAAAGTTAGTGTTCAGTCCACAGCGAATAGGAACTGAAATTATAGGCATCAAAGCGAAAGCTTAAATGCTTCACTCTGTTTTCAAATGTTCGTTTACGAAAGAAAACCCAGGAGTATGTCACCAGTTTGATCCTCATATCACTGAAAAGATGACTGAAATAAGTATTAGTGCCAGGGCTCTTGAGAAACAGCTGAAATCGTTAAAATTGAGAAAATCTCCAGGACCCGACTGAATTCCTGTCACATCATATACTGAATTTGCCACTGAGTTAGCCCCCTTTTAACTATAATCTATTGTAGATCCTTCTACTAAAAAAGCGTTCCCAGAAATTGGAAGAAATCACAAGTCACACTCATGTACATGAAGGGTGGTGGGAGTGAACCATAAAAATACTGTCCAAAATCCTTCACATCCCTTTCTTGCAGAATCTTAGATCATTTTCTCAGCACAGACATAGTGAAATATCTCCAACAGAATGACTTCCTCCACGCCAACGAGCATGGATTCCGAAAACGGCAGCCCCGTGAAACCCAACTCACCTTTTGCTCATATCACGCATTGAAAAGATTGGATCAATGCAGTGAAATAGCTGCGATATTTCTTGATTCCCGAAAAGCATTGACTCAGTACCGCACCTACAGTTATCATTAAAACTACGATCATATGATTATCAGGCAAAATTTGTGATTTCATTGAGGATCTTTTGGCAGAGAGCACGCAGCAAGTTGTCTTGGATGGAGCTCCATGGTCAGATGTAGAAGAAACTTCGGTGTGCGCCAGGGCCAAGAGTTGGGATCTTAGCTATTCATACTGTACGAGGTGCATTCAAGTTCTAAGGTCTCTGATTTCTTTTCTAATTAACTACTCACCCGAAATCGATGAAACTGGCGTTACTTCTCGACTTAATCGCCCTGCAGACGTACACATTTTTCACAACGCTGCCGCCATGATTCCATGGCAGCGGCGAAGGCTTCTTTAGGAGTCTGTTTTGACCACTGGAAAATCGCTGAGGCAATAGCAGCACAGCTGGTGAATGTGCGGCCACGGAGAGTGTCTTTCATTGTTGGAAAAAGCCAAAAGTCACTAGGAGCCAGGTCAGGTGAGTAGGGAGCATGACGAATCACTTCAAAGTTGTTATCAAGAACAAACTGTTGCGTAACGTTAGCTCAATGTGCGGGTGCGTTGTCTCGGAGAAACAGCACACGCGCAGCTCTTCCTGGACGTTTTTGTTGCAGTGCAGGAAGGAATTCGTTCTTCAAAATGTTTTCGTAGGATGCACCTGTTACTGTAGTGCCCTTTGGATCGCAATGGGTAAGGATTACGCCCTCGCTGTCCCAGAACATGGACACCATCATTTTTTCAGCACTGGCGGTTACCCGAAATTTTTTTGGTGGCGGTGAATCTGTGTGCTTCCATTGAGCTGACTGGAGCTTTGTTTCTGGATTGAAAAATGGCATCCACGTCTCATCCATTGTCACAACCGACCAAAAGAAGGTCCCATTCGTGCTGTCGTTGCGCGTCAACATTGCTCGGCAACATGCCACACGGGCGGCCGTGTGGTCGTCCGTCAGCATTCGTGGCACCCAACTGGATGACACTTTTCGCATTTTCAGGTCGCCATACAGGATTGTGTGCACAGAACCCACAGAAATGCCAACTCTGGGGGCGATCTGTTCGACAGTCATTCGGCGATCCCCCAAAACAATTGTCTCCACTTTCTCGATCGTGTCGTCAGATTGGCTTGTGCGAGCCCGAGGTTTGGTCGGTTTGTTGTCACACGATGTTCTGCCTTCATTAAACTGTTGCACCCACAAACGCACTTTCGACACATCTGTAACTCCATCACCACATGTCTCCTTCAACTGTCGATGAATTTCAATTGGTTTCACACCACGCAAATTCCGAAAACGAATGATTGCACGCTGTTCAAGTAAGAAAAACGTCGCCATTTTAAGTATTTAAAACAGTTCTCATTCTCGCCGCTGGTGGTAAAATTCCATCTGCCGTACGGTGCTGCCATCTCTGGGACGCATTGACAATGAACGCGGCCTCATTGTAAAACAATGCGCATGTTTCTATCTCTTTCCAGTCTGGAGAAAAAAAATCTGAGGCCTTAGAACTTGAATGCACCTCGTATATTAATGAACTTGCGGACATTATTAATAACAACCTCAGACTTTTTGCACGTCATGTTTTTATCTGCAATGAAGTACTGTCTGAAGGAAGCTGTACAAATATTCAGTCATATGTAGATAAGATTTCAAACAGCTGAAAGATAAGATTTCAATGTGGTGAAAGACTGCCAACCCGCTTTAGGTGTTGAGACATGCAAAATTGTGCACTTCACAAAATGAAAAAAAAACGTAGTATCCTATGGCTATAGTGTCAATGAGTCACTGCAGGAATTTCTGGAGTCACACAACGTTTGTGTAACACTTTGAAGGCCCATGAAATGGAATGATCACATAGGCTCAGTTGCAGGGAAAGTAGTTACAAAACTCTGGTTTATTGGCAGAATACTGTGGTAATGGAAGCACTCAGCGAAGGTGATTACTTACAGATCAGTCGTACGACCCATCTCAGAGTAGTGCCCAAGTGTGTGCGACACATGCCTGACAGGAATGTCAAAGGATATAGATTGCGTACAGAGAAGGGCAGCACGAAAAGGTCAAATGTTTGATGCATGGGAGAGTGTCATAGACCTGCTGAAGAAACTGAACTGGTAGACTCTTGAAGACAAACTAAGCTATCCTGCGAAATGCATTGAACTAGAGTAGTCTGTTCAACTGTGGTAGCCATAATCCTGTTGTGGGGTAGTGGTTAGCACATGTGCTTAGTAAGCAAGAGAGCTGGGTTCATGTCCCAGATGCGGTCCAAAACTTAATTAGTTTAGCTTCTATCGTTATGCTCCAAAAGTCAAATTACACGGTTTAAAGGACCAGCTTCAAATCATGACTCTAGAAATACACACATCAAAAATAGTTTTGTATCATCCCGGTTCCGAGAATTCCTGAAGATGGACGTTGACTGTGGATATTCTATCACAGACACAGTCCCTTTGACTGTTAAAGATGTCACTAAACCCGCCCCACGACGTAAAAAACCATGCATGAGCAGCGCCTATTACACGGAGGGGGTCCGACAGCCGATCAGTTCCAGTCATTCCAGCAGGAAGGAGGTACACGGCTCGTGTTGTCTGTAGTTCTACCACGCCTAGAGGGTCAACGCGGTTCGATAGCGTCCGCATTGTTACTTTGTGCCAGGAAGGGCTCTCAACAAGGGAAATGCGCAGACGTCTCGGAGTGAACCAAAGCGATGTTGTTCGGAAATTGAGGACATACAGAGAGACAGGAACTGTCGATGACATGCCTCGCTCAGGCCGACAAAGGGCTACTACTGCAGTGGATGATCGCTTCGTACGGATTATGGCTCGTCACCATGTTGAATAATACTTTTCGTGGAGCCACAGGACGTCGTGTTACGACTAGAGATGGGCACAACTGTTCTTTTCAGAGATCGGATCAGAACTGTTCACTCCCTGAAATGAACTAGCTCTTTTTCATGACTCACCACTCATTCACAATAGAAAATAAATGGAAGGCACATTGCCCTTTCAACATGGTTTATTCCAGTACTATACCTGTATTTTGATCTTATTTGATCCTATTTTGAAGTAACACAGATAATGAGTAAGAATTTTGTATTGTTTATTGAAATTTCCACGATATGACAAAGTTTTTGATTATTGATTTATTTTGCACTATCGTGGTTTTTTGGGTGATCGGAAAATGTTGTAACTTGAGATTTACATTAAAAATATATTTGGCTATAATGTATTAAAATTTCATTAACCTCATACAAATACATCGCAAGCCATATATTTTTAAAGTGAACGTTTCCTTCCGAAGACGCCTAAAATCGCAAAATTCGTACCAGAATAAGAAAAAAAAAATATAAATTTGACTGTAAGACTAAAGTGCTGCATATAGCCTTACGCAGAATAAAACAAGGAAAATATTGGTGTATCACATTTTGCGATACGTTTATCGGTTCGCTCATAATTAAAGCGTAAATTCGAGTGTCCATAATAAAAATCCTATAGTAAGAGGAGTCGTCAGGGACCTAATCTGATCGGTTTAAACAAATAAAAATAAAATAAAAACAAATGATGTATACATAACATAATAATGTAATATACATAGTGGTATTACTACGAAGAACAATATCCAGTAGAGACGAACTCTGATGCAGAAGCGCTGAGTCGAGCAGGTCGAGCCACGAGCTGTATTACTGCATGAGCTAAGACCGCAGAGACCAGAGTGACACCTGAGTTGCTTTGCTCAACGCTCTGGCTAGAGTCGAGAACGGTGGGGTGAGCATTGAGCGGGCGAGTTCCGAGGGTGGGGGGAGTTGTGAACGGCCACCACTCACCCGCTCCGAGACAAATCGTCTGTTCCCTTGCGAGCAGGTTGTTGCAAGTAGTTCCTATGTTCTCCGCTAGGAGGCTCTCTGTCCTGTTGCTCACATCAACTGCCCAGAGGGCAGGACGTGCGACTGAAACGATCGCCGACAGAGTGCAATGCTAAGTTAAGCTGCGCCAGACACTGCACGCGGCAGAGGACGCACAGAGATGGCACAGCATATGTAAAACACAAAATCCAATGGGGCACTGCACAATGCAGGCAGCCAAGGTAGAAGCAGGGCAGAGGCCGGCGCCGGCTGTGTTGTGTGGCGGACCAGCAGAGGCGCTGCTGATATGCTCCATCTCTCTCTCTCTATCTCTCTCTCTCTCTCTCTGCCATGGGGAAACGTTTGGAGCTACCATTCTTTTTTTATGAATCACTGATTGTTCACTCCTTTGAAAGATTCAACTCTATGAATCAGTTCAGGAGCGGATCCCCCATCTCTAGTTACGACTCGAACTGTGCGGAATAGGCTGCATGATGCGTAACTTCAGTCCAGACGTCAGTGGCGAGGTCCATCTTTGCAACCACGACACCGTGAAGGACGTTACACATGGGTCCAACAACATGACGAATGGACCGCTCAGGATTGGCATCACGTTCTCTTCACCGATGAATGTCGCATATGCCTCCAACCAGACAGTCTTCGGAGACGTGTTTGGAGGCAACCCGGTCAGGCTGAACGCACTGTCCAGGGAGTGCAGCAAGGTGGAGGTTCCCTGCTGTTTTGGGGTGGCATTATGTGGGGCCGACATACGCCGCTGGTGGTCACAGAAGGCGCCGACACGGCTGTACGATACGTGAATGCCATCCTCCGACCGATAGTGCAACCCTATCAGCAGCATACTGTCGAGGCATTCGTCTTCATGGACGACAATCCGCCCCCCCCCTTCCCCCATCGTGCCCATCTTATGAAAGACTTCCTTCAGGATAACGACATCGCTCGACTAGAGTGGCCAGCATGATCTCCAGACATGAGCCTTATCGGACAGGCCTGGGATAGACTGAAAAGGGCTGTTTATGGACGACGTGAGCCACCAACCACTCTGAGTGATCTACGCCGAATCGCCGTTCAGGAGTGGTACAATCTGGACCAACAGTGCCTTGATGAACTTGTGGATAGTATGCCACGACGAATACACGCATGCATCAGTGCAAGAGCACGTGCTACTGGGTATTAGAGGTACCGGTGTGTACAGCAATCTGGACCAGCATCACTGAAGGTCTCGCTGTATGGTGGTACAACATACAGTGTGTGGTTTTCATGAGCAATAAAAAGGGAGGAAATGATGTTCTTCTCTATTTCAATTTTCTTTTTCGGTTCAGTAGCTCTCGGAACCGAGGTAATGCATAACCTTTTTTATATGTGTGTAATAGAAGGCTCTTGTAAGGATCGTGAGGACAAGATTAATTACAGCGTCCACGGAGGCATTTAAATAATCATTCTTCGCGTGAATGGTTTGCAGAATATGGACGTAGATGGCTTTGTGTGGAGCTTGCGCGCAAACAGTTCCCGGGAAACCTGATGGAAAACAGAATTCATAGAGTGGAAAATATACTGACGCTACAGGAGTCGCGAAAGCAATTACGTGGGAGAGCGAGCGTAAACAGGTCTTTGTGTGCACTGCGGAAGCGACGCACCGCGGCGCGGAAGGGATAGCAAAGTAATAGCGGCTCGCAACTGTTTGTTCCGTGCCGGCCTGCCGTGGGTTGAGTCCCGTAGTGGGAACCAGCTGTCTCCATCACGGTCCGCTCCACAGACTCCGAAAACACAGCCGCGCGTCCCATAATATTTGTCTATCCATATTAGCTCCGAACGCTGGAAATTTGTCCGGCAGAGTGCTTCAATAGCTGCTGGATTCTTTTGTAAAGCATATGTTTGGACGTGACTATTCCACACTTGCTTCGTTCCCTGCCGACCCTGTCACAGGCGAATTCGTTTTTGTCGCGCTTCGTTGATAGACCGGTAAGAACATGGTCACCCGAAACACGTTATACACTGAAGCGCTAAAGAAACTGGTACAGGCATGCGTATTCAAATGCAGAGATACGTAAACAGGCAGAATTCGTCGCTGCTGTCGGCAACGCCTACACAGGGTGGTCCATTGATCGTGACCGGGCCAAATATCTCACGAAATAAGCGATAAACGAAAAAACTGCAAACAACGAAACTTGTCTAGCTTGAAGGGGGGAAACCAGATGGCGCTATGGTTGGCCCGCTAGACGCCGCTACCATAGGTCAAACGGATATCAACTGCGTTCTTTTAAATAGGAACCCCCATTTTTTATTACATATTCGTGTAGTACGTATAGAAATATGAATGTTTTAGTTGGACCACTTATCGCTTTGTGATAGATGGCGCTGTAATAGTCACAGATATATGTCTCACAATTTTAGACGAACAGTTGGTAACAGGTAGGGTTTTTAAATTAAAACACAGAACGTAGGAATGTTTGAACATCTTATTTCGGTTGTTCCAATGTGATACATGTACCTTAGAGAACTTATTATTTCTGAGAACACACGCTGTTACAGCGTGATTACCTGTAAATACGACATTAATGCAATAAATGCTCAAAATGATGCCCGTCAACCTCAACGCATTTGGCAATACATGTAACGACATTCCTCTCAACAGCGAGTAGTTCGCCTTCCGTAATGTTCGCACATGCATTGACAATGCACTGACGCATGTTGTCAGGCGTTGTCGGTGGATCACGATTGCCAATATCCTTCTACTTTCCCCACAGAAAGAAATCCGCGGACGTAGAATCCGGTGAACGTGCAGGCCATGGTTTGGTGCTTCGACGACCAATCCACCTGTCATGAAATATACTATTCAACACCGCTTCAACCGCACGCGAGCTATGTGCCGGACATGCATCATGTTGGAAGTACATCGCCATTCTGTCATGCAGTGAAACATCTTGTAGTAACATCGGTAGAACATTACGTAGGAAATCAGCATACATTCCACCTTTCAGATTGCCATCGATAAAATGGGGTCCAATTATCCTTCCTCCCATAATTCCGCATCATACATTAAGCCGCCAAAGTCATTGATTTTTTACTTGTCCCAGACATCATCGATTTGCCGTTGCCCAATGGTGCATTTTATACCGGTTCACCTTAACGCTGTTGGAGAGTGACGCTTCGTCGCTACATAGAACGCGTGCAAAAAATCTGTCATCGTCCCGTAATTTCTCTTGTGCCCAGTGGCAGAACTGTACACGACGTTCAAAGTCTTCGCCATGCAATTCCTGGTGCATAGAAATATGGTACGGGTGCAAGCGATGTTGATTTAGCATTCTGAACGTTTGTGAGATTCCCGATTCTCGCGCAATTTGTCTGCTACTGACGTGCGGATTAGCCGCGACAGCAGCTAAAACACCTACTTGGGCATCACCGTTTGTTGCAGATCGTGACAGACGTTTCACATTTGGCTGAACACTTCCTGTAAAACACCTACTTGGGCATCACCATTTGTTGCACGTCGTGGTTGACGTTTCACATGTGGCTGAACACTTCCTGTTTCCTCAAATAACGTAACTATCCGGCGAACGGTCCGGATACTTGGATGATGTGGTCCAGGATACAGAGCAGCATACACAGCACACGCCCGTTGGGCATTTTGATCGCAATACCTATACATCAACACGATACCGACCTTTTGCACAGTTGGTAAACGGTCCTTTTTAACACGGGTATCGTATCACGAACAAAATACCGTCCGTACTGGCGGAATCTTACGTGATAGCACGTACTTATACATTTGTGAGTATTACAGAGCCATCTATCACAATGCGAAAAAAGTGGTCCAACTAAAACATTCATATTTCTTTACGTACTAGACGAATATGTTATAAGAAATGAGGGTTCCTATTTTTAAAAAAGCAGTTGATATTCGTTTGACAGATGGCAGCGCCATCTAGCGGGCCAACCATAGCGCCATCTGGTTTCCCCCTTCAAGCTAGACCATTTTCCTTCTTTGTACTATTTTCGTTTGACGCTTATTTCGTGAGACATTTGGCCACTATGTATATTAACATATGGTAAATATGCATGTTGTACTTCAAACATAAATGCTTTTATTGCTTACAACAAATACTGATTGAAACTAAGAGTTATTGGTTATCACATTTATCACAGAATTCATATAAAATAGAGTATCGAGAGGCTTGATAAACACTTATATCGAGCACTGCAGTAAGATAAATTTTTTTATTTTTTATTTTTCGATCGCCCTCCCACCGTCTCCTATAATATCAGCACGCAGTACATGAGTGTATTAAACAGCATTTCACTGGCAACGTCAAACAACACAGCGCACGTCTTCGCCACTTTTTACTCGGCCGCTTTTCCATACCATGGACTCCTATCCGAGATCGAAATATATGCCCTCCTCCGTCATACCGAGCGAGGTGGCGCAGTGGTTAGCGCACTGGACTCGCATTCGGGAGGACGACGGTTCAATCCCGTCTCCGGCCATCCTGATTTAGGTTTTCCGTGATTTCCCTAAATCGCTTCAGGCAAATGCCGGGATGGTTCCTTTGAAAGGGCACGGCCGATTTCCTTCCCCATCCTTCCCTCACCCGAGCTTGCGCTCCGTCTCTAATGACCTCGTTGTCGACGGGACGTTAAACACTAATCTCCTCCTAATCTCCTCCTCCTCCTCCGTCATTCCGGAAGATTCGTTTCAACTGCAACGCGATAACTCCACGTTAACGCCCGACTCATATAAACTAGCGTTGCACAGAACGTATTCAATTGGCCGCAAAGCGTGTTTCGTGCGGTGAGACTGCGGGGTGTTTGGTTCGTCCACTTTGTGATATCCAGTAGCCGTCCACCACTGGCGGCTGTGATTCAGTCTGCGATTCGCGGTCGACTGCTGTAGCCGATAGCTTTGTTGTTCGGCGGGACTCGCCCCCCCCCCCCCCTTACCCCTCACCACTACTGCGCGCACCAACACACACACACACGCACACACACACACATACACACACACACACACACACACAAAGACGGCCCCTTTGATCTTTTGTACGCGTTGCGCCGACCTGCAGTGAGCTTCGGTCTGAGCGCTGTAGGACTTTTAAACCTCGTTATTACTTATTTTGCAAAAACTTAAAACCATAATATGTTTTACAACAAAGTCATGCAATTTTAGATGAATGCTTATGCTATTAATTTTAACGTAACAGTTTAAGCCGCGTGTTGTATCTATTATAACCTTCGTGGTATCGGCTGTTTTTTTTTGGTCATCAGTCTACTGACTGGTTTGATGCGGCCCGCCACGAATTCCTTTCCTGTGCTAACCTCTTCATCTCAGAGTAGCACTTGCAACCTACGTCCTCAATTATTTGCTTGACGCATTCCAATCTCTGTCTTCTTCTACAGTTTTTGCCCTCTACAGCTCCCTCTAGTACCACGGAAGTCATTCCCTCATGTCTTAGCAGATGTCCTATCATGCTGTCCCTTCTCCTTATCAGTGTTTTGCACATATTCCTTTCCTCTCCGATTCTGCGTAGAACCTCCTCATTCCTTACCTTATCAGTCCACCTAATTTTCAACATTCGTCTATAGCACCACACCTCAAATGCTTCGATTCTCTTCTGTTCCGGTTTTCCCACAGTCCATGTTTCACTACCATACAATGCTGTACTCCAGACGTACATCCTCAGAAATTTCTTCCTCAAATTAAGGCCGGTATTTGATGTTACTAGACTTCTCTTGGCCAGAAATGCCTTTTTTTGCCATAGCGAGTCTGCTTTTGATGTCCTCCTTGCTCCGTCCGTCATTGGTTATTTTACTGCCTAGGTAGCAGAATTTCTTAACTCCATTGACTTCGTGACCATCAATCCTGATGTTAAGTTTCTCGCTGTTCTCATTTCTACTACTTCTCATTACCTTCGTCTTTCTCCAATTTACTGTCAAACCATACTGTGTACTCACTAGACTGTTCATTCCGTGCGGGAGATCATTTAATTCTTCTTCACTTTCACTCAGGATAGCAATGTCATCAGCGAATCGTATCATTGATATCCTTTCACCTTGTATTTTAATTCCACTCCTGAAACTTTCTTTTATTTCCACCATTGCTTCCTCGATGTACAGATTGAAGAGTAGGGGCGAAAGGCTACAGCCTTGTCTTACACCCTTCTTAATACGAGCACTTCGTTCTTGATCGTCCACTCTTATTATTCCCTCTCGGTTGTTGTACATATTGTATATGACCCGTCTCTCCCTATAGCTTACCCCTACGTTTTTCAGAATCTCGAACAGCTTGCACCATTTTATATTGTCGAACGCTTTTTCCAGGCCGACAAATCCTATGATTTTTATTTGAGTTTAATTCTTCGACTGTACTGCCATAACGCAGGGTGTCAGAAAAGTCTTTCCTTGATTACAGGCTAGAAGTAAGGTACAAAAATGAAACTTGTGTCGAATTGTTTACAAGTATCGAAGAATGTTTTTTCTGTTTTAGGTTCGCAGTACGTGAGTAGTGGATGAGGTGCAGTGCCCAAGAAGCCATGTTAACCAATCAGGAGAAGGCACAGGTGTGTCCTGTGGTACCATGACACACGATAACCAACCACAGTGCAGAGACACTTCCAGACAACATTTGGAAGGAATCCACCTGATGTCAAGAGCATTAAAGCCTGGTGTGAGAGGTTCAAGAACACAGGATCGGTTGCTGACCTTCCGAGGTCTGGTCGACCGAGAACCTCAGCAGACAGGGTGGAAGCTGTAAGGCAGTCTTTTCTGCAAAGTCCGAAGAAATCGGTGCGCAGGGCCACGCGTGGATTACAGATGCCAAAAAACTCTCTCCATGACATTTTACACAAACGTTTATTGTTTCGTGCACACAAAGTGCCAATCGCTCAGGCCTTGTTGCCCAATGACAGTACACGTCGATATGACTTTGCGGTCGAAATGCGAAATGCTATTACGTATTGTGGACGATTATGGTTACACGATTTGCCTTTTCCGACGAAGCGACCTTTTTGGTCAGTGGAGTAGTGAATCGCCATAATGTGCGCATTTGGGGTTCACAACCCCCTGGCGAGGTCACGGAGTGCAACAGAGGCAGTCCACAGGTGAATGTTTGGTGCGCGCTATTGCACGATCGAATTATCGGATCATTCTTCTTTACTGAGGCTACCACCACATCTGCAGTGTATCTGCACATGTTGCAACTGTATGCTGTTCCTCGGCTGCTTCAGTGTCACCCCGATGTCTTGTTTCAGCAAGACGGAGCACCGCCTCATTGGGGTTTGGACGTCCGTGCCTATCTCGATATGACCTTTCCTGGGCGATGGATTGGTCGTGATGGGCCAACGGTTTGGCCTCCACGTTCTCCTGACGTAACCCCATTAGACTTCTTTTTATGGGGTTATGTCAAGGTCGAGGTCTACCGAACACGTGTACCAGATCTTGAAGCCCTGCGGCAACAGATAACCTGAGTTATCAATTTATGTAATCAGGGAAAGACTTTTCGGACACCCTGTATTTTGGAAGGTATTGGCAGTACATCTCCCTTCCCCCACCTGTCATGTAACTGTGTAGGAGAATTTTACTGACACTTTTTTTTAATAATCATAAATGCTACTTTTACGTGATCGTCATACTTCAAAGACGGCCGGAGTGGCCATGCGGTTGTAGGCGCTACAGTCTGGAACCGAGTGACCGCTACGGTCGCAGGTTCGAATCCTGACTCGGGCATGGATGTGTGTGATGTCCTTAGGTTAGTTAGGTTTAATTAGTTCTAAGTTCTAGGCGACTGATGACCTCAGAAGTTAAGTCGCACAGTGCTCAGAGCCAATCAGTCATACTTCAAATCGCACCGTATGCACACTTACAGATGTTTAATGCATGCAGATACAGTATTAGGGATATAAATGCAGATATTTGATGACGTAGGACAATGTATTTAACAACATTACATTATTACTTACTTCAGTTACACACCAATAATTATAGCTATTGCGATTAATATGTTTTTAAGTTGAAACTTCCTGGCAGATTAAAACTGTGCGCCGGTCCGAGACTCGAACTCGGGACCTTTGCCTTTCACGGGAAAGTGTTCAACCAACTTTTTTTTCCGTCTGGAAGGCAGGTTGTCTTGTAAGTTTGGAAACCCAATAGGTTGAAGTGTTTGTAGAATAATGTAGACGACAAAACTGATTCGGATGTAATTTTCGTATTAAATAGTTCTAGATGCCTTGCTGCCATCATATACAATGTTCACTCAGTGAAATGCATTCAATTTGTACACCAGCTGAGTTACCAAATTATGCAAGCACTAATTTAGGACGCCTTATCGTAACATTGAAACAAACTATATTAATAGATGAAACTTCCTGGCAGATTAAAACTGTGTGCCGAATCGAGACTCGAACTCGTGATCTTTGCCTTCACGGGTAAGTGCTCTACCATCTGAGCTACCCAAGCACGACTCACGCCCCGTCCTCGCAGCCTTACTTCGGCCATTACCTCATCTCCTACGTTCCAAACTTTAAAGAAACTCTCCTGCGAACCTTGCAGAACTAGCACTCCTGAATGAAAGGATATTGCGGAGACATGGCTTAGCTTCTGTAAAGTTTGGAAGGTAGGAGACGAGGTACTGGCAGAAGTAAAGCTGTAGCTCAGTTGGTAGAGCACTTGCCCGCGAAAGGCAAAGGTCCCGAGTTCGAGTCTCGGTCCGGCACACAGTTTTAATCTGCCAGGAAGTTTCGTATCAGCGCAGACTCCTCTGCAGAGTGTAAATCTCATTCTGTAAATTAATAGATGGCTGAAGGCATCGCATAGTACTTGAGACTAAAAGAAAATACAATCTAAAAGCAACAGAAAAGTGGTGCTCAGAAGTGTTCGAAGGGTCGGCCTGAGGAGGTAGGTCTGAAGGAACGTGAGGTGAGACAGGAAACCAAGAGCAAGGCTCAGTAATCGGATGGCAACCCGACCCAGGGACGGCCGAAAGACCGACCAACAACCTAATTAATTCCCTTCCGCCCGACCAACGGCACGACAACGGAAAATATCAGCGAGGTCGAAGATACCAGCTGCACTACGTCTTGAAAATACGTTCGAGACACAATAACCACTCAAAAATATGAACAACACCAAAGGCTGTAGAACCAAACGCCGTGCTGGAGCCTGTCCCAACCCACTGACTGACAACTCCAGTACGCAGACAGGACTAACATACGGCACTAGTTTCACCAGCTCCGACATAGTCGCGTATATCACGTATACAGACAGTGATCGAATACTGTCAAATGTCTTTTATTCCAGTCTCTGATCACAATATCAGTTATTTATACCATGACCGATTCCAGTCCATAATGACCACCATCTTCATATATATACAGGGTGTTTCAAAAATGACCGGTATATTTGAAACGGCAATAAAAACTAAACGAGCAGCGATAGAAATACACCGTTTGTTGCAATATGCTTGGGACAACAGTACATTTTCAGGCGGACAAACTTTCGAATTTACAGTAGTTACAATTTTCAACAACAGATGGCGCTGCAAGTGAAGTGAAAGATATAGAAGACAACGCAGTCTGTGGGTGCGCCATTTTGTACGTCGTCTTTCTGCTGTAAGCGTGTGCTGTTCACAACGTGCAAGTGTGCTGTGGACAACATGGTTTATTCCTTAGAACAGAGGATTTTTCTGGTGTTGGAATTCCACCGCCTAGAACACAGTGTTGTTGCAACAAGACGAAGTTTTCAACAGAGGTTTAATGTAACCAAAGGACCGAAAAGCGATACAATGAAGGATCTGTTTGAAAAATTTCAACGGACTGGGAACGTGACGGATGAACGTGCTGGAAAGGTAGGGCGACCGCGTACGGCAACCACAGAGGGCAACGCGCAGCTAGTGCAGCAGGTGATCCGACAGCGGCCTCGGGTTTCCGTTCGCCGTGTTGCAGCTGCGGTCCAAATGACGCCAACGTCCACGTATCGTCTCATGCGCCAGAGTTTGCACCTCTATCCGTACAAAATTCAAACGCGGCAACCCCTCAGCGCCGCTACCATTGCTGCACGAGAGACATTCGCTAACGATTTAGTGCACAGGATTGATGACGGCGATATGCATGCGGGCAGCATTTGGTTTACTGACGAAGTTTATTTTTACCTGGACGGCTTCGTCAATAAACAGAACTGGCGCATATGGGGAACCGAAAAGCCCCATGTTGCAGTCCCATCGTCCCTGCATCCTCAAAAAGTACTGGTCTGGGCCGCCATTTCTTCCAAAGGAATCATTGGCCCATTTTTCAGATCAGAAACGATTACTGCATCACGCTATCTGGACATTCTTCGTGAATTTGTGGCGGTACAAACTGCCTTAGACGACACTGCGAACACCTCGTGGTTTATGCAAGATGGTGCCCGGCCACATCGCACGGCCGACGCCTTTAATTTCCTGAATGAATATTTCGATGATCGTGTGATTGCTTTGGGCTGTCCGAAACATACAGGAGGCGGCGTGGATTGGCCTCCCTATTCGCCAGACATGAACCCCTGTGACTTCTTTCTGTGGGGACACTTGAAAGACCAGGTGTACCGCCAGAATCCAGAAACAATTGAACAGCTGAAGCAGTACATCTCACCTGCATGTGAAGCCATTCCGCCAGACACGTTGTCCAAGGTTTCGGGTAATTTCATTCAGAGACTACGCCATATTATTGCTACGCATAGTGGATATGTGGAAAATATCGTACTATAGAGTTTCCCAGACCGCAGCGCCATCTGTTGTTGAAAATTGTAACTACTGTAATTTCGAAAGTTTGTCTGCCTGAAAATGTACTGTTGTCCCAAGCATATTGCAACAAACGGTGTATTTCTATCGCTGCTCGTTTAGTTTTTATTCCCGTTTCAAATATACCGGTCATTTTTGAAACACCCTGTATGTATATAAAGAGTCGGACCTGTTCTCTTCATGTAATTCCTTTTAATAATTTTATATGGGTAGCTGCATTAATCTTTTAATGTATCACAATTGGTTCCTATGATATCATAGTGGGATACGGAAGTACTAAGGAATGACGAGATACGTTGGAAGTTCTCTAACGCTATAGATACAGCAATAAGGAATAGAGCAGTAGGCAGTACAGTGGAAGAGAAATGGACATCTCTAAAAAGGGCCATCACAGAAGTTGGGAAGGAAAACATAGGTACAAAGAAGGTAGCTGCGAAGAAACCATGGCTAACAGAAGAAATACTTCAGTTGATGGATGAAAGGAGGAAGTACAAACATGTTCCGGGCAACTCAGGAATACAGAAATACAAGTCGCTGAGGAATGAAATAAATAGGAAGTGCAGGGAAGCTAAGACGAAATGGCTGCAGGAAAAATGTGAAGACATCGAAAAAGATATGATTGTCGGAAGGACAGACTCAGCATACAGGAAAGTCAAAACAACCTTTGGTGACATTAAAAGCAACGGTGGTAACATTAAGAGTGCAACGGGAATTCCACTGTTAAATGCAGAGGAGAGAGCAGATAGGTGGAAAGAATACATTGAAAGCCTCTATGAGGGTGAAGATTTGTCTGATGTGATAGAAGAAGAAACATGAGTCGATTTAGAAGAGATAGACGATCCAGTATTAGAATCGGAATTTAAAAGAGCTTTGGAGGACTTACGGTCAAATAAGGCAGAAGGGATAGATAACATTCCATCAGAATTTCTAAAATCATTGGGGGAAGTGGCAACAAAACGACTATTCACGTTGGTGTGTAGAATATATGAGTCTGGCGATATACGATCTGACTTTCGGAAAAACATCATCCACACAATTCCGAAGACGGCAAGAGCTGACAAGTGCGAGAATTATCGCACAATCAGCTTAACAGCTCATGCATCGAAGCTGCTTACAAGAAAAATATACAGAAGAATGCAAAAGAAAATTGAGAATGCGCTAGGTGACGATCAGTTTGGCTTTAGGAAAAGTAAAGGGACGAGAGAGGCAATTCTGACGTTACGGCTAATAATGGAAGCAAGGCTAAAGAAAAATCAAGACAAGGATTCGTCGACCTGGAAAAAGCGTTCGACAATATAAAATGGTGCAAGCTGCTCTTACTAAGAAGGGTGTAAGACAAGGCTGTAGCCTTTCGCCCCTACTCTTCAATCTGTACATCGAGGAAGCAATGATGGAAATAAAAGAAAGGTTCAGGGGTGGAATTAAAATAGAAGGTGAAAGGACATCAATGATACGATTCGCTGATGACATTGCTATCCTGAGTGAAAGTGAAGAAGAATTAAATGATCTGCTGAACGGATGAAGTCTAATTGAGTACACAGTATGGTTTGAGAGTAAATTGGAGAAAGACGAAGGTAATGACAAGTAGTAGAAACGAGAACAGCGAAAAACGTAACATCAGGTTTGATGGTCACGAAGTCAGTGAAGTTAAGGAATTCTGCTACCTAGGCAGTAAAATAACCAATGACGGATGGAGCAAGGAGGACATCAAAAGCAGACTCGCTATGGCAAAAAAGGCATTTCTGGCCAAGAGAAGTCTACTAATATCAAATAGCGGCCTTAATTTGAGGAAGAAATTTCTGAGGATGTACGTCTGGAGTACAGCACTGTATGGTAGTGAAACATGGAGTGTGGGAAAACCGGAACAGAAGAGAATCGAAGCATTTGAGATGTGGTGCTATAGACAAATGTTGAAAATTAGGTGGACTGATAAGGTAAGGAATGAGGAGGTTCTACGCAGAATCGGAGAGGAAAGGAATATGTGGAAGACACTGATAAGGAGAAGGGACAGGATGATAGGACATCTGTTAAGACATGAGGGAATGACTTCCATGGTACTAGAGGGAGGTGTAGAGGGCAAAAACTGTAGAGGACGACAGAGATTGGAATACGTCAAGCAAATAATTGAGGACGTAGGTTGCAAGTGCTACTCTGAGATGAAGATGTTAGCACAGGAAAGAAATTTGTGGCGGGCCGCATCAAACCAGTCAGTAGACTGATGACCAAAAAAAAAAAAGACGATGACCGATTCCAGATCGGACCTGTTCTCTTCATGTAATTCCTTTGAATAATTTTATATGGGTAACTGCATTCATCTTTTAATGTATCACAATTGGTTCCTATGATAGTCATCAATTTTAATAAGTTTGCTACATGCATTTTACCTAATGTGTTTTTTTCAGATTATGTTCTTTGCGTAAATAACGACTACATCTAAGCCCACAGTAGCGACATCTAGGGAGGATGTAGGCAAACAGATTTCTGGGAGCTATTGTAGCCAGTTGCAATAATCACTGTGTTGGACAATGTGGCCTATTCTACACCTTATGTTAGAACCATGTGACAATGCTGTACTGATTATATTTATATGTCTTGACGATGCCATTATGGTCTTCTCTCTTTAGGACATGGTGTACAGAACGTACGTTTTACCGTATTTTATCTGTACATTTCCCTGGTTGAATTACAGTATATTGTGATACATATTGCTGTTTAATGTAGAAAGACACACTATTCACTAGGTGTATATATTTGTATATTTTAGATCTGAGGACGGTCATCGTCTAAAGATTTGATATTGTGATCAGAGACTGAAATAAAAAACATTCGAGCATTAACATAACTGCTGAGTCGAAATCACACATGCTAGACACAGTCCCACAACAACACTTCAACAACAACTCGAACAATCCTACAAGCAACCAATGTCGAACAAGGACGAATGACAAGTCGACACACACAAAGAACCCATAAGCGGTCGGCGATCACAAACGCGCCATCCGATGAGACGACCGACCGAACGACCAACCAACGTCGTCCCCACTCAAGACGTGTGTCGCCAGCGGTCGGAGAGTACTGGCTGTCTGCACCTCACTGCAGCTCCATCTGGACTCCTTGATGTCCATTCGGAACTCGGAGACACGACGACCTGGGCACACTGGCCCAGACCCCACCATCCGGAGGGAAGACTTGGCCAGTGGCCACTGACATCTCTGCACAAGGAAGGAACTGACCCACGTCCAGCACGATGACCAACTGACGAGGCCCAGAAAAGGCCGAAAGACCAAATACACGTCACCCGATGAGATGACCAACCGAACGACGAACCAACTGTCATTCCCACTCCAGTCTCCTTTGGTCGGACAGTACATGGCTGTCGCCAGCAGTCGGCGAGTACTGGCTGTCTGCACCTCACTGCAGCTCCATCTGGACTCCTTGATGTCCATTCGGAACTCGGAGACACAACGACCTGGGCACACTGGCCCAGACCCCACCATCCGGAGGGAACACTTGGCCAGTGGCCACTGACATCTCTGCACAAGGAAGGAACTGACCCACGTCCAGCACGATGACCAACTGACGAGGCCCAGAAAAGGCCAAAAGACCAAATACACGTCACCCGATGAGATGACCAACCGAACGACGAACAAACTGTCATTCCCACTCCAGTCTCCTTTGGTCGGACAGTACATGGCTGTCGCCAGCAGTCGGCGAGTACTGGCTGTCTGCACCTCACTGCAGCTCAATCCCGACTCCTTGATGTCCATTCGGAACTCGGAGAAACGACGACCTGGGCACACTGGCCCAGACCCCACCATCCGGAGGAAACACTTGGCCAGTGGCCACTGACATCTCTGCACAAGGAAGGAACTGACCCACGTCCAGCACGATGACCAACTGACGAGGCCCAGAAAAGGCCGAAAGACCAAATACACGTCACCCGATGAGATGACCAACCGAACGACGATCAAACTGTCATTCCCACTCCAGTCTCCTTTGTTCGGACAGTACATGGCTGTCGCCAGCAGTCGGCGAGTACTGGCTGTCTGCACCTCACTGCAGCTCAATCCCGACTCCTTGATGTCCATTCGGAACTCGGAGAAACGACGACCTGGGCACACTGGCCCAGACCCCACCATCCGGAGGAAACACTTGGCCAGTGGCCACTGACATCTCTGCACAAGGAAGGAACTGACCCACGTCCAGCACGATGACCAACTGACAAGGCCCAGAAAAGGCCGGAAGACCAAATACACGTCACCCGATGAGATGACCAACCGAACGACGAACAAACTGTCATTCCCACTCCAGTCTCCTTTGGTCGGACAGTACATGGCTGTCGCCAGCAGTCGGCGAGTACTGGCTGTCTGCACCTCACTGCAGCTCAATCCCGACTCCTTGATGTCCATTCAGAACTCGGAGAAACGACGACCTGGGCACACTGGCCCAGACCCCACCATCCGGAGGAAACACTTGGCCAGTGGCCACTGACATCTCTGCACAAGGAAGGAACTGACCCACGTCCAGCACGATGACCAACTGACAAGGCCCAGAAAAGGCCGGAAGACCAAATACACGTCACCCGATGAGATGACCAACCGAACGACGAACAAACTGTCATTCCCACTCCAGTCTCCTTTGGTCGGACAGTACATGGCTGTCGCCAGCAGTCGGCGAGTACTGGCTGTCTGCACCTCACTGCAGCTCAATCCCGACTCCTTGATGTCCATTCGGAACTCGGAGAAACGACGACCTGGGCACACTGGCCCAGACCCCACCATCCGGAGGAAACACTTGGCCAGTGGCCACTGACATCTCTGCACAAGGAAGGAACTGACCCACGTCCAGCACGATGACCAACTGACGAGGCCCAGAAAAGGCCGAAAGACCAAATACACGTCACCCGATGAGATGACCAACCGAACGACGAACCAACTGTCATTCCCACTCCAGTCTCCTTTGTTCGGACAGTACATGGCTGTCGCCAGCAGTCGGCGAGTACTGGCTGTCTGCACCTCACTGCAGCTCCATCTGGACTCCTTGATGTCCATTCGGAACTCGGAGAAACGACGACCTGGGCACACTGGCCCAGACCCCACCATCCGGAGGAAACACTTGGCCAGTGGCCACTGACATCTCTGCACAAGGAAGGAACTGACCCACGTCCAGCACGATGACCAACTGACGAGGCACAGAAAAGGCCGAAAGACCAAATACACGTCACCCGATGAGATGACCAACTGAACGACGAACAAACTGTCATTCCCACTCCAGTCTCCTTTGTTCGGACAGTACATGGCTGTCGCCAGCAGTCGGCGAGTACTGGCTGTCTGCACCTCACTGCAGCTCCATCTGGACTCCTTGATGTCCATTCGGAACTCGGAGAAACGACGACCTGGGCACACTGGCCCAGACCCCACCATCCGGAGGAAACACTTGGCCAGTGGCCACTGACATCTCTGCACAAGGAAGGAACTGACCCACGTCCAGCACGATGACCAACTGACGAGGCCCAGAAAAGGCCGAAAGACCAAATACACGTCACCCGATGAGATGACCAACCGAACGACGAACAAACTGTCATTCCCACTCCAGTCTCCTTTGTTCGGACAGTACATGGCTGTCGCCAGCAGTCGGCGAGTACTGGCTGTCTGCACCTCACTGCAGCTCCATCTGGACTCCTTGATGTCCATTCGGAACTCGGAGAAACGACGACCTGGGCACACTGGCCCAGACCCCACCATCCGGAGGAAACACTTGGCCAGTGGCCACTGACATCTCTGCACAAGGAAGGAACTGACCCACGTCCAGCACGATGACCAACTGACGAGGCCCAGAAAAGGCCGAAAGACCAAATACACGTCACCCGATGAGATGACCAACCGAACGACGAACAAACTGTCATTCCCACTCCAGTCTCCTTTGTTCGGACAGTACATGGCTGTCGCCAGCAGTCGGCGAGTACTGGCTGTCTGCACCTCACTGCAGCTCCATCTGGACTCCTTGATGTCCATTCGGAACTCGGAGAAACGACGACCTGGGCACACTGGCCCAGACCCCACCATCCGGAGGAAACACTTGGCCAGTGGCCACTGACATCTCTGCACAAGGAAGGAACTGACGCACGTCCAGCACGATGACCAACTGACGAGGCCCAGAAAAGGCCGAAAGACCTAATACACGTCACCCGATGAGATGACCAACCGAACGACGAACCAACTGTCATTCCCACTCCAGTCTCCTTTGGTCGGACAGTACATGGCTGTCGCCAGCCGTCGGCGAGTACTGGCTGTCTGGACCTCACTGCAGCTCCATCTGGACTCCTTGATGTCCATTCGGAACTCGGAGAAACGACGACCTGGGCACACTGGCCCAGACCCCACCATCCGGAGGAAACACTTGGGCAGTGGCCACTGACATCTCTGCACAAGGAAGGAACTGACCCACGTCCAGCACGATGACCAACTGACGAGGCCCAGAAAAGGCCGAAAGACCAAATACACGTCACCCGATGAGATGACCAACCGAACGACGAACAAACTGTCATTCCCACTCCAGTCTCCTTTGTTCGGACAGTACATGGCTGTCGCCAGCAGTCGGCGAGTACTGGCTGTCTGCACCTCACTGCAGCTCAATCCCGACTCCTTGATGTCCATTCGGAACTCGGAGAAACGACGACCTGGGCACACTGGCCCAGACCCCACCATCCGGAGGGAACACTTGGCCAGTGGCCACTGACATCTCTGCACAAGGAAGGAACTGACCCACGTCCAGCACGATGACCAACTGACGAGGCCCAGAAAAGGCCGAAAGACCAAAGACACGTCACCCGATGAGATGACCAACCGAACGACGAACCAACTGTCATTCCCACTCCAGTCTCCTTTGGTCGGACAGTACATGGCTGTCGCCAGCAGTCGGCGAGTACTGGCTGTCTGGACCTCACTGCAGCTCCATCTGGACTCCTTGATGTCCATTCGGAACTCGGAGACACAACGACCTGGGCACACTGGCCCAGACCCCACCATCCGGAGGAAACACTTGGCCAGTGGCCACTGACATCTCTGCACAAGGAAGGAACTGACCCACGTCCAGCACGATGACCAACTGACGAGGCCCAGAAAAGGCCGAAAGACCAAATACACGTCACCCGATGAGATGACCAACCGAACGACGATCAAACTGTCATTCCCACTCCAGTCTCCTTTGTTCGGACAGTACATGGCTGTCGCCAGCAGTCGGCGAGTACTGGCTGTCTGCACCTCACTGCAGCTCAATCCCGACTCCTTGATGTCCATTCGGAACTCGGAGAAACGACGACCTGGGCACACTGGCCCAGACCCCACCATCCGGAGGAAACACTTGGCCAGTGGCCACTGACATCTCTGCACAAGGAAGGAACTGACCCACGTCCAGCACGATGACCAACTGACAAGGCCCAGAAAAGGCCGGAAGACCAAATACACGTCACCCGATGAGATGACCAACCGAACGACGAACAAACTGTCATTCCCACTCCAGTCTCCTTTGTTCGGACAGTACATGGCTGTCGCCAGCAGTCGGCGAGTACTGGCTGTCTGCACCTCACTGCAGCTCAATCCCGACTCCTTGATGTCCATTCGGAACTCGGAGAAACGACGACCTGGGCACACTGGCCCAGACCCCACCATCCGGAGGAAACACTTGGCCAGTGGCCACTGACATCTCTGCACAAGGAAGGAACTGACCCACGTCCAGCACGATGACCAACTGACAAGGCCCAGAAAAGGCCGGAAGACCAAATACACGTCACCCGATGAGATGACCAACCGAACGACGAACAAACTGTCATTCCCACTCCAGTCTCCTTTGGTCGGACAGTACATGGCTGTCGCCAGCAGTCGGCGAGTACTGGCTGTCTGCACCTCACTGCAGCTCAATCCCGACTCCTTGATGTCCATTCGGAACTCGGAGAAACGACGACCTGGGCACACTGGCCCAGACCCCACCATCCGGAGGAAACACTTGGCCAGTGGCCACTGACATCTCTGCACAAGGAAGGAACTGACCCACGTCCAGCACGATGACCAACTGACGAGGCCCAGAAAAGGCCGAAAGACCAAATACACGTCACCCGATGAGATGACCAACCGAACGACGAACCAACTGTCATTCCCACTCCAGTCTCCTTTGTTCGGACAGTACATGGCTGTCGCCAGCAGTCGGCGAGTACTGGCTGTCTGCACCTCACTGCAGCTCCATCTGGACTCCTTGATGTCCATTCGGAACTCGGAGAAACGACGACCTGGGCACACTGGCCCAGACCCCACCATCCGGAGGAAACACTTGGCCAGTGGCCACTGACATCTCTGCACAAGGAAGGAACTGACCCACGTCCAGCACGATGACCAACTGACGAGGCACAGAAAAGGCCGAAAGACCAAATACACGTCACCCGATGAGATGACCAACTGAACGACGAACAAACTGTCATTCCCACTCCAGTCTCCTTTGTTCGGACAGTACATGGCTGTCGCCAGCAGTCGGCGAGTACTGGCTGTCTGCACCTCACTGCAGCTCCATCTGGACTCCTTGATGTCCATTCGGAACTCGGAGAAACGACGACCTGGGCACACTGGCCCAGACCCCACCATCCGGAGGGAACACTTGGCCAGTGGCCACTGACATCTCTGCACAAGGAAGGAACTGACCCACGTCCAGCACGATGACCAACTGACGAGGCCCAGAAAAGGCCGAAAGACCAAATACACGTCACCCGATGAGATGACCAACCGAACGACGAACCAACTGTCATTCCCACTCCAGTCTCCTTTGATCGGACAGTACATGGCTGTCGCCAGCAGTCGGCGAGTACTGGCTGTCTGCACCTCACTGCAGCTCAATCCCGACTCCTTGATGTCCATTCGGAACTCAGAGAAACGACGACCTGGGCACACTGGCCCAGACCCCACCATCCGGAGGGAACACTTGGCCAGTGGCCACTGACATCTCTGCACAAGGAAGGAACTTACCCACGTCCAGCACGATGACCAACTGACGAGGCCCAGAAAAGGCCGAAAGACCAAATACACGTCACCCGATGAGATGGCCAACCGAACGACGAACAAACTGTCATTCCCACTCCAGTCTCCTTTGGTCGGACAGTACATGGTTGTCGCCAGCAGTCGGCTAGTAGTGGCTGTGGACCTCACTGCAGCTCAATCCCGACTCCTTGATGTCCATTCAGAACTCGGAGAAACGACGACCCGGGTACACTGGCTCGGACCCCGCCATGCAGAGGGAACACTTGCCCATTGGCCACTGACATCTCTGCACAAGGAAGGAACTGACCCACGTCCAGCATGATGACCATCTGACAAGGCCCAGAAATGGCCAAAAGGCCAAATACACGTCACCCGATGAGATGACCAATCGAACGACGAACCAACTGTCATTCCCACTCGAGTCTGCTTTGGTCGGACAGTACATGGGTGTCGCCAGCAGTCGGCGAGTACTGGCTGTCTGGACCTCACTGCAGCTCCATCTGGACTCCTTCATGTCCATTCGGAACTCGGAGACATGACGACCCAGACACACTGGCTCGGACCCCACCATCCAGAAGGAACACTTGGCCACTGGCATCTCTGCATAAGGAAGGAACTGACCGTCCAGCACGATGACCAACTGACGAGGCCCAGAAACGGTCAAAAGTCCAAATACACGTCGCCCGATTAGACGAGCAAATGAACGGCTAACCAACTGTCGTTCCCGCTCCAGTCTCGTTTGGTCGGACAGTACACGTGTGTCGCCTGCGGTCGGCGAGTACTGGCCCTCTGCACCTCACTGGCGCTCTGTTCCAACTGAACTCCGACAGATGACGACCCGGAAAATACTAGCGGTCACTCCAGAGATAGTACGACAGTGCATTTATCGATAGGCGCTGCTGGTGGCACTCACGGTCTGGTAAGAAAGGAACTTAGTGACGGCAGTAAACCGACTAAGAAAACGAGAAGGCAGTACCGTAAAGAGAAGATGGCAAACAATAAACGGCATGAACACAATCCGTGGACGGCTCCAACACCACGATGTCTACGACTGAATTAGGCACGTGACCATAGGCACTGGACTTTGGCGCAGTGGCAGAGCGTTGCACGGTCTGACGAATCCTGATATCTTCTTCATCATGCCGAGGGGAGTGTGCGAATCCGTCGTCTTCCAGGGCACACATCCTCGAGACCAGTACTGTGCGATGGAGACAAGCTGGCGGTGGGTCCGTTATGCTCCGGGGAACAGTGATGAGGGCATCTGTGCGTCCAGTGGAGCTCGTGCAAGGAGCCATGACAGCCAAGGTGTATCATACATTGGTTGCAGACCACATACACTCGTTTATGATGATCATGTTTCCCAGTGGCAGTGACATCTTTCAACAAGATAATGCGTCATGCGACAGGCCCAGGAGTCTCATGGGGTGGTACGAAGAACGCAGTGGCGAGATCCATTTCATGTGCTGGTCACCCAGCTCGCCAGATCTCGGATGAGCTTGAATGGGGCGTCAGAACTCATCTGTCCTCTCCAGACTACATAGACTCCTTTATGATGATCATGTTTATCAAAGGCAGTAACATCTTTCAACAAGATAACGCGTCATGTGACAGGCCCAGGAGTCTCATGGAGTGGTATAAAGAAAGCAGCGGCGAGATCCACTTCATGTGCTGGTCTCCCAACTCGCCAGATTTGGGATGAGCTTGAATGGGGCGTCAGAACCCATCTGTCCTCTCCCTGGGATTTACGGAATTAAGATGAGTTGTGCGTGCAGGTGCGCTGCGAACTACCTCCAGCGACCTATCAAAGCCTCATTGCATCCTGTCATGATGCGTGGCCACTGTTATCGATCCAAAACGCGGCCATACTGGCAATGAGGTAAGTGCAAATAATGGTTTGGCTGGTTAGGGATTACTCCTATTTCTGTCAGAATTTAAACATCATGCACCTTTCATAGGTCCACAAATCCCACGAAAACGTCTTGATTTCCCGCCTACTTTCTCGAGAAGAAAAAAAGACCTTCAACGGTCCGAGGTTTAGTACTGTGATCCTCTGGGCGCATCTCGCATGTACTGTGCCTGCGGCGCGGGATTAGCCGAGCGGTCTTAGGACGCTGCAGTCATGCACTGTGCGGCTGGTCCTGGCGGAGGTTCGAGTCCTCCCTCGGGCATGGGTGTGTGTGATTGTTGTTAGGATAATTTGTGTGTGTGTGTGTGTGTCTGTGTGTGTGTGTGTGTGTGTTGGGGCTTATGGGCGCTCAACGCCGAGGTCATCAGCGCCCTGACACACATCAAAGGGAACGAATGTGGACAGACCTAATGAAACTAAAACACACAAGGAAAGAAAGCAGGAAAAGAACGAAAATGCTACATAAGAAAGTATAACGTAAGGAAAGGGAAAACGTAGCAACAAGACTGCCACCGTAAATTGTCATTGGCTGGCCACTTACATAAAATATGGGCGAGCTTGTCACATAGTCAGCAAATTAAGATCCTCTCCCTCAAATCTCTGTAAAAACATTTGACATGGCACAGAACTTTAACACTTTAACCACATTCGTCCGAGAGTTGACTAAAAGAGAGGTCAGGTCCGCCGGCAAGTCAGCCGCGACCCGCTGGCCAGAAAATAGAACGCAATCCAATAAAACGTGGCGCACTGACCTGGACGACAGAAGCACCACACATTGGAGGGTCCTCCCGCCGGAGCAGTGTGTAAGCTTAGAGACTGATGACCTTAGCAGTTAAGTCCCGTAATATTTGACACACATTCGAACGTTTGTACTGCGAGGTTAAACGCGCCATAAGGGAGGCTTACACGACTCACTGGTTCGGCTGGTTTCACGTTCTGCACTGCTGGTCGTAAAGTGTTGCGACACTCGATAGGTGAGGCACGTTAGCTAGCTGGGAGGGTGTTGAATTCCAGCCACAAAGAGCGCGCTAACCTCGGTAATTTGCCTGGAATCCGTTTCTATGTACGAGCAGTGGGGGCAGAGTGGTCAGCGGCTGGTGGTGCTGGAATTCCTCGGCGGCCGGCCCGGACGTAATGGGGATTCCGATACGCGATCTCCGGACCAGAGCGGATCGGAACAGGTGGGTCGCCAAAGTTGGGCGGCCACCAGAATTCCGGAGACCGGCTGCGCTGCAGACCACCCGCTCCCAGTAAGTTGGCCTGCGGGGGCGGAGGGCAATTTGTGGCGCCGCTGTCGATCACCCACCCCCACCCCCCTCCAGCACTCACACCACACAACTGCCGGTAAGTGGGGGCGTGCTAGGGGCCAGACGCTAGGGGCAGCAGCGTTGCCCAAGTTGCCGCTGCTTCCGAGGGAACCGCCAACTCGTTCAATTCTGGAAGGAACGGGAAGCATTCCTGGCGTGAGCACGACTACGCCATTAAGGGGCTCTGGAAAGGCTCAAAATCATGAAAAGTTCAATTTTTACTTTTTTGCGTTTTCTGAATCTGCAGACTATTACCTTTTAATAGATATATAATTTATTCAATTCCGAAAACTACAACTATTTTTAAATTTTTTTTCAAATGTGTTCTACATGGGCGTGACCCACTGTGGCGCTGTTAAACTGCTGTCAAATGGTGTTATTATCAACGTCCGTGTTCATCAGGTACATTTTAGTGATGTGAGATAAAGTATGTGTTGTGGCTAACCTGTGATGGTTCAATATATATCGCTGGTGTGATTGTCGATTGTTTCATGTTTATTTACTCTGTCGTTATCTCGAAAATATTCGTAATTAATTCTGTTTCTTGAGTCTCTGTTTTGTTGAAGTATAATAATGAGTAAAAGTAAAGTTATTAGAAATCCTCTGAAGGCTTTTAAGATAAGGAGAAATGTTGGAAAGCCAAAGGTATTTGTTATTACTGTAAATAATAACATTCTAACATGGTTCGAGCGATGCTCGCTTTAGACAAGGAACGCCTTCGGGCTGCAGACAGGGCTGTAAAGAGTCTAGAAATACAAGCAAGAGTAAACAGGAGGAGGAACAAGAGGAAGCTATAGGAGGAGTTTGCAGAGCATGAAGATAATCCATCCTATGGACCTGGAATGCACTAAAAAGTTAATCCAATCTTTGTCGCTCTATTCCCAAAACTTTTATTTTCCCATACTAATTACATGTTTTCTAAGGATCTTCCAAACATATTTGTTTCAAACTTTCAGTAAATGTTACACAGTACCTTCTGCATAATTTAACACAGCCTTTTTCCAAAAAACTGTATATTTTTGAATATATAAATAAAAAATTGCAAAAAAAGTTGTGAAATTTCATTACAATTAAAAAAAAACATCTTTAATAACTGAACAAAAATTTTGTAAAATCCCTGTGTTAAGTTGTAGCCCGTATTCCAATAAATAATCTGTAAAAAGTTCAACTTCCTACCTCAAATACTTTGTGAGGAAACATGTAATTTATAAGCGTTATTTTAACATTGCAAGTATAGGGCGTTCCGGAGCCCCTTAAAATAAGTCATGGGCCAAGCGTGGTATCGTAGCATGAGGACGTCATCAAAGAAAGCTATGCATAAACTATTGGCCATTACAATTGCTACACCAACAAGAAAGCCGGCCGCGGTGGTCTAGCGGTTCAAGCGCTCAGTCCGGAACTGCGCGACTACTACGGTCGCAGGTTCGAATCCTGCCTCGGGCATGGATGTGTGTGATGTCCTTAGGTTAGTTAGGTTTAAGTAGTTCTAAGTTCTAGGGGACTGATGGCCACAGATGTTAAGTCCCATAGTGCTCAGAGCCATTTGAACCATTTGAACCAAGAAGAAATTCAGATGATAAACGGGTATTCATTCGACAATATTTTATACTAGATTGTGATTACATTTTCACGCGATTTGGGTGCATAGAACCTGAGAAATCAGTACCAAGAACAACTACCACTGGCCGTAATAACGGCCTTCATACGCCTGGGCATTGAGTCAGAGCTTGGATTGCATGTACAGGTACAGCTGCCCATGCAGCTACAACACGATACCACAGTTCATCAAGAGTAGTGACAGGCGTATTGTGACGAGCCAGTTGCTCGGCTCGGCCACCATTCACCAGACGTTTTCAGTTGGTGAGAGATCTGGAGAATGTGCTGGCCAGGGCAGCAGTCGAACATTTTCTGTATACAGAAAGGCCCGTACAGGACCTGCAACATGCTGTCGTGCATTATCCTGCTGAAATGTAGGGTTTTGCAGCGATGGAATGAAGGGTAGAGCCACGGGTCGCAACACATCTAAATGTAACGTCCACTGTTCAAAGTGCCGTCAGTGCGAACAAGAGTGCGTAAATATGTCGTTACTATGATTGATTCATCCAAATAATATAAATCTTAATCATATAGCCAGAGCGATTGCAAATGTTAATGTTAAATGGCTTGTTGTAGTAAAAATGTAAGGGACTGACGCGTGTAAACAATGGCACCCCAAACCATCACGCCGGCTGATACGCCAGTATGGCGATGACGAATACACGCTTCCAATGTGCGTTCACCGCAATGTCGCCAAATACTGTTGCGACCATCACGTTGCTGTAAACAGAACCTGGATTCATCAGAAAAAATGACGTTTTGCCATTCGTGCACCCAGGTTCGTCGTCGAGTACACCGTCACAGGCGCTAATGTCTGTGATGCAGCGTCAATGGTAACCGCAGCCATGGTCTCCGAGCTGATAGTCCACGCTGCTGCAAACGTCGTCGAACTGTTCGTGCAGATGGTTGTTGTCTTGCAAACGTCGCCATCTGTTGATTCAGGGATCGAGACGTGGCTGCACGACCGTTACAGCCGTGCGGATAAGATCCCTGATAATGATTCGAAGCCGTTGGGATCCAGCACGGCGTTCCGTATTACCCTCCTGAACCCAACGATTCCATATTCTTTTAGCAGTCATTGGATCTCGACCAACGCGAGCAGCAATGTCGCGATACGATAAACTGCAATCGCCATAGGCTACAATCCAACCTTTATCAAAGTCGGAAACGTGATGGTACCCATGTGTCCTCCTTACACGTGGCATCACAACAATGTATCACAAACGTTGGGAACTTTCCTGATGTCAGCACGTTGTAGGTGTCGCCACCGACGCCAACTTTGTGTGAATGCTCTGAAAAGCTAACCATTTGCATATCACAGCATCTTCTTCCTGTCGGTTAAATTCCGCCTCTGTAGCACGTCATCTTCGTGGTGTAGCAATTTTAATGGCCAGTAGTGTAGTATTAATCGATCATTACCCTCTAAGAAAATAAACGGCGCACCGCGAATGAATTATCCGATTGGGGCGGAACTTGGGAGGTGTGGTCCACATGTACAGACAAACATATGAGTGCAATCTCAGAAAACTTAGATGATCTATTCAGGAGAGAGACACTCACAAACAGAGCAAATCAGCAACGCCTTGGTGCGCCTCTGGCCTTTACGCAACCAGTTATTCGGCTTGACGTTGACTGATGGAGTGGCTGGGTGTCCTCATGACGGGTACAGAGCCAAATTGTGTCCAACTGGTGGGACACATCGTTAAACTACCGACCTGGTTGGAGGGCCCTACCCGGAATGATCGACACGTTCTCAACTGGGGGATAGATCCAGCCAACTTGCTGGCCAGGATATGTTTTGGCAAGAACGAAGACGAGTGCAGTGACGCGTCAGGGAAACTTGCAATAGGCATGAGTATTCAGATACAGAGATATGCAAAACAGGCAGAATACGGTGAAGCGGTCTGCAACGCCTATATAAGACATCAAGTGTCTGCTGCAGTTGTTAGATCGTTTACTGCTGCTACTATGAAGATTTAAGTGAGTTTCAACGTGGTGTTATAGTCTTGACACGAGTGACGGTATACAGCATCTCCGAGGTAGCGATGAAGTGAGGATATTCTTGTACAACCATTTCACGAGTGTAGTGAAAATATCAGAAGCCGGTAAAACATCAACTTTCCGACACCGCTGTGGCCGGAAAAAGATCCACCAAGAACAGGGCCAACGACGACTGAAGAGAATCGTTCAAGGAGACAGAAGTCCAACACTTCCGCAAAGTGCTGCAGATATCAATGCTGGGCCATCGACAAGTGTCACCGCCGGCACCATTTAATGAAACCACATCGATATGGGCTTTCGGAGCCGAAGGCCCACTCGTGTACCCTTGATGACTGCTTTACGCCTCGCCTGGGCCCGTCAACACGGACATTAGACTGTTGATGACTGGAAACATGGACCCCTATCGGACGAGTCTCGTTTCAAATTGTATACTGATAAAATAGCTCCATATTTAGCAATTATATGCAACCAGTCGCTCAGAGAAAGATGCGTAACTAAAGACTGGAAAATTACTCAAGTCACACCAATACCCAAAAAGGGAAATAGGAGTAATCCGCTGAATTAAAGGCCTATACGACTAACGTCGATTTGGGGGAGGGTTTTGGAACATATACTGTATTCGAACGTTATGAAGTACCTCGAAGAAAAATATTTATTGACACATAGTCAGCACGGATACAGAAAATATCGTTCTTGTGAAATACAACTAGCTCTTTATACTCATGAAGTAATAAGTGCTATCGACAGGGGATGTGAAAGTGACTCCATATTTTTAGATTTTCAGAAGGCTTTCGACACCGTTCCTGACAAGCGTCTTGTAACCAAATTGCGTGACTATGGAATATCGCCTCAGTTGTGCGACTGGATTCGTGATTTCCTGTCAGAAAGGTGACAGTTCGTAGTAATAGACGGGAAGTCCTCGAGTAAAACAGAAGTAATATGCGGCGTTCCCCAAGGAAGTGTTATAGGCCCTCTATTGTTTCTGATCTATATTAACAACATAGGAGACAATCTGAGTAGCCATCTAAGATTGTTTGCAGATGGTGCTGTCATTTACCGTCTTATAAAGGCATGAGATGATCAAACGACTTGCAAAATGATTTAGATAAGATATCGGTATGGTGCGAAAAGTGGCAATTGACCCTGCATGAGTACTAAAAGAAATAAGTTAAATTTAGATTACGCGATAAGTCACACAAATCTGAAGGCTGTATATTCATCCAAATACTTAGGGATTACGATTACAAATAACCTTAATTGGAACGATCAGATAGATAATATTGTGGGTAGAGCAAACCAAAGACTGCGATTCATTGGCAGAACACTTAGAAGGTGCAACAGGTCTACTAAAGAGACTGCTTACACCACGCTTGTCCGTCCTATTATGGAGTATCGCTGGCGGTGTTGGATCCGCATCAGGTGGTACTGACGGATGACATCGAAAAAGTACAAAGAAGGGCAGCTCGTTTTGTATTATCGCGAAATAGGGGAGATAGTGTCAGAGAGATGATACGTGAATTGGAGTGGCAATAATTAAAACAAGGCGTTTTTCGTTGCGACGGGATCTTCTCATGAAATTTCAATCACCAGTTTTCTCCTCCGATTGTGAAAACATTCTGTTGACACCCACCTACATGGAGTGAAATGATTATCATGATAAAATAAGAGAAATCAGGGCTCGCACAGAAAAAATTAAGTGCTCGTTTTTCCCGCGTGCCGTTCGAGAGTGGAACGGTAGAGAGACAGCTTGAAGCTGGTTCATTGAACCCTCTGCCAGGCGCTTTATTGTGAATAGCAGAGTAATCACGTAGATGTGGATGCAGATGTATCGAGTGGGTGGATGTGTACGGGTAACGTCATGAATCCATGGGCTCTGCATGTCAGCAGGGGATTGTTCAAGTTGTCGATGGCCCTGTAATGGTGCGAGGCGAGTGCAGTTGGAGAGATATGGGACCCCTGATACGTCTGGATACGACTCTGACGGGTGACACGTACGTAACCATCCTGTCTGATCACCTGAATCCATTCATGTCCATTGTGGATTCCGACGGACTTGTTGGGCATTTACAGATGGACAATGTTACACCTCACATGTCCAGAATTGCTACAGAGTGGCTACAAGGACACTCCTCTGAGCTTCAGCACTTGCGCTGGTCCCCAAACCCCGCAGACAACAACATATGGAACATATCTGGGATGCCTTGCACCGTTCTGTTGAGAAGAGATCTCCACTCCCTCGTACTCTTACGGATTCGTGGTGTCCATTCCCTCCTTCACTACTTCAGACATTAGTTGTCCTTGCGATGCACGGTACTTGTGGGTGCTCGCGGGGGGCCCTACACGATATTAGACAGGTGTTTTTTTGGCTCTTCAGTGCAGCACAATCTCTCGCCGTCGCGGGCGGGAATTATATTGCTGAAATGTAAACCCAGAATGGCTTGTTATTAAAGGCAGCACAACGGAGTGTAGAATATCATCGACATACCGAAATATGTACGCTGCTGCGGATAACAACCGAAGCGGTCCTAGTATGAAATGAAACTGCACACCTGTGCGACGCTCCTGGTTGTTGTCAGGTTGTACGCCAGATGACAGTCAGGCTCGTGTCCTACCACTGTCCGGTTCTTGTCCTGGCAAATCTTTGCTGGTCACCAAGGCTCAATTGGAAGCGGGAGTGATCGTTGCAGCTACTCCAGTGATTGAGATTCCAGGCCGAAGCATTTGAAAAGAGCATCAGAAGGAAAGTGCAATTGTCCATACCTCCATGTCTCTGACATCGATCTGCTGTACAATTTTAGAACATGTTTTTTGCTCGCATATCATGTCATTTCTGGAAACCCAGACTCTACTCTGTAGGAATCAACATGGATTCCGGAAACAGCGATCGTGTGAGACCCAACTCGCTTTATTTGTTCATGAAATGGCTCTGAGGACTATGGGACTTAACATCTGAGGTCATCACTCCCCTAGAACATAGAACTAATTAAACCTAACACACACATCGATGCCCGAGGCAGGATTCGAACCTGCGACCGTAGCGATTTGTTCATGAGACCCAGAAAATATTAGATACAGGCTCCCAGGTAGATGGCATTTTCCTTCACTTCCGGAAGGCGTTCGATACAGTTCCGCACTGTCGCCTGATAAACAAAGTAAGACCCTACGGAGTATCAGACCAGCTGCGTGGCTGGATTGAAGAGTTTTTAGCAAACAGAACACTGCATGTTTTTCTCAATGGAGAGACGTCTACAGACGTTAAAGTAACCTCTGGCGTGCCACAGGGGAGTGTTATGGGACCATTGCTTTTCACAAGGAAGATCTGCAGCGGATAGGCACTTGGTGCAGGGAGTGGCAACTGACCCTTAATATAGACAAATGTAATGTCTTGCGAAGACATTGAAAGAAGGATCCTTCATTGTATGATTATATGATAGCGGAACAAACACCGGTAGCAGTTACTTCTGTAAAATATCTGGGAGTATGCGTGCGGAACGATTTGAAGTGGAATGATCATATAAAATTAATTGTTGGTAAGGCGGGTACCAGGTTGAGATTCATTGGGAGAGTCCTTAGAAAATGTAGTCCATCAACAAAGGAGGTGGCTTACAAACCACTCGTTTGACCTATACTCGAGTATTGCTCATCAGTGTGGGATCCGTACCAGATCGGGTTGACAGAGAAGATCCAAAGAAGAGCGGCGCGTTTCGTCACAGGGTTACTTGGTAAGCGTGATAGCGTCACGGAGATGTTTAGCAAACTCAAATGGCAGACTCTGCAAGAGAGGCGCTCTGCATCGCGGTGTAGCTTGCTCGCCAGGTTTCGAGAGGGTGCGTTTCTGGATGAGGTATCGAATATATTGCTTCCCCCTACTTATACCTCCCGAGGAGATCACGAATGTAAAATTAGAGAGATTCGAGCGCGCACGGAGGCTTTCCGGCAGTCGTTCTTCCCGCGAACCATACGCGACTGGAACAGGAAAGGGAGGTAATGACAGTGGCACGTAAAGTGCCCTCCGCCACACACCGTTGGGTGGCTTGCAGAGTATAAATGTAGATGTAGATGTAGATTCGTCTTCCTTATTACCGTCATCTTGAGAGGTTACGGTACACAACCTGACTCGGTCTCGGTGAAGTTTGTAACTACATAACGTCATAGTCTTGTTGGGCCACAATAAGAATGACAGAAGTTAATAATGATAGTTTTTACTGCGTTTAGATCGCTTTTTCAGTGTTTGGACGATCTGTTATGTCATAATGCTGAAGCCTTCCAAAATTTTTAGCCGTCTCGTCATGTTTTTCAAGGGCCGCCATTTTACCATATTCAAACCTAACACCATCGGTTTGTGTGAATTCCGTACGCCATCTACACATACGACCAAATATAGGCCTAGTCAGATTCGTCCGTCGGCGTATCCAACGCCTCGGGCGTGCAGCGCGAAACTTCCGGTACATCCTCATCCGACGATATACAGACAATTTCTTGCGGTGCTCCCACAGGGTTTTCACCCGCAGCGGATGCCCCTTCAGTTCCGAGTAGGTACGCTGGCATGCGCGACAGCGACACTTCCCATCCGTCGTTAAATTCAGATTGTGTAGAGTCTTCACTTGTCCCGTGCTGCGGTGGAGAATTAACTGTGTTATGTTCATCACTTTGGGTTTGTTCATGATTACATGTGGTAACATATGTTTATAGAATTAATGTTAGGATTGAGCGACTAACGTTGGATGATAAAGCCAATAAGAAGATATTCGAAGATCAGGGAGCACTAGAGAAAGTCCGTATAGCTTGTAGTAATAAAATGGGTGCATTTGACCTTAATGCGCAGCGTTCTACAGGTGTTCCATGGCGTAGATATATTAGGGAGAATAGATTTAAGTTTGTAACATATTCTAAACCCGAAACTAGTGCAGATACACTCCTGGAAATTGAAATAAGAACACCGTGAATTCATTGTCCCAGGAAGGGGAAACTTTATTGACACATTCCTGGGGTCAGATACATCACATGATCACACTGACAGAACCACAGGCACATAGACACAGGCAACAGAGCATGCACAATGTCGGCACTAGTACAGTGTATATCCACCTTTCGCAGCAATGCAGGCTGCTATTCTCCCATGGAGACGATCGTAGAGATGCTGGATGTAGTCCTGTGGAACGGCTTGCCATGCCATTTCCACCTGGCGCCTCAGTTGGACCAGCGTTCGTGCTGGACGTGCAGACCGCGTGAGACGACGCTTCATCCAGTCCCAAACATGCTCAATGGCGGACAGATCCGGAGATCTTGCTGGCCAGGGTAGTTGACTTACACCTTCTAGAGCACGTTGGGTGGCACGGGATACATGCGGACGTGCATTGTCCTGTTGGAACAGCAAGTTCCCTTGCCGGTCTAGGAATGGTAGAACGATGGGTTCGATGACGGTTTGGATGTACCGTGCACTATTCAGTGTCCCCTCGACGATCACCAGTGGTGTACGGCCAGTGTAGGAGATCGCTCCCCACACCATGAAGCCGGGTGTTGGCCCTGTGTGCCTCGGTCGTATGCAGTCCTGATTGTGGCGCTCACCTGCACGGCGCCAAACACGCATACGACCATCATTGGCACCAAGGCAGAAGCGACTCTCATCGCTGAAGACGACACGTCTCCATTCGTCCCTCCATTCACGCCTGTCGCGACACCACTGGAGGCGGGCTGCACGATGTTGGGGCGTGAGCGGAAGACGGCCTAACGGTGTGCGGGACCGTAGCCCAGCTTCATGGAGATGGTTGCCAATGGTCCTCGCCGATACCCCAGGAGCAACAGTGTCCCTAATTTGCTGGGAAGTGGCGGTGCGGTCCCCTACGGCACTGCGTAGGATCCTACGGTCTGGGCGTGCATCCGTGCGTCGCTGCGGTCCGGTCCCAGGTCGACGGGCACGTGCACCTTCCGCCGACCACTGGCGACGACATCGATGTACTGTGGAGACCTCACGCCCCACGTGTTGAGCAATTCGGCGGTACGTCCACCCGGCCTCCCGCATGCCCACTATACGCCCTCGCTCAAAGTCCGTCAACTGCACATACGGTTCACGTCCACGCTGTCGCGGCATGCTACCAGTGTTAAAGACTGCGATGGAGCTCCGTATGCCACGGCAAACTGGCTGACACTGACGGCGGCGGTGCACAAATGCTGCGCAGCTAGCGCCATTCGACGGCCAACACCGCGGTTCCTGGTGTGTCCGCTGTGCCGTGCGTGTGATCATTGCTTGTACAGCCCTCTCGCAGTGTCCGGAGCAAGTATGGTGGGTCTGACACACCGGTGTCAATGTGTCAATGTGTTCTTTTTTCCATTTCCAGGAGTGTATATCTAAAGTTAAATCCTGGACAGATCTAGAGAAACAATGTAAAGTCAAGAATCGCCTTTTTCAAGGTACTAATCCATTTTATATTGGACTTCAAATAGCTGGCGACGAACCTGAGAAGCCAGACAATGTTCAAAGCGAAGTTAAATATGCAACCTATGTAGTAAGAAATAGAGTGTATTGTCGTATGTGTAGATGGCGTACGGAATTCACACAAACCGATGGTGTTAGGTTTGAATATGGTAAAATGGCCCCCCTTGAAAAACATGACGAGACGGCTAAAAATTTTGGAAGGCTTCAGCATTATGACATAACAGATGTTCATGTTTTAATTGCTTAGGGAAAACAATTTGCCGTCTATTCATCATTTTTTTACAAATCAAATGAATGCCCTTAGCTGAATACATGCCTTGATATAAGTCAAGAGGGACAGTTGAAAATGTGTGCCCCGACTGGGAGTCGAACCCGGGATGTCCTTCTTACATGTCAGACGCTCTAGCCATCCTTTTTTTTTTTCTTTTAATCTCATTTTGTTCTATACTGTTCGTTGACTTTGTTCGTGGCGGACGCCTGATGACACTCGTTCAGATTGTTCGTTGATCGGTTCACTCAGTTTTCTTATTACAGAGGGTAGCTAAACCCTCTGACCGAACACGCAGAGCTACCGTGCCGGCGTCCATCTGAGTCACCGAGGAGACCCACATTCGTATCTTCTTGTGCCGCACTATTTATCATTGTAATTTCATCTAACAAGGTGCATGGTCACCGATGGTATCTGTTCTTTCGGACATCTCCGGAAGAACAAAAAACAATTGTTCAAATGGATCTGAGCACTATGGGACTTAACATCTCATGTCATGAGTCCCCTAGAACTTAGAACTACTTAAACATAACTAACCCAAGGACATCACACACATCCACGCCCGAGGCAGGATTAGAACCTGCGACCGTAGCGGTCGCGCGGTTCCAGACTGTAGTGCCTAGAACCGCTCGGCCACACCGGCCGGCGATCTTTCTTTCTATGTATTCGCAATACATTACATTTGTCTATGTTAAGAGTCGGTTGCCACTCCCTGCACCAAGTGCCTGTCCGTTGCAGATCTTCCTGCATTACGTCGCAATTTTCGAATGCTGCAACTTCTCTGTATACTACAGCATCATCCGCCAAAAGCCTAGTTTCTTTGGCTCTTCAGTTTACATTTCAAATTAATACGTCTATCCGCTGTTGAGAAAAAGGGTCTTGGACCAGGCGGGAAGATAGATTCTGAGAGAGACAGACGGATGGCAAAGTGATCCTACAATATATGCATTTTTACACATTGAGATACGGAATCGCGAAACGTAACGAAAGTGTTTAATATTTAAGAAGCAATCCCAATAACTGTTTGTCCATTTATCGCATTGTGACACAAGACGGCCAGTGACATCGTGGAGAAGTGTTTGCGGCTCCCTACTGCACGATGATTGTATCCAATGGCACACCTCTCCGTGTGAAGCAAATCGATGGGTTCGCATGTTTACGGCTGCACAAATATGGAGACAGCATGGGACAGAGTTCGGGACTGAATGGAAGATGTGTGAGGGCTTTCCAGGGTCATCAAGTCCAATCGCCCAGCAAACGGACAGCATCATTTTGTAGCAGGATAATGCCAGCCAGTATGTTGGCAACGTTGTTTCGAGTACGTTGCAGAAGTTTTGCTCGGAGGCACTTAACACATCCTCCGCGAAGTTCCGACCTCTGACAGTATGGATTCCATGTTTTTGGAGCCCTGAAGAAAGACATTCGTGGACGTTGATTAGCGTCGAGCGGGTGCACACCTGAGTACAATTGTAGTTCCGTAGTCACTATTAAAATTATCATCCTTTGCACAAATTCTGAAAGCTTCGAGAGGCGTAAGATATACAGGGTGATCAAAAAGTCAGTATAAATTAGAAAACTGAATAAATCACGGAATAATGTAAATAGAGGGGTACAAATTGACACACATGCTTGGAATGACATGGGGTTTATTAGAACAAAAAAAAATACAAACGTTCAAAAAATGTCCGACAGATGGCACTTCATCTGATCAGAATAGCAATAATTAGCATAACAAAGTAAGACAAAGCAAAGATGATGTTCTTTACAGGAAATTCTCAATATGTCCACCATCATTGCTCAACAATTGCTGTAGTCGAGGAATAATGTTGTGAACAGCACTGTAAAGCATGTCCGGAGTTATGGTGAGGCATTGGCATCGGATGTTGTCTTTCAGCATCCCTAGAGATGTCGGCCAATCACGATACACTTGCGACTTCAGGTAACCCCTAAGCCAATAATCGCACGGACTGAGGTCTGGGGACCTGGGAGGCCACGCATGACGGAAGTGGCGGCTGAGCACACGATCATCACCAAACGACGCGCGCAAGAGATCTGTCACGCGTCTAGCAACATGGGGTGGAGCGCCATCCTGCATAAAACCCCATGTCATTCCAAGCATGTGTGTCAATTTTTACCTCTGTATCTACATTACTCCGTGATTTAATCAGTTTTCAAATTTATACTGACTTTTTGATCACCAAGGCTCACCAGCCATTCGACCATCTTCTCCTGTGCGAATGCGCAAACAGTGCCCGAACTCTTACGGGAATCGGCGGTAAAGCCTCGAGTGGTGCTGGGCAGGGACACTCTGAATACTGTGCGGGACAATAAACTGGAAGTGGGGGTTTCACGGGAGGCACGCCAGAGATAAATCGCTGCAGTCGCACTATCCTTTGTAGCTCAGATGGATGCCGGCATGGTAACTCAGCATGTTCGGTCAGAGGCTTAGCTGCCTTCTGTAATAAAAAAAAAAAACAAAGTTAATGGGTCAACGACGACTGAAAC
Organism: Schistocerca cancellata; assembly: GCF_023864275.1. Taxonomy (NCBI): domain Eukaryota; kingdom Metazoa; phylum Arthropoda; class Insecta; order Orthoptera; family Acrididae; genus Schistocerca; species Schistocerca cancellata. Next base: position 112,299,093 of record NC_064636.1, on the reverse strand, counting down.
GGGTCTCTTGCGACGTCCGCCCCGCCCAGATACAAAGAATAAAAACGAACAAAATGAGATTAATAAAAAAAAAAAAAATGGATAGAGCGTCTGCCATGTAAGCAGGAGATCCCGTGTTCGAGTCCCGGTCGGGCACACATTTTCAACTGTACCTGTTGACTTATATCAACTCCTGTATGCAGGTAAGGGTATTCATTTCATTGTAATTTCTGTTTAGCGAGCTGTATGGTCACCGATGGTATCTGTTCTTTGGGACATGTCCCAAAGAACGGATACCATCTTCATACACATATAATTTTTTTCAATAAAAATTTTGTATGTCATAAACTCTTGATAAAATTTAGAGCTCCAGAATTCAAAGTTGACTGCAGATCAATTCTACTGACCAACATACATTTCGCCTAAAGACTGCGAAGACGAATCACGGCCTGTGCGGAGGCAAACAGGTAGTCATTTTTCCCTCGCTCTACTTGTGAGTGAAACAGGAAAGGAAATCGCTGGTACTGGTGTAACGTTCCCTCCGCCAAACACCCTGCGGCAGCTTGCAGGGTGTGTATGCAGACGTACATGCAGCTGTTGAGCGTGCAGTCCCCCGTATAGCCGCAATACCTGAGGCGTACAAATATTGAAGTCACAGAGGAGTAAATAAATTCAGAAAACGCTTTGCTGTAGTAGTAGTTCAGTCGCAGTTCTTGCAGTAGAAAATATTTCATCTCCAACTGTTAATTAAAGCGTTTAATTGCACACTAATACATATTTACAAACGTTTATGATCCAGTATTAATTGAGGAGTCTGGAAACATACCACGGGCGTGCAATACCTAAGGCAACACGTATTTTTTCCCTCGACCAATTTCGGTCGAAAAATACGAAATTTGTTTCGGGACACCGTAGACTGTAGAGTGTTCCCGCTTCAACCCATATAGTTTCATGATGTTCCGATCAGCAACGGAGGTTGATCTGAAACAGATGGTAGAGTTTCTATCTGTGGAATACCAGAGTATCGCAGATATTACAGGCGGAGAAGGAATGCGGAGACCTGTCAGCGAACAAAAGCAAGACGAGTCGTTGAGCGAGGCGTCTGTCATCATCGAAACAAGGTGGTGCAAACCTGGCCAATCACCCCGTGTGCTGGCTGGCCGCACACAGCGGTGAGTCCTGCAATGTTGGAACGTGCGGACACTCTCATTCGAGGTGATCGACGGATCACAAACACCCCACTGCTCAACTGGACGTCTCCATTGGCAGTGCCGACACACTCGCTCACCACTTATGGTACTGAAAGGTGTGTTCCTGCTGTGTTCCTTGCAGCGTAACAAAGATCATAAGCAGCAACGAAGAATCATCTGTGCAGAATTCCTTTTGCATTACTAGGCTGGTCGTTACAATTTTTTATCGAACTTTGCCACTAGCGGTGTAATACGCATTCATCACTTCGAAGGGGAAACAAGACGGCAATCCAACGAGTGGTGTCACACCATCTCTCCTCTGCAGACAATGTTCGAAGCTGCACCTTCAAATGGCTCTGAGCTCTATGGCACTTAAGTTCTGAGGGCGCCAGTCCCCTAGAACGTAGAACTACTTAAACCTTACTGACCTAAGGACATCACACACATCCATGCCCAAGGCAGGATTCGAACCTGCGACCGTAGCGGTCGAGCGGTTGTAGACTGTAGCGCCTAGAACCGCCCTGCCACCTCGGCCGGCCTGCACCCTCAGCCGGTAAAGTCATGATAGCGGTCTTCTGGGTGGGGCTGTTGAAGGTGTTATTCTGTTTGACGTCCCCTCTCATGGTGCAACGATGAACTCTGGATTGTACTGTGCTACCATCGGGAACTTAAAGAGACGACTTCGGCGTGTCCGTCTTCATAAATATCCAAACGAACTTGTCCATGGCATCGCAAGGCCTCAAACTAGTCTGCGCACCCGAGCGGTGCTCACAAAACGTCACTGGACTGTTCTTCCTCACCCAGCCTACAGCCCAGATCTGGCACCTTCAATCTGTTCGGCCTTACGGACGGTGCACCCCGTGGGGAGCAGTACGTGCATGATGGGGAGGTTATTGATGCAGCAAGACGTTGGTGGAAAGAATACATTGAAAGTTCTATGACGGGGAAGATTTGTCTGATGTGATACAAGAAGAAACAGGAGTCGATTTAGAAGAGATAGGGGATCCAGTATTAGAATCGGAATTTAAAAGAGCTTTGGAGGACTTACGGTCAAATAAGGCAGAAGGGATAGATAACATTCCATCACAATTTCTAAAATCATTGGGGGAAGTGGCAACAAAACGACTATTCACGTTGGTGTGTTGAATATATGAGTCTGGCGATGTACCATCTGACTTTCGGAAAAGCATCATCCACACAATTCCGAAGACGGCAAGAGCTGACAAGTGCGAGAATTATCGCACAATCAGCTTAACAGCTCATGCATCGAAGCTGCTTACGAGAATAATATACAGAAGAATGGAAAAGAAAATTGAGAATGCGCTAGGTGACGATCAGTTTGGCTTTAGGGAAAGTAAAGGGACGAGAGAGGCAATTCTGACGTTACGGCTAATAATGGAAGCAAGGCTAAAGAAAAATCAAGACACTTTCATAGGATTTGTCGACCTGGAAAAAGCGTGCGACAATATAAAATGGTGCAAGCTGTTCGAGATTCTGAAAAAAAAGGGGTAAGCTATAGGGAGAGACGGGTCATATACAATACGTACAACAACCAAGAGGGAATAATAAGAGTGGACGATCAAGAACGAAGTGCTCGTATTAAGAAGGGTGTAAGACAAGGCTGTAGCCTTTCGCAACTACTCTTCAATCTGTACATCGAGGAAGCAATGATGGAAATAAAAGAAAGGTTCAGGAGTGGAATTAAAATACAAGGTGAAAGGATATCAATGATACGATTCGCTGATGACATTGCTATCCTGAGTGAAAGTGAAGAAGAATTAAATGATCTGCTGAACGGAAAGAACAGTCTAAAGAGTACACAGTATGGCTTGAGAGTAAATCGGAGAAAGACGAAGGTAATGAGAAGTAGTAGAAATGAGAACAGCGAAAAACTTAACATCAGCACTGATGGTCACGAAGTCAATGAAGTTAAAGAATTGTGCTACCTAGGCAGTAAAGTAACCAATGACGGACGGAGCAAGGAGGACATCAAAAGCAGACTCGCTATGGCAAAAAATGCATTTCTGGCCAAGAGAAGTCTACTAATATCAAATACCGGCCTTAATTTGAGGAAGAAATTTCAGAGGATGTACGTCTGGAGTACAGCATTGTATGGTAGTGAAACATGGAGTGTGGGAAAACCGGAACAGAAGAGAATCGAAGCATTTGAGATGTGGTGCTATAGACGAATGTTGAAAATTAGGTGGACTGATAAGGTAAGGAAGGAGGAGGTTCTACGCAGAATCGGAGAGGAAAGGAATATGTGGAAAACACTGATAAGGAGAAGGGACAGGATGATAGGACATCTGCTAAGACATGAGGGAATGACTTCCATGGTACTAGAGGGAGCTGTAGAGAGCAAAAACTGTAGAGGAAGACAGAGATTGGAATACGTCAAGCAAATAATTGAGGACGTAGGTTGCAAGTGCTAATCTGAGATGAAGAGGTTAGCACAGGAAAGGAATTCGTGGCGGGCCGCATCAAACCAGTCAGTAAACTGATGACCCAAAAAAAAAAAGATCCTGAGAAATCAGTACCCAGAACAACCACCTCTGGCCCGTAATAACGGCCTTGACACGCCTGGGCATTGAGTCAAACAGAGCTTGGATGGCGTGTACAGGTACAGCTGCCCATGCAGCTTCAACACGATACCACAGTTCATCAAGAGTAATGACTGGCGTATTGTGACGAGCCAGTTCCTGGGCCACCATTGACCAGCTGTTTTCAATTGGTAAGAGATCTCGAGAATGTGCTGGTCAGGGCAGCAGTCGAACATTTTCTGTATCCAGAAAGGACCTCCAACATGCGGCCGAGCATTATCCTGCTGAAATGTAGGGTTTCGCATGGATCGAATGAAGTATAGAGCCACGGAAATGTAACGTCCACTGTTCAAACTGCCGTCAGTGCGAACAAGAGGTGACCGATACGTGTAACCAATGGCACCCCTTACCATCACGCCCGTGCTTCCAATGTGCGTTCACCGCGATGTCGCCAAACACGGATTCGACCATCATGATGCTGTAAACAGAACCTGGATTCATCCGAAAAAACGACGTTTTGCCGTTCGTACACCCAGGTTCGTCGTCGAGTACACCATCGCAGGCGCTCCTGTCTGTGATGCAGCGTCAAGGGTAACCGCAGCCACGGTCTCCGAGCTGATAGTCCGTGCTGCTGCAAACGTCGTAGAACTATTCGTGCAGATGGTTGTCTTCTTGCAAACGTCCCCATCTGTTGACTCAGGGATCGAGACGTGGCTCCACGAACCGTTACAGCCATGCGGATAAGATGCCTGGCATCTCGACTGCAAGTGATACGAGGCCGTTGGGATCCAGTACGGCGTGCCGTATTACCCTCGTGAACCCACCGATTCCATATTTTGCTAACAGTCATCGGATCTCGACCAACGCGAGCAGCAATGTCGTGATACGATAAACCGCAATCGCGATAGGCTACAATCTGAGCTTTACCAAAGTCGGAAACGCGATGGTACGCATTTCTGCTCCTTACACGAGGCATCACAACAACGTTTCATCAACCAATGCCGGTCAAGTGCTGTTTGTGTATGAGAAATCTGTTGGAAACGTTCCTCATGTCAGCACGTTGTAGGTGTCGCCACCGGCGCCAGCCTTGTGTGAATGCTCTGAAAAGCTAATCATTTGCATATCACAGCGTCTTCTTCCTGCCGGTTAAATTTCGCGTCTGTAGCACGTCATCTTTGCGGTGTAGCAATTTTAATGGCCAGTAGTGTAGATAGTACCCTCTGCCTGTACTTCACAGTAGTGCGGTTACGACGTAACTGCCTCAAACGAAGAGTCAGTGAAATAAAGCTTGAAGGCAAGTGAGATATACTAGTGTGAAAAACTTTGATAGGGGACCGTCCTATTTGCCATGCAGATTTACAGGTAGGTTTGCTCATAAATGTGAATGTAGCTGCAAATTTGACAAGTGTACTGAACCTCTGAAGTATCGATATTTAATCATATTCTCTGTAAGTCTGTCCTTGGAATCACAGATGTTGGTCAGAGAGGTTACTTCTTTTCAAGAGACTAGCTGTGTGTCTTGGACAGTCGGAGTACGTACTTAGTTTGAAAAGGAAGCGGGCCATGTAGTGCAGGCAGCATTATTTAAAAGGGACTTTGTAAATAATACGTTTTGAAAAAAAAAATGTTGAAGAAATGAGATTATATGAATGCAATATTTAAGATGCTTTTTTATAAAATTTCTAAGGCATACTTTAATCATAAACAATGTGCTAACAATAAATCCAGTCTTTTTATATTTGTGACTGTGTTATTTCTTACCGTTATGACATTGTTATTATCTGTATATTGAGCAAGCAGTAAAGGAAACAAAAGAAAAATTCGGAGTAGGTATTAAAATGAATGGAGAAGAAATAAAAACTTTGAGGTTCGCCGATGACATTGTAATTCTATCAGAGACAGCAAAGGACTTGGAAGAGCAATTGAATGGAATGGACAGTGTCTTGAAAGGAGGATATAAGATGAACATCAACAAAAGCAAAACGAGGATAATGGAATGTAGTCCAATTAAGTCGGGTGATGCTGAGGGAATTAGATTAGGAAATGAGGCACTTAAAGTAGTAAAGGAGTTTTGCTATTTGGGGAGCATAATAACTGATGATGGTCGAAGTAGAGAAGATATAAAATGTAGACTGCCAATGGCAAGGAAAGCGTTTCTGAAGAAGAGAAATTTGTTAACATCGAGTATAGATTTAAGTGTCAGGAAGTCGTTTCTGAAAGTATTTGTATGGAGTGTAGCCATGTATGGAAGTGAAACATGGACGATAAATAATCTGGACAAGAAGAGAATAGAAGCTTTCGAAATGTGGTGCTACAGAAGAATGCTGAAGATTAGATGGGTAGATCACATAACTAATGAGGAGGTATTGAATAGAATTGGGGGGAAGAGGAGTATATGGCACAACTTGACAAAAAGAAGGGATCGATTGGTAGGACATGTTCTGAGGCATCAAGGGATCACTAATTTAGCATTGGAGGGCAGTGTGGAGGGTAGAAATCGTAGGGGGAGACAAAGAGATGAATACACTAAACAGATTCAGAAGGATGTGAGTTGCAATAAGTACTGGGAGATGAAGTAGCTTCCACAAGATAGGGTAGCATGGAGAGCTGCATCAAACCAGTCTCAGGACTGAAGACCACAACAACAATAACAACAACATAACATTGTTTATGATAAAAGTCTACCATAAGAATTTTACATAGGAGCATATGGATTTGCTTGATACTTGAAATAAGAGTAATGGAAAGCAATTATACACAAGAAAAGTATAAAAGAATATGTTACTTGTCTTGTTGCGAGAACATTATGAAAAATTGTTTGTTGCTATGGGCTAATGAAGCATAGTTTAACTTGGAGTTTTCTTCTCGTTTATCAGTCGTTGAGATTAGGTCCTCAGTTTCATTTACTTTCACGAAAGTGTCTGCAAATCGCATTGCACATCGCGAGTTGTTCACTGAGAAGCATTTTGTGAAAATTGCCAAAATACCGTCTTGCATTGCACATCGCAAGTACGGTAATGAAATTTGATTTTTGACAGTCTATAAGACCTATGCGTACGTTGTATCAAATATGACGTTAACAGACATTAAGTGTTACCCTCTGGGAGGAATTTTGAAGCTTGACCGTGCGTTTACCTAATGGACAGAGGGTATCGAAAATGAATTTCATATAAATGGCAATTAGTAGAAAGAATTTAATTTTGGATGCTAAGAAAGTAATGAAGTTCCCGTGACTGAAATAATAAGCGCTCGCCAGACTAATTAGACATAATAATTTGAAACATTAAGTTCAAAGAAAAATGAACATGGATTGCTGAATTGACTTTCGTTAATGATTCTTTATAAACAGTGCAATGGATACACACAACTACTGGACGAACAGAGTAAGGGATAGCAGCAGTTATCATATGTATAATAAAATTGCCATTGACAAAAAAAGATAAATGGCACTTCACTCCTATTGATAATTTATTAGTATCTCAATCCTTAATTAATTCAGCACCAAAATGTTTCCAAAACAATCACGAGACTGAAATGAAGCATAACCAGGGTCCTGGTTTAAACTACCACACACACACGACACATAAATGCAGATAAATAATACTGTGAAAACACTCTATCATTTATGGAAATGCTTCATATTTCTTGAGCTTTCTCATACTGGAAAAGAATATATTGGGGGACCATAAACTGTTATTTAATCTATAGGAAAATTCTGTAACTATTTAAAGACAAATTGTATTACATCAATGTGGATTTCTAACCCCACTTGAATTTGTTTATATTTCAATATTATATGGCAATTTACTCAATTAATATTTTCAAATAAAACTTCAGAAACTAGTTCCTACTAATAGTCACAACAAAGTTAAGTTTCATGAAAGTTCAAATTTTGTGCCTCTATTATTACCTGTGAAGCAGGTGGTTTAACTGGCATCATTTATCCACTCTGTCACTGAAACTTTAGCACATTCAAAGTGAAACAATTCAATGATTATTCAGAAACAAGATACTCGGTCTTTTGCACGTTTAGGATAGGACCCTAAAGCGGATTTATGATCAGGACAATTTCAAAGTTAACACACATGTTTTGATCACTTGAACTATTATTGAAATAGCACACACACAAAAATACTGGTCCATACTAAGATGTATACAGGGTGGTCCACTGATCGAGACCGGGCCAAATATCTCACGAAATAAGCGTCAAACGAAAAAAACTATAAAGAACGAAACTTGTCTAGCTTGAAGGGGGAAACCAAATGGCGCTATGGTTTGCCCGCTAGATGGCGCTGCCATAGGTCAAGTGCATTTTTTAAAATAGAAACCCCCATTTTTTATTACATATTCGTGTAGTACGTAAATAAATATGAATGTTTTATTTGGACCACTGTTTTCGCTTTGTGACAGATGGCGCTGTAATAGTCACAAACATATGGCTCACAATTTTAGACGAATAGTTGGTAACAGGTAGGTTTTTTAAATTAAAATACAGAGCGTAGGTACGTTTGAACATTTTATTTCTGTTGATCCGATGTGATACATGTAGCTTTGTGAACTTATCATTTCTGAGAACGTATGCTGTTACAGCGTGATTACCTGCAATTACCACATTAATGCAATAAATGCTCAAAATGATGTCTGCCAACCTCAATGCATTTGGCGATACGTGTAACGACATTCCTCTCAACAGCGAGTAGTTCGCCTTCCGTAATGTTCGCACATGCACTGACAATGCGCTGACGCAATGTTGTCAGGCGTTGTCGGTGGATCACGATAGCAAATATCATTCTATATTCCCGACAGAAAGAAATCCGGCGACGTCAGATCCGGTGAACGTGCGGGTCATGGTATGGTGCTTCGAAGACCAATCCACCTGTCACGAAGTATGCTATTCAATACCGCTTCAACCGCACGCGAGCTATGTGCCGGACATCGATCATGTTGGAAGTACATCGTCCTTCTGTCATGCAGTGAAACATCTTGTAGTAATATCGGTAGAACATTACGTAGGGAATCAGAATAAATTGCACCATTTATATTTCCATCAATAAAATGGAGGCCAATTATCCTTCCTCCCATAATGCCGCACCATACATTAACCCGCCAAGATCGCTAATGTTTCACTTGTCGCAGTCATAGTGGATTTTCCGTTGCCCAATAGTGCATATTATGCCGGTTTACGTTACCACTAGTGGTGAATGACGCTTCATTGCTAAATAGAACGCGTGCAAAAAATCTGTCATCGACCCGTAATTTCTCTTGTGCCCGGTGGTAGAACTGTACACGAATTTCAAATTCGTCGCCATGCAATTCCTGGTGCATAGAAATATGATACGGGTGCAATCGGTGTTGATGTAGCATTCTCAATACCGACGTTTCTGAGATTCCCGATTCTCACGCAATTTGTCTGCTACTAATGTGCGTATTAGCCGCGACAGCAGCTAAAACACCTACTTGGGCATCATGATTTGTTGGAGGTCGTGGTTGACGTTTCACATGTGGCTGAACACTTCCTGTTTCCTTAAATAACGTAACTATCCGGAGAACTTGGATGATGTCGTCCTGGATACCGAGCAGCATACATAGCACATGCCCGTAGGGCATTTTGACCACAATAGCCATACATCAACACGATGTCGACCTTTTCCGCAATTGGTAAACGGTACATGTATCACGAAGCAAATACCGTCCGCACTGGCGGAATGTTACGCGAAACCACGTACTTATACGTTTGTGACTAGTACAGCGGCATCTATCTCAAAGCTAAAAAAGTGGTCCAACTAAAACATTCATATTTCTTTACGTACTACATGAATATGTAATAAAAAATGGGGGTTCCTATTTTTAAAACGACGCAGCTGATATCCGTTTGACCTATGGCAGCCCCATCTAGTGAGCCAACCATAGCGCCATCTGGTTTCCCCCCTTCAAGCTAGACGAGTTTAGTTCTCTGTAGTTTTTTCGTTTGACGCTTACTTCGAGAGATGTATGGCCCAGTGACGATCAATGGACCACCCTGTATATCTGATTTCCTAAAGTTGGCGGAGCAGTGGCGCAACAGCGGTGGCAAGCACGTGGCTACTATCTGGTCTCACCTCTTGCAGTTTATGGCTCTTTTCAAACTTCTTCTTGGCGACGTATTAATCATTTTAGAGACACTCCATAAATAAGAGCACCATATTACAGCCGAAAACATATCCGAGGCAATTTCAACATAATTCGGCTTCCCAATGCCTCACTAGGCACCCACGGTGTTGACTGTACAACTGCTGGTCACCGACTGACTAATGTGTTCTCTCTCTGGCCGCCAAGATTGACCACCAAAGCCACCTTTTAACGCGCACCAAGCCCCTTCCATAGCGGAGGGGGTTCCCTACATCTTTTCCATTATATAATCAAATTTCCTAAGGTGTTGTTGTTGTGCTCTTCAGTCCAGAGACTGGTTTGATACAGCTCTCCACGTTACCCTATCCTGTGCAAGCTTCTTCATCTCCCAGTACCTACTGCAACCTACATCCTTCTGAATCTGCTTGGTGTATTCATCTCTCGGTCTCCCTCTACGATTTTTACCCTCCACGCTGCCCTCCAATACTAAATTTGTGATCCCTTGATGCCTCAGAACATGTCCTACCAACCGGTCCCTTCTTCTTCTCAAGTTGTGCCACAAACTCCTCTTCTCCACAATTCTATTCAATACTTCCTCATTAGTTATGTGATCTACCCATCTAATCTTCAGCATTCTTCTGTAGCCCCACATTTCGAAAGCTTCTATTCTCTTCTTGTCCAAACTATTTATTGCCCACGTTTCACTTCCATACATGGCTACACTCCATACAAATACTTTCAGAAACGACTTCCTGACATTTAAATCTATACTCGATGTTAACAAATTTTTCTTCTTCAGCAACGCTTTCTTTGCCATTGCCAGTCTACATTTTATATCCTCTCTACTTTGACCATCATCAGTTATTTTGCTCCCCAAATGGCAAAACTCCTTTACTACTTCAAGTGTCTCATTTCCTAATCTAATTCCCTCAGCATCACCCGACTTAATTCGACTACATTCCATTATCCTCGTTTTGCTTTTGTTGATCTTCATCTTATACCCTCCTTTCAAGACACTGTCCATACCGTTCAACTGCTCTTCCAAGTCCTTTGCTGTCTCTGACAGAATTACAATGTCATCGCCGAACCTCAAGGTTTTTATTTCTTCTCCATAGATTTTAATGCCTACTCCGAATTTTTCTTTTGTTTCCTTTACTGCTTGCTCAATATACAGATTAAATAGCATCGGGGATAGGCTACAACCCTGCCTCACTCCCTTCCCAACCACTGCTTCTCTTTCATGTCCCTCGACTCTTATAACTGCCATGTGGTTTCTGTACAAATTGTAAATAACCTTTCGCTCCCTGTATTTTACCCCTGCCACCTTCAGAATTTGAAAGAGGGTATTCCAGTCCACATTGTCAAATGCTAGAAACGTAGTTTTGCCTTTCCTTAATCTTTCTTCTAAGATAAGTCATAGGGTCAGTATTGCCTCACGTGTTCCAATATTTCTACGGAATCCAAACCGATCTTCCCCGAGGTCGGCTTCTACCAGTTTTTGCATTCGTCTGTAAAGAATTTGCGTTAGTATTTTGCAGCTGTGACTTATTAAACTGATAGTTCGGTAATTTTCACATCTGTCAACACCTGCTTTCTTTGGGATTGGAACTATTATATTCTTCTTGAAGTTTGAGGGTATTTTGCCTGTTTCATACATCTTGCTCACCAGATGGTAGAGCTTTGTCAGGACTGACTCTCCCAAGGCCGTCAGTACTTCCAATGGAATGTTGTCTACTCCGGGGGCCTTGTTTCGACTCAGGTCTTTCAGTGCTCTGTCAAACTCTTCACGCGTTATCATATCTCGCATTTCATCTTCATCTACATCCTGTTCCATTTCCATAATATTGTCCTCAAGTACATCGCCCTTATATAGACCCTCCATATACTCCTTCCACCTTTCTGGTTTCCTTCTTTGCTTAGAACTGCGTTTCTATCTGAGCATGCAAGTGGTTCTCATTTCTCCAAATATTTCCTGTAGGCAGTATCTATCTGACCCCTAGTGAGATAAGCCTCTACATCCTTACATTTGTCCTCTAGCCATCCCTGCTTAGCCATTTTGCACTTCCCGTCGATCTTATTTTTGAGACGTTTGTATTCCTTTTTGCGTGCTTCACTAGCTGCATTTTTGTATTTTCTCCTTTCATCAATTAAATTCAGTATCTCTTCTGTTACCCCAGTGAACTAGAAATGGGAAATAGCAATTGATAAATAAACCCATAGCAACCGGAATACCAACATGGGAAACCAAAACCACTAAGAACATATGCAGCAACCTAATACTTGCATGATTATCTACGAAAGTTGCAACTGGTTGAAGAAGTGGTTCAGTAAAAGAAAAGTGGAGCGAGACCAGTAGTAGGAGAGATATACAGTAAGAAAGGAATGTTGCGGGCGGAATGTAGGGAATGTGGTAGGCGCAACCTGCTGCCCACGACCGCATTGACAGAGGGCAGCGGGCGTGTCAGGAGCCAGTGGAATATATGAAGCTGATTCAGCAGGGACAACTCGCAGACCGGTTGCCGCACTGGATCGGCGGAGGGGGCAGCCGCTGGCTGGAGTGCCGGCGACCCCCTCTCCGACAGACCTGACTAACTGTCCGCTGCCTTCTGGATCACATTACCATCAACTGGCGTGGGTGCCGTGACAGCTACAAGACTCGTTAATGCAACAGCTGCACGCGTAGGAATACTGTGCAGCCACGTACCAGATCTGTATCTACTGGGAAAAAATGGCACACACACACACACACACACACACACACACTCGCGCGCGTGTACCATATACATAAGTCAGCAATGGGTGGAGGAAGAGCCTCTGGAAAAGAAAAAGTGGTGCGATACCTGACGTAAGAGAAACATACAAACATACTGCAGAATAAGAAACAGACAGAATTATGTTACTTCCTGGCAGATTAAAACTGTGTGCCGGACCGAGACTCCAACTCGGGACCTATGCCTTTCGCGGGCAAGTGCTCTACCTGGCAGAAGTAAAGCTTTGAGGACGGGGCGTGAGTCGCGCTTGGGTAGCTCAGGTTGTAGAGCACTTGCCCGCGAAAGGCAAAGGTCCCGACTTCGAGCCTCGGTCCGGCACACAGTTTTAGTCTGCCAGGAAGTTTCATCTCAGCGCACACTCCACTGCAGAGTGACAATCTCATTCTGGAAACATCCCTCAGGCTGTGGCTAAGCCATGTCTCCACAATATCCTTTCTTTCAGGAGTGATAGTTCTGCAAGGTTCGTAGGAGAGCTTCTGTAAAGTCTGGAAGGTACGAGACGAGGTACTGGCAGAAGTAAAGCTGTAAGGACGCGGCGTTAGTCGTGCTGAAAATCTCATTCTGGAAACATCCCCCAGGCTGTGGCTAAGCCATGTCTCCGCAATATCCTTTCTTTCAGGAGTGCTAGTTCTGCAAGGTTCGCAGGAGAGCTTCTGTAAAGTCTGGAAGGTAGGAGACGAGGTACTGGCAGAAGTAAAGCTGTAAGGACGGGGCGTGAGTCGTGCTTGGGTAGCTCAGTTGGTAGAGCAAAGGCAAAGTTACCGAGTTCGAGTCTCGGTCCTGCATACAGTTTTAATCTGCCACGAAGTTTCATATCAGCGCAAACTCCGCTGCAGAGTGAAAATCTCATTCTGTAGAATTATGTTGTCGTTGTTGTGGTCTGGTTTAAGGCAGCTTTCCATGCTACTCTATCCTGTGCAAGCCTCTTCATCTCCGAGTGACGACTGTAACTTACATCCATCTGAATCTGCTTACCTTAGACATTTCTTGGTGTTCCTCTACCAATTTTACCCTCCACGCTGCCCTCCAGTACTAAATTGGTGATCCGTTGATGCCTGATAATATTACCTACCACCAGGCCTTTCTTCAAGTGAAGTTATGCCAAAAATTCCTCTTCTCCACAATTGCGTTAGTACCTCCTCATTACTTACGTGATCTACCCATCTAATCTTCAGCATTCTTCTGTAGCACCACGTTTCAAAAACTTCTATTCCCTCTATTCTCTTCTAGTCTGAACCATTTATCGTCCATGTTTCACTTCCATACATAGCTACACTCCATGCAAATAGTTTCAGAAAGGATTTCCTGACACTTAAATCTCTACTCGATGTTAACAAATTTCCCTTGTTCAGAAGCGCTTATCTTGACACTGCCACTCTACATTTTATATCCTACTTCGACCGTCATCAGTTATTTAGCTCTCCAAATAGCAATGCTCATCTAGTACTTCATGTGTCTCATTTCCTAACCTCATTCCTTCAACGTAACCTCATTTAATTCGACTACATTCCATTATCCTAGTTTTGCGTTTGTTGATGTTCATCTTATATCCTCCATCCATGACAGTCTCCATTCGTTCAATTGCTCTTCCAGGACCTTTGCTGTCTCTAACAGAATTACAATGTCGTCGGCAAACCTCAAAGTTTTTATTCCTTCTCCATCGATTTTAATTCCTACTCCAAATTTTATTTCCTTTACTGCTTGCTCAATATACAGACTGAATAACATCGGGGAGAGGCTACAACCCTGTCTCGCTGCCTTCCCAACCACTGCTTTCCTTTCATGTCCCTCGACTCTTATAACTACCATCTGCTTTCTGTATAAATTGTAAATAGCTTTTCGCTCCCTGTATTTTTCCCTGCCACCTTCAGAATTTGAAAGAGAGTATTCCAGTCAACATTGCCAAAAGCTTTCTCTAAGTCTACAAATGCTAGAAACGTAGGTTTGCCTTTCCTTAATCTAGCTTCTAAGATAAGTCGTAGGGTCATTATTGCCTCGCGTGTTCAAACATTTCTACGGAATCCACATTGATCTGTAATTTTCACATCTGTCAATGCCTGCTTCCTTTGGAATTGTAATTATTATAATCTTCTTTTAAAGTCTGAGGGTATTTCGCCTGACACACACACACACACACACACACACACACACACACACACACACATATATATATATATATATATATATATATATATATCCCTTATTTAGCGTTTGCAGATGACTTGGCAATTATAACTGACAGTGAAGAAACAGCAGTAAAACAAATTGAGACACTTAAAGAATGTGCTGAGAAGGTTGGCCTGCAAATCTCCTTTGAGAAGACAGAATTCATCTGCTCAAAATTAGATATTTCGAAACTAAAAACAAAGTATGGTGAAATAACTAGAGTCAAGCACTTTAAGTATCTCGGTGAAGTTATTGAACCAACAGGACTTGAGAAAATAGCACAAAAAAACCGATTACAGAAAATCAAGAAAGCATTCGGACTTATTCAAAATATATATAACAAGAAATGTCTATCAAAAGGCACTAAAATCAGACACTACAACACAGTCATCAAACCAACAGTCACATATGCAAGTGAAACACTCTCCCTGAATAGAAAATTAGATTTACACGAAATTAAGAAAGTAGAGAGAAAAATTATTAGAAAAATCCTAGGACCACGATACACACAAGATGGATACAGGCTGCAGACTACCGAGACAACCGAAAAAATATCAAACATCGAGGCAGATATCAGGAAGAGGCGGATGAAGTTTTATGGACATATAGACAGATTACCTGGAAACAGGTTAACTAAACGTCTATTGGACTATATGACATCACTTAAGGCAACAATACCCTGGGTAACTGAAGTTAAGAAGGATTTGAAAAAGGCAAAAATTGACATAACAAACACATCAGACCAGGATACATTCAGAAGAAAAATCGACAAGTGGAAGTTTACTCCAGAGACGGAATCTAAACCTTTCCGACCAAAGTGGACCGAAGAAAGGAAGAAGGCCTTTGGGGAGGCAATGAAGAAATACTGGGAAAATAAGAAGAACATTAAGAAATGTTAATCACCTGCTTATCGTTCTCCCATGGGGACATTCGCTAATAATAATAATAATATATATATATATATATATATATATATATATATATATATATATATATATAAAATGAGGAGTGATCAGTATTTGGGGATATTAGAAAAACTATTATTTGAAGCGAGAAACCTCTTATCGACATATAGACTATTCGGAATGGTTTCCGACATATAACACATTTCATGTAGTCTGGTTTTTGAGCTGGTTGCGCATATGTAGAGGGTGTTTCACAATTCCTGTTACACAGTTCTAGAGACTGTAAACGCACGTTCGGAAGTGAATGTTTACATAGGAACCTATGTCTGGAAACGTCATCGAAAGACTCTGCAGAGCGCCAAAGTTACAGGCATCGACCCTGAAAACGTATGTATATATAGATTCCGAGGGGATCTGACAAACTTCCAAAGATAATGGAGATGGATAAATGTATCAGTTAGAGGTAAGGATCTGTGATACGGTAGCGAACGAGTCGAAAGTTACAAGCGAAAATCATTGCAATACCTCTGACAGTGGAAGACATATACTATACTCCTCTATAAGAATAAACCTGATGTGAAGAAACACAAGCGCGATGATTGGTCAGCAGCCGCAGCTCTCGTACGTGTTGTTCCGCTCCTGGAAGTAGATCCAACTTATTATGTACACTCCTGGAAATTGAAATAAGAACACCGAGAATTCATTGTCCCAGGAAGGGGAAACTTTATTGACACATTCCTGGGGTCAGATACATCACATGATCACACTGACAGAACCACAGGCACATAGACACAGGCAACAGAGCATGCACAATGTCGGCACTAGTACAGTGTATATCCACCTTTCGCAGCAATGCAGGCTGCTATTCTCCCATGGAGACGATCGTAGAGATGCTGGATGTAGTCCTGTGGAACGGCTTGCCATGCCATTTCCACCTGGCGCCTCAGTTGGACCAGCGTTCGTGCTGGACGTGCAGACCGCGTGAGACGACGCTTCATCCAGTCCCAAACATGCTCAATGGGGGACAGATCCGGAGATCTTGCTGGCAAGGGTAGTTGACTTACACCTTCTAGAGCACGTTGGGTGGCACGGGATACATGCGGACGTGCATTGTCCTGTTGGAACAGCAGGTTCCCTTGCCGGTCTAGGAATGGTAGAACGATGGGTTCGATGACGGTTTGGATGTACCGTGCACTATTCAGTGTCCCCTCGACGATCACCAGTGGTGTACGGCCAGTGTAGGAGATCGCTTCCCACACCATGATGCCGGGTGTTGGCCCTGTGTGCCTCGGTCGTATGCAGTCCTGATTGTGGCGCTCACCTGCACGGCGCCAAACACGCATACGACCATCATTGGCACCAAGGCAGAAGCGACTCTCATCGCTGAAGACGACACGTCTCCATTCGTCCCTCCATTCACGCCTGTCGCGACACCACTGGAGGCGGGCTGCACGATGTTGGGGCGTGAGCGGAAGACGGCCTAACGGTGTGCGGGACCGTAGCCCAGCTTCACGGAGACGGTTGCGAATGGTCCTCACCGATACCCCAGGAGCAACAGTGTCCCTAATTTGCTGGGAAGTGGCGGTGCGGTCCCCTACGGCACTGCGTAGGATCCTACGGTCTAGGCGTGCATCCGTGCGTCGCTGCGGTCCGGTCCCAGGTCGACGGGCACGTGCACCTTCCGCCGACCACTGGCGACAACATCGATGTACTGTGGAGACCTCACGCCCCACGTGTTGAGCAATTCGGCGGTACGTCCACCCGGCCTCCCGCATGCCCACTACACGCCCTCGCTCAAAGTCCGTCAACTGCACATACGGTTCACGTCCACGCTGTCGCGGCATGCTACCAGTGTTAAAGACTGCGATGGAGCTCCGTATGCCACGGCAAACTGGCTGACACTGACGGCGGCGGTGCACAAATGCTGCGCAGCTAGCGCCATTCGACGGCCAACACCGCGGTTCCTGGTGTGTCCGCTGTGCCGTGCGTGTGATCATTGCTTGTACAGCCCTCTCGCAGTGTCCGGAGCAAGTATGGTGGGTCTGACACACCGGTGTCAATGTGTTCTTTTTTCCATTTCCAGGAGTGTATATATATATATATATATATATATGTTGTTGTTGTGGTCTTCAGTCATGAGACTGGTTTGATGCAGCTCTCCATGCTACTCTATCCTGTGCAAGCTTCTTCATCTCCCAGTATCTACTGCAACCTACATCCTTCTGAATCTGCTTAGTGTATTCATCTCTTGGTCTCCCTCTACGATTTTTACCCTCCACACTGCCCTCCAATGCTAAATTTGTGATCCCTTGATGCCTCAAAACATGTCCTACCAACCGATCCCTTCTTCTAGTCAAGTTGTGCCACAAACTTCTCTTCTCCCCAATCCTATTCAATACCTCCTCATTAGTTACGTGATCTACCCACCTTATCTTCAGCATTCTTCTGTAGCACCACATTTCGAAAGCTTCTATTCTCTTCTTGTCCAAACTAGTTATCGTCCATGTTTCACTTCCATACATGGCTACACTCCATACAAATACTTTCAGAAATGACTTCCTCACAGTTAAATCTATACTCGATGTTAACAAATTCCTCTTCTTGAGAAACGCTTTCCTTGCCATTGCCAGTCTACATTTTATATCCTCTCTACTTCGACCATCATCGGTTATTTTACTCCCTAAATAGCAAAACTTCTTTACTACTTTAAGTGTCTCATTTCCTAATCTAATTCCCTCAGCATCACTCGACTTAATTTGACTACATTCCATTATCCTCGTTTTACTTTTGTTGACGTTCATCTTATATACTCCTTTCAAGACACTGTCCATTCCGTTCAACTGCTCTTCCAAGTCCTTTGCTGTCTCTGACAGAATTACAATGTCATCGGCGAACCTCAAAGTTTTTACTTCTTCTCCATGAATTTTAATACCTACTCCGAATTTTTCTTTTGTTTCCTTTACTGCTTGCTCAATATACAGATTGAATAACATCGGGCAGAGGCTACAACCCTGTCTTACTCCTTTTCCAACCACTGCTTCCCTTTCATGCCCCTCGACTCTTATCACTGCCATCTGGTTTCTGTACAAACTGTAAATAGCCTTTCGCTCCCTGTATTTTACCCCTGCCATCTTCAGAATTTGAAAGAGAGTATTCCAGTTAACATTGTCAAAAGCTTTCTCTAAGTCTACAAATGCTAGAAACGTAGGTTTGCCTTTTCTTAATCTTTCTTCTAAGATAAGTCGTAAGGTCAGTATTGCCTCACGTGTTCCAACATTTCTACGGAATCCGAACTGATCTTCCCCGAGGTCGGCTTCTACCAGTTTTTCCATTCGTCTGTAAAGAATTCGCGTTAGTATTTTGCAGCTGTGACTTATTAAACTGATAGTTCGGTAATTTTCACATCTGTCAACACCTGCTTTCTTTGGAATTGGAATTATTATATTCTTTCTGAAGTCTGAGGGTATTTCGCCTGTCTCATACATCGTGCTCACCAGATGGTAGAGTTTTGTCATGACTGGCTCTCCCGAGGCCATCAGTAGTTCAAATGGAATGTTGTCTACTCCCGGGGCCTTGTTTCGACTCAAGTCTTTCAGTGCTCTGTCAAACTCTTCACGCAGTATCTTATCTCCCATTTCGTCTTCATCTACATCCTCTTCCATTTCCATAATATTGTCCTCAAGTACATCGCCCTTGTACAAACCCTCTATATACTCCTTCCACCTTTCTGCCTTCCCTTCTTTGCTTAGAACTGGGTTGCCATCTGAGCTCTTGATATTCATACAAGTGGTTCTCTTCGCTCCAAAGGTCTCTTTAATTTTCCTGTAGGCAGTATCTATATTACCCCTAGTGAGACAAGCCTCTACATCCTTACATTTGTCCTCTAGCCATCCCTGCTTAGCCATTTTGCACTTCCTGTCGATTTCATTTTTGAGACGTTTGTATTCCTTTTTGCCTGCTTCATTTACTGCATTTTTATATTTTCTCCTTTCATCAATTAAATTCAATATTTCTTCTGTTACCCAAGGGTTTCTACTAGCCCTCATCTTTTTACCTACTTGATCCTCTGCTGCCTTCACTACTTCATCCCTCAGAGCTACCCATTCTTCTTCTACTGTATTTCTTTCCCCCATTCCTGTCAATTGTTCCCTTATGCTCTCCCTGAAACTCTCTACAACCTCTGGTTCTTTCAGTTTATCCAGGTCCCATCTCCTTAAATTCCCACCTTTTTGCAGTTTCTTCAGTTTCAATCTGCAGTTCATAACCAATAGATTGTGGTCAGAATCCACATCTGCCCCAGGAAATGTCTTACAATTTAAAACCTGGTTCCTAAATCTCTGTCTTACCATTATATAATCTATCTGATACCTTTTAGTATCTCCAGGATTCTTCCAGGTATACAACCTTCTTTTATGATTCTTGAACCAAGTGTTGGCTATGATTAAGTTATGCTCTGTGCAAAATTCTACAAGGCGGCTTCCTCTTTCATTCCTTCCCCCCAATCCATATTCACCTACTATGTTTCCTTCTCTCCCTTTTCCTACTGACGAATTCCAGTCACCCATAACTATTAAATTTTCGTCTCCCTTCACTACCTGAATAATTTCTTTTATCTCGTCATACATTTCATCTATTTCTTCATCATCTGCAGAGGTAGTTGGCATATAAACTTGTACTACTGTAGTAGGCATGGGCTTTGTGTCTATCTTGGCCACAATAATGCGTTCACTATGCTGTTTGTAGTAGCTAACCCGCACTCCTATTTTTTTATTCATTATTAAACCTACTCCTGCATTACCCCTATTTGATTTTGTATTTATAACCCTGTAATCACCTGACCAAAAGTCTTGTTCCTCCTGCCACCGAACTTCACTAATTCCCACTATATCTAACTTTAACCTATCCATTTCCCTTTTTAAATTTTCTAACCTACCTGCCCGATTAAGGGATCTGACATTCCACGCTCCGATCCGTAGAACGCCAGTTTTCTTTCTCCTGATAACGACGTCCTCCTGAGTAGTCCCCGCCCGGAGATCCGAATGGGGGACTATTTTACCTCCGGAATATTTTACCCAAGAGGACGCCATCATCATTTAATCATACAGTAGAGCTGCATGTCCTCGGGAAAAATTATATATATATATATATATATATATATGATGACTTTTGAACATTATTAAGGTAAATGCATTGTTTGTTCTTTATCAAAATCTTTCATCTGCTAACTATGCCTATCAGTAGTTAGTGCCTTCAGTAGTTTGAATCTTTTATTTAGCTGGCAGTATTGGCGCTCGCTGTATTGCAGTAGTTCGAGTAACGAAGAATTTTGGTGAGGTAAGTGATTTGTGAAAGGTATAGGTTAACGTTAGTCAGGGCCATTGTTTTGTAGGGCTTTTTGAAAGTCAGATTGCGTTGCGCTAAAAATATTGTGTGTCAGTTTAGTGATGATCAGAATAAGTAAAGAGAAAACTGTCTGAGTATGTTGAGTTTTGCTCAGCTGTTTCTGTATCAAGTAACGTAAAAGTTTTTCCAGCACTGTCATTCTTAATTGTGTAAGGGGAATTTTCACCAGACGACTTACTGCAATACCTTCAGCGGCTTCTATATTTAACTGCATGGTGAAATCCCAGCAGTGCGCTCTTGCGTTGCACATAGCTCGTGCAGAAAAATTACCCTTGTTAAATTCAGGAATTTTAATTACTCTTGTTTTTAATTACAGTATTATGTTCGCTACGATCTGGAGCACGTTATGTTTTCCATCAGATCACCTAAGAACCGTATCGCCTTAGTTTTATTATTTACTTCTGTTCAAAAATTAAATGACATTCGAGGCTATATTATTCTCTGCTCCTCTCTTTTTAGGTCTTTACTACAACTGCTTACCTAACTGCAGGTTAGTTGCACCAGGTTGCTAGCCAGTGCTGCCAAAGTTAGATGTGCCGGTTAAAGCAGTTGTCTCGTATCGTCGCTGACTCGATGTACGCGTAACGCACAGCATAAAACGTATCCCCATTATCGTACTTGACTGTATTCGAGACAGCTTGGCTTCCACTCCAAGTGAAACAAAAGCCATTGAGGTTGCAGCAAACGCGGAAGGATACATAGTGTAATATTTGCATGAGGTTTATTCTTACGATGATCGGAGCATAGTAATGTTTTTTCTGACAGTGTAGGCTATGCAGCATTCAGAGGTACGGACCAAAACAAGAAAAAATATCCAGTGAACATGGCCTCTAAAATGACTACCTTAAGAGCTTTAATAGAGGAGATCTGTTTTACACCAGCGAAGATGAAAAAGTGCTCATAAACTATGTGATCCAAAGTATCCGGACTCCTAGCTGAAAATAAATTACACGTTCATGGCGCCATCCATCGGTAATGCTGGAATGGTGTTGGCCCACCCTCAGCCTTGATGACAGCTACCACTCTCGCAGGCATGCTCAACAGAGTCCAGCAGCAGCGTCTGCAAGACAGACTTTGTGCATCGCCAAATTCCGAGAGTGTACGTTGGTTGGTTGGTTTATTTGGGGAAGGGGACCAAACAGTGACGTCATCGGTCCCATCGGATTAGGGAAGAATAGGAAAAGAAGTCAGCCGTGCCCTTTCAAAGGTATCATCCCGGTATTTGAAGCAATTTAGATAAAGCACGGAAAAACTACGCGGAAAGATAGGAAATTCAACACCCCAAAACACTGTCAACATGACTTTTCCCACTGATGCTTGGGTTTTGAATTTGTTTCTTGTCACTTGAGTTGGTGTGCTTCCACTCCATGCTTTGTCTTTTTGATTCTGGCTCATAATAGTAAACCCAAGTTTCATCACAAGTTAAAATTTTGTTGAAGTGCTCACCTCCTCTCTTCTAACGTTCCTTCAACTCTGTGCACACTCTCAACCTTGTTTCCTTGTGTAGCCGCGTCAACTCCTTTGGGACCCATCTTGCACATGTTTTGCGTTACTTCAGCTCGTTACAGGTAATGTTATGAACCGTCCCAGTATTAACTTGAAGCTTGTCAACTCTCATTTCCACAGTCACAGACAGTGGTCAGCACGAATAACATCAATTCGACTTTCACGTAAGGGAGCTGAAAATGTAACTGGTCGGCCAGAATGGTCGCTACCATTTTTGAACTGCTCTACTCACCTGCAAAAATTTGCAGCATTCATGCAACCTTAGCCATAAACGTTAGACATTCTACAGTATATATTCACTGGTTTCTCGCCTTCAGCAAGTAAAAAATGAATACCAGAACGTTGTTGAACTATTGTGCACGTTTCATCTGACTGGGCATCTTGAAACGTATTCTAGAGGTTATAAGCAAAACAACGTTGACACAACAGCTGTACAGGGCTCATACCAGTGATGCCAACTTAAAGCCATCAAAGTGCCAAACTTGCCCTACTAACAGTATTTTCCCCAGGCTAATTTGTCTCATAATTGAATGACCCTCGTACTGTGTATCTCATTTCTTTGCCTTGGTTTTATGAACAGGAATGAGCTTGCACATGTTTTGCAGATGGGAATATTAGGTTGGTTGGTTGATTTGGGGAAGGGGACCAAATAGCGACGACATCTTGTCCCATAGTATTAGGGAAGGATGGGGAACGAAGGCGGCCGTGCCCTTCCAAAGGAACGATCCCAGCATTTGCCTGAAGCGATTTAGGTAAGTCACGGAAAACCTAAGTCAGGATGCGAGTTTGAACCGTCGTCCTCTCGAATGCGAACCCAGTGTGCTGACCACTGCGCGACTTTCCGAGAGGAGTCGCGTGAAATACAGGGTCTATCAAAAGCAATGATCACCTGTGGCACGTCTATATTTCTGAAACCAATGATCATAAAGAATAAATTTTGTTTCTGATGAACGGGAAACTCAAACAGTTTTTTTTTTTCTCATACCTGTTCACAGGTGTTCAATATGACCCTCTTAAGATGCATGGCATATATCAATCCCGTTTTCAAGTTGTTCCCACACTGCAGCGAGCATGTCTTGAGTTACAGCTTCAGACAGCTGCTGTCTCAGTTTATTCACGGTTGTTGGTAACAGAGGCACATACACAGAGTCTTTTATAAACGCCCCCAAGAAATAATCACATACAGTCAGGTCAGGTGACCTTGGAGGCCAGTAATGTAAGGCTCAATCATTTGCTCAAGTGCGACCAATCTATCATTCAGTAGTTCTTTGATTTAAAAATTCCCGGACTTGCAGATGACAGTGTGGTGATGTCCCATCCTGTTGGTAAATGAAGTCGTCCGAATCAGTCTCCAACTGTGTGAAAGAAAGTTTTCCAGCACATCGAGATATGTGCCTCCTGTAACAGTGTTCTCGACAAACAAAAATGGACCGTACACCTTCTCCCGTGAAACTGCACAAAACACGTTAAATTTAGGAGAGTCTATCTTACGTTTGCACAACTTCATATGGTTGTTCCGTACCCCATACTCTCACATTATGACGGTTCACCTTTCCATTTAAATTGAATGTTTTGCTTCGTCACTAAACACCAAGTGTCGAACAGAAGTGCCATTCTCCTCCTTGCCAAGAACAAAATTACAGAACTCCACACGTTGTTTGTCACCTTCACGAAGAGCTGGCAGTAGCTGAGTTTTGTACAGTTTCACGTGTAAACGTCAACGCAATACACGCCAGACGGACATCGGGAGCATGTGGAGCTGTTGAGCTGTCGAACTGAACAGGGAACGGATTTCTGCTGTCTCCTTGTGAAACTACGTCGCATGTGTTCGACGTCTGTTTCAGACACTCGGGGACGCCCTGGCGATTTGCCTTTACACAAACAACCTGTTTCTCTGAATTGTTCACGCCATCGCCTACTGCTCTGTGCTGTAGGAGGATCCACACCACGTCTACTACGAAAGTCACGCTGAACAGTTATTACTGACCCGCACTGCGGGAAACTTAGAACACAAAGCGCTTTCTGTTGCCCCGACACCATATTTATTAGAACTGAAGTGGGCGCACACTGCTGCTTCCTAGCGGGAACCATTTAAAACTCGAGAGTTCACTCTTTCCAACGTTGTTGACGCACATATCTCAAATAACATAATAGTTACAATTTTTTTTAATCGCATATTTCTTTTTGGTACACTTCACGATAAAAGATGACAGGCAAAACAGTTGCAGGATAAAGATTTATTAAACTTCTTGACCAAGGTTTCGGTATATATAAATATACCTTCATCAGAAGTAAAAAATCCTGAACGCGAAGACACTTTCATTAGCAAAACCTTAGCATGGGAAATGAGAAACTCTAAAGCTTAAGTAACAATAAAATTACCAGAATAATACAGGCACAAAATCTTTTAGTTACTTACTAAAATTACATCATGCAATGGAGATTAATAAAACAATTGTGCCAAAGGCGTCGTCAATAATTAAGACACCTTCTCCATTTGTACAAACATGATTATGAGCACAGGGTCAATGGGAACAGTTTACCACCAGTACTTCGCCTAAGAACTATCGAGACGAGAGTGTGAAAGCACTAGGGCAGACGGTTTCGCCGAGAGAGGGCACTTGTCGTATGCGCCAGACACTCGCGCATATTAAAATCCATCGATACCTACACAAGCGCATCAAAATTATTAAAAGTTGTGCTAAATTAAGACAGAAGGTTCGACTGGGTGAAATCAACCTCGAAAAAGAGTGGTTCAGGTTCTGGAGAAATGTGGGAACGCGCGAGACAGTACTGACTGCATAACTTAGCTTGGAGAAGAAATGCAAACATAGATTTCCGGAAAGCTTTTGATAGTGTTAACTGCCATATGTTCTTCGAAATTCTGAACGCAGTAATGATAAAACACAAGGAGCGAAAGGTTATCTATAACTTGTACAGAAACCAATCGCAATTACTACAGTCCAAGAACATGAAATAGAAATAGTAGTCGAGAAGGAAGTGAGACAGGATTTTAGTCTCCCTATGATCTTATTCAATCTGTATTTATCAAATCTGTGGACACCAAAGAGAAATTTGGAAAAGGTATTAAAGTTAACGGAGATAATATTGTATTTCCGTCAGAGACAGCAAAGGACTTGGGGCATCAGTTGAATATAATGGATAAAGTATTGAAAAGAGGTTATAAGAAGAAGACCAACAAAAGTAAAACAACGGTAATGGACTGTAGTCGAATTAACTCGCGTGATTCTGAGTGAATTATTTAGAAAATGAGTCACTAAAAGTAGTTGAAGAGTCAAGTAAAACAAGGATGACGGACTGTATCAAATTAAATCACGCAATGCTGAGTGAATTATATGAGGAAATGAATCACTAAAAGTAGCTGAAGAGTTTTGCTGTTTGGGCAGCAAAATAACTGAACACGGCTGTAGTAGAACCCATATAAAATGTAGACTGGCTGTACCATGAAAATAACTGCAGAAAAAGAGAATTTTATTTAAATGTGTCATAAATTTGAGCGTTAGGAAGTCTTTTTCTGAAGTCATATATCTGGATTTTAGCCTTCCACTGAACTGAAATATGGACGATAAGGAGTTCAGACAAGAGAATAATGGAAGCTTTTGAAATGTGGTGGTACAGAAGGGTGATGAAGGTTAGATTGACAGATCTAATAATTAGTGAAGCTGTACTAAACTGAACTGGGAAAAAAAGAAACTTACGGTACGCCTTGAAGAAAAGGTGGAATCGGTTGGTATGAGACATCTTCAGGCATCCAGGAACCGTCAATTTGGTAATCGTGGGAACACCCGCGGGGGGAGGGGGGGGCAGGCGGGGGAGGCGAGGAGGGGGGAGGCGAGGAGGGGGGGTGCAACGTCAATGAAAGTATATAAGACGACAAGTGAATCTTCAGGTTTTCGTGGCGCAAAGACTGCTCCATTAAGTTTCGGGAATGCAGCCGCATGAATTCTGCTTCTTCTTCTAATATTTCGGCTGTATAACTTTCAGCCATCTTCAGAGAGAGCCGTATGGCAGAATTCATGCGGCTGCATTCCCGAAACTTAATGGAGCAGTCTTTGCGCCGCGAAGATTCACATCAAGTATCTCTTCGGGGAGGAGATGGTTTTATGTGTTCGACGATTGGACAAGCTACGACATCTGAGAGCGAGATTATTGAGCTCTTTAAGTTTTTTACTGAGGTGCCGTGACCATGGCATAATTCCGAAGTTTGCCAGGTTAGTACATTTTATAAAATCGACTTCCATGAATAAGATTTTAATTAAAGCTGGTTCTGCTATCGTTAAGGAGAGGATCCGATTTACACGACGGAAGCTGGATCTTGTTTCTCAAGAACTTTATCGTCTGCACCTGAAGATGTCTGTGGAGTTACCCAGCGACTCTTGGAACTGGATAGATGGTACAACATGGGCCAAATCAGACTGGGTTCGTGAGGTAGCAACATCAAGACAGACTGCAAAGTTCAGCCGACTTGAGCCATCTCCACAGCAAGAGAGTATCATTCGACGCTCCGTCATTAATATGACGGGTAGAGATTTGGACGATGCTACGATGATGGTCTTAAGCAAAGGACTGAATTTTGCACCCACGCCAAAGGTTTTGCCTATACCTGCATTCATCAGTGCCGTTGAAGAAGCTGTTCGACCACTCTCTACGGATTCTGCAGATGAAATAAGACGCGAAACTTGTCGAGCTGTTATGAAGCCTCGCCCACAAAGAAGCAATATATCTGTGGCAGAGAGGACTGCACTACGTATGCTCCGCCAAGATACCGAAACGGTGGTTCTCCCTGCTGATAAAGGTAATGCCACTGTTTTAATGTCACGTGACGACTATCATGATAAGATATACAGCTTACTGAATGATAGTATGTACCGGAAGATCAGTAAGGACCCCACCAACAAGGTGGTAAGGAAGAAACGTCGCTTTTGAATGCCTCCCCATTTCCACCGGAAGTCATACGAAGACTGAAACCAAGTGGTGCAGTGCCTCCAAGCCTTTACGGACTCCCAAAGATCCATAAGAAAGACGTTCCTCTACGTCCTATCGTGAGCAATATTGGTTCTCCCAACTATGATTGTGCCAAGCACATGGCGTCACTATTGAGGCCGCTTGTGGGAAAATGTGATCATCATATAAGGAACTCTGCAGATTTCATTGGCAAATTAAAATCTTTGAAACTGAACACCTCTGATCTATTAGTCAGCTTTGATGTAGTGTCGCCATTTGCTAAGGTACTTCTCTCTGAATCTTTAGATCTCATTGGAAAAAGTTTTGATAAGGAGATTTTAGCTTTGTTTCACCATGTGATGACCTCCACATACTTTTTATTTAATAACGACTTTTTTGAACAGACTGACGGTGTTGCCATGGGTAGTCCTTTGTCACCCTTGGTGGCCAATTTATTTATGGAGGACTTCGAGGAGAAGGCCCTGGAATCTGCCAGTTTGAAGCCTACAGTTTTTTGGAGGTACGTTGATGACACCTGTGTAGTGTGGCCCCATGGCGAGGACAAATTGCAGGACTTCTTAAACCATCTGAATTCCATCCATGGACAAATTCAGTTTACAATGGAAGTGGAAAAGGAAGGATGTCTTCCATTTTTGGATGTCCTGGTTCGGCGCAAAGAAGATGGCACTTCGGGTCATGCAGTATATCGGAAACCGACCCATACGGACTTATATTTACATGCAAATAGCTGTCACCATCCTTCGCAGACGAGTAGTGTTCTAAGAACTTTGGTACACCGAGCACACGTCATATCTGATGAAAGTAATTTAAAAGACGAACTTTTACATCTGAAGAGAGTTTTTGAGGAGAACGGGTATTCTCCACAACAGATACGCAAGGCACTACAAATAAAACCTAAGGTGTCCGTAAGGAATGCAGAAGATGACGAGGAAACATTTAAATCCATGGCTTTCCTGCCGTATGTGGGAAGCCTTTCATCCAAAATAGGACGGATCCTCACTAAACATGAAGTAAAAGTGATTTTTCGTCCACCGACGAAGACGGCTAGTGCAGCCGTTAAAGATGACTTACTACTCCGCAAGCCTGGAGTTTACAAGATACCATGTGAATGTGGCCTTTCATATATCGGACAAACGAATCGTACAGTCCAAGAGAGGTGTACGGAACATCGCAGGTACACTCGGCTCTTACAACCCAGTAAATCGGCTGTGGCAGAGCATTGTATTGATTCTGGTCACTCTATGGTATATGAAAATGTCGAAATTCTGACTTCTGTTTCATCTTTCTGGGACTCCGCAGTAAAAGAGGCCATTGAAATCCGCTTGACGAAGAATTTAATTAATAGAGACAGCGGTTTAACGTTAGATAAATCATGGAATCCGGCACTTTCAATATTGAACTTACAAAGACGTCGCTACAGTTCAGCTCCCAGTAATACATCGACCTCCCAGCACGGATCGAATGCGCAGCCACAGACGTAACTCATGCATATTGTACGTCTTTGCCGCCGCTCAACATCACTGGCGCCTTGTTTATCTGTGGCCGCATGCGCAGTGGCGCGGTCCGCGAGTTTAAAAGGATGGAGCGAGCGCTGGAGCGTCAGTCGTACGGCTCTCTCTGAAGATGGCTGAAAGGTATACAGCCGAAATATTGGAAGAAGAAGCAGAATTCATGCGGCTGCATTCCCGAAACTTAATGGAGCAAGACGACAGGTGTCTGGCGCAGTTGTTATCGGTTACTGCTGCTACAATGGTAGCTTATCAAGATTTAACTGGGTTCGAACGTGGTGTTGGCGCAAGAGCGATGGGACACAGCATCTCCGAGGTAGCTTAAGTGGGCATTTTCCTGTACGACCATTTCACGAGTGTACCGTGAATATGAGGGATCCGGTAAATCATGTCTCCGACATCGCTGCGACCGGAAAAAGATCCTGCAAGAACGGGAGCAACGACGACTGAACAGAATCGTTCAACGTGACAGAAGTGCAGCCCTTCCGCAAACTGCTGCAGATTTCAATGCTGGGCCATCAACAAGTGTCAGCGTGCGAAATATTTAATGAAACTTCATCGGTATGGGCTTTCGGGAGCCGAAGGCCCACTCGTGTACCCTTGATGACTTCACGGCGTAAAGCTTTACGCCTCGCCTGGGCCCGTCAACACCGACAATGGGCTGTTGATGACTGGAAACATGTTGCCTGGTCGGACGAGTCGCGTTTCAGATTTTATCGAGCGGATAAACGAGTACGGGTATGGAGACAACCTCACGAATCCATGGACCCTGCATGTCAGTAGGGGAGTGTTCAAGTTGGTGGAGGCTCTGTAATGGTGTGGGGCGTCTGCAGTTGGAGTGATATGGGACCCCTGATACGTCTAGATACGACTCTGACAGGTGACACGTACGCAAGCATCCTGTCTGATCACCTGCATCCGTTCATGTCCATTGTGCATTCCGACGGACTTGGGCAATTCCAGCAGGACAATGCGACCGACATCCCACACGTCCAGAATCGCTACAGACTTGCTCCAGGAACACTATTCTGTGTTTAAACACTTCCGCTGGCCGCCAAACTCCCCAGACATGAATATTATTGAGGACATGTGGGATGCCGTGCAAGGCGCTGTTCAAAAGAGATCTCCAACCCCGTCGTACTCTTACGGATCTATCGACAGCCCTGCAGGATTCATGGTGTCAGTTCCCTCCAGCACTGCTTGAGACGTTAGTCTAGTCCACGTCATGTCGTGTTGCGCCACTTCTGCGCCCTTGTGGAGGCTGTACACGGTATTAGGCAAGTGTACCACTTTGTTTGGCTCTTTAGTGTAGTTTTATGTAATTATGTACGACTTGGACACAATTAGTACTCTCCTGAAGTTTACATTATTTGCTTTATGTATCCTTGTGTGCATATCCGCAATCCACATTTCTGCCTAAAGATGAATCATAAAATCTGTAAAAGCACTCCGTCTTCAGGCCACGAGTGGCCTATCGGGACCATCCGACCGCCGTGTCGTCCTCAGGGGAGGATGCGGATAGGATGGGCGTCGGGTCAGCACACCACTCTCCCGGTCGTTATGATGGTATTCTTGACCGAAGCCGCTACTATTCGGTCGAGTAGCTCCTCAATTGGCATCAAAAGGCTGAGTCCACCCCGAAAAATGGCAACAGTGCATGGCGGCTGGATGGTCACCCATCCAAGTGCCGGCCACGCCCAACAGCGCTTAACTCTAGCGAACCGGTGTATCCACTGCAGCAAGGCCGTCGCCATACACATATCGATACTGAAATAAATAGAAAGTGAAATAATACTTCACATGCACAAGAGGGGACGACAGTGTTCCATAACAGTGGGGTCCAGGTGTAGTGCAACGGCCCTGCACGGTCTGCAGAAGCCCCGATATTGTTTTTTTCTTGAGGTCAGTGCTTCCGCTCACAGCCCATTTCCCTTGCAGACTCCGTCGCCCTCGGGCAGTGTACGAAACTTCCGGGGTGGCAGACACAATCGCAGCGGCCTGCGTTAAAGGGGCGTGGTCTTGGAGGAAGAACCTCGTGCGGAGGGGTGTGGTAGAACGGGAGGGGGTGGACAGAGGGGGGAGGGACGACAGGGGAATATATTTTCCCTTGCGGCTCGTCTTTTCGCGAAGGGAGTTTCCTGCGTTCGCTTTCCACGGAGCGACGTTGTTATTCTTCCGTTCTGCATTTGCGAGGGATGGAAGGAAAACAGATCGATGTAACGAAAACACGGGACACCATATTCGGCTGGAGAATGTCTTGTGTTGTTCGTTGCTGTCAGTAGCCCAGTAACTTTTTACGAGTTGTCTTTACCCGTACGTGTCGTAATTTAGTTGCTCACAGTAAGTTCATTAGTTATTTAGTTAAAGAGTTATATGTTCCTTCTGTAATTGCACGATATTTACTGAAATAATGACGATCTGGACAATTTATATGGGACGTTTTGATATGGAGCCAAACAAAAATTCTAATCTGTTTGAGCAAAGAAATGCAACAAAATGCGTATTGGTAAAATAAAGGTTCATTTCTAGTAATTGCGTAAACGGACCTAACAGACTTGAGCAATGCAGGAACGACTTGCTTTGTGAGAAATCCCAAAAACTGTACACATACAGATTACTAAAAAGTACGTTCGTTTAGATTGCGTACATATTAGAAAAGACAAGCGTATGTATG
Source organism: Schistocerca cancellata (assembly GCF_023864275.1). Lineage (NCBI taxonomy): Eukaryota > Metazoa > Arthropoda > Insecta > Orthoptera > Acrididae > Schistocerca > Schistocerca cancellata. Next base: position 112,267,357 of record NC_064636.1, on the reverse strand, counting down.
GACGTTATGAGCTTCGATGCTAAGCCAGTGCTAAGCAGAGAAGGGAAGGTAGAAAGGTGGAGGGCATTTATACAAGGAAGACGAAATTGAAGACTGCGTTACAGCAAGCGAAGAAGAAACAGACGAAGATGAGATCGGAGATACTACACACACCAAAAAAAATTTTGTATCATCCCGGTTCCGAGAACTCCTGAAGATGGACGTTGACTGTGGGTATTGTATCACAGACACAGTCCCTTTGACTGTTCAGAGATGTCACTAAACCCGCCCAGAGATGAAAACAACCATGCATGAGCAGCGCCTATTAGACGGAGGGGGTCCGACAGCCGATCAGTTCCAGTCATTCCACCGGGAAGGAGGTAGAACGCTCGTGTTTTCTGCAGTTCAACCGTGCCTAGACGGACAATAGCGCGGTTTGATCGCGTCCGCATTGTTACTTACAAGGGAACATCCCCATCGCACCCCCCTCAGATTTAGTTATAAGTTGGCACAATGGATAGGCCTTGAAAAACTGAACACAGATCAATCGAGAAAACAGGAAGAAGTTGTGTGGAACTATGAAAAAATAAGCAAAATATACAAACTGGGTCGTCCATGTGTAAGATAGGCAATATTAAGGGCAATGTGAGGCGAGGAGCGCTGTGCTCCTGTGGTTAGCGTGAACAGCTGCGGAACGAGAGGTCCTTGGTTCAAATTTGCCCTCCACTGAAAATTTTGCTTTCTTTATTTTCGCAAAGTTATGATCTGTCCGTTCGTTCATTGATGTCTCTGTTCACTGTAATAAGTTTAGTGTCTGTGTTTTGCGACCGCACCGCAAAACCGTGTGATTAGTTGACGAAAGGACGTGCCTCTCCAATGGGAACGGAAAACATTTGATCGCGAGGTCATAGGTCAACCGATTCCTCCACAGGAAAACACGTCTGATATTTTGTATACGACACTGGTGACAGCATGTGCGTCACATGAAAGGAATATGTTGTCGACCCACCTAACTTGTACACTTGGCGAATGGGTGAAAAGTTTCTTCTACCTTGCCCGATTTAGGTTTTCTTGTGGATGTAATAATCACTCCAAAAAAGTGATGAAAACATAAGAGTTTGTCACATAAACTGAAAATAAAAAGTTAAAATTTTCGATCGAGGGAAGATTTGAACCAAGGACCTATCGTTCCGCAGCTGTTCACGCTAACCACGGGACAACGGAGCTCCTCGCCTCACATCGTCGTTAATATTGCCTATCTTACACATGGACGACCCAGTTTGTATATTTTGCTTATTTTTTCATAGTTCCACACAACTTCTTCCTGTTTTCTCGATCGATCTGTGTTCAGTTTTTCAAGGCCTATCCGCTGTGCCAATTTATAACTAAATCTGAGGGGGGTGCGATGGGGATGTTCCCTCGTTAGTGCCAGGAAGGGCTCTCCACAAGGGAAATGTCCAGGCGTCTCGGAGTGACTCAAAGAGATGTTGTTCGGTCATGGAGGAGATACACAGAGATACAGATGTCATGCCTCGCTCAGGCCGCCCAAGTGCTAATACAGTACTACAGTGGATGACCGCTGCCTACGGATCACGGCTCGGAGCAACCCTGTCAGCAACAACACCATGTTGAATAATGCTTTTCGTGCAGCCACAGGGCGTCTTCTTACGACTAAAACTGCGCTCAAAAGGGTGAATGACGCGCAATTTCACTGCCGACCTCCATGGCGAGGTCCATCTTTGCCAACACGATACCGTGCAGCGCGGTACAGATGGGCCCAACAACATGCCGAATGGACCGCTAAGGATTGGCATCACGTTTTCTTCACCGATGAGTGTCGCATATGCCTTCAACCAGACAGTCGTCGGAGGCCTGTTCGGAGGCAGCCCGGTCAGGCTGAACGCCTCAGACAGACTGCCTAGCGAGTCCAGCAACGTGGAGGTTCCCTGCAGTTTGGGGGTGGCATTATGTGGGGCCGACGTACGCCGCTGGTGGTCATGGAAGGCGCCGTAACGGCTGTACGATACGTGAATGCCATCCTCCGACCGATATCTGTTACATATATTAGCTGCCTTAAGGTTGGGGTAATACATTGGTTAATGCTTTAAAATATGCAGATGGATGTACAATTTGCGTCAGTAGTTGATATACAGGGCTATTACAAATGATTGAAGCGATTTCATAAATTCACTGTAGCTCCATTCATTGACATATGGTCACGACACACTACAGATACGTAGAAAAACTCATAAAGTTTTGTTCGGCTGAAGCCACACTTCAGGTTTCTGCCGTCAGAGCGCTCGAGAGCGCAGTGAGACAAAATGGCGACAGGAGCCGAGAAAGCGTATGTCGTGCTTGAAATGCACTCACATCAGTCAGTCATAACAGTGCAACGACACTTCAGGACGAAGTTCAACAGAGATTCACCAACTGCTAACTCCATTCGGCGATGGTATGCGCAGTTTAATGCTACTGGATGCCTCTGTAAGGGGAAATCAACGGGTCGGCCTGCAGTGAGCGAAGAAACGGTTGAACGCGTGCGGGCAAGTTTCACGCCTAGCCCGCTGAAAATTGGCTCATGCCAGAACTGGAGACCGACAGCGCCAACTTCATCTCTCAACAGGATGGTGCTCCACCGCACTTCCATCATGATGTTCGGCATTTCTTAAACAGGAGATTGGAAAACCGATGGATCGGTCGTGGTGGAGATGCATGATCAGCAATTCATGTCATGGCCTCCACGCTCTCCCGACTTAACCCCATGCGATTTCTTTCTGTGGGGTCATGTGAAAGATTCAGTGTTTAAACCTCCTCTACCGAGAAACGTGCCAGAACTGCGAGCTCGCATCAACGATGCTTTCGAACTCATTGATGGGGACATGCTGCGGCGAGTGTGGGAGGAACTTGATTATCGGCTTGATGTCTGCCGAATCACTAAAGGGGCACATATCGAACATTTGTGAATGCCTAAAAAAACTTTTTGAGTTATTGTACGTGTGCGCAAAGCATTTTGAAAATATCTGAAATAATAAAGTTATTGTAGAACTGTGAAATCGCTTCAATCATTTGTAATAACCCTGTACCTATAGTTTCAAGCTGACAGCAGGTACAAGCTGTTGGCGTTTTATCAAAGGTTAGTATACGAGTAAAAGTGTTGGATAACAGTTTGTGGGTACATAGTTTCGGTAATACGTAGACTTTTTATGGAGTGAGAGGTATTTTGGGCTAAATGTCATACAGAAACAAGTAGCGGGGAACTTACACATAGTACACTTTTTGTGTCTTCCAGCATGACAGGGGCCGTGTTCACACAGCTCTTGACGATGCCAAGGACGGGTTTTTGCGAGTGCAGGGGTGAATTTTCGCATCTCCCTTGGCCACCACGAAGATCTCAATATTCCTGAGTGTTCGTCGTCTAATTTGGAGCAAACTGTGCGTGATCTTTACCTCAGCTTGCCATCAGTTTGCAGGAAGAATGGTATGAGGTACCCTTGACAACCACATAGGACCTTTCAAATAACATCCGGGAATTCAGCCAGGTAACACTTTCAGTGAGCGTCGATATTTCGGCGGGAGAACACCCCGCCATTTTCAAGGCAGACCGCGACAGGCGGCGTACATGCAAATTTAAAACCTCGGTTCACGAATTGATGCAGGAAAGATAACACACACTGAACACTAGTGCCACCAAAGATGACCAAAGTCAGAGCTATCGATAGTGAGACTATGAATTCGCATGTCCCAATGATCCATCATACTTCCTCCTAACCAACACGTCAAGAAAGGGAAGCCAACCATCCTCTTCCACCTCCATCGTAAAACGAATGTTCGGGTGGATCGAGTTCAGATGTTCTACAAAGACATTCAAGTTCTCCCTACCATGAGGCCAAACAACGAAGGTATCGTCAACGTATCTAACGAAACAGGCGGGTTTCAAAGGCGCCGACTCCAATGCACGTTCCTCGAAGTCTTCCATTAACAAATTTGCGATCACAGGAGACAACGGACTACCCATCGCAACTCCATCTGTCTGCTCGTAATACGGGTCATTAAATAAAAAGTATGTGGATGTCAACACATGCCGAAAGGGATTTGTTAATTCAGCACCAAACCTAGCCTCAATTAACCGCAACGAATCAGACAGAGGAACACGAGTGAAGAAAGAGACCACATCGAAACTCACTAAAATATCAGAGTCATCCCTCCACACGACGTAAAAAATCAGCTGAGTTCCTGATACGATGTTCACACCGACCTACTTGGGGACTCAACAGAGAAGCAAGATGCTTGGCTACACGATATGTCGGAGCGCCGATGTTACAAGGTGCATTCAAGTTCTAAGGCCTCCGGTTTTTTTCTAATTAACTACTCACCCGAAATCGATGAAACTGGCGTTACTTCTCGACGTAATCGCCCTGCAGACGTACACATTTTTCACAACGCTGACGCCATGATGCCATGGCAGCGGCGAAGGCTTCTTTAGGAGTCTGTTTTGACCACTGGAAAATCGCTGAGGCAATAGCAGCACGGCTGGTGAATGTGCGGCCACGGAGAGTGTCTTTCATTGTTGGCAAAAGCCAAAAGTCACTAGGAGCCAGGTCACGTGAGTAGGGAGCACGAGGAATCACTTCAAAGTTGTTATCACCAAGAAACTGTTGCGTGACGTTAGCTCGATGTGCGGGTGCGTTGTCTCGGTGAAACAGCACACGCGCAGCCCTTCCCGGACGTTTTTGTTGCAGTGCAAGAAGGAATTTGTTCTTCAAAACATTTTCATAGGATGTACCTGTTACCGTAGTGCCCTTTGGAACGCAATGGGTAAGGATTACGCCCTCGCTGTCCCAGATCATGGACACCATCATTTTTTCAGCACTGGCGGTTACCCGAAATTTTTTTGGTGGCGGTGAATCTGTGTGCTTCCATTGAGCTGACTGGCGCTTTGTTTCTGGATTGAAAAATGGCATCCACGTCTCATCCATTGTCACAACCGATGAAAAGAAAGTCCCATTCGTGCTGTCTTGCACGTCAACATTGCTCGGCAACCTGCCACACGGGCAGCCGTGTGGTCGTCCGTCAGCATTCGTGGCACCCACCTGGATGACACTTTTCGCATTTCCAGGTCATCATGCAGGATTGTGTGCACAGAACCCACAGAAATGCCAACTCTGGAGGCGATCTGTTCAACAGTCATTCGGCGATCCCCCAAAACAATTCTCTCCACTTTCTCGATCGTGTCATTAGACCGGCTTGTGCGAGCCCGAGGTTGTTTTGGTTTGTTGTCACACGATGTTCTGCCTTCATTAAACTGTCGCACCCACGAACGCACTTTCGACACATCCATAACTCCGTCACCACATGTCTCCTTCGACTGTCGATGAATTTCAATTGGTTTCATACCACGCAAATTCAGAAAACGAATGATTGCACGCTGTTCAAGTAAGGGAAACGTCGCCATTTTAAGTATTTAAAACAGTTCTCATTCTCGCCGCTGGCGGTTAAATTCCATCTGCCATACGGTGCTGCCATCTCTGGGACGTATTGACAATGAACGCGGCCTGATTTAAAAAAAAATGCTCATGTTTCTGTCTCTTTCCAGTCCGGAGAAAAAAATCGGAGGCCTTAGAACTTGAATGCGCCTCGTACTATTGGCTGGAAAGGAACCCCTTCCTTGCGAGCCTTCAGAAGGCCATATAACCCAGGGGGACCAGCACCAGGTGTTAAGACTCCTGATAGTGTCCTGCGACAAACCACTTTTCTTCATGAGGCTGTTGGTCTTTCTCTCAACAGTTTTTGTGTGGTCAGCATCGATTCTGCGATACGCTGAATCAGATAGTAAACATTGCATCTTTTGTACATAATCATGTTTATTTAAAACAACGGTGGCATTGCCCTTGTTAGCAGGTAAAATAACTAGGATCAACTCTGAGAGGGCGTAAAGCAGCCCTCTCTGCTGCTGTTACATTACTCTTGGGTGGACGAGCCCTAGTCAAAACACGACATGCCTCCCTCCTAACCTCCTCTGCAGCGTCAGGAAGTAGTTTGCAAACTGCCTGTTCAATTGCACTAATAAAATCAACTACCGGCAAACTCTTCGGAATGGGTGCAGAATTTAAACCCTTCCCTAGCACGGATAAGGTTGCGTCGTCAAAAGATTTCTCTGTGCGATTTATCACAGAACGTCGAGATATAACATCCGACTCCGTGCGATGAAAACGTTCAAACTTTGCCGAATTCTGGGCAGTGACAGAGTTGTATTCCCAGTCAGCTTGAGTCCATGAGACACCGTCCAACCAATCCCGAGTGAAATCAGACACTTCAGATGCAACCATTAAATGAAAACGATACAATTCTTTGGAAACAGAATCCAAACGTCGACGAGTAAAACGAATCCATTCACGAACAAGAGCCAAGCCAGCACGTTGCTTGATACGATTGGCGGCAGGAGAATTAATATGGCGCACAATCTTGGCAAATGTTGGGACATGATTTTCATCACGACAGCTCAATAAAAACGACAAAGCACATTGCAGTCTAACTCGACAGCTACAACGTTTATCCAACTTACGTAAACACCGATACATTTCATCCCCGTAGAGGTAAACAATGTGAGACCTGAGTTTCTCCTGGCGTATGCAACATTCAAATAACTTCCGGGAATTGGCTAAAATGGCTCTGAACACTATGAGACTTAACTTCTGAGGTCATCAGTCCCCTAGAGCTTAGAACTACTTAAACCTAACTAACCTAAGGACATCACACACATCCATGCCCGAGGCAGGATTCGAACCTGCGACCGTAGCGGTCGCGCGGTTCCACACTGTAGCGCCTAGAACCGCTCGGCCACGAGGTCGTCACTTCCGAGAAATCAGCCAGGTAACACTTTCAGCGACCGCCGATATTTCGGCGGGAGAACACCCCGCCATTTTCAAGGCAAACTGCAACGGAGGCAGATGAGATTAAATTAGCGAGCAACCTCCTTAACAGGTGTGGTGTGCGTACTGTAAGACCTTCGGTACACACACCATCAGATTATTTGACTTGTCGCTCTAACGAAGTAGGCGAGTGTCCAATATGTCTCGTGGTCTTATCGTGGCGTGTTTATCTTCTGCCGTTAGGTCAGACGATAGAAATGCCACTTGCACGCTTAGAGTAGCAGATTGACGGTGACCAACTTTAAACAGAACTCGATTAATTTTCACACACATTTATAAAAAAAATAACAAGCATAAAAATAACTTAACTTGATTCTGGATGCTATTTACAATTGACAATCTGAAGTTCCTTTGGTCTATGGTACGTTAATCTTATTCTCACATATATCGGATACTTTACAAAGTGTCTATACATTTCTCTTCATGGCTGTGTACAGGAATATGATAATCTTATCAGGCGCAGACTGAAACTGGACTACAGACAAATGCAGACCGACTAATTGGAGGTCTGTACACTCATTATAATACTTCGCGCGTTCAGGTATCACTGCACGAGTGTGATCCGCAAGGAGAAAAGGTTCTACGTTAGCAGCAATCTCATTGGCTGCGTTACATATTAATACGCAGATCGTCGGAAGGAGAATTTGGTCCGTCTCTAAGGCAGCGCCATCTCGTAGCGCGGAGATGGACGAGCGCTGCGCCTGCGCTGTTGTGCTTAGCGGGGCGCGCTCTAGTGGGAAAGTTGTGTACGCGCTGACTACGCGGAACTACGTACACAGCAACAGGGATGGAGGTTTTTGTTTAAACTCTGTGTGGAATCCGGCTCTCTCCCTTGTCAAAAAACAGAGTCAATGCTACCTCACCTGCGAATTCATAGTCTCACTTTCGATAGCTCTGACTTTGGTCATCTTTGGTGGCACTAGTGTTCAGTGTGTGCGTTATCTTCCCTGCTTCAGTCCGAGAACCGAGGTTTTAAATTTGCATGTACGCCGCATGTTCGTTGCGGTCTGCCTTGAAAATGGAGGGGTGTTCTCCCGCCGAAATGTCGGCAGTCGCTGAAATTGTTACCTAGGTGAATTCCTGGAAGTTAATTGAGAGTTGTATACGCCAGAAGAAACTCAGGTGTCACACATAGGACCTGCATTTATCAATTCCGGGTTGACTGGAACCTGTTTTGAGTTCCATCGGGTTTCCTACACCGTATGTGTTGTGCTTTTGGTATTCCCATATTCTCAAGTAAACATTTTTAGTCTTCCTTTATATGTGATCAACTGCAATACCGTGATAATATTTTCGGGTGAACTGTTGAAAGTGATTTCTATAGATTTGGTGAGGTAGATACTCCTGCAATGACACAGACGCTGTATTACATAAAATAAAATAAAGAAAGATCAAATCGGTAATAGAATTTATGGCGTATGACACACACACACACACACACACACAGAGAGAGAGAGAGAGAGAGAGAGAGAGAGAGAGCGAGCGAGAGAGAGAGGGTGGGGGGGGAGGAAGAGAGAGTCGTACGTTAGCGGTGAAAGCGATCGGACGCTATGAAGCTGCGGAAAAGCGGAAGCGTATGTATATCTAGTCGACAACATGGCGGATAACGCAGTGCGCCTGTGTAAAATATGTGATAAAAAGTGTTTGTGTTGTTGCAAGAAAGAAGAAAAGCCAAGAAAAAACAAGCAGAGGAGAATGCCTGCTGCAGCATCCAAACTGCTGTCGAGATTGTACTACTGTAGTAACTGAAGATCCATGTAATTGGCCAGCTGAAGATGGGTGCAAACCCGAAATGCATATTGGCATTAAAAAGTGGCTGGTTGCTGTATTTTTACAATGAAAAGGTTCAAATGGCTCTGAGCACTATGGGACTTAACAGCTGTGGTCATCAGTCCCCTAGAACTTAGAACTACTTAAACCTAACTAACCTAAGGACATCACACATACCCATGCCCGAGGCAGGATTCGAACCTGCGACCGTAGCAGTCGCGCGGTTCCGGACTGCGCGCCTAGAACCGCGAGACCACCGCGGCCGGCACAAATGGTGACATGTGGCATCTCTGCCGAAAGAGCACAATGGCAGTCACTCACAAGTGTTTCAGACCACTGTGTTGATCATACATTGTTGAATATGGGGCTCCGCAGCAGACCACGCCAACGTGTTCACATCTTGACCCGACGACATCATCAGTGGGCCCAGGACTATCGGGGTTCGACCGGCGATCAATGGAAACGTGCCAGCTCTTCGGGAGAATCACATTTTTGCTACTCTACGTTGCTGGTTGTCTACACTGTAACACCCCACCCGTCACTTACCTCGTTTTGGCGTGTGTTCACCCCAGCTAATTGACTAACAGATCAACAGAGAGTGCAAACTGCCGTAATATCGGATAACGCAAAGAAAGTAATGAGTCCCTGTGACTCCAGATTGAACTGCGGTGGCAGTGTTGCCATTAATTGATTCAGAACTGATCCCTTTCCATTAAAAAGGGGTGCACATTGATGTTATATTCAGCTATTGAACACCAGATCCAAATGTTCAACATAAAATTAATTAAGAAAGTGGCTTGGGATTTCAACTACTTGATTGAAAACAGATACAGTCGATTAGCACAAATTTATTTTAACTCACGACCTGCAATCATCACATTACATCACTCTCCTAACAGGCAGTGGGAATAAATTGCGTTTGCGTGGAGTAAAGCGCGATAAATCAAAAGTAATTCCCATCGACTGACCCAGGCGTAATGCGAAGTGCGAGAAGAATTCTACAATACACGGCCCATGAAACCCTCGTGGGAACTTTGCCGACTTGATCCAAAAAATTAATCGGTGGCCTAACTCTAGCTGGAGCGAGCGCAGCATCACCGAATTCAGTATGGCGGGGCGTTGTTGTGCGGACGTCGGCTACCTCGTGGTGCTGCAAGGCTGTGCTCATCTATTCACTCCTAGCTATCTTGCTCAGTACACAGCTGAACGAAAACTTTCTGTCTCCAAGCTCAATTGTTCCATTTGCTAAGTCCTAAACTGCAGACATGCTCACTCTCTCTCAGGCAAGCTGAGTAAAGAACGCCACGTCCGTACTATAGCCAAGCTGGGAACGGAAGACCTCTACAGAGACTTCTGCCAGTCCACTCTTCATCTCGGTTTCCACTCCAGCAAACTCACTTACGCCAATTGCAGCGCAAGTCGCGTTCTTTATGCGTCGTTTCCCAGCGCCGACCAATGCCTGCTCTGGGAAGTGAACAAATTCCCACAAAATATCCCTTCCTCTCATGCTATTTAGCTCATCCCAGGCCACCCATCAAGGTTAGCATCTGCACAAAACACCAATTTTTCCGGAATTCTGACTGGCGTGGGGAGGGGCTGTCCCGTTGTCGCTCTTGGAGCGGGAACACATAACGAGAGTGTGCGCGCTCGTACGTTTACTCAAAGAGCGAGGAACAAGTCCCTCCACAGTACTCCACTGGGAGAGCACCTCTGTCGAGAGCGAATTGGAGTGCGACTCTATATTGAGTGCTTGCGATTAAGCGTTGTTCACTGTGTTGGCCGACACACTGATTGTGCGGTGTGAACGGACAGAGTTATAGTTAAACGCCTGCCAGCGAATTTTTGAGTTGCATCGTGGTGGACTGGTTATCTGACCAGTGTACCACACCAATAGTTAGACTAGGGGCGAATAGGAGTCCTTGACTTCATCAAGGTGTAGAGAGGGTTTGATGGGCGAAGGTCAATCCAGACAGAACGAGAGTTATGTTATTTGTCAGCAGCGAGTGGCGCAGACAGCAGTCATCGCAGCTTACGGTATGGTGCACTACAGCTCTTGCAAGCCCCATATTTCCTCCACAACAGTACACTTCACTGCATTTCACACGCGACAGCCTCGACTGTACCTAGCAACATTCTAATGGATAATTATTCAAGTTGAGTAGGCGTGGCTCTCAGCCACTCTGCCAAGTCAATACCGAGCGAGGTGGCGCAGTGGTTAGCACACTGGACTCGCATTTGGGAGGACGACGGTTCAATCCCGTCTCCGGCCATCCTGATTTAGGTTTTCCGTGATTTCCCTAAATCGCTTCAGCCAATGCCGGGGTGGTTCCTTTGAAAGGGCACGGCCGATTTCCTTCCCCACCCTTCCCTCACCTGAGCTTGCGCTCCGTCTCTAATGACCTCGTTGTCGAGACGTTAAACACTAATATCTTCCTCCTCCTTCGGCCAAGTCAATAACGATCTTAAACTTTATATAGAAATTTCATTAGCGAATCCAATTCACATTCCGAAAAGTTCCCCAAAATAACTTGTTCAGTTCATAAGTAAAAGTCCCATTGTCATTTCTCAGAATTTTTGCAAAAAAAAAAAAATAATAATTTTCGTTAGTTTCATGTTTTTCTTACACTAACTAGCACTACTCCAGTACCGAAGTATCCTACTAGTTAAGTAAGAAATTTTGTGAATTTTTGTGTCATTTCCTTACAGTGGACGACTCCAGAATATATTTATTGCTGAATCTTTAGAATATATTCATTGCTGAATGTTTTTCAGGCATTTCTCTTTATAACGTTAGGAGCGTGTGTCTGACTTCTGTAGTAGTGTGGGGGTGGAAATTGCATCTTGCAGTAGCCACAGGGTGAAGGGTACATCTCAGATTAATCCGTTGCGCAGAATGACAGAATAGCACCCACACGCTCACAACACTTCCCATCGAAAACGCTGCAAGAGCATCTTCATTGGCCATCCAGAGTGTGGCCCGGAACTGTCGTGTAGAACGAACCGCATGACAGTTATGTTATGTGGATTGCATAGCTTCAGGCGAAATCTTTCGCCAGGCCCTTATACTTGGCGGGAGACGCTAATTTCCAGCCACCTTTACGCTCTCATTGTGAGCTCAGAACTGAAAAGAGCGACATGATGCGATCGATGGGCGTACTGGACACAGTGCCCAACGCATCTGTGCAAAGCTTCATCACATTTTCACTGTATTTTACACTTCGCGACCGATCGTTCCTTACTTTTCGAATAACCCTCGAACATGCTATTTATCATCTCCTATGTAGTATGGGTAGTCGCTTGAGAAACTTCCGGTCTAGTAATTACATACCAGGTGTGCCGGCAAGAAATGAGCGTTTTTTGTGAAAATTAAACACTAATTTTGAATTGAAGAGTAAAAACATTTTATTCAGAATACTGACCATTGCTTTCTATACATTTTGACCACATTTCTGGCAATTTCTGGACACCACGCCAATATAAATGTTCGCCTTTCGAAGCAAACCAATCAGACACCCAATTTTCGACTTCTTCGTAGGAATTGAAGTGTACGTCAGCCAATGCGTGTCCCATTGATCAAAACAAATGGTAGTCGGAAGGGGCCGAGTCTGGCGAATACGGTGGGTGGGGTAGCAGCTCCCAGCCGAGTGTTTTCATTGTATCCTGAACCAGTTTTGCTTCGTGTGCAGGTGCATTGTCGTGTAAAAAAATTACTTTGCCGTGTCTCCAGGCCCATTCTTGTCTTTTTTCGATCAAAGCATAGTTCAAATTGATCATTTGTTGCCTGTAGCGATTAGTATTCACAGTTTCACCGGGTTTTTGAAGCTCATGATACACCACACCTTTCTGACGCCACCAAACACAGATCATTATCTTCTTGCCGAATCGATCTGGTTTTGCAGTCGATGTGCTTGTCCCGGATTAACCCATGATTTTTCCCGTTTAGGATTCTTAAAATAAATCCATTTTTCATCGACAGTAACAATTCGATGCAGAATTGATTTTCTTTCATGTCTTTGAAGCAAAATTTGACCTACGGTTTTTCGGTTTTCCATCTGTCTTTGATTCAATTCATGTGGCACCCAATTTCCACACTTTTGGATCTTTCGCATAGCTTTCAAACGGTCAGAAATTGTTTGTTGTGCAACATTTAGCATTGCTGCCATTTGCTTATGACTCGAAGTATCATCTTCATCCAATATTGCTTGCAATTCGGCGTCTTCGAACTTTTTTGGTGGTCTGCCACGTTCTTCATTTCTTACATCAAAATCATTATTTCTGAATCGTTGAAACCATTTTTTGCATGTTGCTTCTGACAGAGCAGGATCACCATATGCCTAGACAAGCATCTGATGCGACTCAGCAGCACTTTTTTTCAAATGAAAACAAACAATTAATGCTTTCCACAAATCATCACTTTCTGGTACAAAATTCGACATTGTTAACACGATGAAAACATACGATGTTGTTTGTTCCATGACTTGACATATACTAAATATATTTGACAAATGTCATACCAACCAAAAAAAAAAATTAAGGCTCGTTCACAACAAATGTTCCCTATCGACTCATTTGTATCTTAACGCTCATTTCATACCCGTACACCTGGTACAAATCATGTGCTCTGTCTGTGTGGATCTGTCAAGACAGATTGTAATTCAGAAATAGTCTAAGTGCAGCCTTTTGACAGCGTGACGGAAGCAGCGATGTTGTAGCTGCCACGTTGTGCCACCCTTGTATTTCTGCAGAAGTAGCATGTCGCACGTCACGAAACACCGCCCACACAGCCTGACGTATTTGCCGCGTCAGTCAGTGTGATTTAGCACGCCGGCACTAGAATGCGCCGCTTGTACTGTGCGCAGGAACACGGCTGTGTTTCTAACTATGATAAATCTCTCCGCTGCCGCACTATGCAAGCCTGTTGCCGACCTCTGCGGCGCTCAGCGAATATCAGCTGCTGTGGTTGGACGTGAATATGCGCTGGCATAGGCCAGCGGCGGCGACTCGATCGTTACATCGTGTCAGCAGATAGCTCTAGGCAGCCGAAGTACGTACCACGTCTATTGGAGGTCCTAGGATCGATTACTTTTGTAGTTGTGGTCTTCAGTCCAGAGATGATGCACCTGTCCATGCTACTGTATCCTGTGCAACATTCTTCATCCTCAAGTAACTACTGCATCCTACATACTTCTGAATCTGCTTACCCTATTCATCTCTTGGTCTGCCTCTACGTTTTTTAACCTCCACGCTGCCCTCCAATACTAAATTGGTGATCCCTTGATGCCTCAGAACATGTCCTACCAACCGATCCCTTCTTGTAGTCAGGTTGTGCCACAAATTTCTCTTCTCCCCAATTCTATTCAGTACCTCCTCATTAGTTACGTGATCTACCCGTATAATCTTTAGCATTCTTCTGTAGCATCACATTTCGAAGGCTTCTATTCTCTTCTTGTCGAAACTGTTTACCGTCCATCTTTCACTTCCATACGTGGCTACACTCCATACAAATACTTTCAGCAAAAGTACTTCTTGACACTTAAATCTGTACTCAGTGTTAACAAATTTCTCTTCTTCAGAAACGCTTTCCTTCCCTTTGTCAGTCTACATTTTATATCCTCTCTACTTCGAGCATCATCAGATATTTTGCTCCCCAAATAGCAATATGCATCTACTACTTTATGTATCTTATTTCCTAATCTAATTCCCTCAGCCTCACCTGATTCAGTTCGACTACATTCCATTATGCTGTTTTCTGCTTTTGTTGATGTTCATCTTATATCCTACTTTCGAGACACTGTCCATTCCGTTCAACTGCTCTTCCAGGTCCTTTGCTGTCTCTGACAGAGTTACAATATCACTGGCAAACCTCAAGGTTTTTATTTCGTCTCCATGGATTTTAATTCCTACTCCAAATTTTTCTTTTGTTTCTTCTACTTCTGGCTCAGTACACAGATTCATTAACACTGGGGATAGGATACAACCCTCTCTCACTCCCTTCCCAACCATTGCTTCCCTTCCCTTGAAAGAAAGTCTTTCAGTCAACATTGTCAAAAGCTTTTTCTATGTCTACAAATGCTATAAACGTACGTCAGCCTTTCGTTAATCTAAAGATAAGTCGTAAGGTCAGTATTGGCCCGCGTGTTTCTGCATTTCTCCGGAATCCAAATTCATCTTACCCGATGTCGGTTTCCACCAGTTTTTGCATTCGTGTGTAAGGAGTCTAAATAATTAAAAGTGTGTCGTCACCCACATGCGTGCTAAAAGGAACCCATTAGACATGATAAATCAATCAAACTTAAAGGCCCTAAATACAACAAAATACCTAGGAATAACCACTTAAAATGGGATGAAAACACATAGATAATGTTCTGGAGAAGGCGAACCAAAGACTGCGTTTTACTGGCGGAACTAGCAGATCTAGTAAAGATACTGCCTACACTACGCTTGTTCGTACTCCTTTGGAGCATTGTTCCGCGGTGTGGGATCCTTACCAGACAGGACTAGCAGAATACATCGACGAAGTTCAAAGGACCGCAACATGTTTTGTATTATTGACAAATAGAGAAAGTGTCACGGACATGATACAGGATTTGGTGTGGACATAACAATTAAAACAAACGCATTTCTCGTTGCGGTAGGATCTCCCCACGACATTTGAATCACCAACTTTCTCCTCCGAATGCGAAAATATTTTGTTAACGTAAACCTACATACGGAAAAACGATCAGCGTAATAAAATAAGGGAAATCAGATGTCGCACGGAAAGATATAGCTGTTCTTTTTTTCCGCGCGCTGTTCGAGAGAGTGGTAATGAGTGAAGGTGGTTTCATGAAACCTCTGCCAGCCACTCAAGTGTAATTTGCAGAGCATCGATGTAGATGTATACCGAGGGAAGTGGCTGAGTGGTTACAACACTGAACACGCATTCAGCGGGACGAGAGTTCAAATGCGCGCCCAGCTATGCAGATTGAGGTTTTCCGTGATTTCCCTAAATCGCCCCTGGTTCCTTTAGAAGAGCACGATAGATTTTCTTCCACATCCTCTCGTAAAGCGAGCTTTGGCTCTGTCTCTAATGACCGCACTGCCGACGGCAGATTAGACTCCAGTCTCGTTATAAGACTTGTTCATCAACACTACTTTGCCTCTTGGGTAAACCTTCCTTCAGTATAAACAGGAAAAAAAACTGCAGATATAGTGAAAGAATAACGAATGAACTGGGAATATCGACGACAATTAAAGTTTGCTCAAGCTTTTCGACTGGGTTTCTGCATTTCTCCATCTGCTCCTGTGACATACTTTCGATCTTTACATAAGTAGGACACCCTACTTCCTCTATATGGATCACATTCACAAAGTGTTAAGTATCAGTTGAAAAAAATCAAGGTTTTTGTGTTATGGTTGTTGTGGTCTTTGGTTTGATGCAGCTCTTCATGCTACTCTATCCTGTGCAAGCTTCTTCATCTCCGAATAACTATTACAGCCCGTTCATTCTGAATCTGCCTACTGTATTCATCTCTTGGTCTCCCTCACGCCTCCCCCCTCCACACATCCCCACGCCCGGTTCCCGGGTTCGATTCCCGGCGGGGTCAGGGATTTTCTCTGCCTCGTGATGACTGGGTGCTGTGTGCTGTCCTTAGGTTAATTAGGTTTAAGTAGTTCTAAGTTCTAGGGGACTGATGACCATAGCTGTTAAGTCCCATAGTGCTCAGAGCCATTTGAACCCTCCACACACACACACACACACACACACACACACACACACACACACACACACTTCACTCCAGTACTACATTGGTGATCCGTTGATTCCTCAGATTGCGTGCTATCAATCGATTCCTTCCTCTACTCAAATTGTGCCACAAATTTCTTTTCTCCCAATTCCACTCAGTACCACCTCGTTGTTTACGTGATCTACGCCTCTAATATACAAGATTCTTCTATAGCACCACATGTCGAAAGCTTCCATTTCCTTCTTGACTAAATTATCATCAATGTTGCACTTCCCCACACGGCTACACTCCAGACATCAGTTATTTTTCTCCCCAAATGGCAAAACTCACCTACTACTTTAAACGTCTCGTTTCGTAACCTAATTTCTTCAGCATCACCTAATTTAATTCGACTGCATTTCATTATCCCTGTTTTGTTTTCGCTGATATTCATCTTTTACCCTTTCAAGAGATTGCCGATTCCGTTCAGCTGCTCTTCCAGGGCTTTTCGTGTCTCTGACAAAATTACAATGTCGTCGGCAAACCTCAAAGTTTTTATCTCTTCTACCTGTACTTTAATTTCTTTTCCAAATTTTTCTTTGTTTTCCTTTACTGCCGCTGGATGTACAGACTGAACAACATCAGAGACATAATTTTTAACATTTTTATACAACCTTGTCTCACTCCCTTCTCAAGCATTACTTCATGCCCCTCGACATAACGTTACGTATACCGTAGTCAATTTCTTTTGTTTACATTTACATCTGTCGTGTCAAAAAAGAGTATACTCAATTGAATATTTAGGAATTACAATTACGAATAACTTAAATTGCAACAATCACATAGATAATTTTGTGGGGAAAGGAAACCAAATCACTCCGCCGTCAGGCTATGAGTGGCCTACCGGGACGATCCGACCGCCGTGTCATCCTCAGAGGAGGATGCGGATAGGAGGGGCGTGGGATCAGCACACTGCTCTCCAGGTCGTTATGATGGTATTCTTGACCGAAGCCCCTACTATTCGGTCGAGTAGCTTCTCAGTTTACTTTAAGAGGCTGAGTGCACCCCGAAAAATGGCAGCAGCGCATGGCGGCCTGGATGGTCACCCATCCAAGTGCTGACCACGCCCGACATCGCTTAACTTCGGTGATCTCACGGGAACCGGTGTATCCAGTGAGGCAAGATCGTAAAGCAAACCAAAGACTGTATTTTATTGGCAGAACACTTGGAAGGTGCAACAGGTCAACTGAAGAGACTCCTTACACTACGTTTGCCCGCCCTTTTCTAGAGTGCTGCTGCGCGGTGTGGGATCCGCATCAGTTAGGATCGACAGAGAACATGGAAAAGCTTCAAAGATGGCTCTAAGGACTATGGGACTTAACGTCTGCGGTCATCAGTCCCCAGCTACCTAAACCTAACTACCCTAAGGACATCACACACACATCCACGCCTGAGGCAGGATTCGAACCTGAGATCGTAGCAACCAGCGCGGTTACGGACTGAAGCGCCTAGAACCGCTCGGAAACAGCAGCCGGTATAGTTCAAAGAAGAAGAAGGGCCGAGCGGTCTAAGGCGCTGCCATGACTGTACGGCTGGTCCCGGCGGAGGTTCGAGTCCTCCCTCGGGCATGGGTGTGTGTGTTCGTCCTTAGGATAATTTAGGTTAAGTAGTGTGTAAGCTTAGGGACTGATGACCTTAGCAGTTAAGTCCCGTAAGATTTCACACACGTTTTTTCGAAGAAGAAGGGCGGCACGTTTTCTATTATCGTGAGATAAGGGCGAGAGTGCCACGGACATGGTACCGAATTTAGGATAGCGAACATTAAAAAATGGTTCAAATGGCTCTGAGCACTATGGGACTTAACATCTGTGGTCATCAGTCCCCTAGAACTTAGAACTACTTAAACCTAACTAACCTAAGGACATCACACACATCCATGCCCGAGGTAGGATTCCAACCTGCGACCGTAGCAGTCGCGCGACTCCGGAACACGTATTGTGTTCGCGTATAATGACTTTTCTGGAGACTAGGAATCTACTCTGTAGGAATCAGCATGGGTTTCGAAAAAGACGGTCGTGTGAAACCCAGCTCGCGCTATTCGTCCACGAGACTCAGAGGGCCATAGACACGGGTTCCCAGGTAGATGCCGTGTTTCTTGACTTCCGCAAGGCGTTCGATACAGTTCCCCACAGTCGTTTAATGAACAAAGTAAGAGCATAGGGACTATCAGACCAATTGTGTCATTGGATTGAGGAGTTCCTAGATAACAGGACGCAGCATGTCATTCTCAATGGAGAGAAGTCTTCCGAAGTAAGAGTGATTTCAGGTGTGCCGCAGGGGAGTGTCATAGGACGGTTGCTATTCACAATATACATAAATGACCTGGTGGATGACATCGGAAGTTCACTGAGGCTTTTTGCAGATGATGCTGTGGTGTATCGAGAGGTTGTAACAATGGAAAATTGTTCTGAAATGCAGGAGGATCTGCAGCGAATTGACGCATGGTGCAGGGAATGGCAATTGAATCTCAATGTAGACAAGTGTAATGTGCTGCGAATACACAGAAAGATAGATCCTTTACCATTTAGCTACAAAATAGCAGGTCAGCAACTGGAAGCAGTTAATACCATAAATTATCTGGGAGTACGCATTAGGAGTGATTTAAAATGGAATGATCATATAAAGTTGATCGTCGGTAAAGCAGATGCCAGACTGAGATTCATTGGAAGAATCCTAAGGAAATGCAATCCGAAAACAAAGGAAGTAGGTTACAGTACGCTTGTTCGCCCACTGCTTGAATACTGCTCAGCAGTGTGGTATCCGTACCAGACAAGACATAGAGAAGATCCAACGGAGAGCAGCGCGCTTCGTTACAGGATTATTTAGTAATCGCGAAAGCGTTACGGAGATGATAGATAAACTCCAGTGGAAGACTCTGCAGGAGAGACGCTCAGTAGCTCGGTACGGGCTTTTGTCAAAGTTTCCAGAACGTACCTTCACCGAAGAGTCAAGCAGTATATTGCTCCCTCCTACGTATATCTCGCGAAGAGACCATGAGGATAAAATCAGAGAGATTAGAGCCCACACAGAGGCATACCGACAATCCTTCTTTCCACGAACAATACGAGACTGGAATAGAAGGGAGAACCGATAGAGGTACTGAAGGTACCCTCCGCCACACACCGTCAGGTGGCTTGCGGAGTATGGATGTAGATGTAGATGTAGACTGAGCGCCTAGAACCGCGAGACCACCGCGGCCGGCGCGAACATTAAACCAAAGGCGTTTTTGGTTGCGGCTGGATCTTCTGACGAAAGTTCAGTTACCAGCTATCTCCGCAGTGAGGGAAAATATTTTCTTGGCGCCCACCTATCATATTTTACGGACTAGAGGACGCACTTTTTTCTTCGAAAAACTGCCTCCAGTATTCAAACTGTTTCTCCCATACAGACTGATCAGCCAGAACATTATAACTGCCGACCTAATATCGATATAAACCCATCCAGGCGATACCTGTGTCACCTTACGAGGAATGACTGCTGGTCAGACACACGCACTGTGCATGTGGTATCAGTGAATGTAATGTCCATGTGTGGACTGGGGAAGGAACGTGATCTATCTTTGACCGAGGGCAGATTGTGACGGCCCGGAGGCTCGGCACGGACGTTTCGGAAACTACACGACTTGTTGCACGTTGGAGGAATGCTGTGGTGAGTGTCTTCAACAAGTAGCAAAACCAAGGTGAAACAATGCCCAAAAGTCGTGGGGTTGGGTCGTCCCCCTCATCACAGATGTCGGACTTCGTAGGCTGGGCAGACTGGTAAAACAGGACAGCCAGCGATCTGAGGCAGGACTAATATCAGACTTTAATACTGGGCAGAGTACAAGTGTGTCTGAACACAACTGCACTGAACACTCCTAACAATGGGCCTCCACAGCCAACAACCCGTGCATGCGCCAATCTTAACACCACGACACTGGCAACTGCTACTGAAGTGGCCACGTGGGCATCGGTTCTGGACGTTGGCGCAGTGGCAGAGTATTGAACCGTCTGCACATTTCCGATACTCCTTATTCTTGCCGAAGGGAGGGCGCGAATCTGTCGTCTTCCAGGAGAACAGCTCCTTGATACCTGTACTGCAGGACAGAGACAAGCTGGCGGCTCCTCCATTATGCTCTGGGGAACATTCACATAGGCATCTGTGGGTCCAATGGAGCTCGTGCAACGTACCACAATGGCCAAGGAGACACGGTTGCAGACGTGATGGTCACGTTTCCCGACGGCAATCATTATTCAGCTAGATAATGCGCCATATCGCAAGGGCAGACGTGTGATGGAGAGGTTGGAAGAACACAGTGGCGAGTTGGAATTGGTGTGAGCCCGCCCCCTCCTCGCTCCCCACTCTCCAGATCTGGGGCGTGATTGAATGTGACATCAGAGCTCATCGCGTAAAAGAAAGGCAACCAAACATTTATAGGATTTGTAGGTTCAGAGAAAGCTTTTCACAATGGTTACTGGAATAGGCTATTTGAAATGCTAAAGGCCCAATAATAAAAAAAGAGGGGTCAAAAGATTATCTGCAAGTTATGAAGAAACCAGACTGCAGAGTTGTAAGTCCAAGGACATGAAAGGCGAGCAGCATTAAAGGGTATGGGTTCCACCTTTTTGCAAACACACTAGTTTTTATTTTTACCCAAACATGTTTCAGCACCTCTGTGGCAACATCAGTGGATTTTTGTTGGTAGAAAACTGTAAAAAGTGAGAGAAAACTTTTGCTTCTTACCATGATTTTACATTATTCTTGAGGCCTAACTTCGTTGACTTTTCAATAAACAATACCCACTGATGATGGCACGGAGGTGCTGAAACATGTTTGGGTAAAAACAAAAAAAAACAGAATGTTTGGAAAAAGACACAACCCATATCCTATAATTTAACTGTAAATGCAGAAAGCAAGGACAAGAGCTGCAGATGCAAAAAGAGGTAAGCATCAGTTGAAAAATCAGTGAGATAGGGTTGTAGCCTACCCCTAATGTTATTCAGGCTGTACACCAAGGTAAACTACAGGAAATCATTTAGAAATTTGAAAAGAGAATTAAAGCTCAGGGGTAAGAAGTGAAAGCTTAGAGGTTTGCTGTGGACATTGTAATTCTGTCAAGATAACAAAGGACTCTGAAGAATAGTTGAAGGCAACGGATAGTGTCTTGAAAACAGGCTATAAGATGAAATGAGACACAAGTAAAACAATCATAATGGAATATAATTGAATTAAAGCAGGCGGTGCTGAGGAAATTAGATTAGAAAATTGTATTCTAAAAGTTGTAGATGAGACAATGGCCAAAGTAGAGAGGATACACAACACAGACTGGCAACAGCAAGAAAAGCATCTGTAAAGAAGAGAAATTTGTTTCCATCAACTATAAATTTGTCACGAAGATTTTTCTGGAGGTATTTATCTAGAGTGTGACCTTGTAAGGAAGTGAAATGAAGACAATAAACAGTCTAGACACGAAGGGAACAAGAGCTTTTGAAATGCAATGTTACGTCAAAAAGTGCGGGAATTACGTGACTTGGTGTGCAGATGTGGTGACAACTCCCTCCCTCCAGCCACCTGCCAACGCCTCATTGCTTCCATGTCACGACGCGTCGCCCCTGTCAACCGTGCTGAAGATAGGTAAACCGGCTACTAGGTAGGTGATCATAAAGTTCTGGCTGATGCTTCTCATTTGTGGTCAACAGCCCGTGAAAATCTTGCATTCATTTAACACACCTTTCAGCAGAGTCATTAACAGCTTCGGTCTTCATAACTATCTTTTTAGTGTTTAAATAATGTGGAAGAGCATTTTTGAATGAAACTAGTGCCCACAAGCAAGAGATTAGTTCTCAGCTCTTTCTTGACGCAAAGTCGGCTAATGTTTTCTCTCAACAGAAGATGAGATTGAATTAGTTGACGTAAATTAACGAATTAAAAAAAATAATAAATGGTAACCACACAATAATTTTTCAGGTTCTCTCTGTGAAGATTGGCTACCGTTCTGATTTTTGTTTGTGCAGCTACTTCATCATCTAAGAGCGATATGAGAGGCATCTGTTGTGATAAATACCACAAGTGCCGACTCAATTTCCTTTCGAAATTGCGGAATCCCCCCTTTTAATATGATTTCAGATCTTTTAAGAAACAGAGGCCCAGATGAAGAGGGCGCAACACGATCACTAACAAGAACTGACTGCATTGCACTTGCAAGTACTGACAAGTTAATTAACATTAGTGCAACATCTGGGAACAACGTGAAAAATCATATTCCCTTGCGTTCGCGGACAAGTCGGCACACCTCACTTCGATTGCAACAAAATTTTGTAGAGGCAAGACTTAGAATAGCCGATGGCCTCGTCGCAGTGGTAACGTCAGTTGCCCAGTAGATCACGGAAGTTAAGCACTGTCGGGCTTGGCTAGTACTTGGATGGGTGACCGTCCGGTCTGCCGAGTACTGTTGGCAAGTGGGGTGCACTCAGCCCTTGTGAGGCTTCGGTCACGAAAACTGGAAACCAGCCGACAGAGCAGTTTGCTGACTACATGCCGCTCCGTATCCGCATCTGATGACGCCCAATGGGTGAGGATGACACGGCGGCCGGTCGGCACCCTTCAGCCTTGACGGCCAGCTCAGACGGTGTTGGTTTTACGTTTTAGAGTCATTCAAACAATAGTGGATGACGAGCGATCAGAAATAGACAAGTCGGAAAATAAGGGACACCCTATGGAGGTGTGCTTGCCCCTGTGAAAGGGCGTGTGTCTTTGCTTACGAATCCTTTGTCCGAAAGCAACGGTCTTTTCGTTGTGTTTGTCTGCAGCTCAACGGGTCATATTTAACGTGAGCAGCTATTTATCATTTTCCTATGAGGTGCATTCAAGTTCTAAGGCCTCCAATTTTTTTTCTCCAGACTGGAAAGAGATAGAAACATGCACATTGTTTTAAAATGACACCGCGTTCATTGTCAATACATCCCAGAGATGGCAGCACTGTATAGCAGATGGAATTTTGCCGCCAGTGGCGAGAATGAGAACTGTTTTAAATACTTAAAATGGCGACGTTTTCCTTACTTGAACAGTGTGCAATCATTCGTTTTCTGAATTTGTGTGGTATGAAACAAATTGAAATTCATCGACAGTTGAAGGAGACATGTGGTGATGGAGTTAGGGATGTGTCGAAAGTGCGTTCGTGGGTGAGACAGTATAATGAAGGCAGAACATCGTGTGACAACAAACCGAAACAACCTCTGACTCGCACAAGCCGGTCTGACGACACGATTGAGAAAGTGGAGAGAATTGTTTTGGGGGATCGCCGAATGACTGTCGAACAGCTCGCCTCCAGAGTTGGCATTTCTGTGGGTTCTGTGCACACAATCCTGCACGACGACCTGAAAATGCGAAAAGTGTCATCAAGGTGGGTGCCACGAATGCTGACGGACGACCACATGGCTGCCCGTGTGGCATGTTGCCGAGCAATGTTGACGCGCAACGGCAGCACGAATGGGACTTTCTTTTCGTCGGTTGTGACAATGGATGAGACGTGGATGCCATTTTTCAATCCAGAAACAAAGCGCCAGTCAGCTCAATGGAAGCACACAGATTCACCGCCACCAAAAAAATTTCGGGTAACCTCCAGTGCTGAAAAAATGATGGTGTCCATGTTCTGGGACAGCGAGGGTGTAATCCTTACCCATTGCGTTCCAAAGGGCACTACGGTAACAGGTGCATCCTACGAAAATGTTTTGAAGAACAAATTCCTTCCTGCACTGCAACAAAAACGTCCGGGAAGGGCTGCGCGTGTGCTGTTTCACCGAGAGAACGCACCCACACATCGAGCTAACGTTACGCAACAATTTCTTCGTGATAACAACTTTGAAGTGATTCCTCATGCTGCCTACTCACCTGACCTGGCTCCTATGACTTATGGCTTTTTCGAGCAATGAAAGACACTCTCCGTGGCCGCACATTCACCAGCCGTGCTGCTATTGCCTCAGCGATTTTCCAGTGGTCAAAACAGACTCCTAAAGAAGCCTTCGCCGCTTCCATGGAATCATGGCGTCAGCGTTGTGAAAAATGTGTACGTCTGCAGGGCGATTACGTCGAGAAGTAACGCCAGTTTCATCGATTTCGGGGAGTAGTTAATTAGAAAAAAAAATCGGAGGCCTTAGAACTTGAATGCACCTCGTACTTTCAATTTATAGCCATAGAATCATGGCGTCAGCGTTGTGAAAAATGTGTACGTCTCCAGGGTGATTACGTCGAGAAGTAACGCCAGTTTCATCGATTTCGGATGAGTAGTTACTTATTAAAAAAATTGGAGGCCTTAGAACTTGAATGCACCTCGTAATATTGTTGATGTTCCAACCTGGATTTTGCATCTTTGTGTTCTAAGCTTTGCAGGTTGAGTCTGCATAAATATTTCTACCCTGTCATGTAAGGCAGGGGGTGGCTCTTGAGAACGCTATTGGTTGGCCCTCTGCGACGTACGAACAAAGCACATCAGGTGCGCAGAGATACCAGCGCCGAACGCCGCGCCCCTTCTCAGCGGTGTTGTCGCCTCTGGAACGGCAACGTAACAGGCCTGCGTGTCATCCCCTCCCCCCCACCCCCTCCTTCCACAACAACGCACCTCGCGCCATTGTTTGGCCCACGCATTGTATCAGCTGTATCGACGACTCGTCTCTACACCGGGCCTGTAGCACTGTGCGTTCTTGTAGTCCGGCACAACTGGTCCTCTGTAACCACGTTTCCATCTACGAGATTATTCTTAAGTATCTTCGACCTTTCGGAAGGTGACAACGCGAAAAGTACGTACAAGGCATACGCAAGATGAGGGATACCTCTGGGTACCGACGCAGTTGCAGTACTTTCCCTGACGTCACGGTTCGGTGAGCAGCCGCGGCGACCTTTGATCACATTCAGAACGTGGCGCAAGATAATAAGAAACTGATTCGTCACTGATTTTCACATTTCCCTTTATCCCCCAGATTGTGATAGCGTGCCGTTCGAGCATCAGGGCCTCAACATCGGCATCTACACTCCTGGAAATGGAAAAAAGAACAGATTGACACCGGTGTGTCAGACCCACCATACTTGCTCCGGACACTCCGAGAGGGCTGTACAAGCAATGATCACACGCACGGCACAGCGGACACACCAGGAACCGCGGTGTTGGCCGTCGAATGGCGCTAGCTGTGCAGCATTTGTGCACCGCCGCCGTCAGTGTCAGCCAGTTTCCCGTGGCATACGGAGCTCCATCGCAGTCTTTAACACTGGTAGCATGCCGCGACAGCGTGGACGTGAACCGTATGTGCAGTTGACGGACTTTGAGCGAGGGCGTACAGTGGGCATGCGGGAGGCCGGGTGGACGTACCGCCGAATTGCTCAACACGTGGGGCGTGAGGTCTCCACAGTACATCGATGTTGTCGCCAGTGGTCGGCGGAAGGTGCACGTGCCCGTCGACCTGGGACCGGACCGCAGCGACGCACGGATGCACGCCAAGACCGTAGGATCCTACGCAGTGCCGTAGGGGACCGCACCGCCACTTCCCAGCAAATTAGGGACACTGTTGCTCTTGGGGTATCGGCGAGGACCATTCGCAACCGTCTCCATGAAGCTGGGCTACGATCCCGCACACCGTTAGGCCGTCTTCCGGTCACGCCCCAACATCGTGCAGCCCGCCTCCAGTGGTGTCGCGACAGGCGTGAATGGAGGGACGAATGGAGACGTGTCGTCTTCAGCGATGAGAGTCGCTTCTGCCTTGGTGCCAATGATGGTCGTATGCGTGTTTGGCGCCGTGCAGGTGAGCGCC
The DNA here is from genome assembly GCF_023864275.1 of Schistocerca cancellata. Lineage (NCBI taxonomy): Eukaryota > Metazoa > Arthropoda > Insecta > Orthoptera > Acrididae > Schistocerca > Schistocerca cancellata. The sequence continues at coordinate 112,241,134 of NC_064636.1, read as the reverse complement.
ACAATCAGGACTGCATACGACCGAGGCACACAGGGCCAACACCCGGCATCATGGTGTGGGGAGCGATCTCCTACACTGGCCGTACACCACTGGTGATCGTCGAGGGGACACTGAATAGTGCACGGTACATCCAAACCGTCATCGAACCCATCGTTCTACCATTCCTAGACCGGCAAGGGAACTTGCTGTTCCAACAGGACAATGCACGTCCGCATGTATCCCGTGCCACCCAACGTGCTCTAGAAGGTGTAAGTCAACTACCCTGGCCAGCAAGATCTCCGGATCTGTCCCCCATTGAGCATGTTTGGGACTGGATGAAGCGTCGTCTCACGCGGTCTGCACGTCCAGCACGAACGCTGGTCCAACTGAGGCGCCAGGTGGAAATGGCATGGCAAGCCGTTCCACAGGACTACATCCAGCATCTCTACGATCGTCTCCATGGGAGAATAGCAGCCTGCATTGCTGCGAAAGGTGGATATACACTGTACTAGTGCCGACATTGTGCATGCTCTGTTGCCTGTGTCTATGTGCCTGTGGTTCTGTCAGTGTGATCATGTGATGTATCTGACCCCAGGAATGTGTCAATAAAGTTTCCCCTTCCTGGGACAATGAATTCACGGTGTTCTTATTTCCAGGAGTGTACATCTATATCTACACTCTGCAAACCACGGCGAAGCGCATGGCAGAAGGTACGTCCCACTGTAACACTTCTTCTGCGTTCTTCCCGTTCCGTTCACGTATGGAGTGCGGGAGGAATGATTGTCTGAATGTTTCTGTGCATGCCGTAGTTATTCCAATCTAATCCTAACGGCCGGTCGGGGTGGTCTAGCGGTTCTAGGCGCTCAGTCCGGAACCGCGCGACTGCTACGGTCGCAGGTTCGAATCCTGCCTTGGGCATGGATGTGTGTGATGTCCTTAGGTTAGTTACGTTTTCAGTAGTTCTACGTTCTAGGGGACTGATGGCCACAGATGTTAAGTCCCATAGTGCTCAGAGACATTTTTTTTATCCTAACGATCCCTATGTGAGCAATACGTGGAGGGTTGTAGCTCATTCCCAGAGTTGTCTTTTAAAGCCTGCTCTCGAATATTTGTAACTAGGCTTTCTCGGGAAAAGTTTACATCTATCTTCGAGGGCCTTTCAGTTCAGTTTCTTCAGCATCTCTGCGACACTCTCGTACGGATCAAACAAACCCGTGGCCATTCGTGCCGCCCTTCTCTGTACAGGTTCAATATCCTCAGTTAGTCCTGTTTGGTATGCGTCCCACAAAAGTGAGCAGTTTTCTTGAATACCTCAGACGATAAATTTGTAAGACATCTTCTTTGTAGACCGATTGCATTTCTCCAGTATTCTACCAATATACCAAAGTCTACCACCTGCTGTACCCTATGTGATCACTCCATTTCATAACCCTACTAAGTGTTACACTCAGGTGTTGGCCGATACCAACTGTGACTCCTTGATATTACAATCGTGGCATAATATGGTTTTTCGTTTTGTAAAGGGCACAATTTTATATTTCAGAATATTCAAAGCAAGTTGCCAATCTTTGAACCAGTTTGAAATCTTATCAAGGTCTGACTGAATGTTTATGTACCTTCTTTCAGACTGTATTTCATTAGCGATAGCCGCGCGGAGTGGCCGAGCGGTTTGAGGCGCAATGTCACGGACTGCGCGGCCGCTCTCGCCGGAGGTTCGAATCCGCCCTCGGGCATGGGGAAGGACACAACACTAGACTAGAACGGTAAGCAACATTTTTTTTCACATCAGTGTCTTTACTTTACTGTCGCAGCTCGTATAGGCTATGTCCGTTCGTATGTTCACTACAGTATCGCTTAAAAATCTGAAGTAAATCGGGGAAGAACTTTTCGAGATTTTGAAAAGAACGTTAAATTACAACTTGTCTTTACAAAGTGATATAGCGGTCCTTTCTCGCTGAGGCACTGCTGACGACACCCTAGTCTCTGATGAACAGTCCCCGTCGGGGACGCATCTGGGAAGCCTTTTCCTTATGCTTGTACCTTCGTTAACATTCTTCAGTGACGCACTACGTCAAACGCTTCCCATAAATACAGGGTAGCATTCATCTCACGCTAGCTGAGGAGAGCCCTACGTCATGGTGACGTAACGCTACGTCATCGTGACGTAAATACACCTAAATCGACTTCATGAGTACGTGTATCGATCTTTGCAGTTGTACCACAGAGATTGCACGGTAACGTGAAAGCTAAATGTGATATGTTCAGCCCAGTTGAATTACTTATGATGCTGGAATCCCAACAGTGTTGATGTTATTGTGTGTTTCTTGAACATAATGAATGTCTGAACGAAGGAACCATAACGAAAGAAAAAAAGAATTGCTTGCAGTCATTTTTTTTTTTTTAATCCGATGAATCGTCCAGAAATCATGTGGAAGAAACGTGGTTCAAATGGCTCTGAGCAGTATGGGACTTAACTTCTAAGGTCATCAGTCCCCTAGAACTTAGAACTACTTAAACCTAACGAACCTAAGGACATCACACACATCCATGCCCGAGGCAGGATTCGAACCTGCGACCGTAGCGGCGGAAGAAACGTGAAAGCCAAAAAAAGCTTGTAGTCATTTTTGAAAAAGCCCATGAATCGTGCATGATTGTGTCGATAGAAACGTGAAATAATTAATTATTAAGCTCTAATCCCAAGAGTGTGGGATGTTATTGTGTGTTACATGAATATAGCGAATATCTGAACAAAGGAACCATAACCGCAACGAAAGTCAAAAAAAGCGAGTAGTCATTCAAAAAAATCCAATTAATTCTGCATAAATCGTGTGTACAGACACGCGAAATAGAGAGAAATTAAATTGTTTCGCATTTTTATATAAGCCAATGGAGTGTACATAAATCTTCTTGGCAGAAACGTTAAACCGAGAAATTAATGTGGTTCCGAAGATAATTCGGAATGTTGCTGGAGTTTTAATTTTGCCTTCATTCTTCATACGCTGTATACTGTGAAAAAACAATGATATTTCGTCTATAATTGTTACTCACATTTTAATATGTAAGCGGTATCAACTATAAAAAAAGTAAGTCTCCTGGTAGTTGCCAAATGATGTTGGAACACTGGCTGTCACAATGGGTGAGCTACTTGACAAAATAGCCACAACAGCCCACAGTTTTAGCTGCACTAAGCGATGTGTCATAAGCGATGGTGGAATACTGTGTTTGTATATTCTCTCAATAGACGTGGTATTAATTTTGGGGGTGTCTGGCATGATTCGTAGTAATAGACGGCAAAACATGGAGTAAAACTGAAGTGATGTCAGGTGTTCCCCAGGGAGGCGTCCTGGGGCCTCTGCTGTTCCTGATCTGTATAAATGACCTGGGTGACAATCTGAGCAGTTCTCTTAGGTTGTTCACAGATGATGCTGTAATTTACCGTCTAGTAAGGTCACCCGAAGACCAGTATCAGTTGCAAAGCGATTTAGAAAATATTGCTGAATGGTGTGGCAGGTGGCAGTTGACGCTAAATAACGAAAAGTGTGAGGTGATCCACGTGAGTTCCAAAAGAAATCCGTTGGAATTCGATTACTCGATAAATAGTACAATTCTCAAGGCTGTCAATTCAACTAAGTACCTGGGTGTTAAACTTACGAACAACTTCAGTTGGAAAGACCACATAGATAATATTGTGGGGAAGGTGAGCCAAAGGTTGCGTTTCATTGGCAGGACACTTAGAAGATGCAACAAGTCCACTAAAGAGACAGCTTACACTACACTCGTTCGTCCTCTGTTAGAATATTGCTGCGCGGTGTGGGATCGTTACCAGGTGGGATTGACGGAGGACATCGAAAGGGTGCAAAAAAGGGCAGCTCGTTTTGTATTATCACGTAATAGGGGAGAGAGTGTGGCAGATATGATACGCGAGTTGGGATGGAAGTCATTAAAGCAAAGACGTTTTTCGTCGCGGCGAGATCTATGTACGAAATTTCAGTCACCAACTTTCTCTTCCGAATGCGAAAATATTTTGTTGATCCGAACCTACATAGGTAGGAATGATCATCAAAATAAAATAAGAGAAATCAGAGCTCGAACAGAAAGGTTTAGGTGTTCGTTTTTCCCGCACGCTGTTCGGGAGTGGAATGGTAGAGAGATAGTATGATTGTGGTTCGATGCACTCTCTGCCAAGCACTTAAATGTGAATTGCAGAGTAACCATGTAGATGTAGATGTAGATTACTATAGCTATTTCCGTATTGCCTAACAGTCATACAAAAAGTAGCTGAAAATGGCAAAAGCACTCACTGCTTTCAGTTGCTTAAAATTCTGGTAAATGTGACTTGCATGTCGTTGTTTTTCCACAGCATACAACATATGAAGAAAAATAATGACATGTGTTATAACAGGACAGTACATTATAATCATCAGCAATAAGTTATATCCGAAGCGCAAAAGTGTCTGTGCTGATCTAAAGCATGAAGGCAAAATTAAAATTCCAGCAACATTCGGAATTATCTTTGGAACCACATTAATTTCTCAGTTTAACGTTTCTGTCCAGAAGAATTATGTACAATCCATTGGCTTTTGTAAAAATACGAAACACTTTAATTTCTCTCTATTTCACGTTTCTATCCAAATGATTTATGCACAATTAATCGGATTAAAAGAAATGACTAGACGCTATTTTTGACTTTTGTTATTGTTTTGGTTCCTTCGTTCAGACATTCATTACATTAAGGAACACACAATAACATCGAAAACTGTTCAGATTACAGCTTAATAACTAATTCAACTGGGATGAGTTTACCACACAACTGCGGTCACTTCGTTTGTACACGTGTATTTACAATTAGCATTCACATTACCTTGCAACCTCTGTGGTACAACTGCAAAGATCGACATACGTACTCATGAAGTCGATTTAGGTTTACTTATGCCATGATGACGTAGCGTTACGTCACTATGACGTAGAGCTCTCCTCACCTAGCGTGAGATGAATGCTACCCGTAAATACAGGTATGTGGAATCTGCATTTTCCCTTCATTCGCAAGTCACAAGATACCGTGCGAGAAAATGGAAAAACTGAGTTTCAAACGAGCAATACCTCCTAAGACTGTGCTCATTTGTAGACACAGCCTTTTCTGTCTCTAGCAGATTTATTACTTTCGAACTTGCTATATGCTCGAGACTTCTGCAGCAAGACCGATGTTACGGTCTGTAATTTTGCGCGTCCGTTCTTTTACCCTTGTTATGTACGGGAGCGGCATACAAAATGTTCTCCGCGGAATACGGCAGCGAGTAGAGTTACTTCCAGCTCGCTGGGTGGTAGTCGGCGCAATTCGGCGGCGACTCAACTGCGGAGAGAATTTTCCTCGGAGTTCTGGGTAGAAATCAGGAACCCTTGCTATCCCGACGCCACGAGGAACGCGGAGTCGCGAAATTTAATATCTCGTACGCTTCGCTCGTCACATATCTTTCCTCGCACGTTCCAGTGCGCCGATAGAATACGAAAGGCTGTTTTCTTTCCATCTCAATTCGCTCACGTATCATCCCTGTCGTGCGGTTCCCACCGCGGGCGTGCAAGACACAGGCGGGACACGTCTTAGGGAAATATGCTAGCGGTAGTTCGTGCTACTATTTAATGAAACGGAAATCGCCTCTGCCCCTCTTACAGTCGTATCTTACATCCTGTATGAAGTATCTACGCCCTATGCGGCGCTCTGAGAATGAGAATTAGGTGCGCGGTGGAGGGTACTCCGACTTCACAACCTATTCCGCTCCTTTCCGGCTGCACTGCAGCCGTCAGACGAATGGAAGTAGTTTTGTCTCCGCCCAAGTTGTTATTTTTCTAATTCTATCTGCAGAATCTTTGTTTATGTAGTCTAAGACAGTACGAAAGTTGTTGCGGTTGGACCTTTTTTTCCATCAGAAATTCTGCAGAAAAGCCCTTAATTCCTTATCAGTTCCCCTACTTTTCAACTTCGCAGAAAATCCTACGAAATTTTGGTCTTATGGCAAAGCGGTAGGTGGATCAAAACAAAATGTCGACACTCTGTGGCCAAAATGGTACTGAAACAGAGGATGACAGACTTAAGGCCGAAGTACTAAATGTCTTTTTCCGAAGCTGTTTCACAGAGCACCACTGCACTGTAATTTCTTCTCTAGATTGTCGCACAGATGACAAAATGGTAGATGAGGAAAGGCCGCTGGACCTGATGGGATGCCAGTTCGATTTTACACAGAGTACGCGAAGGAACTTGCCCCCACCCCCCTTGTTGCAGCGGTGTACCGTAGGTCTCTAGAAGAGCGTAGCGTTCCAGAAGATTGCAAAAGGGCACAGGTCATCACCGTTTTCAACAAGGGACGTCGAACAGATGTGCAGAACTAAAGACCTATATCTCTAAAGTCGATCAGTTGTAGAATTTTGGAACAGGTATTATGTTAGAGTATAGTGACTTTCCTGGAGACTAGAAATCTACTCTCTAGGAATCAGCATGGGGTTCGAAAAAGACGGTCGTGTGAAACCCAGCTCGCGCTATTCGTCCACGAGACTCAGAGGGCCATAGACACGGGTTCCCAGGTAGATGCCGTGTTTCTTGACTTCCGCAAGGCGTTTGATACAGGTCCCCACAGACGCTTAATGAACAAAGTAAGAGCATATGGAATATCAGACCAATTGTGTGACTGGGTTGAAGAGTTCCTAGATAACAGAAGGCAGCATGTCATTCTCAATGGAGAGAAGTCTTCCGAAGTAAGAGTGATTTCAGGTGTGCCGCACGGGAGTGTCGTAGGACTTTTGCTATTCGCAGTATATACACTCCTGGAAATGGAAAAAAGAACACATTGACACCGGTGTGTCAGACCCACCATACTTGCTCCGGACACTGCGAGAGGGCTGTACAAGCAATGATCACACGCACGGCACAGCGGACACACCAGGAACCGCGGTGTTGGCCGTCGAATGGCGCTAGCTGCGCAGCATTTGTGCACCGCCGCCGTCAGTGTCAGCCAGTTTGCCGTGGCATACGGAGCTCCATCGCAGTCTTTAACACTGGTAACATGCCGCGACAGCGTGGACGTGAACCGTATGTGCAGTTGACGGACTTTGAGCGAGGGCGTATAGTGGGCATGCGGGAGGCCGGGTGGACGTACCGCCGAATTGCTCAACACGTGGGGCGTGAGGTCTCCACAGTACATCGATGTTGTCGCCAGTGGTCGGCGGAAGGTGCACGTGCCCGTCGACCTGGGACCGGACCGCAGCGACGCACGGATGCACGCCAAGACCGTAGGATCCTACGCAGTGCCGTAGGGGACCGCACCGCCACTTCCCAGCAAATTAGGGACACTGTTGCTCCTGGGGTATCGGCGAGGACCATTCGCAACCGTCTCCATGAAGCTGGGCTACGGTCCCGCACACCGTTAGGCCGTCTTCCGCTCACGCCCCAACATCGTGCAGCCCGCCTCCAATGGTGTCGCGACAGGCGTGAATGGAGGGGCGAATGGAGACGTGTCGTCTTCAGCGATGAGAGTCGCTTCTGCCTTGGTGCCAATGATGGTCGTATGCGTGTTTGGCGCCGTGCAGGTGAGCGCCACAATCAGGACTGCATACGACCGCGGCACACAGGGCCAACACCCGGCATCATGGTGTGGGGAGCGATCTCCTACACTGGCCGTACACCACTGGTGATCGTCGAGGGGACACTGAATAGTGCACGGTACATCCAAACCGTCATCGAACCCATCGTTCTACCATTCCTAGACCGGCAGGGGAACTTGCTGTTCCAACAGGACAATGCACGTCCGCATGTATCCCGTGCCACCCAACGTGCTCTAGAAGGTGTAAGTCAACTACCCTGGCCAGCAAGATCTCCGGATCTGTCCCCCATTGAGCATGTTTGGGACTGGATGAAGCGTCGTCTCACGCGGTCTGCACGTCCAGCACGAACGCTGGTCCAACTGAGGCGCCAGGTGGAAATGGCATGGCAAGCCGTTCCACAGGACTACATCCAGCATCTCTACGATCGTCTCCATGGGAGAATAGCAGCCTGCATTGCTGCGAAAGGTGGATATACACTGTACTAGTGCCGCCATTGTGCATGCTCTGTTGCCTGTGTCTATGTGCCTGTGGTTCTGTCAGTGTGATCATGTGATGTATCTGACCCCAGGAATGTGTCAATAAAGTTTCCCCTTCCTGGGACAATGAATTCACGGTGTTCTTATTTCAATTTCCAGGAGTGTATATATGACCTGATGGATAACATCGGAAGTTCACCGAGGCTTTTCGCAGATGATGCTGTAGTATATCGAGAGGTTGTAACAATGGAAAATTGTACTGAAATGCAGGAGGATCTGCAACGAATTGATGCATGGTGCAGGGAATAGCAAATGAATCTCAATACCTCAATGTAGACAAGTTTAATGTGCTGCGAATACATAAAAAGAAAGATCCCTTATCATCTAGCTACAATATAGCAGGTCACCAACTGGAAGCAGCTAATTGGTTCAAATGGCTCCGAGCACTATGGAAATTAAAATCTGAGGTCATCAGTCCCCTAGAACTTAGAACTACTTAAACCTAACTAAACTAAGGCTATCACAAACATTCATGCCCGAGGCAGGATTTGAACCTGTGACCGTAGTGGTCGCGCGGTTCCAGGCTGGAGCGCCTAGACCTGCTCGGCCATAGCGGCAGGCGGCATTTAATTCCATAAATTATCTGGGAGTACGCATTAGGAGTGATTTAAAACGGAATGACCATATAAAATTAATTGTCGGTAAAGCAGATGCCAAACTGAGATTCATTGGAAGAATCCTAATGAAATGCAGTCCGAAAACAAAGGAAGTAGGTTACAGTACACTTGTTCGCCCACTGCTTGAATACTGCTCACCGGCGTGGGATCCGTACCAGATAGGGTTGATAGAAGAGAGAGAGAAGATCCAACGGAGAGCAGCGCGCTTCGTTACAGGATCATTTAATAATCACGAAAGCGTTACGTAGATGACAGATAAACTCCAGTGGAAGATTCTGCAAGAGAGACGCTCAGTACCTCGGTACTGAAGTTTCGAAAACGTACCTTCACCGCAGAGTCAAGCAGTATATTGCCCCCTTCTACGTATATCTCGCGAAGAGACCGTCAGGATAAAATCAGAGAGATTAGAGCCCACACAGAGGCATACCGACAATCTTTCTTTTCTCGAACAATACGAGACTGGAATAGAAGGGAGAACCGATAGAGGTACTTAAGGTACCCTCCGCCACACACCGTCAGGTGGCTTGCAGAGTATGGCTGTAGATGTAGTTTCGTGTCTAGCACCACATCGCAAACGCTTCGATTCCCTTCTTTTCAGGTTTTCCCACAGTCCATGTTTCATCACTACCATGCGATTCTGTGCTCCAAACGTACATTCTCATAAATTTATTTCTCAAATATGTTGAATACTAGTAGCCTTCTCTTGGCCAGGAACGCCCTTTTGCCTTTGCTAGTCTGCTTTTGATGTCCTCCTTGCTCCATCCATCATTGGTTATTTTGCTGCCTCAGTAGCAGAGTTCCTTAACTTAATCTACTTCGTGGCCATCAATCCTGACATCAAGTTCTTGCAATTGTGATTTCTGCAACTTCTCTATACTTTCGTCTCTCTTCTATTTACTCTCAGTCCGTATACTGTGCCCATTAGACTGCTCATTCCATCCAGCAGATCATTAATTTTTCTTCATTTTCACTCAGGATAGCAATGTCATCAGCGAATCGAGTCATTGATATCCTTTCACCTTGAATTTAATTCCATTCCTAAATCTTTCTTTTATTTCGATCATTGCGTCATCGATGTACAGATTGAACAGTAGGAGCGAAAAACTACATTCCTGTCTTACACCTTTTTAATCCGAGGACTTCGTTCTTGGTCGCCCACTCTAATTATTCCCTCTTGGCTCTTGCTCATATTGTACACTATCCATCTCTCCCTACAGCTTACCCCTATTTTTCTCAGAAATTTCAACATCTTGCTCCATTTTACATTTTCGAACGCTTTCTCCAGGTCGACAAATTCTATGAACGTGTCCTTATTTTTCTTTAGACTTGCTTCCATTATGAACCGCTACGTCAGAATTGCCTGTCTGATGCCTTTACCTTTCCAAAAACCCAACTGATCATCAGCTAACAAATCCTCAATTTTCTTTTCCATTCTTCCATGTATTATTCTTGTCAGCAACTTGGATGCATGAGCTGCTCAGCTAATTATGCGGTAACTCTCGCACTTGTCAGCTCTTGCAGTCTTCGGAATTGTGTGGATGATATTTTTCCGAAGTCAGATGGTATGTCGCCGGACTCATACATTCTACGCACCAGTGTGAATAGTCGTTTGGTTGCCACTTCCCCCAATGATTTTAGAAATGCTGCTGGAAAGTTATCTACCCCTTCTGCCTTATTTGATATTAAGCCCTCCAGAGCTCTCTTAAATTCTAATTCTAATACTAGATCCCCTGTCTATTCTAAATCAACTCCTGTATCTTCTTCTATCACATCAGAAAAGCCTTCCCTCTCGTAGAGGCCTTCAATGTACTCTTTCCACCTATCTGCTCTCTCCTCTACATTTTGAAAGTTTTCCGCTCTTCTGAGTTTTACACAAGACGAGCGACTTTTATGACGCGATGCTCTAGATTTGATCAGATTTCTTTGGCAAAAGACAAGATTTGACTAAATTCCCCATTACACTGTAAAATTTCTTTGACATAAATATTTGACATATCAAATTTCACAAAGAAATGTGACAGTGTAACACAGGCCAAAGAGTTCTGTGACGCAGGTTGGAGGGTAACCCATACCGTGTAACAGCAGCCAATAAGAGCACGAGACAACTGATTGAGTTAACGTAGTCTCCCCACCACTGGTAGAACTGACTATTAGCATCTGTCGTTGCTACTCCATTCCACTTCATGACGTCATACGTCAGCTGCTGCATTTTCGCTCAACTGACAAGGAGACCGCGTTTACTTGTGATCACCTATTTCCATCAAATTTACAATGGATGCCGGCCACGGTCAGAAATGAATGTGAGGGAAACTCAGCTCCATATGGCCAACCTTTTAGAAAAAGAGGAATGTCATTTTTAGCGCTGCTCGGGTGCAATATGAGCCTTCTGCGTTAGCATAGTATCCAGGCAGTGGTCAGGTAGCGCAAAGATTGCAGAGCGGTAATCCGAAGGTCACGGGGTCGAGTCCCTTTACTGAAACGTTGTTTCTGTTCTATTTTTAATTTTTACATTACTTACACTCCAAATAAACCGAAGTAATCCTCAATATATTGTACTAACTTAGCGCTTGCTCTTTCACTCGTGTGGGCTCTATGGTCTGCACAGATTTTTTTTTTTTTTTTGTCTTCAATCGAATTTTTGTGTTGTTCAAAAACTGCAACACCTTCTAAACTTTTCACACTATTTAAGGCCATAGAAGCATGATATTTTCCAAAATGTACTTCTGACCATAAAGCGAGTCTGGTACCCAGTGTTCAAGGTTTTTGTTAATAGGGCCTTCTACGTTCTCATGCTGGTATTTCCATAGAAACTTTCAACCCGTAGGGCATATTTCTCTACTTCTAACCGAGAAGTGAAGAAATTTTCGTAGATTTAGCCTTAACAATGGAACAAAGTATTTTCTTAAAAATTTTCATTCCATATTTTACCCCCTTGTTGTTGTTGCTGTTGTTGTTGTTGTTGTTGTGGTCGTCAGTCCAGAGACTGGTTTGATGCAGCTCTCCATGCTACTCTATCCTGTGCAAGCTTCTTCATCTCCCAGTACCTACCGCAACCTACAACCTTCTGAATCTGCTTAGTGTATTCATTTCTACGTCTCCCTCTACGATGTTTACCCTCCACGCTACCCTCCAATACTAAATTCGTGATCCCTTGATGCCTCAAAATATGTCCTACCAACAGATCCCTTCTTCTTGTCAAGTTGTGCCACAAACTCCTCTTCTCTCGAATTCTATTCAATACCTCCTCGTTAGCTATGTGATCTACCATCAGCATTCTTCTATAGCACCACATTTCGAAAGCTTCTATTCTCTTCTTGTCTAAACTATTTATCGTCCATGTTTCACTTCCATACATGGCTAAACCCTTTCTGACACCTAAATCTATACCCGATTTTAACAAATTTCTCTTCTTCAGAAACGCTTTCCTTGCCATTGCCAGTCTACATTTTATATCCTCTCTACTTCGACCATCATCAGTTATTTTGCTCCCCAAATAGCAAAACTCATTTACTACTTTAAGCGTCTGATTTCCTAATCTAACACCCTCAGCATCACCCGAATTAATTCGACTACATTCCATTATCCTCGTTTTGCTTTTGTTGATGTTCATCTTATATCTTCCTTTCAAGACACTGTCCATTCCGTTCAACTGCTCTTCCAGGTCCTTTGCTGTCTCTGACAGGATTACATTGTCATCGGCGAACCTCAAAGTTTTTATTACTTCTCCATGGATTTTAATTCCCACTCCGAATTTTTCTTTCGTTTCTTTTACTGCTTGCTGAATATACAGATTGAATAACGTCGGGGGTAGGCTGCAACCCTGTCTCACTCCCTTCCCAACCACTGCTTCCTTTTCATGCACCTCGACTCTTATAACTGCCATCTGGTTTCTGTACAAATTGTAAATAGCCTTTCGCTTCCTGTATTTTACTCCTGCCACGTTCAGAATTTGAAAGAGAGTATTCCAGTCAACATTGTCAAAAGCTTTCTCTAAGTCTACAAATGCTAGAAACGTAAGTTTGCCTTTCCTTAATCTGTTTTCTAAGATAAGTCGTAGGGTCAGTATTGCCTCGCGTGTCCCAACATTTCTACGGAATCCAAACTGATCTTCACCGAGGTCGGCTTCTACCAGCTTTTCCATTCGTCTGTAAAAAATTCGTGTAAGTATTTTGCAGCTGTGAGTTATTAAACTGATAGTTCGGTAATTTTCACATCTGTCAACACCTGCTTTCTTTGGGATTGGAATTATTATATTCTTCTTGAAGTCTGAGGGTATTTCGCCTGTCTCATACATCTTGCTCACCAGATGGTAGAGTTTTGTCGGGACTGGCTCTCCCAAGGCTGTCAGTAGTTCTAATGGAATGTTGTCTACTCCTGGGGCCTTGTTTCGGCTTAGGCCTTTCAGTGCTCTGTCAAACTCTTCACGCAGTATCATATCTACCATTTCCTCATCATCTAGATCCTCTTTCATTTCCATAATATTCTGCTTAAGAACATCTCCCTTGTATAGACCCTCTATATACTCCTTCCACGTTTCTGCTTCCCCTCTTTGCTTAGAACTGGGTTTCCATCTGAGCTCTTCATATTCATACAAGTTGTTCTCTTTTCTCCAAAGGTCTCTTTAATTTTCCTGTAGGCAGTATCTATCTTACCCCTAGTGATATACGCCTCTACATCCTTACATTTGTCCTCTAGGCATCCCTGGGTAGCCATTTTGAACTTCCGGTCGATCTCATTTTTGAGAATTAATTATATCTTTCTTCTGAAAAAGAACTAAAATTTTTATTTCCTACATGCACGGACATTTGTATTGTATTTTGTAGTTGAAAGTAATATAACGTAATCGGTGTCTTCTGCCAAATTAAATAGTTTAAAAAGCATGTGTGACTGAACTAAAAAATTTTCGTTTGCTATGGAAACACCTGAATCAAATGTGGCGTCTTCTCTTCCGCCGGAAGACATGCTGTGACTTCCGTCAAACTATGAGTAAATCGGCTTTTCGATCGAGAGAATTATGTGGAAATACTAAAACCTGGAGGACTGCAATGTTAAAACATAAAATAAATATAATAGAATTAAAAGTAGAACTTCTGTGCTGTCACTAAGTTTGGAGTTCCCTTATCTTGGCACCTGTACAGTTGAAACAATAAAAATGGTTCAAATGGCTCTGAGCACTATGGGACTCAACATCTGTGGTCATCAGTCCCCTAGAACTTAGAACTACTTAAACCTAACTAACCTAAGGACATCACACACATCCATGCCCGAGGCAGGATTCGAACCTGCGACCGTAGCACTCGCGCGGCTCCGGACTGAGCGCCTAGAACCGCTAGACCACCGCGGCCGGCTGAAACAATACTATTCTGACTAAAGAATCGCGAAGTTCTGTTTTTCAGTTTTCAATCTGAGCAAGTGAAATTGTGGTGTTAAACATTGCACGAAGTAATGCTTAGTTCTGTCGTCTCTCGTTAAAAGGCAGAACACTGCGTGTCATTTTAACCAATTTGTCGCGCTTCTATTGGTCGCACGATATGCTGTATCATCAGGAGTCAGTACGTCAGCAGATGTTGTGTGTGCTGCTGTGGCGCTATTATAACCGAAACTTCGTGGTTGCTGCAAGCCATATTTCTTATATATCTGTGGGGGATTACTTTGAAGTGACAAAGCTGACATTGATGTATAAGTTAAGATAGTTTAAGGGGCTCCGGAACGCCCTATACTTGCAACGTTAAAATAACGCTTATAAATTACATCTTTCCTCACAAAGTATTTGAGGTAGGAAGTTGAACTTTTTACAGATTATTTATTGGAATATGGGCTACAACTTAACACAGGGATTTTACAAAATTTTAGTTCAGTTATTAAAGATGATTTTTTTCAATTGTAATGAAAATTCACAACATTTTTTTGCAATTTTTTATTTATATACTCAAAAATATACAGTTTTTTGGAAAAAAGGCTGTGTTAAATTATGCAGAAGGTACTGTGTAACATTTACTGAAAGTTTGAAACAAATATGTTTGGAAGATCCTTAGAAAACATGCAATTAGTATGAGAAAATAAAAGTTTTGGGAATCGAGCGACAAAGATTGGGCCCGCATCTCGTGGTCGTGCGGTAGCGTTCTGGCTTTCCACGCCCGGGTTCCCGGGTTCGATTCCCGGCGGGGTCAGGGATTTTCTCTGCCTCGTGATGGCTGGGTGTTGTGTGCTGTCCTTAGGTTAGTTAGGTTTAAGTAGACCTAAGTTCTAGGGGACTGATGACCATAGCTGTTAAGTCCCATAGTGCTCAGAGCCATTTGAAGCATTTTTTTGACAAAGATTGGATTAACTTTTTAGTGCATTCCAGGTCCACAGGATGGATTATCTTCATCCTCTGCAAACTCCTCCTCCAGCTTCCTCTTGTTCCTCCTCCTGTTTACTCTTGCTTGTATTTCTAGACTCTTTACAGCCCTGTCTGCAGCCCGAAGGCGTTCCTTGTCTAAAGCAAGCATCGCTCGTACCATCTTCATTCCCATATTTCTAAATACCTTGCACCTTACAATGTTGCCATCATTGAAAGTCGCAACAGCATCATACACACCAAAGTGAAGTGTTTCTATTCCAACAAATACAGTCTTTGGGATTCTCGACCATATAACACTATTTACACTTTCGTTGGGGTTTTGAGTTTTTCCGTGAATACACTTTTTCAACAGTTCAGGTGCTGCTAAGTCTCTGAAAATAGGTTAGCCACAACACATACTTTATCTCACATCACTAAAATGTACCTGATGAACACGGACGTTAATAATAACACCATTTGACAGCAGTTTAACAGCGCCACAGTGGGTCACGCCCATTTAGAACACATTTCATTAAAAATTTAAAAATAGTTGTAGCCTTCGGAATTGAATAAATTATATATCTATTAAAAGGTAATAGTCTGCAGATTCAGAAAACGCAAAAAAGTAAAAATTGAACTTTTCATGATTCTGAGCCTTTCCGGGGCCCCTTAAGAAAAACAAAAATTGTCATTCCTTTTTGATAAGACCTCGTATACCATGCATGGGTGATGACCAGTATGTGCGATCACCCTGTGAGATACGAAATGTGGACATTAAATTACGACTCCAAGAGCCAGGAACGTTACAAATTCATATACTCTATTATCGAACGTCGGTAGTGTCGCACCGCTCAAAACGGGCATTCGCTCCCCCCCCCCCCCCCCCACCATCATTCTCCATTCCGGTCCGCTCGTGACGTCAGCACAACAGCCCACCGTCGCGGAAAACAGACGCACCAACCGGTTGGTACCTGGGCTCTCGCCCACGTAGCCGCTGCTTCTGCACACACACACACACACACACACACACACACACACACAGTGGACCGCCAACAGCCACCTGTTCGGCGGCGTTCTCCGCATTAAGTCACGCCTATCTGCCGCTGGAGAGACATCCGGTGGCGGGCGCATTCGATCGCCAGACGTTCGCTTGTGTACGACTTCCGCCCACGCTCACACCAGACACGCCCATTCAATGCGGCTTCCCCTGCTTTCCTCACAATACACCGGCACCGAGGCAGTCTCGCTGCCAAGATACAGCGGAATGCCAGCAAAGCCGAAGGACGATAGGCGCTTCTGCCGGCCGCGGTGGTCTAGCGGTTCTGGCGCTGCAGTCCGGAACCGCGGGACTGCTACGGTCGCAGGTTCGAATCCTGCCTCGGGCATGGGTGTGTGTCATGTCCTTAGGTTAGTTAGGTTTAAGTAGTTCTAAGTTCTAGGGGACTTATGACCTGAGATGTTGAGTCCCATAGTGCTCAGAGCCATTTCAGCCTGACAGGCGCTTCTCACGATTAGCCGCAGCCCGTATCGGGTTGCCGACATACACCATACGGTCCGGGCGGCTATTACTGCCAACGCTTAAGCTACGGCCACACTTACGTTTTTTGAAGCTGGGCGCTCAGCGTCTAAAGAACCAGCTTCGAGAGTCGCCTCGTAGTGGGGACATTCGACCGTGTATACAGGGTGTTACGAAAAGGTACGGCCAAACTTTCAGGAAACATTCCTCACACACAAACACAGAAAATAATGTTATGTGGAGATGTGTCCGGAAACGCTTACTTTCCATGTTAGAGCTCATTTTGTTACTTCTCTTCAAATCACATTAATCATAGAATGGAAACACACAGCAACAGAACGTACCAGCGTGACTTCAAACACTTTGTTACAGGAAATGTTCAAAATGTCCTCCGTTAGCGAGGATACGTGCATCCACCCTCCGTCGCATAGAATCGCTGATGTGCTGATGCAGCTCTGGAGAATGGCGTATTGTATCACAGCCGTCCACAATACGAGCACGAAGAGTCTCTACATTTGGTACCGGGGTTGCGTAGACAAGAGCTTTCAAATGCCCCCATAAATGAAAGTCAAGAGGGTTGAGGTCAGGAGAGCGTGGAGGCCACGGAATTTGTCCGCCTCTACCAATCCATCGGTCACCGAACCTGTTGTTGAGAAGCGTACGAACACTTCGGCTGAAATGTGCAGGAGCTCCATCGTGCACGAACCGCATGTTGTGTCGTACTTTTAAAGGCACATGTTCTAGCAGCACAGGTAGAGTATCCCGTATGAAATCACGATAACGTGCTTCATTGAGCGTAGGTGGAAGAACATGGGGCCCAGTCGAGACATCACCGACAATGCCTGCCCAAACGTTCACAGAAAATCCGTGTTGATGACGTGATTGCACAATTGCGTGCGGATTCTTGTCAGCCCACACATGTTGATTGTGAAAATTTACAATTATATCACGTTGGAATGAAGCCTCATCTGTAAAGAGAACATTTGCACTGTAGTGAGGATTGACACATTGTAGGATGAACAATTCGCAGAAGTGTACCCTTGGAGGCCAATCAGCTGCTGACAGTGCCTGCACACGCTGTACACGGTACGGAAACAACTGGTTCTCCCGTAGCACTCTCCATACAGTGACGTGGTCAACGTTACCTTGTACAGCAGCAACTTCTCTGACGCTGACATTAGGGCTATCGTCAACTGCACGAAGAATTGCCTCGTCCATTGCAGGTGTCCTCGTCGTTCTAGGTCTTCCCCAGTCGCGAGTCATAGGCTGGAATGTTCCGTGCTCCCTAAGACGCCGATCGATTGCTTCGAACGTCTTCCTGTCGGGACAGCTTCGTTCTGGAAATCTGTCTCGATACAAACGTACCGCGCCACGGCTATTGCCCCGTGCTAATCCATACATCAAATGGACATCTGCCAACTCCGCATTTGTAAACATTGCACTGACTGCAAAACCACGTTCGTGATGAACACTAACCTGTTGATGCTACGTACTGATGTGCTCGATGCTAGTACTGTAGAGCAATGAGTCGCATGTCAACACGAGCACCGAAGTCAACATCACCTTACTTCTATTGGGCCAACTGGCGGTGAATCGAGGAAGTACAGTACATACTGATGAAACTAAAATGAGCTCTAACATGGAAATTAAGCGTTTCCGGACACATGCCCACATAACATCTTTTCTTTATTTGTGTGTGAGGAACGTTTCCTGAAAGTTTGGCCGTACCTTTTTGTAACACCCTGTATACAGTAGCTTCTTTCAGCGCAACTCGTCCTAAAGTGCGCGTCATTTACGACGGCGGCTGAGTTTAGGTTCGTTCTGCGCATCTGACGTCACAGAACACAGTCAGCCAATGAACAGAGAACGACGTTCCCAGAGCTAGACTGCAGTTCAAAGCATGGACGAGGGTGTTCAGTTTTAGGAACGTTCAGTCATAAATAGAGTAATTCAACAAAAGCAATGTCTTGATAGCAGACTTTCTATAAAAGAAAGTTCGGAAAAAGCATTCTTTATACCAATTACTTCATATTCTGTTAATTAATTAAACCAAACAAGGAATAAGCCTCCTAATTCAGGCGATAGCAAGGAAATTCATTCTCACTAACCGCTTTTTCGCAATAAGGAACAGCGGTAATTCTTTATTTCCTATTGTACTTCGACGAAACGTAATTCATAGTCATACTAACAGTGTTTGTCGGTATTTTGCGTGATTATTTAAAATCCTCCAGAAACTCAATTTAATGATGAGCTGTGGTAGCGTAATGGGTAGGGTGTTGGGATCCCAAGTAAAAGGTTCCACATTCAAATCTCGTTTGGTGCTTAATATTTTCTTTATTTAAAAACAATATCGAAGTGTCTCACTTTATGAATTTTATTCGTTTGAATGTAATTTTTTGAAATTTCTAGTGGCAACTAAAATCGAACATACGGAAACAATACGCTGTGAACTTTTACCTCTGCAAACTCTTCAAAATTTCGTGTAGTGGTTTGCTACACGTCTCTGTAGCAGCGAAAGGGTTAATTCGGCCGTGGTGGCTTTACTTCATAAACTGCGCGCTCTTCCCTAAACGTAAGTTTGCGAACTACACTTTACTATGGCGCTGCTTCTCTTGGTACGTACAACTGGCAACGCAGCAATCTCCCGCGTCTGGGCGGGCATGCGCGAACCACCAAGATAAAAGAATTGAAGTATAGCGACCAAAGACGTGAATATGGCCATATATGGATGGCTCAGTAGCGTTTCAGTCCTCCCTGGGTGACATTGCAGCATTCAGAAATGAATGTATTAAGTAAACAATCTGCAACAATAACATGTGCTGCATTGTTACAGAGTCGACGGAAACGACAGAAAAGACGTTTTTGGACTCATCCAATAATTGAGGACAGATCAGAGAGGGGAACATTCAATCTGCTACAAAACAAACTTAAAAAAAAACCCTGAAAATGTTTGCGTACTACGGAATGCCTATTAAGCCACATGAAACTCTGCTGTCTAATGTGTCGAATGCTATAACTGGAAGAAAGGTATCTCGCAACTGGCAATTCCATCAGATCTCTACACTTCCAGTTCTTACTTGGACGTTCAACAATTCCAAAGATTATTCGACAGACACGCTCAGCAATGTGGGAAACAATGCAAGGCCAATATATCAAACAATTACCTGCTGATGATCGGTTGAATATTAGTTTACAGTTGAAAAAAAAAGCCAATTTTCCACATTGCGTGGGATGTATTGATGGTAAACGTATTAGAGTTATCAGTCCATGGGGATCGAGTACTGAATACCTTTAACTACATGAAGTATTTTGCGATAGCTTTAATGGCAGTAGCTGGCGCAAATTACTGCTTCAGATATACAGATATTGGGGCCCTTGGACACGAGGGAGATTCAAAAATCCTGAAAAGTACTAATTTTGCGAGAAACTCTATTCCAACAATTCGCCATTACCACCACCAGTCCCCTTACCAAACGACACATCTGGTCTATTACTGTCATATGTGTTTGTGGCACATGAAGCCTTTGCTCTGTGTGAAAACCTTCTGAGACCTCGCATTCGGGAGGACGACGGTTCAATCCCGCGTCCGGCCATCCTGATTTAGGTTTTCCGTGGTTTCCCTACATCGCTCCAGGCAAATGCCGGGATGGTTCCTTTGAAAGGGCGCGGCCGACTTCCTTCCCCGTCCTTCCTCAATCCGATGAGACCGATGACCTTGCTGTTGTCCGCATCTCGTGGTCGTGCGGTAGCGTTCTCGCATCCCACGCCCGGGTTCCCGGGTTCGATTCCCGGCGGGGCCAGGGATTTTCTCTGCCTCGTGATGACTGGGTGTTGTGTGCCGTCCTTAGGTTAGTTAGGTTTAAGTAGTTCTAAGTTCTAGGGGACTGATGACCATAGATGTTAAGTCCCATAGTGCTCAGAGCCATTTGAACCATTTTGAACCTCGCTGTTTTGTCTCTTCTCCCAAACATACCAACCCCCCCCCCCCTTCTCAGACCATACCCCGGTAAGGACATGACTAACATCAAAAGAATTTTTAACTACCGTTTATCGAGTGCCAGTCGGTACGTGGAATCTGCAATAAATGGCGTATATTCCACCGTCCGAATGACGTCAGTATCGATTTGTTGTTAAAGCCACTTGTGCACTGTACAACTTTGTAAGGGAAAACGATGGGTAGAACTTTGAAGACACGTTATAGTCTCCTTTGGACAGCATTCCGGCCCAGGGGACAAGAGCGTCCGTGAAAGGAACACACACACAAGAAATCAGTTTGCTGAGTATTTCTGTTCTGACGCAAACATTGCTGAGTGAAAAAGACTGCTGGCATAACAATACACCTCTACAATAAAGCGCATATATTGTGACTTTTTCTTCTTACTTAATTTAACAAATGCAATTCACCAGGTGTCCTTCATAAAATTTTAATATTTTATTGTGTTTTTGATCTTTTATACTACCCAAATTAAATGTTTTTACTACACTTCCCTAAGGCTTCTTTTCTTTCTTTGTCCGTGTTCTCCCAACCTTCACCAACAACATCAGACGTCACAGCTAGCCAACAGTCTCTTCTTTTTTGTCTGTTTTTATAATCCACATTTTGAATGTCGTACAAAAAAGGGTCGAGCTTGAACTTCTAAACTAATACGTTCGCTATTGAGTTCAATCTTTTCCATCTCACACATCGAAAAATCTGTAATGAAACACTTGACTACACACTACTTTGTCTTGACACACTGCAAAGTTACTGCTGAGTAGACTTGGCCACTGTTTCAATGTTTCGATACAGTGTATCGATTCGTGGAACTGTTTCAGTGTTTCGGAACGGCTGTGGTTCACTGTTTCGAAACAGTGGTGTTTCATTCCGCCCCTGTCTCGGACCAGATTCGATCTCGAGCCAGACACAGAAACTGTATCGTTGTTTCAAAATAAGGCTGTTTCAGTCCACCTGTGCCTGGAACGGACTGATTGTATCGAAACAGTGATGTTTCATTCCGCTCTGTGTCGGGCGAGATTCGGGCTCGGCACAGGTACTGAAACAACAACACAACACTTCATGAAACACTTTCAAGAGTGTCGAAATCTTTTTGACAAACAATAACATGAAGCTTAAGATATCCGAAAATAAAGCTTCGTTTCTAGCTGACTGTCCTATTACGAAATGGCGTAACATCTGCTTTATAAACACTAACCAAACAATAAAACAACGCATACTATTCACATTCAAAATAATAAATATGTGAAAATCATTCAGTTAAATTACACTTTTTTTATAACATACGCTTCTCTGTTCATGTGCAGTAATCATATTAAGAAACGCAAGTAAGCCTACAACATTTTGAATAAAAAAGGCGTAGAGTGACACTTATTAGACATACAGGGTGTTACAAAAACGTACGGCCAAACTTCCAGGAAACATTCCTCACACACAAACAAAGAAAATATGTTATGTGGACATGTGTCCGGAAACGCTTACTTTCCATGTTAGAGCTCATTTTATTACTTCTCTTCAAATCACATTAATCATGGAATGGAAACACACAGCAACAGGACGTACCAGCGTGACTTCAAACACTTTGTTACAGGAAATGTTCAAAATGTCCTCTGTTAGCGAGGATACACGCATCCACCCTCTGTCGCACGGAATCCCTGATGCGCTGATGCGGCCCTGGAGAATGGCGTATTGTACCACAGCCGTCCACAGTACGAGCACGAAGAGTCTCTACATTTGGTACCGGGGTTGCGTAGACAAGAGCTTTCAAATGCCCCCATAGATGAAAGTCAAGAGGGTTGAGGTCAGGGGAGCGTGGAGCCCACGGGATTGGTCCGCCTCTACCAATCCATCAGTCACCGAATCTGTTGTTGGGAAGCGTACGAACACTTCGACTGAAATGTGCAGGAGCTGCATCGTGCATGAACCACATATTGTGCAGTACTTGTAAAGGCACACGTTCCAGCAGCGCAGGTAGAGTATCCCGTATGAAATCATGGGGGTGGATCGAGGAAGTACAGTACATACTGACGAAACTAAAATGAGCTCTAACATGGAAATTAAGCGTTTCCGGACACATGTCCACATAACATCTTTTCTTTATTTGTGTGGGAGGAATGTTTCCTGAAAGTTTGGCCGTACCTTTTTGTAACACCCTGTATACATAAATTTGATGTAGGTATAATTGCAAGCAATCTGTTTGACGTATCACTGATAGTGTAATGGCGAACGGGAAGGGCTGGGAAGCATGGTGAATTTATAGTAACGGTTCGAAACATCTTGAAAGACAAAATTTTTTTCTGTTATATTTTGTTATTTATTCGAATTATTTGGCGTTATTTGTG
The DNA here is from genome assembly GCF_023864275.1 of Schistocerca cancellata. NCBI lineage: Eukaryota > Metazoa > Arthropoda > Insecta > Orthoptera > Acrididae > Schistocerca > Schistocerca cancellata. Next base: position 112,218,235 of record NC_064636.1, on the reverse strand, counting down.
AGTCTATAGTCACTGTGCCTATTATCCACAATGATTCCCTTAGTGTACATGGAAATTAGCAGGATGGGTATATTACCTATACTAACGGAATGTGGGAATCCCAGTAGCATATCCGTTCTTTCTGCAGTTTGCTCCCACCTCCAGTTCCGTTCGTGGTGGTTCTTCTGTCTTCAGCTATGGCTGTCCTCAGCCAATTGAAAAGTATGAAAGTCACACGACACGAAAGCAGCGCATTTGGTGCAGGAAATACGAATCTGCCAAGACGCCTAAGTGATAGTTTCATACTTTCTGCGATATGATTAGCCCTCTCGCACCTCATTTGTGCTTATATGGACATACTTACGCAGTAGACATTCAAGATGATAAAATGTGTAGGTTTATTAGATTACAAAACACAAACTATTTCACCGTTTCGAAACAGCGCATCGAAACATTACATTGTACTGTTTCATTTGTTTGGAAACATTTACGCGTTTCAGTTTGCCCGTCTGTACTACTGAGTTCACGTGAGAACGCAATGTGGGAAGCGTCTTTTGACGCAGGGAATGGTCCCCGGCCTATCCGACTAGCGTCTGACCATGTGCCTTCACGTCGGACGTTGGCAGAAAAAGAGGCTGTGTGTATGGCCTGCCTATAAGTGTGGCGTCTTTTGACGCTGAGCGTCCAGCTTCAAAAAACGAAAGTGTGGGCGTAGCCTTAGCCTTTATGACTGCTTGGACTCTACTGGAGACAGTTACAGTGAGGTCAGATTTAAAGGACGACAGCAGTCAGTTACAAAAATCCATGAATTATTGCAGAGCTGTATTACGTCCACATGGCAGCCCTTTCCCCGTGCGCAATCGCAGGCGCAAGGGAATAAAAGAGCATGCACACAAATTCGTGGAAAGAACGCATGTATGCATGGGCGTTCTCGTGTCCACATTAGGGCTTTTTGCAAAATATCGATATATTGATATTTGCCACTGAATGTATCGAAATTCAGGGTGACACAGAAAAACGGGAACATTTCCACAATCCAATAAAACTAGAAGTATTCGTTAAAAACAGTCTTGGTTGAAATTTTAGTTTTTTTTTATTTTTCAACGACGCGTTTCGCCTGATTTAGGCATAATGCATTATGCTTACTAACTGAGCCCCCATCTTATTGCTACTCGCTGCTGTGAACGGGAACGCGTTATGCCGATCTTGGTGTCTCTCGCGTCTATCTAGAAAAGATAACCTGAAGATGCCTAAATAAGGCGAAACGCGTCGTTGAAAAGTAAAAAAACTAAAATTTCAACTAAGACTGTTTTTAACCAATACTGTTAAGCACTGGTTTGCTGTTATATCACATATGGACTGGAAGAAAAACTAGAAGTGATTTGCATTCACAGTAATTGAAACCTTACAACTTTGCCATTTACGAAACATTGATAGCATGTATCATTTTTTTAGAAAAATATTACGTGCTTTAGATGGCGTCATCCGTGCGTCCGCCGTGGCCGAGCGGTTCTAGGCGCTTCAGTCCGGAACCGCGCTGCTGCTACGGTCGCAGGTTCGAATCCTGCCTCGGGCATGGATGTGTGTGATGTCCTTAGGTTAGTTAGGTTTAAGTAGTTCTACGTTCTAGGGGACTGATGACCTCAAATGTTAAGTCCCATAGTGCTCAGAGCCATTTAAGCCATTTGAACCTGTACGAATCCATTCGTAACATCTGCCGTTGAGAGTCGTCATTGACCACTGAAACATCTCATTTGCGATACTGGGAATTGCATCCAGAATTCTCTGTTTTAACTCGTCCAGTGTTCTTGGTCAAGTCGTGCAACTCTGCTCTTCACGTAGCCCCATAAGAAAATATTACAAACGGATAAATCTGCCGATCTAGGGGGCCAGAGAATGTTACCCAATCGTGAGATCACAGGATTGCCAAACAATTCTCCCACATATGCTGTAAGTGATCTGTTTAGGTTTTTATGTTGGTGACGCCACGTAGAGCTCTGTATGAAAATCACTGGCTGCGCTGTGTGCAGTCTGTGGCTGGTTTGCATTGTTGGAATACTTGCTATTGTAGTGTTGGGCAGCTGGATGTGAACAGCGCGTAGCGTTGCGCAGGTGAGCTGGCAGCAGTGGTGGATGTGGGGAGAGAGATGGCGGAGTTTTGAGAGGTCACTATAAGCGGGCGATCAGGACGTGCGTCCGCCAGAAAAAGGAAATTTTTAAAGATGAATGTCATATATATATATATATATATATATATATATATATATATATATATATATATATATATATATATATAATGACTTTTGAACATTATTAAGGTAAATACACTGTTTGTTGTCTATCAAAATCTTTCATTTGCTAACTCGTTGGTGAAACCGAACACTTCCGGCGTGTTCCAACTTTGGCGACACTAGCTGCATGACTTTTCAGGTTATGTGTGTTCGTAGAGTGTAGACAAACTGAAATACGCAGTGGGGAACGGAGAAAAATGTACGCTTTTTGCATATCTACACTACTGGCCATTACAATTGCTACACCAAGACGAAATGCATATGATAAACGGGTATTTATTGGACAAATAGATTATACTAGAACTGACATGTGATTACATTTCCACGCAATTTGGGTGCATAGATCCTGAGAAATCAGTACCCAGAACAACCACATCTGGCCGTAATAACGGGCTTGATACGCCTGGGCATTGAGTCAAACAGAGCTTGGATGGCGTGTACAGGTACAGCTGCCCATGCAGCTTCAACACGATACCACAGTTCATCAAGAGTAGTGACTGGCGTATTGTGACGGGCCAGTTGCTCGGCCACCATTGACCAGACGTTTTCAATTGGTGAGAGATCTGGACAATGCGCTGGCCAGGGCAGCAGTCGAACATTCTCTGTATCTAGGAAGACCCTTACAGGACCTGCAACATGCGGTCGTGCATTATGCTGTTGAAATGTAGGGTTTCGCGGGGATCGAATAAAGGATAGAGCCACGGGTCGTAACACAACTGAAATGTAATGTCCACTGTTCAAAGTGCCGTCAATGCGAACAAGAGGTGACCGAGACGTGTAACCAATGGCACCCCATACCATCACGCCGGGTGATACGCCAGTATGGCGATGACGAATACACGCTTCCAGTGTGCGTTCACCGCGATGTCGCCAAACACGGATACGACCATCGTATTGCTGTAAACAGAACCTGGATTCATCCGTAAATATGACGTTTTGCCATTCGTGCACCCAGGTTCGTCGCCGAGTACGCCATCACAGGCGCTCTGTCTGTGATGCAGCGTCACAGTAACTCCAGCCACGGTATCCGAGCTGATAGTCCATGCTCCTGCAAACGTCGTCCAAGTGTTCGTGCAGATGGTTGTTGTCTTTCAAACGTCCCTATCTGTTGACTCAGAGATCGAGACGTGGCTGCACGATCCGCTACAGCCGTCCGGATAAGTTGCGTGTCATCTCGACTGCTAGTGATACGAGGCCGTTGGGATCCAGCACGGCGTTCCGTATTACTCTCCTGAACCCACCGATTCCATATTCTGCTAACAGTCATTGGATCTCGACCAACACGAGCAGCAATGTCGCGACACGATAAACCGCAATCGCGACAGGCTACAATCCGACCTTTATCAAAGTCCGAAACGCGGTGGTAGGCATTTCTCCTCCTTACACGAGGCATCACAACAATGTTTCACCAGGCAACGCCGGTTAACAGCGGTTTGTGTATGAGAAATCGGCTGGAAACTTTCCTCATGTCAGCACATGGCAGGGAGGGAGACGCTCTGCATCGCGATATAGCTTGCTGTCCAGATTTCGAGAGGGTGCGTTTCTGCATGAGGTATCGAATATATTGCTTTCCCCTATTAATACCTGCCGAGGAGATCACGAATGTAAAATTAGAGTTACGGAGGCTTTCCGGCAGTCGTTCTTCCCGCGAACCATACGCGACTGGAACAGGAAAGAGGGGGGGCGATAATGACAGTGGCACGTAAAGTGCCCTCCGGCACACACTATTGGGTGGCTTGCGGAGTATAAATGTAGATGACGTAGATGTAGTTGTTAAGGTATGGATCTTAGAGCACATGTTTAGGCCAACGGCCTTGCCGCAGTGGTAACAAATGACTCTTGAGTACTATGGGACTTAACTTCTGAGGTCATCAGTCCCCTAGAAGTTAGAACTACTTAAACCTAACTAACCTGAGGACATCACACACATCCATTGCCGTGGCAGGATTCGAACCTGCGACCGTAGCGGTCGCGCGGTTCTAGACTAGTACCGCAGTGGTAACACCGGTTGCCGTCAGATCACCAAAGTTAAGCACTATCGGGCGTGGCTGGCCGTCGGATGGGTCACCGTTCCGGTCTTCCCGAGTGCTGTTGGCAAGCGGGGTGTACTCAGCCCTTGTGAGGCCAACTGAGGATCAACTCGACTGAGAAGTAGCGGCTACGCTCACAAAAACTGACAACGACGGCCAGGAGAGCGATGTGCTGACACCGTGACTCCCCATATCCGCATCCGTTGACGCCTAAGGAATGAGGATGACACGGCAGACGGTCGGTACCGTCGGTATCGTTGGACATTCAGGCCTTGTTCGCACGGTCTTTTCTTTGCTCCGAATTTAACCGTCATGTTATTGTTGTTGTTGTTGTTGTTTTCTTCAGTCCTGAGACTGGTTTGATGCAGCTCTCCATGCTACTCTATCCTGTGCAAGCTTCTTCATCTCCCAGTACCTACTGCAGCCTACATCCTTCTGAATCTGCTTAGTGTATTCATCTCTTGGTGTCCCTCTTCCATTTTTACCCTACACACTGCCCTCCAATACTAAATTTGTCATCCCTCGATGCCTCAGAACATATCCTACCAACCGATCCATTCCTCTAGTCAAGTTGTGCCACAAACTTCTCTTCTCCTCAATCCTATTCAATACCTCCTCATTAGTTATGTGATCTACCCATCTAATCTTCAGCATTGTTCTGTAGCACCACATTTCGAAAGCTTCTTTTCTCTTCTTGTCCAAACTGCTTATCGTCCATGTTTCACTTCCATACATGGCTACACTCCATACAAATACTTTCAGAAACGACTTCCTCACACCTAAATCTATACCCGATTTTAACAAATTTCTCTTCTTCATAAACGCTTTCCTTGCCATTGCCAGTCTACATTTTATATCCTCTCTACTTCGACCATCATCAGTTATTTTGCTCCCCAAATAGCAAAACTCCTTTACTACTTTAAGTGTCTCATTTCCTAATCTAATTCCCTGAGCAGCACCCGACTTAATTCGACTACATTCTATTATCCTCGTTTTGCTTTTGTTGATGTTCATCTTATATCCTTCTTTCAAGACACTGTCCATTCCGTTCAACTGCTCTTCCAAATCCTTTGCTGTCTCTGACAGAATTACAATGTCATCGGCGAACCTCAAAGTTTTTATTTCTTCTCCCTGGATTTTAATACCTACTCCAAATTTTTATTTTGTTTCCTTTACTGCTTGCTCAATATACAGATTGAATAATATCGGGGAGAGGCTACAACCCTCTCTCACTCCCTTCCCAACCACTGCTTCCCTTTCATGCCCCTCGAGTCATATATCTGCCATCTGCTTTCTGTACAAATTGTAAATAGCCTTTCGCTCCATGTATTTTACCCCTGCCACCTTTAGAATTTGAAAGAGAGTATTCCAGTCAACATTGTCAAAACTTTCTCTAAGTATACACATGCTAGAAACGTAGGTTTGCCTTTCCTTAATCTAGCTTCTAAGGTAAGTCGTAGGGTCAGTATTGCCTCCCGTGTTCCGATATTTCTACGGAATCCTAACTGATCTCCCCCGAGGTCGGCTTCTACTAGTTTTTCCATTCGCCTATAAAGAATTTGTGTTAGCATTTTGGGGCCGTGACTTATTAAACTGATAGTTCGGTAAGTTTCACATCTGTCAACACCTGCTTTCTTTGGGATTGGAATTATTACATTCTTCTTGACGTCTGAGGGTATTTCGCCTGTCTCATACACCTTGCTCACCAGATCGTAGAGTTTTGTCAGGACTGGCTCTTCCAAGGCTGTCAGTACCCCTGAACATTCGCCTTTCCTCTTGGGACACCCCGTGCAGTACATGTATCGCTCCTGCATGGTCGGCTTACTTCCGTTAACAACTGCGCTAGTGGAACCACTGCAACCGTAACAGCGTACACAATCCGAAGAATTATTTCTCTGTTTATTGTCTGCGCCGAGGCACCTCTTCCACACTCCGCTAAGGTCAGAAGCGCTGTCCCGGTTCAAATTATTCTCGTACACGCTCTAATTTCTAGAACCTCTTTAGTAGCGGCATCCCAGTATGTAGAACCCCACGGCGCGTTCACTCGACAGGAGAGGTATTTCTGGACGAGGAAAAGGCCCTGCCTGGCTCTACAGCGCGCGCCCGGAGTCTCGAGGACGCCGAGAGCTTTACGCAGAAGCAAACTGTTTGCTCCACTCGTGTCGGAGAGGGCGATTCCCAGTGGGCGCCGTTCCAATAACAATGGGGCCGGACGCTGCCTCACCGGCATAAGGTAGACACGGTGGTTCTCGCTTCCCGTCGAACACGTCTTCAGTCTTTGACTCCGGCGGCTGTATCACTTTCTCAGCGTGAAAACAAACGTATCCGACTGCCTGCTAAAAGAAAGTGCCGAAGTGTGTTGGGAGCTATACTTGGAGCAAGCTTCCTTCACTGATCCAGATCACACTGGCTGCGTGCAGTCTAGAGGACAACAGTGAACCTCCACTCTTGTTTACATAAATCTGGACGTAATGTAGCTATTAGTCTTTTTTAAGTCTTTTTTACGAGGTGCATTCAAGTTCTAAGGCCACCGATTTTTTTTTCTAATTCACTACTCACCCGAAATCGATGAGACTGGCGTTACTTCTCGACGTAATCGCCCTGCAGATGTACACATTTTTCACAACGCTGACGCCATGATTCCATGGAGCGGCGAAGGCTTCTTTAGGAGTCTGTTTTGACCACTGGAAAATCGCTGAGGCAATACAGCACGGCTGGTGAATGTGCGGCCACGGAGAGTGTCTTTCATTGTTGGAAAAAGCCAAAAGTCACTAGGAGCCAGGTCAGATGAGTAGGGACCATGAGGAATCACTTCAAAGTTGTTATCACGAAGAAACTGTTGTGTAACGTTAGTTCGATGTGCGGGTGCGTTGTCTCGGTGAAACATCACACGCGCAGCCCTTCCCGGAGGTTTTTGTTGCAGTGCAGGAAGGAATTTGTTTATCGAAACATTTTCGTAGGATGCACCTGTTACCGTAGCGCCCTTTGGAACGCAATGGGTAAGGATTACGCCCTCGCTGTCCCAGAACGTGGACACCATAATTTTTTCAGCACTGGCGGTTACCCGAAATTTTTTTGGTGCCGGTGATTCTGTGTGCTTCCATTGAGCTGACTGGCGCTTTGTTTCTGGATTGAAAAAAGGCATCCACGTCTCATCCATTCTCACAACCGACGAAAAGAAAGTCCCATTTGTGCTGTCGTTGCGCGTCAACATTGCTCGGCAACATGCCACACGGGCAGCATTCGTGGCACCCACCTGGATGACACTTTTCGCATTTTCTGGTCATCATGCAGGATTGTGTGCACAGAACCCACAGAAATGCCAACTCTGGAGGCGATCTGTTCAACAGTCATTCGGCGATCCCCCAAAACAATTCTCTCCACTTTCTCTATCGTATCGTCAGACCGGCTTGTGCGAGCCCGAGGTTGTTTCAGTTTGTTGTCATACAATGTTCTGCCTTCATTAAACTGTCGCACCCACGAACGCACTTTCGACACATCTGTAACTCCATCACCACATGTCTCCTTCAACTGTTGATGAATTTCAGTTGGTTTCACACCACGCAAATTCAGATAACGAATGATTGCACGCTGTTCAAGTAAGGAAAACGTCGCCATTTTAAGTATTTAAAACAGTTCTCATTCTCGCCACTGGCGGTAAAATTCCATCTGCCGTACGGTGCTGCCATCTCTGGGACGTATTGACAATGAACGCGGCCTCATTTTAAAACAATGCGCATGTTTCTATCTGTTTCCAGTCCATACAAGAAGCCATTTTATTGCGTAGGATGGTTTTTTTTTCTTTTTTTGTTTTCTTCGATTTCGGGGCTTGGCGATCATGATGTCATTATAGCAAAAAATGGTTCAAAGGGCTCTGAGCACTATGGGACTTAACTTCGGAGGTCATCAGTCCCCTAGAACGTAGTACTTAAACCTAACTAACCTAAGGACATCACATGCATCCATGACAGAGGCCTCAGGATTCGAACCTGCGACCGTAGCCGTCTCGCGGTACCAGACTGTAGCGCCTAGAACCGCTCGGCCACCCCGGCCGGTTTCATTATAGCAACTACGGTTATGAAAGTTAATAAATCAGTAAAGAAGTCTAGGAGAGTGTTTCTGCTACATAGAGCAGATAAGTGGTTAATTTAATCTTCCGTCGGGTCTTGGTAGTACAACATTATAATAAATGAAAAGTAGTAGCTCCATTTGTATCTGTGTATTGTTCAGCCTTTTTATCTTTTATAAATGCAGTACCATCACACTCTCAAAGATTGTATTACTGTATGTTCCCTCACACTCCTCCATTTTCGTGCATTTATTCATTTCTGTTTATCTGATTGATACTGCTTAACTTCCTCATATATTCTGTAGATACATTGATAATTGCCTCTTCTTTTAATTGGTTTGTGCATCACTCTCCACGTTTCATACCTCGTGAAGTAGCCTTGTCAAGTATTACTTGCCTGCCGGGATGGCCGAGCGGTTCTAGGCGCTTCAGTCTGGAACCGCGCGACCGCTACGGTCGCAGGTTCGAATCCTGCCTCGGGCATGGACGTGTGTGATGTCCTTAGGTTAGGTTTAAGTAGTTCTAAGTTCTAGGGGACTTATGACCTCAAATGTGAAGTCCCATAGTGCTCAGAGCCCTTTGAACCATTTTTTACTCGTTGCCGACCGTAGCACCGTGTTCTGCCTGTTTACAGATATCTGTACTGGAGCACGCATGCCTATACCAGTTTCTTTGGCGCTTCAGTGTATTTTCGCACTATCTGCAGCTACGCGTTAAAGGGTAGCCAGTTTCACGATATGATCCAAGACAGGCTGTTTCACATACAGTTGTACGCCATCACATTCCATCCACATGATGAGTCATTACCAGCTAATACCTTTCCGGTCACTACTGTTAAGACAACACTTTCAAATCAGCCTGAATAAAGATTGAATTTGCGATCTCGCACTCAAGGCATTCCTTGTAAGATGATTATTTTATGAATCTGTTCTATCGATTTAGATGTCCAATTAACTCGGTTTTTCTTCTCACTACGTTGTTAACCCTTTCACACCCTCTGGCTACAATTTTGTACATTACCTTGTACTATGGCTTTGCTGGAGCAGAACTATTCTTCCCCCAATGGAAACCTGAGGTACCCATTTACGAATCTTCAACCTTTTCATAACGCGCAAGTGCTGCCAACTGTTGGGCATAACTGTGAAAATACCAGTAAGTGGGTGGAGTAGCGCGCAGCACTTCTTGACCAGAATATATGGGCGTGGTTGGCTCGCTGTATTCCACTGTATAATTGAATACTGTTAGTTTAATTTTGCACGGTAATTATCGAATGATCATTTTACTGTTACTACAATAGTGAATATTGCATAATTAGTTATTTTAGTACATAAAATGAAGCCAAGTGTACAAAGTACGTTTTGAAAATGGGTACATATTTTTGTATAAATCTTGCATCTAAAATCATTAAGAGAATCACCTAAGAGCATTACCACATAAATAAAAGATGTACTTCCTCCAGAAAAAATTCAGGTCTGAAAGACTTAATGTCTTCTCCTCTTTAATTTATCTTAGTACGAGGGTGAGTCAAATGAAAAACCTTAAATGTTTTTTTAAATATTACCTATTGTGCAGAAGTGGTACAAAGCTGTATCACTTTTCAACATAATCTCCCCCACGCTCAATGCAAGTCCTCCAGCGTTTAGAAACTGTATAAATTCCTTCAGAAAAAAATTCTTTTGGTAGTCCGGGCAACCACTCGTGCACCGCGTGGCGTCCCTCTTCATCAGAACGGAACTTCTTTCCTCCCATTGCGTCTTTGAGTGGTCCAAACATATGGAAAACACTTAGTGATGAGGAATGGCGCCATTCCTTGCTCGCTCTCTTCGTTTCCGGTTGGTGGAACTGAACCCAGGTTTCGTCCCCAGTGACGATCCTTGCAAGGAAGCCATCACCTTCTCGTTCAAAGCGCCGAACTAGTTCTTCACAAGCATCGACACGTCGTTCTCTCATTTCAGGAGTCAGCTGCCGTGGCACCCATCTTGCAGACACTTTGTGAAACTGGAGCAGAGCGTGGTGTGCTGACCCGTGCCTAATCTGTATACATGCTGCAATGTCATTCAGTGTCACTCGGCGGTTTTCCTTCACTATGGCTTCAACTGCTGTAATGTTCAGAGGAGTCACAACTAGTTGTGCCTGACCTGGTCGAGGAGCATCTTCCACTGAAGTCACACCACTTGCGAACTTCCTACTCCATTCGCAGACTTGCTGCTGTGACAAACATGCATCACTGTAATGAACCTTCATTCGTCGATGAATTTCAATAGGTTTCACACCTGCACTACGCAAAAACCGAATAACAGAACGCTGTTCTTCCCTGGTGCAAGTGGGGCGGCCATCTTTATACTGATACTGCGACGGTATGTGTGCATCTGCACTATGCTGCCACCTACAGGCTATTCTGCACGCTCTTCGTAGCACGCTTACCAACTTAGAGGATAACGGCGCGAAATTTCGATTTGTTATTACAAATTTAAGGTCTTCATTTGACTCGTATTTGTGAAATAAAAACATAATTAAATAAATTTACTGTCCCTCACGGTTTATGCTTGCTGTCCTAAGGCGATATGTGTACGTGTTTTAAGAAGATTTGTAATTTTTGCTGTTTCATTCTCTGTGACTATTACGAATTTTCGTTATACGCCTACAGTGCAAAACGTTTCGCAGGTGAACGTATTAGTGGAATAGATGTCAGTGCCTTACCACAGCCATATACTACTCCTCACTCACTTCCCCCACTTCCTCTTTGTCTCTCTCTCTTTCTTCCTGCATCATCCCCCTCTCCCACTACCGCCCACCTACTCCCCCAATTACCGTCACTGAGGGCGTAGGGCGTCCATTTACGCGGCACTCTGACGCACTAACACGCAGGTCAGGCGATCCTTTGCCTGTCTCCAGTGGTAAGGGCCCCAATTACTGCCCTCCATTAGCTAGGGCTGCAGTTCGAGAACCGGCGCAGCTAATGATTACTAGATCCCGTTCCACCCCCTGTGGGGTCAGCAATCTGCAACACACACCCGCACATATGGTAGCATAATCATTAGCTGAATATCGTATAACACTTGATAATTTTAATCATTAGCCCGAACGACGTTTTAACAAACGCTTTTGTCGAGAGTGGGTTACAGTTGAAATAGTGTCGTACCTGACATCTTGCATCTGCCGGTTACATTACTTTCACTTCATGGTACACTACTGGCCATTAAAATTGCTACACCAAGAAGAAATGCAGATGATAAACGGGTATTCATTGGACACATATATTATACTAGAACTGACATGAGATTACATTTTCACGCAATTTGGGTGCATAGATCCTGAGAAATCAGTACCCAGAACAACCAACTCTGACCAAAATAACGGCCTTGATACGCCTGGGCATTGAGTCAAACAGAGCTCGGATGGCGTGTACAGGTACAGCTGCCCATGCAGCTTTAACACGGTACCACAGTTCATCAAGAGTAGTGAGTGGCGTATTGTGACGAGCCAGTTGCTCGGCCACCATTGACCAGACGTTTTCAGATGGTGAGAGATCTGGAGAATGTGCTGGTCTGGGCAGCAATCGAACATTTTCTGTATCCAGAAAGGCCTGTACAGGACCTGCAACATGCGGTCGTGCATTATCCTGCTGGAATGTAGGGTTTCGCAGGGATCGAATGAAGGGTAGAGCCACGGATCGTTAACATATCTAAAACGTAACGTCCACTGTTCAAAGTACCGTCAATGAGAACAAGAGGTGACCGAGACGTGTAAACAATGGCAACCCATACCATCACGCCGGGTGATACGCCAGTATGGCGATGACGAATACACGCTTCCAATGTGCGTTCACCGCGATGTCGCCAAACACCATCATGATGCTGTAAACAGAACCCGGATTCATCCGAAAAAATGACGTTTTGCCATTAGTGCACCCAGGTTCGTCGTCGAGTACTCCATCCCAGGCGCTCCAGTCTGTGATGCAGCGTCAAGAGCAACCACAACCACGGTCTCCGAGCTGATAGTCCACGCTGCTGCGAACGTCGTCGAACTGTTCGTGCAGATGATTCTTGTCCCCATCTGTTGACTCAGGGATCGAGACGTGGCTGCACGGTTCGCTACAGATGCCTGTCATCTCGACTGCTAGTGATACGAGGCCGTTGGGATGCTGCACGACGTGCCGTATTACCCTCCTGAAGACACCGATTCCATATTCTGCTAACAGTCATTGTCTCGACCAACGCGAGCAGCAATGTCGCGATACGGTAAACCGCAATCGCGATAGGCTACAATCCCACCTTTATCAAAGTCGGAAACGCGATGGTACGCATTTCTCCTCCTTACACGAGGCATCACAGCAACGTTTCACCAGGCAATGCCGGTCAACTGCTCTTTGTGTACGAGAAATCGGTTGGAAACTTTCCTCATGTCAGCACGTTGTAGGTGTCGCCACCGGCGGCAACCTTGTGTGAACGCTCTGGAAAGCTAATCATTTGCATATCACAGCATCTTCTTCCTGTCGGTTAAATTTTGCGTCTGTAGCACGTGGTGTAGCAACTGTAATGGCCAGTAGTGTAGTTATTGGTAATACTTACCTTACTATGGAGTGTAGCCATGTATGGAAGTGAGACATGGACGATAAATGGTTTAGACAAGAAGAGAATAGAAGCTTTCGAAATGTGGTGCTACAGAAGAATGCTGAAGATTAGATGGGTAGATCACGTAACTAATGAGGAGGTATTGAGTAGAATTGGGGAGAAGAGGAGTTTGTGGCACAAGTTGACTAGAAGAAGGGACCGGTTGGTAGGACATGTTCTGAGGCATCAAGAGATCACCAATTTAGTATTGGAGGGCAGCGTGGAGGGTAAAAATCGTAGAGAGAGACGAAGAGATGAATACACCAAGCAGATTGAGAAGGATGTAGGCTGTAGTAGGTACTGGGAGATGAAGAAGCTTGCACAGGATAGAGTAACTTGGAGAGCTGCATCAAACCAGTCTGAGGACTGAAGACCACAACAACAACAACAACAATAACAACAACTTACCTTCCAAAAAACTATTTGCTGTTGCAAACAATGTTGTATACACTGATCGGCCAGAACATTTTAACCACCTACCTAACAGCTGTCCGTAGCTCCTGGTCTTGCGGTAGCGTTCTCGCTTCCCGCTTACGGGGTCCCGGGTTCGATTCCCAGTGGGGTCAGGGATTTTCCCTGCCTCGAGAAGGTAGGGTGTTGTTGTGCTGTCTTCATCATCATTCAGCCCCATTACGATCGCAGGAAGGCAACCACTTTGCCTAGTGGGCGGTGCGGGTCTCCCGCATCGTTCCCTGTGCTCCTCGGACTATGGGACCTCATCGTCATTATCATCTAATAGCCAGTATGTCCAATTTTGGCACAGATAACAGCGACGAAGCTTCGTGGCATGGTAGTGACGAGGTTTTGATAGATCGAAGAAGGGAGTCGGGTCCACGTCTGCGGATCCAAGTCACACAATTCCTGTTAATTGTAGGGCGCGGGGCGATGAGCTCTTACGTCACGTTCAATCACATTCGAGCCGGCCGCTGTGGCCGTGCGGTTCTAGGCACTTCAGTCCGGAACCGCGTGATTGCTACGGCTGCAGGTTCGAATCCTGCCTCGGGCATGGATGTGTGTGATGTCCTTAGGTTAGTTAGGTTTAAGTAGTTCTAAGTTCTAGGGGACTGATGACCACAGATGTTGAGTCCCATAGTACTCAGAGCCATTAAAACCAATCATATTCCAGATGTGTTCGATCGGGTTCATATCTGGTGAGTTGAGAGACCAGCACATCAACTGGAACTCCCTACTGTGTTCCTCGAGCCAATCCATCACACTCCTGTGACCTGGCGCATTATCCTGTTGAAAAATGCCAACCCCGTAGAGAGACGTGATCATCACAAAGGCCTGTCCGTGGTCTGCAGCCAGTGAGCGATACTCCTTGGGTGTCACTGTGCGTCTCGCGAGTTCCACTGGACCCAAGGACGCCCACGCGAAAGTTCTCCAGGGCACGATGGAGCCACTGCCAGCTTGTCTCCGTCGTACATTATTGGCGTCAAGGAGATGTTCCCTTGCAAGACTGTGGATTCGCGCCCTTCCATGGGCACTTTGAAGAAGATATTGGGATTCATCAGACCGAGCGACATTCTGCTCCTGCGCCAACGTCCAGTGCCGATGGTCACGTGTCCATTTCAGTTGTGGTGTTAATATTGGCACATGCACGCGTCGTCGCCTGCCGAGGTCAGGAGTGATCAGGGCACTGTGTAATCAGAATGAGATTTTCACTCTGCAGCCTCAGGGCCATCACAGCCTGCCCTCAGATAGGTCGCGCCCTTCCCCATTGTGCACTCGAACAGCGCGCTCACTGGTACTACAAGCACCGCGCGCCTATCAGACAAGCAGCCATTCCTCGCCCTGTTACGCTGTTCATCTCCAGTACATCGATGTACACTCCTGGAAATGGAAAAAAGAACACATTGACACCGGTGTGTCAGACCCACCATACTTGCTCCGGACACTGCGAGAGGGCTGTACAAGCAATGATCACACGCACGGCACGGCGGACACACCAGGAACCGCGGTGTTGGCCGTCGAATGGCGCTAGCTGCGCAGCATTTGTGCACCGCCGCCGTCAGTGTCAGCCAGTTTGCCGAGGCATACGGAGCTCCATTGCAGTCTTTAACACTGGTAGCATGCCGCGACAGCGTGGACGTGAACCGTATGTGCAGTTGACGGACTTTGAGCGAGGGCGTATAGTGGGCATGCGGGAGGCCGGGTGGACGTACCGCCGAATTGCTCAACACGTGGGGCGTGAGGTCTCCACAGTGCATCGATGTTGTCGCCAGTGGTCGGCGGAAGGTGCACGTGCCCGTCGACCTGGGACCGGACCGCAGCGACGCACGGATGCACGCCAAGACCGTAGGATCCTACGCAGTGCCGTAGGGGACCGGACCGCACCGCCACTTTCCAGCAAATTAGGGACACTGTTGCTCCTGGGGTATCGGCGAGGACCATTCGCAACCGTCTCCATGAAGCTGGGCTACGGTCCCGCACACCGTTAGGCCGTCTTCCGCTCACGCCCCAACATCGTGCAGCCCGCCTCCAGTGGTGTCGCGACAGGCGTGAATGGAGGGACGAATGGAGACGTGTCGTCTTCAGCGATGAGAGTCGCTTCTGCCTTGGTGCCAATGATGGTCGTATGCGTGTTTGGCGCCGTGCAGGTGAGCGCCACAATCAGGACTGCATACGACCGAGGTACACAGGGCCAACACCCGGCATCATGGTGTGAGGAGCGACCTCCTACACTGGCCGTACGCCACTGGTGATCGTCGAGGGGACACTGAATAGTGCACGGTACATCCAAACCGTCATCGAACCCATCGTTCTACCATTCCTAGACCGGCAAGGGAACTTGCTGTTCCAACAGGACAATGCACGTCCGCATGTATCCCGTGCCACCCAACGTGCTCTAGAAGGTGTAAGTCAACTACCCTGGCCAGCAAGATCTCCGGATCTGTCCCCCATTGAGCATGTTTAGGACTGGATGAAGCGTCGTCTCACGCGGTCTGCACGTCCAGCACGAACGCTGGTCCAACTGAGGCGCCAGGTGGAAATGGCATGGCAAGCCGTTCCACAGGACTACATCCAGCATCTCTACGATCGTCTCCATGGGAGAATAGCAGCCTGCATTGCTGCGAAAGGTGGATATACACTGTACTAGTGCCGACATTGTGCATGCTCTGTTGCCTGTGTCTATGTGCCTGTGGTTCTGTCAGTGTGATCATGTGATGTATCTGACCCCAGGAATGTGTCAATAAAGTTTCTCCTTCCTGGGACAATGAATTCACGGTGTTCTTATTTCAATTTCCAGGAGTGTATATAATGTTCTCGACGATCACTGCATAAAGGCGTGCAGGGTCGGGCACCAAATGTTGTGGCAATGAACGAACTCCAAATGTGACTGAATAAGGAACGGAAACATAAAGTCAGTATATCTGACTGGAAACAGAATAAATGATAACCAGACAGAGCTGGTGGATCGCCCCATACTCTGAAAAGGTAAAGAAAGTGGTAAACCTGCTAATATCGTGTAGAACCCCTGCGAGCTTGGCATGGACTCGACTAATGTCTACAGTAGTGCTGGAACGAACTCAGACCATGAATCCTCCAAGGCTGTCTTTAAATTTGAAGAGTGCGAGGGTGTGGAGATCTCTTCTGAACAGCATGTTCCACTGCATCCCAGATATGCTCAAAAAATGTTCGTGTCTGCGGAGTTCATTGAGTCCTCTGTCAGGCACTTTATTGTGAACAGCAGACAAACCACGAAGATATACACTACTGGCCATTAAAATTGCTACACCACGAAGATGACGTGCTAGAGACGCGAAATTTCACCGACAGGAAAAAGATGCTGTGATATGCAAATGATTAGCTTTCCACAGCATTCACACAAGGTTGGCGCCGGTGGCAACACCTACAACGTGCCGACATGAGGAAAGTTTCGAACCGATTTCTCGTACACAAACAGCAGTTGACCGGCGTTACCTGGTGAATCGTTCGTGAAGAAATGCGTACCATCACGTTTCCGACTTTGATAAAGGTCGGATTGTAGCCTATATAGAGTTCAGATTTATCGCAACATTGCTGCTCGCGTTGGTCGAGATCCAATGACTATTAGTAGAATATGGAATCGGCGGGTTCAGGAGGGTAATACGGACCGCCGTGCTGGATCCCAACGGCCTCGTATCACTAGCAGTCTAAACGACAAGAATCTTATCCGCATGGCTGTAACGGATCGTGCAGCCACGTCTCGATCCCCGAGTCAACAGATGGAGACGTTTGCAAAACAACAACCATTTGCACGAACAGTTCGACGACGTTTCAAGCAGCATGGACTATCAGCTCGGAGACCGTGGCTGCGGTTACCCTTGACGCTGCATCACAGACAGAAGCGCCTGCGATGGTGTACTCGACGACGAACGTGGGTGCACGAATGGCAAAACGTCATTTTTTCGGACGAATCCAGGTTCTGTTTACAGCATCATGATGGTCGCATCCGTGTTTGGCGACATCGCTGAGAACGCACA
This sequence comes from Schistocerca cancellata, assembly GCF_023864275.1. Lineage (NCBI taxonomy): Eukaryota > Metazoa > Arthropoda > Insecta > Orthoptera > Acrididae > Schistocerca > Schistocerca cancellata. The sequence continues at coordinate 112,200,787 of NC_064636.1, read as the reverse complement.
TTGGAAGCGTGTATTCGTCATCGCCATACTGGCGTATCTCCCGGCGTGATGGTATGGGGGACATTGGTTACACATCTCGGTCACCTCTTGTTCGCATTGAAGGCACTTTGAACAGTGGACGTTACATTTCAGATGTGTTACGACCCGTGGCGCTACCCTTCATTCGATCCATGCGAAACCCTACATTCCAGCAGGATAATGCACGACTGCATGTTGCAGGTCCTGTACGGTCCTTTCTGGATACAGAAAATGTTCGACTGCTGCCCTGGCCAGCACATTCTTCAGATCTCTCATCATTTGAAGTCCGCAGCTCGTGGTCGTGCGGTAGGGTTCTCGCTTCCCGCGCCCGGGTTCCCGGGTTCGATTCCCCGCGGGGTCAGGGATAATCTCTGCCTCGTGATGACTGGGTGTTGTGTGATGTCCTTAGGTTAGTTAGGTTTAACTAGTTCTAAGTTCTAGGGGACTGATGACCATAGATGTTAAGTCCCATAGTGCTCAGAGCCGAGAGCCATCAATTGAAAACATCTGGTCAATGGTGGCCGAGCAACTGGCTCGTCACAATACGCCAGTCACTACTCTCGATGAACTGTGGCATCGTGTTGAAGCTGCATGGGCAGCTGTACCTGTACACGCCATCCAAGCTCTGTTTCACTCAATGCCCAGGCGTATCAAAGCAGTTATTACTGCCAGAGGTGTTTGTTCTGGGTACTGATTTCTCAGGATCTATGCACCCAAATTGCGTGAAAATGCAAGTCACATGTCAGTTCCAGTATAATATATTTGTCCAATGAATACCCATTTATCATCTGCATTTCTTCTTGGTGTAGCAATTTGAATGGCCAGTAGTGTAGATATAGATTTTGGTGGCCAATAGAAGTGCTTCAACTCAGTAGACTTTTCCTGGAGACACTCTGTACCAATTCTCGACGTGTGGTGTGTCGCATTGTCCTTCTGGAGTTGCCCACAATAGACATGAATGGATACAGGTGATCAGATAGGATGCTTACGTACGTGTCACCTGTCAAGAGTCGTATCTAGACGCATCGGCGGTCCCATATCACTCCAACTGCACACGCCTCACACTGTTACAGTACTCACCCCAGCGTGAACAGATCCCTGCTGACATGCTGGTTCCATGGGTTGATCAGGTTGTCTCCATAGCCATGCACGTCCATCTGCTCAATACAATTCGAAATGAGACTCATCCGACGCAGGCAACATGTTTCCAGTCATCAACAGTCCAATGTCTCTGTTGACGGTCCCAGGCGAGACGCAAATCTTTGTGTCGTGCAGTCATCGAGGGTACACGACTGGGCCTTCGGTTCTGGAAGCCAATATCAATCACGTTTCGTTGAATGGTTCGCACGCTGACACTTGTTAATGGCCTATCCTTGCAATCTGCAGCAATTTGCGGAAGAGTTGCACTTGTGTGACACTGAATGATTCTCTTCAGTCGTCGTTTGTCCCGTTCTTGCACAATCGTCTTCCAGCCGCAGCGATGTCGGAGATTTGATGTTGTACAGGGTTCCTGATATTCACGGAACACTCGTGAGATGGTCGTACGGAAAAATCCCCACTTGATTCCTACCTCGGAGGTGCTGTGTCCCATCGCTCTTGCGCCGGCTATAACACCACGTTCAAATACACTTAAATCTTGTTGTCTGGGTATCAGAAGTTCTTAACTTCATCTAATTCGTGACCATAAATCCTGAGATGTTATGTTTCTCGCTGTTCTGATTTCTGCTACTTCTCATTACTTTCGTCTTTCTTCGATTTAGTCTATTACACTGTCCATTCCATTCAACAGATCCTGTAATTCTACTACTCTTTTATTGAGGGTAGCAATGTCATTGGCGAATCTTAACATCGATTGGTTTTTCAATGTACAGATTGAACAGCAGGAGCGAAAGACTACATTCCTGTCTTACACCCTCTTTGATCAGAGCACTTTCTTCTTGGTCTTCTACTCTTACTGCCCGCCTTGCCTCTTGTACGTATGTTACCCATCTTTTCCTATAGCTTTCGCCAGGTTTTCTTTGAATGTCGAAGATCTTGTATTATTTTACATTGTTCAACGCTCCTTCCAGGTAGGCAAATCCTATGAAAGTGTCTCGATTTTTCTTTAGTGTTGTTTCCATTATCAACAAAAACATCGGAACTGCCGCTCTGGTGTCTTCATCATTCCTAAAGCCAAACTGATCGTCATCTAAGGCATCCGCAATTTTTCTTGCCATTCTTCTGTACGTCAGTAACTTGGATCCACGAGCTGTTAAGCTGATTTTGCAAGAATTGTCGGACACGTCGGCTCTTGGAATCTTCAGAAGTATGTGGATGATGTTTTTCCGAAAGTGAAATGGTATGACGCCTGAGTCATACATTCCAGTCATTTTGTTGCCACTTCACCGAATTATATTAGAAGTTCTGGAATGCTATCACTACCTGCTACATTATTTGATTTTAATTTCTCCAAAAATCTTTTAAATGTCTTCTACATCGAATCCTGTTCCTTCTTTTCTGTCACTCCATTAGATAGGTCTTTCCCATCATAGAGGTCTTTTCTGAATAGTTGTTAGCCGGCCGCTGGTGGCCGAGCGGTTCTAGGCGCTTCAGCCCTGAACCACGCGACTGCTACGGTCGCAGGTTCGAATCCTGCCTCGGGCATGGATGTGTGTGATGTCCTTAGGTTAGTTAGGTTTAAGTAGTTCTATGTTCTAGGGGACTGATGACCTCAGATGTTAAATCCCATAGTGCTCAGAGCCATTTGAACCATTTCTTGAATAGTTGTTTCACCACTTCCCTCAACTATTTTTGAAATTCTCACGGAATGCTATCGACTCCTGCTGCTTAATTTCATGTCTTCCAATACACTTTTAAATTCTGATTCTAATACTGAGTCCCAATCTCTTCTACACTGAATCGCGAAAGAAACTGGTATAGGCATGCATATTGAGATACAGAGATATGTAAACAGGCAAAATACGATGCTGCGGTCCGTAACGCCTATATAAGACCACAAGTGTCTGGCGCAGTTGTTAGACCGGTTACTGCTACTACAATGGCAGGTTATCAAGATTTAAGTGTTTTAATGTGGTGTTATAGTCGGCGTACAAGCGGTGCGACACACCATCTCCGAGGTAGTGATGAAGTGAGGATTTTCCCGTACGACCGTTTCACGAGTCTACCGTCAATATCAGGTATATCAGATCTCAGACATCGCTGGGGACGGAAAAAGATGCTGAAAAACGGGACCAATGACGACTGAAGAGAACCGTTTAACGTGACAGAAGTGCAACCCTCCCGCAAATTGCTGCAGATTGCAAGGATAGGCCATCAGCAAGTGTCAGTGTGCGAACCATTCGACGAAACAACATCGATATGGGCTGTCGGGGCCGAAGGCCCACTCGTGTATCCTCGATGACTGCACGACACAAAGCTTTATCCTTCGCCTGGGCCCGTCAACAGCGGCAAAGGACTGTCTACGACTGGAAACGGGTTGCTTGGTCGGAAGAGTCTCGTTTCAAATTGTATCGAGAGGATGGACGCCTGTGGGTATAAAGACAACCTCATGAACCCATGGACCCTGCATGTCAGCAGGAGACTGTTCAAGTTTGTGGAGGCTCTGGAATGGTTGGGGGCGTGTGCAGCTGAAGTGATATGCGAGCCCTGATACGTCTAGAGACTACTCTGAAAGGCGACACGGACGTAAGCATGCTGTCTGATCACCTGCATCCACTGATGTCCATTTTCCTTGACTTCCGGAAGGCGTCCGATACAGTTCCCCACTGTCGCCTGATGAACAAAGTAAGAGCTTACGGAATATCAGACCAACTGTGTGGCTGGATTGAAGGGTTTTTAGCAAACAGAACACAGCATGATGTTCTCAGTGGAGAGACGTCTACAGACGTTAAAGTAACCTCTGGCGTGCCACAGGGGAGTGTTATGGGACCATTGCTTTTCACTATATGTATATAAATGACCTAGTAGATAGCGTCGGAAGTTCCATGCGGCTTTTCGCGGATGATGCTGTAGTATACAGATAAGTTGCAGCACTAGAAAATTGCAGCGAAATGCAGGACGATCTGCAGCGGATAGGCACTTGGTGTAGGGAATGGCAACTGACCCTTAACATAGGCAAATGTAGTGTATTGCGAATACATAGAAAGAAGGATCCTTTATTGTATGATTATATGATAGCGGAACAAACACTGGTAGCAGTTACTTCTGTGAAATATCTGGGAGTATGCGTACGGAACGATTTGAAGTGGAATGATCATATAAAATTAATTGTTGGTAAGGCGGGAGCCAGGTTGAGATTCATTGGGAGAGTGTAGTCCATCAACAAAGGAGGTGGCTTACAAAACACTCGTCCGACCTATACTTGAGTATTGCTCATCAGTGTGGGATCCGTACCAGGTCGGGTAGACAGAGGAGATAGAGAAGATCCAAAGAAGAGCGGCGCGTTTCGTCACAGGGTTATCTGGTATGTGTGATAGCGTTACGGAGACGATTAGCAAACTCGAGTGGCAGACTCTGCAAGAGAGGCGCTCTGCATCGCGGTGTAGCTTGCTCGCCAGGTTCCGAGAGGGTGCGTTTCTGGATGAGGTATCGAATATATTGCTTCCCCCTACTTATACCTCCCGAGGAGATCACGAATGTAAAATAAGAGAGATTCGAGCGCGCACGGAGGCTTTCCGGCAGTCGTTCTTCCCGTGAACCGTACGCGACTGGAACAGAAAAGGGAGGTAATGACAGTGGCACGTGAATTGCCCTCCGCCACACACCGTTGGCTGGCTTGCGGAGTGTAAATTTAGATGTAGATGTGCATTCCGACGGACTTGGGCTATTCCAGCAGGACAATGCGGCACCCCATACGCCCAGAACTGCTACAGAGCGGCTCCAGGAACACTCTTCTCAGTTTAAACACTTCCGCTGGCCACCGAACTCCCCAGACATGACCATTATTGAGCATGTCTGGGAGGTCTTGCAACGTACTATTCGGAAGAGATCTCCACCCCCTCGTACTCTTACGGATTTATGTACAGCCCTGCAGGATTCATGGTGTCAGTTCCCTCCAGCACTGCTCCAGACATTAATGGAGTCCATGTTACGTCGTGTTGCGGCACTTCTGCCTGCTCGCGAGGGCCCTACGCGATATTAGGCAGGTTTACCAGTTTCTTCAGCCCTTCGGTGTATATCGACTCCTGTTTTTTTCTTCTATCAGTTCATCAGACAAGACGTCGCCGTCACAGAGGCCGTCAACATACCCTTTTCATATGTCGCCGCCCTGACCTCTCCCTATGTTTGGGTGGGTGAAATATTTTGGGGACCACTTTTATTTTACCCACTGCGCCGTACCGTGTCGACGGGTCGCGTTACGTCTCCCGCATGCTATCTTTGCCTCTGACGGAGGGCGTCGATTTGACGCAACAATGGACAGTGCGAGAAGTAAGTCGGAGGAAGGCAGGCAGCGGAGTTGTAACCGCCTTTCAGGCATGGCGTGCTGTGATTTGACCGGCCGAAATGACAGAGCGGCTCTAGGCGCTACAGTCTGGGACGGCGCGACCGCTACGGTCGCAGGTTCGAATCCTGCCTCGGCCGTGGATGTGTGTGATGTCCTTGGGTTGGTTAGGTTCAAGTAGTTCTACGTTCTAGGGGAGTGAAGACCTCAGAAGTTAAGTCCCATAGTGCTCAGAGTCATTTGAACCATTTTTTGTTGTCATTTGAGCCTTGCGATTTGTCTATCGGACGACGGTACTTCAGTATTCCGCCTGGGGCCGCGTATTAGTGAGCAAGTTTTCATCCTTGCGCTTCCGGAGCACACGTGGAGGCTGAAGTCATTCCTACCGCGGAAGTCCGTGGTTGAAACGCCTCGGTTGAAAGGGAAGCGTGCCATCCTACAACTACGGTGAGGTACCCTACTTGAATGACTCTGGGGATAGCATGAGGTTCGCAAAGTGTTGGTTCCTTTTGTCTTTCCCAATGCGTCTACTTATGCGTCTTACCCGCCTCCACGAGTGTTAGAACTCTAAAAATACCGGCTCAATCTGCGCGCTTGCTTAAGCCCCCGTCGTGGGTACATTCAAGAGGCCTGCACTTCTTTGTACCACCTGCTTACCGTACCACCAGTTAATTTGCTATTTCCTGTAATCAACACACATTGTACTGCGTTTTTACCTTCATATACAGAGGGGTCCAAAAAATGTATCCACTGTTGAAAAGTCCATAACTTGCAAACTAATTGACGGAGTTGTCTCATTTTTGGTGAAAGTGTAGCTTAAAGTCCAACTTAAAGATATCACTGCAGGTGTTCGAAATGGTCACCATTAACATCCACACACAAACGATGCCGCCCAACTGCAGCACGAACTACTGACTGCAACGTGTTCAGTTGGATATTTGCATACGAATGTACGACGGATTCTCGAAGTTCATCCAATGTGCGTGGCTTTTGTCGGTAAACGACGTCCTTTAGTGTTCCCCACAGGTAAAAGTCCAGAGGAGTTAGGTCTGGGGAAAGTGGTGGACACCCCACAGCACCTCTACGGCCTATCCATCTTCCTGGTAGATTTTCGTCGAGATACGCCCTAACACCATTTTGGTAGTGGGCTGTGGCACCATCTTGTTGACAGTAAACTCTTCCGTCTCGGATAGCAGGTAAAACGGATGTCTGAAGCTGCTGAAGGTACACCTCACCGGTAACTGTGCCGTCAAAGAAGAATGGCCCAATTGAGCCCCAGTAAGACAACCCACACCACACATTTACTCCTGGCAAATTCACGGCTTTGTCTACATGGACGTTCGGATTTTCGGCGGCCCAGTAGATACAATTGTGGCGATTTACTGTACCATTGAGTTTGAACTGTGCCTCTTCAGACCACACAATCATCTCTGCAAACTCTTCATCGTTGCGCACCATGTTAGTAAACCACTCGCAGTACTCCATTCTACGGTCTGGGTCGTCCTCGTTCATTGCGTGGGATGTAGCACTTCCACTTTGCTGTCTTCAAAATTCGCCGAACACTTGAGCGACTCACTCCAGTTTCACGGGCACACTGTCTCACAGACTTCTGTGGTGAGAGAGTGAATTGTTGTAACACACGACTTGTTACTGTTACAGGTCGTCCAGTTCGTGTTTGTGTACACCTTTAATACAACCTTCGGATTCAAATTTGTCTCGAATGCGACGAATCGTTAAACGTGTCGGTGGCTCTGTTTGATACACATTTCGCCATTGCCGTTGAACCTCATTAATGTTCTCGTACTTAAAATACCACTTCAGAACTGACTTCCTTTCATCGAATGTAAGCCTTGCGCCAGCCATGTTTACTCGAGTAACTAGGTGCAACGAAAAACAAAACACTGACTATCTGGCGACTGTCATCTGACAAAACAAAACAACGCAGTACAACGCTTGTGTGGCGATTGTCGGAACCACAAACTATTACACTACCAAAGATGAGACAACTCCGTCATTTAGTTTGCCAGTTATGGACTTTTAAACAGTGGATACATTTTTTTCGGACCCCTCTGCATTCGATAGCTTTGAGGACTTTGGTTTAAGTTCCCTCATTTATTGCTATGAACGGCTTTGATGCTTGCTACTTAATTTGTCAATTCTGGGAGTAAAGGATTAGTGCCAATTAACTGGTATTTACGATACTGTCAGCTGACGTAATCGAAGTTCGTTGGCCAACCACGTGCATCCATTCAAATCTTGCTGATTTTCCGTGCCGCTTGGCGGTACTTTGCTACCGTTACGTCATCTGGCGTTATTTTGAAAGTGAATTGCCATTCCCAGACCAATCTTCTTATCTCCTCGGTGAGACTTTGGTGTGTGTTCAGTAGTAAGGCCCGATTGTTTTATTGCTATTAATATTGGAGGTTCATGGTGTGGCTCATGGTGTGGGTTCCTGTAGTCATGTCCTAGTTCATGAACCACGGGCAACGTATGAGAGGCCAAGTAAGTGGTCCCGACAGTCGGGATACCAGTTACTTTGGAATAAGGCTGGTCATCTCGGACATATTCCGAGTCGTGGTCACCTTTGTGCTCATACGGCAAAGACTACCAAATCCACCGGTTAGCCCCTCAGCCGTTAGGGGTAAAACCCAATGGCACTCGGGGCAAGTAAGGCTAGCAACCTGCTTCCCTGGTACTTTAAATATGATGCTGGCAACAATCAGAGCAAAATGCCTCGGACCTTTGGAGGTGACGGAGTCCCACCTCTAACTGACAAACCAGGGACTCCTAAGATACGACTTGGCAAAAACTGAGATATTAATAGCTCATCAATGGGGGCTACTCTGGGAAGAAGGTAGAGCTGGAAGAGGCTGCAAGTACGGTGGGGCCGGACGTTTTAGCTGTTAGTGACATTCGGGTAAGGAGTGAGAAAGAAGAGGAAGTGGGAGAATACAAGGTCTACCTGTCAGGAGTCAAAGCAGGAATAGCACAATGGGGTGTAAGGCTTTACATCAGGAAAGAAATGGAACCCAGCGTAGTTGCAGTAAGGTATGTAAACGAACGACTGATGTGGATAGATTTGACAGTGTCTAGCAAGAAAATTAGGATTGTGTCAGTAATTTCGCATTGTGAAGGGACAGATCAAGATAAGATGGATAGTTTTTATGAGGCACTCAGTGATGTAGTTGTTAGAGTAAAGGACAAGGACAGTGTTCTGCTCATGGGTGATTTTAACGCCAGGATTGGAAATCGAACAGAAGGGTATGAAAAGGTTATGGGTAAATTTGGAGAGGATATGGAGGCCAACAGGAAAGGGAAACAACTCTTGGATTTCTGTGCCAGTATGGGCTTAATAATCACAAACTCCTTTTTTAAACATAAGAACATTCACCGGTATACTTGGGAAGGCAGGGGAACCAGATCTGTCATTGACTATATAATAACAGATCAGGAATTCAGGAAGGCTGTGAGGGACACACGTGTATTCAGGGGATTCTTTGATGACACTGATCATTATTTAATCTGCAGTGAAATTGGGATTGTGAGGCCAAAAGTGCAGGTGAGGTCCATATGTAGGAGGATAAGAGTGGAGAAACTTCAGGATAAGGAAATCAGGCACAAGTACATAACAGCGATCTCAGAAAGGTACCAGTTAGTTGAATGTAGTCAATTACAGTCACTGGAAAAGGAATGGACAAGGTACAGGGACACAGTACTAGAAGTGGCTAAAGAATGTCTTGGAACAGTAGTGTGTAAAAGTAGGATGAAGCAAACAGCTTGGTGGAATGATACAGTCAAGGCAGCCTGTAAAAGGAAAAAGAAGGCGTATCAAAAATGGCTACATACCAGAACCCAGGTAGACAGAGAAAGTTATGTTGAAGAAAGAAACAAAGCCAAACAGATAATTACAGCATCCAAGAAGAAATCGTGGGAAGACTTTGGAAACAGGTTGGAGACTATGGGTCAAGCTGCTGGAAAACCATTCTGGAGTGTAATTGGCAGACTTCGAAAGGGAGGTAAGAAGGAAATGACAAGTATTTTGGACAGGTCAGGAAAACTGCTGGTGAATCCAGTGGATGCCTTGGGCAGATGGAGGGAATATTTTGAAGAGTTGCTCAATGTAGGTGAAAATGCGATCATTAATGTTTCAGATTTCTAGGTAGAATGGGATAGGAATGATGACGGAAATAGGATCACATTTGAGGAAGTGGAAAAAATGGTCAATAGATTGCAGTGCAATAAAGCGGCTGGGGTGGATGAAATTAAGTCGGAACTCATCATATACAGTGGAATGTCAGGTCTTAAATGGCTACACAGGATAATTGAAATGGCCTGGGAGTTGGGACAGGTTCCATCAGACTGGACAAAAGCAGTAATCACACCAATCTTTAAACATGGAAACAGAAAAGATTGTAACAACTACAGAGGTATCTCTTTAATCAGCGTTGTGGGTAAAATCTTCTCCGGTATTGTTGAAAGGAAAGTGCGAGTATTAGTTGAGGACCAATTGGATGAAAATCAGTGTGGGTTTAGGCCTCTTAGAGGTTGTCAGGACCAGATCTTTAGCTTACGGCAAATAATGGAGAAGTGTTATGAGTGGAACAGGGAATTGTATCTATGCTTTATAGATCTAGAAAAGGCATATGACCGGATTCCTAGGAGGAAGTTATTGTCTGTTCTACAAGACTATGGAATAGGAGGCAAACTTTTGCAAGCAATTAAAGGTCTTTACATGGATAGTCAGGCAGCAGTTAGAGTTGACGGTAAATTGAGTTCATGGTTCAGAGTAGTTTCAGGGGTAAGACAAGGCTGCAACCTGTCTCCACTGTTGTTCATATTATTTATGGATCATATGTTGAAAACAGTAGACTAGCTGGGTGAGATTAAGATATGTGAACACAAAATAAGCAGTCTTGCATATGCGGATGACTTAGTTGTGATGGCAGATTCGATTGAAAGTTTGCAAAGTAATACTTCAGAGCTAGATCAGAAATGTAAGGACTATGATATGAAGATTAGCATCTCCAAAACGAAAGTAATGTCAGTGGGAAAGTAATATAAACGGATTGAGTGCCAAATAGGAGGAACAAAGTTAGAACAGGTGGTCTGTTTCAAGTACTTAGGATGCATATTCTCACAGGATGGCAACATAGTGAAAGAACTGGAAGCGAGGTGTAGCAAAGCTAATGCAGTGAGCGCTCAGCTACGATCTACTCTCTTCTGCAAGAAGGAAGTCAGTACCAAGACTAAGTTATCTGTGCACCGTTCAATCTTTCGATCATACTTTGTTGTATGGGAGCGAAAGCTGGGTGGATTCAGGTTACCTTATCAACAAGGTTGAGGTTACGGATATGAAAGTAGCTAGGATGATTGCAGGTACTAGTAGATGGGAACAATGGCAGGAGGGTGTCCACAATGAGGAAATCAAAGAAAAACTGGGAATGAACTCTATAGATGTAGCAGTCAGGGCGAACAGGCTTAGATGGTGGGGTCATGTTACACGCATGGGAGAAGCAAGGTTACCCAAGAGACTCATGGATTCAGCAGTAGAGGGTAGGAGGAGTTGGGGCAGACCGAGGAGAAGGTACCTGGATTCGGTTAAGAATGATTTTGAAGTAATAGGTTTAACATCAGAAGAGGCACCAATGTTAGCACTGAATAGGGGATCATGGAGGAACTGTATAAGGGCGGCTATGCTCCAGACTGAACGCTGAAAGGCATAATCAGTCTTAAATGATGATGATGATGATGATGATAATATTGGAGGGCTCGGTTGCTGCCTTTTTATTGGTACGTGGTTGTGTAATTACGCCCTTAGCCATATTGTGTTTTGCTGCGTGACTGAGGAGTTAAACATCATTTGTGATTTAATTATTTGTTCAATTTAAAGAACTTTGTTCTTGCTAGGTTGTACTAGCAGGTACTAGCGCCATGTGCAGAATTGCCTTGATTGCACGGGAAGTGTTTAAATCTGATTTACGCCCACAAACGGTTCGATTCTGAGGTCGTAGGTTGTGCTGTGTATTTATCAACAATACGCCAAAAAAAAAAAAATTGCTGGATGCAATTAACATTGAACCTGTCTTGGCTTTCCTTCACAATTATGTATTTTTGAAATGTATACATGTTGCCTTTTGGGGTACTGAATGTAAATTTTAAGGTCATTGTGTTAGTTAGTTTTCATTTCTTTGGTGAGTGGTGTTGTGGAACATTCTGTCATACCAAGCAAATTGTAAATCAGTGAACTGGCTGTCACTAAATGCTGAACTGTTAAATTGTTTGTCAGACAAATTCTTCATGTTGTAGTTGTGTTGGAGCATAGGTACTGTATAAAATTTTTGCATCGTTCTTCTGACACATACCCTGCGCTAACTTTTTATTGGTGTTCTAATAACTGCATGGTGTCTCACTACAGGAATTGAAACTTATTGATAAGCAGTTAATTCCCAAGCAATTGAAACCAATTTTCTTGCCTCTGTGACGTGCGTTGTTGAAAATACTGTCTTCCATAGCTAAATGCAAATCTTATCTGTTGCCTTTGAACATGGATATTTTCATATCCATATACAACGTTTTGGGTTTCCTATGTTTTCAACAGTATAATGCGGATCGATGTGACAGTGTATGAAACTGTTACCTGTACGCAAAGTAAACACTGCAGCACATGTTGGGGGAGTACATACACTCCTGGAAATTGAAATAAGAACACCGTGAATTCATTGTCCCAGGAAGGGGAAACTTTATTGACACATTCCTGGGGTCAGATACATCACATGATCACACTGACAGAACTACAGGCACATAGACACAGGCAACAGAGCATGCACAATGTCGGCACTAGTACAGTGTATATCCACCTTTCGCAGCAATGCAGGCTGCTATTCTCCCATGGAGACGATCCTAGAGATGCTGGATGTAGTCCTGTGGAACGGCTTGCCATGCCATTTCCACCTGGCGCCTCAGTTGGACCAGCGTTCGTGCTGGACGTGCAGACCGCGTGAGACGACGCTTCATCCAGTCCCAAACATGCTCAATGGGGGACAGATCCGGAGATCTTGCTGGCCAGGGTAGTTGACTTACACCTTCTAGAGCACGTTGGGTGGCACGGGATACATGCGGACGTGCATTGTCCTCTTGGAACAGCAAGTTCCCTTGCCGGTCTAGGAATGGTAGAACGATGGGTTCGATGACGGTTTGGATGTACCGTGCACTATTCAGTGTCCCCTCGACGATCACCAGTGGTGTACGGCCGGTGTAGGAGATCGCTCCCCACACCGTGATGCCGGGTGTTGGCCCTGTGTGCCTCGGTCGTATGCAGTCCTGATTGTGGCGCTCACCTGCACGGCGCCAAACACGCATACGACCATCATTGACACCAAGGCAGAAGCGACTCTCATCGCTGAAGACGACACGTCTCCATTCGTCCCTCCATTCACGCCTGTCGCGACACCACTGGAGGCGGGCTGCACGATGTTGGGGCGTGAGCGGAAGACGGCCTAACGGTGTGCGGGACCGTAGCCCAGCTTCATGGAGACGGTTGCGAATGGTCCTCGCCGATACCCCAGGAGCAACAGTGTCCCTAATTTGCTGGGAAGTGGCGGTGCGGTCCCCTACGGCACTGCGTAGGATCCTACGGTCTTGGCGTGCATCCGTGCGTCGCTGCGGTCCGGTCCCAGGTCGACGGGCACGTGCACCTTCCGCCTACCACTGGCGACAACATCGATGTACTGTGGAGACCTCACGCCCCACGTGTTGAGCAATTCGGCGGTACGTCCACCCGGCCTCCCGCATGCCCACTATACGCCCTCGCTCAAAGTCCGTCAACTGCACATACGGTTCACGTCCACGCTGTCGCGGCATGCTACCAGTGTTAAAGACTGCGATGGAGCTCCGTATGCCACGGCAAACTGGCTGACACTGACGGCGGCGGTGCACAAATGCTGCGCAGCTAGCGCCATTCGACGGCCAACACCGCGGTTCCTGGTGTGTCCGCTGTGCCGTGCGTGTGATCATTGCTTGTACAGCCCTCTCGCAGTGTCCAGAGCAAGTATGGTGGGTCTGACACACCGGTGTCAATGTGTTCTTTTTTCCATTTTCAGGAGTGTATTTACAACATTCTCTTGAAAAGGCTGTTCTTGACGTGTTTTTTTAAATTAATTGTTATAAGCTTTCAATTCTTTTTCTTTGTTGGTTTCATTGATCCTTTAGGCACATAATGTTAAATGAATATTCCGGTCACGAATGATGATCAACCCTTACTTGGGCCTAGTACTCGCTCTCCTACACAACCTCACGCGGTAGCTGTGTCCCTGCCACCACATACAGGGGTTGATCAAAAATATGGAAAGGCCAGAAATAAATGCTTCAACATTAATGCAGGTACAACCTAAGTCTGCAGGTTTGTTTGACCACAAACGGCGCCTGCTCAGTGTTCCCAGTACGTTCCGAGCGTCACACGTGGTCAGAACAGTTGTCTGTGTAGCTGTGAGTGGACTATGTCGCAGCGAAGTTAATTCGAACGTGGGCAAAATTGTTGGTTCACTATGAAAAACAGTCTTGATCACAATTTATTTATTACGGTTACCGGTTTTGACCACTAATGTGGTCATCTTCAGACCAATGAGTAAGGACCTCCTTCTGCTGGAGAATCACTACTGAGTCATTCTCAGTAGTGGACGACATCGGTCACCGTAGTAAATAAATTGTGATCAAGACTGTTTTTGAAACTTCCTGGCAGATTAAAACTGTGTGCCCGACTGAGACTCGAACTCTGGACCTTTACCTTTCGCTGGCAAGTGCTCTACCAACTGAGCTATCCAAGCACGACTCACGTCCAGTCCTCACAGCTTTACTTCGCCAGTACCTCGTCTCCTACCTTCCAAACTTTGCAGAAGCAATCCTGCCAACCTTGCAGAACTAGAACTCCTGTAAGAAAGGATATGGCGGAGACGAGATACTGGCAGAAGTAAAAGAGGACCGGACGTGAGTCGTGCTTCGGTAGCTCAGATGGTAGAGCACTTGCCCGCGAAAGGCGAAGGTCCCGAGTTCGAGTCTCGGTCGGGCACACAGTTGTAATCAGCCGGGAAGTTTCATATCAGCGCACACTCCGCTGCAGAGTGAAAATTTCATTCAAGACTGTTTTTGATAGTGAATATTTGTAACACATTGATCACTGTTCTCTCGCACAATGCATTCAAAAGTAAAATTGTTGGTGCTAGTATGTTGGGTGTTTCCGTACCCATGCTAATCCTAGTGTTCGGCGTTACAAGAGGCGCCGTATCGAAGATTTATACTGCATATAGGGAAAGGATGTCTTACATGAGTATCAGTTTGGCTTTCTGAAATGTGAAGTCACCAGAGAGGCAATTCTGACGTTGCGGTTGATAATGGAAGAAAGACTAACGAAAAATCAAGACATATTCATAGAATTTGTCGACCTGGAAAAAGCGTTCGACAACGTAAAATGGTGCAAGATGTTCGAAATTCTGAGGTAATATACAATATGTACACGAGCCAACAGGGAATAATAAGAGTGGATGACCAAGAAAGAAGTGGCCGGATTAAAAAGGGTCTACGATCGGGATGTAGTCTTTCACTCCTACTGTTCAAAAAAAGTTGAAATGGCTCTGAGCACTATGGGACTTCTGAGGTCATCAGTTTCCTTGAACTTAGAACTACTTAAACCTAACTAACCTAAGGACATCACACACATTCATGGCCGAGGCAGGATTCGAACGTGCGACCGTAGCGGTCAGGCGGTTCCAGACTGAAGCGCCTAGAACCTCACGGCCACTCCGGCCGGCTGTCTTTGATAAGATTCCTATATGATATTGCTATCCTGAGAGAAAGTGAAGAAGAATTACATGTTTTCCTCAATGTAATAAACAGCCTAATGAGTGAATCGAAGTTAGTAATGAAAAGTAACAGAAATAAGGACAGCGAGAAACTTAACATCAGAATCGACGTTCACGAGGTAGATGAAGAAGTTCTACTACCTACGCAGCAAAGTAACGAATGATGGACGGCGCGGGGACGACATCAAAAGCAGACCAGCACTGGTGAAAACGTCATTCCTGCCAAGAGGCAGAAGTCTAATCGTACTAACGATAGGCCTTAATTTGAGGAAGAAATTGCTGCGAATGTGTGTTTGGAACACAGCGTTGTATGGTAATAAAACTTGGTCTGTGGGAAACCGGAACAAAAGAAAATGGAAGCATATGAGATGTGGAACTACAGACGAATGTGGAAAATTAGGTGCACTGATTAGGTAAGGAATGGAGAGGTTCTGCGCGGAATCGGCGAGGAAAGGAATATACACTCCTGGAAATGGAAAAAAGAACACATTGACACCGGTGTGTCAGACCCACCATACTTGCTCCGGACACTGCGAGAGGGCTGTACAAGCAATGATCACACGCACGGCACAGCGGACACACCAGGAACCACGGTGTTGGCCGTCGAATGGCGCTAGCTGCGCAGCATTTGTGCACCGCCGCCGTCAGTGTCAGCCAGTTTGCCGTGGCATACGGAGCTCCAT
Organism: Schistocerca cancellata; assembly: GCF_023864275.1. Lineage (NCBI taxonomy): Eukaryota > Metazoa > Arthropoda > Insecta > Orthoptera > Acrididae > Schistocerca > Schistocerca cancellata. Next base: position 112,184,792 of record NC_064636.1, on the reverse strand, counting down.
CGCAGTCTTTAACACTGGTAGCATGCCGCGACAGCGTGGACGTGAACCGTATGTGCAGTTGACGGACTTTGAGCGAGGGCGTATAGTGGGCATGCGGGAGGCCGGGTGGACGTACCGCCGAATTGCTCAACACGTGGGGCGTGAGGTCTCCACAGTACATCGATGTTGTCGCCAGTGGTCGGCGGAAGGTGCACGTGCCCGTCGACTTGGGACCGGACCGCAGCGACGCACGGATGCACGCCAAGACAGTGCCGTAGGGGACCGCACCGCCACTTCCCAGCAAATTAGGGACACTGTTGCTCCTGGGGTATCGGCGAGGACCATTCGCAACCGTCTCCATGAAGCTGGGCTACGGTCCCGCACACCGTTAGGCCGTCTTCCGCTCACGCCCCAACATCGTGCAGCCCGCCTCCAGTGGTGTCGCGACAGGCGTGAATGGAGGGACGAATGGAGACGTGTCGTCTTCAGCGATGAGAGTCGCTTCTGCCTTGGTGCCAATGATGGTCGTATGCGTGTTTGGCGCCGTGCAGGTGAGCGCCACAATCAGAACTGCATACGACCGAGGCACACAGGGCCAACACCCGGCATCATGGTGTGGGGAGCGATCTCCTACACTGGCCGTACACCACTGGTGATCGTCGAGGGGACACTGAATAGTGCACGGTACATCCAAACCGTCATCGAACCCATCGTTCTACCATTCCTAGACCGGCAAGGGAACTTGCTGTTCCAACAGGACAATGCACGTCCGCATGTATCCCGTGCCACCCAATGTGCTCTAGAAGGTGTAAGTCAACTACCCTGGCCAGCAAGATCTCCGGATCTGTCCCCCATTGAGCATGTTTGGGACTGGATGAAGCGTCGTCTCACGCGGTCTGCACGTCCAGCATGAACGCTGGTCCAACTGAGGCGCCAGGTGGAAATGGCATGGCAAGCCGTTCCACAGGACTACATCCAGCATCTCTACGATCGTCTCCATGGGAGAATAGCAGCCTGCATTGCTGCGAAAGGTGGATATACACTGTACTAGTGCCGACATTGTGCATGCTCTGTTGCCTGTGTCTATGTGCCTGTGGTTCTGTCAGTGTGATCATGTGATGTATCTGACCCCAGGAATGTGTCAATAAAGTTTCCCCTTCCTGGGACAATGAATTCACGGTGTTCTTATTTCAATTTCCAGGAGTGTATGAAGAACCTGGCAACAAGAAGGGACAGGATGGTAGGACGTCTGGTAAGACATCAGTGAATGATTTCTATGCTAATAGAGGGAGCTGTGGAGTGTAAACTGTATAGGAAGACAGAGGGGGGAAAGCATGGAGCAAAGAATATGAGGACGTACGTTGCAAGTGCTCCTCTGAGATGAAGAGGTTGCTTGGTACAGGACAGAAATTCGTGGTGGGTCGGATGAAACCGAGCACGCAGAAGTGCGGCATGGACTCGACCAATGTCTGAAGCATGGCTGGAGAGAACTGACACCATGAATCGTGCAGGGCTGTCCATAAATCCGTAAAAGTACGAGGGGATGGAGGTCTCTTCTGTACAGCACGTTGCAAGGCATCCCACATGTGATTAATAATGTTCATGTCTGGGGAGACTGATGGCCGACGGAAGTGTTTAAACCAGGGCCGGCCAAACGCTGCACAGTGTGCAGACGTGCGGAAGTGCTGCACATGTGCGACAGCGACATCTGTTATTAGACACGTATCCTAAATGAACGGCGGCGGCTCCACTTCCCTGTTTATGTGGTACAACCAAGACCGCAACATACCCAGTCCCGTTTACCCCTGGTAACAGAGAAGTACTGAGAAATGGCAGGTACTGTGAAAAAGCAAAGGAAGGGAGATCTATGTTCTCAGTTGTTTAAAAATGACTGGGAACTGCAATTCTTTTTTGTAGCCGTTGGCGAAAACTCTCAGTGTTTACTGTGCCGCCGAAAAATAGGCGGCCAGCGTAAGTTTTCAATTGAAAGACATTACAATACACATCACAGAGACGAGTGAAGTGTACTCAACAGTGAAGAACGGCAAGCAAAGTTAAATGTCCTTAAGAAAATGGATGAGACACATCAACTCGATTTTACTGTACGTCTAACTGAAACTTCTTGAACTCTTACTTTCTGGGAAACCCTTTTCCGAAGGGGAGTTTGTGAAAGGGTGTCTGATTGATGCTGCAGAACTTGTGTGCCCCACGAACGTTAGCAGGTTTCAAGAAATCAGTTTATCCAAACAAACAGTGACAAGACGTACCAGTGCTATGGCCGGCGATGTGCACAGGCAGCTAATAAATAAGGCTAAATACATTGTTGCTTTCTCTGCTGCGCTCGATGAAGCAACACATCTTACAGATACAGCCCAGGCTGTGATATACATACGAGGTGTCGATAACGCACTTTGTGTAACAGAGGAGCGACATCTGTGCGTAGAAACATGCACTACCTGAACGCTGACGGCTGCGGCGTGCACGCTGTCACACGGAAGTTGCACATGATCAAGAGCGCCGCACGCGTGCAGAATTTCTGGCCGGCCCTGGTTTAAACTCAGAAGAGTGTTCCTGCAGCCACCGTGTAGCAATTCTCGACGCGTGCGGCGTCGCACTGTCCTGCTGGAATTTCCCAAGCGCGCCAGAATGCACAATGGACGTGAACTGATACAGGTGATGAGAGAGGATGCTTACGTACGTGTCACCAGTCGGAGTCGTATCTAGACGTATCAGGGGTCCCATATAACTCGATCTGCTTCTATCTCACCGTCTATGGCCGTCCTATCGCCCTCACCCCCACCCTTAAGTACCTTGGCGTCACCCTCGACCGTCGCCTCTCCTGGACTCCCCATCTCCGGACAATCCAAGCCAAGGCACATTCCCGCCTCCATCTCCTCAAGCTCCTTTGCGGCCGTACGTGGGGTCTGGACCCCTCCACAATCCTCCACACCTATAAATCCCTCATCCGCCCTATCCTTTGTTACGCCCATGCAGCCTGGATCTCCGCCCCCCCTACCTTCTATAAATCCCTCCAAATCCTTGAACGCCATGCTCTCCGCCTCGCCTATCGCATCCGTCTCCCCTCCCCCACGCGGATCCTGTATGATCTCATCCCCTTCCCCCACCTCCTCCTTTTCCTTGAAAGGATATGGATCCTGTACACCTCCCTTAAACTTGATCCTCCTCACCCGCTCGTCTCTCCAATCCTCTCCCACCCCCGCCCACTGCCGCGCCTGTATTCGCACGTCCACCCGGTCTCCATCTCTCCACCTTCCTTACCCTCTCCAGAGGTGGCTTCCGCCAGCTCCCCCTCCCTGATGATGCCCTCCTCCCCTCCATCTACCCCTCCTACCAACTTTGATCCTCCCGCCCTCCTCCTGTGCTTGCTCCTCTGGGCACCCTCCCTCCCTTCTCTCCCTTTTCCCTCCCTCCTCCTTTTCTCCCCGCTCCTCCCCCAGGCTTCCCCTCCCCTGTCCCTTTCCTGCTGCCCCCGTCTCCTCGGCCATTGGCATCCTTGGTCTCCCCTCACCCCCACCTCACCCCTGTTCCCCTCTTGGCAGGTCCCCGGACTCGCACACGCTACGTGGACATTCGCGCGCCGGGGATCACCGCCATCAGTGTCTCGTGTGTGCCATCATGCTTAGTGTTCAGTGTTTCACCGTCACACTCCGTCGTTCACCTGTGCCATCGCCATCTTCAGTGTTTGTGTGTCGTCTCATCAGTTAGCAGTGTGGATTATCGACGAGTGTGAACGGCTTCGTGTCTGTCTCTATGTGTCTCCTGTTTTCTTGCCCACCGTTCTGTCACTTATGTGTCTTCTCACTGTTTTTGCTCCTTGTATATTCTATGGCTGAAGAGCAGCGTAGTGTGCTGCTGACAGCCTGCCTGTTGTACAGGTTTAAAATAACAATAAAGTAAACAAAACAAATAAATAAAAAAAACTCCATCTGCACACGTCCCCCACCATGACAGAGACTCCACCAGCTTGACCAGGTCCCTGCTGCCTTGCATGGTCCATGGATTCAAGAAGTTGTGTCCGTATCCATACACGCCCATCCGCTCGATACAATTTGAAACGGGGCTCGTCCGACCAGGCGACATGTTTCCTCTCATCAACAGTCGAGTTTCGGTGTTGACGGCTCCAGGCAATGCACAAAGCGTTATATCGTGCAGTCATCAAGGGTACACGAGTGGGCCTTCGGCTCCGAAAGCCCATATCGATGATGTTTCGTTGAATGGTTCGCACGCTGACACTTGTTGATGACCCAGCACTTAAATCTGCAGCAATTTTCGGAAGGGTAGCGCTTCTATACCGTTGAACGATTCTCTTCAGTCGTCGTCGGTCCCGTTCTTGCAGGATCTTAATGCGGCCGTCGCGATGTCGGGAATTTGATGTTTTTACCGGACTCTTGATATTCACGTACACTCGTGAAATGGTCGTACGGGAAAATCCCCACCTCGTCGCTATGTCGGTGTGTCCCATCGCTCGTGCGCCGACTGTAACACCACGTTCAGAGCCACTCACATCTTGATAGCCTGCCATTGTAGCAGCAGTAACTGATACAACAAGTACGCCAGACACCTGTTGTCTTATATAGGCGTCGCCGACCGCAGCGCCGTATTCTACCTGTTTACAGATGTATGTGTTTGAATACGCACTACTGTAGCAGTTTCTGTAGCGCTTCCGTGTAGTATGTAACTTGTGTGTAGTAGTACTAGTGGTTGGGACACGACGCGGCCTGCGCCCTGCCCTGCCCTGCTCGGTGCCTCTACTCTACTCTTCCGGTGTCGGCCAACCAACCTGAGCCGGGGGCGCGGGTGTCGGGTTGCCACGGCAACGGCAGCCGCCGTGTCCCGCCGACCGCAACAGCGGCGGCAAACAGAGCAGCCGCGGCGGGGTCCAAGGGCGCGCGGGTTCGGTTACCAGCGCCGCCAACACCACAGCACGGGCTGTATCTGCATACAATCTCTCTCTCTGTCTCACTCTCTCTGTCCTGCATCTGGCTCTGTTGTTCATTATTTACGAGGTGCATTCAAGTTCTAAGGCCTCCGATTTTTTTTTTCTGATTAACTACTCACCCGAAATCGATGAAACTGGCGTTACTTCTCGACGTAATCGCCCTGCAGACGTACACATTTTTCACAACGGTGACGCCACGATTCCATGGCAGCGGCGAAGGCTTCTTTAGGAGTCTGTTTTGACCACTGGAAAATCGCTCAGGCAATAGCAGCACGGCTGGTGAATGTGCGGCCACGGAGAGTGACTTTCATTGTTGGAAAAAGCCAAAAGTCGCTAGGAGCCAGGTCAGGTGGGTAGGGAGCACGAGGAATCACTTCAAAGTTGTTATCACGAAGAAACTGTTGCGTAGCGTTAGCTCGATGTGCGGGTGCGTTGTCTCAGTGAAACAGCACACGCACAGCCCTTCCCGGACGTTTTTGTTGCAGTGCAGGAAGGAATTTGTTCTTCAAAACATTTTCGTGGGATGCACCTGTTACCGTAGTGCCCTTTGGAACGCAATGGATAAGGATTAGGCCCTGACTGTCCCAGAACATGGACACCATCATTTTTTCAGCACTGGCGGTTACCCGAAATTTTTTTGGTGGCGGTGAATCTGTGTACTTCCATTGAGCTGGCTGGCGCTTTGTTTCTGGATTGAAAAATGGCATCCACGTCTCATCCATTGTCACAACCGACGAAAAGAAAGTCCCATTCGTGCTGTCGTTGCGCATCAACATTGCTCGGCAACGTGCCACACGGGCAGCCGTGTGGTCGTCCGTCAGCATTCGTGGCACCCACCTGGATGACACTTTTCGCATTTTCAGGTCGTCATGCAGGACTGTGTGCGCAGAACCCACAGAAATGCCAACTCTGGAGGCGACCTGTTCGACAGTCATTCGGCGATCCCCCAAAACAATTCTCTCCACTTTCTCGATCATGTCGTCAGACCGGCTTGTGCGAGCCCGAGGTTGTTTCGGTTTGTTGTCACACGATGTTCTGCCTTCATTAAACTGTCACACCCACGAACGCACTTTCGACACATCCATAACTCCGTCACCATATGTCTCCTTCAACTGTCGATGAATTTCAATTGGTTTCACAGCACGCAAATTCAGAAAACGAATGATTGCACGCTGATCAAGTATTTGCCAGAAAATTACAGACCATTATTGTCAACGTCCGCCTACGGTACCTGTCAGCACAACACAATGTCAATCCTAACGGCTCGGGTTCGATTCCTGGCTTGGTCGGGGATTTTCTCCACTCTGGGACTGGGTGTTGCATTGTCCTAATCACAGCCTATACCTCAACCTCCACTACACTAATTACTTCTGATCTGAAGCTTAAAGTTAGGCACCTCTTCAAGGGAGCTACGCCCCCTGGTTAGAGGCGGCGCACGGGCTGGATGGGGGAATCTTAATTGTGGTTCCTCTCTTTTGTCCCAACCCGACGGATACCTATGGTAAATGGGGGAAAACCACCGTTCAGGCTGTGTTGCTGGCGGGGTCGTAAGGTGCTAACTGCCACACCACGTATCATTCTAAGTCTCATTGGCTCAGTGTGAACTGTTTGTACAACCAACCTACACAGCCTATACCTCAACCTCCACTATACTAAGAACTTCTCATCTGAAGCTTAAAGTTGGGCACCTCTTCAAGGGACCCACGCCCCCCTGGTAAGAGGCGGCGCACGTCCTGGATGGGGGAATCTTAATTGTGGTTCCTCTCTTTTGAGCCCACCGTGACGGATACCTATGGTAGATCGGGGAAAACCACCGTTCAGGTCGTTGTCGGCGGGGCCGGGAGGTGCTTGCGCCTGATGTACTCTACTAGGAGCCTTGTAGGCTCAACACAAACCGTTAGCGCCATTACCTTTATTACTATTACGGCAAGAACCCTTTCATTAGCAACTTTGAGCCAAGCACAAAATCAGTTACCTCTCTATTGTATTTCGTAAATAGTTTAGCACGCTGGACATGGAGGTCTTAGTCTTAGTTTCTAGCTTTAACGTACCCTAATCTCTTCTAGTTAAGTTAGTTTTTAGGAAGGTAGACGTCAAAGGCACGGTGTGCTATGGCCAGCGTCTCGAGGGTCATTCCAAGACCCGGGCCGCCGCCCACAACCAGGTGACGGGCAATACTATACCTATCTCTTCTCTATTCAATTCTCTTCCTTCCTTCTTTCTAAATATTTAATTTCGTTTTGTTTATTAATATCTCACTTGATTTTGTATTAGTTATAAGTTTTTCTGATGCTGCACAAAAAAAAGACATCAAATGGATGTAAACAAATAGAGCCCGCCTCCACGTGGCGGGACACGGGCAACGGTGTGAGTGGGGACGGGAGCCAATGTGGTGTCACTTTCAGTCACTCCGGACCGCGGACCCAGTCACAGCGGCTAAGTGGCAACATACGACCCACCATAAGAAACTAGACGGTAGGTCATAAGAAATAAGCAGCTAGTGAAAAGAAAGTGTCCTAATCATCATCATTTCCTCCCCATCGCTGCGCAAGTTGCCGCAGTGGCGTCAAATCGAAGGACTTGCACCAGGCGAACGGTCTACCCGGCGGGAGGGCCTAGTCACACGACACTTCATTTCATTTCGTTGTCAACAGCGGTGTGCTGCAGAATTCTTTGACATATTGATAGAGGTACTCAAGGTACCCTCCGCACACACCGTCAGGTGGCTTGCGGAGCATCGATGTAGATGTAAATTTGAGTTCGAGTATAATATATTTCTTTAAAACTTCTGTCCACAAGCCCGCACGGATGTAAAAGTCACCGTTCGTGCGAAACTCTGCTTACCCTTTTCTCGCACAATATGCTGCGAACCATCGATGAAGGGTAACCGGCAGATTCCATATTCTCCATTTCCGTAAAGGATTTGACATAATGCCACACTGTCGACTGTTAATGAAGGTAAGAGCAGTCGGTATAGGTCTCGCAGATATGTGAGGCTCGAAAACTTCGTAAGTTGTAGAAGCCAGTACGTTGTCTTCGATGGCGAGAATTCGTCTGAGACAAGACTACCGGCATATCTGCCGTAGGGTAGTGAGACAGGACCGCTACTATGCTCTACATACAAAAATGGTCTGGCAGACATGGTGAGCAGCACTATCACACTGTCGTCTACCGGAGGGTGTCGAAGTTTAGTGACTGTACGAGAATAGAACATGAGTAGACAAAATTTCCAGTTGATGTGATGATCAGCTTGGTTAGATGTAGCAAAATGTCACTTAATGCAGATGAGTAGCAAAAACAATCCTACAACCTTAGGATGCAGGATTAGTAGTGTTCTGCTTGACACACTCACTTCGGTTAAATATGGGAGAGTAACGTCGCAAGGCGATATGAAATGGTACGTGTAAGTGAGGACTGTGGTAGGGACGGCGAAAGGTTGCCTTCAGTTTATTGGGAGAATTTTAGGAATGTGTGGTTCACCTGTAAAGGAGGACGCGTATAGAACGCTAGTGTAACCGATACTCCTGGAGTTTATGGGATCCTGACCAGGCCTCATTAAAGAAAGACATCGAAGCAACTCACAGCCTTTCTGCTAGATTTGTTACCGCTGGATTCGATCGGCATGCAGGCATTACGGAAATGCTTCGTCAATTCAGATGGGAATTCCTGGAGGGAAGATGTTCCTGTCGCGAAACAGTATTTAGAAAATGGACATTTGAGGTTGACTGTGGAACGCTTCTGCTGCCGCCGACGTAAATTTCGCGTAAGGGCTGCCTCGCACAGAGGCACATAGACAGTCATTTCCCCCGCGTTCTATTTGCGAGTGGAACGGAAGAATACGTCTATTAGTGGTATAATGTACTCTCTGCCATGCACCATACGGTACGGTGGCTTGTGGAGTATGTACGTAGATGCACATGCAAGATGTAGGGAGAGACGAGTTAAGTACAGTATATTTCACAACCAAGAATGAACAATAAAAACGAAAGACCAAGAACGAAGCCGGGTGATTGGACTGAAGAGTGTCGAGCAAACAGGACGTAGCGTCTGATTTTCAATGGAGACCTAAAAGTAACTTCAGGCGTACCCCAGTGTACTGTTGTAGGACAACTACTTTTCACAGGACATAACAATCGCATAGTGCATAACGCCGGAATTTCCCAGAGACTTTCCGCGAAAGGTAATCTTATGTACCGAGAAGCGCTACAAAATTGCTGCGCAACGCAGGAAGGCCCAGACAGAAACGACCCTTGGTGCAGGGACTGGAAATTAACCAAGAACATAAACAAGAGTAACGTATTGCGAATAGATAGGTAGAAAGAATCAATATTTTATGGCAGTCACTGGAGTGATCAGTTCCATTAAATATGTTGGAATAGTCCTATGAGCGATTTAAAGTGGAAGAACCAACTAAAACTAGTCGCAGAAGGCAGATGCGAAACTGAGATTCCTTCCAAAAATCCTCAGGAAATATACTACAACCATAGAAGAAGTTGCTTTATAAAACCCTCACCGAGCGAGGTGGCGCAGTGGTTAGCACACTGGAATCGCATTCGGGAGGACAACGGTTCAATCCCGTCTCCGGCCATCCTGATTTAGGTTTTCCGTGATTTCCCTAAACCGCTTCAGGCAAATGCCGGGATGGTTCCTTTGAAAGGGCACGGCCGATTTCCTTCCCCATCCTTCCCTCACCCGAGCTTGCGCTCCGTCTCCCTCACATTTGGTTATAAGTTCGCACAGTGGATAGGCCTTGAAAAACTGAACACAGATCAATCGAGAAAACAGGAAGAAGTTGTGTACAACTATGAAAAAAATAACTCAAATATACAAACTGAGTAGACCATGTGCAAGATAGTGCGAGCTCAGGACCGCCGTGGTCCCGTGGTTAGCGTGAGCAGCTGCGGACCGAGAGGTCCTTGGTTCAAGTCTTCCCTCCAGTGAGAGCTTTAATTTTTCTTTGAGTTTATGTAACAAAATCTTATGTTTTCAACACATTTTTGGGAGTGATTATCACATCCACAAGAAAACCGAAATCGGGTAAGGTAGAAGAATCTTTCTACCCATTCGCCAAGTGTACAAGTTACGTGGGTCAGTAACATATTCCTGTCATGTAGCGCAGATGCCGTCACCAGTGTCGTATAGAATATATCAGACGCGTTTTGCTGTGGAGGAATCGGCTGACCTATGACCTTGCGATCAAATGTTTTCGGTTCCCATTGGAGAGGCACGCCCTTTCGTCTACTAATAGCGCTGTTTTGCGGTGCGGTCGCCAAACACAGACACTAAACTTATTACAGTGAACAGAGACGTCAACGAACGCACGGACGGATCATAACCTTGCGAAAATAAAGAAAGTAAACTTTTCACCGGTGAGAAAACTTGAACCAACGACCTAACGCTCCGCAGCTCCTCACGCTAACCACGGGACCACGGCGCTCCTGAGCTCACATCAGCCTTGATGTTGCCTATGTTGCGCATGGACTACTCAGTTTGTATATTTTGCTTATTTTTTCATAGTTCCACACAACTTCTTCCTGTTTTTTCGATTGATCTGTGTTCAGTTTTTCAAGGCGTATCCAGTGCGCCAACTTATATCTAAATCTGAGGGGGTTCGATGGGGAGGTTCCCTTGTGAGGTCATCAGTCGCTTAGAACTTAGAACTAATTAAACCTAACTAACCTAAGGACATCACACACATCCATGCCTGAGGCAGGATTCGAACCGGCGACCGTAGCAGTCGCTCGGCTCCAGACTGTAGCGCCTAGAACCGCACGGCCACTCCGGCTGGCCAGCGCGAGTTTCTAGACCAGTTTACCAATTCCTGCCTCCTACGCATATTTAGCGAGAAGATCACCAAGGTAAAATGAAAACATTCAGGACTGCCACAGGTCAAGCAGGCGAGTGATAGCAGCACACAAATGATCCTCCACCACACACCGAACTTGGCCTTCGGAGAAAGATTTAGATGCACAAGTGTTCGGATTAAAAAGGGTATAAGACAGGGATGAGGTGTTTAGCCCGTACTCTTCAATTTATGCATCGAACAAGTAATGAGGATAACCAAAGAAACATTCTAAGAGTGTGATTAAAATTCAGGATGAATGAGTGTCAAAGAGAAGTTCGCTAATGCCTTTCCTCAGACAACGGAAATAATAACTGCAAGCAGTTAAATGGAATGAACAGTCTAATTGAATGCGAATTGAGAGCGATCCGTAGAAAGGTGAAAGTAATTAGATATAGCGGAAATGATTATCTATAAACATAACAGTAAAATAGGGAACCATGAAGTAGACAAAGTTAGGGAATTCTGCTACCTTCGAGGGAAAATAATACATGACGCACGGAGCAAGGAGGGTACAAATGGAAGCCTAGCGCAGGGAAAGAGGACGTACGTGGCCAAGAGAAGTTAAATAGTATCAAACATAGGTCTTAATATGAGGAAGGAATTTCCGAGAATGTACGTATGGAGCACTGCATTGTGTGTGAAATGTGGTTACGCAGGATAGAGCGACTGGATCAGGTTATGGTTGTGGAGGGGGCCGTAATCAGTTCCTGTCAGTTGCACAAAACACACAAACTTTTATTTTCCTAAGAACCACTTAAATACACATTGCCTTAAAAGGATCAAAATGAAACAATATGGCTGAAGGCCTAGTTAAGAAAACTCGAGATACCTCCTGGGCTGAAGGCCCAAAACCACACCAAAAAGAAGAACGGCTGAAGGCCTGAACACAAGTTACAAAAAATTGCTTTAAAGAATACACGCGGCTGAAAGCCACACTAGAAAATATATTTCACGTAAATACTCGCCTCATGGCCACACTCAAGACATTGAAGGGCTTATGGCTTGGATAACAAGAATTTCAGACAGACCAACATTTAAAAAAAATCGTTTTAAACGAATGAACCTTCAAATTTTAATTTAAGATGGCTCTGAACACTATGGGACTTATCATCTGTGGTCATCAGTCCCCTAGAACTTAGAACTACTTACACCTAACTAGCCTAAGGACATCACACACTCCATGCCCGAGGCAGGATTCGAACTTGCGACCGTAGTAACCGCGCGGTTCCAGACTGAGCGCCTGAACCGCTAGACCACCGCGGCCGGCTTTAATTTAAGGCCGCTGAAGGCCTTATCTTAAAAGTATTTCACGTAAAAGCTCGGCTGGACGCCACACGGTCGACATAGAACAACTCAGGGCCTAAGAGCTGGATAACAAGAATTTCAAATAGAACAAACATTCAAAACTTATTTTTTAAGCAAATAAATCTTCAAATTTTAATTTAAGTCAGCTGAAAGCCTCATTTTAAATTTAAAACGAAGTAAATTAATAGACAACTGAAGGCCTCTTACAGTACTTTAGACTAAAATGAAGATCACAATCTAAAACCAACAGAAGAGTGGTGCTCAGAAGTGTTCCAAGGGTCGGCCTCAGGAGGCAACTCTAACGTAAGGTGAGGTGAGACAGGCAGCCAAGAGTAAAGTTAAATAATTGGATGGCAACCCGACACAGGGATGGCTGAAGGACCGACCAACACCTTAAACAATTCCCTTCCGCCCGACCAATGGCATGACAACAGAGTGTATCAGCCAAGGACGAAGATACCAGCAGCACTATGTCTTCGAAATTGGCCTCTAAAAACAGCCAATGCGCAATAATCACTCTAAGAAAAAAGTATGAACAAACAAGTAGAAGACTGTGATTACGTAGGCTTTCCCTGCGTAGTAAGTCACGAAAGTCTCTTCGGGTTTGCTGCCGGATCATAAAATCAACTTGACTCGGTATTTCGGCGATCCAACTGGTCGCCATCTTCAGGAAAATGCTGCTTCTGCTGATGAGTCCCGCTGAGAAGCGGATCGCCGAAATATCGAGTCAAGTTGATTTTATGGTCCGGCAGCAAACCCGAAGAGACTTTCAGAACTAGAAGACCGTCGAACTGCATGCTGTGCCCGACAGCATCAACACGGCGAGGAAAAACACACTGCCGGTAAACTACGCCAACCAGCAGGGCAGGTAACTGGGGCGTTAACGGCCACAAGGCATAAAATACCGCTGGTGCACTTCACTGGTAAGTAACAGCCAATTTAATATTTTTAGACCATACAGGAAAACGGCTACAAAATTTCGCCCACTCCAACACATAATACGATGCTGCTAGTGGAAACAGCCCTGGAAGCAACAACTGGGAATGAACGAAGAGATGTCACAGGAGTTGAGGTTTCGTAACAGGTTAGCTGATCACTCAACTTCAGTTTCTACGTTAGGTGGGCAACGACCTTCGTAGCTCTCGCAGCTAGCGCCTCACAATCCGACTGCACGTGCACGCCACCAGCACTCCCGGCCTGACCGCACGCCGCGGAGGCTTCCTCGCTGCTCTGCCGCAACCGACCGACTGCCACACACACCACCACACGGAAATATAGCAGTCACACCAAAGATGGTACAGCAGTACTAGTATCGATAAGCGCTGCTGCTGCCACTGATGGAGGCAAATCAGCAACTCGATATGGTAGTAACTCAGGGAGAAACAAAAAGCCCCTTGATTGTTTTTTTTTTTTTGGTCATCAGTCTACTGACTGGTTTGATGCGGCCCGCCACGAATTCCTTTCCTGTGCTAACCTCTTCATCTCAGAGTAGCACTTGCATCCTACGTCCTCAATTATTTGCTTGACGTATTCCAATCTCTGTCTTCCTCTACAGTTTCTGCCCTCTACAGCTCCCCCCTCTAGTACCATGGAAGTCATTCCCTCACGTCTTAGCACATGTCCTATCATCCTGTCCCTTCTCCTTATCAGTGTTTTCCACATATTCCTTTCCTCTCCGATTCTGCGTAGAACCTCCTCATTCCTTACCTTATCAGTCCAACTAATTTTCAACATTCGTCTATAGCACCACATCCCAAATGCTTCGATTCTCTTCTGTTCCGGTTTTCCCACAGTCCATGTTTCACTACCATACAATGCTGTTACTCCAGACGTACATCCTCAGAAATTTCTTCCTCAAATTACGGCCGGTATTTGATATTAGTAGACTTCTCTTGGCCAGAAATGCCTTTTTTGCCATAGCGAGTCTGCTTTTGATGTCCTCCTTGCTCCGTCCGTCATATGTTATTTTACTGCCCAGGTAGCAGAATTCCTTAACTTCATTGACTTCGTGACCATCAATCCTGATGTTAAGTTTCTCGCTGTTCTCATTTCTACTACTTCTCATTACCTTCGACTTTCTCCGATTTACTCTCAAACCATACTGTGTACTCATTAGACTGTTCATTCCGTTCAGCAGATCATTTAATTCTTCTTCACTTTCACTCAGGATAGCAATGTCATCAGCGGATCGTATCATCGATATCCTTTCGCCTTGTATTTTAATTCCACTCCTGAACCTTTCTTTTATTTTCATCACTGCTTCCTCGATGTACAGATTGAAGAGTAGGGGCGAAAGGCTACACCCTTCGAAAGGCTACACCCTTCTTAATACGAGCACTTCGTTCTTGATCGTCCACTTATTATTCCCTCTTGGTTGTTGTACATATTGTATATGACCCGTCTCTCCCTATAGCTTACCCCTACTTTTTTCAGAATCTCGAACAGCTTGCACCATTTTACATTGTCGAACGCTTTTTCCAGGTCGACAAATCCTATGAAAGTGTCTTGATTTTTCTTTAGCCTTGCTTCCATTATTAGCCGTAACGTCAGAATTGCCTCTCTCGTCCCTTTACTTTTCCTAAAGCCAAATTGATCGTCACCTAGCGCATTCTCAATTTTCTTTTCCATTCTTCTGTATATTATTCTTGTAAGCAGCTTCGATGCATGAGCTGTTAAGCTGATTGTGCGATGATACTTATCCGAAAGTCAGATGGTATATCGCCAGACTCATATATTCTACACACCAACGTGAATAGTCGTTTTTTTGCCACTTCCCCCAATGATTTTAGTAATTCTGATGGAATGTTATCCATCCCTTCTGCCTTATTTAACCGTAAGTCCTCCAGAGCACTTTTGAATTCCGATTCTAGTACTGGATCCCCTATCTCTTCTAAATCGACTCCTGTTTCTTCTTCTATCACATCAGACAAATCTTCACCCTCATAGAGGCTTTCAATGTATTCTTTCCACCTATCTGCTCTCTCCTCTGCATTTAACAGTGGAATTCCCGTTGCACTCTTAATGTTACCACACTTGCTTTTAATGTCACCAAAGGTTGTTTTGACTTTCCTGTATGCTGAGTCTGTCTTTCCGACAATCACATCTTTTTCGATGTCTTCACATTTTTCCTGCAGCCATTTCGTCTCAGCTTCCCTGCACTTCCTATTTATTTCATTCCTCAGCGACTTGTATTTCTGTATTCCTGATTTTCCCGGAACATGTTTGTACTTCCTCCTTTCATCAATCAACTGTAGTATTTCTTCTGTTACCCATGGTTTCTTCGCAGCTACCTTCTTTGTACCTATGTTTTCCTTCCCAACTTCTGTGACGGCCCTTTTTAGAGATGTCCATTCCTCTTCAAGTGTACTGCCTACTGCGCTATACCTTATTGCTGTATCTATAGCGTTAGAGAACTTCAAACGTATCTCGTCATTCCTCAGTACTTCCGTATCCCAGTTCTTTGCGTATTGATTCTTCCTGACTAATGTCTTGAACTTCAGCCTACTCTTCATCACTACTATATTGTGATTGTTACAAAATGACAAAGAACAAACGGCATCAACGCGAGCCGGCCACGGCTCAGTGTGGTAGTGAAACATGAACTGTGGGAAAATATGAGACTCGAAGCATTTGAGATGTGGTGCTATAGAAGAATGTTGAAAATTATGTGGACTGGAAGGGTAACGAATGAGGAGGTTGTCAGCAGAGTTCGCGAAGAAAGGAATGTGTTAAAAACACTGACAAGAAGAAGGGACAGAATGACAAGTCATCTTTTAAGGCATCAAAAAATCACTTCCATGGTACTAGAGGGAGCTGCAGAGGGCAAAAACTGTAGAGGAAGACAGAGATTGGAATACATAGTCCGCAGCTCGCGGTCGTGCGGTAGCGTTCTCGCTCCCCACGCCCGGGTTCCCGGGTTCGATTCCCGGCAGGGTCAGGGATTTTCTCAGCCTCGCGATGACTGGGTGTTGTGTGCTGTCCTTAGGTTAGTTAGGTTTAAGTGGTTCTAAGTTGTAGGGGACTGATGACCATAGATGTTAAGTCCCATAGTGCTCAGAGCCATTTGAACCATTTTTTTTGGAATACTTACAGGAAATGATTCAGGATGTAGGATGCAGGTGCTAATCTGACGTGAGGAGGTAGGCACAGGAGAGGAATTTGTGGCGGGCCACGTCAAACCAGTCACAAGACTGACGATCATAAAAAAATTGCCTTTAGAGACCTTTTTAGGCCTGTAAAGGATAGCCTTTAAAGCAATGAGCTCTCAAATGTCTCCTATATTCTATGCAGGCCGTTTAGAACCCTTCTCAACACTCTCGACCGTTTGTCAGGCGATCTGCTACCAATAATGTTAAAAATCTGTTTTATCTCCCTGAACAGACACCTTCAAAACCTTTTTCCAAGCCCGCATCTCGTGGTCGTGCGGTAGCGTTCTCGCTTCCCATGCCCGGGTTCCCGGGTTCGATTCCCGGCGGGGTCAGGGATTTTCTCTGCCTCGTGATGACGGGGTGATGTGTGATGTCCTTAGGTTAGTTAGGTTTAAGTAGTTCTAAGTTCTAGGGGACTGATGACCATAGATGTTAAGTCCCATAGAGCTCAGAGCCATTTGAACCTTTTTCCAGTTTTCCTGGTATAGTTCTTCCGCTCGTCCTAGTCCGCACTGTCTATCCACGATCTTTGTATGCGTAAGCTCCCGGATAGTGTTTCACTCGAATTTCTCGGCTTCTCTTGCTCCTGATCTTCCTGTGATTCAGAAGAAGTCTCCGTCATATGGACACTCTGTTCCAGGTACCGTGCTGTGAACGACCACTTATTTTTGTAAAAACAGATAGGAACCGACCTCAGAGACGATCAGTTTCGGTTGCACAGAAATGTAGAAACACGCGAGGCAATACTGACCTCACGAATTATCGTAGAAGATATGTCACAGAAGGGGAAATTTCAGTTTACAGCATTCGCAGATTTAGAGAAAGCTTTTGACAATATTGAGAGGAATATACTGTTATGAATTCTAATGGTAGTGGGAGAAAAATATAGGGAGTCGAAAGTTATGCAGGGTGAATTTTTCCATCGTGTAAAAACTCTAGGGATTGGTCTATGAGAGCATACAGAAGAAAAGAATATCTAATGAACGTATGTCCAGAAGTGAGTGGTTTCCATCTCAGAGACCATTTATTCAATCATACATTGTTACAGAGACTGCAGTCTAATATGCGCTGTACCAAGCAGCCGCAGTTACAGAATGTGCTGAAAACGGTTTCCGTGTGCCTCACAAGGGAACCTCCCCATCGCACCCCCCTCAGATTTACACTCCTGGGAATGGAAAAATGAACAAATTGACACCGGTGTGTCAGACCCACCATACTTGCTCCGGACACTGCGAGAGGGCTGTACAAGCAATGATCACACGCACGGCACAGCGGACACACCAGGAACCGCGGTGTTGGCCGTCGAATGGCGCTAGCTGCGCAGCATTTGTGCACCGCCGCCGTCAGTGTCAGCCAGTTTGCCGTGGCATACGGAACTCCATCGCAGTCTTTAACACTGGTAGCATGCCGCGACAGCGTGGGCGTGAACCGCATGTGCAGTTGACGGACTTTGAGCGAGGGCGTATAGTGGGCATGCGGGAGGCCGGGTGGACGTACCGCCGAATTGCTCAACACGTGGGGCGTGAGGTCTCCACAGTACATCGATGCTGTCGCCA
Organism: Schistocerca cancellata; assembly: GCF_023864275.1. Taxonomy (NCBI): domain Eukaryota; kingdom Metazoa; phylum Arthropoda; class Insecta; order Orthoptera; family Acrididae; genus Schistocerca; species Schistocerca cancellata. Next base: position 112,166,999 of record NC_064636.1, on the reverse strand, counting down.
GTGGTCGGCGGAAGGTGCACGTGCCCGTCGACCTGGGACCGGACCGCAGCGACGCACGGATGCACGCCAAGACCGTAGGATCCTACGCAGTGCCGTAGGGGACCGCACCGCCACTTCCCAGCAAATTAGGGACACTGTTGCTCCTGGGGTATCGGCGAGGACCATTCGCAACCGTCTCCATGAAGCTGGGCTACGGTCCCGCACACCGTTAGGCCGTCTTCCGCTCACGCCCCAACATCGTGCAGCCCGCCTCCAGTGGTGTCGCGACAGGCGTGAATGGAGGGACGAATGGAGACGTGTCGTCTTCAGCGATGAGAGTCGCTTCTGCCTTGGTGCCAATGATGGTCGTATGCGTGTTTGGCGCCGTGCAGGTGAGCGCCACAATCAGGACTGCATACGACCGAGGCACACAGGGCCAACACCCGGCATCATGGTGTGGGGAGCGATCTCCTACACTGGCCGTACACCACTGGTGATCGTCGAGGGGACACTGAATAGTGCACGGTACATCCAAACCGTCATCGAACCCATCGTTCTACCATTCCTAGACCGGCAAGGGAACTTGCTGTTCCAACAGGACAATGCACGTCCGCATGTATCCCGTGCCACCCAACGTGCTCTAGAAGGTGTAAGTCAACTACCCTGGCCAGCAAGATCTCCGGATCTGTCCCCCATTGAGCATGTTTGAGACTGGATGAAGCGTCGTCTCACGCGGTCTGCACGTCCAGCACGAACGCTGGTCCAACTGAGGCGCCAGGTGGAAATGGCATGGCAAGCCGTTCCACAGGACTACATCCAGCATCTCTACGATCGTCTCCACGGGAGAATAGCAGCCTGCATTGCTGCGAAAGGTGTCTATATGCCTGTGGTTCTGTCAGTGTGATCATGTGATGTATCTGACCCCAGGAATGTGTCAATAAAGTTTCCCCTTCCTGGGACAATGAATTCACGGTGTTCTTATTTCAATTTCCAGGAGTGTAGATAAACTCCAGTGGAAGACTCTGCAGGAGAGGCGCTCAGTAGCTCGGTACGGGCTTTTGTCAAAGTTTCGAGAACATACCTTCACCGAAGAGTCAAGCAGTATATTGCTCCCTCCTACGTATATCTCGCGAAGAGACCATGAGGATAAAATCAGAGAGATTAGAGCCCACACAGAGGCATACCGACAATCCTTCCTTCCACGAACAATACGAGACTGGAATAGAAGGGAGAACCGATAGAGGTACTCAAGGTACCCTCCGCCACACACCGTCAGGTGGCTTGCGGAGTATGGATGTAGATGTAGATGTAGATGTAGATCTATGTTCAGCTTTTCAAGGCCTATCCACTGTGCCCTTGTAAGTATATCTCAGTACGCGCCGTAGCATGTTCTGTGCCACACCTTCAGATGTCCAGGCTGCATCCGGACAGTGTCAAAGGCAGCTGCTCCAGTGTCTCCACGTCTGGAATGGCCTCTGCATACACAATGCTTTTGAGACGGGCCCATAACTAGAAGTGGCATAGGTTGTGGTCTGGTGAACGAGCAGGCCATGCAACTGGATCCCCCTCGTCTGATTTATCGACCAGGGAACACAATTGAGATGTGTCCGGATGTTAATGGCCAAGTTGGCTGGATAGTCCAGCAGCCACATAACGCTTTGAATCATCAGTGGCACTCCTTCCAGCAGGAGCGGCAAAGTCACCACAAGAAACGCCGATAGTTCCGGCCTGTTAGGCGACGTAGCAGGAAGACTGGTCCCAAAACACAGTCACCAGCTATCCCGGCACACACATTCCCACTGCACCGACGATGATGATGATGATTTTCACAGTCATTCCTAGATTGACAACGAGGTGGTTTTAGAGATCAGACGTTTCCTGAACGGACAGAATGCAACCAAGGTCTTCAACAAGCCATGCATCGCTATGAATAACTCTTAGCATTGATGTGTTAAGGGGCTCCGGAAAGGCTCAAAAATCATGAAAAGTTCAATTTTTACTTTTTTGCGTTTTCTGAATCTGCAGACTATTACCTTTTAATAGATATATAATTTATTCAATTCCGAAGACTACAACTATTTTCAATTTTTTTTAAATGTGTTCTACATTGGCGTGACCCACTGTGGCGCTGTTAAACTGCTGTCAAATGGTGTTATTATTAACGTCCGTGTTCATCAGGTACATTTTAATGATGTGAGATAAAGCATGTGTTGTGGCTAACCTGTGATGGTTCAATATATATCGCTGGTGTGATTGTCGATTGTTTCATGTTTATTTACTCTGTCGTTATCTCGAAAATATTCGTAATTAATTCTGTTTCTTGACTCTCTGTTTTGTTGAAGTATAATAGTGAGTAAAAGTAAAGTTGCTGTTGCGACTTTCAATGATGGCAACATTGTAAGGTGCAAGGTATTTAGAAATATGGGAATGAAGATAGGTTCTAACATGGTACGAGCGATGCTTGCTTTAGACAAGGAACGCCTTCGGGCTGCAGACAGGGCTGTAAAGAGTCTAGAAATACAAGCAAGAGTAAACAGGAGGAGGAACAAGAGGAAGCTGGAGGAGGAGTTTGCAGAGGATGAAGATAATCCATCCTATGGACCTGGAATGCACTAAAAAGTTAATCCAATCTTTGTCGCTCGATTCCCAAAACTTTTATTTTCTCATACTAATTACATGTTTTCTAAGGATCTTCCAAACATATTTCTTTCAAACTTTCAGTAAATGTTACACAGTACCTTCTGCATAATTTAACACAGCCTTTTTACAAAAAACGGTATATTTTTGAATATATAAATAAAAAATTGCAAAAAATGTTGTGAATTTTCATTGCAATTGAAAAAAAATCATCTTTAATAACTGAACTAAAATTTTGTAAAATCCCTGTGTTAAGTTGTAGCCCATATTCCAATAAATAATCTGTAAAAAGTTCAACTTCCTACCTCAAATACTTTGTGAGGAAAGATGTAATTTACAAGCGTTATTTTAACATTGCAAGTATAGGGCGTTCCGGAGCCCCTTAATATGGAGAGGGGGACCCACAGCAGCTTTCATCGTTGTAGCCAGAACGAGGCCATAATTAAGACTCAAGGTGCCACCAGTCGCTGCCTAGACCATAGCTGGTAGCTAGTGGCAGCGCGAGAGTAGCACGACGCCTATCCCAGTACCTAGAGATGTCTACTCTAGAATCTAGAGACTCTGCACTACCGTTGATGGCCTCGAGCGTGCGTCTGGTAATCTGGACGCAGACACTGGGCGCCGAGTTGAGGTTCCATCAGCAGCAGAAAGACCCCGCTTGGCTAGGCGGCCAGAATATTCCGCGCCAACTTGGCGGACTGTCTACTGCGGCACTGGCTGCGGAGGATGCAGAAAAAATAAAAGGGTTGCAGGGAGGCGGGGAGAGAAAAATAATCCCTCCCAAGAGTGCGGCGATGCGGGAATTTCCGCCCATCTGGGCCGGCGGCCAGGCGCGGACATCTGAGCGAGGTTGCTGCGTTTGGCAGCTTCCCTTCCCTTCCCTTCCCTCCTCTGGCTACGGGGAGTTGTTTTGGCGCGGCGTCTTGAATATGGAATACGGGGCCGCCCAGAGCCGGCTACTTGTCCGGCTCCAACTGCGGGGACGATCAATAAACGTTCTGGGGTGACAACCAGCTCGTGCGAGATTCGTCTTGTAAGTTTCCATAAACGACTCTTACTGAAAATGACTTGCTCATTCAGTATAACGGCCCGTACACTACCTTGTGAGGCAGGAAGATCAGTCAGACATGGGTCGAAACTGGTTGCCAGATTGACGATCATTGCTGGTCCACTGACAATCTACATCTACATTTATACTCCGCAAGCCACCCAACAGTGTGTGGCGGAGGGCACTTTAAGTGCCACTGTCATTACCTCCCTTTCCTGTTCCAGTCGCGTACGGTTCGCGGGAAGAACGACTGCCGGAAAGCCTCCGTGCGCGCTCTAATCTCTCTAATTTTACATTCGTGATCTCCTCGGGAGGTATAAGTAGGGGGAAGCAATATACTCGATACCTCGTCCAGAAACGCACCCTCTCGAAACCTGGACAGAAAGCTACACCGCGATGCAGAGCGCCTCTCTTGCAGAGTCTGCCACTCGAGTTTGCTAAACATCTCCGTAACGCTATCACGCTTACCAACTAACCCTGTGACGAAACGCGCCGCTCTTCTTTGGATCTTCTCTATCTCCTCTATCAACCCGACCTGGTACGGATCCCACACTGATGAGCAATACTCAAGTATAGGTCGAACGAGTGTTTTGTAAGCCACCTCTTCTGTTGATGGACTACATTTTCTAAGGACTCTCCCAATGAATCTCAACCTTGCACCCGCCTTACCAACAATTAATTTTATATGATCATTCCACTTCAAATCGTTCCACATGCATACACCCAGATATTTTGCAGAAGTAACTGCTACCAGTGTTTGTTCTGCTATCATATAATCGTACAATAAAGGATCCTTCTTTCTACGTATTCGCAATACATTACATTTGTCTATGTTAATGGTCAGTTGACACTCCCTGCACCAATTGCCTATCCGCTGCAGATCTTCCTGCATATCGCTGCAATTTCAACTTCTCTGTATACTACAACATCATCCGCGAAAAGCCGCATGTCTTTCCTTTTCTACTTTTTCCCGTTCTTTACATTCCCCTGTCCCTCCTTCTTGTTTTCATAGCACTGACGGAAAGGGGGGGGGGGGGGGTTGGTCCGACAGCCGATCAGTTCCAGTCATTCCACCAGGAAGGAGGTACACGGTTAGAGTTGTCTGTAGCCCAACGATGCCCAGACGATCAATCCTGTGTTTTTAGGCAGTTTCCAACGCTCATTTAGGCAAATGCTGGGCTGGTTTCCAATTTCCACATGAGAAACTACGACATAGACAAACAGTTATAAAACCATGACACGTGGAGCAAAGTTTACACGATTCACAGACAGGTGGTGCAACGACTTCCACCCCCACCCCCCTTAGATAACTAGCGATTGCGGGAACAGGAAGGCCATCTAGTAGCAAATTTAGATGAAATAAATTTTCCACATCTTGAGTAAGGCAAACCCTGTAACAGACGCTACTAACGCTGAAAATAAGTACTGGTTAAAAACAGTCTTGGTTGCGATTTTATTTTTTTATTTTCCAACGACGCGTTTCGCCTTATTTAGGCATCTTCAGGTTATCTTTTCTAGATGGACGTGAGAGGTACCAAGATTTGCATAACGCGTCCCTGTGAACGAGAACGCGTTATGCAGATCTTGGTTCCTCTCGCGTCCATCTAGAAAAGATAACCTGAATATGCCTAAATAAGGCGAAATGCTTCGTTGAAAAATAAAAAAAACTTAAATTGCAACCAAGACTGTTTTTAACCAATACTGTTGAGCACTGGTTTGCTGTATGCCACTAATGGATTGGAAGAATTCTGAAAATAAGGTGAGCACTGTTCAGGATGTGACAACTCAGGGAGGAAGGGCATTCGTTGATGTCATTGGTATCTTCAGTCAGATTTTGAAATAACAAAGGGATTTCATAAATGTATTGAATAGGCTGCTGAACATAAAACACGGTTTGAGTGTGATAATTAAAGTAACTAAAAGTAGCAAAAATGATATTACTGATAAATATAACGTCCAAGTTGAGTACCATTAGTACAAGTACCTGTTTTCTCATTCCTCTCTGCTTTTCCACTATTATCATCCATCTCTTCCCTTTTCTAATTTCACTCTCCTCATTCCTCTCTCCCTCCGCCATATTTTTATTCCTCTCTTTCTTCCCTTTAGTCTATCTTGTCTTTCTTCCTTTTCTACTCAACATCTTCTTCCAATTCTTCACACACACACACACACACACACACACACATATATATATATATATATATATATATATATATATATAGCCCGGCCGCGGTGGTCTCGCGGTTCTAGGCGCGCAGTCCGGAACCGCGCGACTGCTACGGTCGCAGGTTCGAATCCTGCCTCGGGCATGGATGTGTGTGATGTCCTTACATTAGTTAGGTTTAAGTAGTTCTAAATTCTAGGGGACTGATGACCACAGCTGTTAAGTCCCATAGTGCTCAGAGCCATTTGAACCATTATATATATATATATATATATATATATATATATATATATATATATATATATATACTCGCCCAAATATTTAAAAAACCATGCTTGAGCAGCGCCTATTAGACGGAAGGGCGGGGGGGTTGGGGGGTGGTCCGTCAGCAGATCAGTTCCAGTCATTCCACCAGATTCCACCAAGAAGGAGATACATGGCTCGTGTTGTCTGTAGCTCAACCATGCCTAGGCGGTCAATACTGCAGTTTAATCGCGTGTGTATTGTTACATTGTGTCAGAAAGGGCTCTCAACAAGGAAGTATCCAAACATCTCGGAGTGAACCAAAGCGATGATGTTCGGACATAGAGGAGATACAGAGAGGAACTGTCGATGACATGGCTCACTCAAGCTGCCCAAGGCCTACTACCTACCGATTATGGCTCGGAAGAACCCTGACAGCAACGCCACCAAATTGAATAATGCTTTTCGTGCAGCCACGTGATGTCGTGTTACGACTCAAACCTCGCGCAATATGCTGCATGATGTGCAACTTCACTCCCGACGTCCACAGCGAGATCCATCTTTGCAACCACGACACCATGCAGAGCGGTACAGATGGGCCCAACAACATGCCGAATGGACCGCTCAGGACTGGCATCACGTTCTCTTCACCGATGAGTGTCGCATATGCCTTCAACCAGACAGTCGTCGGAGACGTGTTTGGAGCCAACCCGGTCAGGCTGGACGCCTTAGACACACTGTGCAGCGAGTGCAGAAAGGTGGAGGTTCCCTGCTGTTTTGGGGTGGCATTATGTGGGGCCGACGTACACCGCTGGTGGTCATGGAAGACGTCGTAACGGCTGTGCGATACGTGAATGCCATCCTCTGGCCGATAGTGCAACCATATCGGCAGCGTACTGGCGAGACATTCGTTTTCATGGACGACAACTCGCGCTCCCATCGTGCACATCTTGTGAATGACTTCCTTCAGGATAACAACATCTCTCGACTAGAGTGGCCGGCATGTTCTCCAGACATGAACTCTATCGAACATGCCTGGGATAGATTGAAAAGGCCTGTTTATGAACGATGTGACCCGCCAACCACTCTGAGGGATCTACGCCGAATCGCATTTGAGGAGTGGGACAATCTGGACCAACAGTGCCTTGATGAACTTGTGGATAGTATCCCACGACCAATACACACATTCATCAATGCAGGAGGACGTGCTACTGGGTATTAGAGGTACCAGTGTGTACAGCAGACTGGACCACTACCTCTGAAGGTCTCGCTGTAAGATGGTACAACGTGCAATGTGTGGTTTTTATGAGCAATATAAAGGGCGGAAATGATGGATATGTTGATCTCGATTCCAATTTTCTGTACAGGTTCCCGAACTCTTGGAACCGAGGTATGCAGACTGGAGTGGCCGAGCGGTTCTAGGCGCTTCAGTCTGGAACCACGCGGCTGCTACAGTCGCAGGTTCGAGTCCTGCCTCGAGCATGGATGTGTGTGATGTCGTTAGGTTAGTTAGGCGTAAGTAGTTCTAAGTTCTAGACTGATGACCCCAGAAGTTAAGTCCCATAGTGCTCAGAGCCATTTGAACCATTTCAACCGAGGTGATGCAAAACTATGATCCCTCTTTCCCATTCTTTTCATCTCTCTCGATCTCTCTCTCTCTTCGTTTTCTTATTTCTATGCAGCTTTTCCTGCCCTTAATTCCATCCTCCCTATTTTCATCCCTCTCTTTCTTCCCCTTACTCTCGTGTCTTCCTCTCTTTCTGCTGATGCCCCTTAACTGATTCTTTTCATCTCTCTTTCCTGTCTTGTTATTTTCATCCCTCATTCCCTTCCCCTTATTCACTTCTTTCTACAATATATTTCTTCTCGACTCCTCTTCCCATCTTTCTTGTTCACCTCCTCATCCCCCCCTTTCTTCACCTTATTCTTCCCTCTCTCTCCTTTTTCGTTCTGCTGATTCCCTTCTACCTGTTCTCTCCCTCTTCCATTCTTATTTTGATCCCTCTCTTGCCTCCTGTTATTATCTTCTCTCCCTTCCTGGTCTTTCTTCTCATCCAGCCCCTCTCAAACCATTCTGCTTTCCCTTTGTCGGCAGTCATCTCGCCTTCCCCTTATTTTCTTCCCTCTCTTCTTTATCCCTATTTTCATCCTTCCCTTCTTTCCCTTATTTTCATCCCTCTCCTTATTTTCTTTCTGCTCACCTCCTTTTTGTCATACCACTTTACATATATGATTTTCATTGCCATTTACTACTTTTTCACAAAAACATTAGTTATAAGGTCACACATCAAAAGTCCTTAACAACTGTACTGGAAGTAAAGAACTCCTATAAACAACTGAATGCATGAGAAGGCCAATAGCTGTCCATTCAGGAGCTGCTGATCAGTTAGTTGAATGGATACTTGAAATTCTTAGTTAATTTCTGAGAGGTGTCACATTCATCATCTTATGCAGAAACTAAACGTTGTTATCTTTATAACAGACTAATGTCACTGCTCAAGATTGTGCTTTATGTGGAGGGAGACAGACTGTAGGTTTGAAGCTCAGTCCACCGAAGCGGTTCTGGTTCGCCATTCTATAATCATTAGCCCAAAATATCGGGAATCCCTAACTCCTAAATGGAGAAATATACAGTTTTCCTCTTCAGTAAAGAGACTAACAATAATAATAGATAAAAACCTGAACGGGCTGAGCACATTGATGCAAGTAAGAAAGAGACATCAGCAGCTCTCGGTGCCTACTAAAACACATAAAGCTCTTTTCTTTTGACGTCAAAAAGGAAGTTGCTTGTACTTACAACTGTTGTTTACAGCGATATTGTCCCGCAGGGTCGTTTTCAGGCAAACTTACAGCGCCTAGAACTGACGATGAATGCCTGTATTCGACACATTTGTGACAAACGATTCTTCGATCATGTATAACCCTTCTATGCACACTTCTCTTGTTATGTGCAGACGCTCTGACTCCTCTAGCGTCTTATCAAAGCATACTGTTGCTCCTATCCCTCCTAGACCTTAACCATGTTTTCTGAACGACGCAGCAAAAACACTCGTTCCCGTCAGAATTCTTTCTGCCCCGCTGCGTAGATGAGGCCTTACTGTATCAGAGCCGGCCGCTGTGGCCGAGCGGCTCTAGGTGCTTGGGTCTGGATCCGCGGGACCGCTACCGTCGCAGGTTCGAATCCTGCCTCGGGCATGGATGTGTGTGATGTCCTTAGGTCAGTTAGGTTTAAGTAACTCTAAGTTCTAGGGGACTGATGACCTCAGATGTTAAGTCCTATAGTGCTCAGAGCCATTTGAACCATTGTACTAAGAGAACTAATCAATGTCTCCAGTGTAAGGAGTGTGTCAGAACTCTCCGTTACGCTGAAAAAAATTAGCCAACTTGACACTGTTCTTTGCACTGTGTAAGCACTCAGACATCGATAATAACAATCTGAGGGCGAAACATGAGAGCGCGAGTTTAAGCATTGTTGTGAGACGAGGTGTGACTGCGAGAGCTCGAAGACAGAAGACGTGTCACGCTGGTCTCACGTCGATGATGGCAGGTCTTACCACAGCCAAGGCTTGGTTTCATTTATACAGCCAGGAGCGCTCTAGATGGATTAACTACGCTTGAAGATGGAATTCGAGGTAAAATTCGCTAGCACAGCGTAAAAGCAATTGCAGGGTTGGGCTCGTGATCGTTAGTCAGAATTTGCAATAATGCTTGCCAGTTACACATGCCTCCTTATCCTCAATAATAATAATTATTCTCCACACCTAATTAATAAATGACTTTGAAATTGAAATAATTTGTTGATCTAGCACTCAGCCGTTATTGATATCTATGTCACTGTAACTGTCATTGTCTGTTGTTGCTCACGATGATTCTGAAGTTTTAAATAGACTTAATTTATGAAATCCCTTCTCACAAGTTATTTAGTATTCAACAGGACACAAGGAAACTCCTTTTCATTAAATTCAGTTTTATTAACAATAAGCCCGCATCTCGTGGTCGTGCGGTAGCGTTCTCGCTTCCCACGCCCGGGTTCCCGGGTTCGATTCCCGGCGGGGTCAGGGATTTTCTCTGCCTCGTGATGGCTGGCTGTTGTGTGATGTCCTTAGGTTAGTTAGGTTTAAGTAGTTCTAAGTTCTAGGGGACTGATGACCATAGATATTAAGTCCCATAGTGCTCAGACCCATTTGAACCAGTTTTATTAACAATAATCTTTAGCCGCTGCTGCTGCAAATTGCTGTACACCACGTGGAAAAAGGCAGTCATCTAAAGAGGCGAGTGGAAAACTTAGGGACAAAACAGAGACACTGACACATCACAACATGTTAGGTACTCTAATCCAGTAAATTCCGTTGCGCAAGCCACATTCTGTATCACTTGTAAACTCTCATTCAAATACGCAGTCAGATAGCTTAACCAAATGTTAGTTTTAAGTTTTTCATACAACGGTCCATTGAGGGCTTAAATGACAGTCAACACTCATACAACACGAACACAGTGTTGTGCTGGTTAGATTCCGTTTACTGATAGCTCAGGTTGCTTACCGAGTCCATTTTTACAGACGAACATAGCCAATATTTGTTGTAGGTACGACGAAGATAGGGCAATATTAGTTGAAGGTACGACATATTGGTTGTAGGTACGCCAGTCTTGAAAGACTGTTAACGATACAGTCAGTGAAAGAACAATAATATCTGCTGGATGTAAGGTCCGCTAGTTACGCAAAACACGGTTTTTTCCAAGTTCCCAGACATGTTTCACCACCTTTGTGCCGTCATCAGTGGGTTTCTGTTTTATTTAATCTTTAATGTGAACATCTTTACTAAATGATTACAAAATTATGTGGATATTTAAATCAAAGGAACAATTAGTCTCTTTTTGCTAATACCTTTACACTCGGTTAGCATGGTTTTTCAGGACCACTTATGTATTATTTGGTACAGGTAGCTTGTCATCTGCAACCAAACGATGTTGATGAGAAATTTTGTAAGGAGTTAACCTATCATTTTAGGCTCTAGACGTAATCTAGTTTGTCGCTACATTTCGCGCCTATATTCGCTTTTACTTACGTTTTGTGTGGCAAGTCCTTTTATTCACAGCATCAAGATGAAGTGTTCTGAAGCACATACAAAATGTAACACGTATTTTCACAAATAAGGTCGTAAAAGCATTTTGCAATTCACCAAAACACACTGTAATTATGGTGATTGTGTGTCGCAACCCAGCCAGTTTTCATTTGTTCACCAGTGAGTTTGGCCCAAAATTTGAATTTTGTTTACATTTTATCTTCGTGTGTTTGTGTGTGTCTTGTACACTTTTTAGCTGTTCGTGTCGTCTTTTACATAGTGTTCCTTTTGTGTGTAAAGTGGTGAATCTTTGTAGAGTGTGGTGTATACATTTTATCATGTGTATGTGTGTGTGTGTGTGTGTGTGTGTGTGTGCGCGCGCGCGCGCGTGTATACGCTTTTTACCTGTTTGTATTGCCTTTTTTGTAAAGTTGCCTTAATGTGTTAAATAGTGTACCCTTGCAGAGTGTAGTGTATTCATTTATGACTCTTTCTTCTGCTATTGCCTTCTGTGGGTGGAAGTTTTCCTCAATGGTGAGTTTGCTGTATAGGCTGTGGCTGGTTTGTCTATTTCTATTGTAGTTGGGTGGTGATTGTGAGCTACAAGGTGGTCAGCAAATGTGCAATGAGAGCTGTTGCTTTTTAAAACTCTGAGATGTTTTGAATATCTGATTTTGAAGTTTGTGCGTGCCTGTACACTGGCTGGCAAGTGATGATTGTGAGTTCATATATTCCTGCTCTGTTAAATTTATCCATGAGTGTTTCTTGTTTGGGAACTCGGAAAAAACGGTGTTTTACGTAACTGACGGACCTCACATCCAACAGTTTTAACTGCAAGCACAGTAAACACAAGGAGCTACAAATCTAAATGATGAATAATGTCTGCATTTGTGTCCTTACACGCCCCACATCCCATTAGAAGTAAGTATCACATAATGCTCATTCGATAATTTGTCGCAGTAATAACCGAAACCTTCGTAGTACCCTTCGTATTGCAAAAATAGACGTAATAATCATCGTGCTGCACTCTTTTGCGATGGACGTATCGACATTAGCATTATCACACAAAAGCCCGTATTGTATTCCGAATACTCGGTTGGGCATTAACAATGCCTCGCAGATTGGTTGGTTGGTTGGTTTGGGGAAGGAGACCAGACACCGTGGTCATCGGTCTCATCAGATTAGGGAAGGATGGGGAAGGAAGTCGGCCGTGCCCTTTCAGAGGAACCATCCCGGCATATGCCTGGAGTGATTTAGGGAAATCACGGGAAACCTAAATCAGGATGGCCGGACGCGGGATTGAACCGTCGTCCTACCTAAATGCCTCGCAGACGTCAGCATTAGAGAGAGTGTAGTTTGGCTCAGAGAAGCTGGTTGGAGCAATAGGCGAATGCTCGACATTTCTATAGGAGCGACGCCACACAGCGTCAAGGAGGGAACGTCCGACTTAAAGAGATGTCAGAATGGGAGGGCAGAGCGTTCAGAGCCTCGGGTTCATCATTATCATCGTCTCGACGTGCAGCTGGCGCTTCAGTGAGCACATGGGCCGTTAATAGGCGATTCTCACAAAGGGGGGGGGGGGAGGGTGAGCTCACGATACACCCTGCGCCGTCTACCATTGACCTCTGCACACGCATACCAACGAGCCCGTTTGCAGTGGTCTGGGGCACAATTGGGCTGCAATCTCATTGACTGAAGTACAGTTGCCTTCAGTTGTGAGCCCCACTTCGAACTGAGCCCTGATGAGCACCACAGACGTGTCTGGAGACGCTGGGGCACCAACCTGGCCAACCTGACTTTCGGCCGTCAAACGACTTGCCACCAGGAGTGGTGGTCTGGAGAACCACTTCTTTCCATAGCATGGCCCATTTGGTTGCCACCTGCGACATTCCTACAGCACAACAGTACGTTGACGATATTCTACACTCCACTCTGCTGCCTTTCGTGGCAAGCCATTCTCGGCTTACATTTCAGCAAGATAACTCTCGTCCGCACGTGGCGAGAGTTTCCACTGTCCCTGCTTGCCATACCGTACCTTCGCCAGTAAGGTCGTCGGATATCTAACCAATTGGGAACATTTGGAGCTTTATGGGCAAGACGCTCAAACCATGACTTTATAACGCTCCAATTGGGCACAATTTGGCACGACATCCCTCTGGACGACATCCAAGCCCGGCCGGTGTGGCCGTGCGGTTCTAGGCGCTTCAGTCTGGAACCGTGTGACCGCTACGGTCGCAGGTTCGAATCCAGCCTCGGCCATGGATGTGTGTGATATCCTTAGGTTAGTTAGGTTTAAGTAGTTCCAAGTTCTAGGGGACTGATGACCACAGATGTTGAATCCCATAGTGCTCAGAACCATTTGAAACCATTTGAACCATTTGAACGACATCCAACAACTCTCTCATTCAAGGCTAGCCGAATAACAGCGCCGGCCGCAGTGGTCAAGCGGTTCTAGGCGCTTCAGTCCGGAACCACGCTGCTGCTACGGTCGCAGGTTCGAATCCTGTCTCAGGCATCGATGTGTGTAATGCCCTTAGGTTCGTTGAGTGTAAGTAGTTCTAAGCATAGGGGACTGATGACCTCAGTTGCTAAGCCCCGTAGTGCTTAGAGTCATTTTCGAATAACAGCTTGTGTAAGAGCGAGAGATGGACCAACTCGTTACTGAGTTTCTCAGTCTGTGAAACTTCTCAAGCAAATCATCCATTTTTTTAAGGCATCTGTAATCATCTGTTTGTGTTTACGTGTACATCGCATCTGCCGATTTCCGTCCCATTCGAATAACTCCTTCGTGGGCCTTTCCCTTTTTTTTCTTAGATTATACTTATGGAACAGCGCATAATAGTTTGGTATGATTTTCAACACTAAACAAGCTGTATTCGTGTCTCGTTTTTATAGATACATCTGCGGGACGAGCGAATTATATGTACAAAATATTTGAAACGTAATAAATAAATAAAGTATGAATTAAGAATGAAGTACTATGAACAGTTATATCGACTGTAGGATACAACCGCAGAAACAAATGTAGAATTACGTCCTTCGGTTGTTTTCGTGAAGGTGACTCCACCTTCTTTTTTAAAAAAAAAGTGAACCAAAACTGACGCTTTTCTGCGATTACGACAGAGTTGTACGGCACACCGCCATTATCAATTTATATCTTGCAGAGGCGCAATCATACTGGGTGCACTAGCATATTGTTGCATACAGCAACTGATTTAATGTAAGTCTCATTTAAATTTATTGATTACGTGTGACAGCTGACTGTAGTGATATTAATATTTGTTTCATTTTATGTTAAAAGTCATCCCCAGCTACACTTTGTGATCAAAAGTATCCGGACACCTGGCTGAAAATGACTTACAAGCTCGTGGCGCCCTGCATCGGTAATGCTGGAATTCAATATGGTGCTGGCCCACCCTTAGCATCCATTCTCGCAGGCTTACGTTCAATCAGGTGCTGGAAGGTTTCTTGGGGAATGGCAGCCCATTCTTCACGGAGTGCTGCACTGAGGAGAGGTATCGATGTCGGTCGGCGAGGCCTGGCACGAAGTCGTCATTCCAAAACATCCCAAAGGTGTTCTATAGGATTCGGGTCAGGACTCTGTGCAGGCCAGTCCATTACAGGGATGTTATTGTCGTGTAACAACTGCGCCACAGCCGGTGCATTAAGAATAGGTGCTCGATCGTGTTAAAAGATGCAGTCGCCATCCCCGAATTGATCTTCAACAGTGGGAAGCAAGAAGGCGCTTAAAACATCAATGTAGGCCTGGGCTGTGATTGTGCCACGGAAAACAAGGGGTGCAAGCCCCTGCATGAAAAACACGACCACACCATAACACCACCGCCTCCGAATTTTACTGTTGGCTCTACACACGCTGGCAGATGGCTTTCACCGGGCATTCGCCACACGCACACCCTGTCATTGGGTCGCCACATTGTGTACCGTGATTCGTCACTCCACGCAACGTTTTTCCACTGTTCAATCGTCCAGTGTTTACGCTCCTTACACCAACCGAGATGTCGTTCGGCATTTACCGGCCTGATGTGTGGCTTATGAGCAGCCGCTCGACCATGAAATCCAAGTTTCCTCACTTCCCGCCTAACTGTCATCGAACTTGCAGTGGATCCTGGTGCAGTTTGGAATTCCTGTGCGATGGTCTGGATTGATGTCTGCCTATTACACATTACGACCCTCTTCAACTGTCGGTGGTGACTGTCAGTGAACAGACGAGATCGGCCTGTAATCTTTTGTGCTGCACGTGTCCCTTCACGTTTCCACTTCACTATCACATCGGAAACAGTGGACCTCGGGGTGTTTAGGAGTGTGGAAATCTCGCGTACAGACGCATGACACAAGTGACACCCAATCACCTGACCTCGTTCGAAGTCGGCGAGTTCCGCAGAGCTCCCCATTCTGCTCTCTCTCGATGTCTAATGACTACTGAGGTCGCTGATATGGAGTACCTGGAAGTAGGTGGCAGCAAAATGCATATAATATGAGAAAAGTGTGTTTTCGGGGTGTCCGCATACTTTTGATCACATAGTGTATATTGGACCTCGTTATCTGGAGAAAGAAATGTGGCGTTCTACGGACCGGAGCGTGGAATGTCCGATCCCTTAACCGGGCATGTAGGTTAGAAAATTTAAAAAGGGAAATGGATAGGTTAAAGTTAGTTATAGTGGGAATTAGTGTAGTTCGGTGGCAGGAGGAACAAGACTTTTGATCAGGTGAATACAGGGTTATAAATAGAAAATCAAATAGGGATAATGCAGGAGTACGTTTAATAATGAATAAAAAAGAGTGCGGGTAAGCTAATACAAACAGCATAGTGAACGCATTATTGTGGCCAAGATAGACATGAGTTCAAATTCTAATTGTGGCAGGGGTAAATACAGGGAGCGAAAGGCTATTTACAATTTGTACAGAAACCAGATGGCAGTTATAAAGAGTCGAGGGGCACGAAAGGGAAGCAGTGGTTGGGAAGGGAGTGAGACAGGGTTGTAGCCTCTCCCCGATGCTATTCAATCTGTATATTGAGCAAGCAGTAAAGGAAACAAAAATTCTGAGTAGGTACTAAAATCCATGGAGCAGAAATAAAAACTTTGAGGTTCGCCGATGACATTGTAATTCTGTCAGAGACAGCAAAGGACTTGGAAGAGCAGTTGAACGCAATTGACAGTGTACTGAAAGGAGGATATAAGATGAACATCAACAAAAGCAAAACGAGGATACGGGAATGTAGTCGAATTAAGTGGGGTGATGCTGAGGGAATTAGATTAGGAAATGAGGCACTTAAAATGGTAGATGACTTTTGCTATTTGGGGAGCAAAATAACTGATGATAGTCGAAGTAGAGAGGATATAAAATGTAGATTGGCAATGGCAAGGAAAGCGTTTCTGAAGAAGAGAAATTTGTTAACATCGAGTATAGATTTAAGTGTCACGAAGTCGTTTCTGAAAGTATTTGTATGGAAGTGAAACGTGGACGATAAATAGTTTGGACAAGAAGAGATTAGAAGCTTTCGAAATGTGGTGCAACAGAAGAATGCTAAAGATTAGATGGGTAGGTCACATAACTAATGAGGAGGTATTGAGTAGGATTGGGGAGAAGAGGAGTTTGTGGCACAACTTGAGAAGAAGAAGGTACCAGTTGGTAAAACATCTTCTGAGGCATCAAGGGATCACAAATTTAGCATTGGAGGGCAGCGTGGAGGGTAAAAATCGTAGAGGGAGTACAAGAGATGAATACACTAAGCAGATTCAGAAGGATGTAGGTTGCAGTAAGCACTGGGAGATGAAGAATCTTGCTCAGGATAGAGTAGCATGGAGAGCTGCATCAAACCAGTCTCAGGACTGAAGACGACAACAACAGCAACAGTGTATATTGTGTCTCGATGTGGCGAACAGTTCATTAAACGCACATAAATAGTCCTTTACGAACCATTTCTTCGATGAGTAAATGTTTTCGACGTCCGATAAAAGAAGTTTTCATTTGAAGAAGTATTCACGGTCGAATAGAAGAATCGCAACAGACCTTTCAAACAAAGCCATTGCCTAGCGCGCCAAACAAGAGAAATGAATTAACGAAAATCCCTAGCATTTATCCATACACGAACCCGTTAGAATTAATAAGAAAGAAAATTTAAAAGTTGTCCTTAACGAACTCTGTAAATAGCAAATGGGACGAGTTTGACAACAGGAGTGTTGTGAAAATACAATTTGTAAAAACTGAAATTAGTAATTTCTACCTCCCATTACAAATTGCCCACCACTGGAAAAAATTACATATTGAAGAGTGAATTTGCAGACAATTACCAACACATTACCAAGTCTCAGGCTAAATTACTTCGGGTTTATAATCAAACGTGTATGATGACCCCTTACGACACGTGTTGCACAGTATTCTGTGTGTACCGTGCACATAATATGTTTAATGTAGAAGCAATGAGTCGTTGCAAATTGAATTTGTTGGTATACGACCCATTCATTAGAGCCAATTACAGTGGCTTTTGCTGTGTGTCCGCATTCGCACTGTGGACAGCTAATTAAACCTCGCACGAACTGGCCGATCAGTGACGTCAGAAGCCGCCGACCGTAGCATCCGTCATAGCAACAGCATTTACGGACGCAGTTTCCGAACTAATATCGAGGCTAATGCAAATCGTTTCTGTTAGTACGAAATAACTATACAATTTGTTTGCTGCTAAGGCCTGTTGATGCACGGTATTATAATATTAAAACGTGAACACGAAAACTAAAGTACTGATTTTAATATCAATTGTACTAGGAGGCGAATAAAATTTATATAATTCGAAAGGCACTTTGCCATAGATGTGCACAAAACATCGTGTGTGTACATTGCCAGGAATTACACACATGAGAAAAGAGGAAAAAATGGTTTAAATGCCTCTGAGCACTATGGGATTTAACATCTGTGGTCATCAGTCACATAGAACTTAGAACTACTTAAACCTAACTAACCAAAGGACATCACACACATCCATGCCCGAGGCAGGATTCGAAACTGCGACCGTAGCGGTCGTCCGGTTCCAGACTGAAGCGCCTAGAACCGCTCGGCCACTCCGGCCGGCTGAGAAAAGAGAAACGTTTTACTCTATCTCACACATTGCTATCAACTTATACAACGCGAACCAATCAGGTGCTATGGGACAAACGATGCACGAAAGTAACAACAACGTTTCATGGAATCGCATTCTAGGGACGTTCATGTTACAAATGTTGCACAGAGTTCATTTGCAGTAACACATGCAGAATGTTATGTTGTCAGCAGTGGAAAACAAAATTTGAAATTTTTCTTATTTCCAATTTCTTCATTTTTGACTAGCTACAACTTTCCTTATTACACGGTTCTAGGCTACCGGTATGTCTCGAAGAAGTACACTGACGTGTCGGAATGAAAAATGAAGAGATAGAGAGAAACAATTTTTATGCAAAGGACTGGAATATAGTGGAAGTTGATAATAAATGATAAACCAATTGTTGTTTTTAAAGATACACGTGTATGTGCACTGAACTTAATTTCAAATAATTTAAAGATGAACATAATTTATTACTGACATCTCTGCACCACATACTGGGTCATCCGCATTTTCTTCATCCCCCCTGGCTCTCTTAGCATTCCTTGAGTGCATTCTTGAATTCCTCGGTATCATGGTCACTTCATAATCTGCATTCAGGACAGCATCCAATTCGGAACATGCCACCACCATATTTTCCTCAGGTTGTTTGCCTAACTTCTGAAGCAGCCTGGCTCTCCCCACATTGCCACCATTAAATGAAAGAATAGCACCATAAACACCCAAATTCAATGTATCTTTACCTACAAATACTGTTTTTGAATTCTAGACCATATGACACTGTTAAACGATTCATTTATGTTCTGGAAGGACAAGGAACAAGTGAATGTAGCGCACGAACAGGGCAGCCAACTGTGAGCACGAAATATTTTCACAAATCAGCAAATTAGTTTTTTGAAGTTCAAGAGGTTGACAGGAGGCAAAAGGGGGGCGTGGTAACATCTGCTGCCCTGAAAGTAAATGGATATTTAAAGCCTTTAATGGCTAAATGCCCTTAGAAAACTTATTTCTCTAGTAAAATACACTCGAAGGAAGTTTTACGAGCAAAAAAATTTTTTTTTATATTTTTCCCCCTACGAAGGTACAATCTCCCCTTAAGTCTTAAGCGTAAAATTTTCTGGCGAACAGATTATGGCAGCATTTTAAATTTTTTTAATTCGCCCAATAATTACGTGAAACACTGAAAATAAAATTCTTGTTATATATGGAACATGTAACTGGGAGTAGCTGACCATTTTACCCGTAAGTTATGCAGATCAGATATATGCAATATCGAAAACGAGTATCGCCTATGGTCCAAATTCGACCAACCGAGTCAGTGGACCTGATCTGTGATAAAAAATTGTCATCTATCTTAACGTGATACACTCCATGCAAAACACTGAAATTTTTGCGTCAGAAATGACCCATAGCAAATGCTGCATTGTAGCTATGAGTATTATTGAAGCAAGTCTCTGATTTCTCTGTAATTTCTCGTTTGAAGTGAGCCCTTCGTACAGTGCACTGAAAAATTAATTTTGTGTTAATGGCGGCAAAACAATTCATAACACCACAATGTGAAAACCGTTGTATCGCGTGAAGTAACATTAGATGTGAAATGATTAGCATCACTGCATCTGAACTGGAAATTCAGCAAACCGCAATATTGGAACACGTGAGGCAATACTGACCCTACGACTTATCTTAGGAGCTAGATTAAGGAAAGGCAAACCTACGTTTCTAGCATTTGTAGACTTAGAGAAAGCTTTTGACAATGTTGACTGGAACACTCTCTTTCAAATTCTGAAGGTGGCAGGGGTAAAATACAGGGAACGAAAGGCTATTTACAATTTGTACAGAAACCAGATAGCAGTTAAAAGAGTCGAGGGACATGAAAGGGAAGCAGTGGTTGGGAAGGGAGTGAGATAGGGTTGTAGCTTCTCCCCGATGCTATTCAATCTGTATATTGAGCAAGTAGTGAAGGAAACAAAAGAATAGTTCGGAGTAGGTATTAAAACCCATGGAGAAGAAATAAAAACTTCAAGGTTCGCCGATGACATTGTAATTCTGTCAGAGACGGCAAAGGATTTGGAAGAGCATTTGAACGGAATGGATACTGTCTTGAAAGGAGGATATAAGATGAACATCAACAAAAGCAAAACGAGGATACCGGAATGTAGTCGAATTAAGTCTGGTGATGCTGTAGGAATTAGATTAGGAAATGAGACACTTAAAGTAGTAAAGGAGTTTTGCTATTTGGGGAGCAAAATAACTGATGATGGTCGGAGTAGAGAGGATATAAAATGTAGACTGGCAATGGCAAGGAAAGCGTTTCTGAAGAAGAGAAATTTGTTAACATCGAGTATAGATTTAAGTGTCGGGAAGTCGTTTCTGAAAGTATTTATATGGAGTGTAGCCATGTGTGGAAGTGAAACATGGACGATAAATAGTTTGGACAAGAAGAGAATAGAAGCTTTTGAAATGTGGTGCTACAGAAGAATGCTGAAGATTAGATGGGTAGATCACATAACCAATGAGGAGGTATTGAACAGGATTGAGGAGAAGAGAAATTTGTGGCACAACTTGACTAGAAGAAGGGATCGGTTGGTAGGACATGTTCTGAGGCATCAAGGGATCACCAATTTAGTATTGGAGGGCAGTGTGGAGGATAAAAATCGTAGTGGGAGACCAAGAGATGAATACACTAAGCAGATTCAGAAGGATGTGGGTTGCAGTAGGTACTGGGAGATGAAGAAGCTTGCACAGGATAGAGTAGCATGGAGAGGTGCATCAAACCAGTCTTAGGACTGAAGACCACAACAACAACAACAACACAATTTTTTATCGAAATTACTTTGATCATTATTTTTACTCGGTTAACAAGTTTAAATATAATTTTATATTTCTCTTCCTTTGGCACATCATTTCATCATACCAGCTTCTTCATTCATCTCATTTTTCTTCCTGTCATTCCACTTGAAATCTTGTTTTCGTATGATTTTAATTAACTTTATGTACTATTGTCGATTTAATTTTTTTTCATTTTATCATGCAATTCCTTCTTCCATGCTATTGTAGTCATTATTTCTATTCGTCATTTTTCTAGATTTTCGTTTTACATATAGTCCCTTCTTTCGTTTCAATCTTCGTCGCCTTTATTTTGTCTGTAGTGCAATAGGAATTTAGGCTATGTTTTAGGTGAAACTTCCTGGAAGATTAAAACTGTGTGCCGGACCTAGACGCGAACGCGGGACCTTTGCCTTTCGTGCGCAAGTGCTCTACCACTGAGCTACCCACGCAGCACGACTCACGCCCCGTCCTGACAGCTTCAATTCCTGCAGTACCTCGTCTCCTACCTTCCAAACTTTACAGAAGCTCTCTTGCTAACCTTACAGAACTAGCACTTCTGGAAGACAGGATATTGCGGAGACATGGCTTTGCCACAGCGTGGGGGATGTTTCCAGAATGAAATTATGTTTTAGGTCTTTTTACGACGATTACCATAAAAAAAAATGCACATCTTGTTATGAAAAACACATTTTTGACGCTATTGCACAGTCAATAAAAATAGATTATTTCGTCTTTTGTTTTTTAACCGATGGCTCAGCATTTTCAAATATTTAAATAGTTTAACAGACAAATACAATCACACTCACGTTCAAAACAATTTCAAGCGGAAAAAGAAAGCCAGAAAGAAAAAATGAGGACAAATGAAAAAATTCGTATTATCATGCGACCAAGGAATAGAAATAAAAAAAAATTCATTGAAATCAATTAATTGAAATAAAAATAATAACCAACGTCTTTCGGTGAAGATTTACAAATTACAACAAATTTAAAGCACTTGATGAGATTCAAACCCACGATCTTCAGTAAATGAAGCCCTTCCGGTAGCCGTTACACCACGCAACCAGTCTACCTTAACCGGCTCTTTTAAAGGTATTTAGCCTCACATACAATTGTGAATTTTTTTCTTTTTATGCGTCGATTACTGGCGAACGAGGACCCACCAGTACGAATAGGCGCCGCTGTGGCGGCAGACGACCTCTGCCAACACCCGACACCGACTGCAGCGCCTCCCCTGTGCTCGTGATCACATCAGTTGGACCGTAGACGACTGGAAAACCGTGGCCTGGTCAGATGAGTCCAGATTTCAGCTGATGCTTGGGTTCAAGTGCGGCGCAGACCGCACGAAGCCATAGACCCATGCTGCCAACAAGTCACTGTTGCTGATGGCTTCATAATGGTGTGTACTGTGTTTACATGGAATTGACTGGCTCCTCTGGCCAAATTGAACCGATCATTGACTTGGAGACCATTTCCAGCCATTCGTGATGATCCCAAACAAGGTCACAACTGCTTGCGACGCGTTGAGAGAACATTCTGGACCAGGCGCGGCTCGTGGTTCCTATACTGGGGAAGGCTGCGGCATTTATCGATCGGAGCCAACATAGACCTCGGGTTATGCTACAGATTAGTCTGACATAAACAACTAAGAATTCAGGGGGAGGGGGTGGGCAGATCACTCTCTACCCATAATTTTACATACTGTATCTTCTACAATCAGGTATTAAATATCATTAGAAGCTAACTTCGAGTTAAAATCTTTGGTAAGCGTTTTTGTACGTCATCATTACATTTTCTGACACTTTGCAGCAAATCATTTAGAAAGACGCGTTTCGGAGAGATCTTTAATGCGGGTCTGGATGCACAAAGTTCTTTCACTTTCATTCTATGGCCGTGTTCCAAGTT
Organism: Schistocerca cancellata; assembly: GCF_023864275.1. Taxonomy (NCBI): domain Eukaryota; kingdom Metazoa; phylum Arthropoda; class Insecta; order Orthoptera; family Acrididae; genus Schistocerca; species Schistocerca cancellata. Next base: position 112,144,038 of record NC_064636.1, on the reverse strand, counting down.
TTTACCTATTAAATTGCACACTGAATTCATATTGCGCTTGTTTCACACTCGCGGTATGTCGCAGATATTCACCAGCAAGTAAAACTCACTAAAATCTTGCAAAATATACTCCGAAAAAGAAACTTGCTAATATTACACGGTATCAACAAAAGCAGTCAGCATGAGCAAGCAAGGAAAGTAAAGTAACGGGACAAATTTCGCGCGCTTTGTCCTCTAACCACTTAGGACACTCTCGCTAGATGGCAGTACTGGTATGTTACTGTAGTGTAGTGCACTCTGGCGAGATATTTCCAAACTTATTCTGATTGTGGATAAAATAGCCAATGGCTGAAACAAAACAACTATGTAAAACATTATCAAAACAATAATACTAAACGTCGATTAATGACGCATCGAAGCGTAGTAGAGATGTGCAGAGACAGAGATTGGATAGCGAAGTTTCGGCCACTCTATATTCCTTTACTACATAGATAGTGGAACCTGAAAAATGTGTGGTGGTTGGTATGACACCCTTAGGCTGCAAGCTCTGAGCCTTCGGGTCGCCCATAAAGAGTAGTACTATGGAGAAGCCACGCCCCCAAACCTCTACTACATGCAGCTTACGGACGTTCCAAGGCGCAGCCTCAACATTACTAACCGTTCGGAAAACATCTATCGATACAAACAGTTCCAAAAACGTTGACCGCCGTTATTTTAATCGGAATGGGAAATATGCGAAATTCGTCCTGATAATTTAAATTATGTAATACGTTCTTGCGAAATTTTGGGGCGGCTCCGCCTCAGAGCCTTTAATTACGAGCCGCGCCTGTTCTGGACAACTCGAGCGAATGATTTGGCCACCCCGATCGCCCGACATGAATCCCACCGAACATTTACGGGACATAATCGAGAGGTCAGTCCGTGCACAAGATCCTTCAACGGCAACACTTTTGTAATGGACCGCTGTAGTGGTAGCCTGACTCAATATTTCTGCAGAAGACTTCCAACTACTTCTTCGGTCCCTACCACATCGAGGTACTGCACTACGCTGGCTAGCAGGGAAGCAGGAAGCTGCATTAGTGTGTGCCTATTTCTGATGAAGGCCTTGTGGGCCGAAAGCTTAGTTCGTCACAAACTTTTTGTTGTGGCTCTCTGTTACTCATCGTCTTTGCTGTGCGCCGAGTAGCAACTGTCCGTTTCACAATATTGTCACATTCCATCCCGGATTTCCCATTGTTTGAAATGACCAAAACGGTTTTATTAAAATGTCCACAAGAGCGACATACTGTGCATTTGCACCTCTGTGTTCTGCTAGTTATTTCCAGACGGCACGGCAGCGTGACCGTCACGTGACTCTCTCTCTCTCCCCACTGGCAACGACAATGCTACTAACAACGAAATATCACACTGCTTGCACTGAGAACTTCAGTAGCATAACATATCGACTATTGAAGACCAGTATCTGAAAAAAAAAGTGTACACATATGAAGTACGACACATCGAATAAAAAGGGAGCTCAGATGATCTTCGTCCCGCTCGTGGTCGTGCGGTAGCGTTCTCGCTTCCCACGCCCGGGTTCCCGGGTTCGATCCCCGGCGGGGTCAGAGATTTTCTCTGCCTCGTGATGTCTGGGTGTTGTGTGATGTCCTTAGGTTAGTTAGGTTTAAGTAGTTCTAAGTTCTAGGGGACTGATGACCATAGATGATGATAGAAGTCCCATAGTGCTCAGAGCCAAAAGAACCCATTAGATGATCTTCACTGAATTCCAAAATTTAGCTAGCAGTCTTACAAATTTTCAACTTGGGCATTTCGGGATGAGAGTCCCCCGTCTCAGATTCATACATTTACCTCTGTCCATCATTCATGAAGGTTCGTAACATCACCAAGGAATTGCCGTTTAGCTTGGTGGCTGGAGTCCCGAAGTCTTTTAACATCTGCCCAATGCGGTTTCCGAAAACATCGTTCTGCCGTTGACCATCTTGTTGCTCTCTCCACTTATATCATGAACAATTTTCTCAGGAGACGCCAAACAGTAGCAATATTTTTTTGATTTGGAGAGAGCATACGATAATTGTTGGAGGACAGGCATCCTCCGCACACTGTTCTCTTGGGGCTTTCGAGGCCCGCTGCCCCTTTTTCTTAGTGAATTTATGGCAGAGCGCACATTTAAAGTGCGGGTGAACACTACTTTCTCCCAAGAAAACGGGGTACCCCAGGGCTCCGTCCTCAGTGTTGTACTGTTTGCCATTGCCATAAATCCAATTATGGATTGTCTCCTTACTGATGTCTCCGGCTGACTCTTTGTGGACGATTTTGCGATCTACTACAGCTTTCAACGGACCAGCCTTCTTGAACGACGCCTTCAAGGATGTCTCGATCGCTTCCACTCTTGGAGCATCGAAACCGGCTTCCGCTTTTCTCTCAGTAAGACAGATTGTGTCAATTTTTGGCGTCGTACGGAGTTTCTTCCGCCTTCCTTACATCTAGGCCCAGTCAACATTCCGTTCGCAGACGTCGCTAAATTCTTGGGTCTTATGTTTGACAAAAAAACTGTGCTCGTCCTCGCACGTTTCCTATCTTTCGGCTCGCTGTCTGCGATCACTCAACACCCACCGTGTCCTGAGTGGTACCTCCTGGGGAGCGGACCGAGTGGTCCTCCTCCGCCTCTATCGCGCCTTAGGGCGCTCGAAATTGGACTATGGAAGCATAGTCTACTCCTCTGCTCGGCCGTCTATTCTTCGGCACCACCGTGGATTACGTTTAGTGTCTGGAGCTTTTTACACCAGCCCTGTGGAAAGCCTTTATGATTGCTGAACCTCCGCTGTCCAATAAGCGAACTGTCCTGAGTCGTTATGCTAGCCATCTGTCTGGCCCATGACATTTTTCTCGACGCCTCCTTGGATGTAGGGTATGCGGGCCGCCATTCCTCTCCATTACCACAGGGAGTCAGCTTCCGTCAACTGCTCCGTTCTACAGTATAAATCCATACAAAGCTAACTATCCCATCTTTGATCCGTTCTTGAGTCTGGATCATTTTCCCAATCGTTGTATGAGGGAGCGCACACACCTCCCCCACAAAAAAAAAAAAAAAAAAAAAAAAAAAAAAAAAAAAAAACGGAATAACATTGCCATTGGCGGAGGTTATGTAGTACGCATTTCTGCCGCTAGGCGTGTATGGCGCAACACATCGCCAGCTCATTGTCGCCTTGTATTGCCGACCTGGCTTGTTCTGTTCATCTGCAGTGATTGTTCTTGCTAGCGCTGTTTTGTTCTTGTTCCGTTTTTTATGGAGGCAAGTTCAAATGAACAACGTGCAGCTGTGATATTTTGTTTTCTACTCCGTCAAAATTCTGCTGAAATTGTGGAAAAATACTCAAGAGTACAAGCGGTTTGCACGAATTAAAATTTGGCGACATGTCGACTTACGACGAACGTGTTTCTGGAAGTCCATCAACTGTCCGAATCAACGAAAATATTGAAAAAATTCGAGACCCTGAGCTCAAATATCGTCGAAAGACAACTGACCAACAGTCAGAGTTTAGTGGTTTATCTTGGAGCTCGGTTCAGCTAATTTTAAAGGAAGATTCGGGAATGAAAAGCATTGCTGCCAAGTATGTTCTTCGGGTTCTGACAGACAATGAAAGGGACGGCGAGTTGAAACATGTCGTGCTTTGAAACAACAAAAATAACCTTTGTTTTTTAGTTTCCATCATTATCATTGATAAAGTTGAGACGTGTCTCAAGGAAAATTTAATTATACAAGAGTGAGTCAAATGAAAACCTTAAATTAGTAATAACAAATCGAAATTTCGCGCCGTTATCCTGTAAGTTGGTAAGCGTGCTACAAACAGTGCGCAGAATGGTCTGTAGGTGGCAGCATAGTGCAGATGCACACATGCCGTCGCAGTATCAGTATAAAGATGGCCGCCCCACTTGCGAGTTGCGCCAGGGAAAAAGAGCGTTCTGTTATTCGGTTTTTGCGTAGTGAAGGTGTGAAACCTATTGAAATTCATCGACGGATGAAGGTTCAGTACGGTGATGCATGTTTGTCACAGTAGCAAGTCTACGAATGGAGTAGGAAGTACGCAAGTGGTGTGACTTCAGTGGAAGATGCTCCTCGTCCAGGTCAGGCACAACTAGTTGTGACTCCACAGAACATTGCAGCAGTTGAAGCCATAGTGAAGGAAAACCGCCGAGTGACACTGAATAACATTGCAAAATGTTTACAGATTAGTCACAGGTCAGCACACCACATTGTGCATGATGTGTTCCAAGTTCACAAACTGTCTGCAAGATGGGTGCCACGGCAGCTGACTCCTGAAATGAGAGAACGACGTGTCGATGCTTGTGAAGAACTTCTCCGGCGCTTTGAACGAGAAGGTTATGGCTTCCTTGCAAGAATCGTTACTGGGGACGAAACCTGGGTTCACTTCCACCGACCGGAAACGAAGAGAGCGAGCAAGGAATGGCGCCATTCCTCATCATCAAAAACAAAGAAGTTTCGAACATAACAGCAGGGATGGTTATTCTGACTCTTTTGGGACGAAAAAGGCGTCATTTTGGAGCATTGCATGCCTATAGGGACCACTTTCACCAGTGCATCAGATCTCCTAAAAAAATCATCTGCGGCCTGCAATCAAATCAAAGCGATGTGGATTGCTGTTAGCAGGAGTCCTTTTGCAACATGACAATGCAAGGTCTCACACTGCCCGTACAACAGTTGCAACAATGACAGACCTGCATTTTGAGTGTCTTCCTCATCCATCATACTCACCAGACCTTGCCCCCAAGTGATTTCCATATGTTTGGACCACTCAAAGACGCAGTGGGAGGAAAGAAGTTCCGTTCTGATGAAGAGGTACGCCACGCGGTGCATGAGTGTTTGCGCGGACTACCGAAAGAATTTCTTTCTAAAGGAATTTATGCACTTTGTAACCGCTGGAGAACTTGCATTGAGCGTGGGGGAGATTATGTTGAAACGTGATACAGCTTTGTGCCACTTCTGCACAATAAATAATATTTAAAAAAATATTTAAGGTTTTCATTTGACTCACCCTCGTACAGGGCTATTACAAATGATTGAAGCGATTTCATAAATTCACTGTAGCTCCATTCATTGACATATGGTCACGACACACTACAGATACGTAGAAAAACTCATAAAGTTTTGTTCGGCTGAAGCCGCACTTCAGGTTTCTGCCGCCAGAGCGCTCGAGAGCGCAGTGAGACAAAATGGCGACAGGAGCCGAGAAAGCGTATGTCGTGCTTGAAATGCACTCACATCAGTCAGTCATAGCAGTGCAACGACACTTCAGGACGAACTTCAACAAAGATCCACCAACTGCTAACTCCATTCAGCGATGGTATGTGCAGTTTAAAGCTTCTGGATGCCTCTGTAAGGGGAAATCAACGGCTCGGCCTGCAGTGAGCGAAGAAACGGTTGAACGCGTGCGGGCAAGTTTCACGCGTAGCCCGCGGAAGTCGACGAATAAAGCAAGCAGGGAGCTAAACGCACCACAGCCGACGGTTTGGAAAATCTTACGGAAAACTTCCATCATGATGTTCGGCATTTCTTAAATAGGAGATTGGAAAACCGATGGATCGGTCGTGGTGGAGATCACGATCAGCAATTCATGTCATGGCCTCCACGCTCTCCCGACTTAACCCCATGCGATTTCTTTCTGTGGGGTTATGTGAAAGATTCAGTGTTTAAACCTCCTCTACCAAGAAACGTGCCAGAACTGCGAGCTCGCATCAACGATGCTTTCGAACTCATTGATGGGGGGACATGCTGCGCCGAGTGTGGGAGGAACTTGAATATCCGCTTGATGTCTGCCGAATCACTAAAGGGGCACATATCGAACATTTGTGAATGCCTAAAAAAGCTTTTTGAGTTTTTGTACGTGTGTGCAAAGCATTGTGAAAATATCTCAAATAATAAAGTTATTGTAGAGCTGTGAAACCGCTTCAATCATTTGTAATAACCCTGTATAATATCTATAAATATTAAATTTTGAATGATCAGTCTTGTGACTGGTTTCATGTGACCCGCCAGGAATTCCTCTCCTGTGCCAACCTCTTCACTTGAGAGTAGCACTTGCAGCCTACGTCCTCGATTGGTTGTATCTCACTCTCCGTCTTCCACTACAGTTTTTACCTTCTACTGCTCGATCTAGTACCTTTCCCTGATGTATTAACGGATGTCGTATCAGCCAGTCCCGTCTTCCTATTAGTGTTTTCCACATATTTCTCCCCTCGCAGATTCTGGAGAGAACCTCTTCATTTACTACCTTCTTAGTGCAACCAATTTTCAACATTCTTCTGTCGTACTGTATCTCAAATGCTTTCATTCCCTTCTGTTCTGCTTTTCCCACATTCCATATCTCACTGACATACAATCCTGTGCTCCAGACATACATTGTCACAAATTTCTTCCTCAAATTAAGACCTTTTTTTATGCTAATAGACTTCTCTTGGCCAGGAATACCCTTCTTGTCAGTGTCTGCTTTGTATGTCTTCCTTCCTCCATCCGACATGAGTTATTTTGCTGTCTATATAGCAGAATTCCTTAACTTCATCTACTTCTTGAGCACCAATTACGGTGTTACGTTTCTCGCCATTCTCATTTCTGCTGCTTCTCGTAAGTTTCTTCTTTCTTCGATTTACTGTCAAACAACATTCTGCAGTCATTAGACTCTTCGTTCTATTCAACAAATCCTGTAATTCTTCTTCACTTTCATTGAGGATACAAATGTCATCAGCGCATCTTATTTAAGGTATTCCTTCACCATGAATTTTAATTCTACTCTTGAACCTTCCTTTTATTTCGATCATTGCTTCTTAGACATATAGACAGAACACTAAAGAGCTTACATCTGTTCAGAAAATAGTCACCCACGATGGTCAACATTTTACTCATCATATCCCACCTGCATAGGAACACAAAAATGTTAGTTTGGCAGTGTTCGGCCCAGGGGCTCATTATAATATTGTGCCCTGCTCGCGACGTAATAACATACTATTTTCTTTTCTATCGAAGTATTAAGATTTTACGATATAATTTAGTCACTAAGTCAATGAACTGCGCTGGAAGTCAGCGAATAATGTGAGCGGCGTATCACTATTATCCGTGTTTTGTTCTATATATGAATGCGCGCCCGTCTTTTCTCTCTCTTCTTCTACTTTAATCGCGCACATTTCCGACAGTATCTTACACTATCAGGCTCTTATTTTCTTCCATTTTGTTCATATGAGTTGAACTTGTATTCCTGTTAGGAATTTATTTAATCATTCCATTATTATCGCCAATTGCGACTACTGATAGGATCTTATTATGAATACTTTTTCTTTCGCTGCAGAGTTGAGCTAAGATTATTGTAATTTCCAAGTATTTCGCCGAAATACGGCACAATTCTTTGTTATGTTCAAAACTGAATTTAAAAAAATGTTAGATTTCAGTAGAAAAAACTTATTTTGTTAAATAATAATTGTTTAATTTAACATTTCTACTTTCATTTCGTAGTAGCAATCACAAATTCCCAATTTATAAACTTTATAGGTTGTTTTTTTACTACATTTTTTCTTACGATGCCAACGCGATACTCACGAGATTAAATTAAATCATTCTGAATCTCTCGCGAGACGAGAAGCTAGTTAGAAATTTCCTTGAAAATACAAAACCACAAATTAAACGCTTTTCGGCACGCTACAAGTCTACTGACCTTCACTTCAAGCAATAAAAGGTAAGAAAAAGTAGCATAAACTAAGAAGTGAAGTGATCATCTTATGCATTCGACAGTATTGTGTGCGTTTTCTGATAAAAAAAAATTTTTGTTCTAAAGACTAAAAAGTGGCAAGTGTGAAATACTTAATTCATTTACTTTTAGTTAGTGATAACAAGTGACAGCGCTAATTAATCCACATACTAGTAGTTGTGTGTGATACTTAAGCAATAAAAATAACCAGTCTCATGCTCATATTTAAAAATTAGAAAACCAATAATAATTGGGATACATTAAGTTGAAGAAATTCCGCTTAATAATCACAAAAATCAGAATTATGATAAGAACTTGATAACTTGATATTTCGTCAATATGCTATTTCGAGACATAATTGGTTTGAAATATTTATTCAGTTACTGAATTATTACAAATATATGAATATACTTAAGCTTATTTTACATCCATTACAATTTATGCTAGCCGAAGCACAAATTTCCATAATTCCATAATCAGATCCAACCATATTTACAAAATACCTTAGTCAAAGCTTTAGTATATCATGGTGCAATAGATTCCATCTCCGCCAGTATATGCCAGCAGTCTTGGAACGTAAATTTGTGTTTCTCCGCGGTGTATTAAGCGCTTAAAAGATTGGAGATGGAGACAGCACGGGCAATCGCGTTTCTTTGCCGTCGAGCGGTGGCAGATATGTAGTTGGAGCTAAGAACTTTTGCTGCGGAAGTGTGTGGGGGGGGGGGGGGGGGGGAGCTCGGTTCAGACGCGGGAGTTCAAAGAGATTCCGCGCAGAGATGCCTCTTCCAGGCTGCCGCCTCGCTGCGCTCTTTGATCTCGGCGCGCAGAGTTGCTACCTTTAGCGGCGCCGCACCTCCTCAGGAGGGGCGGCAGAAGCACCCGCCGCCGCACACCGGACAACTTGAGGAAAAAGTCTCCCTTCGCAAAGCGAGGCGGCGAAATAGCCCCACCTCCTTAGCGAAATCGCGTAGTGGCGAAAACCGAAAGCCAGTTTAGGTTCGTGCACTCTTTTTTCCTTACCTCAGGAGACTGGAGAAAAACGGACGGACCACATATGTGAATGCGCCATCAGAGCAACATGAAAGTCCACTGATTGCCAGGAGGTGCTTTCTTCTTTAGCGGTACACAGTGACACGAAAAAAGTAGACAAACATCATGAAGGAGTCATATAATGTATACTTTCTAAAAAAAATAAAAATAAAAAAGTCTGTATATAAGAAAACTGAAATATTGATTTCGAAAATTTTCTCCTCGTGTAATGTGAACTTCAGGTATTGTGTTCAGTTCCTAAGCAAAACTAACTGTTGGTTAGCCCTGTGTCGCGCATGAGAAGTGCCATCTTGTTCTTATGTAAATGTGTTGTAAATAGCCTTTCGCTGCCTGTATTGGACTCCTTACACCTTCAGTATTTGAAAGAGAGTATTGCAGTCAACATTGTCCATAGCCTTCTCTAAGTCCACAAATGCTAGACGCGTAGGTTTATTTTTTCTTAAGGGGTGTAGGACGTCAAACGGGACGACTTGGAGCAGGAGAGACACCACAGGACATTTTAATTTCCACTGTCTATACTTTTAAAAATAAATTCGTAAAAACTTTGTCAGAATGACCAGAAGGGATTCAGAATTTACACTTATAGTGGTGGAAGTTCAAAAATATAAGAAAATAATTTATTTTTTGTGACATTTGTATTTCACCTTTTTTTCACTTACCATTGGCTGCCTTTGTCGCTATAGGTACACTTTTCTTCATAAGTAAGGGAGATTCTTCGATGAATTTTGCACAACATACAAACCATACTTACAGGTGTATGAAACTCTTGAGTTTTCCAAATTTATTAAGAACTGTGGTAAAAATTGAGATAATTAACTATAAAATTCGAGTTTTTTTCTCAACATGAAATTTAAAATATAACAGCGCGCTCATTTTTTCATAAATTAAATAATTTATAGAGTTTCATACACCTGTAGGTATGGTTTGTATTCTGTGCAAAATTTATCGAAGAATCTCTCTTACTTATGAAGAAATGTGTACCTATAGCAACAAACGCAGCCAATAGAAGTGAAAGAAATTGGTGAACTTTCACAGGTAAAAAAATTTATTTCGTTATTTTTTTTGAACTTCCACTGCTATGATTGTGAATCCTTAATCCTTCCTGGTCATGCTGACAAAGTCTTATGAATTTATTCGTAAAGGTATAGACAGTGGAAATTGAAATGTCCTGTGGTGTTTCTACTGCTCCAAGACGGCCCGTTTGACGTCCTACCCCCTTTAATCTACTTTGTAAGATAAGTAGTAGGGTCAGTATTGCCTCACGTGTTCCAGTATTTCTACGGAATCGAAACTGATCTTCCCCGAGGTTGGCTTCTAAGAGATTTTCCATTCGTCTGTAAGGAATTCGTGTAAGTATTTTGGAGCCGTGACTTATTAAACTGGTAGTCGGTAATTTTCACACCTGTCGACACCTCCTTTCTTTGGGATTGGAATTATTATATTCTTCTTAACGTCTGAAGGTATTTCGTCTGTCTCTGGTAGGATATTGTCAGGGTAGGCTATCAGTACTAATGGAATTTTGTATACTCCCTGGGCCTTGTTTCGACTTAAGTCTTTCAGTGCCCTGTCAAATTCTTCACACAGTATCATATCTCCCACTTCATCTTCATCTACGCCCTCTTCCATTTCCAAAATATTAAAGTACATCGCCCTTGTATAGACCCTCTGTATACTCCTTCCATCTTCCCGCTTTCCTTGTACTGCTTAGAACTGGTTTTCCATCTGAGCTCTTAATATTCGCGAAAATGGCTCTCTTTTCTCCAAAGGTCTCTTTAATTTTCCTGTAGGTAGTGTCTATCTTACCCCGAATGATATATGCCTGTACATCCTCACATTTGTCCTCTAGCCATCCCTGCATAGCAATTTTGCACGTCCTGTCGATCTCATTTTTGAGACGCTTGTATTCCTTTTTGCCTGCTTCCTTTAGTGCATTTTTATATTTTTTCCTTTCCTCAATTAAATTCAATATCTCTTCTGTTTCCTAAGGATTTCTACTAGCCCTCATCTTTTTATCTACTTGATCCTCTGCTACCTTCGCTAATTCATCTCTCAAAGCTACCCATTCTTCTTCTAGTGTATTTCTTTCTCCCATTCTTGTCAATCGTTCACTAATGCTTTCTCTGAAACTCTCTACAACCTCTGGTTCTTTCAGTTTATCCAGGTCCCATCTCCTTAAATTCCTAGCTTTTTGCAGTTTCTTCAGTTTAAATCTACAGTTCATAACCAATAGATTGTGGTCAAAGTCCACATCTGGCTCTAGAAATGTCTTACAGTTTAAAACCTGGTTCCTAAATCTCTGTCTTACCATTATATTAACTGTTTCAAACTTTCCAGTGTCTCCAGACCTCTTCCACGTATAAAACCTTCTTTCATGATTCTTAAACCAAGTGTTATCTATGATTAAGTTATGCTCTGTGCAAAATTCTACCAGACAGCTTTCATTCCTTACCTCCAGTCCAAATTCACCAGCTACTTTTCCTTCTCTTCCTTTTCCTACTATCGAATTCCACTCCCCCATGACTATTAAATTTTCGTCTCCCTTAACTATCTCAATAATTTCATTTATCGCATAATACATTTCTTCAATCTCTTCATCATCTGCGGAGCTAGTTGGCATATAAGCGTGTGGTAGGCGTCAGCTTCGTGTCTATCTTGGCTACAATAATGCGTAGACTCTGCTGTTCGTAGTAGCTTATCCCCGCTCCTATTTTTTATTCATTATTAAACCTACTCCTGCATTACCCCTATTTGATTTTGTATCTAAACCCTATATTCACCTGACCAGAAGTCTTGTTCCTTCTGCCACAGAACTTCACTAATCCCCACCATAGCTAACTTTAACCTATCCATTTCTCTTTTTAAACTTTCTAAACTACCTGCCGATTAAGGAATCTGACATTCCACGCTCCGATCCGTAGAACGCCATTCTCTTGATAACGACGTCCTCCTGGGTAGTCCCAGCCCGGAAATCCGAATGGAGGACTATTTTACCTCCAGAATATTTTACCCAAGAGGACGTCATCATCATTTAATCACACAGTAAAGCTACATGCCCTAAAAAAATTACGGCTGTAGTTTCCCCCCTTGCTTTCAGCTGTTTGCAGAACCAGCACAGCAAGGCCGTTTTGGCTAGTTTTACAAGGCCAGATCAGTCAACCATCCAGACTGTTGCTCCTGCAACTACTGAAAAGGCTTCTGTCCCTCTTCAGGATCCACACGTTTGTCTGGCCTCTCAACAGATACCACCACCCCCCCCACCCCTCCCCCGTTGTGGATGCACCTACGGTACGGTTATCTGTATCGCTGAGGCACGAAAGCCACCGCACCAACGGCAGGGTCCATGGTTCATGGAGGGGGAGATCCACCTATACCGATATTATATTTTCCAATTTCAGAATCTGTCGCTGATGAAGGTGAAGCATGTGGCCTGACAAGAGGGGAAATTTTTTGGATATTGAAAGGTCATTTCAATGAGAGAGAGACTGAAGTGCATGCAGTTATCGGAAATTTCATGTCTGCTAAATCGCAACGCCCGTTCGCTATATCAGACAATGTAAAACCCGTCCTTCGCAAGTTGTTGCATGACTTCCACAAAAAAGTGACAGCAAGTATCGAGAAATGAAGGCAAATTTCTGCAAAAATTTTCTGAACGGTTGGGCAAGTTTGTTTGTTTCGAAGAAAACAACCTTCGGAAAAATCTCGTAATTTGGGTCGGTCTTGCTCAGAATTTTCAGGGCCCAGTGACCGGACAAAGCGAAGGAGAATTACGGGCAAGAAATAGTAAGGAAGGATTAATGCCACTCAAAAGAGCCTCCGAACTTCTAGGAAACCAGATGCTGCAAAAACTGTCCGTGATATGGGATTGTGGAGCTCGTCCAAGGCCAGGAAGTATAAGGAGTCCATACATACGATCCGAGAATCGACTTTGTCTGCCGATGCTGTTCTGTCGCTCATCATCACCATAAGTCGTGCTCATTGCTGAGCGTCGTGACCACATGAACTCACAGTAGAACTAAAATTACCGAAATCGCAATATCAGTGGCTTCGTAATAGAAGCAAAGAGAACAGCTGTGATTTATTTCCGCCGTATAAATTGCTATGTCAGGCTAATCTCAAACAGTCAGATATTTCTGTTACTGCATGTAGTGCTGAGGTAAAACTGCGGCTTTGCTGAATCACACAGCTGATAGGACATAATTAACACAAATGGATGTTGTCAAAAAGTTTGTCTGCTGAAAATGTTCGCAACCTGAATTTTTGCCGACCAATTAGAATTCAAGTTTTTCACGAGAGTCCTCAAACTACTCTTAACGATATGGAGTACATTGATCAGCAAGAGAAAAATCTTGTCCCTTCCGAAAAGACAATAGATGGAACAGAATTAAGAGTTACTTTCCGACTTGCTTTCATCAAGACAGATGATAAAGTTTGTAATGCTACCACGCATGATATATCTACTCAACGATGCTATTTATTCAATGCAACTTCAAAAGAATTTAACAATATCGACACAAGTTTAGAAAAGGAATCTATGAAGGGCATGGATGTGTGTGATGTCCTTAGGTTTGTTACGTTTAAGTAGTTCTAGGTTCTAGGGGACTGATGACCTCAGCAGTTAAGTCCCATAGTGCTCAGAGCCATTTGAACCACTTTTGAATCTCTGAAAATCATTTACTGTTTTGACTGTCAACTTTGCATGCGTGTATACCGTTTATTGAACGCTGCTTCCATGTCTCATATAAGCTTGGAATTCAAAACTGGCAAGCGCGTAATGATAAAGAAAAGGAACAAGAAACGATCCGAAAAACCAATATACAGAAGGGTTCTCGTGTGGAATTAGCTGTGGTAGTCGATCGAACAAAATCTGGTTTCGGTAGTTCGAATGATGGGAATACCGCATTTCTGCGGCTATAACAGGGGTAGATGAGGACTTGACTAAGCATTTCCGTGTGATATTGCATACAAACTCGAGTGACCATGAAACCGATATCATAAAATTCCAAGATAATGCCTTAGAAACAGCTCGCTACTTTGTGCAGTTGTGTCCATGGTTCTGCGTGCCAACTTCGTTATTGATTCATGGCGCACAAGTGATGAACTCATCTCTATTGCCGATAGGGCAGATGTCTGAAGACCCCCAAGAGTCTATTAAAAAATACATAAAAAAATTTCGTGAAGATATTTCAAGAAAATGCTCTCAAGCCAAAACAATGCAAGACATTTTTACGTTTATTATTAATATTCCATCCATTTACTTCAAGTTTGCGCGAATTGCCTCGAAGAAACTCGAATCCGATGCCCGCAGAAGCAGTTCCATTTTTAGGTGCGCCAAGTATACCAGAAAGTACCGTAACCTCCAGCGACTCAAAAGTTGACTCAACTGTTTGTTAATCACTCTTCAGATGATGATCTATAAACTTTGAATCAATCGACTGTATGTTTTATTGTATTATACAATACAGAGCGATCCAAAAAATGTATCCACTGTTTAAAAGTCCATAACTTGCAAACTAATTGACGGAGTTGTCTAGTTTTTGGTGAAAGTGTAGCTTAAAGTCCAACTTAAACATATCACTATAGGTGTTCGAAATGGTCACCATTAACATCCACACAAAAACGATGCCGCCGAACTGCAGCACGAACTACTGACTGCAACGTTTTCAGTTGGATATTTGCATATGAATGTACGATGGATTCTCGAAGTTCATCCAATGTGCGTGGCTTTTGTCGATAAACGACGTCCTTTAGTGTTGCCCACAGGTAAAAGTCCAGAGGAGTTAGGTCTGGGGAACGTGGTGGATACTCCACAGCACCTCTACGGCCTATCCATCTTCCTGGTAGATTTTCGTCGAGATACGCCCTAACACCATTTTCGTAGTGGGCTGTGGCACCATCTTGTCGACAGTAAACTCTTCCGTCTCTATACAAGTCTCGGATAGCAGGTAAAATGGATGTCTGAAGCTGCTGAAGGTACACCTCACCGGTAACTGTGCCGTCAAAGAAGAATGGCCCAATTGAGCCCCAGTAAGACAACCCACACCACACATTTACTCCTGGCAAATACATGGACGTTCGGATTTTCCGCGGCCCAGTGGATGCAATTGTGGTGATTTACTGTACCATTGAGTTTGAACTGTGCCTCTTCAGACCACACAATCATCTCTGCAAACTCTTCATCGTTGCGCACCAGGTTAGTAAACCACTCGCAGTACTCCATCCTACGATCTGGGTCGTCCTCGTTCATTGCGTGTAGCAATCGTGAGATGTAGCACTTCCACTTTGCTGTCTTCAAAATTCGCCGAACACTTGAGCGACTCACTCCAGTTTCACGGGCACACTGTCTCACAGACTTCTGCGGTGAGCGATTGTTGTAACTCACGACGGGAGTTCGCTGGACTCGTTACTGTTACAGGTCGTCCAGATCGTGTTTGTGGTCCGCCGCTCGTGGTCTCGCGGTAGCGTTCTCGCTTCCCGAGCACGGGGTCCCGGGTTCGATTCCCGGCGGGGTCAGGGATTTTCACCTGCCTCGAGATGACTGGGTGTTTGTGTTGTCCTCATCATTTCATCATCATCCAGGAAAGTGGCGAAATTTGACTGAGCAAAGGTTGGGAAATTGTACGGGCGCTGATAACTACGCAGTTGAGCGCCCCACTAACCAAACATCATCATCATCATCATCGTGTTTGTGTACATCTTTAACACAGCCTGCGGCTTCAAATTTGTCTCGAATGCGACGAATCGTTAAACGTGTCGGTGGCTCTGTTTGTTACTCATTTCGCCATTGCCGTTGAACCTCATTAACGTTTTCGTACTTAAAATACCACTTCAAAACTGACTTCCTTTCATCGAATGTAAGCCTTGCGCCACCCATGTTTACTCGAGAAACTAGGCGCAACGAAAAACAAAACACTGACTATCTGGCGACTGTCATCTGACAAAACAAAACGACGCAGTACAACGCTTGTGTGGCGATTGTCGGAACCACAAACTGTTACACTACCAAAGATGAGACAACTCCGTCAATTAGTTTGCCAGTTATGGACTTTTAAACAGTGTGGTGTCACCGCCAGACACCACACTTGCTAGGTGGTAGCTTTAAATCGGCCGCGGTCCGTTAGTATACGTCGGACCCGCGTGTCGCCACTGTCAGTAATTGCAGACCGAGCGCCACCACACGGTAGGTCTAGAGAGACGTACTAGCACTCGCCCCAGTTGTACGGACGACTTAGCTAGCGATGCACACTGACTAAGCCTCGCTCATTTGCAGAGCAGATAGTTAGAATAGCCTTCAGCTAAGTCAATGGCTACGACCTAGCAAGGCGCCATTAGCATTACATTGCATGTATCTAAAGAGTCTCACTTGTATCGTCAAGAGCGATGTACCACAATGATGGATTAAAGTTAAGTATTCCAGCAGCTACGTACTTTTCTTTATAGCATTCATTACGTATCCTGTTTCAGACCTCACGCCCATCTGCGTGAGCGTAACGCGTGCCTTTCGGCTACTTCCGAGTGGCGTGGCTGTCTTGTTACGCCACAACAAACGGTGGATACATTTTTTTGGTATATGGATATGCACTACGTGATCAAAAGTATCCAGACACCGGCAAAAACATACGTTTTTCATATTGGGGGCATTGTGCTGCCACCTACTGCTACGTACTCCGTATCAGAGAGATTTCCACACTCCTAAACACCCCTAGGTCTACTGTTTCCGATATCATAGCGAAGTGGAAACGCGAATGGACACGTGCAGCACGAAAGAGCACAGGCTGACCTCGTATGTTGACTGAGAGGGATCGCCGATAGTTGAGGAGGGCTGTAACGTGTAACAGGCAGACATCTATCCTGACTATCACACAGGAATTCCCAACTGCATCAGGATCCACTGCAAGTTATATGACAGTTGGGCGGGAGAAAACGTGGATTGCACGGTCGAGCGGTTGCTCATAAGCCACACATCACGCCGGTAAGTGCCGAACGACGCCACGCTTTGCATAAGAAACGTAAACATTGGATGACTGAACAGTGAAAAAACGTTGTGTGGAGCGACGAATCACGGTACACAATGTGGCGATCCGATGGCAGGGTGTGGGTAAGCCGAATGCCCGGTGATCTGCCAGCGTGAGTCGTGCTGACAGTGAAATTCGGGGGCGGTGGTGTTGTGGTGTGGTCGCGCATTACATGGAGGGGCTTGCACCCCTTGTTGTTTTGCGTGGCACTATCACAGCACAGGCCTACATTGCTTCCAGCTGTTGAAGAGCAATTCGGGGATGGCGATTGCATCTTTCAAGACGATCGAGCACCTGTTCATAATGCATGGGCTGTGGCGGAGTGGTTACACGACAATAACATCCCTGTAATGGACTGGCCGGCCAGTGTGACCGAGCGGTTCTAGGCGCTTCAGTCTGGAACCATGTGACCACTACAGTCGCAGGTTCGAATCCTGCTTCAGGCGTGGATGTTAGTGATGTCCTTAGGTTAGTTAGATTTAAGTAGTTCTAAGTTCTAGGGAACTGATGACCTCAGAAATAGTGCTCAGAGCCATTTGAACCATTTTGTAATGGACTGGCCTGCACAGAGTCCTGACCTGACTCCTATACGATACCTTTGGGATGTTTTGGAACGCCGACTTGGTGACACCGTGTCAAGAGCCTCAGTGCAGCACTCTGTGAAGAATGGGCTGCCATTCCCCAAGGAACCTTCCAGCACCGGATTGAACGTATGCTTGCGAGAGTGGAAGCCGTCATCAAGGCTAACGGTGGGCTAACACCGTATTGAATTCCAGCATTACCGATGGAGGGCGCCACGAACTTGTAAGTCATTTTCAACCAGGTGTTCGAATCCTTTTCATCACATAATATACAGGGTGATTCAAAAAGAATACCACAACTTTAGGAATTTAAAACTCAGCAACGACGAAAGGCAGAGCTAAGCACTATCTGTCGGCGAATTAAGGGAGCTATAAAGTTTCATTTAGTTGTACATTTGTTGGCTTGAGGCGCTGTTGACTAGGCGTCAGCGTCAGTTGATGCTAAGATGGCGACCGCTCAACAGAAAGCTTTTTGTGTTATTGAGTACGGCAGAAGTGAATCGACGACAGTTGTTCAGCGCGCATTTCGAACGAAGTATGGTGTTAAACCTCCTGATAGGTGGTGTATTAAACGTTGGTATAAACAGTTTACAGAGAATGGGTGTTTGTGCAAAGGGAAAAGTTCTGGACGGCCGAGAACGAGTGATGAAAATGTAGCACGCATCCAGCAAACATTTGTTCGCAGCCCAGGAAAATCGACTCGCAGAGCTAGCAGAGAGCTCGAACAAGAAGCACAACAATTCATATTTCAGCAGGATGGAGCGCCACCACATTGGCACTTATCTGTCCGTAACTACCCAAGGCGATGGATCGGCCGCGAGACAGAGCACTTCATCACTGGCCTCCAAGAAGCCCTGACCTTACCCCCTGCGATTTTTTCTTATGGGGGTATGTTAAGGATATGGTGTTTCGGCCACCTCTCCCAGCCACCATTGATGATTTGAAACGACAAATAACAGCAACTATCCAAACTGTTACGCCTGATATGCTACAGAGAGTGTGGAACGAGTTGGAGTATCGGGTTGATATTGCTCGAGTGTCTGGAGGGGGCCATATTGAACATCTCTGAACTTGTTTTTGAGTGAAAAAAAAACCTTTTCAAATAATCTTTGTGATGATGTATAACGGAACGTTATATTATGTTTCTTTCATTAAATACACATTTTTAAAGTTGTGGTATTCTTTTTGAATCACCCTGTATTTTGTGTATAAAAGTGATTAATGTTAAATCAGCTCTTTTGTTATTATTTCCGATTTTGACTTCGGATTCATAATCAGCGACCTCGAAAAACTGAGTTTCAGCCGTATTTATAACGTTTTCGACTTTTGGCCAGCTCTTTGGGATGTGGCCCTTCGGGTGGGAAACGACTGCGCGCCGAAAGGTTTACCGTCTGCCAAACCGCGCGAGGGCTGGATCAGCATTACCTCAGCAAACAGGCCGACTGCGAGAGAGTGTTTGACTTGCTGCTCGGTGGCGTCTGCACCGAACTGCTGGTAGCACCGTTATCGTTACACACTTTCTATGTGTGCTTTGCTCCGTGCCCCAGTTCCGACTCCCCGTATGTGTATAGAAAGGCAGGAATGGACTGCAACGCCCGCGTGGAGCATACCACAGGTGGTCAGTCCTGGAAGAAATAAATTTCGGAAAGCTAGAGTACGCAACACGTGTAAGTCGCGATTCTTCAACCCACGTTCCACACTGAACCTCCAAAGAAACTGCTATATACCGGGTGTTTAAAAAGTCGCTATAAATTTGAAAACTTAATAAACCCCAGAATAATATAAATAGAGAGGTAAAAATTGATACACATGCTTGGAATGGCATGGGGTTTTATTAGAACGAAAAAAACAAAGTTCACAAAAAGTCCGACAGATGGAGTTGGACAGCAAAACGTCAGCAACAGCTACCGTGACGGGTGAGAGGTACGCCGATATGTTACAGAATCGCATCATCCCCAGCCTGGCTGATAAACACCTGCTGGAACGTACGGTGTTTAAGCAGCAGGATGGCGCTCCACCCCATATTGCTAGACGCGTGAAAGATCTCTTGCGCGCGTCGTTTGGTGATGATGGTGTGCTCAGCCGCCACTTTCGTCATGCTTGGCCTCCCAGGTCCCCAGGCCTCAGTCCGTGCGATTATTGGCTTTGGGGTTACCTGAAGTCGCAAGTGTATCACGATCCATCGACATCTCTAGGGATGCTGAAAGACAACATCCGACGCCAATGCCTCACCGTAACTCCGGACATGCTTTACAGTGCTGTTCACAACATTATTCCTCGACTACAACTATTGTTGAGGAATGATGGTGGACATATTGAGCATTTCCTGTAAGCAACATCATCTTTGCTTTGACTTACTTTGTTATGCCCATTATTGCTATTCTGATCAGATGAAGCGCCATCTGTCGGACAATTTTTAAGTTTTATATTTTTTTGGTTCTAATAAACCCCACCTCATTCCAAGCATGTGTGTCAATTTGTACCTCTCTATCTACATTATTCCGTGATTTATTCACTTTTCAAATTTATACTGACTTTTTGATCACCCGGTACATGCGCGTTCAAATACATACATATGTAAGCGGCGCTACGGTCGACGACACTTATATAACAGAAAAACTGTCTGGCGCAGTTGTTAGATCGGTTACCGCTGACACAATGGCAGGTCATCAACAAGTGAGTTTGAAGTGGTGTTACAGTCGGCGTTCGAGCGATGGGACACTTCATCTCCGAGATAATGATGAAGTGGGAATTTTCCCGTACGACTATTTTACGAGTGTACCGTGAATATCAGGAATACGGTAAAACAGGACATCTCCGACATCGCTGCGACCGGCAAAAAGACACAGTAAGATCGGGACCAACGACGAATGGAATCGTTCAACGTGACACAAGTGCAACCCTGCCGCATATCCGCATATGTCAATGCTGGGCCGTCAACGGCCATTTCGTGTACCCTCGATGACTTCACGACACAAAGCGTTACGCCTGGCCTGGGCCCGTCAACACCGACATTGGACTGTTCAAATGGTTCAAATGGCTCTGAGCACTATGGGACTTAACTTCTGTGGTCATCAGTCTCCTAGAACTTAGAACTACTTAAACCTAACTAACCTAAGGACATCACACATATCCATGCCCAACACAGGTTTCGAACCTCAGACCGTAGCGGTCGCGCGGTTCCAGACTGTAGCGCCTAAAACCGTTCGGCTACTCCGGCCGGCCAGTCACATAACTGAGACGATATTCTGTAAACACACAATTTCACTACAAGCCGCCTGTGCGGTACAGAATCAAAAGCCTTCTGAAAACCTAGAAATGCGGAATCGATTGTAAATCCCTCGCCAGTACACCTCAACACTTTGTGTGAGTAATGAACTAGTTGTGTTTCGGAACAACGATGTTTACGAACTCAGTGTGTCAACATACCATTCTCTTCATAATATTCATAATGTTTGAACACAATATACACCCCTGGAAATCGAAAAAAGAACACATTGACACCGGTGTGCAGACCCACCATACTTGCTCCGGACACTGCGAGAGATCTGTACAAGCAATGATCACACGCACGGCACAGCGGACACACCAGGAACCGCGGTGTTGGCCGTCGAATGGCGCTAGCTGCGCAGCATTTGTGCACCGCCGCCGTCAGTGTCAGCCAGTTTGCCGTGGCATACGGAGCTCCATCGCAGTCTTTAACACTGGTAACATGCCGCGACAGCGTGGACGTGAACCGTATGTGCAGTTGACGGACTTTGAGCGAGGGCGTATAGTGGGCATGCGGGAGACCGGGTGGACGTACCGCCGAATTGCTCAACACGTGGGGCGTGAGGTCTCCACAGTACATCGATGTTGTCGCCAGTGGTCGGCGGAAGGTGCACGTGCCCGTCGACCGTGGACCGGACCGCAGCGACGCACGGATGCACTCCAAGACCGTAGGATCCTACGCAGTGCCGTAGGGGACCGCACCGCCACTTCCCAGCAAATTAGGGACACTGTTGCTCCTGGGGTATCGGCGAGGACCATTCGCAACCGTCTCCATGAAGCTGGGCTACGGTCCCGCACACCGTTAGGCCGTCTTCCGCTCACACCCCAACATCGTGCAGCCCGCCTCCAGTGGTGTCGCGACAGGCGTGAATGGAGGGACGAATGGAGACGTGTCGTCTTCAGCGATGAGAGTCGCTTCTGCCTTGGTGCCAATGATGGTCCTATGCGTGTTTGGCGCCGTGCAGGTGAGCGCCACAATCAGGACTGCATACGACCGAGGCACACAGGGCCAACACCCGGCATCATGGTGTGGGGAGCGATGTCCTACACTGGCCGTACACCACTGGTGATCGTCGAGGGGACACTGAATAGTGCATGGTACATCCAAACCGTCATCGAACCCATCGTTCTACCATTCCTAGACTGGCAAGGGAACTTGCTGTTCCAACAGGACAATGCACGTCCGCATGTATCCCGTGCCACCCAACGTGCTCTAGAAGGTGTAAGTCAACTACCCTGGCCAGCAAGATCTCCGGATCTGTCCCCCATTGAGCATGTTTGGGACTGGATGAAGCGTCGTCTCACGCGGTCTGCACGTCCAGCACGAACGCTGGTCCAACTGAGGCGCCAGGTGGAAATGGCATTGCAAGCCGTTCCACAGGACTACATCCAGCATCTCTACGATCGTCTCCATGGGAGAATAGCAGCCTGCATTGCTGCGAAAGATGGATATACACTATACTAGTGCCGACATTGTGCATGCTCTGTTGCCTGTGTCTATGTGCCTGTGGTTCTGTCAGTGTGATCATGTGATGTATCTGACCCCAGGAATGTGTCAATAAAGTTTCCCCTTCCTGGGACAATGAATTCACGGTGTTCTTATTTCAATTTCCAGGAGTGTATATAGACAGGGTTATTACAAATGATTGAAGCGATTTCACAGCTCTACAATAACTTTATTATTTGAGATATTTTCACAATGCTTTGCACACACATACAACAAACTCAAAAAGTTTTTTTAGGCATTCACAAATGTTCGATATGTGCCCCTTTAGTGATTCGGCAGACATCAAGCCGGTAATCAAGTTCCTCCCACACTCGGCGCAGCATGTCCCCATCAATGAGTTCGAAAGCATCGTTGATGCGAGCTCGTTAACTTTTGGTGAATTGCGAATTTGCTGCACGAATGTGTGAGGATTCTCTACCGCCTAGATTCGCACATTGTGTCTGTTCACTTCACCATTAAGAAAAAATGTTGCTTCATCACTGAAAACAAGTTTCGCACTGAACGCATCCTCTTCCATGAGCTGTTGCAACCGCGCCGAAAATTCAAAGCGTTTGACTCTGTCATTGGGTGTCAGGGCTTGTAGCAATTGTAAACGGTAAGGCTTCTGCTTTAGCCTTTTCCGTAAGATTTTCCAAACCGTCGGCTGTGGTACGTTTAGCTCCCTGCTTGCTTTATTCGTCGACTTCCGCGGGCTACGCGTGAAACTTGCCCGCACGCGTTCAACCGTTTCTTCGCTCACTGCAGGCCGAGCCGTCGATTTCCCCTTACAAAGGCATCCAGAAGCTTTAAACTGCGCATACCATCGCCGAATGGAGTTAGCAGTTGGTGGATCTTTGTTGAACTTCGTCCTGAAGTGTCGTTGCACTGTTATGACTGACTGATGTGAGTGCATATCAAGCTCGACATACGCTTTCTCGGCTCCTGTCGCCATTTTGTCTCACTGCTCTCCCGAGCGCTCTGGTGGCAGAAAGCTGAAGTGCGGCTTCAGCCGAACAAAACTTTATAAGTTTTTCTACGTATCTGTAGTGTGTCGTGACCATATGTCAATGAATGGAGCTACAGTGAATTTATGAAATTGCTTCAATCATTTGTAATAGACCTGTATATATTGAATATTGGTGTGACCTATGCAACTTTCCAGTCTTTCGGCGAGCCAGCATCTGTATATGATTGTTAAGTAAGGGGCTATTGCATGAGCATACTATGAAGGGGCCGTGATTGGTATACACTGAGGATTGGAAGTCTTACTTTCAGTGAGTGAGTTGCTTCACTACTCTGAGGATATTTACTTCTAAGATGTAGCTGTAGCCCGTACTAGGTGAGTTTTATATAATGACTTCCATCTATGAATATAAGCAGTTTCTAAACACCAGCACGCTAAGGGTCTCTCGAAAACGGGTCGTTATTGGTACGTTATATTTCGCGTGTTGTAAAAGAACACTGTTTTAACGTTACAGAACACTGAAGATTCGCAAAAAACATGTCTCTCTCTTCTAGAACTTATTATTAGCTCTGGCGGCACGTTAATCAGTTGGTTTATGCATCTGTCCACCAGGGTGTAGGAAACTTCTACGATGTGTCACGGAAGTCTGCGAAATCTTTGTGGGACGTACGACAAACGTATCCGTTATGACTATGCGGCGAAAGTTGGCGTTAATGAGCTGTGGCAGAAGACGACCGGCGCCACTGCCTTTGCTAACAGGTGGACCTCGCCTTCAGCGCCTCTGCTGGGTTGTGACCGTACCAGTTGGACCCTACACGACGGGACAACAGTAGGTCGGTCAAGCGAGTTCCGATTTGAGTTTGTAAGATCTGATGGCAGGGTTCGAGTGTCACGCAGACCACACAAAGCCATGGACCCAAGTTGTCGACAACGCACTGCGCAAGCTGGTGTTGTTTCCCTAATGGTGTGCGCAGTGTTTACATGGAATGGTCTGGGTCGTGATTATATTCGACTACTTGGAGACCATTGGCAGCAATTTATGGACGTCATATACCCCAAAAAACGATGGAATTTTTGTGGACGACAATGCGCCATGTCACAGGGTCATAATTGTCCGAAATTGGTTCTAACGACATTCTGGACATTTCGAGTGAATGATTCGGCCACCCAGATAACACCTCCCCCCCCCACCCCCCCATTAATCCCATTGAACATTTATGGCACATAATCGAGAGGTCAGTTGCTGCACAAAATCTTGCACCGGCAACGCCTTCGCAATTATAGACGGATCTACAGGGTGAGTCTCTAAGTATTGCCACCAAGAATAACTCCGAAAGTATGATAGGGGCTGGAAAGTTCGTGGGGTAAATGTTGCATGGGACAAGGGGGCCATAATATGACGTTGGCTTCTTGTTGCTACGTGGGGTCGCGTCAGAGATACGAAGGTCAATTTTTTTTTTTTTTTTTTTTTTTAATATAGGATGCGAACGTCAATTTACAGGACGTGTTCGAAGTGATGACCATTGGTATCAGTGCAGTGCTGAAATCTTCTTATCATGGATTGAGTGGTATTCCTTATCACTGCGGCACTTATCGAAGCACATATTCTGACAATTCTCTCTCGTATATCATGCTTCAAATGGCTCTGAGCACTATGGGACTCAACATCTTAGGTCATAAGTCTCCTAGAACTTAGAACTACTTAAACCTAACTAACCTAAGGACATCACACACACCCATGCCCGAGGCAGGATTCGAACCTGCGACCGCCGGTCCGGACTGCAGCGCCAGAACCGCACGGCCACCGCGGCCGGCCGCATATCATGCAAATACAGTAGTAAATATTCGCCCAATACGGCGTATCCGTCTAACGTGCCACTGACATATGAACACCATTCGACGGTTTCGCATTACAACACTAATAGGAACGTAAGGCTAGTATCGTCGAATCAAGCAAATGTGAATGATTCATTCCTTCGAAGAACAAGTCGATATGCTTCTCATCCAACCAAAGTCAGTGAGAGCTAGAGACTCATACGCTGAAAGATATCCTCAACATACTTGGCCTACACGTCGTACATTTAAATGCGTGTGTGATAAATTGAGAACAAAATGGTTCAAATGGCTCTGAGCACTATGGGACTCAACTGCTGTGGTCATCAGTCCCCTAGAACTTAGAAGTACTTAAACCTAACTAACCTAAGGACATCACACGCACCCATGCCCGAGGCAGGATTCGAACCTGCGACCGCAGCAGCAGCGCGGCTCCGGACTGGAGCCCCTAGAACCGCACGGCCACCGCGGCCGGCAAATTGAGAACAACTGGACCTTTAACGCATCGGAAACATATCCGGCAAAGTTACTAACGAGGAAACGGAAATTGGTTCTCTTGCCACTGTGGTTCGAGAACCTTGTGTTAGTTCGCCTCAAATCACAAGGGAATCTGGCATGAGGCAGAGTAGTGTTGTTCGTGTCCCGCATCGCCATAAATACCATCCTTACCATATCAGTCTCCACCAAGAATGGCCGCCCCGGTAGCTGAGTGGTCAGCGTGACAGACTGTCAATCCAAAGGGCCCGGGTTCGATTCCCGGCTGGGTCGGAGATTTTCTCCGCTCAGGGACTGGGTGTTGTGTTGTCCTAATCATCATCATTTCATCCCCATCGACGCGCAAGTCGCCGAAGTGGCGCCAAAGCGAAATACTTGCACCCAGAGAACGGTCTACCCGACGGGAGGCCCTAGCCACACGACATTTCCATTTTTTCCACCAAGAATTAACTGGTACGGATTGTATGCGTCGCATTGAATTCTGGCGATGTGTTCAACTTCAGATTCAGAGGGATGACAATTTTATTAATTTGAGTTTATTTATTTGCTCTGAGAACTATGGGACTAAACATCTATGGTCATCAGTCCCCTAGAACTTACAACTACTTAAACCTAACTAACCTAAGGACAGCACACAACACCCAGTCATCACGAGGCAGAGAAAATCCCTGACCCCGCCGGGAATCGAACCCGGGAACCCGGGCGTGGGAAGCGAGAACGCTACCGCACGAGCACGAGATGCGGGCTGAGTTTATTTATTGACCAGGCTACATTCACTTACCATAGAAATGTTAATTTGCATAACATGCATTATTGGGAAACTGAAAATCCATTTTGGCTGCGGAAAGTTGCACACCTAAAACCGTGGTCGCTGAATGTACGGTGTGGGATTCTAGGGGACAGAATTATAGGCTCCTATTTCATCGAAGGAAATCTTAATCGTAGGAAGTACACCACATTCCTGCAAGAAACATTAGGTCTGTTATTGGAAGAAATACCTTTAGGAATAAAGAACAGAATGTGGTATCAACACGATGGGTGTCCGGCACATTTTTCGCTGATGCCTCCAAATGAGTTGCAGAGACATTTTACTAATCGTTGGATTGGACGCAGAGGAGATGTGTCGTCGCTGGCTCGTTGGCCAGACTTGACGCCTCTAGATTTTTTCTTGTGGGGATTCGTAAAAGACATTGTTTACAAAGACATTCCAATTACACCTGAAGCCATGCGAGAGAGAATTGTCATAGCGTGTGCTTCAATAAGTGGCGATGTGATAATGAATACCACTTAATGCACGGCAAGAAGATCGCAGCACTGCACTGATTCCAAAGGTCATCACCTTCTGTGACTGGACGTTCGTGCCCCCTGTTTGACCGACGTTTACCTTCAAAGACCTTACTGTTACACATCACTGGATTCGTATCGACAACCGCTATGAGAAAAGAAGTACGAAACTGTAGCAGGCAATTTAAAAAAGAAAGTTGACCTTCATACCTCTGACGCGACCCCACGTAGCAACAAAGAACCAACGTCTTATTATGGTCCCCGTTGTCCCATGCAGCTTCTGTCCCAGAAACTTCTCAGCTCCTATCATACTTTCGGAGTTATTCTTGGTGGCAACAGTTAGCGACTCAGACTGTAGAGGCAGCATGCGTCACTATTTCTGCATGGGACTTCCAGTAACGCGTTCAGTCCATGAAATTTGGAGTTATTGCATTAAGCCGGGCTAAAGGAAACGAAATTAGTAGGTATCCCATGACTTTTGTCATCTCAATGTAATTTTCGCTGGACAACATGCATCAGTGTCGAGGTGGATTACAGTGAAAATTACTGAGGTAGCCCGCATCTGGTGGCCGTGCGGTAGCGTTCTCGCTTCCCACGCCCGGTTTCCCGGGTTCGATTCCCGGCGGGGTCAGGGATTTTCTCTGCCTCGTGATGGCTGGGTGTTGTGTGCTGTCCTTAGGTTAGTTAGGTTTAAGTAGTTCTAAGTTCTAGGGGACTAATGACCATAGATGTTACGTCCCATAGTGCTCAGAGCCATTTGTACCATTTTGTACTGAGGTAGGTCGTTTCCTGTCTTCCCTTCTGTGGCCTTTTCAAACTACCGTTATATATATGGTTAGGTGCCCTGGCCGCTTCTGGTCGGGTAAAACAAGTCTCAGTCCATTATAATTATCCGGGCTGTCATGCCGTGGTCGGTTGATGAATTCTGTGGTGATTCCCAACGTTTCGTATCCGACTGCGGGAGACATCTTCAAGGGGGTCCGTAGCTCGATGGAAGGTCCAACACGCCCGCTGGCTCGCTACTGACTGCCGCTAAATTCCGTGTCCGCGCACCCCTGCGCCGCGGCGTGACGTCACGTGTTTTGAAAACGTCAGTGCAATTGGCCGCTGTCCGTCGCCGTCGATCGCCGTTGCGGAGGAGATGTCAAGAGAAGTGCGACGCCTGGAAGGACTCCAGAAGGAGAGAGTGCAGCTTTTGTGTTCCCTCACATTCCTGTCTCGTTGCAGAGCCGTCCGCGTTATACCGAAGTTTCTGAAGATAAAGCGACTGTTCTATTCGGGAAAGGCACAACGCATTTTCAAACGGACTGAGGAGGCCCTACTACGAGAGCGCATTCAGCAGACCCGACGGGACTTGGCAAGCACAAACTGTAAGTTAATGTCTCTCCATATTACGATCAGTAATAAACTGTGCGGCGGTGACTGGGTTAAATTGATAGACTACTGCATGATACCATGGGGAAGCGTATGTTGACGACGTCTAGTAGACAGAAGAAGAAGTTTGATAATTTGCTACCTAATCAGACTGTTTGGCATTTAGACGTTTCCCGGACCGTTATCAATTTGTCCAAACGTTCGTTATCTGACGATGAGACATCTGTGCTTGCCAAGGGAGGAAATTTTGCTGTTAGTCCGCGTTTTGTGCCCACGGAAGAAATTATAGCCAGTGTAGAAGCAGAAATTCGCAGTGTGGATTCTGTAACAGCTGAAGAAATCCGTATAGAAACAGTGAGAATATTAGCCAATGCGAAACCGCCGAAAAGTAATATAACTGTGGGTGAGAGAAGAGCTTTAAAACTCCTGAATGACGACGATAGTATTTTGGTTCTCCCAGCTGACAAAGGAAGCGCAACGGTCGTTATGGATGTGGCCGACTATCCGAGTAAAATTACTGACCTACTGGATCCGCAAGCATATAGGAAGCTCAATAAGGACCCCACTAACAGCGTTCTCAGAACTGTGTCGCGGTTAATAAAAAGTCCTCCATTGAAGAGAGTGTACAGAAAGGTCTCTGCAATTCGGTTGCGCTACCACCGAGGCTTTATGGATTGCCCAAAATTCATAAAGAAAATGTGCCGTTAAGACCGATACTAAGTGCCATTGGTTCGCCCACCTACTCGTTAGCCAAGTTTTTGACTACGCTGCTAAAACCACATGTCGGCCGTTCGGACTCTTTATATAAAGAATTCGACACATTTCATCAGCAGATTGAATGGCATAGTGGTCCAGCCGGAGGACATATTGGTCAGCTTCGATGTGGTATCGCTGTTTACCATGGTCCCACTTAATGATGTATTGGAACAGCTGGATCGAATTTTTCCTGCCGATATTTCAGAACTGTTTAAGTGTTGTTTGACGACCACATACTTCAAGTGGAATGAATAGTTTTATGAGCAAACGGATGGCGTGGCTATGGGAAGCCCCCTAAATCCCGTAATTGCAAACTTCTTTATGGAGAAATTCGAAGAACAGGCCTTAGGTACTGCCAGCAAAAAACCAAATGTATGGTTCCGATACGTGGATGACACGTTTGTGCTGTGGAGACATGGTAGGGAGGAACTAAGTCGGTTCCACGAACATCTGAACAGTATAAGCTCGAGAATTCAGTTTACAATGGAGGAGGAGGTAGACGGCAAGTTACATTTCCTCGATGTGCTTGTTTTCAGAAACGAAAATGGTAGTTTGGGCCACTCAGTATACCGCAAACCCACGCACACGGACCGTTATTTGCACTGGGATTCGAACCACCACCCACAACAGAAGCGGGGTGTTATCAAGACGTTAGCGGACAAAGCTAGAAATATTTGTGAACCTGAGTTGCTCGACGCTGAGATGTAACATCTCCACAATGCTCTAATGAAGAACGGATATTCGTCCGCCGAAATAAAACGTGCGTTGAGGCAGCCACGCAGAAATCATACTGACGTACAGGCTACTGCAAAATCTAAG
Organism: Schistocerca cancellata; assembly: GCF_023864275.1. Classification (NCBI taxonomy): domain Eukaryota; kingdom Metazoa; phylum Arthropoda; class Insecta; order Orthoptera; family Acrididae; genus Schistocerca; species Schistocerca cancellata. The sequence goes on along the minus strand of NC_064636.1, from coordinate 112,114,381 downwards.
GTTTTCCTGCCGTTTGTTAAAAATGTAACGGAAAGAATAGGCAGTATCTTGACGAATCGGAATATTACCGTAATTTACAAGTCCACCAGGAAGATACAGGAATACCTTAAGCCTGCCAAGGACGCTCGCAAACCACTGGCAAAAGCTGGAGTGTATAGGATCCCATGCAGCTGTGGTGATGTTTATGTGGGTACCATTAAAAGAACTGTTTCTAAACGTTTGGAAGAGCATAAGGGAAATTGCAGAAGAGGAGAAACGGAACGATCAGCTGTTGCGGAGCATGCTTTCCAGCCAGGGAACCACAATATTCGTTTCGAGGAGACGCAAGTACTAGCGGCCACAAGCGGATATTACGAAAGGGTCTACAGGGAGGCAATCGAAATCGCTAAACACCCAAATAATTTCAACCGAAAGGAGGAGGGCGTCAAATTAAACGGTATACGGATGCCGGTGTTAAAGAAGATGTGTACCACTCCTCCACTACTGGGTGATGCCGACGGCGATGGACAGCGGCCAATTGCACTGACGTTTTCAAAACACGTGACGTCACGCCGCGGCGCGGGGGAGCGCGGACACGGAATTTAGCGGCAGTCAGTAGCGAGCCAGTGTGTGTTTGCACCTTCCATCGAGCTACGGACCCCCTTGAAGATGTCTCCCGCAGTCGGATACGAAACGTTGGGAATCGACACACAATTCATCAACCGACCGCGGCATAACAGCCCGGATAATTATAATGGACATGATATTTCCGGCGGTTAAAGTCTACATTTTAGTACAAGTCTCAGTGTGCGAATTACCGAGTGGTGGACGATCCCTCCGTGAACAGCCGAAAATCGCTGCGGAAGTGGTGCCCTGGTATGAGAATACCTGCGTACCACGGTCTAGTCGATAGTGTAGAAAGTGGAAATGAGTCACGGTCCAGTTTTCAGTATCTTGCACGTCACTTTGAGCGTGACGAAAGTCGCCGCCCTCTGTGTCCAGCGACTGCTCACAGCCAGTCGCCTACCTGAAACAGCAGTGGGAACATTGCAGCCAAGTCAGGCCCATCCCCGTGATAGCTTCAGTCACTTGGACAACACGGGGCACTGCTGGCTGCACCACCATGACCCAGAGGCGTAGGAGCGAAGCCAGCAGGATCCACGGTGTCAGTTCCCTCCAGCACTACTTCAGACCTTAGTCGAGTCAATGCCACGTCGTGTTGCGGCACTTCTGCGTGCTCCCAGAGGCCCTGCACGATATTAGGTTGGTTGGTTGTTTGGGGGAAGGGGACCAGATAGCGTGGTCATAGGTCTCATCGGATTAGGGAAGGATGGGGAAGGAAGTCGGCCGTGCCCTTTCAGAGGAACCATCCCAGCATTTGCCTGGAGTAATTTAGGGAAATCACGGAAAACCTAAATCAGGATGTCCGGACGCGGGATTGAACCGTCGTCCTCCCGAATACGAGTCCAGTGTCTAACCACTGCGCCACCTCGCTCGGTCACGATATTAGGCAGGTGTACCATTTTGTTTGGCTCTTCAGTGTACGAAGGTGGTTTGAAAAGTTCTCGAAATGCAACAAGAAAAAAGTACTTACATCACTGAAACTTTTTTTTTCGGTGTAGTCTCCTTGTAGATTAATGCACTTGGTCCTACAATGTTCCAGTGCCTTGATCCCATCTCGAAAATAAGTTTCCTGCAGGCCTCCAAAATAGTTGTCAACTCCAGCTATCAGTTCTACGTTTGGAGTGAATCTTCGTCCACCAAGACAAATTTTCAGTTTTGGGAAGAGATGGAAGTGTAACAGTGCGGGTGTGGCAACAATTCATACCTTAGTTGGTGTAATTTTGCCATGGCGACGGAACATGTGTGCGGGCGCGAATTGTGTGGATGGAAGATGACGTTCTTCCTAGCTAAACCTGGCCTTTTTCCTCATATCTTTTGTTGCAATTTGCCCAAGAGGATAGCATAGTATTCTCCAGTAATTGTTTGCCGGCTGGAGTGGCCGTGCGGTTCTAGGCGCTACAGTCTCGAACCGAGCGACCGCCACGGTCGCAGGTTCGAATCCTGCCTCGGGCATGGATGTGTGTGATGTCGTTAGGTTTAATTAGTTCTAGGCGACTGATGACCTCAGGAGTTAAGTCGCATAGTGCTCACAGCCATTTGAACCATTTCCAGTAATTGTTTACCCAGTGGGGAGATTAACGACAAACAGAATCCCCTTCGCATGCCAGAACACTGATGCCATGACCTTTTGGGCCGTAGGAATTTTCAATGCTTTCTTTGGTAGCAGAGAATCAGCAAGTTTCCACTGCTTTGAGTCTTGTCTTGTCTCTGGGTTATAGCAGTGCACCCACGTTCCATCTGTGGTCACAAACCGGCGCAAAAAATCTTGTTCGTTTCTCCTAAAACTGGCTAAACATTGTTCCGATATGTGCATTCTCATGCGTTTTTGATCCAGCGTGAAGAGTCGTGGCACCCACCTTGCAGATACGAGGTACATTCAAGTTCTAAGGCCTCCTATTTTTTTTCTCCGGACTGGAAAGAGATAGAAACATGCGCATTGTTTTTAAATGAGGCTGCGTTCATTGTCAATACGTCCCAGAGATGGCAGCACCGTACGGCAGATGGAATTTTACCGCCAGCGGCGAGAATGAGAACTGTTTTAAATACTTAAAATGGCGACGTTTTCCTTACTTGAACAGCGTGCAATCATTCGTTTTCTGAATTTGCGTGGTGTGAAACCAATCGAAATTCATTGACAGTTGAAGGAGACATGTGGTGATGGAGTTACGGATGTGTCGAAAGTGCGTTCATGGGTGCGACAATTTAATGAAGGCAGAACATCGTGTGACAACAAACCGAAACAACCTTGGGCTCGCACAAGCCGGTCTGACGACACGATCGACAAAGTGGAGAGAATTGTTTTGGGGGATCGCCGAATGACTGTTGAACAGATCACCTCCAGAGTTGGCATTTCTGTGGGTTCTGTGCACACAATCCTGCATGACGACCTGAAAATGCGAAAAGTGTCATCCAGGTGGGTGCCACGAATGCTGACGGACGACCACACGGCTGCCCGTGTGGCACGTTGTCGAGTAATGTTGACGCGCAACGACAGCACGAATGGGACTTTCTTTTCATCGGTTGTGACAATGGATGAGACGTGGATGCCATTTTTCAATCCAGAAACAATGCGCCAGTCAGCTCAATGGAAGCACACAGATTCACCGCCACCAAAACAATTTTGGGTAACCGCCAGTGCTGAAAAAATGATGGTGTCCATGTTTTGGGACAGCGAGGGTGTAATGCTTACCCATTGCGTTCCAAAAGGCACTACGGTAACAGGTGCATCCTACGAAAATGTTTTGAAGAACAAATTCCTTCCTGCACTGCAACAAAAACGTCCGGGGAGGGCTGCGCGTGTGCTGTTTCACCGAGACAACGCACCCGCACATCGAGCTAATGTTACACAACAGTTTCTTCGTGATAACAACTTTGAAGTGATTCCTCATGCTCCCTACTCACCTGACCGGGCTCCTAGTGACTTTGGGCTTTTTCCAACAATGAAAGACCCTCTCCGTGGCCGCACATTCACCAGCCGTGCTGCTATTGCCTCAGCGATTTTCCAGTGGTCAAAACAGACTCCTAAAGAAGCCTTCGCTGCTGCCATGGAATCATGGCGTCAGTATTGTGAAAAATGTGTACGTCTGCAGGGTGATTACGTCGAGAAGTAACGCCAGTTTCATCGATTTCGGGTGAGTAGTTAATTAGAAAAAAAAATCGGAAGCCTTAGAACTTGAATGCACCTCGTACCTTTTTCATTTCTAATTCTTCAGTTAAAATGCGATATACACCATTCAGATGGCATCTGGCAAGTATGAGCAATTTCACGCCTTTTCAATCGGCAGTCCTGCGTGACCATTTTCTGCAGTTTTGCAATGATTCCTGGAGTAATGACGCATCTCGGCCGACCATTGCGTGGATCACAATTTAAGCTCCCCGACCAAATTTAAATTCATTTGTCCATTTGGCAACAATTAAATATGAAGGAGCAGAGTCCCCCAGTGTATTCTGGAAATAGGCACGAATATCCTTTGCTTCCATACCTTTCTTTACGAAGTATTTAATTACAGAATGAGATTTTCACTCTGCAGAGGAGTGTGCGCTGATATGAAACTTCCTGGCAGATTAAAACTGTGTGCCCGACCGAGACTCGAACTCGGGACCTTTGCCTTTCGCGGGCAAGTGCTCTACCAACTGAGCTACCGAAGCACGACTCACGCCCGGTACTCACAGCTTTACTTCTGCCAGTACCTCGTCTCCTACCTTCCAAACTTTACAGAAGCTCTCCTGCGAACCTTGCAGAACTAGCACTCCTGAAAGCTTCTGTAAAGTTTGGAAGGTAGGAGACAAGGTACTGTTGTTGTTGTGGTCTTCAGTCCTGAGACTGGTTTGATGCAGCTCTCCATGCTACTCTATCCTGTGCAAGCTTCTTCATCTCCCAGTATCTACTGCAACCTACATCCTTCTGAATCTGCTTAGTGTATTCATCTCTTGGTCTCCCTCTACGATTTTTACCCTCCACACTGCCCTCCAATGCTAAATTTGTGATACCTTGATGCCTCAAAACATGTCCTACCAACCGATCCCTTCTTCTAGTCAAGTTGTGCCACAAACTTTTCTTCTCCCCAATCCTATTCAATACCTCCTCATTAGTTACGTGATCTACCCACCTTATCTTCAGCATTCTTCTGTAGCACCACATTTCGAAGGTACTGGCAGAAGTAAAACTGTGAGTAGCGGGCGTGAGTCATGCTTCGGTAGCTCAGATGGTAGAGCACTTGCCCGCGAAAGGCAAAGGTCCCGAGTTCGAGTCTCGGTCGGGCACACAGTTTTAATCTGCCAGGAAGTTTCATATTTAATTACAACTCGATTCTCGATTTTTTTCATCTTCGCAAATCACTACGCGGGAACAACAGAGCCACGTCACTTCCCGCCAGAGCTTCCTTCCAAGAGCACTGACGTGCCACGTGTTTACAGGCAACACTCCAATGAATATCATGTGCACAAAATGAATATCATATGAACAACGCGTTGCTCTAGCGCTTACGTCTCCTTGTGATTCCGAGAACTTTTCAAACCACCCTCGTATTTCTGAACTCGTGTTTGTAAGTCTCAAGTTGGTATCTGAAAAATATAAAGAAGATGTTTTGATATCAAAATGCGTAAACTGCTGCGCAGGGTAAAACAATTATGTAAAAATGTAATTTTCAACGCAAATATGTGGAGCTCCAGTATAGCCAGCACATCAAACGATGAAAGCAATGAGTTTTCAATGAAATTTACATACGAGCGCCATCTGATTGCAAAACAAAACGACTCAGATTAAAATGTTGGCTCCGAATATTGCTAATATTTATCTTAGTCTTCTAAACAATCACTTTACCAGAACTGTTACTGTAATCACAGACCAAATCAACATAAGAATTAACGCATCTGACTTTCTGATAAAACCACTTGAAATTTCACAAGATAGCACGTTACTGAAATCTTTTACTGGTATTAACCCTTTGAACTGATACTAATATTATTTTCACAAATACGAGCCGCCAATCACTGTGGCTTACAGTGGACGTCAATTTTGATGGTAATTAAATTTCTCGGCCTCTCTAGCGCACGGAATGCTCATCTGCTCTGAAACTTTTTGATGTTACGAATAATGACGCGACTGTAGAAAATCAAATTTCACTTCCCGTACTTGCGATGTGCTATGCACGACGGTATCTTACCAATTTATGCAGAAATGCTTCTTGGCACATTGGCGATGTGCAATGCGAGTGTCCAAACACAGTCAGGAAAGTATATGAAAATGGCGAACTAATCTTAACGATTATTAAATGGCGACAAGACTCCAATTATAACCATGCTTCACTGAACCGTGACAACAATACACCTTTTCATAAGGTTCTCGCACCTCGAAAAGTTAACGAAATACAGGGCGATTCACGAACATATGCAAATATTTTAATATGTTATTCTGCAAGTAAAACTAAAGAAAAAAGTTCATACAAACATAGGTCCGAAAATCTTTAGTTCCAGAGTTAAGGTCAATAAAAGATTTTAGCTGAAATTAAGAACTTCGCTAATATGAAGCTATCGCAAAAGTGTACGGGGTTAAAGTAAAGCACGATTTCCATTTTTTTATTTTTTGTTATTGGTCTGGTGAACAGTTGTCAACGAACTGTTTATAAAAAAGCTAACTTTGTATAAGCCATCCCTAAAGATCCGCCGTCCTAGTCAGCTGCCTTCTCCAGCTAGGTCTAAATACGCGACTCATCTTTCCTTCAGTATGGCTGCATCACCTGTAGCCTGACGCCTCCCCTCCCTCCCCCCCCCCCCACCACCGGTCACACCCCAAACTCTCCACCACCGCCTGTTCGCCTGTTGCCTTCCCTCGCTAGCGACCGCTTTCTAGCCTCAGCGGGCCGTGACGTCATCTCGGTGGTTCCCCCTCGGCATCCATTCCGGTCGGTGTTTGCTCTCGAGATGGGCCCGCGCTCTCTGAGAAGATTGTCTCCGGGAACAGGGGGCTTACCTTCAGAGTAGCGTAGGGACACAGGGATGGTTGGATGGGGAGAGGGGTGGGGGGAGAGAGAAAGTGTACACAGAAAGAGCCTTCTTCAATGATGTACCACACGATTCACGCCTGTCCGCTGTCTGCAGCTGATACTCGTAGCTACCCGACTTCCTTCTGTGCAAAGCCACTGTGGACTACACAGCAGATGGTGCTTCCCATTTCAACACATATTAGTTTCGATCATTGTTACTTGCAACACTACACTGGTTATGCGGTTTGATTTGAAAGAGCACACGGGAAGGCAAGTTTACAAGCTGACAGCAATCGCTTTAACTTGCAAGCCGTCCACTTCCCTACCTGGCCTGTCTCTGCTAAATTAAGTCGGTGCTCTGAGAGTGACCCTTATTGCCAGCCTGCATTCGGGATGATCACTATTATCACAATCTTACACAAAAACTGAATGTTGAGAAAAATTAATAAAATGGTGGTCCTGTCATTATTGAACTCAATTATTCAATTTATATTAAAAATGTGGAAATTCCTCCAGCTGCATTTAAAGTGTCGATTTTATTTTGGCAACTAGTTTCAACGTTGTAAAAACGTCATATTCAGGCCCAACGCTTGTTGACATCAACTGCGTGTGGCTGATACTAGAAGCAGGTGGTGAGATATGGGTGTGCACCATTTCCAAGGTGGCTAGTTACTATTTTTCTTCAGGCCCAACACTTGTTAACGCCAACTGCATACGACTGATACTAGAAGTCAGTGGTGAGATATGGACATGCTCCGTGTGGAAGGTGGGTAGTTATTACGTCATCTTCAGGTCCAACACTTGTTGACGTCAACTGCGTGTGGCTGATACTAGAAGCCAGTGGTGAGATATGGACGTGCTCCATGTGGAAGGTGGCTAGTAACTATGTCATCTTCAGGCGAAACACTTGTTGACATCGACTGCATATGACTGATGCTAGAAGTCAGTGGTGAGATATGGAGATGCTCCGTGTGGAAGGTGGGTAGTTACTACATCATCTTCAGGTCCAGCACTTGTTCACGTCAACTGCGTGTGGCTGATACTAGAAGGCAGTGGTGAGATATGGACGTGCTCCATGTGGAAGGTGGGTAGTAACTATGTCATCTTCAGGCCAAACACTTGTTGACGTCAACTGCGTGTGGCTGATACGAGAAGCCAGTGGTGATATATGGATGTGCTCCATGTGGAAGGTGGGTGGTTACGACATCATCTTCAGGTCCAGCACTTGTTGACGTCAACTGCGTGTGGCTAATACTAGAAGGCAGTGGTGAGATATGGACGTGCTCCATGTGGAAGGTGGGTAGTAACTACGTCATCTTCAGGCCAAACACTTGTTGACGTCAACTGCGTGTGGCTGATACGAGAAGCCAGTGGTGATATATGGACGTGCTCCATGTGGAAGGTGGGTAGTTACTACATCATCTTCAGGTCCAGCACTTGTTGACGTCAACTGCGTGTGGCTAATACTAGAAGGCAGTGGTGAGATATGGACGTGCTCCATGTGGAAGGTGGGTAGTAACTACGTCATCTTCAGGCCAAACACTTGTTGACGTCAACTGCGTGTGGCTGATACGAGAAGCCAGTGGTGATATATGGACGTGCTCCATGTGGAAGGTGGCTAGTAACTATGTCATCTTCAGGCCAAACACTTGTTGACATTGAGATATGGACGTGCTCCATGTGGAAGGTGGGTAGTAACTACGTCATATTCAGGCCAAACACATGTTGACGTCAACTGCGTGTGGCTGATACGAGAAGCCAGTGGTGATATATGGACGTGCTCCATGTGGAAGGTGGCTAGTAACTATGTCATCTTCAGGCCAAACACTTGTTGACATCGACTGCATGTGACTGATGCTAGAAGTCAGTGGTGAGATATGGAGATGCTCCGTGTGGAAGGTGGGTAGTTACTACATCATCTTCAAGTCCAACACTTGTTGACGTCAACTGCATGTGGCTAATACTAGAAGGCAGTGGTGAGATATGGACGTGCTCCATGTGGAAGGTGGGTAGTAACTACGTCATCTTCAGGCCAAACACTTGTTGACATCAACTGCATGTGGCTGATACGAGAAGCCAGTGGTGATATATGGACGTACTCCATGTGGAAGGTGGCTAGTAACTATGTCATCTTCAGGCCAAACACTTGTTGACATCGACTGCGTGCGACTGATGCTAGAAGTCAGTGGTGAGATATGGACATGCTCCGTGTGGAAGGTGGGTAGTTACTACGTCATCTTAAGTCCAACACTTGTTGACGTCAGCTGCATGTGGCTGATACTAGAAGCCAGTGGTGACATATGGACGTGCTCCATCTGGAAGGTGGCTAGTAACTATGTCATCTTCAGGCGAAACACTTGTTGACATCGACTGCGTGCGACTGATGCTAGAAGTCAGTGGTGAGATATGGAGATGCTCCGTGTGGAAGGTGGGTAGTTACTACATCATCTTCAGGTCCAGCACTTGTTGACGTCAACTGCGTGTGGCTAATACTAGAAGGCAGTGGTGAGATATGGACGTGCTCCATGTGGTGGGTGGGTAGTAACTACGTCATCTTCTGGCCAAACACTTGTTGACATCGACTGCGTGCGATTGATGGTAGAAGTCAGTGGTGAGATACACACATGCTCCACGTGGAAGGTGAGTAGTTACTAACATCATCTTCAGGTCCTGCACTTGTTGACGTCAACTGTGTGCGGGTGATACTACTAGTCAGTGGTGAGATATGGACGTGCTCGGTGCAGAAGGTGGGTAGTAATTATTTCATCTTCAGGTCCAACACTTGTTGGCGTCAACTGCGTGCAGATGATATTAGAAGTCAGTGGTGAGATATGGACGTGCTCGGTGCAGAAGGTGGGTAGTAATTATTTCATCTTCAGGTCCAACACTTGTTGGTGTCAACTGCGTGCAGATGATACTAGAAGTCAGTGGTGAGATTTGGACATGCTCATTGTAGAAGGTGGGTAGTTACTGTGTCATCTTCAGGTCCAACACTTGTTGACGTCAACTGCATGTGGCTGATACTAGAAGCCAGTGGTGAGATATGGACGTGCTCCATGTGGAAGGTGGGTAGTAACTATGTCATCTTCAGGCCAAACACTTGTTGACATCGACTGCGTGCGACTGATGCTAGAAGTCAGTGGTGAGATACACACATGCTCCACGTGGAAGGTGAGTAGTTACTAACATCATCTTCAGGTCCAGCACTTGTTGACGTCAACTGTGTGCGGGTGATACTACTAGTCAGTGGTGAGATATGGACGTGCTCGGTGCAGAAGGTGGGTAGTAATTATTTCATCTTCAGGTCCAACTCTTGTTGGCGTCAACTGCGTGCAGATGACACTAGAAGTCAGTGGTGAGACATGGACATGCTCCATGTGGAAGGTGGGTAGTTACTACGTCATCTTCAGGCCCAACACTTGTTGTCGTCAACTGCGTGTGGCTGATACTAGAAGCAGGTGGTGAGATATGGACGTGCTCCATGTGGAAGGTGGGTAGTAACTATGTCGTCTTCAGGCCAAACACTTGTTGACATCGACTGTGTGCGACTGATGCTAGAAGTCAGTGGTGAGATACAGACATGCTCCACGTGGAAGGTGGGTAGTTACTACGTCATCTTCAGGCCCAACACTTGTTGACGTCAACTGCGTGTGGCTGATACTAGAAGCCAGTGGTGAGATATGGACGTGCTCCATGTGGAAGGTGGGTAGTAACTATGTCGTCTTCAGGCCAAACACTTGTTGACATCGACTGTGTGCGACTGATGCTAGAAGTCAGTGGTGAGATACAGACATGCTCCACGTGGAAGGTGGGTAGTTACTACGTCATCTTCAGGCCCAACACTTGTTGACGTCAACTGCGTGTGGCTGATACTAGAAGCCAGTGGTGAGATATGGACGTGCTCCATGTGGAAGGTGGGTAGTAACTATGTCGTCTTCAGGCCAAACACTTGTTGACATCGACTGTGTGCGACTGATGCTAGAAGTCAGTGGTGAGATACAGACATGCTCCACGTGGAAGGTGGGTAGTTACTACGTCATCTTCAGGCCCAACACTTGTTGACGTCAACTGCGTGTGGCTGATACTAGAAGCCAGTGGTGAGATATGGACGTGCTCCATGTGGAAGGTGGGTAGTAACTATGTCGTCTTCAGGCCAAACACTTGTTGACATCGACTGTGTGCGACTGATGCTAGAAGTCAGTGGTGAGATACAGACATGCTCCACGTGGAAGGTGGGTAGTTACTACGTCATCTTCAGGCCCAACACTTGTTGACGTCAACTGCGTGTGGCTGATACTAGAAGCCAGTGGTGAGATATGGACGTGCTCCATGTGGAAGGTGGGTAGTAACTATGTCGTCTTCAGGCCAAACACTTGTTGACATCGACTGTGTGCGACTGATGCTAGAAGTCAGTGGTGAGATACAGACATGCTCCACGTGGAAGGTGGGTAGTTACTACGTCATCTTCAGGCCCAACACTTGTTGACGTCAACTGCGTGTGGCTGATACTAGAAGCCAGTGGTGAGATATGGACGTGCTCCATGTGGAAGGTGGGTAGTAACTATGTCGTCTTCAGGCCAAACACTTGTTGACATCGACTGCGTGCGACTGATGCTAGAAGTCAGTGGTGAGATATGGGCATGCTCCGCTTGGAAGGTGGGTAGTTACTACGTCATCTTCAGGCCCAACACTTGTTGATGTCAACTACATGTGGCTGATACTAGAAGTCAGTGGTGATATATGGACGTGCTCCGTGTGGAAGGTGGGTAGTTACTACCCACCTTTCACAAGCAGCATAACCATATCTCAGCACTGACTTCTAATATTAGCCGCACGCAGTGGATGTCAACAAGAGTTCGGCCTGAAGATGACTTTGTTACAAAGTTGAAACTAGTTGCCAAAATAAAATCGACACCTTAAATGCAGCTGGAGGAATTTCCACATTTTTAATATAAATTTATACCATCTGACGTCCCACTGTCATCCATTTCAACTACGGATGTACGAAGATCAATTATTCAAGGTGATTAATATACCAACAATGGATCGAACTTTTATAAAAATGGGAAGAGCATATTAATCATAAAATAGAACGAACAACACAAGTTAAGCGGCATGACAGTAAATCATGAACTGCTGGCGGCACAAATAGAAACAACAAATAATAACCACCTTACTGGGTGGCGTTTGGTGAGAAAAGCCTAATATTTATCAGTGCAGACTACACTGAAACGCCAAAGAAACTGGTAAAAGTGCGCGTATTGAAATACAGAGTTATGTAAATAGGCAGAATATGGTGCTGCGGTTCGCAACGCGTACTTAAGACAACAAGTGTCTGACGCAGTTGTTAGATCGGTTACTGCTGCTACAATGGCAGGTTATCGAGATGTGAGTTTGGTGTTATACTCGGCGCACGAGCGATAAGACACAACATCTCCGAGTGGGCATTTTCTCGTACGACCATTTCACGACTGTACTGCAAATATAAGGAATCCGGTAAAACATTGATCTCCGACTTAGCTGCGGCCGAAAAAAGATCCTGCAGGAATGAGACCAACGACGACTGAAGAGAATCGTTCAGCGTGACAGAAGTCCGACGATTCCACAAACTGGTGCAGATTCCAATGCTGGGCCATCAACAAGTATCAGCGTGCAAACCATTCAACGAAACATTGTCGATGTGCGCTTTCGGAGTCGAAGGCCCACTGGTGTACCCTTGATGACTGCACGACGCAAAGCTTTAGGAAACGGGTGGGCCCGTCAACACCGACATTGGACTGTTGATGACTGGAAACATGTTGCCTGGTCGGACGAGTCTCGTTTCAAATTGTATGAAGGGGATGGACAAGTACGGATAGGGAGACAAACCCATGAATACATGGACCCTGCATGTCAGTACGGGACTGTTCAAGCTGCTGGAGGCTCTGTAATGGTATGGGGCGTGTGCAGGTGAAGTGATATGGGACCCCTGATAGGTCTAGATACGACTCTGACATGTGACACGTATGTAAGCAACCTGTCAGATCACCTGCATCCATAAGTCCATTGTGCCAGAATGAGATTTTCACTCTGCAGTGGAGTGTGCGCTGATATGAAACTTCCTGGCAGATTAAAACTGTGTGCCCGACCGAGACTCGAACTCGGGACCTTTGCCTTTCGCGGGCAAGTGCTCTACCATCTGAGCTACCGAAGCACGACTCACACCCGGTCCTCACAGCTTTACTTCTGCCAGTATCTCGTCTCCTACCTTCCAAACTTTACAGAAGCTCTCCTGCGAACCTTGCAGAACTAGCACTCCTGAAGGAAAGGATGTTGCGGAGACATGGCTTAGCCACAGCCTGGGGGATGTTTCCAGAATGAGATTTTCACTCTGCAGCGGAGTGTGCGCTGATATGAAACTTCCTGGCAGATTAAAACTGTGTGCCCGACCGAGACTCGATCTCGGGACCTTTGCCTTTCGCGGGCAAGTGCTCTACCATCTAAGCCACCGAAGCACGACTCACGTCCGGTCCTCACAGCTGACAGTATCTCGTCTCCTACCTTCCAAACTTTACACAAGCTCTCCTGCGAAACTTGCAGAACTAGCACTCCTGAAGGAAAGGATACTGCGGAGACATGGCTTAGCCTGGGGGATGTTTCCAGAATGAGATTTTCACTCTGCAGCGGAGTGTGCGCCGATATGAAACTTCCTGGCAGATTAAAACTGTGTGCCCGTCCGAGACTCGAACCCGGGGCCTTTGCCTTTCGCGGGGAAGTAGCTCAGGTGGTAGAGCACTTGCCCGCGAAAGGCAAAGGTCCCGAGTTCAAGTCTCGGTCGGGCACACAGTTTTAATCTGCCAGAAAGTTTCAAGTCCATTGTGCATTCCCAAGGACTTGGACAATGCGACACCCCACATCTTGATAATTGCTACAGAATGGCTCCAGGAGCACTCTTCTTAGTTTAAACACTTCCGCTGGCCACCAGACTCCCCAGAAATGAACATTATTGAGCATATCAGAAGAGATCTGTACCCCCTCGTACTCTTACGGATTTATGGACAGCCCTGCAGGATTCATTGTGTAATTTCCTTCCAGCACTACTCCAAACATTAGTCGAGTCCATACCACCTCGTGTTGCGGCACTTCTGCGTGCTCGTAGGGGCCTACACGATGTAAGGTAGGTGTACCAGTTTCTCTGGCTCTTCTTTGTACTTACCCTGGCTCAAAACATAGGTAAAGCAATCCGAAATTATCAAACGCTGAACAGACTTTGCCGCCCGGTGTGGCTGAGCGGTTCTAGGCGCTTCAGTCTGGAACCGCGCAACCGCGAATCCTGCCTCGGGCATGGATGTGTGTGATGTCTTTAGGTTAGTTAGATTTACGTAGTTCTAGGGGACTGATGACCCCAGATGTTAAGTCCCATAGTGCTCAGAGCCATTTGAACCATTTTTGAACAGACTTTGATGAATCTTCTACACAGAAGTTACACTACGTTGGTACGGCAGAGAACAAATGACAAAACTGTGATTCTGTTTGGCCTAACAAGCCACAGAAGTAATACTATACCCCTTCATCGATGCGTAGCGATGCCTCAGTTCATTATCGTGGGACAAGCGTCAGCAGATCAGCTATGTGCGGCGCTTGTAATTCGTTATCTCCAGTAGGAAATATCCAAAGGCGCAGGCAGGCGGTCTGTCAGATGGATCGCAGTTACGGAGCCTTGAAATCTCGGCAGATTCCAGCATGTGACACTCCCATTCGCCGGTTATCCAATGGACCAATTTGACTAACTTATACGGCAGTGCGCACTAGGGAATCAAATGGCAAGGCGGCAGACATGAATAAGATTGTCCTCGGCACAGTGCGTTGTCACAGATGATTGAGGTCCAGACTTCACCACAGACTAACGCAGTCAACAGGAGCGCCAGTGCGAAGTGTCCGAAGTGCAACCCATTCAGAAGAAGAATGAAGGCCAGAATCTCCTCTCTAGACCGGAGTCTGAATCAGAAGAATGATTTGTCCCCTTGTCCCATTCCATCGAGACTCGGTAAACTCGAAAAGTACGCCAAGGCAACGACACCCACATAGTTTTGTGCCAATCTCAAGGCTCCACAATCGCCACGTCTCCCCTCTAGCGAGTCTGCTTATTCTATGGACCAATCGTGACCAAAGTTAACAATTTGTTTTCCCCTGCTGGAGTAACAGCCAATCCCCGTCTCGTAAATCTCCGCGCAGACAGGAGAAGACGTTACGCTCCCGAACTGTGTTTCCCCACAGCCACTTCAGGCAGCGTGTTTTGATAGTTGTCCTTTAGGCCTAAAGAGAAGAACACATTTATAACAGAGATCATTATCTTGATAGGCCAAAAGTTACAGCATGTCCAACACATTGACACCGGTGTGTCAGACCCACCATACTTGCTCCGGACACTGCGAGAGGGCTGTACAAGCAATGATCACACGCACGGCACAGCGGACACACCAGGAACCGCGGTGTTGGCCGTCGAATGGCGCTAGCTGCGCAGCATTTGTGCACCGCCGCCGTCAGAGTCAGCCAGTTTGCCGTGGCATACGGAGCTCCATCGCAGTCTTTAACACTGGTAGCATGCCGCGACTGCGTGGACGTGAACCGTATGTGCAGTTGACGGACTTTGAGCGAGGGCGTATAGTGGGTATGCGGGAGGCCGGGTGGACGTACCGCCGAATTGCTCAACACGTGGGGCGTGAGGTCTCCACAGTACATCGATGTTGTCGCCAGTGGTCGGCGGAAGGTGCACGTGCCCGTCGACCTGGGACCGGACCGCAGCGACGCACGGATGCACGCCAAGACCGTAGGATCCTACGCAGTGCCGTAGGGGACCGCACCGCCACTTCCCAGCAAATTAGGGACACTGTTGCTCCTGGGGTATCGGCGAGGACCATTCGCAACCGTCTCCATGAAGCTGGGCTACGGTCCCGCACACCGTTAGGCCGTCTTCCGCTCACGCCCCAACATCGTGCAGCCCGCCTCCAGTGGTGTCGCGACAGGCGTGAATGGAGGGACGAATGGAGACGTGTCGTCTTCAGCGATGAGAGTCGCTTCTGCCTTGGTGCCAATGATGGTCGTATGCGTGTTTGGCGCCGTGCAGGTGAGCGCCACAATCAGGGCTGCATACGACCGAGGCACACAGGGCCAACACCCGCCATCATGGTGTGGGGAGCGATCTCCTACACTGGCCGTACACCACTGGTGATCGTCGAGGGGACACTGAATAGTGCACGGTACATCCAAACCGTCATCGAACCCATCGTTCTACCATTCCTAGACCGGCAAGGGAACTTGCTGTTCCAACAGGACAATGCACGTCCGCATGTATCCCGTGCCACCCAACGTGCTCTAGAAGGTGTAAGTCAACTACCCTGGCCGTCGAGATCTCCGGATCTGTCCCCCATTGAGCATGTTTGGGACTGGATGAAGCGTCGTCTCACGCGGTCTGCACGTCCAGCACGAACGCTGGTCCAACTGAGGCGCCAGGTGGAAATGGCATGGCAAGCCGTTCCACAGGACTACATCCAGCATCTCTACGATCGTCTCCATGGGAGAATAGCAGCCTGCATTGCTGCGAAAGGTGGATATACACTGTACTAGTGCCGACATTGTGCATGCTCTGTTGCCTCTGTCTATGTGCCTGTGGGTCTGTCAGTGTGATCATGTGATGTATCTGACCCCAGGAATGTGTCAATAAAGTTTCCCCTTCCTGGGACAATGAATTCACGGTGTTCTTATTTCAATTTCCAGGAGTGTAGTTTTGTGCCAATCTCAAGGCTCCACAATCGCCACGTCTCCCCTCTAGCGAGTCTGCTTATTCTATGGGCCAATAGTGACCACAGTTAACAAATTTTTTTCCCCTGCTGGAGTAACAGCCAATCCCCGTCTCGTAAATCTCCGCGCAGACAGGAGAATACGTTACGCTCCCGAACTGTGTTTCCCCACAGCCACTTCAGGCAGCGTGTTTTGATAGTTTTCCTTTAGGCCTAAAGAGAACAACACATTTATAACAGAGATCATTATCTTGATAGGCCAAAAGTTACAGCATGTCCAACGAGACGCCTCAGCTAAACTGTGAGAATTGGTTTTGTGTCCTGAAGACAGACCATTTCAGAGCCACCATAAATGTTGCGCTCCGTCCTAAAACTCTTCCAAAGGCCTCAGGCGTCCTCTAAAAACTCGGCAGGAAGAGGTAGGACGCCACTGATCGCTCTGTCTCCAACGTCCGGTCCAAGGCGAACTTGAAAACACGCGGTTTTTTGGACGCCAGCACTGTACACAATTGGCGAAACACCTGCCTCCTGCCGTGGCCAGAAATGCCTAACAGGTAGCTCCAGGTGGACAGTTTTTCTCCTCTTTGGCCGAAAGCCTTGTCTGCACACCAGTGGGAGGAATTCTTGGGACCAGTATTCTGTTCCTGGCATGTGCTTTGGGGTATTCCTCTCCCCAACAGCTGCACCTGGCTTCCAATCCCCAAATGTCCAGTGTAGGAGTTAGTGATAAATAACCAAAACCCCATGCTTGTTCTCAACTCTGTAACTTACTATTGGAAGGATAGCTATTATGAAGACCCCGACTGCATTAACAATTTACATTCTCACATCAACACCTACTCATTCGGCAACTTCCTGTCGTCTCATGCAAAATGGTGTCTGGGATGTAATAACAACATTAAAAAGTAGCCTTGAAAAAGTCAGAGAGTGACTTGTCCTGTCTCAGTGTTCATTAAGACTGATGCTTCCAAGCAGATTAAAACTTGGTGGTGGACCATATGTCATATACCTGGTCATTTAGCTTGTAACTAAATAGGCCATATATACCGTGATACTCCGTTAGGGTTTCGTTAGGGTGTGGTTCCCTCACTGTATGTAAAACAACTCTAAATGTGGAAGGGTATGGATACGTTTTAAAATATTGTGTACAGTGTAAAGTAGAGAAACAGTTCAGACCAAATGGCCATTTGTGTCAGCGTGATAATGCACCCTGTCATAAACCACCGTCTGAGAGGCAACGGTCTGTGAAAGGTAACATTGCTGAAATGAATGGGCCTGTACAGAGTCCCAACCTTAAGCAAATGGAACGCATTTGAGATGTTACAACATAGACTTCTCTTCATACCGCAGCATGCAACACCACTAACTTCTCAGGTTCCAGCTTTTGAGGAATCAGGGGCTGCCATTCCTCTAAATATATTTAGATTGATAAGTGAAACTGTCCTCAGTAGAGTAAAAGTCGTCATAAAGGCAAAGGGTAGACACATGCCATGTTGGTGTCAAATGGTTCAAATGGCTCTGAGCACTATGGGACTCTACATCTTAGGTCATAAGTCCCCTATAACTTAGAACTACTTAAACCTAACTAACCTAAGGACATCACACACACCCATGCCCGAGGCAGGATTCGAGGAGGAGGGAGGAGATTAGTGTTTAACGTCCCGTCGACAACGAGGTCATTAGAGACGGAGCGCACGCTCGGGTGAGGGAAGGATGGGGAAGGAAATCGGCCGTGCCCTTTCAAAGGCACCATCCTGGCATTTGCCTGAAGTGATTTAGGGAAATCACGGAAAACCTAAATCAGGATGGCCGGAGACAGGATTGAACCGTCGTCCTGCCGAATGCGAGTCCAGTGTGCGGCAGGATTCGAACCTGCGACCGTAGCAGTCCCGCGATTCCGGACTACAGCGCCAGAACCGCACGGCCACCGCGGCCGGCCATGTTGGTGTCCTCTGATAGGTATCCGTATAGTTTTGAGCAGGTACTGTAAGCTTAAATTTCGCCTTCAGTCACATCTGCAGCTGCATTTATATTCTGCAAACAACCTTTCAGTGTGTGGCAGAGTTACCTCTGGCACAACTGTCTGACCAACCTTTTCTGGTTCCAGTCAGGAATGGCCCTTGGCAAGAACCATATTCAGTAGATCTCAATATGTCATCTAATTTCTCTAATCTTCTGGTCAGGATCACCTCGCGGGGCATACACTATGTGATCAAAAGTATCGGGACACCTGGTTGAAAATGTGTTACTAGTTCGTGGAGCCCTGTATTGCTGGAATCCAATTTGGTGTTGGCCCACCCTTAGCCTTGGTGACAGCTTCCACTCTCGCAGACATACACTCCTGGAAATTTAAATAAGAACACCGTGAATTCATTCTCCCAGGAAGCGGAAACTATATTGACACATTCCTGGGGTCAGATACATCACATGATCACACTGACAGAACCACAGGCACATAGACACAGGCAACAGAGCATGCACAATGTCGGCACTAGCACAGTGTATATCCACCTTTCGCAGCAATGCAGGCTGCTATTCTCCCATGGAGACGATCGTAGAGATGCTGGATGTAGTCCTGTGGAACGGCTTGCCATGCCATTTCCACCTGGCGCCTCAGTTGGACCAGCGTTCGTGCTGGACGTGCAGACGCGTGAGACGACGCTTCATCCAGTCCCAAACATGCTCAATGGGGGACAGATCCGGAGATCTTGCTGGCCAGGGTAGTTGACTTACACCTTCTAGAGCACGTTGGGTGGCACGGGATACATGTGGACGTGCATTGTCCTGTTGGAACAGCAAGTTCCCTTGCCGGTCTAGGAATGGTAGAAGATGGGTTCGATGACGGTTTGGATGTACCGTGCACTATTCAGTGTCCCCTCGACGATCACCAGTGGTGTACGGCCAGTGTAGGAGATCGCTCCCCACACCATGATGCCGGGTGTTGGCCCTGTGTGCCTCGGTCGTATGCAGTTCTGATTGTGGCGCTCACCTGCACGGCGCCAAACACGCATACGACCATCATTGGCACCAAGGCAGAAGCGACTCTCATCGCTGAAGACGACACGTCTCCATTCGTCCCTCCATTCACGCCTGTCGCGACACCACTGGAACTGGAGGCGGGCTGCACGATGTTGGGGCGTGAGCGGAAGACGGCCTAACGGTGTGCGGGACCGTAGCCCAGCTTCATGGAGACGGTTGCGAATGGTCCTCGCCGATACCCCAGGAGCAACAGTGTCCCTAATTTGCTGGGAAGTGGCGGTGCGGTCCCCTACGGCACTGCGTAGGATCCTACGGTCTTGGCGTGCATCCGTGCGTCGCTGCGGTCCGGTCCCAGGTCGACGGGCACGTGCACCTTCCGCCGACCACTGGCAACAACATCAATGTACTGTGGAGACCTCACGCCCCACGTGTTGAGCAATTGGGCGGTACGTCCACCCGGCCTCCCGCATGCCCACTATACGCCCTCGCTCAAAGTCCGTCAACTGCACATACGGTTCACGTCCACGCTGTCGTGGCATGCTACCAGTGTTAAAGACTGCGATGGAGCTCCGTATGCCACGGCAAACTGGCTGACACTGACGGCGGCGGTGCACAAATGCTGCGCAGCTAGCGCCATTCGACGGTCAACACCGCGGTTCCTGGTGTGTCCGCTGTGCCGTGCGTGTGATCATTGCTTGTACAGCCCTTTCGCAGTGTCCGGAGCAAGTATGGTGGGTCTGACACACCGGTGTCAATGTGTTCTTTTTTCCATTTCCAGGAGTGTACATTCAATTAGGTGCTGGAAGATTTCTTGGGGAATGGCAGCCTATTCTTCACAGAGTGCTGCACTGAGTAGAGCAATTGCCATCCGCGAAATGGTCTTCAAGAGTGAGAAGCAAGAAGATGCTTAAAACATAAATGTAGGCGTGTGCTATGACAGTGCCACGCGAAACAACACACGCTGGCAGGTGACGTTCACCGGGCATTCGCCATACCCACAACCTGCCATCGGAACACCACATTGTGTACCATGACTCGTCAGTCAACACAACGTTATTCCACTGTTAAATCGTTCAATGTTTACGCTGCTTACACCAAGCGAGGCGTCGTTTGTGTTGGGTGGGTTGTTTGGGGGAAGAGACCATACAGCGAGGTCATCGGTCTCGTCGGCTTAGGGAAGGACGGAGGAGGAAGTCGGCCGTGCCCTTTCAAAGGAACCATCCCGGCATTTGCCTGGAGCGATTTAGGGAAATCACGGAAAACCTAAATCAGGATGGCCGGACGCGGGGTTGAAGCGTCGTCCTCCCGAATGCGAGTCCAGTGTCTAACCACTGCACCATCTCGCTCGGTGCGTCGTTTGGCATTTACCAGTGTGATTTGTGGCTTATGAGCAGCCGCTGCAGAGTGAAATCCAAGTTTTCTCACCTCCCAGCTGACTGTCGTAGTACTTGCAGTGGATCCTGATGCAGTTTGGAATTCCTGTGTGATGGTCTGCATAGATGTCTGCCTGTTACACATTACGGCCCTCTTCAATTGTCAGTCAACAGACGAGGTGCGCCTGTACGCTTTTGTGCTGGACGTGTCGCTTCACGTTTCCACTTCACTGTCACATCCGAAACAGTGGACCTGAGGATGTTTAGTATTGGGGAAATCTCGCGTGGGAATCTTGCTTGTGGAAATGTAGCGATGACTGGAAACATGTTGCCTGATCGGACAAGTCTCTTTTCAAATTGTATCGAGCGGATGGACGTCTACAGGTATGGAGACATCATCATGAATCCACGAACCCTGCATGCCAGCAGGGGACTGTTCAAGCTGGTGCAGGCTCTGTAATGGTGTGGATCGTGCGCAGTCGGAGTGATATGGCTCCCCTGATACGTCTAGATATGACTCTGACTGGTGACAAGTACGTAAGCATCCTGTCTGATCACCTGCATCGGTTCACGTCCATTGTGCATTCCGATGGTATTGGGCAATTCCAGCAGGTGAAAGCGACACTCCACGCATGAACGTTATTGAGAATATCTGTGACGCCTTTCAATGTGCTGTTCAGGAGCGGTCTCCATCCCCTCGTACTCCTACGGATTTATGGGAAGGCTTCCAGGATCCATGGTGTCAATTCCCTCCAGCATTACTTCAGACATTAGTCGAGTCCATGCCACGTCTTTTTGTGGCATTTCTGCGGGAATCCTGCACTGTATTAGGCAGGTTGTAGGGAAGCAGCCTACTCACGCCGTAATAAATTCACGTCAGTCTTTCCATTGTGTGCCAGCTAGTCCGCTGTAACTACCACTGACGTCATAAATGTTGCGCAATACTTTAAACATCAAGTAAATAACCTGAAACGGTTCTAGCGTGTCAGGAGTAATACTAAATCAATATGTGTTTAATATCAGTTCGATAACTTTAACCATTTTCGAAATTTGGACGTTTTTCTGTAAAAATCATTGGCGCAACAGAAAAGAGCTAGAGAGTTAAAAAATTATATTTAGATTCCTTTTTCATAATTATTTAATAGAAACAGTACTTTGGATCTCACAAATTAAAATTTTTGTTGAAATTCATGATTTTCTGGGTTTTGTCTTAGAAATTAAGGAACCAAGATAGATTAAGTAGGCTAATAAATAAGGCTAGGATGTTTAAATTTAAGTAGAAGGGAGATCCGCTATAATCATAAAGATGTGAGAAGTTTCAATTGAATAACTATAAAACTATAGCGATAGCGTATCTCCAAAGGGCAAGTTCAGAGCTCGTCTACTGCGTGTAGTGTAATTAAATTAATTCTCTCGCCCAAAATATTTGACTTAGCCACGTCAGACTTTTATTATGATTACTTACCTGTGTGCTGATTGCACATTTAAATTGAGAGCTTCATCGGCGATCAGCAAAGGAAGCGATGATTTATTCGATAACTTAAAGTGGTGCATTACTAGCCCAGCGGCTAGTCGGGAGAGCCGATTTGATCAGGCGTTCCCTTAGCCGTCCGCACCGCGGCTTTATATATAAGAACGCTGCGCGAGAGATGGAAGAGGCCCCAGTTCTCTCCAGACGTTGAAGAGCACACCATCTGTGTCGGGAGTCGCGTCGCGTCGCGTCGGTATCATTGCTATAAACAGCCTCGGATGCCGTAATAAGTTACTCGGGATACGCGTAACCATGGAATCATTTTCGAGTGAAGTGTTAATTCTGGGATAACTTTAATATCTTCAGTTTGCGTATGTCGTATTTTCACGTGCCGTGGCGGGACAGACATTCTACCATTATCTAGCGTGGCATTTGATGAGCATATTCATCAAATTATGGCGAGCATTCACTTAAACATTTAATTAAGAATCATGATAGAAGGTTGTATACATGGAAGAACCCTGGAGATACTAAAAGGTATCAGATAGATTATATAATGGTAAGACAGAGATTTAGGAACCAGGTTTTAAATTGTAAGACATTTCCAGGGGCAGATGTGGACTCTGACCACAATCTATTGGTTATGACCTATAGATTAAAACTGAAGAAACTGCAAAAAGGTGGGAATTTAAGGAGATGGGACCTGGAGAAACTGACTAAACCAGAGGTTGTACAGAGTTTCAGGGAGAGCATAACGGAACAATTGACAGGAATGGGGGAAAGAAATAAAGTAGAAGAAGAATGGGTAGCTTTGAGGGATGAAGTAGTGAAGGCAGCAGAGGATCAAGTAGGTAAAAAGACGAGGGCTAGTAGAAATCCTTGGGTAACAGAAGAAATATTGAATTTAATTGATGAAAGGAGAAAATATAAAAATGCAGTAAATGAAGCTGGCAAAAAGGAATACAAACGTCTCAAAAATGAGATCGACAGGAAGTGCAGAATGGCTAAGCAGGGATGGCTAGAGGACAAATGTAAGGATGTAGAGGCTTATCTCACTAGGGGTAAGATAGATACTGCCTACAGGAAAATTAAAGAGACCTTTGGAGATAAGAGAACCACTTGTATGAACATCAAGAGCTCAGATGGAAACCCAGTTCTAAGCAAAGAAGGGAAAGCAGAAAGGTGGAAGGAGTATATAGAGGGTCTGTACAAGGGCGATGTACTTGAGGACAATATTATGGAAATGGAAGAGGATGTAGATGAAGATGAAATGGGAGATACGATACTGCGTGAAGAGTTTGACAGAGCACTGAAAGACCTGAGTCGAAACAAGGCCCCCGGAGTAGACAACATTCCAGTAGAACTACTGACAGCCTTGGGAGAGCCAGGCCTAACAAAACTCTACCATCTGGTGAGCAAGATGTATGAAACAGGCGAAATACCCTCAGACTTCAGAAAGAATATAATAATTCCAATCCCAAAGAAAGCAGGTGTTGACAGATGTGAAAATTACCGAACAATCAGTTTAATAAGCCACAGCTGCAAAATACTAACACGAATTCTTTACAGACGAATGGAAAAACTAGTAGAAGCCGACCTCGGGGAAGATCAGTTTGGATTCCGTAGGAATACTGGAACACGTGAGGCAATACTGACCTTACGACTTATCTTAGAAGAAAGATTAAGGAAAGGCAAACCTACGTTTCTAGCATTTGTAGACTTAGAGAAAGCTTTTGACAATGTTGACTGGAATACTCTCTTTCAAATTCTAAAGGTGGCAGGGGTAAAATACAGAGAGCGAAAGGCTATTTACAATTTGTACAGAAACCAGATGGCAGTTATAAAAGTTGAGGGGCATGAAAGGGAAGCAGTGGTTGGGAAGGGAGTGAGACAGGGTTGCAGCCTTTCCCCGATGTTATTCAATCTGTATATTGAGCAAGCAGTAAAGGAAACAAAAGAAAAATTCGTTGTAGGTATTAAAATCCATGGAGAAGGAATAAAAACTATGAGGTTCGCCGATGAAAATGTAATTATGTCAGACAGCAAAGGACTTGGAAGAACAGTTGAACGGACTGGACAGTGTCTTGAAAGGAGGATATAAGATGAACGTCAACAAAAGCAAAACGAGGATAATGGAATGTAGTCGAATTAAGTCGGGTGATGCTGAGGGTTTTAGATTAGGAAATGAGACACTTAAAGTAGTAAAGGAGTTTACCTATTTGGGGAGCAAAATAACTGATGATGGTCGAAGTAGAGAGGATATAAAATGTAGACTGGCAATGGCAAGGAAAGCGTTTCTGAAGAAGAGAAATTTGTTAACATCGAGTATAGATTTATGTGTCAGGAAGTCATTTCTGAAAGTATTTGTATGGAGTGTAGCCATGTATGGTAGTGAAACATGGACGGTAAATAGTTTGGACAAGAAGAGAATAGAAGCTTTTGAAATGTGGTGCTACAGAAGAATGCTGAAGATTAGATGGGTAGATCACATAACTAATGAGGAAGTATTGAATAGGATTGGGGAGAAGAGAAGTTTGTGGCACAACTTGACCAGAAGAAGGGATCGGTTAGTATTGGAGGGCAGCGTGGAGGGTAAAAATCGTAGGGGGAGACCAAGAGATGAATACACTAAGCAGATTCAGAAGGATGTAGGTTGCAGTAGGTACTGGGAGATGAAGAAGCTAGCACAGGATAGAGTAGCATGGAGAGCTGCATCAAACCAGTCTCAGGACTGAAGACCACAACAACAACAACAACATAGTTGCATCAGTGCATTAGACTCTGAACTGCTCTGGTAGTTGGATTGTGTGCATTTTTTTTATTTTTTATTTTTTTTATTTTTTATTTATTTGTTTATTTCATTTTTTATTTTTTTTTTTTTTTTTTTTGATCTGTGACTTTCAGAATATAGCGAACGTTTTTACAGGTTCGTTTTTGATTATGAATCCCAGACAATCTCCTAATTCCTCAGAGCTATAAGCTGTAGCTATATGTGTATTTCTCAGATGAAGTGGGCACTAGGAATTCTAATTACAGGCTTCACGTTTTGTTAATCACTTTCTGGTTGCCAATATTGTAGTTAGAGAGCCAGTGTTGAGAACGGCAAAAAACGGCATAAATAATAGGAACATTTATAAAACAATTAATTCCACCCGCCGCCCCACATATGGTTAATCGGCCGGGAAACGCATCTTTTCTACATTACAAACCAAATATTATATAACAGCACATAATTTCCACCAGCCACCCCACAACTGGTGCATCGGCTGGGTAATGCACCTTTTCTGCATCTACGTTACATAACAAACCAAACATTATAAAACTAGAATGAGATTTTCACTCTGCAGCGGACTGTGCGCTGATATGAAACTTCCTAGCAGATTAAAACTGTGTGCCCGACCGAGACTCGAACTCGGGACCTTTGCCTTTCGCGGGCAAGTGCTCCACCAACTGAGCTACCGGAGCACGACTCACTCCCGGTACTCACAGCTTTACTTCTGCCAGTACCTCGTCTCCTACCTTCCAAACTTTACAGAAGCTCTCCTGCGAAACTTGCAGAACTAGCACTCCTGAAAGAAAGGATACTGCGGAGACATGGCTTAGCCACAGCCTGGGGGATGTTTCCAGAATGAGATTTTCACTCTTCCGCGGAGTGTGCGCTGATATGAAACTTCCTGGCAGATTAAAACTGTGTGCCGGACCGAGACTCGAACTCCTTTCTTTCAGGAGTGCTAGCTCTGTAAGTTTCGCAGGAGAGCTTCTGTAAAGTTTGGAAGGTAGGAGACGAGGTACTGGCAGAAGTAAAGCTGTGAGTACCGGGCGTGGGTCGTGCTTCGGTAGCTCAGTTGGTAGAGCACTTGCCCGCGAAAGGCAAAGGTCCCGAGTTCGAGTCTCGGTCGGGCACACAGTTTTAATCTGCCAGGAAGTTTCATTATATAACTACATTCATTCAACCCGCCGCCCCACAAGGTGCGCCAGTTTCTTTGGTTCTTCAGTGTAAATTAAGCAGCCAGGATCTACATATGCCGCTAAAGGTACCTACAAAATTATATCATGGTATTTTATCAGACAAACGGCGAAACAGAGTTGCAAACACTGAATGCTTTAGTTGTTGAAGGGGATAGGTGTCCTGATACAACCTTGCCACTCGTTCCCATTTGCCTTTCCGTAAGTAAGCACCACGTCGCCAAGCTCTGGCTCGAATACGAAACCATCGCGTACAACGCTGTATGAAATCCACTACAAGGTGAGTCATCAAGAGAAGTGAATCGGACACAACATTACCAATTTCTATGGTAGCAGAGGACGCTAGGGCATGACGTATGAGGAACAGTACCACCCTCTAGGTAGAAACCACGCATAATGTAACTGTGGCTGCACGGTACAGCACATATTAGACCGCACTCTCTGTGATAAAGTATCACTGAATAAACGGCCTGTACCATTTTCGGACATAAGATCATTTTTTTTTCCGTATTCTCTCATCGATCAATCGCAAGACTTTGTACACGGCGGAAAAAATCACACTGTATACCAGCGGCAAGACACAACCAATGCGTTCACCGCCAGATAGTAATATTAATGTACCGATGAGATAGCCACTAAGGCGGACTTACTAAACACGGTTTTCAGAAATTCCTTCACCAAAGAAAACGACGTAGATATTCGGAAATTCCAATCGATAACTGCGACATGAGTATCTTGGAAGTAAACAGCCACGGTCGAGTGCAATAACTAAAGTCGCTTAATAAAGGCAAGTCTTACAGACCGGTTTCTATACCAACCGGGTTCCTTTCCGAGTAAGCTGATGTAATACGCCCATACTTAGCCGATCATACGCAACTGATCGCTCGACGAAAGAGCAGTACCTAAGGACCGGAAAGTTTCGCACGTCACACGAATACTCAAGAAAGGAAACTAAAGTAATATATCAAGATTGTAAACATAGCTGCAACAACAACTGTTGAGATTCTTCACGATAAAGGATGACAGCCAAAAGCTAAGGCTTTTCTAATGAAAGTGTCTTCCTGTTCAGGATTTTTTACTTCTGATGAAGCTATATTTATATGTACCGAAACCTTGGTCAAGAATTTTAATAAAAAATTTTATCCTGCAACTGTTTTTGGCTGTCATCCTTTATCGTAAAGTAATATACACTCCTGGAAATGGAAAAAAGAACACATTGACACCGGTGTGTCAGACCCACCATACTTGCTCCGGACACTGCGAGAGGGCTGTACAAGCAATGATCACACGCACGGCACAGCGGACACACCAGGAACCGCGGTGTTGGCCGTCGAATGGCGCTGGCTGCGCAGCATTTGTGCACCGCCGCCGTCAGTGTCAGCCAGTTTGCCGTGGCATACGGAGCTCGATCGCAGTCTTTAACACTGGTAGCATGCCGCGACAGCGTGGACGTGAACCTGAGCGAGGGCGTATAGTGGGCATGCGGGAGGCCGGGTGGACGTACCGCCGAATTGCTCAACACGTGGGGCGTGAGGTCTCCACAGTACATCGATGTTGTCGCCAGTGGTCGGCGGAAGGTGCACGTGCCCGTCGACCTGGGACCGGACCGCAGCGACGCACGGATGCACGCCAAGACCGAAGGATCCTACGCAGTGCCGTAGGGAACCGCACCGCCACTTCCCAGCAAATTAGGGACACTGTTGCTCCTGGGGTATCAGTGAGGACCATTCGCAACCGTCTCCATGAAGCTGGGCTACGGTCCCGCACACCGTTAGGCCGTCTTCCGCTCACGCCCCAACATCGTGCAGCCCGCCTCCAGTGGTGTCGCGACAGGCGTGAATGGAGGGACGAATGGAGACGTGTCGTCTTCAGCGATGAGAGTCGCTTCTGCCTTGGTGCCAATGATGGTCGTATGCGTGTTTGGCGCCGTGCAGGTGAGCGCCACAATCAGGACTGCATACGACCGAGGCACACAGGGCCAACACCCGGCATCATGGTGTGGGGAGCGATCTCCTACACTGGCCGTACACCACTGGTGATCGTCGAGGGGACACTGAATAGTGCACGGTACATCCAAACCGTCATCGAACCCATCGTTCTACCATTCCTAGACCGGCAAGGGAACTTGCTGTTCCAACAGGACAATGCACGTCCGCATGTATCCCGTGCCACCCAACGTGCTCTAGAAGGTGTAAGTCAACTACCCTGGCCAGCAAGATCTCCGGATCTGTCCCCCATTGAGCATGTTTGGGACCGGATGAAGCGTCGTCTCACGCGGTCTGCACGTCCAGCACGAACGCTGGTCCAACTGAGGCGCCAGGTGGAAATGGCATGGGAAGCCGTTCCACAGGACTACATCCAGCATCTCTACGATCGTCTCCATGGGAGAATAGCAGCCTGCATTGCTGCGAAAGGTGGATATACACTGTACTAGTGCCGACATTGTGCATGCTCTGTTGCCTGTGTCTATGTGCCTGTGGTTCTGTCAGTGTGATCATGTGATGTATCTGACCCCAGGAATGTGTCAATAAAGTTTCCCCTTCCTGGGACAATGAATTCACGGTGTTCTTATTTCAATTTCCAGGAGTGTAATATTATAGGCTCTCTGCTGTTCCTAATCCATATAAAGGATGTAGAAAACAATCTGAGCGGCCTTGTTATATTTTCTGCATATGATGGTACTCTTTATCATGTAGTAAACGCATCGGAAGGTCATAACAATTTCCAAATTATTTAGACGTATGTCGGTGCGAGAGGTGACCACTGACTGTCAACAATAAGAAGTATGGCCTGAAAAAAATCCGCTGAATTTCAATAACACGGTAAGTCATACCAATGTACAGGTAGTCGACTCCACTAAGCCCCTTGGGACTACAATGACGTCTTAAAATTGAATCACCACACAGAACATATTTAGGGAAATTTTGGCAGAAGAGATAGAAGGTGCTACAAATCCACCAACGCACGCTACGCCTCTCCGTCCTGTTCTAGAGTGGTGTTTTGCGTGGTATGCCATGCTTGCCTGGTAGATTTCACGAATGGCATCGAAAAAGTCCACAGAGAAGCAGCTTGGTTTTTATTACGCATGTGATACGTCTGTTGGGGCGGAGGCCATTAAAACAAAGTCGCTTTTCGTTAAGGCGAGATTTTGTCAAGGATTTCCAATCAACAACGTTCTCCTCTGAATGCAGAAGTATTTGTCGACACTTACACTATGTGTATCCGGACACCCCCAAAAACATAGGTTTTTATTATTAGGTGCATTGTGCTGCCAGGTACTCCATATCAGCAACATCAGTAGTCATTAGACATCGCGAGAGAGCGGAATGAGCGGTTCTAGGCGCTCAGTCCTGGACCGCGGGACTGCTACGGTCGCAGGTTCGAATCCTGCCTCGGGCATGGATGTGTGTGATGTCCTTAGGTTAGTTAGGTTTAAGTAGTTCTAAGTTCTAGGGGACTGATGACCTCAGATGTTAAGTCCCACAGCGCTCAGAGCCATCTGAACCATTTGAAGAGCGGAATGGGGTGCTCCGCGCAAGTCACCGACTCCGAACGTGGTCAGGCTATTGGGAGTCACTTGTGTCGTACATCTGTACGCGAGATTTGCACACTCCTAAACATCGCTAGGTCCACTGTTTCCGATGTGATAGTGAAGTGGAAACGTGAAGGGACACTTGCAGCAGAAAAGGGTACAGGCTGAACTCGTATGTTGACTGACAGAGACCGCAGAAGTTGAAGAGGGTCGTAATGTGTAATAGGGAGTCATCTGTCCAGACCATCACATACGATCCAAACTGCATCATGATCCACTGCAAGTACTATGACAGTTAGGCAGCACGTGAGAAAACTTGGATTTAATGATCGAACCGCTGCTCATAAGGCACACATGACGTTGGTAGATGACAAAGGACGCCGCGCTTGGTGTAAGGAGCGTAAACATTGGACAAAAAGTGGCGATCCGATGGCAGGGTGTGGGTATGGCGAATGCCCGGTGAACGTCATCTGCCAGCGTGTGTAGCGGCAAAAGTAAAATTCGAAGACGGTGGTGTTATGGTGTGGTCGTGTTTTTTATGGAGGGGGCTTGCAGCCCCTGTTGTATTGCGTGACACTATCGCACCACAGGTCTACATTGATGTTTTAAGCACCTTCTAACTTCCCACTGTTGCAGAGCAATTCGAGGATGGCGAATGCATCTTTCAACACGATCGAGCACCTATTCATACTGCTCGGCGTGTGGCGTAGTGGTTACAGGACAATAACATTCCTGTAATGGACTGGCCTGCACAGAGTCCTGACCCGGATCCTATACAACACCTTTGCGATGTTTTGGAATGCCTACTTCGTGCCAGGCCTCACCGACCGACATCGATACCTCTCCTCAGTGCAGCACTCCGTGAAGAATGGGCTGCCATTCCCCAAGAAACCTTTCAGCACCTGATTGAACGTACGCCTGCGAGAGGGGAAACTGTCATCAAGGCAAAGTGTGGGCCAACACCGTACTGAATTCCAGCATTACCGATGGAGGGAGCCACCAACTTGTAAGTCATTTTCAGCCAGGTATCTGAATATTTTTCATCACATAGCGTATATACGTCGGAAGAAATGACTATCGCATTAAAATAAGGGGAATGTTTAGAGGTTGGTTTTTGCAGCAGGTATTCGAGAGTGAAGCTTTAGGGGAACATGCTGCCTCTCGTTCAATGAAGCCTTCGCCAGGCACTTAACTGTGAATTGCAAAGTAGACATGTAGATAGGTATTCACACAATAGACATACCCTATTCTGGATTGATGAGTTTCTGCGTACGTCAGATAAACTTACTGTATGTCCCGACATCGACAATCTATACTCATAATGAATCTGTAAAACAGTTGTGTCTCCCTGTTTTGGTTTGAACACGCTGATCTCCAAAAGTACTAGAAGACGAATTTTCACGGAGTTTTCGCAGGTAACTTCAGCGTAGTTTAGACTACTGTATGGGCTTCAGTCCATCAAAATCGGGTCATGGAAACAAAGATATAATGATTTTAAGTTTTAGTACAATATTATTGCCTAGCTGTCTCTCTCTCTCTCTCTCTCTCTCTCTCTCTCTCTCTCTGAACAGGCCAATCTGCAACACTACTAGAAGGATGTTTATGAGGTATTCACTGCTAACTTCAGCTTGGTCGGGGGCACTGTATAGGCTATATTTCATCAACATAGCATCATGGAAATAAGAGGTATTTATTTATACATATTATAAAAATGTATTTGACTGGAATACTCTGGAATACTCTCTTTCAAATTCTGAAGGTGGCAGGGGTAAAATACAGGGAGTGGAATTAAGTCGGGTGATGCTGAGGCAATTGGATTAGGAAATGAGACACTTAAAGTAGTAAAAGAGTCTCGCTCTTTGGGGAGGAAAATAACTGATGATGGTCGAAGTAGAGAGGATATAAAATGTAGACTGGCAATGGCAAGGAAAGCGTTTCTGAAGAAAAGCATCGAGTATAGATTTAAGTGTCAGGAAGTCGTTCCTGAAATTATTTGTATGGAATGTAGCCATGTATGGAAGTGAAACATGGACGATAAATAGTTTGGACAAGAAGAGAATAGAAGCTTTCGAAATGTGGTGCTACATAAGAATGCTGAAGATTAGATGGGTAGATCACATAACTAATGAGGAGGTATTGAACAGAATTGGGGAGAAGAGGAGTTTGTGGCACAACTTGACAAGAAGAAGAGACCGGTTGGTAGGACATGTTCTGAGGCAGCAGGGGATCACAAATTTAGCATTGGAGGGCAGCGTGGAAGGTAAAAATCGTAGAGGGAGACCAAGAGATGAATACCTTTAGCAGATTCAGAAGGATGTAGGCTGCAGTAGGTACTGGGAGATGAAGAAGCTTGCACAGGATAGGGTAGCATGGAGAGCTGCATCAAACCAGTCTCAGGACTGAAGACCACAACAACAACAAACACAATGGTATTACGTCAGGCATGCCGTCATGACGTTCACATTTACGTTTTGTTTGCTACTGGCCCTATTCGCAACACATTTATCAGACACTACCCACAGATACTGCTGTAACTGCAAAATAACACTGAAGAGCGAAAGAAAGTGGTACACCTGCCCCATATCGTGTAGCGCCCCTGCGAGCACGCAGAAGTGCCACAACACGACGTTGCAGGCGACAGATGTCTGAAGTAGTCCTGTAGGGAATTAACACCATGAATGCTGCAGGGCTATCCATTAATCAGTACGAATATTAGGGGTGGAGATCTGATCTGAAAAGCACGTAGCAAGTGATCCCACAAATGCTCAGTAATGTCCACGTCTGGAGAGTTTCCTGCCCAGCGGAAGTGTTTAAACGCTGAAGAGTGTTCCTGGAGCCACTCTGGGGTGTCGCATTGTCCTGCTGGAATTGCCCAAGTCTGTCGGAATGAACAATGCACAGGAACGGATGTGCGTGATCAGACAGGACGGTTACGTACGTGTCACCTGTCAGAATCGTATCTAGACGTATCAGGGGTACCATGTCGGAGTGACATGGGACCCGCCGTTACAAAGCCTCTACCAACTTCAACAGTCCCTTGCTGACATGCAGGGTCCATGGATTCATGAGGTTCTCTGTGTACCTGTATACGTCCATCTGTTCAATACAATTAGAAACGAGACTCGTCCGACCAGCCAACATGTTTCCGGTCATCAACTGACCGAAGTCGATATTGACAGGCCCAGTCCAGGCGTTAAGGTTTGCGTCCTGCGGTCATCAAGGGTACAGGAGTAGGTTTTCGACTCCGAAAGCCCATATCGATTATGTTTCGTCGAATGGTTCGTACGCTCACAGTTGTTGATGGCCCAGCATTGTCCTGCTGGAATTGCCCAAGTCTGTCGGAATGAACAATGCACAGGAACGGATGTACGTGTCAGACAGGACGGTTACGTACGTGTCACCTGTCAGAATTGTATCTAGACGTATCAGGGGTCCCATGTCGGAGTGACATGGGACCCGCCGTTACAAAGCCTCTACCAACTTCAACAGTCCCTTGCTGACACGCAGGGTCCATGGATTCACGAGCTTCTCTCCATACCTGTACACGTCCATCTGTTCAATACAATCTGAAACGAGACTCGTCCGACAAGCCAACATGTTTCCGGTCATCAACAGACCGAAGTCGATATTGACGGGCCCAGTCCAGGCGTTAAGCTTTGCGTCCTGCGGTCATCAAGGGTACAGGAGTAGGTCTTCGACTCCGAAAGCCCATATCGATGATGTTTCGTCGAATGGTTCGCACGCTCACACTTGTTGATGGCCCAGCATTGAAATGTGCAGCAATCCGTGGAAGGGTTGCACTTCAGTCACGTTGAACGATTCTCTGCAGTCGTCGTTGGTTGCGTTCTTGCAGGATTTTTCTGTGGTCGCAGCGATGTTAGGAGAGTTGATGTTTTACCGGATTCCTGATACTCACGGCCCATTCGTGAAGTGGTCGTTCGGGAAAATCCCCACTTCATCGCTGTCTCAGAGATGCTGTGTTCCATCGCTTTGCGCCAGCTGTACGACCACGTTCAGACTCACTCACATCTTTCTGATCTGCCATTGTAGCACCAGTAACCGATCTAAAAACTGCGCCAGATACTTGTTGCGGACCACAGCGCCGTATTCTGTCTGTTTACCTATTTTTGTATTTGAATACGCATGCCTATACCAGTTTCTTTGGCGGTTCAGAGTATACCACTTTACGACACATGACCGGGGAAACATGAGGGACAGAGAGGGAGAGCAGGAGATGGTCAAGGAATTTCCAAACAAATTCTCATAGAACTTTTCACCTCAATTTCCAGGCAGGAATCCGTGCCTGCAGTTTTTCGGTTTTATTAATGTTCACCCTGTAAAGAGTATACGTTGTGTAAGTAGGCTGTTTAGGTTTTTATGTTGGTAATGTCACCTAGCGCTCTGTATGAAAATCACTGGCTGTGCTGTGTGCAGTCTGAGGCTGGTTGGCATTGTTGTAATATTCGCTATTGTAGTGTTGGACAGTTGGATGTGAACAGCGCGCAGCGTTGCGCAGTTGGAGGTGAGCCGCCAGCAGTGGTGGATGTGGGGAAGTGAGATGGCGGAGTTTTGAGAGCGGACGATCTGGACGTGTGTCCATCAGAGACAGTAAATTTGTGAGACTGGATGTGATAAACTGATATATATATATATTATGACTTTTGAACACTATTAAGGCAAAAACATTGTTTGTTCTCTATCAAAATCTTTCATTTGCTAACTATGCCTATCAGTAGTTAGTGCCTTCAGTAGTTAGAATCTTTTGTTTACCTGGCAGTATTGGCGCTCGCTGTATTGAAGTAGTTTGAGTAACGAAGATTTTTCTGAGGTAAGTCATTCATGAAAGGTATAGGTAATTGTTAGTCAGGGCCATTGTTTTGTAGGGATTATTAAAAGTCAGATTGCGTTGCGCTAAAAATATTGTGTATCAGTTTAGTGATGATCAGAATAATTAAAGAGAGAAATGTCTGAATACGTTCAGTTTTGCTCAGCTGTTTGAAAATCAAATAACGTAAGGGATTTACAAGCACAGCAATTCACTAATTTTTCTAAGGGGACGTTTCAGTTGTTAGCAAAACTCTCGTTAAGTTCTTGACCAGTTTACTTCAGATTTTTACGCAATACTGTAATAAACATTCAGGTTGACACAGACTACATGTTTTTAAATACATATGGTTTAGTTTTTTTTCGCACAGTCAGTTTTAACTACAATAGCAAGGCATTTAAACCATTAGGTAAACTGTTTCTCCCTTATACGTTTATTCTTTCTTCGCGTATATGTAAGTTGCATACAAAAGAATGTGCTTGTTTCCTTCCTTCCTCGTAGTCAGTTTGAAAGGAAAAAATGAAAATCGTATTTATGGCTTATCAGCTTATGATTAGAATACTAGTATGCAACCTGAATCATCTGAAACTTTGTAATCCTACCCGTTTGCACATTAAAATTGAGCCCAAATACTGTCGTTGTAGCTACTACCCTCACAGATCCGGCAGGACGAAAGGTCTCTCACACCAATGCTCGATGTCGATCTCCTCATTCGTTTTAAGCGACTTCGGTTGCCAATCGACGTTACGTTTGAAATGACAATAGGCAAGGCTCAAGGTCAAACAGGGAGAGAGTAAATGGATAATGAAGGAGTAGGGATTGGACATAGAGTAGCAGAAGGTGATGGGGGAGATAGGTCAGGATAGGAGGAGATGGGTAGAGAGAGAGCTAGGAGGCGAAGGAGGAGGAATGGACAAAGCAAGTGTGACGGAGGGAGGGAGGGGGGGGGAGAGAGAACGAGAGGTGGTTAGGATGTATATCCAGTTCCCGTATGTACTTAACCTTTGCGAGGCATTGCACGGTTCGCTAGTCGCTTATATGGTTAGATGTATAACTAATACTTTCGGAAAATTGTTTTAGACACAGTATTTGATTCAACTGCGCTCGATCACGCTTTTGTGGTGTTAAACTTATAAACTGGTTTAAAGACAGTACCCTGCTGTTCAACTCATCATCCCTTCCCTTCTGTGGAAGAATCAGGACGTCATTGGCGAATGTTAAAAGTTTTCAAGAAATGTACTCAGTACAGTTCTTTCAGATTCCAGCAATGAGGACGAAAATCGCTGCTTCGGCGAACAAATCGTGTAAGGAAAGTAAATTTACACACATGCTCAACTCCAAGCTCATATAGAAGTAAGCATTCAGTAAAGTGTTATCACTCACTTGCATTGGGACCGCTCGCAGAAGCTGCTGCAATTTCTGCCGCTTACCTGAAATCAAACAACAATATAAATGTTTAGGCTTCAAGTACACATGACAATGCAAACTGCAGACCAAATGATACTACTGTCATATCAAAATAACTCAAAAACTATTATTAGTATTGTCCCATGCATTTATTAATTTTATGCTGCCATACGCGTTTCGGCCTTACGCCGTTCTCAAAGGCTGTACAAGAGAAATACGTGAAAGTGTAGCAGTGAAAAAAACATTGGTATAATTGCGTGAACTATACATCGTAAAACCAGAAGAAGGAAGTAAAATCGAACTACACTCCGCCTGAACAGGCCATGAAGAGCCAACGGTACCGACCGGCCGCCGTGTCATCCTCAGCCCACGGGCGTCACTGGATGCGGATATGGTGGGCCATGTGGTCAGCACACCGCTTTGCAGGACGTGTATGAGTTTACGAGACCGGAGCCGTTACTTCTCAGTCAAGTAGCTCCTCAGTTCACCTCATACGGGCTGAGTGCACCAGATGGTCACCCATCCAAATGCTAGCCCAGCCCGACAGCGCTTAACTTAGGTGATCTAACGGTAACCGGTGTTACGACAGCGGGAAGGCCGTTGGCGGAGAAAGGAAGTACTCAGAGAAAAAAAACACAGAGAAACTAAATGAAATGCAAATGGTGAAGTACATCTATACGGCATTCTTAGGTAAAAAAGAAACTGAATTTATCGAACAGGGATACTAAGTATGTGGTCTACATTACTTGATGACATTTGAGTGCAAACCAACTCACTCTACAAGCAGAAATGTTAGGTGAAGAATATATCAATATAAAATAGGGGAAAGTGGCCCAAAAAAAGACATAGAAAAAAGTTAATTGTCTTTCATGGCTCATATTTGCCAATTAAAATTATATAAATACAATTTTAGATTTCACTGGCATATCTACAGTAGCATATGCATAAAGAATTCAGTACAAAATAATTAGTTTTGCTATGAACTCAGAGCCGGCCGTGGTGGCCGAGCGGTTGTAGGCGCTTCAGTCCGGAACTATGTGGCTACTACAGTCGGGATTTCGAATCCTGCCTTGGACATGGATGTGTGTGATGTCCTTAGGTTAGTTAGTTTTAAGTAGTTCTAAGTCTAGGGGACTGATGACCTCAGATGTTAAGTCCCATAGGGGTTAGAGCTATTTGAACCATTTTGAACCTGTGACATAGCGTTGTCAACACCTGACAGTTTGAAACTCAGATCATTGTGGGTGTCCATTTGGCCAGCTGGTCGAATCGTTCAGTATCCAGAAATGCGAGACATCCAGCTGCAACAGTGGCCCGATAATGGACTGCATGGAAACATGAGAGCAGGTATACTTGTCGTCATGGTTCTGGTCTACCAGTTCTAATCTCCGCAAGAGAGATGGCTCCTGCACAACCTAACCTCTTCACATCTGTGCCTCCCATCTGAGAAGAGAACTCCCTGCAACGCTGTTGAGCCGTGGTAAACTTTCTGTTTTGACTGTTGTGAAGCAGTCGCCATCAGTTTCTGGCGGTGGCGCCGCTGTGGCAATCGCAGCTTTGGTGTCTCCCTCTGGTGGGAAAGGGGAAAGGTTGCCGGTTCACGTGCATTTAAGAGGTGCTATTAGCTGGCCAGAGGCGCTCGGTCAGTCGTCTGCTAGGGGTGAGCGTCGAGCAGTTGGTGAGCTGGGTCAGTGTGGGGCAGTCAGTGTCTGTCTGTCGTCCGGAGTGCTAGTATGTGTTAGGCCGCCAGTATGCTCGAGTTTGTTCAGGCAACGGTAATTGGCGGTTGGATCGATGGGTTGGTCGGTCGCGCACTGAGACACGAGATGACTTGTCCGCCTGGAGCGTCGGCGCATGTGAGGTCGCCACGTGAGTCCAGTGGGCCGCGGCGTATATCGAGGAGGGGCAGTGGCTTCGTGGCCGACACGAGAGCAACAGGAGTCAACCCACGACATCGGTCTGGCCGGGGCGAGCTGCGACGCCGTGAGACGGGAGATCGGCGCGCCTTCCTGCGTCCGTTGAAGCGGCTGGCAGCGGACGGTCCGGGAGAGCGATTTGGGGACGCTGCGACAGGTCTTCGCCAGAATTCGCAGGTTATTAGAAGTTAAGTGGTTGGAGATAGGTTGTTTCATTTAACTTGTCAAATCCTACTTGTTTTCTTAGTGAGGTCACCAGCCGCTTTGTTTTGGGGTCGTCCCACCATTCTTCTCCGTTTGCCCACCTGCGGGAAGGTGGTTATTTGTGAATTGGGTGGTCCGTTTCTCCCTTGTGGAGTTGGGTAGGGTTAGAGCAATCTGCGGTTCGGGTTGCTGGGTAAACCCCATGTCAATCTGCCATACGTTAATAGCTGCCTCTGTCATGTTTGTCGCATTCGGTGTTAACGAATTTATAGACTTAACGTAAAGGCAGAATTCCTGAAATATGTTTTTATCTTGCCTATCGTCTTGCGAGGCGGTATATGTGTAATGTAGATCATGTTGTACATAGTCTGAATTTCATGGGTTTTATTTAAATAGTTATTTTTATAAAGTTACCACCCTTCCACTGTAAGAGTCCTTTCAAAAACAAATTGCACTTTCGGTGGCAAATAATTTCTTAGTGTGAGTGTTTGTACCATTTCCATCTCTCTTACGGGGTGCACAAAAAATGGTTCAAATGGCTCTGAGCACTATGGGACTTAACATCTATGGTCATCAGTCGCCTAGAACTTAGAACTACTTAAACCTAACTAACCTAAGGACAGCACACAACACCCAGTCATCACGAGGCAGAGAAAATACCTGACCCCGCCGGGAATCGAACCCGGGAACCCTGCGTGGGAAGCGAGAACGCTACCGCACGACCACGAGATGCGGACACTGGGTGCACAGTTAATGTGTTTGTGTGAGTTGTTAAAATTTTTAGTTTAAAGTAATCTGGTGTGTTGCAGATTTGCACCAGTGTAGTCTTTCAGAGGTGGTTGTTAGCGGTCGTGACTACGGCCGTGTTGAAAGGGAGCGGCAAGCTTCTCAGCTCGAAAGCTCATACTGCCAATATTGCTCTTTCTGCCTCTAAATGAAGCTGTAACTTGATATTTCCAGGGTGCTTTTCTGCTTATAAATTATAAATCTGTTTTTGAAAAGGCTTTTCTGAATAAAATTTGAAGGTAATTTCATTTCCATCAGTTACTCCCTGGCAACTACTTCCACGCTCACCCAGTCTGATTAAATGTGTTAATATTCTTTATGAGTCGCTAGTAAATAAAGTAAATTGTTTAAGAAAAGATTTTGAAAGTAAGATCACGGTCAAGCTCTGTGTGATTTCGCACCATTGGTCAGAGACTAGCAGCACAGCAGCCGGGCTAGGGAAATACCTTCCCATGGCAGGCTGCCGTTAACACCGCGAAACAAACGGCTGCGTAAGAAGTGGTGCCACGATTGGATAACGTGGAATGCCGATTAATGGTGTCGCATTGTCTTCAGTGATCAATCCCGTATCTGCACTACTCTCAATGGCCACTGTCGAGCACTATAACGGCGACATGCAGCGAGCCGCGAAAGAAACTGCTATAGGCATGTGTATTCAAATACAGAGGTATGTAAACAGCCAGAATAGGGTCTTAGGATTGGCAACGGCTATGTAAGACCACAAGTATCTGGCGCAGTTGTTAGATCGATTACTGCTGCTACAGTGGCAGGTCATCAAGATTTAAATGAGTTTGAACTTGATGTTACCACCGGCGCACGAGCGACGGGACACAGCATCTTCGAGTCAGCAATGAAGTGGGGATTTTCCCGCTAAACCATTTCATGAGTGTGCCGTGAATATCAGGAATCCGATAAAACATCAGATCTCCGACATCGGTCCGGCCAAAAAAAGATCCTGCAAGTATGGGATCAACAACCACTGGAGAGAATCGTTCAACGTCACAGATTGCTGCACATTTCGATGCTGGGTAATCAACAAGTGTCAGGATGCAAACCATTCCCCAAAACATCATCAATACGGGCCTTTGGAGTAGAGATGGGCAAAACTGTTCTTTTCAGAGATTGGATCAGAACTGTTCACTCCCTGAAATGAATTAGCTCTTTTTCATGACTCACCACTCATTTACAATAGAAAATAAATGGAAGGCACATTGCCCTTTAAACTTGGTTTATTCCAGTACTATACCTGTATTTTGATCTTATTTGATCCTATTTTGAAGTAACACAGATAATGAGTAAGAATTTTGTATTGTTTATTGAAATTTCCACGATATGACAAAGTTTTTG
Source organism: Schistocerca cancellata (assembly GCF_023864275.1). NCBI lineage: Eukaryota > Metazoa > Arthropoda > Insecta > Orthoptera > Acrididae > Schistocerca > Schistocerca cancellata. The sequence continues at coordinate 112,074,209 of NC_064636.1, read as the reverse complement.
ATTATTGATTTATTTTGCACTATCGTGGTTTTTTGGGTGATCGGAAAATGTTGTAACTTGAGATTTACATTAACAATAGATTTGGCTATAATGTATTAAAATTTCATTAACCTCGTACAAATACATCGCAAGCCATATATTTTTAAAGTGAACGTTTCCTTTCGAAGACGCCTAAAATCGCAAAATCCTTACCAGAATAAGAAAAAAAAATTTAAATTGGACTGTAAAACGAAAGTGCTGCATATAGCCTTACGCAGAATAAAACAAGGAAAATATTGGTGTATCACATTTTGTGATACGTTTATCGGTTCGCTCGTAATTAAAGCGTAAATTCGAGTGTCCGTAATAAAAATCCTATAGTAAGAGGAGTCATCAGGAACCTAATCTAATCAGTTTAAACAAATAAAAATAAAATAAAAACAATTGATGTATACATAACATAATAATGTAATATACATAGCGGTATTACTACGAAGAACAATATCCAGTGGGGACGAACTCCGATGCAGAGGCGCTGAGTCGAGCAGGTCGAGCCGCGAGCTGTATTACTGCGTGAGCTGAGACCGCAGAGACCAGAGTGACACCTGAGTCGCTTTGCTCAACGCTCTGGCTAGAGTCGAGACGGTGGGGTGATCGTTGAGCGGGCGAGTTCTGAGGGTGGGGGGGAGCGGTGAACTCACCCGCTCCGAGACAAATCGTCCGTTCCCTTGCGAGCAGGTTTTTGCAAGTAGTTCCTATGTTATCCGCTAGGTGGCTCTCTGTCCTGTTGCTCGCATCAACTGCCCAGAGGGCAGGACGTGCGACTGAAACGATCGCCGACAGAGTGCGATGCGAAGTTAAGCTGCGCCAGACACTGCACAGTGCACACGGCAGACGACGCACAGAGACGGCATGGCATATGTGAAACACAAAATCCAATGGGGCACTGCACAATCCAGGCAGCCAAGGTAGAAGCAGGGCAGAGGCTGGCGCTGGCTGTGTTGTGTGGCGTGCACTGTGCTCTGACCAGCAGAGGCGCTGCTGATATGCTCCGTCTCTCTCTCTCTCTCTCTCTCTCTCTGCCGTGGGAAACGTTTGGAGCTACCGTTCTTCTTTTCTGAATCACTGATTGTTCACTCCTTTGAAAGATTGAACTCTATGAATTAGTTCAAGAGCGGATCCCCCATCTCTACTTTGGAGCTGAAGACCCACTGGTTTACGCTTAATGACTTCACGACACAAAGCTTTACGTATCGCCTGGGTCCGGCAACACCAACATTGGACTGTTGATGACTGGAAAAATGTATCGAGCGGACAGGCGTGTACAGGTACGCAGACAGCCTCATGAATCCATGGACCTTGCATGTCAGGAGGGGACTGTTGAAGTTGGTGGAGGCTCTGTAATGGTGTGGGGCGTGTGCAGCTGGAGTGATACGAGACCGGTGATACGACTAGATACAACTCTGACAGGTGACACGTACGTAAGCATCCTGTCTGATCGTCAGCTTGCATTCATTCCATTGTGCATTCTGACGGACTTGGGCAATTCCAGCAGGACAATGCGACACCACACACATCCAGAATTGCTACAGAGGAACACTGTTCTGAGTTTAAACACTTGCACTGGCCAGCAAACTCCCCAGGCATGAACATTGTTGAGCATATCTGGGATGACTTGCAACGAGCTGTTCGGAAGAGATCTCCCCTCCATCGTACCCTCACGCATTTACGGACAGCCCTACAGAATTCATGGCGTCAGTTCCTTTCAGCACTAATTCAGACATTAGTTCAGTCCATGCCACGTCGTGCTGCGGCACTTCTGTGTTCTCACGGGGGCCCTACACGATATTAGGCAGTTTCTTTTGCTTTCCAATGTATGTGGTAGGTAGCAAAGTAAAATTTGGAAACAAACCGGGAAAGTTTCACCTTGATAACTACTTCTGTAGAAGGATTCCTGTTATTGTAATGTGTATAAAGGTGGTGAGTAGGAATTGCTAAATCACCTCTCTAGATTTCTAATTACGAGGGTTGTAACTTATATAGTGGCAACTATTTATTCACAACTGATACAAAAGAGTTACACGTTTGCCCCTGTTACTATCCTTACTATCCATAATTCCAATCCCAAAGAAAGCAGGTGTTGAGAGATGTCAAAATTACCGAACTATCAGTTTAATAAGTCACAGCTGCAAAATACTAACGCGAATTCTTTACAGGCGAATGGAAAAACTAGTAGAAGCCGACCTCGGGTATGATCAGTTTGGATTCCGTAGAAACGTTGGAACACGTGAGGCAATACTGACCCTACGACTTATCTTAAAAGCTAGATTAAGGAAGGGCAAGCCTACGTTTCTAGCATTTGTAGACTTAGAGAAAGATTTTGACAATGTTGACTGGAATACTCTCTTTCGAATTCTGAAGGTGGCAGGGTAAAATGCAGGGAGCGAAAGGCTATTTACAATTTGTACAGAAACCAGATGGCAGTTACAAGAATCGAGGGACATGAAAGGGAAGCAGTGGTTGGGAAGAGAGTAAGACAGGGTTGTAGTCTCTCCCCGATGTTATTCAATCTGTATATTGAGCAAGCAGTGAAGGAAACGAAAGAAAAATTAGGAGTAGGCATTAAAATCCATGGAGAAGAAATAAAAACTTTGAGGTTCGCCGATGACATTGTAATTCTGTCAGAGATAGCAACGGACTTGGAAGAGCAGTTGAACGGAATGTATAGTGACTTGAAAGGCGGATATAAGATTAACATCAACAAAAGCAAAACGATGATAATGGAATGTAGTCGAATTAAGTCGGGTGATGCTGAGGGAATTAGATTAGGAAATGTGACACTTAAAATAGTAAAGGCGTTCTGGTATTTGGGGAGCAAAATAACTGATGATGGTCGAAGTAGAGAGGATATAAAATGTAGACTGGCAATGGCAAGGAAAGCGTTTCTGAAGAAGAGAAATTTGTTAACATCGAGTATAGATTTAAGTGTCAGGAAGTCATTTCTGAAAGTATTTGTATGGAGTGTAGCCATGTATGGAAGTGAAACATGGACGATAAATAGTTTAGACAAGAAGAGAATAGAGGCCTTTGAAATGTGGTGCTACAGAAGAATGCTGAAGATTAGATGGGTAGATCACATAACTAATGAGGAAGTATTGAATAGGATTGGGGAGAAGAGAAGTTTGTGGCACAACTTGACTAGAAGAAGGGATCGGTTGGTAGGATATGTTTTGAGGCATCAAGGGATCATCAATTTAGTATTGGAGGGCAGCGTGGAGGGTAAAAATCATGGAAGGAGACCAAGAGATGAATACACTAAGCAGATTCAGAAAGATGTAGGTTGCGGTAGGTACTGGGAGATGAAGAAGCTTGCACGGGATAGAGTAGCATGGAGAGCTGCATCAAACCAGTCTCAGGGCTGAAGACCACAACAACAACAACTATCCTTCAAAGTAGTCACCAGCGTTGTGCAGAACCCGTTGCAGGCGATGTGGAAGGCGTAGTATACTGCTAGCAGAGCCTGTTCTGTTGATGATGCGAATGCAGCAGTCTAGTGTCTGTCGAATCTCTGGAACAGTTCTGAAGCGAATGCCACGAAATGGTTCCTTCATCTTCGTAATAAAATCAAAATCACAAGAACTTAAGTCAGGGGAGTGTGATGGGTGGTCGAGTACTTCCCAGTCCCATCGACCGAACAGAGCAGCCACAGCTTGCGCTGTATGCGCCCGCGCATTGTCGTGCAAAATGATGGGTGGGTTGCGCAGGAAGTGTCGTCGCTTCTTTGCAAAGCTGATCGCAGGTGATGCTCCAAAAACGAACAGTAATACTGTGCACTGGCGATCTACCGTGATGGAAGATAATGCGTTAGGATAACACCATCACAGTCGTACACGAGAACCACCATAACTTTCGACCGCTCCATTCGCACCGTCAACAGAACAGGCCCTGCTAACGGTATACTACGCCTTCCACATCGCTGGCAACGGGTTCCACACAATGCTGATGAGCACTTTGAAGGAAAGTAACAGGGGCAAACATGTAACTCTTTTGTATCAGTTGTGAATAAATAGTTGCCACTATTTAAGTTCCAACCCTCGTATACATATTCTTCTTCTTTCACTTGCGCCTATTCCCGTAGTTTGCGCAGGCTCGCCAATGTTACAATCAGATTTGGCATGGTTAGTTTGAAGGGGCAGCAGTGAGCGCTTCCTGCTGCCACCCCGTAGCCCCCGGGACACAGTCAGCGTACCCCACATATCTGCATCTAGTGTAAATCATGAAATAGTGCGAACGTGTTGCAAATGTCTGCGAGGCGTGTTACTGAGGCGGGACGTGGGGACCAGCCCGGTATTCACCTCGTGGGATGTGGAAAACCGCATAAAAACCACATTCAAGCTGGCCGGCACACCGGCTGTCGTCGTTAAGCCGCCGGGCGTATTCGAACCGGGGCTGGTGCGCCTACGTGAGTCCAGGAAGCAGCGCATTAGCGCTCTCGCCTAACCTGGTATGTGGTATTTATATGCATTAAAAAATTAAAAAACTTATAAATATTCAGCATATAGCTATTTTTCAAATTAATTTTATCACTTATCGAGCAAAATGGTCTGTGGAACATGAAACTAACTAGTTAGCTACTTCAGTTCGCTCTCATAACGGTGGCAGCGATATCTGTTGCTATCACTGTCAACAAATGACAGCAGCACGCGTACCGGGGTTTCTTCTCGTTATAAAAGTTCATTTGCGGCACCTTGTACTCGCATTTTCGGTTCCCGAGGATTTCAGAGATTCAGTTTCAAGCTAGCACTGTACCTTTGCGACATCTATGAATATTTGAAGTGGGACACACTTGCAGATAGACGGCGCGCTAAAGGGAAGGGGCTGCTTACTAATTTCCGAAATCCGATCTTCTCTGAGGATGATGAGCATATATTATTACCACCAACTTTCAAATCGCGCAGTGATCACCATTCAAAGATAAGGGAAATTAGGTCGCACTGAGGCGTTCAGACAATCGTTTTTCCCTCGCGCGATCCGCGAGCGGAACAGGGTGGGGGGGGGGGGGGATGTGACTTTATTGTGAATTGTGCCCTCCTTTATCAAAACTAGACATGATTGTCTCAATGGGACAGCGAACCGAGTGTTCTGTACGGACAAGTTACTCTGTAACTACAATATATGATCTGAAGATGGGCAGCTAGCCGCAAACCGGTAATTGAAAATAAAAAATAGCGTTCGAAGACTGAAACGCCATATTTTATATCATATTTTACTTAATTGTGTCCTCCGCCACACACTGCTTGGTGGCTAGCGGAGTATATATGTAGATGTAGATATGTAGATGTAGATGTTGGGCATGCTTCTCTAATGGGGAAAGCTAAATACACTGTAGCGGTCAGTGTGGGAGAAGAAGCACGACGAGTCCTAAATAGCCAATTTTCTGAGTCATCAGTCTTTTGACTGGTTTGATGCGGCCCGCCACGAAATTCTCACCTTTTTCAACCTCTTCATCCCAGAGTAGCACTTGCAACCTACGTCCTGGATGTATTGCCATCTCTGGCTTAACCTACACTTTTCACCCTCCACAGCTCCATGTAGCACCATGGACGTTATTTCGTGATGTGTTAACTTCTTCGACCATCCTGTCTCTTCTCCTTGTCAGTGTTTTGCACTTATTCTTTTCCTCTCCAGTTCTGCGCGTAACCTCCTCATTGTTTACTTTATCAGTCCACGTAATTTTCAACATTCGTCTGTAACACCACAATCCAAATGTTTCGATTCTCTACTGTTCCGGTTTCCCCATAGTCCATGTTTCATTACTATAGAATACATTCTCAGAAATTTCTTCCTAAGATTAAGGTCGACGTTTGACTAACGGGCTTTTGTTAGGCAGGATTGCTGTCTTTGTCTTGCTTGTCTGCTTTTTATGTCGTCCTTGCTCCGTCCATCGTGTTACGTTGCTTCGAAGGTAGCAGAATTCCTTAAGCTCATCCACTTCGTGATTGATAGTTTTGGTCTTAAGTTAATCGATAATCCCATTTCTGCTACTCTTCATTATGATCTTCCTTCTTCCATTTACTCTAATTCCACATTCTGTACTCATTAGACTTTTCATTTCGTTCAACAGACGTTGTAATCCTTGTTTACTCTCACTATGGATACCAATGTCATCAGCGAATCGTATCACCGATATTATTTCACCCTGAATTTTAATCCCACTTTTGAACTTTTATTTCCGTTATTGGTTCTTCAAAGTATAGAATGAACGATAGGGGCGAAAGACTGCATCCCAGTGATACACGCCTTTTGACGTGTGCACTTCGTTCTTGGTCTTCGAGTCTTACTTTTCCCTCTTCGTGTTTGTATATATTGTATTTAACCATCTTTCCGCGTAAGTTACGCCTGTTTTTCTCAGAATTTCGAACATATTGCACCATTTGCCACTGTAGAACTCTTTTTCCGGGTCGACGAAACTAGTGCGCGTGGCTTGATTTTTCTTCGGCCTTGCTTACATTATGCAGCGCAACGTCAGAACTGCCTCTCTGATGCCTTTACCCTCCCTAAAGCCAAACTCATGGTCAGCTAACAGCTCATCACTTTTCTTTTCCAATCTTCTGTATATTACTCTTTTCTGCAACTTGGATGCACCACCGAGCTAGCTGGCAGAGTGGTAACACACTGGGCTCGTATTCGCATCATCCTGATTTAGGTTTTCCGTGATTTCCCTAAGAGGTGCATTCAAGTTCTAAAGCCTCCGATTTTTTTTCTAATTAACAACTCACCCGAAATCGATGAAACTGGCGTTACTTCTCGACGTAATCGCCCTGCAGACGCACACATTTTTCACAGCGCTGACGCCATGATTCCATGGCAGCGGGGAAGGCTTCTTTAGGAGTCTGTTTTGACCACTGGAAAATCGCTGAGGCAATAGCAGCACGGCTGGTGAATGTGCGGCCACGGAGAGTGTCTTTCATTGTTGGAAAAAGCCAAAAGTCACTAGGAGCCAGGTCAGGTGAGTAGGGAGCATGAGGAATCACTTCAAAGTTGTTATCACGAAGAAAGTGTTGTTTAACGTTAGCTCGATGTGCGGGTGCATTGTCTCGGTGAAACAGCACACGCGCAGCCCTTCCCGGATGTTTTTGTTGCAGTGCAGGAAGGAATTTGTTCTTCAAAACATTTTCGTAGGATGCACCTGTTACCGTAGTGCCCTTCGGAACGCAATGGGTAAGGATTACGCCCTCGCTGTCCCAGAACATGGACACCATCATTTTTTCAGCACTGGCGGTTACCCGAAATTTGTTTGGTGACGGTGAATCTGTGTGCTTCCATTGAGCTGACTGGCGCTTTGTTTCTGGATTGAAAAATGGCATCCACATCTCATCCATTGTCACAACCGACGAAAAGAAAGTCCCAGTCATGCTGTCATTGTTCGGCAACATGCGACACGGGCAGCCATGTCGTCGTCCGTCAGCATTCGCGGCACCCACCTGGATGACACTTTTCGCATTTTCAGGTCGTCATGCAGAATTGTGTGCACAGAACCCACAGAAATGCCAACTGTGGAGGCGATCTGTTCGACAGTCATTCGGCGATCATGTCGTCAGACCAGCATGTGCAAGCCCGAGGTTGTTTCGGTTTGTTGTCACACGATGTTCTGCCTTCACTAAACTGTCGCACCCACGAACGCACTTTCGACACATCCATAACTGCATCACCACATGTCTCCTTCAACTGTCAATGAATTTCAATTGGTTTCACACCACGCAAATTCAGAAAAGGAATGAGTGCACACTGTTCAAGTAAGGAAAACGTCGCCATTTTAAGTATTTAAAACAGTTCTCATTCTCGCCGTACGGTGCTGCCATCTCTGGGACGTATTGACAATGAACGTGGCCTCATTTTAAAACAATGCGCAAGTTACTATCTCTTTCCGGAGAAAAAAAAATCGGAGGCCTTAGAACTTGAATGCACCTCGTATAATCGCTTTAGGTAAATTCGAGGATAATCTCTTTGAAAGGCACGGCCGACTTCCTTCCCCATCCTTCCCTAATCCGATGGGACCAATGACCTCGCCGTTTCATCCCTTCTCCCAAATCAGCTAAGCAGCTACCCAGCTAACTTTGATGCATCAAGTATTAAGCTGGTTTTAAATGCGGACATTTTAGATTTGGCTTTACCGTGACTGTTACTAACATTAAAAGAAACAACAAGTTTACTGTTGCCAGTCACTGTTTATTTCCACGACAAGTTTCATAGGTTTAACCTCATCATCAGGTGGATTTACATTTGTTAGTATGACAAGTATGTGTGTGTCTGTGTTGTGTCACGATTTTTGGAGGAACTTGTCTAATGGAGAAACACTAGAAAGTGCCACAACTTCCTCCAAAAATCGAAACACAACACACAGACGCACACACTTGTCTGTCATACTAACATATGTATATCCACCTGATGATGGAGGTTAAACCTTTGAATCGCGTCGTGGAGATAAATAAACAATGACTGGTAACAGCAAACTTGTTGTTTCATTTAATTAGCTGATTATGCTATACATTCCCTACTTATCTACCCTTACTATTTTCGGGATTGTGTGGAAGGTATTTGTCCTAATGTCTTACAGTATGTCTTAATTCTCATAGACTTTACCCGCCAACTTGTATAGCCGCTAGGTTCAAACTTCCCCCAATGATTTCCGAAAATGTTATCCATCCCATCTACCTTATCTAATCGCAAGGCTTCCAATGCTCTGTCGAACTCTGACCTTCATACTGGATCCCCTCATCTTTCTTATCGACTCCCATTTCTTCCCCAATCACGTCATCACAAAAGTTCTCTCCTCTTAGGATCCTTCAATATTTTATTTTCACCTGTGGCGTTCTCTGCTCTGCGCACAGCAGTGGAAATCCCATTTCACGCTTAATGTTAATGTCGTTACTTTTCATTTCACCGAAGTTTAATTTGACTTTCCTACATGCTGAAAGAATCCTACAGCCGACCATGGATTGCTTACTCTTCCAAGTTCATAGATTGTTTTTGAAATCTCCTCATACGCATTCCCTTCGCGTGACAACGACCAGGCGACCGCGTAATAACTCAAAGCCATGCTGGGCTAGCTGACACGAAGTATTCAGTGGAGCAGGGCAGGGTCAACATAGCCGCCGCCGCCAGCAAACAACGCGACAAAACAACTTCAACAACCCCCGCCCACCCCCAACCACGCTCCACGCTCTCCACTAGAATGTCGGCTCTGCGTGGCCACATAACGAGGCCCTTACAGCCCTTAAGGGCCTCTGAGGGCGGTCTGAGCCCGCTAAGCTTAGCCTAAAGGGCTGTCGAGTACACGAGACCCCGCTAAACTGCACCGCTTCTCTCCGTCAAAAATAATTAAATAAATAAAAGTAAAACGTAGAAATTCCACAGGGGGTGGGGGGGAGGGGGGGGAGAAGGAACAGAGAACAGAGCTGGATAAACTGCTCACACAGACGATTTTCCGACAATACCAACGAAACTAACGGAAGAAAATGCTCAGCCGGCCTCGGTGGTCTCGCGGTTCTAGGCGCTGCAGTCCGGAACCGCGTGACTGCTGCGGTCGCAGGTTCGAATCCTGCCTCGGGCATGGACGTGTGTGATGTCCTTAGGTTAGTTAGGTTTAAGTAGTTCTAAGTTCTAGGGGACTGATGACCACAGGTGTTAAGTCCCATAGTGCTCAGAGCCATTTGAACCATTTTTGAAGAAAAAGCTCACATAAACATAAATTTGCACGTGTACATTCACAGAGCTGCTAAAATTTTTATTATACTGTAATTCGTGAGTTCCTGTCAGAAAGTTCACAGTTCTTAGTAACCGATACAAAGTCATCTAGTGAAACAGATTATATCTGGTGGTCCCGAAGTAAGTGACGTAGGTCCTTGTTGATTCTAATCTATACAGGGTGTTACAAAAAGGTACGGCCAAACTTTCAGGAGACATTCCTCACACACAAATAAAGAAAAGATGTTACGTGGACATGTGTCCGGAAACGCTTAATTTCCATGTTAGAGCTCATTTTAGTTTCGTCAGTATGTACTGTACTTCCTCGATTCACCGCCAGTTGACCCAATTGGAGGAAGGTAATGTTGACTTCGGTGCTCGTGTTGACATGCCGGCCAGTCGCGTTACGGCGTTCCGTATTACCCCCCTGAACCCACCGATTCCATATTCTGCTAACAGTCATTGGATCTCGAGCAACGCGAGCAGCAATGTCGCGATACGATAAACCGCAATCGCGATAGTCTACAATCCGACCTTTATCAAAGTCGGAAACGTAATGGTACACATTTCTCCTCCTTACACGAGGCATCACAACAACGTTTCACTAGGCAACGCCGATCAACTGCTGTTTGTGTATGAGAAATAGGTTGGAAACTTTCCTCATGTCGGCACGTTGTAGGTGTCGCAACCGGCGCCAACCTTGTGTGAATGGTCTGAAGAGCTAATCATTTGCATATCACAGCATCTTCTTCCTGTCGGTTAAATTTCGCGTCTGTAGCACGTCATCTTTGTGGTGTAGCAATTTTAATGGCGAGTAGTGTAATTTGTTGAAACCGGTAAGGCGCAATAAAAATGTGTTTGCAATTGATGATCGAATTTTATTCTGGGAAATATGGTCTTCACTTATTAAATAAAATATGGCGTTTCAGTCTTCGATCGCTATTCTTTATTTTCAATTACCGGTTTCGGGCTAGCTGCCCATCTTCAGATCATGTGTTGTAGTTACAGAGTAACTTGTCCGTACAGAACACACAGTTCACTGTCACTTACTTATGACAGTGAACTGTGTGTTCTGTACGGACAAGTTACTCTTTAACTACAACACATGATCTGAAGATGGGCAGCTAGCCCGAAACCGGTAATTGAAAATAAAGAATAGCGATCGAAGACTGAAACGCCATATTTTATTTAATGAACGATCCGGAATTCCCAGTGAGACAACTATGTCTAGTTTTGATAAACTTCACTTATTACTTTTTAAGTTGCAGGGAAAACACTGTGTTTAGCGGAAACGGCCTCCCGGCGAACACGTGGTGCTCGCCGTGTGCAGAGTGCGGGCGAAGCCGCAGGTAGCGGTCGCCGCTCGCCGGCTGTTTGCGCAGCCCGCCAGGGCGGCTCCCCCGTATCTGCATGTGTCCACAGCGGCGCGGCCGGCGTGGGAGGCGCCGCATCTGCCTGTCGCACGCGCTCCCTCGCCCAATCACGGCGCGCGCCGTCACAGCACCGCACTCACCGCGACAGATCCGCACACGCCTCCTTGTTTTTGTAAACCGAGCTGCAGTAAAATAGCTGGCCGGTGTGGCCGAGCGGTTCTAGGCGCTACAGTCTGGAACCGCGCGACCGCAACGTCGCGGGTTCGAATCCTGCCTCGGTCATGGATGTGTGGATGTCCTTAGGTTAGTTAGGTTTAACTAGTTCTAAGTTCTAGGGGACTGATGACCTCAGATGTTAAGTCCCATAGTGCTCCGAGCCATTTGAACCATTTTTTTTTTGCAGGATGTGGAAAACCACCTAAAAACCACATCCAGGCCTTCATCGTTAAGCCGCCCAGCGGATTCGATCTGGCGCAGGTGCGCCTACCCGAGCCAGCGAGCAGCAACCAACCTGGCTGGTGGACATTCAATAAGTAATCCATTATTTTTTCTTCTCGCTCAGTTTCGCTTGAAAAACATGCGGAACTTCTTGCAGGGCATCGTCAAGTAATCCCGCTTCAGCCCCTATAGCTCCATTAAGTTCCAATAAGGTGGCGCCGCTGTCATAGCCTTCAAAATGGCGCCTTTAATGAGGTGCGTTCAAACCAGAGAGCAGTCATTGCGTTCCTTTTGGCAGAAAACAGAGCATCGCAGATATTCGTAGCCATTTGCAGAACGTCTGCGGAGACCAGGCAGGGCACAAAAGCACAGTGAGAATGAGATTTTTCATTCTGCAGTGGAGTGTGCGCTGACGTGGAACTCTGTCGCAGATTAAAACTGTGTGCCGGACCGAGACTCGAACTCGGGACCTCCGCCTTTCGCGGGCAAGTTCTCTACCACCTGAGCTACACATGCACGACTCATGCCCCGTCCTCACAGCTTGCCCGCGAGAGGCAAAGGTCCCGAGTTCAGGGCTCATGTCCGGCACACAGTTTTAATCTGCCAGGAAGTTTCAAAAGCACGGTGAGTCGTCGGGCGAGGTGTGTCGTAAACCTTTCCTATCTCTCGTGTGCCAGCCGGCCGCACACAGCTGCCACTTCTACAATGTTAGAACGCCCGGACACTCTCATTCAAAGTGATCGATGGATCACAGTCGAACACCTCTCTGCTCAGTTCGACTTCTCTGTTAGTGGTACTGACATATTCGTCCACCAGTTGGGGTGTCAAAGTCGTGTAGCCGCTGCTTTCCTCGCCGCCTGACAGAAGACCAAAAAGAGCAAACAAGGACCATCTGTGCGGAATTGCTTGCACGTTACAAGGCTGATCTTCATTACTTTTTGTCCGACATTGTACCAGGCAATGAAATGTGGATTCAACACTTCGAACCGGAAACAAAACGGTAATCCATGGAGTAGTGCGACAACACCTATCCTAAGAAGGAAAAGTTCGAATCCCCATCCTCATTCGGTTAAACAATGGCGACGGTCTTCTGGGAATCTTAAGCGGTTATTCCGTTTGATATTTCCCGTCAGATCACCGAAGATAAGCGCTGTCGGGCGTGGCCGGCACTTGGATGGGTGACCATCCAGCCGCCATGCGCTGTTGCCATCTTTCGGGGTGCACTCAGCCTCGTGATGGCAATTGAGGAGCTACTCGACCGAATAGTAGCGGCTCCGGTCATAGAAAACCATCGTAACGACCGGGAGAGCGGTGTGCTGACCACGTGCCCCTCCTATCAGCATCCTCAAGTGAGGATGACACGGCGGTCGGATGGTCCCGGTGGGCCACTTGTGGCCTGAAGACGGAGTGCCGTTTGATGTCCTGCCTCATGGTGCAACTATCATCTCTGAAGTGTATTGTGCTACCCTCAGGAAACTGAACAAACGAATTCGGCATATTGGTCGCCACAAAAAATTGCAAACTAACTTCTCCTTCTCCATGACAACACAAGACCTCAACAAGTCTGCACACCTGAAAGGAGGTCACAAAAGGTCGATGAACTCTTCTTCCTCATCCATCCTACAGCCTCGATCTCGCATCTTAAGGCATCCAACTGTTACGTACAATGAAGGGTTCACTCCACAGGAAGCAGTACACGGGTTTTGAGGATGTTACTGATCCAGTAAGACGTTGGCTTCGACGTCGACCAGTAGACTGGTACCATGCGGGCATCCACGTCTTGTCAGTAAGGTGGCGTAAGACCACCACACTGAACGGAGATTATGTTGAAAAACAGGGTTTTGAATCCTGAATAAAACCAACCAGCTATCAGCAAAAAATCACTACGTTACTGCTTAAACGCCTCTCTTACGATTGTATGGAGTAGCGGATGAAATACACTCCTGGAAATGGAAAAAAGAACACATTGACACCGGTGTGTCAGACCCACCATACTTGCTCCGGACACTGCGAGAGGGCTGTACAAGCAATGATCACACGCACGGCACAGCGGACACACCAGGAACCGCGGTGTTGGCCGTCGAATGGCGCTAGCTGCGCAGCATTTGTGCACCTCCGCCGTCAGTGTCAGCCAGTTTGCCGTGGCATACGGAGCTCCATCGCAGTCTTTAACACTGGTAGCATGCCGCGACCGCGTGGACGTGAACCGTATGTGCAGTTGACGGACTTTGAGCGAGGGCGTATAGTGGGCATGCGGGAGGCCGGGTGGACGTACCGCCGAATTGCTCAACACGTGGGGCGTGAGGTCTCCACAGTACATCGGTGTTGTCACCAGTGGTCGGCGGAAGGTGCACGTGCCCGTCGACCTGGGACCGGACCGCAGCGACGCACGGATGCACGCCAAGACCGTAGGATCCTACGCAGTGCCGTAGGGGACTGCACCGCCACTTCCCAGCAAATTAGGGACACTGTTGCTCCTGGGGTATCGGCGAGGACCATTCGCAACCGTCTCCATGAAGCTGGGCTACGGTCCCGCACACCGTTAGGCCGTCTTCCGCTCACGCCCCAACATCGTGCAGCCCGCCTCCAGTGGTGTCGCGACAGGCGTGAATGGAGGGACGAATGGAGACGTGTCGTCTTCAGCGATGAGAGTCGCTTCTGCCTCGGTGCCAATGTTGGTCGTATGCGTGTTTGGCGCCGTGCAGGTGAGCGCCACAATCAGGACTACATACGACCGAGGCACACAGGGCCAACACCCGGCATCATGGTGTGGGGAGCGATCTCCTACACTGGCCGTACACCACTGGTGATCGTCGAGGGGACACTGAATGGTGCACGGTACATCCAAACCGTCATCGAACCCATCGTTCTACCATTCCTAGACCGGCAAGGGAACTTGCTGTTCCAACAGGACAATGCACGTCCGCATGTATCCCGTGCCACCCAACGTGCTCTAGAAGGTGTAAGTCAACTACCCTGGCCAGCAAGATCTCCGGATCTGTCCCCCATTGAGCATGTTTGGGACTGGATGAAGTGTCGTCTCACGCGGTCTGCACGTCCAGCACGAACGCTGGTCCAACTGAGGCGCCAGGTGGAAATGGCATGGCAAGCCGTTCCACAGGACTACATCCATCATCTCTACGATCGTCTCCATGGGAGAATAGCAGCCTGCATTGCTGCGAAAGGTGGATATACACTGTACTAGTGCCGACATTGTGCATGCTCTGTTGCCTGTGTCCATGAGCCTGTGGTTCTGTCAGTGTGATCATGTGATGTATCTGACCCCAGGAATGTGTCAATAAAGTGTCCCCTTCCTGGGACAATGAATTCACGGTGTTCTTATTTCAATTTCCAGGAGTGTATTTTGTCAAATATTGTTTTGAGTTATGCAGTCGTTTCGAGGGTGCAAACGGCGGCCATCTTGATGACAGGACACTTGGGTTTGAGCGAAGCAAAGAGACGTACGTGCCGCGCATGTGGGGGTAGTAGCGGGCTGGTAGACACGTTCGGGAACAAGTATGTGTGTAGCGACGTTCGAAAGCGATCAAGTGAATCGCAGTACAGTCGTTTAGGACAGCACTCAAGAGTGTATTTTGTGAATTGTTAACAGACTGCCGAGTGACGTGATCGCGACATATTTTACAATGAAGTGTTGTAGCATCAGTTATTAACGGCCGCCCTTGTGTAAGAGCCCGACAGACTGCATTTTAAGTGTTTAGTGAATACATTGAAGAAAAATAAACTACTTGTTCAAATTATAAATCAACGTGAGTGACTCAATACAGGGTGATTCAAAAAGAATACCACAACTTTAGGAATTTAAAACTCTGCAACGACAAAAGGTAGAGCTAAGCACTATCTGTCGGCGAATTAAGGGAGCTACAAAGTTTAATTTAGTTGTACATTTGTTCGCTTGAGGCGCTGTTGACTAGGCGTCAGCTAAGATGGCGACCGCTCAACAGAAAGCTTTTTGTGTTATTGAGTACGGCAGAAGTGAATCGACGACAGTTGTTCAGCGTACATTTCGAACGAAGTATGGTGTTAAACCTCCTGATAGGTGGTGTATTAAACGTTGGTATAAACAGTTTACAGAGAATGGGTGTTTGTGCAAAGGGAAAAGTTCTGGACGGCCGAGAACGAGTATCTGGAGATGTTAGAGAATTGGCTGTTCCCTCAGCTCGAACAAGAAGCACAACAATTCATATTTCAGCAGGATGGAGCGCGACCACATTGGCACTTATCTGTCCGTAACTACCTGAACGTCAACTACCCGAGGCGATGGATCGGCCGCCAGGCAGCCCGTGACAGAGCACTTCATCACTGGCCTCCAAGGAGCCCTGATCTTACCCCCTGCGATTTTTTCTTATGGGGGTATGTTAAGGATATGGTGTTTCGGCCACCTCTCCAAGCCACCATTGATGATTTGAAACGAGAAATAACAGCAGCTATCCAAACTGTTACGCCTGATATGCTACAGAGAGTGTGGAACGAGTTGGAGTATCGGGTTGATATTGCTCGAGTGTCTGGAGGGGGCCATATTGAACATCTCTGAACTTGTTTTTGAGTGAAAAAAAAACCTTTTTAAATACACTTTGTAATGATGTATAACAGAAGGTTATATTATGTTTCTTTCATTAAATACACATTTTTAAAGTTGTGGTATTCTTTTTGAATCACCCTGTATTTTAATGTTCACCGCAATACCTGACTGCATTGTTTGTTATATTTTATTTCAGCTTACACACTGAGTAGCTGGCACCCTATGAGGAAAAACGCAGCCAACATTGAGACCAACCACACATCTGGGCCACTTAGTTAAGCATTCCATCCATAGCACGTGGGGGCTCGAGCCAAACTATTCAAACTTCAATGAGTAGTGCCCACGACATGTTACTGAAAAGTAACACAGCTCGATTAAACTCGCACCACATACAGAAAGGTCTGCTACAGTATACTACAGACCGTAATTGAAAGAACTAAGCAATGAGGTGGACGGAAACGGCACTTTTATTCAAGCACAATAATTACACTTAAGTTACTGTGCAAAGAGACATTCCCCTCCAACATTACTTTTCCTCAACAGCAGTTTTCGATACCAGTTTTTTTCGAGTTTTGGACAGATCAGTACTATCTCAGTTGCTTTGCTGAAAACTTTCACATAGTTTTATACACATTATGTCATATTTCAAGCTAAAATTTGTAAAAAAGGAATTACTTTATAAAATATTTTAGTTTCGATGTAATAATCGATAAGACTAGTTCTGAATGTAGAGTTAAAATTGAAATTTCTATTATTAATTACACAATCCTGTACTGGTTTCTATATTTATTTCTGGATTCATTTATGAAATAACAATCGAAATTGATAGAAATTCATTTACCAAGAAAAATTGTAAACCTTTACGAATATTGTCATTTCCGCTAAGTGCGAGAGTCCTAAGCATGCGTCTGATGTGATCGGAGGAATTTTTACATTTTTGTGCAAGTAATGAAATTTCAACTTCGTTAACGTGAAAAATAAAAAGACTGTATGATATACTAAAATGTGATTAAATATATTTACATAAAAACAAAAATTCTGCAAGAACGATCTTCAAATTTATTTAGTTCAATTAAACTGCGAGGATCTAAAATCAGAGAATTTAAGCTTCAAGAATCAGACCCCTAGACAAGCAGTGAAGGAAACAAAAGAAAAATTTGGAGTAGGAATTAAAATGAATAGAGAATAAATAAAAACTCTGTGGTTTGCCGATGACTTTGTAATTCTGTCAGAGACAGCAAAGGACTTGAAAGAGCAGTTCAACGGAACGGAAAGTGTCTTGAAAGGTTGATAAGAGATGAACATCAAGAAAGGTAAAACAAGGGTAATGGAATGTAGTAAAATAAATTAGGTGATGCTGAGGGAATCTGATTAGGAAACTAGACACTTAATGCAGTAGATGACTTTTGCTATTTGGGCAGCAAAGTAACTTTTGATGGTCAAAGTAGGGAGGATGTAAAGTGTAGAACGGCAATGGCAAGAAAAGCATTTTCGAAGAAGAGAAATTTGTTAACATCAAATACAGATTTAAGTGTTAGGAAGTCCTTCTGAAGGTATTTGTCTGGGTTGTAGAATGCTGAAGATTACACGGGTCGTTCGCGTAACTGCTGAGGAGAACTGAACAGAATTGGGGGGGACAAGCAACTTGTCGCTGAACTCGAACAAAAGGAGGGATCCGTTGATTCTGAGACATCATCAAGGAATCACCAATTTAGTATCGGAGGGAAAATTCAGCAAGGCGTGGGTTGGAGTAGTTATTCGGAGATGGAGAGGCGGGTACAGGATAGAGTAGCATCGAAAGCTGACTGAATACACTCTTCGGATTGAACGCCACGACAACAACAACGTTGTCGAAGTTACATAAGCTATGTTACTTACTAGTAACACATGATACGAAAGTTACTTTCGTCCGTAAGTTTCGAACACCAGTGTACTAACTTCAAATGTAAGTTACGAAAATATTAATTTGAAATTATTGCTGAGTGATGCCGAGAAGTACGACAAATTGCCGGAAGGTTTTTTTTACGTGTAGTCGACGAAGAACTTGGGAGCCGCCACCCACCTTCCGAGGTCTGAGGAAGGCGGTACCTTGAAGACTTGACGTGTACGCCGCGCACACGCGAAACAGTCGTCTAGAAGAAGGCAGTCGCGACCCGTCACTGTGACGAAAAAATGAAGGCCGACGCCTCTTTGTGAAAGACAGTCTTTGCTTTGTATTCCTTGCTCATTGACGTCTTTACGTTTGCGGCACGCCACGGCTACTGCAGCTGTTATTAATTCATTTCTTTTTAAAGACAGTTAGCAAACGATTACAACGAACCGTCGTGCATGCGTTATTCTCTGCAGAATATATTCACATTTTTTGTTCAACGATCGATCGTTAATTTTACCGACTGAATATGTATGACAGTGATGTCGCTCATTTTCAGTCGATCGACGGAGTGCTTAGTTTTGTTAATTGCTTCGTGGAACTGAGACAAGGACTTTTCTTTCCTTTGTTTTCTCATTTTGTATTCTTCGGAGCTTAGCGCAGCGCGGATCAGCGGAACATTATTAACTGAAGTCCAGTGACGTATACACCGAGCGAGGTACTGCGGTGTTTAGCACACTGGACTCGCAATCGGGAGGACGACGGTTCAACCCCGCGTCCGGACATCCTGATTTAGGTTTTCCGTGATTTCCCTAAATCACTCCAGGCAAATGCCGGGATGGTTCCTTTGAAAGGGCACGGCCGACTTCCTTCCCCGTCATTCCCTAATCCGATGAGACCGATGACCTCGCTGTTTGGTCTCTTCCCCCAACCAATCGCCAAATCCACTGACGTGTAATAAGAGGAGTTGTCATGACTTGAAGCTGGTGTCCGCCATCATAGCTGCTCCCGGACATAAGCTTCTGGTGAAATGTGGCTGCAATGTCAGCCGCTGTTGTAGCGGTCATCTGCTGCTGAATTCGACCCTTGTCGACCACAAACAATCACCACGCACGTCAAACAATACTGCGACCAATATCAAACTTCTGGACTACGTTGGACACAATTTGTCCGCCTCCCAGATTCCCTATGATTCTTCGCCGTATAAGGCATCTGGATGTCGTCTATGGGCCATGCTGTAACTAAGAAGTTCGCAGCTCGTGGTCTAGTAGCTATCGTTACTGCCTCTGGATCACGGGGTCCCGGGTTCGATCCCGGCCGGGTTGGGGATTTTCTCCGCCCGGGGACTGTGTGTTGTCCACATAATTTCAGAATCATTCATGAAAGCGGCGTCATTGGACTGAGCAAAGGTTGGGAATTTGTACAGGCGCTGATAACCACGCAGTTGAGCGCCCAACAAACCAAACATCATCATCATCATCATCATCATCGTCATCATGCTGTAGTGCAGGACACTACCACAGTGCACCATAACTACACACACACACCCACACAGACAGTGTCTCTTCCCGTTCCCCCCAACTGCCTCGCGTTGCTGGTCCAGCCCCATTTGGCGCTACTTTCATGCTGGCATCACGCCATGTGACGTCTAGATTTCTGTGTATAACCGAGGACCACAGACAATATGCTTCAGAACTTTCATTCTTTTCTACCGAGTGGATAATCTGCAACAGAGAAGATAAACTGTTTTTTCCTGCCAAGATCGCTAGTAATAACCGTTACTCTAGATAACCGATTTGGGTAGTCACTTTTATCATCTTCAGATCTCAACAGACAGGTTACTGTGTATTTCTTGAAACAGCAGTAAAGTACTCTTTCTCGTGGGTACTTTTACTGCTTTTTTAAGAAATACACAGTAACCTGCCTCTTGAGATCTTAATCTAGTAACACTAATTACCGAAACCAGTTATCGAGAGTAAAGGTTACTACACTACACTACACTACACCAAGAACCAATGCACATGAGAAACGGGTGTTCATTGCACATATATATTATACTAGAAATGACATGTGATTACATTTTCACAAAATTTGGGTGCATAGATCCTGAGAAATCAGTACCCAGAACATCCACCTCTGGCCGTAATAACGGCCTTGATACGCCTGGGCATTGAGTCAAACAGAGCTTGGATGGCGTGTACAGGTACAGCTGCCCGTGCAGCTTCAACACGATACCACAGTTCATCAAGAGTAGTGACTGGCCTAGTGTGACGAGCCAGTTGCTCGGCCACCATTAACAAGAAGTTTCCAATTGGTGAGAAATCTGGAGAATGTGCTGGCCAGGGCAGCAGTCGAATATTTTCTGTATCCAGAAATGCCCGTACAGGACCTACAACATACAGTCGTTCATTATCGTGCTGAAATGTAGGGTTTCGCAGGGATCGAATGAAGGGTTCAGCCACGGGTCGTAACACATCGGAAATGTAACGTCCACTGTTCAAAGTGCCGTCAATGCGAACAAGAGGTGACCGAGACGTGTAACCAATGGCAGCCCATACCATCACGCCGGGAGATACGCCAGTATGGCGATGACGAATACACGCTTCCAATGTGCGTTCACCGCGATGTCGCCAAACATAGATGCGACCATCGTGATGTTGTAAACAGAACCTGGATTCATCCGAAAAAATGACGTTTTGCCATTCGTGCACCCAGGTTCGTCGTTGAGTACACCATCGTAGGCGCTCCTGTCTGTGATGCAGCGTCAAGGCTAACCGCAGCCACGGTCTCCGAGCTGATAGTCCATGCTGCTGCAAACGTCGTCGAACTGTTCGTGCAGATGGTTGTTGTCTTGCAGACGTCCCCATCTGTTGACTCACGGATCGAGACGTGGCTGCACGATCCGTTACAGCCGTGCAGATAAGATGCCTGTCATCTCGACTGCCAGTGATACGAGGCCGTTGGGATCCAGCACGGCGTTCCGTATTACCCTCCTGAACACATCGATTCCATATTCTGCTAACAGTCATTGGATCTCGACCAACGCGAGCAGCAATGTCGCGATATGATGGACCGCAATCGCGATAGGCTACAATCCGACCTTTATGAAATTCGGAAACGTGATGGTACGCATTTCTCCTCCTTACACGAGGCATCACAACAACGTTTCACCAGGCAACGCCGGTCAACTGTTGTTTGTGTATGAGAAATCGGTTGGAAACTTTCCTCACGTTGTAAGTGTCGACACCGGCGCCAACCTTGTGTGAATGTTCTGAAAAGCTAATCATTTGCATATCACAGCATCTTCTTCTTGTCAGTGAAATTTCGCGTCTGTGGTACGTCATCTTCGTGGTGTAGCAATTTTAATGGCCAGTAGTGTATTAGCGATACTGGCAGAAAAAAGTTTATCTTCTCTGATAAATTATCACAGGCCTATAGATATCTATCGAGAAGACACATTATATGACAAACATTACGACAGGTCCAACATTGATGGCAATAGGAGGGAAAAATCAGACGGTGGAGAAATTCAGATACCTTGGAGAATGTATAGATATTGGACTGACCGAAAAAGAAGCAATAGGAGCACGAATAAACAAATGAAGTTAGCTAATAAACTAACTATCAACACCTATAATAATAAGAATATTTCGATAAATGCAAAATTTAAACATTACCAAACTGCGATCCTCCCTGAAGCTCTATATGCAGCAGTCTACTTAGCAGGAGCCAGAGTGGTCTACAGGGTAGAACTGATAGAACGAAAGATTGTCAGGAGAATATTAGGATCTCGAAGAACAGAAGATGGTCAATTTAGAAACCGAGCCAACCGGGAACTGTATACCACGATAGAAAAAAATTCTGACGTCATCAGGAAGAGGAGGAGCATGTTCTTCGAACACATCCTCAGAGTGGACCAGGGAGGTTAACACGGCGAATCACACAATTTCTGATGAACAAGAAAACCAAAGTGCGATGGATCCAAGAGATACAAAGAGATTTGGAAGGAATGAGAATACAGGAACCAGACATATATAACAGGATGATTTTTAAATCAAAAACTAAGACCTTCGAGGCTTTCGGGAACAGAAAGAGACCCCGAACAAAATCATCTTTGACAGAAGAACGAAGAAGGTTGCAAAGTATGAGAATGAAAGAATACCGGGAAAGGAGACAGACCAGAAGAAACGAAGCTGAAGCGAATTAACGTGGTCCCAAGATGGCCAAGACGAAAGAAGAAGAAGAAGAGCCAGCCGGAGTGGTCGAGCGGTTCTAGGCGCTACAGTCTGGAACCGCGGAACCACTACGGTTGCTGGTTCGAATCCTGCCTCGGGCATGGATGTGTGTGATGTCCTTAGGTTAGTTAGGTTTAAGTAGTTCTAAGTTCTAGGGGACTGATGACCACAGAAATTAAGTCCCATAGTGCTCAGACCCAGCGAAGAAGAAGAAGAAGAAGAAGAAGAAGAATGTCACAGATCTCCCCTAGCGGCTCAAAATGACTAAAGTAAGAAGAAATAGTTAATATGTTGTGTTACTTTATCTATCTCGTCTTTAAGTTGTGCAGAACAGTTTACAATATGTCATACTATCCCAGGTACGCACGCGCCGTAACTACTAGAATTTGTGCCGGTGTTCCGATAAATAAATAGCATCGTAAGAAAAATCAGTCGAGCGATGTAGCCCATGCTATAAACACTGTATCCGGGTAGGGCAGTGGTTATCGCAGCTGCCCAGAAACAGGAGGTCTCGGGTTCGAGTCACTGTCCGGCACACATTTTTCACCCATTGCCGCTAATTCTGCATAAAATCCTGATGCAACTGACATCCATTGTTCCTTCCCTTTCCTTTCTTATCCTTCCCTTGCCTTTTTTTTCATTTCTCGCTTCCGGCCGCAATGGCCGAGCGGTTCTAGGCGCTACAGACTGGAACCGCGCGACCGCTACGGTCGCAGGTTCGAATCCTGCCGCGGGCATGCATGTGTGACATATCCTTAGGTTAGTTAGGTTTAAGTAGTTCTAAGTTCTAGGGGAATGACGACCTCAGAAGTTAAGTCAAATAGTGCTCAGAGCCACTTGAACCATTTGAACATTTCTCCCTCCCCCCCCCCCCCTCCAGCCGCCCCCCTCCTTCAATTTACAGAGTAAGTTGCATAGTAGACGTTTCTCGAACAGGAGTCCACAACAATGAAATGCTTTGCCAGTGGGTATGAACGCAGATCAAGAGATTCTTCAGCTAATTTTTAAAGAACTTCCTGATGTCCAGTTCAGTTGCTTGGTTGGTTGTTTCGGGGAAGGAGACCAGACAACGAGGTCATCGGTCTCCTTGGATTAGGGAAGGACAGGGAAGGAAGTCTACCGTGCCCTTTGAAAGGAACCATCCCGGCATTTGCCTGGAGCGATTTAGGGAAATCACGGAAAACCTAAATCAGGATGGCCGGACGCGGGATTGAACCGTCGTCCTCCCGAATGCGAGTCCAGTGTCTAACCACTGCGCCACCTCGCTCGGTCCCAGTTCAGTTCTTTAAACTATTTACTTGTTCAATAGACTGTGAACATTTATTTAAGGTGAATAACAAAAAAATATATTTTTGAAGCAGGTTCACAGGGAAGGTGTCTTAACTAGGAATGCAGACATGTACCTGGGAAGTAACAAAATGGTTGAAACGGCTCTGAGCACTATGGGACTTAACATCTGAGGTCATCAGTCCCCTAGAATTTAGAACTACTTAAACCTAACTAACCTGAGGACATCATATACGTTCATGGTTCAGGAAGGATTCGAACCTGCGACCGTAGCAGCAGCGCGGTTCTGGACTGAAGCGCCTAGAACCGCTCGGCCACAGCAGCCGGCTGGGAAGTAACAAAAATATTACACTCCTGACATCATTTTTTCGAGGACATAATTAGAAGTTTATGACAACCCCTGGAGTCTCGGGTTGGTAAAGGGACGTCAGGGAGAATAAGATGGAAGCCCGAGGGGGGTGGGGGAGGGGGGCAGAGCGAGAGTGGAAGGGGGGGGGAAGAGGGAGAGGGTAAGAGGCTTTCGAGGCTTCTCCAAGGAATACAGTGTCTGGCTTTCACGGAGAGGGCGCTAATGGAGTCGCGTCCTCCGACGAGGAGTAATCGCCCCTCGCTGCACGGCACTGGGCACACAAGTCCACGCCCACATCTGCATACAGGGCCAAGTCCACCGGCGAAAGGTTAGAGGCTTTTCCAGAATACACTGCCGGAAAAAAAGCTTAGTACACCAGGAAAAACGACGTCGACTTTGATCCAATGATGGCTTATGCTACCTACAGGTAGTAGATATACTGATGACGAATCAGATTTTCACTCTGCAGCGGAGTGTGCGCTGATATGAAACTTCGTGGCAGATTAAAACTGTGTGCCGGACCGAGATTCCAACTCTGGATCTTTGCCCTTCGTGGGCAAGTGCTCTACCAACTGAGATACCCAAGCACGACTCACACCCCGTCCTCACAGCTTTATTTCTGCCATTAGCTTGTCTCCTACCTTCCAAACTTTACAGAACCTTGCAGAACTACCACTCCTGAAAGAAAGGATACTGCGGAGACATGGCTTAGCCACAGCCTGGGAGGACGTTTCCAGAATGAGATTTTCACTCTGCAGCGGAGTGTGCGCTGATACGAAACGTCGTGGCAGATTAAAACTGTGTGCCGGACCGAGACTCTAACTCGGGAGAGCTTCTGTAAAGTTTGGAATGTAGGAGACGAGGTACTGGCAGAAGTAAAGCTGTGAGGACGGGGAGTGAGTCGTGCTTGGGTAGCACAGCTGGTAGAGCACTTGCCCGCGAAGGCAAAGGTCCCGAGTTCGAGTCTCGGTCCGGCACACAGTTTTAATCTGGCACGAAGTTTCATACTGATAATGGTTTCAACGTCGTCCGCCGCCAGACAGCATACTGCCATAGCTACCAGAGCGCCATCGGTGACTGCCCGTGCGGGAGTACCCCAATGAAGCATCCTAGGGCCCCTACTGTTTAACCTCTACATAAACGATCTCCCAACCACACACAACACAATGATGGCAATCTACGCGGATGACACAGCCATCCTTGCGCAAGATTGGAAACCATCAAACATTACGTCACGCCTACAGACTGCACTCAGAGTGGCCGAGCCTTGGTTGGAGAAATGGCGTGTTAGAGTAAACGTCGACAAGTGCGAAGCCGTTCTGTTCACGAGAAGACCGAAGCAACTGCGCAAACACCGCTACTGCAGACCAATAACTCTACATGCACGCCCAATACGTTTCCGCGAGAAAGTCAAATACCCCGGTGTCTGGCTGGACCGGAAATTACTCTGGGGGGACCACATACAACACATGACCAACCGAGCTAGCGCGAGGCTCAAACAGCTCTATCCTATGCTCAACAGGCGTAGCACACTGAACAGAAGGGTATCGAGGTCCATGTACATGACACTTATTCGAGCCCTGATGACGTACGCAGCTCCCGTCTGGGGATACGCTGCGCCTACACACCTGCGCCGTCTGCAGCTCATACAAAACAAGGTACTCAAAATCATAAGCAATGCTCCACGATACACACGCATCGCGGACCTTCACCGGGAATACCGACTTGAGACTCTCACGGAGGTAATCCACAAACTCACCACAAGACTATACAGAAACTCCAGACATTCGCAGAACCCGTTTATTCTGAATCTGGGGAACTACGACCACAACCATAGATGGAAACATAAAAGACCAAAAGACATACTTGCAAGGACATAATATCTATGGCCAAGCTTACGCAAACATAAGGGCACAGGCGAGCCCCTGTTAATCAGACGCATTTACTGGATATCCAGCTGAAATACACTGCCGAATAACTGGCACCACACAGGGAAGCCGTACCGTACACTGCATGCAAACAAGCTCCACACATCCCCCACACAGTGAGATGATCTATGGCCGATCTCCCACTACTGTATAACGATCTCGATTGTTCCAGGAAAGTAGCAGCCGCAGCAACTGGGACACATCGCCATCGCCTGTCACGGTAATGATGCATGATACCCATACTAACAAATCCAACCTTGCATGAGCTATCGCAGCTAGTAAGCCACTACTGCTCTTACTACCCATCCCACTGTCGCAGAGGTTTTTTTCCCACGGCACGAGCCATGGCACTTTTTTCCCTCTGCTCTTCAAATCGCTACCCTCACTCGCGTTTCGTCCACTATCACCTGATGGACCGTGTTAATGCGTAGCCTTACCCAGACGCACGGACAACATCACAGCCCAGCATCCTGTGATCCACCTACTAGATAACTAACATGTTTACGGAGGTGACAGTAGAACCTTTGGTTTGGTCACCACGTTGGTGCGGGCGTGGAGGGGCCCCATCTCAAATTTACTGCCATAAGGCTGAGTGTGGTGCAAATGTGTGAAGCAAGCACGCCACCATGTCATGGAGATGCATTCGTACTTCCAGAAATGGTTCAAATGGCTCTGAGCACTATCGGATATCACACACATCCATGCCCAAGAGAGGATTCGAACCAGCGACCGTAGCGGTCGCGCGGTTCCAGACTGAAGCGCCTAGAACCGCTCGGCCACACTGGCCGGCATTCGTACTTGCTACAACCAACTGAGCGAAATTGAAAGGGGTCAAAATGTGGCCTTTCGAGTGGATGAACGGTCCTTTTGGAGAACTGCCGCACAAGTTGGACGTGCTGCGTCAGCTGTTCAACGGTGCTGGTACCAGTGGTCTCTTGAACATTCTCACACCTGTAGATGGGATTCTGGACGCCCACGCAAAACAGACGCCCGCCAGAATCGTCGCATTGTAACAGCCGTTGTGACAGATCGTACCACCGCACAGAAAAGACGGCTTGTGAGCCCAGATGTGTCAAGACGAACTGTTGCTAACCGGTTATTAGCAGTGAGACTACGGGCATGTACAGCTCAAGCCCATTTTCCACTTATGCCATAGCATCGATGCGCACGGCTCGACGACTGCTGTCAGAAGATCTACACCCATGCTCATAAAATAAGGATAATGCTGACACACGGCTCGACTGCTGCTGTCAGGGGATCTACACCTTTACTCATAAATTAAGGATAATGCTGATACACGGCTCGACTGCTGTCAGAGGATCTACACTCATGCTCATACATTAAGGATAATGCTGATACACAGCTTGACTGCTGCTGTCAGAGGATGTAGACCCATGCTCATAAATTAAGGATAATGCTGGTACCCAGCTTGACTGCTGCTGTCAGAGGATCTACACCCATGCTCATAAATTAAGGATAATGCTGACACAGGCCGGCTGGAGTGGCTGTGCGGTTCTAGGTGCTACAGTCTGGAACCGAGCGACCGCTACGGTCGCAGGTTCGAATCCTGACTCGGGTATGGATGTGTGCGACGTCCTTAGGTTAGTTAGGTTTCATTAGTTCTAAGTTCTAGGCGACTGATGACGTCAGAAGTCAAGTTGCATAGTGCTCAGAGCCAGCCATTTTAATGCTGACCCACGGCTCGACTGCTGCTGTCAGTGGATCTACACCTTTACTCACAAATTAAGGATAATGCTAATACACGGCTCGACTGCTGATGTCAGGGGATGTACAAAAAAATGGCTCTGAGCACTATGGGACTCAACTGTTGTGGTCCCCTAGAACTTAGAACTACTTAAACCTAACTAGCCTAAGGACAGCACACAACACCCAGCCATCACGAGGCAGAGAAAATCCCTGACCCCGCCGGGAATCGAACCCGGGAACCCGGGCGTGGGAAGCGAGAACGCTACCGCACGACCACGAGATGCGGGCAGGGGATGTACACCCATGCTCATAAATTAAGGATAATGCTGATACACGGCTCGACTGCTGCTGTCAGAGGATCTACACTCATGCTCATATATTAAGGATAATGCTGATACACACCTTGACTGCTGCTGTCAGAGGATCTAGACCCATGCTCATAAATTAAGGATAATGCTGGTACCCAGCTTGACTGCTGCTGTCAGAGGATCTACACCCATGTTCAGAAATTAAGGATAATGCTGACACACGGTTCGACTGCTGCTGTCAGGGGATCTACACCCATGCTCATAAATTAAGGATAATGCTGACACACAGCTCGACTGCTGCTGTCAGGGGATGTACACCCATGCTCATAAATTAAGGATAATGCTGATACCCAGCTCGACTGCTGCTGTCAGAGGATCTAGACCTACGCTCATAAATTAAGGATAATGGTGATACACGGCTGCTGTCAGAGGATCTACACTCATGCTCATATATTGAGGATAATGCTAATACATGGTGAAACAACGCTCTGGTGGGCGTTTTGCGGGTTTAAATCACCTCTGCCTATGACCATGCGGTCCATTTGACCTCCAGTCGTCGCACGGTGGTGCTGGCAGCAGTCCACATACGCAGAGGTGTGCTGGTGCATGTCAGAGTACGGTGCAGCGATTGAGTGTGCAGACGTTTTCAGACATGCTAATGGTGAATGTATGTTGAAAATGGCTCAAAGAACACATATTGATGACGTTATGTGGGGTACAATACTAGAGCGACTGGAGGCTGGTCAAACACAGCAGTCGTAGCATGCGCCCTCTGTGTGCCAAAAAGTGTGATCTCAAGGTTATGGCAACGATTCCAGCAGACAGGAAACGTGTCCCGGAGCTACAGTACGGGACGTCCACAGTGTACAACACCACAAGAAGACCGATATCTCACCATCAGTGCCGCAGACCGCCACGGAGTGCTGCAGGTAGCTTGGGACCTTACCACAGCCACTGGAACAGTTGTCTCCAGACACACAGTCTACAGACGACTGAACAGACTCGGCTTATTCGCCTGGACACCTGCAAGGTGCATTCCATGGACGCTGGTCACAGAAGAGCTCTTAAAGCCTGGTGTCAAGAATGCAGTACATGATCATTGGAACAGTGGTCCCAGGTTATATCCATGGACGAGTCCAGGTATAGTCTGAACAGTGAGTCCCACCGGGTTTTCATCTGGCGTGAACCAGGAACTAGATACCAACCCCTTAATGTCCTTGAAAGGGACCGGTATGGAGGTCGTGGCTTGATGGTTTGGGTGGGATTATGATTCGTGCACGTACATCCCTGCATGTCTTTGACACAGGAACTGTAACAAGTCAGGTGTATCGGGACGTCATTTTGCACCAGTATGTCCGCCTTTTCAGGGGTGCAGTGGGTCCCACCTCCCTCCTGATGGATGATAAGGCACGGCCCCACCGAGCTGCCATCGTGGAGGAGTACCTTGAAACAAAAGATATCAGGCGAATGGAGTGGTCTGCCTGTTCTCCAGACCTAAACCCCATCGAGTACGTCTGGGATGCTCTCGGTCGACGTATAGCTGTACGTCTTCAAACCCCTGAGACACTTCAGGAGCTCCGACAGGCACTGGTGTAGGAATGGGAGGCAGCTGCTCGACCACCTGATCCAGAGTATGCAAACCTGTTGTGCAGTCTGTGTACGTGTGCATGGAGGGAAAGTTTGCTCAATTTACCACCAATACCGTGGACTTACAGATCCGTGTTGTTTGTGTGTTCCCTATATGCCTATGCTATTAGCGCCAGTTTCGTGTAGTACCATGTTCTGTGACACCACATTCTGCAATTATCCTTAATTTATGAGCATGAGTGTACCGGGAAGATGGAATGGCGCTGTGGTCTTCAGTAATGAAAGCAGATTCTGCTTGCACGCAAGTGATGGTTGTTTGCCCATACAATGTAGACAAGGTGCGGACTGTCCCGTAGAGTGCATTCTTCCGAAACATACTGGCCCCAGCCCAGGCCTTATGGTCTGGGGCGGGACAAGCTACAACTCTCGTGCACCTTCGGTGTTCCTGGAGGGGACGCTAATCGGCATGCAGTACGTGGAAAACGTTGGTAGACCCCATGTTTCAAATGGAAGGTGTTGTGTTGTTCCAACAGGATAATGCTCGCGCACACACTGCCGTGAAACTCAGCGTGCTGTGTGCGACGTGCAGCGACTTCCCGGATTTGTCTCCAATTGAGCATGGGTGGGACACGATGGGACCGGAAGTGATTCTTGAGACTTGTCAAGCGACTTGTCTGACAGAACTGCGTGAACAAGTCGGGCAGGCGTGGCATAACCTATCCCACGACACTATTCGCCACCTGTACTGGATGGCAGAGTCAGGCCCTGGATTGCCGTCCATGCATTCTACACGACGTACTAATACGGGTGTTTCAGCATGGGTCGATACCTGACACTGCAGTGGTTCTGTACCTTTGCTGGCCCACCAATACCGTAATCTCTACCAGGACTACAGTAGGTCTGCTCTATGATGAGCTACCTACCAATATTCTTCAAACGTTCGACTGACTCTGCTGTGGGTTTGGTCTGTTGTGGCCCATTACCTGTCTGCATGTCGAGAGATAGCATTGTCTTCCTATTGGAAGGACAATACTACTTCTTCAAGACTGCAGGTAAATCCACTACTTCCGTGAGCATTTTCTTTTAGTGATCAGACTTTGAGAAAAAAAAACTGTAATTACTATTGTGATCAATGATCAGGACCGTCTTTATGAGAACAGTTTTTGCTTTTGACCAACAGTGTATCAATAAGTGTGTCCATTTGATATCTTTGTTATTATGAAAACTTTTGTCAAATCATTATTGGCCACTGCCCAAAAAAATCTGTAAAATTTTTTGTGGGGAGCATGGGGGCTATGTAAGTAGGCTGTTTAGGTTTCTATGCTGGTAACGCCACGTAGCGCTCTGTATGAAAATCACTGGCGGTGCTGTGTGCAGTCTGTGGCTGGTTTGCATTGTTGTTGGCTATTGTAGTGTTGGGCAGCGGCAGCTGGATGTGAACAGCGCGTAGCGTTGCGCAGTTGGAGGTGAGCCGCCAGCAGTGGTGGATGTGGGGAGAGAGATGGCGGAGTTTTGAGAGCGGATGATCTGGACGTGTGTCCATCAGAGACAGTAAATTTGTGAGACTGGATACCATGAACTGATATATATATTATCACTTTTGAACACTATTGTTTGTTCTCTATCAAAATCTTTCATTTGCTAAGTATGCCTATCAGTAGTTAGTGCCTTCAGTAGTTAGAATCTTTTGTTTACCTGGCAGTATTGGCGCTCACTGTATTGCAGTAGTTCGAGTAACGAAGATTTTTGTGAGGTAAGTGATTCATGAAAGGTATAGGTTATTGATAATCAGGGCCATTCCTTTGTAGGGATTATTGAAAGTCAGACTGCGTTGCGCTAAAAATGTTATGTGTCAGTTTAGTGTTGATCAGAATAAATAAAGACCGAAATGTCTCAGTACGTTCAGTTCTGCTTAGCTGTTTGAAAATCAAATAACGTAAGGGGTTTACCAGCACAGTAATTCATAAATTTTTCTAACGGGACGTTTCAACACCAAAAAAACCGCTTGAGCTACTTATCTGTTAACATGGTCATTTCACCTACTTTATATGCAGTGTTGCAACAATAC
Source organism: Schistocerca cancellata (assembly GCF_023864275.1). Taxonomy (NCBI): domain Eukaryota; kingdom Metazoa; phylum Arthropoda; class Insecta; order Orthoptera; family Acrididae; genus Schistocerca; species Schistocerca cancellata. The sequence continues at coordinate 112,042,793 of NC_064636.1, read as the reverse complement.
ATTCTTAACGAACTGGAAAACTCTAAAAGCTCCTAATTTTTTTCAGATGGGTATTCGATGAGTATTTCTTTTTTTTACTATGGGACTTAACTGCTGAGGTCATCAGTCCCCTAGAACTTAGAACTAGTTAAACCTAACTAACCTAAGGACATCACTCACATCCATGCCCGAGGCAGGATTCGAACCTGCGACCGTAGCGGTCGCGCGGTTCCAGACTGTAGCGCCTAGAACCGCTCGGCCACCCCGGCCGGCTGAGTATTTTGGTATGGGGGAACCGTGGTCTGTGGTCGCTCGTAATATAGTAAATACGAGGGTTCACTGAAAAGTAATGCGGTCACCTTCGTAAATCTTCAACAGTTGGCCGCACTGGTATGCGGCAGGTACTGGCCTGTTCTGAAGCCTCTCCTCTACAGCTCCAGTTGGCGGGAAGCCTTAGCATTGAACGGTTGTGTTGTTACGGTGTAAAGTATGCAACCCTGCGCAGACGGTCGGTCAATGCGATTTAAGCAACGCACAGTCATTGACTTCTTGACAGCAGAAGGAGTCACTCCAAAGGAGATTCATGAGAGAGTGAAAGCAGTTTATGGTGACTGTGTTGATGTGAGTACTGCGCGTCGTTGGGCGAGTAAGTTTAAAGATGCTGAGGCGGGAACATCTGACCTGCTTGACAAACGAAGAGTTGGACGTCCTGTTCCTGTTTTTTTTTTTGTGGTTTTAGGGCGCACAACTTCAATGGTCATTAGCGCCCAGACTACGTCAGGAATGCACCGTCAGGCACAAGTTTAAAACAGCAACTAAAAGGGAAAACATGATAAAAGACAGACTGACAGGCATAGGATAAAAAAAAAAAACAGCATAATCAAAGGTCCTTAGAGAGATTGGTCAAGTTGATAAAATGAAGAACGCGAGCAGCTGCTCGTGGGTCATCCCCTAAAATGGCATCTAGACTACATGGCAGGCCAAGATCAAGACGCAGTGTGTTAAAATCCGGGCAGGACGTTAAAATGTGGCGGACCGTCAGCAAGTGCCCACATGGGCAGAACGGCGCCGGCGCAGCCGTCAGCAGATGGCGATGGCTGAACCGGCAGTGTCCAATTCGTAACCGGGCCAAAACGACCTCTTCCCGCCGAGAAGGGCGGGAGGAGGACGTCCAAGCCGCGGGAAGAGGTTTCAAGGCCCGAAGCTTGTTGTCTGCAAGTGCAGCCCAATCGGCATGCCACAGCGATAACATGCGCCGACAAATGACCCTGCTTCAATCTGACGAAGGGACACAACAACAAGCTGTCCGAGGCTGGAGGACCGCAGCCTTGGCCGCGGCATCTGCAGCTTCGTTCCCAGGGATACCGACATGGCCAGGAACCCACATAAAACTAACCGGAGAACCGACGTCCACCAGCTGCTGAAGAGAGCAACCACCGAGTTTCAGAAGCAAAATGTTGACAGATTGATTCAGGACGATCGTCGTATCACTCAGGGAGAAACTGCAAGCATAATCGGCATTTCACAGGAACGTGTGGGTCACATTTTTGCTTTGCTCGGCTATCGGAAGATCTGCGCGCGATGGGTACCCCGGATGCTGACTCCTGAAATCAAAGCGCACAGACTAGAAATTTGCCGGGAACTCCTCTCGCGTTACGAGGACGAAGGTGGCGCCTTTCTCCGTTCAACCGTCGCAGGAGACGAAACGTGGCTACACGTCAGTCTAAGGAATATCGACACAAAGACTCGCCCCAGAAAAAGAAATGGAAGACGCAGCTCTCAGCTGGACAAATCATGGCCACAGTGTCCTGGGACGCATATGGTGTTATCCACGTTGCTTTCCTCGATCGTGGAACAATAATTAATTCAGAGCGTTACATCACAACAATACTGGAACACGTGAGGCAATACACACCTTACGACTTATCTTCGAAGAAAGATTAAGGAAAGGCAAACCTACGTTTCTAGCATTTGTAGACTTAGAGAAAGCTTTTGACAATGTTGATTGGAATACTCTCTTTCAAATTCTAAAGGTGGTAGGGGTAAAATACAGGGAGCGAAAGGCTATTTACAATTTGTACAGAAACCGGATGGCAGTTATAAGAGTCGAGGAACATGAAAGGGAAGCAGTGGTTGGGAAGGGAGTGAGACAGGGTTGTTGCCTATCCCCGATGTTATTCAATCTGTATATTGAGCAAGCAGTAAAGGAAACAAAAGAAAAATTCGGAGTCGCTAATAAAATCCATGGAGAAGAAATAAAAACTTTGAGGTTCGCCGATGACATTGTAATTCTGTCAGAGACAGCAAAGGAGTTGGAAGAGCAGTTGAACGGAATGGACAGTGTCCTGAAGGGAGGATATAAGATGAACATCAACAAAAGCAAAACGAGGATAATGGAATGTAGTCGATTAAAGTCGGGTGGTGCTGAGGGAATTAGATTAGGAAATGAGACACTTAAAGTAGTAAAGGAGTTTAGCTATTTGGGGAGCAAAATAACTGACGATGGTCGAAGCAGAGAGGATATAAAATGTAGACTAGCAATGGCAAGGTAAGCGTTTCTGAAGAAGAGAAATTTGTTAACATCGAGTATAGATTTAAGTGTCAGGAAGTCATTTTTGAAAGTATTTGTATGGAGTGTAGCCATGTATGGAAGTGAAACATGGACGGTAAATAGTTTGGACAAGAAGAGAATAGAAACTTTTGAAATGCGGTGCTACAGAACAACGCTGAAGATTAGATGGGTAGATCAAATAACTAATGAGGAAGTATTGAATAGGATTGGGGAGAAGAGAAGTTTGTGGCACAACTTGACCAGAAGAAGGGATCGGTTGGTGGGACATGTTCTGAGGCATCAAAGGATCACCAATTTAGTATTGGAGGGCAGCGTGGAGGGTAAAAATCGTAGGGGGAGACCAAGAGATGAATACACTAAGCAGCTTCAGAAGGATGTAGGCTGCAGTAGGTACTGGGAGATGAAGAAGCTTGCACAGGATAGAGTAGCATGGAGAGCTGCATCAAACCAGTCTCAGGACTGAAGACAACAACAACAACAACATCACAACGCTGCGAACTCTGAAACGACGGCTAACAAGGGTCCGAAAGGAAAAGGGAAATGTTTTGCTGCAGCATGACAATGCCAAACTTCACACTTCACGTGCCACCGCAGCAGAACTTCAGAGACTGAATCTCACCACCGTACGGCATCCTCCATACAGTCCAGATCTAGCACCGCCGGACTACCATCTTCACCGATAATGAAAGATGATCTGCGGGGAGCCGGCCGGTGTGGCCGAGCGGTTCTAGGCACTACAGTCTGGAACCACGCGACCGCTACGGTTGCAGGTTGGAATCCTACCTCGGGCATGGATGTGTGTGATGCCCTTTAAGTTAGTTAGGTTTATGTCGTTCTGTGGGACTGATGACTCAGAAGTTATGTCCCATAGTGCTCAGAGACGTTTGAACCATTTGATCTGCGGCGACATCAAGCTTCTGACGAAGGCTTTGAGAGAACTGTGAGACTGTGGTTGCGGTAACAGACTGTCGACTTCTTCCGTGACGGCTTCAGAAAACTTGTTCATCGCTGACAATAATACATCCACTGGCTGGTGATTATGTGGAGAAATGAATATTGGTAACTAAAGATTACATTCTCATTCCACTTACTAAAATATTCCCGTCCAAACCCAATTAACGAAAGTGAGGCATTACTTTTTATTCCATCGTCGTACATTTCTTTTGATTTTTTACCCCGTTTATCTCTGTATCTGTATTAGACTCAAACTACACTACTGGCCATTAAAATTGCTACACCACGAAGATGACGTGCTAAAGACGCGAAATTTAACCAAGAGAAAGAAGATGCTGTGATATGCAAATGATTAGCTTTTCAGGGCATTCACACAAGGTTGGCGGCGGTGTCGACACCTACAACGTGAGGAAAGTTTCCAACCGACTTCTCATACACAAACAGCAGTTGACCGGCGTTGCCTGGTGAAACGTTGTTGTGATGCCCCGTATAAGGAGGAGAAATGCGTACCATCACGTTTCCGACTTTGATAAAGGTCGGATTGTAGCCTACCGCGATTGCGGTTTATCGTATCGCGACATTGCCGCTCGCGTTGGTCGACATCCAATGACTGTTAGCAGAATATGGAATCGGTGGGTTCAGGAGGGTAATACGGAACGCCGTGCTCGATCCCAATGGCGTCGTAGCAGTCGAGATGACAGGCATCTTATCCGCACGGCTGTAACGCATCGTGCAGCCACGTCTCGATCCCTGAGTCAACAGCTGCGGACGTTTGTAAGACAACAACCATCTGCACGAACAGTTCGACGACGTTTGCAGCAGCACGGACTATCAGCTCGGAGACCGTGGCTGCGGTTACCCTTGACGCTGCATCACAGACAGGAGCGCCTGCGATGGTGTACTCAACGACGTACCTGGGTGGACGAATGGAAAAACGTCATTTTTTTCGGATGAATCCAGGTTCTGCTTACAGCATCATGATGGTCGCATCCTTGTTTGGCGACATCGCGGTGAACGCAGATTGGAAGCGTGTATTCGTCATCGCCATACTGGCGTATCACCCGGCGTGATGGTATGGGGTGCCATTGGTTACACGTCTCGGTCACCTCTTGTTCGCATTGACGGCACTTTGAACAGTGGACGTTACATTTCAGATGTGTTACGACCCGTGGCTCTACCCTTCATTCGATCCCTGCGAAACCCTACATTTCAGCAGGACAATGCACGACCGCATGTTGCTGGTGCCTTTCTGGATACAGAAAATGTCCGACTGCAACCCTGGCCAGCACATTCTCCAGATCTCTCACCAATTGAAAACGTCTGGTCAATGGTGGCCGAGCAACTGGCTCGTCACAATACACCAGTCACTACCCTTGATGAACTGTGGTATTGTGTTGAAGCTGCATGGGCAGCTGTACCTGTACACGCTATCCTAGCTCTGACTCAATGCCCAGGTGTATTAAGGCCATTATTACGGCCAGAGGTGGTTCTTCTGGGTCCTGACTTCTCAGGATCTATGCACCCAAATTGCGTGAAAACGTAATCAGATGTCAGTTCTAGTATAATATATTGTCTAATAAATACCCGTTTATCATCTGCATTTCTTCTTGGTGCAGCAGTTTTAATGGCCAGTAGTGTACATACACTTCCACCCACAGATACTTCCCATTGTAGATCCATTCCTCTCTCTAGAAGCATATAAATTTTACATGTAACAAGGCCTAGTTTTGTGGGAGAAATGGTCCCTTGGAGAAAATTCATCCCGCCCACCCAGACGTCAAAAAATTGTTTTACCGTCTCCTGAGGAAGAAATTCACCCCTAGCAATTTTTTCCAAGAGAATTTTAGCTGTAACTGTTACGGCGTAAGGTCAACACCCGGCACGCCAGTCGGGAACGATAGAGCAAAGAGAGCTGTGAGAAGACGTCAGCCAATCGCACGCTGACCGACCCCTGTCCAGGACGACAACGCAACAGCAGCGGCCCCTATGTGGAGAGCACATAACCGCCGCGACCGACTGGTCATGGCCCTGCCGAAGAGTAGCTCCAAGATTAGCGAGTTCTACAGCAGCTACAAGACTAGCAGCTTGTATAAAAGCATCAACTCTAATCAATTGCTTGTACAATCTATGAAACACGGACTTGGGAGCTGTTATGCTGAAGAGATTTTTTTTTTTTCTGTCGCCCTTTCCTTGCGTCACGTCAATAGCCTTGTCCCGTCAGATCACCAAAGTTAAGCGCTGTTGAGCTGGGCTAGGACTTGGATGGGTGACCATCCGGTCTGTCCAGCGCTGTTCGCAAGTGAAGTCCACTCAGCCCTTTTTGAGGCAAACTGAGGAGCTACTTGACTGAGAGAAGTAGCGGCTCTGGTCACGAAAACTCACAACGGCCCGGAGAGGGGTGTGCTGACCACATGCCCCTCCATATATGCATCCAGTGATGCCTGTGGGCTGAGGAGGACACGGCGGCCGGTCGGTACCGTTGGGCCTTCATGGCCAGTTCAGACTGAGTTTTCCTTGCGACACATCTGGGTAATCACAAAGTTAAGTATTGTACTCCCCTTCTTTCGTAATAAACTCATTTAGACGATTTTCTTGAATGTTGACTAGCGGTCCCAGAAAGCAGGTTTCCTAGATCCCACATATTTGAAGCCAGGATTTAACAGTTACCACGTATGCTCTTCAGCCAAATGATATCATATACTGTTTACCGAGGTTGGTGAATCGTCTGTACTTCGGACACGGGATATAGGATTTCAGTCTATAAATTGCAAGATGCACGTGTGCCAACACCTTGAAGGTAAGAAAGCTCATTGCGCTGGTGAAGTAGCGATAGCTTAAAAATGCGCGAATACGTCAAGATGCTTAGATTTAAATGTCTTTGAAGCTGCCAAGTAAGTCGAAAAGCTAGTTCCCTTCTCTTACATCTCAAACTCCACCCAGAGACGTAGTCGCCCTTTTTTGTGCTACGAGAGATATATTCTATGAGCAACTGGAACAGGAAATACCAAGAGTGGCAAAGATTGACGTTAACGTTGTTATGGGGGACTTCAGTGCTTAAATAGGAAGAGAAATTGCATATAGGAAAGCAGCTGGTAAGGCGAGTCTGCATGAAGCTCCTAATGACAATGGTATCAGACTACATCTACATCTACATACATACTCCACAATCCACCATACGGTGCGTGGAGGAGGTAACCTCGTACCACAACTAGCATCTTCTCTCCCTGTTCCACTCCCAAACTGAACAAGGGGGAAATGAGCCCTAATCTCTCTTATCTTATCTTTGTGGTCTTTACGCGAAATGTAAGTTGGTGGCAGTAAAATTGTACTGCAGTCAGCCTCAAATGCTGGTTCTCTAAATTTCCTCAGGAGCGATTCACGAAAAGAACGCCTCCTTTCCACCCGAGTTCCTGAAGGATTTCCGTAACACTCGCATGATGATCAAACCTACCAGTAACAAATCTAGCAGCCCGCCTCTGAATTGCTTCCATGTCCTCCCTCAATTCGACCTGATAGGTATCCCAAACGCTCGAGCAGTACTCAAGAATAGGTCGTATTAGCGTTTAATAAGCGGTCTCCTTTACAGATGAACCACATCTTTCCAAAATTCTACCAATGAACCGAAGACGACTATCCACATTCCCCACAACTGCCATTACATGCTTTTCCAACTTCATGTCGCTCTGCAATATTACGCCCAAATATTTACTCGACATGACTGTGTCAAGCGCCACGCTACTAATGGAGTATTCAAACATTGTGCGATTTTTTTTCCTATTCATCTGCATTAATTTACATTTATCTATATTTAGAGTTAGCTGCCATTCTTTACACCAATCACAAATCCTGTCCAAGTCATCTTGTATCCTCCTACATTCACTCAACGACGACACCTTCTCGTACACCACAGCATCATCAGCAAACAGCCACACATTGCCATCCACCGTATCCAAAAGATCATTTATGTAGATAGAAAACAACAGCGGACCTACCACACTTCCCTGGGGCACTCCAGATGATACGCTCACCTCCGATGAACACTCACCATCGAGGACAACGTACTGGGTTCTATTACTTCAGAAGTCTTCGAGCTGCTCACATACTTGGGAACCAATCCCATATGCTCCTACCTAAGTTAGGAGTCTGCAGTGGGGCATCGAGTCAAACACTTTCCGGAAGTCAAGGAATATGGCATCCGTCTGATACGCTTCATCCATGGTTCGCAAGATATGTGATAAAAGGTCGAATTGGTGATGCACGGACAGCAACTCCACTGTCTCAAAGAAATTCATTATATTCGAACGGAGAATAAGTTCGAGAATCCTGCAACAAGCCGATGTTAAGGACATTGGTCTGTAATTTTGAGGATCCGTCCTTCTACCCTTCTTATATGTAGGCGTCACCAGCGCTTTTTTCCAGTCGCTCGGGACTTTACGTTGGGCAAGAGATTCGCGATAAATGCAAGCTAAGTAAGGAGCCAATGCAGTAGAGTACTCTCTGTAAAACCGAATTGGAATCCCATCAGGACCTGGAGATTTATTTATTTTCAACCCATTCAGCTGCTTCACAGCCCCAGGGATGTCTATCACTATGTCCTCCATACGGGAATCTGTACGAGACTCAAACGGCGGTGGTCTAGCGGTTCTGGCGCTGCAGTCCGGAACCGCGGGACTGCTACGGTCGCAGGTTCGAATCCTGCCTCGGGCATGGGTGTGTGTGATGTCCTTAGGTTAGTTAGGTTTAGGTAGTTCTAAGTTCTAGGGGACTTATGACCTAAGATGTTGAGTCCCATAGTGCTCAGAGCCATTTTTTTTCAAACGGCGGTATGTTTGTACGATCCTCCTGCGTGAAAGATTTCTCAAATGCTAAATTTAAAATTTCCGCTTTCGTTTTGCTGTCTTTCGTTGCCAGGCCAGAGTGTCTAATTGATTTTGCCATAGGCAATGTCGATTATTAAAGGCACATGTATGCTAAGGAAGGATATAAGGGACGTTACACGGTGCTGATCAGATGGTATCACAAGAAATCACGTTCTCATAGACCACAAGCTTCAGATAGTTGTCGTTGTGCAGATGGAGATAGTGATCACCATTTGGTAAGAATCAAATACAGATATAGGATATCCATTACAGACAGGCTGAGAAAACTATTGTGGCAAGGTTTGATGATGCTAACTTAAGAAATGACGAAAATAGAGTACAACAGTGTGAAGTTATTTCGACAAATAAACTTAATGGATCTGAACATCGGGCAGGAGAGGGTATTGAAGAAAGATGGGAAACAATCAAACGTAAAATATAGGAAACAGCTGAAACAGTACTGGTTAGAAAGAACCAATTGAGAACCCAAGTCTGGTGTGATGAAGATTGTAGGAGGAAGATAGAAGAAAGGAATGAGACAAGAAAAACAGTGCTGTAGAGGAGAACAAGAATTACTGTGGAAGAATAGCAGGAAAAGAGAAAGGAACCGGATAAGGAATATAGGAGGAAAAAGAGAGAATTTGAAAAACGGTGGACTGGTGAATTACAAGAGAGAAAGACTGTTCAGGAAACAAGGAAATTCTATAACAGGGTCAAAGGCGTAAAGAAAGGATTCCAGCCCAGAGCAGTTTACTGTACAGATACGAAGGGAACTCTGTTTGGAGGAAAAGATCAAATTTCTGACAGATGGGTGTAGTATTTCAGAGAACTACAGAATGCAGAGTCGGAAAACGAAGAAGTAGATGATACTATCGTAGAACAGGTGGAGCAGGAAGTAAACAGAGAAGAAAAGTACCAGGAAAATGCTGAGGAGCCTATACCGAAAGATGGTTCAAGTGGCTCTGACCACTATGGGACTTAACATCTGAGGTCATCAGTCCCCTAGAACTTAGAACTACTTAAACCTAACTAACCTAAGCACACCACACACATCCATGCCTGAGGCAGGATTCGAACCTGCGACCGTAGCAGCAGCGCGCATCCAGACTGAAGCGTCTACAACCACTCAGCCACAGCGGCCGGCTGTACCGGAAGAAGTTAAAGCCAGTATCAAGACTATTAAAAACAATAAAGCTTCGGGGGAGGACAATATTAGAATCGAAATGATAAAATATGGTGGAAAAAATTAATAAGGGTTTTGCTTGAGATTGTTGTTGTTGTGGTCTTCAGTCCAGAGTGTGGTTTGATGCAGCTCTCCATGCTCCTCTACCCTGTGCAAGCTTCTTCATCTCCCAGTACCTACTGCAACCTACATTCTTCTGAATCTGCTTAGTGTATTCATCTCTTGGTCTCCCTCTACGATTTTTACCCTCCACGCTGCCCTCCAATACTAAATTGGTGATCCCTTGATGCCTCAGAATATGCCCTACCAACCGATCCCTTCTTCTAGTCAAGTTGCGCCACAAATTTCTCTTCTCTCCAATTCTATTCTATACCTCCTCATTAGTTATGTGATCTACCCATCTAATCTTCAGCATTCTTCTGTAGCACCGCATTTCGAAAGCGTCTATTCTCTTCTTGTCCAAACTATTTATCGTCTACGTTTCACTTCCATACATGGCCATACTCCATACAAATACTTTCCGAAACGACGTCCTGACACTTAAATCTACACTCGATGTTAACAAATTTCTCTTCTTCAGAAAAGCTTTCCTTGCCATTGCTAGTCTAGATTTTATATCCTCATTGCCAGTCTAGATTCTATATATCCTCTCTACTTCGACCATCATCAGTTATTTTGCTCCCCAAATAGCGAAAGTCCTATACTACTTTAAGTGTCTCATTTCCTAATCTAATTCCGGCAGCATCACCCGATTTAATTCGACTTGAGATTACAGTGGAACTACGATGGAAAGAAAATATGCTGGAACAGTGGAATGTAGCTATACTCTACCCTACACATAAGAAACATGACAAAGCTGAATGTGCGAATTATACAGGCACTGTGCTGCTCTGTATAGTACATAAAGCATCATGAAAAATCATGGCAAGGCGACTCAGCACATATGTAGTATCTAGGAGACTACCAGTGTGGTTTCAGAACTAATAGATTCACTACAGGTCAGATTTTTGCCATAAGACAGAGCCTTGAAAAATGTTATAACATGGAGGTCCATCGGCTATCCATTGATTTTTTTACTCTGCAACGACAAAAGGCAGAGCTAAGCACTATCTGTTGGCGAATTAAGGGAGCTATGAAGTTTCATTTAGTTGTACATTTGTTCGCTTGAGGCGCTGTTGACTAGGCGTCAGCGTCAGTTGATGCTAAGATGGCGACCGCTCAACAGAAAGCTTTTTGTGTTATTGAGTATGGCAGAAGTGAATCGATGACAGTAGTTAAGCGTGCATTTCGAACGAAGTATGGTGTTAAACCTCCTGTTTTCTGTGCCATTTCAGCCAATAAAATTTTTGGTCCCTTTTTCTTCGAAGGTGCTACTGTAACTGGACTACAGTATCTGGAGATGTTAGAGAATTGGCTGTTCCCTCAGCTCGAACAAGAAGCACAACAATTCACATTTCAGCAGGATGGAGAGCCACCACATTGGCACTTATCTGTCCGTAACTACCTGAACGTCAACTACCCGAGGCGATGGATCGGCCGCCAGGCAGCCCGTGACAGAGCACTTGATCACTGACCTCCAAGAAGCCCTGATCTTACCCTCTGCGATTTTTTCTTATGGGGGTATGTTAAGGATATGGTGTTTCGGCCACCTCTCCCAGCCACCACTGATGATTTGAAACGAGAAATAACAGCAGCTATCCAAACTGTTACGCCTGATATGCTACAGAGAGTGTGGAACGAGTTGGAGTATCGGGTTGATATCGCTCGAGTGTCTGGAGGGGGCCATATTCAACATCTCTGAACGTGTTTTTGAGTGAAAAAAAAACCCTTTTAAATACACTTTGTAATGATGTACAACAGAAGGTTATATTATGTTTCTTTCATTAAATACACATTTTTAAAGTTGTGGTATTCTTTTTGAATCACCCTGTATAACTGCGTAGGCTTCCGCGGCCAGAGTCAGTCGACATAAAAGTTTTCTGGGTTTGGTACCGCGTCATAATGTAAAAAACTACTGCTGCTATAGAAAAGCCAACGTTTCGGCCACGGTTGCAGCGGCCTTCTTCTGGGTCTGCAATCGTGGCCAAAACGTTTGATTTTCTATAGCAGCAGTAGTTTTTTACATTATGACGCGGTACCAAACCCAGAAAACTTTTATGTCGGAAGATTATGATAGCATCAAAAGGAGTAAACTCTGGAAGGCAATGCAACACGCAGGAGTACCCAACAAACTAGTAAGACTGGTCCAAATGAGAAGAGGAGTATGTAAAGTAAAGTTTGACGGCACTTTATCAAAGGCATTTGAAGGTAACCAAAGACTGCGGCAGGGTGATGTGCTCTACAGTATTCTGTTTAGTGTCGCCTCGGAATGGTTGATGTGAATGACACAAAGCGGTAACCCTTGGGGTTGGTCGTGATGCAGGATCTTGGATATGCAGATGATATTGGTTTGTTATCCAGGAGGAAACAGGACCTGAAAGAAAAGCTTGAAAAATTAGAAAGACATGGAGTGGAAATGAGGCTGACAATTAATCAATCAAAGACGAAGTATATGTGAACATCTAGGGAAAGTTATAGTGAAGGAGAAAGAAGCATTAAGTTACAGTGAAATGAACACCCTTAGCTGCTTACATGCGTTGGCATACGTCAACGGGGACAGATGAAAATGTGTGCCCCGACCGGGATCTCCTGCTTACATGGCAGATGCTCTATCCTCCTCTTTTTTTTTTTTTTTTTTTTTTTTTAAAGGGATGTCAGGGCGTGGTACAGGCTGCACTAGCAGTGGGGTCTCTTCACGGCACTGTCGGTGCGTCGAGGCCCAAACCCCTCCCACCCCTTTTTTCATGGGTCATAGCACTAAGTGTGCAGAAATCTTAACACAGAATTCCCATTCTCCGATGTCAGAAAAACAAAGAAACCTCTTCCCTGAGTAGAAACTGATCACTGACAAAAACTTAACAATTCTTCTTGAATCACACAATTACTATGGAAGTCGAACAAGAGTAATTCTGAACAAAATGTTTTGAAAAAAAACCTCATTGTAACATAGAACTTTCGGAAGCAAGGTAATAGTAAATAATAATAAGAACACAAGTGACTTTTAATTTTCTTCTGTTCGTTCTCGTTCAAGTTGTTGTAGTGGTTCCACATATTTAACCGACACCCATTCTTTCAAAAATGATCTTCAGCATGTTGCCGTAGTGCTCCATGTGGTAGCCATACGTGCCGATTTTTGCGTTTCCACACTCCATGTAAACGCGGAATTCTATCTCGTTGTCCGACCCAAGTTTGTTGATGACGCCGGCCGAAGTGGCCGCGCGGTTCTGGCGCTTCAGTCTGGAACCGCGAGACCGCTACGGTCGCAGGTTCGAATCCTGCCTCGGGCATGGATGTGTGTGATGTCCTAGGTTAGTTAGGTTTAACTAGTTCTAAGTTCTAGGGGACTAATGACCTCAGCAGTTGAGTCCCATAGTGCTCAGAGACATTTGAACCATTTTGTTGATGACGTAACTAACATATTTTCCCAGTAACCAGCTAATGGCGTTGGTTTTTAATTTCGGAAAGTATGTCATGTCTGGTCTCAGGAGGAGCGATTGCGTCATATATTCCGTCAAGGATCTGGTGAGAAAGTCGCTTTGTTGCCTGATCCAATTCCAGTCATTCACATTGCCGCCACAGGTGAATCTCTGGATGAGTGTATCCACCAGATTGCATTTTCCACAATGTGAGCCACCGAGGACACAGAGGATAGCGCGACTGCAGGGATTTATCTCTGGCACGGCTGCTGCGAAACTCACATTCTGAGCGTAAGCAGGAGATCCCGGGTTCGAGTCCTGGTCGGGGCACATATGTCCGAAAGAAAAAATGGCTCTGAGCACTATGGGACTTAACATCTGAGGTTATCAGTCCCCTAGAACTTAGAACTACTTAAACCTAACTAACCTAAGGACATCACACACATCCATGCCCGAGGCAGGATTCGAACCTGCGACCGTAGCGGTCGCGCGGTTCCAGACTGAAGTGCCTAGAACCGCTCGGCCACCAACGGCCGGCTGTCCGAAAGAACAGATACCATCTTAGTAAATATATATAAAGAAGCATTACTTTGAACGGGAAAGAATTTGAACACTGTGAGAGCTTTAAATATCTTGGGTAACAGGTAACTGAGAATAATGATATGAGAGAAGAAATACATGCAAGGATTACAGTTGGTAACAGCTTCTTTGCTGACCCATATTTCAGAAAGAGAGCACTTGCTGACTGCCCAAGAGCTTTAGAAAAAATTTCACACATTTCCGAAACTTGTTCTGGCTTACACGCTTAACGTGAAGAAATTATTACACACAAGTTATGGGAATTCGATTTTTCTAAGTAGTAGAACTTGAGTGGGTTACTGGTACGTATCTATAGCCGACCGTTTGCGACAAGCTCCCCGCCAGAGGGCCGGAAAGCAACTCGCTGAAGTTGGCAGGCCTGTCTTCGGCCATTAGCGTTCGTCCCGCACATTAACCACCAGAGAGGGGGAAGCGAAACCGGAGCTGAGGCAAAGCAGGCCGCTACTCTCGAGAATAACCCTTCTCCTTGTTCGTTGATGCTCTGGAGAGACAATAGAAACACGGAGATGAGACAGCGAGGTGGTGGAAACAGGGTTGTGGCCTCTCCCGGCGCTGTGTCAAGGCCACGCACGGGGGTGGGGGTGGGGGTGGGCCGCGATGACGTCGCACTCAGGCACAGGGCAGGGGGAGAAACGAAACATGCCCGTATGTTGTCTCCGCTCCGCGTCAAGTCCGAAATGCAGAGCAAAAGTGTCAGGGGACTAGGGAGCCTGTATAGGGAGGGAGTGCCCAACAGGACGATACGGCGGCCATTTTTCTGCCAAATTGCGGGCGGGACTTTTGAGTGACCAGTAGTGGAGTAGTGGAGTACACACTCACAGAATCAAAGGCACAAGACAATATGGCGAAATCCTTCGTTAAATGCCTTTGTTTATAAGAATAATGTGTCATAATAATTTCCACACAGCCAATTGACAGGTCTGTTTTCAAATTTAGCTATGTATTTTGCAAGTTGTTTTACATGTAGTAAAAAGCAAAAACGACTTACTTCGCATAGATAAGAGTACTTGGTTGGTTTCCACAAGGCTCCCGTTTGCTTTATGTCAGCCCTGTTGACTGCGACTGCCCACTGCTTTCGTCTTTCTTCATTGCGTGGAAATGCTGACATGCGAAATCCACCTTCGCCTCTATTGGAACAACCAAATGCAGCACAACCTGGCATCGTTTACGAACGCCTGCAGAACGAATTGCGGATGTCAACAGCAGTACTGTACAATTACTGACGTGTTTACTTCAAACATGTAGGCCTACCGACTTCATCACAAAACGCTTCGCCGGTCGGGATGGCCCCGTCTGTGATCCAGCGTCAAGGATAACCGCAGCCACGGTCTCCGAGCTGATAGTCCATGCTGCTGCAACCGTCGTCGAACTGTTCGTGCAGATGGTTGTTGTCTTCCAAACGTCCCCATCTGTTTATTCAGGGATCGATACGTGGCTGCACGATCCGCTATAGGCATACGGATAAGATGCCTGTCATCTCGACTGCTAGTGATACGAGGCCGTTGGGATCCAGCACGGCGTTCCGTATTACCCTCCTGAACCCACCGAGTCCATATTCTGCTAACAGAAACAAAGCGACACTTCCTGTGTACACAGGCATCGCATGATGGATGTGATGAGCACTATTTGTATGGACTGCTTCATCTTTATTTGAGCCATCAGTCTTCTGAGTGGTTTGATTCAGCCCACGACAAATTCCTCTCCTGTGCCAAACTCGTCATCTCAGAGTAGCACTTGCAACCTATATACTCAATTATTTGGTGGATGTATTCCAATCTCTGACTTCCTCTACGGTTTTTTGCCTCTATAGCTCCCTCTGGTACCACGGAAGTCATTGCCTGATGTCTTAACAGATGTCCTACCATCCTGTGTGTTCTCCTTGTCAGTGCTTTAGACATAGCCCTTTTCTCCACGAATCTGCGCACAACCTCCTCATTTCCGACCTTATCAGTCCATCTAATTTTCAACAGTCATCTGTAATACCAAATCTCAAATTCTCTGAGTCTCTTCCGTTCCGGTTTCCTCACAGTTCATGTTTCACTACGATTCAATGCTATGATCGAAAAGTACATTCTCAGAAATTTCTTCTTCTACTTAAAGGTCCGCAGCTCGTG
The DNA here is from genome assembly GCF_023864275.1 of Schistocerca cancellata. Lineage (NCBI taxonomy): Eukaryota > Metazoa > Arthropoda > Insecta > Orthoptera > Acrididae > Schistocerca > Schistocerca cancellata. The sequence continues at coordinate 112,027,017 of NC_064636.1, read as the reverse complement.
GTCGTGCGGTAGCGTTCTCGCTTCCCACGCCCGGGTTCCCGGGTTCGATTCCCGGCGGGATCAGGGATTTTCTATGCCTCGTGATGGCTGGGTGTTGTGTGCTGTCCTTAGGTTAGTTAGGTTTAAGTAGTTCTAAGTTCTAGGGGACTGATGACCATAGATGTTAAGTCCCATAGTGCTCAGAGCCATTTGAACCATTTGAACCTCTACTTAAGGCCTATGTTTGATACATTTCCCTTGGCCAGGAATGCCCTTTTTGCCATTGCTAGTGTGCTTTTGATGTCCTCCTTGCTCCGTCCGTCATTGGTTACTTTGCTGCCAAGGTAGCAGAATTCCTTAACTTCATCCACTTCGCGACCATCAGTCCTGCTTTCAAGTTTCTCTCTGTTCTCATTTCTACTACTTCTCATTACTTTCGTCTTCGTTTTACTCTCAATCCATATTCTGTACTCATTAGACTGTTCGTTCCATTCAGCACATCATGTAATTTTTCTTCATTTTCAGTCAAAATAGCAATGTCATCAGAAAATCGTGTCATTGATATGCCTCCCTTTGAATTTTTATTCCAGTCTTGAACCTTCGTTTTATTTCCATCATTGCTTCTTCGATGTACAGATTCAACAGTAGGGCAAAATAGTGTCTTACACGCTTTTTAATGTGAACATTCTGCTTTTGGTCTTCCACTCTTATTATTCCCTCTTGCTCGTACATATTGTATATTACCCATCTTTCCATGCAGCTTACCCCCACTTTTCTCAGAATTTCGAACATCTTGCAATATTTCACATTGTCAAACACTTTTTCCAGGTCGACAAATCCTATGAACGTGTCCTTATCTTTCGTTAGTCTTGGTGCCATTATCAACGACAACGTCAGAACTGCCCCTCTAGTGCCATTACTACATCTACAGCATGTAAAAATGAAATTTCATGGATCTACTGGCTCACCAGAGATAACGTGCGTGATGTCTCTGAGGATGGGTGCCTTGTATACTCACTAGATTGTCCATTCAGTTACAGACTGTTCTTCTATACTGAGGATCGCAAAGGCACCAGCGCATCTTTTCGCTAATCTCCTCTCCCCCTGGAATTTTAACCCGCTCTTGAAACTTTCTTTTATTCCCGTCATAGCTTCTTCACTGTATAGATTGAATAATAGGGGTGAAAGAATACACACTGTCTTACTTCCGACTCGATCCTTCTTTTCACTGCGTTTAGAGGAGTATTAACTGGTGGCATTGGTTAATGCACAGATGAGGTGATAACGTGACGTAAGACGAGTTTGTAAGTGTCAGTCACGTCAAAAGTTTCTCAAAAGGGGAAACGGGCTGGAGGGCTTTGAGGCAAAAGCTAATTTCCTCTGAAGCAGCGGGGGTGGGAGCGGGTGTCGGGGGTGGATGTAAGGATGAGCTCGGAGAGAAGAATGGGCGCCATTAATTCGTGTAAGGCGAGAGCTGCCGCTCCCAGGAGCGGAATTCTGGAAGGAGGAAGAGGGGCGGTAATTTGGGACAGGCTCTGCGCGAAAATTGGTGCTGGCATGGGGGGCGGGTGGGGGAGGGAGGATGCGTCAAGGCGACCCTCAAGGAGCCCTAATGAGGACAATTACCCACCACCAGGAGCAGGGGCCGTCATCCTCTTTCGCTTCGGGGGACGTCCTCTGGCGTACACCGGGGAACACCGTTACCGCCTTGCAAGACAATGCATTCACTGTGCGTTTCCAGTTCCGCGTCACTGCTAGCTCTACACACTGGACGGAAAGTAACTCCCTATTTTGAATTTCTAGATGTGATGTGCAGAAAGCAATGAAAGTTATCGTCATTAATTAAAACTTCCGGGCTGAATTGCCGTAGTCCATATATAAAACTGCTTCTCCTTCCTGACGTTTCGTTGCCGGCTGCGGCAACATCTTCTGAGGTGAGTCGCCGACTGGCTGCTAGGCGCTGGAGGTCCCGCTTATACAGGGTGTTACAAAAAGGTACGGACAAACTTTCAGGAAACATTCCTCACACAAAAATAAAGAAAAGATGTTATGTGAACGTGTGTCCGGAAACGCTTAATTTCCATGTTGGAGCTCATTTTAGTTTCGCCAGTATGTACTGTACTTCTTCGATTCACCGCCAGTTGGCCCAATTGAAGGAAGGTAATGCTGACTTCGGTTCTTATGTTGACACGCGACTCATTGCTCTACAGTACTAGCATCAAGCACATCATTACGTAGCATCAACAGGTTAGTGTTCATCACGAACGTGGTTTTGCAGTCAGTGCAATGTTAACAAATGCGGAGTTCGCAGATGCCCATTTGATGTACGGATTAGTACGGGTCAATAGCCGCCGCGCGGTACGTTTGCATCGAGACAGATTTCCAGAACGAAGGTGTCCCGACAGGAAGACGTTCGAAGCAATTGATCGGCGTCTTAGGGAGCACGGAACATTCCAGCCTATGACTCGCGACTGGGGAAGACCTAAAACGACGAGGACACCTGCAATGGACGAGGCAATTCTTCGTGCAGTTGACGATAACCCTAATGTCAGCGTCAGAGAAGTTGCTGCTGTACAAGGTAACGTTGACCACGTCACTGTATGGAGAGTGCTACGGGAGAACCAGTTGTTTCCGTACCGTGTACAGCGTGTGCAGGCACTATCAGCAGCTGATTGGCCTCCACGGGTACACTTCTGCGAATGGTTCATCCGACAATGTGTCAATCCTCATTTCAGTGCAAATGTTCTCTTTACGGATGAGACTTCATTCCAACGTGATCAAATTGTAAATTTTCACATTCAACATGTGTGGGCTGACGAGAATCCGCACGCAATTGTGCAATCACGTCATCGACACAGATTTTCTGTGAACGTTTGGGTAGGCATTGTCCGTGATGTCTCGATTGGGCCCCATGTTCTTCCACCTACGCTCAATGGAGCACGTTATCATGATTTCATACGGGATACTCTACCTGTGGTTTATGCACGATGGAGCTCCTGCACATTTCAGTCGAAGTTGACGCTTCTCAACAACAGATTCGGTGACCGACGGATTGGTAGAGGCAGACCAATTCCGTGGCCTCCACGCTCTCCTGATCTCAACCGTCTTGATTTTCATTTATGGGGGCATTTGAAAGCTCTTGTCTACGCAACCCCGGTACCAAAAGTAGAGACTCTTCGTGCTCGTATTGTGGACGGCTGTGATACAATACGCCATTCTCCAGGGCCGCATCAGCGCATCAGGGATTCCGTGCGACGGAGGGTGGATGCACGTATCCTCGCTAACGGAGGACATTTTGAACATTTCCTGTAACAAAGTGTTTGAAGTCACGCTGGTACGTTCTGTTGCTGTGTGTTTCCATTCCACGATTAATGTGATTTGAAGAGAAGTAATAAAATGAGCTCTAACATGGAAAGTAAGCGTTTCCGGACACATGTCCACATAACATCTTTTCTTTCTTTGTGTGTGAGGAATGTTTCTTGAAAGTTTGGCCGTACCTTTTTGTAAAAACCTGTATAGAGCGCTTAGATGGCGCCACCACTCGTCACGTGCTTTCGACTTTAAAACTATCTCCGGCTAGTGCCATCTCTCTCGATTACAGGTAATCGATTGTCACTTCGTTGGTACAAAGTCGACCGCCATATCTTGTCTAGTTTTAATTCTTCTTCTTTTGTATTAAAATTATTTCCGTGGTTGTAGATCACTATAGCTTATCTATACATGCGGGTCCGAAAATACACGACAACAACAACCGTCGGCTGGAAAAGTTTTTCTTCCATTTACTCATAACATCACGGACCGCAGTGGGAAAGTTTTGGCCAAGTTTCAAGTGGAGACAATCTTTCGACCTACCAAGAAAATTAGTGAATGTTTAAGATCGGTGAAAGACGCACGACACCCCTTAGCCACCCCAGGTGCGTATAAAATTCCGTGCAGCTGTTGCATGGTTTATATTGGAACAACTAAAAGGAGTGTTAATACCCGCCTAACGGAACACGAAAGGAACTGTAGATTGGGACAGACTGACAAATCAGCTGCAGCGGAACACGTTTTCAAAGAAGGTGATCAAGTAATAAAATTTAGTGAGACAAACGTGATAGGTAGGACCTCACATTATTTTACCCGTATGTATAGAGAAGCTATTGAGATCTACAAGCACGAAAATAATTTTAATAAAAAAGAAGAAGGAGTAAAACTACACAAGATATGGCTGTCAACTTTGTACCAATGAAGTGACTATCGATTACCTGTAATCGAGAGAGATGGCACTAGCCAGAGATAGTTTTAAAGTCGAAAGCACGTGGCGAGTGATGGCGCCATCTAAGCGCTCTATATAAGCGGGACCTCCAGCGCCACACAGCCACCGCGCGACTGGGAATACATCATAGAGGACGTAGTCGTGCGGCTGAGGAAGGAGGTTCGCGACGGCACGAGGAAGCTATCTGCAGACCTGCAGACAGCGCTGCAGAACGTCTCGCGCGAGACAAAGAAGAACCAAAACACCAAAGTCCACTAGTATGCCTGTATGCTAGCAGCCAGGACAGATACCGGACAACGAGAGGACAAACCATATAGTGAGGCCGCATCACCACCACATCATCAGGAACAGGAGGAAAGACTGTAACAAGTCAAAACTCCTACACCTCGGGCCAAGGCCAACGCTCGTTTGTAGAGCGTCAGCCTCGCAGCCAGTCGGCGACTCACCTCAGAAGATGTTATTCGCAGTAGGGAACGAAACGTCAGGAAGGAGAAGCAGTTTCATATATGGACCACGGAAGTTCAACCCGGCAGTTTTAATTAATGAAGACAGCGGCCGTGAAAGCTTACATGTTATGAAAGTTATCTTGTTTTTTAGACTAAAGTATGCCATTTTTTGATATTTTTTTCCAAATCCTGTGAAGCTGTTGATGTTCCTATGAAGCGACACAGATGCCAGGACGATTAAGCGTTGTGGAGAGAGTCAGTACTGTGCAGCAAGTTTTGAAACGTGTCATTCTGTGTTTCATATCCAATGGTGGTGGAGAAGTCAACATGGGAGGCAAGCTTTTTGGGGTCCAAAAACAATTAAAAATTGCAAAGTAAAATTAATGAGAATATCATGGACATAAACAAGCCAACAGCCTTGCTGCAGTGGTAACACCGGTTCCGATTACATCACCGAAATTAAGCGTTGCCAGGCAGGGCTAACACTTGGATGGGGTGACCACCCAGTTTACCAGGCACTGTTGGCCAGTGGGGGTGCACTCAGCGCTTGTGAGGCAAACTGAGGAGCTACTTGACTGAGAAGTAGCAGTTCCAGTCCTGGATAAACTGACATATGGCCAGGGGAGCGGTGTGTGGCCCTCCATATCCACATCCAGTGTCCCCTTTGGGCTGAGGATGACACGGCGGCTGGTCGGTACCGTTGTGCCTTCATGGCCTGTTTGGGCAGAGTTGTGCTTCGGTAAGTTCCGAAGTCCATGATAAGAAGAATTCAGCACTGCATTGATACCAACAGTCACCAAAAATGGTTCACATGGCTCTGACCATTCTGGGACTTGACTTCTGAGGTCATCAGTCCCCTAGAACTTAGAACTACTTAAACCTAACTAACCTAACGACATCACACACATCCATGCCCGAGGTAGGATTCGAACCTGCGACCGCAGCGATCGCGCGGCTCCAGACTGTAGCGCCCAGAACCGCTCGGCCACTCCGGCCGGCTCAACGGTCATAATTTCGAACACCTTCTCTAAATGGACTTTGATGCCACCTTTCGACGGTTTCGCAATACAACACTAATAGGAAGGGTAAGACTAGTATCGTCGAAACAAGCGAATGTGAATGATGTATCCCTTCGAAGAACATGTCGGTATACTTCTCATTTACGGAGAATGCCAACGAAATTCAATGAGAGCTAGAGACTTATACGCTGAAAGATATCAACGTACTGACCCTACACGTCGTACATGTAAATATGTGTATGATAAATTGAGAACAACTGGATCTTTAACGCATCGAAAACACGTACCCAAAAGGAAAGTTACTAACGACGAAACGGAACTTGGTACTCTTGCCACTGTGGTTCGAGATCCTTGTATTAGTTCGCGTCAAATCGCAGTGGAATCTGGCACGAGCCAGAGTAGTGTTGTTCGTGTCCTGCATCGCCACAAATATCATCCTCACCATATCAGTGTCCACCGAGAATTAACCGGTACGGAATGCATGCGCCGCATTGAATTCTGCCGCTGGGCTCAACTTCAGATTCAGAAGGATGACACATTTATTGATTTGACTTTATTTATTGAGGCTACATTCACGAACCGTGGAAATGATAGTTTGCACAACGTGCATTATTGGGCAACTCAGAATCCATATTCACTGCGGCAAATTCCACACCAAAAACCGTGCTCGGTGATTGTATGGTGTGGGATTCTGGAGGACAGAATTATAGGCCCCTATTTCAGTGAAGGAAACCTTAATGGAAGGAAGTACACCACATTTCTGCAAGAGACATTAGGTTTGTGATTGGAAGAAATACCTTTAGGAACAAGGAACAGAATATGATATCAACACGATGGGTGTCCGGCACATTTTCCGCTGATGGAGAGAAATCAGTTGCAGAGACAATTCCCAAATCGTTCGGTTGGACGCGGAGGAGATGTGTCGTGGCCGGCTCGTTCGCCAGACTTGACGCCTCTGGATTTTTTTCTTTTGGGGATTCGTAAAAAACATTCTTTATAAATACGTTCAAACTACACCTGAAAATACGCGAGAGAGAATTGTATGTGCTTCGATAAGTGCCGATGTGATAAGGAATACCACTCAATCCTTCATAAGAAGATTGCAGCACTGCATTGACACCAACGGTCATCATTTCGAACACCTTCTTTAAATGGACTTTGATGCCACCTTTTTGACGTTCGTTGACCTTCAATGGCCTTACTGTTGCACATCATTGGATTCGTCTCGATAGCTGCTATCATAAAATAATTACCAAACTACACCATCCCATTTAAAAAAACTAAGTTGACCTTCATATCTCTGACACGACCCCACCTAGCAACAAAAAACCAACGTCATATCATGGCCCCCGTTGTCCGATGAAACTTTTGTCCCACAAACTTTTCAGTTGCTATCACACTTTCGGAGTTATTCTAGGTGGCAATAGTTAATGACTCACCCTGTCTAATAAATTACATGAATGCAAAAAACTGAGTATACGCATAATATTTTGGGAACGGAAAAATATTAAAAATAATGTACTGCTTTCCGCCCACCTTGTAACTTCCACCTACGCTTAATAACAAAGCAGCATTCTGGACAATAATGTTTGCTGTTGCTTTCACCCACAGTACTACAACCGGCTGAAACTCAGTTTTGTCCAGCGACATTTTCTTTTCCAGCCAGGAAGGCGGATGATTTTGGTAAATTAATCATTTTACGACCTGATGCGGAGTTACTGAGACAAGACCTTGTTCTCAGTACATACAATTGCAACAAAAATTTAAGCTGTTCTCTTAGTTTCTCGCCTAAGAACAACAGTGGAAATCGTGACATATTCGGAGCAGCAATTTCGTCCTTCGTTTTCTAATCGGTAGTAAAACAAATGAATCTGAAACGGCAATCTGAAGGTGGATTTTCAAACCTCTTTAGTCGTATGAACTACTTAATCTTGTATTACAAACCACGAAAATTATGTTTTTTCCATGTTTGCGTGAAATTTTATGTCACTGTGAACAAATGCGGGCAGGGCTTGAATCCATACGTAGTACAAAAACGTGTGTGTGTGTGTGTGTGTGTGTGTGTGTGTGTGTGCGCGCGCGCGCGCGCGTGACCCACATCTCGTCCTAAACTACCGGACTGATTTCAGTCAAGCTTGGTACACATATCCCTTATTGTCAGGAAGGAATCGCTGTGGGGATAAGAACCATCGATCTATCACAGCCAGGAGGTTCGCTGTAATAAACAACGAGATGCATGAAAAACTGCCCCAGCATGCATGACGTTTAACTTTATTACTTCAGTGCCGCTAATTCTACTGCCACGAAATTTCACAGACAGTATCCATATACGCCACTGAATACACCTACGACGGTAATCCCAAAAGTAGGGGCTCCTATTTTTTTATAAGTACACTGTTTGTGTGGCAGTTGGTCACACTGTTTGTGTGACAGTTGGTCAACTTCACGCGCTGTGTGTAAACATGCGCACGCCGCGCTGAGGCGCTCAGTCTTGGCTTGGCAGCCGTTGAGAATGGAGCCCCCATTGGACGTTACCGCCAAGTGCGAATTGCGCGCAGTTATTCGGTTTTTGAACGCAAAGGGCACTGCGCCGATTGAAATCCATCGGCAATTGACAGAAGTGTATGGTGAGTCGTGCATGGATGTCTAAAATGTTCGTAAGTGGTGTAGAGAGTTTGCAGCTGGTCGGGCCGAAATTCACGACGAACAAAGGAGCGGGTGACCGTCAGTTTCTGAAGGTTGAGCAAAGCGTGAGTGACGATCGGCAGATCACACTGGATGATATCTGCACATTGGTTCCTGAGGTTTTCCGAAGCACCGCTCACAGAATTTTAACAGAAACATTGAACTACCTGAAGGTGTGCGCAAGATGGGTGCCACACATGCTGACTGAGGACCACATGCGCCAACGAGTTGACGCTTCCCGCGCATTTCTTCACCGCCTTGCAGCCGAACAGGACAACTTTCTGGACTCAATAGCCATGGGTGACTAAACCTGGGCATACCACTTTACACCTGAGACCGAGCAACAATCACGCCAGAGGCGGCATCCTTCTTCGCCAAAGCCGCGGAAATTCAAGCAAACACAGGCTGCCGGTAAAGTCATGACAACCTGTTTTTGGGATCAGACAGGGGTATTGTTGGTCGTTTTTATACCCACTGGGACCACAATTAACGCTGACAGGTACTGTGAGACTCTGAAAAAACTCAAACGGGCAATTCAGAACCGGAGAAGAGGAATGTTGAGCAAGGGCCTACACATTCCCCATGACAACGCTCGCCCACGCATCGCTCGGCAAACTGTTGCTCTCCTGCAACAGTTTCAGTGGGACATAATCACCCAGCCACCCTACAGTCCTGACTTGGCGCCCAGTGACTATCACCTGTTCCCTAGGTTAAAAGAACATTTCGCCGGAAAATGATTCAGGTCCGACGACGAGGTGAAAGAAGAGGTTCATAACTTTCTGAACAGCATGGTGGTGAGCTGGTGTGATATGGGCATACAAAAACAGCCACAGAGTCTACAGAAATACATCGACAGAAATGGTGATTATGTCGAAAAATAGCTAAATGTTCAAGCTGTAAACTAATGTAATGTTGTTGTTGTTGCTGTCTTCCGTCCTGAGACTGGTTTGATGCAGCTCTCCATGCAGCTCTGTCCTGTGCAAGCTTCTTCATCTCCCAGTACCTACTGCAGCCTACATCCTTCTGAATCTGCTTAGTGTATTCATCTCTTGGTCTCCCTCTACGATTTTTACCCTCCACGCTGCCCTCCAATGGTAAATTTGTGATCCCTTGATGCCTCATAACATGACCTACCAACTGGTCCCTTCTTCTTGTCAAGTAGTGCCACAAACTCCTCTTCTCCCCACTTCTATTCAATAGCTCCTCATTATTTATGTGATCTACCCATATAATCTTCAGAATTCTTCTGTAGCAACACATTTCGAAAGCTTCTATTCTCTTCTTGTCTAAACTATTTATCGTCCATGTTTCACTTCCATATATGGCTACACTCCACACAAATACTTTCAGAAACGACTTCCTGACACTTAAATCTATACTCGATGTTAACAAATTTCTCTTCTTGAGAAACGCTTTCCTTACCATTGCCAGTCTACATTTTATATCCTCTCTACTTCGACCATCATCAGTTATTTTGCTCCCCAAATAGCAAAACTCCTTTCCTACTTTGTCTCATTTCCTAATCTAATTCGCTCAGCATCACCCGACTTAATTCGACCACATTCCATTATCCTCGTTTTCTTTTGCTGATGTTCATCTTATATCCTCCTTTCAAGACGCTGTCCATTCCGTTCAACTGCTCTTCCAAGTCCTTTGCTGTCTCTGAAAGAATTACAATGTCATCGACGAACCTCAACGTTTTTATTTCTTCTCCATGGACTTTAATACCTACTCCGAATTTTCCTTTTGTTTCCTTTACTGCTTGCTCAATATACAGATTGAGTAACATCGGGGAGAGGCGACAACCCTGTCTCACTCCCTTCCCAACCACTGCTTCCCTTTCATGCCCGTCGACAGCCATCTGGTTTCTGTACAAATTGTAAATAGCCTTTCGCTCCCTGTATTTTACTCCTGCCACCTTCAGAATTTGAAAGAGTCAAAAGCTTTCTGTAAGTCAACAAATGCTAGACACGTAGGTTTGCCTTTCCTTAATCTCTCTTCTAAGATAAGTCGTAGGGTCAGTATTGCCTCACGTGTTCCAACATTTCCGCTGAATCCAAACTGATCTTCCCCGAGGTCGGCTTCTACCAGTTTTTCCATTCGTCTGTAAAGAATTCGCGTTAGTATTTATATGTAAACCATTGTAGAAATAAACAGGTATTTATAAGAAAATAGGAGGCCTTACTTTTGAGATTACCCTCGTGCAAAATTATATCACGGAATCGCACACAGTTCAGGAGATACGACATCATAAACATGAATAGCTGTGAAAAACTGCCGCATTCTGCATCACTTTTAAATCTGTCAGTTCTTTGCTACTGATTCTTTTCGCAATACATTTTGCAGACAACATTCACGTATACCGTTGAATGCAGCTACAAATTATGTGATTGTATGACATATAGATCATGATATATGACGTCAACAACAATTATATGTGTCAAAAGCTGCCGCAGCAAGCATGACGTTTAAATTTATTACTTCTCACTCGCAAACAATATCAACGTACGCCGCAAAATGCACCTACATAATTATGTCATGATGTCACACACAATTCAGGAAATATAACATAAAAACACTGAGATGCGTGAAAAAATGCCAATGACGCAAGAAGTTTTAATACATTTTTTTATTACTACTAAGGCACTCCCACAGTGGAGTCAACTTAGGAAAATCTCTGACAACTGCCAGCGCTTTTGACGGCTTTCAACTGTCCAGCGCAAACGTCTGCAGGCGAAAATAATAGCGGTCTGTGGAATTACCAAGAGGCGTCACCGTGGAAACGTTTAGAAAATTCCACAGTGTAAAGTCGCGTATAGAAACTGTACGTCTCTACGACTGTTTCATAATTTCAAATTTGTTTTCACGAATACGTAGAAACGACATTTTTTCGATATTACCATACAAACAAGGTTCATTTTTTGTTTTCGGTTCTAACAGAAATTTGGCAAAATGAATACCCGGGCAATGCTGGAATGGGCAACTAGTTGGTAGTCAAATAAAGACTTTGATAATAACTCCTCGTTATTTAGTAAATTTCATTACGGAAATTATTGCCTTCATTTGATGTATTTCGACATCTTTGTGGGCTCAACAACTACAGGCATATTTCTGCTCGCAGGAGGATATTTAGGTTTTTGTTTAAAATAACGTGCGTTCAAAAAGCTTGTTGCACTCACTTTACGTTTCACGTAAAGCATTTAATTCTCTTCACTATGAGACATCACAATGTCAACTTTCAAATATGCTTGAAACTCCGAATATGACATGACGTACACACTACGACAAATTACCGTCAACTTCATGCGACAACCACCTATCACAACTCGTCAGAAGAGCAAAGATTATACACGTACCAAAGAAATTATTTTACATAACAAATGAGATTCTCATCGATTTTTTCTTTCTAGATATTTTAAACGTTTATACTTTACACAATCACTGGAAAGTTACACAGGTCACATCAATATTCAAGAAAGGTAGTAGGAGTAATCCACTAAATTACAGGCCCATATCGTTAACGTCCGATATGCAGGAGGATTTAAGAACATATGTTGTGTTTGAACATTATGAATTACCTCGAAGAAAACGGTCTATAGACACACAGTCAACATGGCTTTAGAAAACATCGTTCCTGTGAAACACAACTAGCTGTTTATTCACATGAAGTGTTGAGTGCTACTGACAAGGGATTTCAAATCGATTCCGTATTTCTGGATTTCCGGGAGGCTTTTGACACTGTACCACACAAGCGGCTCGTAGTGAAATTGCGTGCAAATGGAATATCATCTCAGTTATATGACTGGATTTGTGATTTCCAGTCAGAGAGGTCACAGTTCGTAGTAAATGACGTAAAGTCATCGAGTAAAACAGAAGTGATTCCTGGCGCTCCACAAGGTAGTGTTATAGGCTCTTTGCTGTTCCTCATCTATATAAACGATTTGGGAGACAATCTGAGCAGCCGTCTTCGGTTGTTAGCAGATGACGCTGCCGTTTATCGTCTAGTAAAGTCATCAGAAGATCAAAACAAACTGCAAAACTATTTAGAAGAACTATCTGAATGGTGCGAAAAGTGGCAGTTGACCCTAAATAACGAAAAGTGTGAGGTCATCCACATGAGTGCTAAAAGGAATCCGTTAAACTTCGGTTACATGATAAATCAGTCTTATTTAAAAGCCGTAAATTCAACTAAATACCTGAGAATTACAATTACGAACAACTTAAATTGGAAGGAACACATAGGAAATGTTGTGGGGAAGGCTAACCAAAGACTGCGTTTTACTGGCAGGACACTTAGAAAATGCAACAGACCTACTAAGGAGACTGCCTACACTACGCTTGTCCGTCCTCTTTTAGAATACTGCTGCGCGGTGTCGGATCCTTACCAGATAAGACTGCCGGAGTACATCGAAAAAGTTCAAAGAAAGGCAGCACGTTTTGTATTATCGCGAAATATGGGAGAGAGTGTCACAGAAATGATTCAGGATTTGCGCTGGACATCATTAAAAGAAAGGCGTTTTTCGTTGCAACGGAATCTTCTCACGAATTTACAATCACCAACTTTCTCCCCCGAATGCGAAACGGTCAGCACGATAAAATAAGGGAAATCAGAGCTCGTACGGAAATATATAGGTATTCATTCTTTCCGCGGGCTATACGAGATTGGAATAATAGAGAATTGTGAAGGTGGTTCAATGAACCCTCTGCCAGGCACTTGAATGTGATTTGTAGAGTATCGATGTAGATGTAGATGTTTACACTTTTAATGTTAGAGATCACAAAGGAAAATGAAAGTGAATAAGTAAATTTCGAAACAAATTCAGTACACGAAAATTAATTAATTTTTTGAAAAATAATAAAATCAAAATTATTTGTGCTACAGTGACGTTTGTGCACACATTCTGTACATAAGTGTATAAACTTATTTTACTGGCATCAAATCTATACAAAATGCGAAATTGTAATTTTGTAGTTGTCTGTATAACACAGTGAATTTATGTAGTGCATCGAATAATCCGTTTATTTTTATGTATACAAACACAATACGTAACGACAGACGAGCTACTGATCAGTTTCATTACAAGCTGTAATAAATCCGAATCAGTAATGCTTTGTTTTAAAGCAATTTTCGTAAAGCGCCTTTGTGCATGATTGTTGTTTAAACTGTAAACCTTATAACTGTATTACAGTCACGATTTTCAATACGTCTTATACTTAACAAAATAGCGTGTCCATTTCGTGCTAACTTGGAAACGCTTATTCCGTACGGTCTAATTTATTTCTGCAGTATCCTTACAGTGGGCTCTCAGCATCACGGAAGAGGAAACTTGATCAGAGAGGAAACCTACACCGCACATGTTACGGATGGAAGGCCGTTCTCTATACAAAACCAACGGGAGTCCTTGCAAAATTCACCTCAATTCCCACACGGCAAATCTCGTAGATAATCCTCACTAGCTGGCCGCATTTCCCTTTGTAACACGACCCAACATTTAATCTTCACGAAATCCTCCTTTATCTCGAGCGCAGCGTCCCACGGGTCTTACATGCCACTTCATTACGTAACACTCCCGTAACACGGAAAATTTTGCTCCATCCAACATCGGTGCTCTATTCGCATCTTTTGACTTCGGTACACATGCGACAGGCAGCATGTGCGTTACATGTGCTAACCAGTGTGTTCCAAAACGCCGCGCATAATAACGGGATCTTCCCGGAGCTCACATCTCGGGTTCTATTGGTGACAGACAAGTAGGAGCAAGTGCTTTGGATGCCCCTTGGGCTTTGGGCCAGTTTTATTCCTAACAGAAGGTTCGTTTTACTGTAACTATCCTCCAGTGCAGGGTCAAAGTTTGAATATTACACTTTCTACAGCTTAGACAAATGGAGCAAGTCGGTCGGTTCTTTTTGCACTAGATGTTGTCTATGGTGCGTCTTAAGGGACTTATGGAGACACCATCTAGATAATGTTTCTTGATGCAATAATTTACCAACAGCCGTATGTACTGTAGAAATTTATTTCATTTTATGAACTTCTATGTGCTACCAGTTTCGGCGTTACATTGATGCCGTCTTCAGGTCCCTGTGCAAAGAGTAGAAGAAATGTACTATTATAAAAAATTATAAAATATATATAGAACATCCGTTAACAATTGACAGGTGTAAGTAGCGCAAAGAGATATATTGTACAGGGTTATAAAAAATGATTGAAGCGATTTCACAGCTCTACAATAACTTTATTATTTGAGATATTTTCAAAATGCTTTGCAGACACATACAAAAACTCAAAAAGTTTTTTTAGGCATTCACAAATGTTCGATATGTGCCCCTTTAGTGATTCGGCAGACATCAAGCCGATAATCAAGTTCCTCCCACACTCGGCGCAGCATGTCCCCATCATGAGTTCGAAAGTATCATTGATGCGAGCTCGCAGTTCTGGCACGTTTCTTGGTAGAGGAGGTTTAAACACTGAATCTTTCACATAACCCCACAGAAAGAAATCGCATGGGGTTAAGTCGGGAGAGCGTGGAGACCATGACATGAATTGCTGATCATGATCTCCACCACGACCGATCCATCGGTTTTCCAATCTCCTGTTTAAGAAATGCCGAACATCATGCTGAAAGTGCGGTGGAGCACCATCCTGTTGAAAGATGAACTCGGCGCTGTTGGTCTCCAGTTGTGGCATGAGCCAATTTTCCGCGGGCTACGCGTGAAACTTGCCCGCACGCGTTCAACCGTTTCTTCGCTCACTGCAGGCCGACCCGTTGATTTCCCCTTACAGAGGCATCCAGAAGCTTTAAACTGCGCATACCATTGCCGAATGGAGTTAGCACTTGGTGGATCTTTGTTGAACTTCGTCCTGAAGTGTCGTTGCACTGTTATGACTGACTGATGTGAGTGCATTTCAAGCACGACATACGCTTTCTCGGCTCCTGTCGCCATTTTGTCTCACTGCGCTCTCGAGCGCTCTGACGGCAGAAACCTGAAGTGCGGCTTCAGCCGAACAAAACTTTATGAGTTTTTCTACGTATCTGTAGTGTGTCGTGACCATATGTCAATGAATGGAGCTACAGTGAATTTGTGAAATCGCTTCAATCATTTGTAATAGCCCTGTATATCATTAAAACTACATGTAACATTAGGGCACTTATGCTTCTGCCTATGTCATGCTGTTGTTAATAGTTTTCACTGTTTTACTCGAATAAAGCATGATATATGAACATATGTGTACGCTATTATTCATGAAACCGTAACACACAGTTGTAATAGGCCATGCAACACATCAGATGTACTGTATACATTCGTATGTCCAGTGGAACAGTGGAAGAATTTTTTTTAATAATAATTAACTAACAAAAATAATAAAATAAATTAAAATACAAGAAAATTTGACAGCCATGTGAGAGTACATAGTTACTTGCGTGTGGTCTAGGTCGTATTATGTGTGGTACGACAAACAGCTGCCGCATTATTAACGATAAAAAGCGTAAAAGAGTTTGTCTTAAAACCCAATTGCATTCACGAAGTAAACCAATGCAATCGTACTAAAATGTTCAAATGTGTGTGAAATCTTACGGGACTTGACTGCTACGGTCATCAGTGCCTAACCTTACACACTACTTAACCTAAATTATCCTAAGGACAAACACACACACCCATGCCCGAGGGAGGACTCGAACCTCCGCCGGGACCAGCCGCACAGTCCATGACTGCAGCGCCCTAGACCGCTCGGCTAATCCCTCGCGGCTGCAATCGTACTATAAAATCATCAAACACCTGGTCATCGCAGACACTTCATTAGGACCATTATGTAGGACAACCCCACATTGTGCTGAGTGGATTAATGCAACGCCAGTAGCTGCCTCATATAGTCATTCTCAATCTGTGTGTATCAAAAAATGTCTCTCTCCCTACATATAAGTCCTACACAACTATGCAGAATTATACCAAGTATAATCGATTGAATAAAAAGGAAAGGAAGTAAAAGAGAAATATAGGAGGCCACCTATATGTCTGAACATAAATCTGAAAATGAAATATACGCCATCCCTAAGACTAAGGGTATCACGTATAACCATGTAAAATCATGCTTAGGTTGCATTAAGGCCATATGAGATGACTATCCGGATCTTAAGTACATCATCCAGTGTCATCATATTCTGTCCAACGACCTTAATGAGTCGGAAACTATCTGCATGGGTTAAAATGTCACGGTACCTAAAAACTGGTCAAAATAGCTGAGATCTAGATAGGCGGTCGGAGTGGCCGAGCGGTTGTAGGCGCTACAGTCTGGAACCGCACGACCGCTACGGTCGCAGGTTCAAATCCTGCCTCGGGCATGGGTGTGTGTGATGTCCTTAGGTTAGTTAGGTTTAAGTAGTTCTAAGTTCTAGGGGACTGATGACCTCAGACGTTACGTCCCATAGTGCTCACAGCCATTTGAAGCACTTGAAATCTAGATAATGGGCGTTTCCCGAGAAAATCCAAGAGTTTTTAGGTACCAAAACCGAACCGTGGATTCCAAGACGGCTATGCACAGGAAATGACTATAATTTGTACGAAACATCCCTAAGACCACGATCTCGACCAGCCTAAAAATTTTCGCTATATATTTATCCGTTTCCGAGATACAGCGGTTCAAAGTTACCCTACCTACATGCGTAAAATACAGAAATGATATCCGGTTTGAGGCATAAACATAGTTTGCAAGGTGACACAGCACGGAGAAACATCCTGTGAAACGTCTCCTTTATCATCAGGAGCGTTCAGGGGAACTCCATTTAGTAGAACACACACAAAATTACTGTGCACATAAAATCTGGTATGAGGGGTAAAATTCCTTCTGGGTTATTTCAGTTTCACGTTAGTAACCTTGCACATAAAATCTGGCCTGAGGGGTAAAATTCCTTCTGGGTTATTTTAGGTTCACGTTAGTAACCTATCAGAATTTTACTGACCCATAAACTTCTTTTCATGCCTTGCGGGATTAGCCGAGCGGTCTAAGGCGCTGCAGTCATGGACTGTGCGGCTGGTCCGGCGGAGGTTCGAGTCCTCCCTCGGGCTTGGGTGTGTGTGTTTGTCCTTAGGATAATTTAGGTTAAGTAGTGTGTAAGCTTACGGACTGATGACCTTAGCAGTTAAGTCCCATAAGATTTCACAGACATTTGAACATTTTCTTTTCTTGTGATTGACCTCCGCTGCTGTAGAAGGGACAATAAGGAAAGCAGCGAGAAAATCCTCCTATTGCAGCACAAAGAAGGCAAATGTGCTCCTGTTTAAAATACTCTGACTGAAAAGTGGGGCAGTAGCGACCTCATTCTATCTTCTTCAGCACCTTTAAAATTTTACACAAATTTTTTGTATGCGAAAGTATTCGCGCTTTTTTTATGGTGAGAGAGGAGGAGACAGTGAGAGGCTATGGCAGTGGGAACGAGATGGAAAAGAAATACTGACAGATAGTACACAGTGGTTATGCTACACAAATCGACGATGACAATGTGAGAAAGAAAAAGGCTTGTTATAACATCTGTGTTGGTTCAAACGGCTCTGAGCACTACGGGACTTAACATCTGAGGTCATCAGTCCCCTAGAACTTAGAACTACTTAAACATAACTAACCTAAGGACATCACACACATCCATACCCGAGGTAGGATTCGAACCTGCGACCGTAGCGGTCGCGCGGTTCCGGACTGAAGCACCTAGAACAGCTCGGCCACCGCGGCCCGACCAGCGTGCTATATGCGGTCTTCTTTACAGGTGAACTATTCGTTGCTAAAATTCTCCCAATAAACCAAAGTTGCCCATCCACCTTCCTTACCACAGTTCTCACTTGCTCTTTCCATTCCACATCACTTTGCAAGACTATTAAATGGACTGTGTCTGCCAGGACACTAGTAATACTGCATCCGAACACTACAGGTTTGATCTGCCTACTCATCCGTATTAACTTACATTTTTCTACATTTACGGCTAACAGCCACTCATCACGAAGGGCGGAGGGGGGGGGGGGGGATGGGGGCGGATACTTCATGAACAGTCGCTGTTCCCATGTCATCTACAGCGCATTCAGACCCTAAGGCCTAAGGATCATTATGACAGATGGCGGTTCTGTCAATGGCTCTTGCAGAAATGTGCCACACATCCACTGTTCACATCCAAGACTATTTACCAATGAGGCAGGTTTCACATGAGATGTTGCTGTGAATTCCTACAACCAGCATGTAAGGACAAATGTAGATCCCCAACCAATTCAGGAAAGTGGCGTCAACACAGACTTTCAATCACTGTATGGTTATACGTGCTATGACAGACGTTAACTGGGGTGCATTATCTGGACTTTCTCATCAATTATTGCGTACCTTGCAGACATTTCAGAACAGCTGGACTGGTCGGAGCAGTGAAGCCTACTCGACTTCAATCCCCTAGAATTTTGGTTGAGGTACTTGAAGAAAATGGTCTACGCCACGTCCGATGTGCAGAGACTACACGGCCTCCACCAACTGGCGTGCCGGCAGTTACAACAAATACCGGATATACTTTAAAGAGTGCGTCATTCATTACGCTGCACGGTAGAGGGTTGCATTATTGTGAATAGACACCTCGTTGAACACCACCTATAAACACGTGCTTATAGCAGAAATTATGCATTTCCGGACACATGTTTACCAGACTTATCTTAGGAGTATGCCTCGCCCAACCCATGTTTACTGGACATATTTTTCTTGTTTCGATGAGTTCTGCCACCTCTTAAAGCTTTACTGGACATATTTTTCTCGTTTCGAAGAGTTCTGCCACCTCTTAAAGCATTGGACAGTTCTTTTTAACACCCTATATATCTGCCCTACTCCTCCTTGTCTCTCATATACGTACTGTCTAGCAATATATATATATATATATATATATATATATATATATATATATATATATATATAATGTGAGTCGCGTAATACATAACACCCCCATTATTCCGGAGGCGATTGCACGTATCGACAAGCGGAGTTCGGCGAATCATAGCGGACTATGGGGCACATACGTTGGTACATGCACAACAATCACAACGTTTATATTGACCGAGATAATGAGGCAAGTGCATGTTTTTTAAATGGGACGCTGTACTTTTTTTACCATCATACGAACGCTCTGGAAAACACGCGTATAGTGACGTAACGCATGTTGCTATTGTGACTCAAACTTCGCTTAAAAGACGCTGGGAAATATTGTACGATTGAAGGTCGAGGCGGTTGGAAGCGGCTGCAGACCGTAAACACGCCTCGCGCGACCCGCAGGCCGAGTTGCCGTGCTCTGTGCATGCAGCACGCACGGCCTACGCTGCGTAGGTAAATACTCCTCCGCCCTCTTTTAAGCAAAGTTTGAATCACAATAGCAACATGCGTTACATCACTATACGCGTCTTTTCCAGAGCGTTCGTATGATGGTAAAAAAAGTACAGCGTCCCATTAAGAAAAAAACATGTACTTGCCTCATTATCTTGGTGAATATAAACGTTGTGATTATTGTGCATGTACCAACGTATGTGCCCCATAGTTCACTATGATTCGCCGGAAACCGCATGCCGATACGTGCAATCGCCCCCGGAATAAAGGGGGTGTTACGTCTTACGCGACTCACCATATATACAGGGTGAGTCACCTAACGTTACCGCTGGAAATATTTCGTAAACCACATCAAATACTGACGAACCGATTCCACAGACCGAACGTGAGGAGGGGGGCTAGTGTAATTGGTTAATACAAACCATAAAAAAATGCACGGAAGTATGTATTTTAACACAAACCTACGTTTTTTTTTTAAATGGAACCCCGTTAGTTTTGTTAGCACATCTGAACATATAAACAAATACGTAATCAGTGCCGTTTGTTGCATTGTAAAATGTTAACAACCGGAGATTTTGTAACCTACAGTTGACGCTTGAGTACCACTCCTCCGCTGTTCGATCGTGTGTATCGGAGAGCACCGAATTACGTAGGGATCCAAAGGGAACGGTGATGGACCTTAGGTACAGAAGAGACTGGAACAGCACATTACGTCCACATGCTAACACCGTTTTATTGGTCTTTTTCACTGACGCACATGTACATTACCATGAGGGGTGAGGTAAACGTACACACGTGGTTTCCGTTTTCAATTACGAAGTGGAATAGAGCGTGTCCCACTGGAAACGCGTCGACGTATGTGGTATCAGCATGATGGTGCACCTGCACATTCCGCAATTAACACTAGGCTGACCCTTGACAGGATGTTCGACGGGCGTTTCATAGGAAGTGGAGGACGCATAAATTGCCCAGACCGTTCTCCTGATCTTACACCTCTGGACTTCTTTCTGTGGGGTACGTTAAAGGAGAATGTGTACCGTGATTGCTTACAACCCCAGAGGATATGAAACAACGTATTGTGGCAGCCTGCGGCGACATTACACCAGATGTACTGCGGCGTGTCGACATTCATTACGCCAGAAATTGCAATTGTGTGCAGCAAATGATGGCCACCACATTGAACATCTATTGGCCTGACATGTCGGGACACACTCTATTCCACTCCGTAATTGAAAACGGAAACCACGTGTGTACGTGTACCTCACCCCTCATGGTAATGTACATGTGCGTCAGTGAAAAAGATCAATAAAAAGGTGTTAGCATGTGAACGTAATGTGCTGTTCCAGTCTCTTCTGTACCTATGGTCCATCACCGTTCCCTTTGGATCCCTACGTAATTCCGTGCTCTGCGATATACACGATCCAACAGCGGAGGAGTGGTACTCAAGCGTCAACTTTAGGTTAAGATATCTCCGGTTGTAATTAACATTTTACAGTGCAACAAATGGCACTGATTACGTATTTGTTTATATGTTCAGATGTGCTAACAAAACTAACGGGGTTCCATTTAAAAAAAAAACGTAGGTTTGTGTTAAAGAACATACTCCCGTGCATTTTTGTATGGTTTGTATTAAGCAAGTACACTAGCCCCTCTCCTCACGTTCGGTCTGTGGAATCGGTTCGTCAGTATTTGATGTGGTTTACGAAATATATCGAGCGGTAATGTTAGGTGACTCACCCTGTATATATATTTCTAGGCAGTACGTATATGAGAGACAAGGAGGCGTAGGGCAGATATATAGGTTGTTAAAAAGAAGTGTCCAATACTTTAAGAGGTGGCAGAACTCATCCTAACAAGAAAAATATGTCCAGTAAACATGGGTCGGGCAAGGCATACTCCTAAGATAAGTCCGGCAAACATGGGCCCGGATATGCATAATTTATGCGATAAACACGTGTTTATAGGTGATGTTCAACGTGGCGTCCATTCACAATAATGCAATCCTCCACCCTTTAGAGTTGCAGACTGGCCAGTAGGTTGCATTAGCATTGTTAGCAGGTCTGGTAGGGTATATAACTGGCTTGAACAGCGTCGAACAGTGAGTGATCACATGGCGCGAGTTCGTGTGAGACGGTGTCATCAGCATATGACACAGTTTGAAGAGGGCTTCACTGTGGGTCTCCATTTGGATGGCCAGTCGAATCGTGCAATACCCACATTTCTTGGATAGTGAGATGTGACAGTGGCCCAGTGTTGGACCACCTGGGAACGTGCAGGCACGCATTTTCGTCATCACGGTTCCAGTCCATCACATCTGACCACCACATTCAAGGTCCGCCATATAGTGCACCAACAACAGCGGTATGCGTCTGCCATTCGAGAGCAATTAATGGACTCCCTACATCATTCTGTACCATCTCACACCAATAGGCAGATACTATAGGTCAATTCTTTTATCTTGGCGGCTCGCGCATGCCCGCCCAGACGCGGGAGATTGCTGCGTTGCCAGTTTTACGCACCAAGAGAAGCAGCGCCATAGTATAGCATAGTTCGCAAGCTTACGTTCAGGGGGCAGCGCGCAGTTCATGAAGTAAAGCCTCCACGGCCGCATTGACCCTTTCGCCGCTACAGAGGCGTGCTCCCCGCATTCCGCGCTGTGCGCGATTTTGTCACTGCACTGCTCGCCTGTGCAGACACATCGTGTTCCAAGTGCTTTGACACTCTTTATCATTCGATTCCACAAAATTTTATATGAAATTTAGGTATCTTGTCCACATTTCATTCTCAACATTGTGGCAACTAAAATCGACCATACGGAAAGTATACGCTATGGACTTCTACCTCTGCAAACTGTTCAAAATATCGTGCAATGGTTTACTACATTTAATGCTGCACAATAACTGCGTTGAACATCGAAACAAAATTAAGTCATTTATGGGGGGAAGGTATCAGTCAAGAAGATGTGTAAAAATCTAATTTTTGGGCCAAATAGTTTTTGTGAAATCGAATGATAAGTGTGTCAAACCAGTGGGAACACCATGTGTCTGCACAGGCGAGCAGTGCAGTGATGACAGAATCGCGCACAGCGCGGAATGCGGGGAGCACGTGTCTGTATCAGCGAAAGGGTTAATGAAGAGACAAAGCACTAGAAATTTCAAAAAATTGCATTCAAACGAATATAATTCGCGAAGTAAGGCACTTCGATATTGTTTTTAAATAATGAAAATATTACGCATGGCACAAGGTTTGAACTCATAACCTTTAGCGCAGATGTCCAACACCTTAACCACTACGCTAACGCAACTCCTCCATCTACTGTACGTCTTAATGACTCTAACACGTCACGCAAAATACTGACAAACACTGTTGGTATGACTATGAATTACTCACGCTTCGTCGAAGTACAATAGGAAATAAACAATTACCGCTGTTCTTTATTGCGAAAAAGCGGTTCGTGAGAATGATACAAACACCTTTCCTTGCTATCGCCTGAATTAGGAGGCTTATTGCTTGTTTGGATTAATTAATTAATAGAATATGAAGCAATTGGTATAAAGAATGCTTTTTCCAAACTTTCTATAAAAGAAAGTCTGCTATCAAGACATTGCTTTTGTTCTATTACTTTACTTATGACTGAACGTTTCTAAAACTGAGGATACCCGTCCATGCTCTGCACTGCAGTCGAGATCTGGCAACGTCGTTCTCTGTTCATTGGCTGACTGTGTTTTGTGCGCAGAACGAACCTAAACTCGGCCGCCAACATAAATGACGCGCACTTTAGTAGCAGTCGAACTAGGGAAATACTGTGCTATGCATAGGTTTGCCACCCCAACACACACACACACACACACACACACACACACGTACATATTCACAAGGAGACATAGAGGAGGGGAGGAGAGGAGAGAGAAGGGGGGAGTGCTATTGGAGGTCCGACATACAACCGGGCATCATGCATCTACCTTCGGCACACTCAATTACGATGCAAATTAACGCCGCGCTACGCACACAGGGCAGACCGACGCGGCTCTGCGTGGCCTCGATAGACAAACAACAGGTGCCGGGTTTGGCTCCCGTTTCGCCAAACAGGTAGGTGTCACCTCCCCAGCCTGTTTACAGGTCCTTACCTGTACCCGATACTGTCGATCCCTAATGCGGCTGATACTATCGGCTGCTCTGAAAGCGAACACTAAGAGTCATCTCGTTAAGCCCTCGAAAGTCTCTCTGCCAATCCTTGTCAATTAATCTCCTCACCGATGCGTTTCAGTTCATTACCTCCGCATCGCGAGGTACACATTCCAGTCAGTGTCCATCACCCTGCACTCCACTATCACTGTCAAACTACTTCACTGCTGCCTCATTTTCCTAACCATTTAGGCCGGCCGCGGTGGTCTAGCGGTTCTGGCGCTGCAGTCCGGAACCGCGGGACTGCTATGGTCGCAGGTTCGAATCCTGCCTCGGGCATGGGTGTGTGTGATGTCCTTAGGTTAGTTAGGTTTAAGTAGTTCTAAGTTCTAGGGGACTTATGACCTAAGATGTTGAGTCCCATAGTGCTCAGAGCCATTTGAACCTAACCATTTACCACCTGCTGTATTCATACCTACTCCTCCACTGCTATACATATAAGTTTATGACCCACAATATTAATAATGCGTAGCTCCCACATCTTGTGTCATTAAAAATTTTCAATCGTTTAACACACTATTTTTCCTATGATTTAGGTATTGCTTAAGCACGAATGGCGGGAGGAGAAACCAAGAATATTTCACTAGGGGAAAGACAGATACTGCCTATAATGAATTGAAGAGGCCTCTGCACAAAACAGAAACAGCTGTGTGATTATCAAGAGCTCAAATGGGAAACTGGTCCTAAGCGAACAATTGGAAGGAGTTTATAGAGGGTCTTGAAAGCAAAGAAACTGGTATAGTTGTAGCGTATTCAAATACAGAGGTCTGTAAACAGGCAAAATAAGGCGCTGCGGTCGGCAACGTCTATACATGGTGTAAAGTTTAAGTTGACAAACCAGAATAGCTCGAAAAATAAGCCTCACACGACAAAATGTGTAGAATCCAAAGTTGATTGTTTTCGAGGGGGACATCTGCTGATGATAAAATTAGCCCGTCACCCCAGTCAAATGGGAACCCCCATTTCTTTATTGCAGCATCAGTTTCTACATAAAAAACTACGTACATTTTGTCTTAATCATTTCTTTTGATTCTTGGTAGTTTCCGCTGTAATTCAAGAAAATCTATGTTCTCATTTTTGCATGGAAAATGGTTACTGGTAGATAAAAAAATACTCATTTACTTCGTAAATTTTGATTCGCTGAAACGAAAACTCTCCCTCTCTCCCCATAGGGTAGCATTTGAGAAAGAGGAATTAAAGTTTTACAAATGTTGACCCAAATATTAATTTTCTTCCGCAGATTCGGATAAGTTTTGTTTGTTTCGTCATCATGAGGCTACACAACTTTTAGTTATCAAACAAATAATCTGACTAACTAACTAACTAACCAAACAAAGTAAATAAATATTTTTTTATTTATCCGTAACCATTTTCCACGCAAAAGTGAGAACATGGATTTCCTTGAACTACAGTGCCAACTACCAGGCGGGCCGCAGTGGTCTAGCGGTTCTAGGAGCTCAGTTCGGAACCGCGCGACTGCTACGGTCGCAGGTTCGAATCCTGCCTCGGGCATGGATGTGTGTGATGTCCTTAGGTTAGTCAGGTTTAAGTAGTTTTAAGTTCTAGGGGACTGATGATCACAGATGTTAAGTCCCATAGTGCTCAGAGCCATTTGAACCATTTTGAGCCAACTACCAAGAATCAAAACAAATGTTTAAGGCAAAATGTAGATAGTCCTTAATGTAGAATCTGATTCTGCAAAGAAAAAAAAAAAAGAAAAAAAAAAAAAGGTTTTCCGCTTGAAATTTTAAAGTTGCCTCCCGCCCCACCCTCAGGGTGGTGGGCTACTTTCAGCACCAGAAGATGTGCCGCTCGAAAATGGATTCTACACATTTTTTCGTGCGAAGATTATTTTTCTAATTATTCTGGTTTGTCAACTTAAAATTTACACCCCGTATAACACAAGAAGTGCCTGGCGCAGTTGTTAGATCGGTTACTGCTTCTAAAACGGCAGGTTATCAAGATTTAAGTGAGTTTGAACGTGGTGGTACAGTCGGCGCGCGAGCGATGTGACACAGCATCTCCGAGATAGCGATGAAGTGGGGAATTTCCGGTACTATTATTTCACGGGTGTGTACCGTGAATATCTGGAATCCGGTAAAGTATCAAATCTCCGACATCGCTGCTGCCAGAAAAAGATCCTGCAAGAACGCGACCAATGACGATTGAAGAGAATCGTACATCGTGACAGAAGTCCAACCCTTCCGCAAATCGCTGCAGATTTCAATGCTGGGTCATCAAGTGTCACCGTGCCAACAATTCAACGTAACATCATCGATATGGACTTTCGGAGCCGAAGGCCCACTCGTGCACCCTTGATGACTGCACGACACAAAGCTTTACGTCTCGCCTGGACACGTCAGACACCGACATTGTTGATTAATGGAAACATGTTGCCTAGTCGGACTGGTCTCGTTTCAAATTGTATCGAGCGGATGCACGTGTACAGGTATGGAGACAGCCTCATCAAACCATGAACCTTGCATGTTAGCCAGGGGTTGTTCAAGGTGCTGGAGGCTCTGTGATGGTGTGGGGCGTGAGCAGTTGTAGTGATATTGGACCCATGATATATATACACTCCTGGAAATGGAAAAAAGAACACATTGACACCGGTGTGTCAGACCCACCATACTTGCTCCGGACACTGCGAGAGGGCTGTACAAGCAATGATCACACTCACGGCACAGCGGACACACCAGGAACCAAGGTGTTGGCCGTCGAATGGCGCTAGCTGCGCAGCATTTGTGCACCGCCGCCGTCAGTGTCAGCCAGTATGCCGTGGCATACGGAGCTCCATCGCAGTCTTTAACACTGGTAGCATGCCGCGACAGCGTGGACGTGAACCGTATGTGCAGTTGACGAACTTTGAGCGAGGGCGTATAGTGGGCATGCGGGAGGCCGGGTGGACGTACCGCCGAATTGCTCAACACGTGGGGCGTGAGGTCTCCACAGTACATCGATGTTGTCGCCAGTGGTCGGCGGAAGGTGCACGTGCCCGTCGACCTGGGACCGGACCGCAGCGACGCACGGATGCACGCCAAGACCGTAGGATCCTACGCAGTGCCGTAGGGGACCGCACCGCCACTTCCCAGCAAATTAGGGACACTGTTGCTCCTGGGGTATCGGCGAGGACCATTCGCAACCGTCTCCATGAAGCTGGGCTACGGTCCCGCACACCGTTAGGCCGTCTTCCGCTCACGCCCCAACATCGTGCAGCCCGCCTCCAGTGGTGTCGCGACAGGCGTGAATGGAGGGACGAATGGAGACGTGTCGTCTTCAGCGATGAGAGTCGCTTCTGCCTTGGTGCCAATGATGGTCGTATGCGTGTTTCGCGCCGTGCAGGTGAGCGCCACAATCAGGACTGCATACGACCGAGGCACACAGGGCCAACACCCGGCATCACGGTGTGGGGAGCGATCTCCTACACTGGCCGTACACCACTGGTGATCGTCGAGGGGACACTGAATAGTGCACGGTACATCCAAACCGTCATCGAACCCATCGTTCTACCATTCCCAGACCGGCAAGGGAACTTGCTGTTCCAACAGGACAATGCACGTCCGCATGTATCCCGTGCCACCCAACGTGCTCTAGAAGGTGTAAGTCAACTACCCTGGCCAGCAAGATCTCCGGATCTGTCCCCCATTGAGCATGTTTGGAACTGGATGAAGCGTCGTCTCACGCGGTCTGCACGTCCAGCACGAACGCTGGTCCAACTGAGGCGCCAGGTGGAAATGGCATGGCAAGCCGTTCCACAGGACTACATCCAGCATCTCTACGATCGTCTCCATGGGAGAATAGCAGCCTGCATTGCTGCGAAAGGTGGATATACACTGTACTAGTGCCGACATTGTGCATGCTCTGTTGCCTGTGTCTATGTGCCTGTGGTTCTGTCAGTGTGATCATGTGATGTATCTGACCCCAGGAATGTGTCAATAAAGTTTCCCCTTCCTGGGACAATGAATTCACGGTGTTCTTATTTCAATTTCCAGGAGTGTATATATACGACGCTGCCATGTGACACGTACGTAAGCATCCTGTCTGATCACCTGCATTGGTTCATGTCCAATTTTCATTCCGACGGACTTGGGCAATTCCAGCAGGACAATGCGAAACTACACACGTCCAGAATTGCTACAGAGTGGCTCCAGGAACACAGTTCTGAGTTTAAACACTTCCGCTGGCCACTAAACTCCCCAGGCATGAACATTGTTGAACATATCTGGGATGCCTTGCAACGTGCTGTTGGGAAGAGATCTCCACCCCCTCGTACTCTTACGGACTTACGGACAGCCCTGCAGGATTGATGGTGTCAGTTCCCTCCAGCACTGCTTCAGACATTAGTCGAGTCCATGGCACGCCATGTTGCCGGTTTTCTGCGTGCTCGCGGGGGCCCTAAACGGGAGGTGTACTAGTCTCTTTGGCTCTTCACTGTATTATGAATAAACCAGTGGATGTCATTAAATGACTGGTTCATCGCGCAGATGGTAGGATGAGGCGACTACCCAAAAACACATTAATATCTTCGGCCACTGAAATTGGGCGGGAGTCCCGACCCCCACACGTAATGTGAACAATTTTCTTGCTGTTGTTTCGTCATCGCCCTAAACTGATGGTGAATCAAAAGCTTCTGCCGCATCAGCTTGCAACATAAACGACGTTAATAAGCGGCACACTGTGAGTACGACATCGGAAACAGTCTCGCAAGTGGGTCTCCATGCGGCAACAGATGTCTCAAACATAAATCCACTATAATACTGTCCCTTCTTGTTACCACTGTTTTGCATACATTCCTTTCTTCGTCGATTCTGCGGCGAACCTCCTCGTCCCTTATCCTAATAGTTCACTTAATTTTCAAGCTCCTCCTCTATCACCACATTCAAACACTTCGATTCTCCTCTGTTCACACAGTCCATGATTCACAACAGTCCAATACAGTGCTTCGAACACAGGTTCTCATAAATTTCTTTCTTAGATTGAGACGCATGTTTGATGACAGCAGATCTCTCATCGTCTTGCATTCCCTCCTTGCCTCTGCTCGTCTCCTTTTTATGCTCTCCTTCCTTCGTTTTTCATTCCTTAACTTTATCTATTTCGTGGTCCTCACTTTTGATGCCGAATTCGTTATTAATTTCACGTCTACTCCTCCTCAGTCCTTTCGTCTCTGTTTCGCGTTACTCTCAGCCCATAATCATGATATAAAAAGGAAGAGCCGGCCACTGTGGCCGAGAGGTTCTAGGCGCTTCACTCCGGAACCACGCTGCTCCTACGGTCGCAGGTTCGAATCCTACCTCGGGCATGGATGAGTGTGATGTCATTAGCTTACTTAGGCTTAATTACTTCTAAGTCTAGGGCACTGATAACCTCAGTGTTAAGTCCCATAGTGCTTAGAGCCATTTGAACAATTTTTTTTTTTGAAAATGGACATCCTAATACATCTACATCTACATACAAACTCTGTAATCCACCATACGGTGCGTGGCGGAGGGTACCTCGTACCACAACTAGCATCTTCTCTCCCTGTTCCACTCCCAAACAGAACGAGGGAAATATGACTGCCTATATGGCTCTGTACGATCCCTAATCTCTCTTATCTTATCTTTATGGTCTTTCCGACGAAATATAAGTTGGCGGCATTAAAATTGTACTGCAGTCAGCCTCAAATGCTGGTTCTCTAAATTTCCTCAGTAGAAATTCACGAAAACAACGCCTCCTTTCCTCTAGAGACTCCCACCCGAGTTCCTGAAGCATTTCCGTAACACTCGCGTGATGATCAAACCTACCAGTAACAAATCTAGCAGCCCGCCTCTGAATTGCTTCTATGTCCTCCCTCAATCCGACGTGATAGGGATCCCAAACGCTCGAGCAGTACTCAAGAATAGGTCGTATTAGTGTTCTATAAGCGGTCTCCTTTACAGATAAACCACATCTTCCCAAAATGCTACCAATGAACCGAAGACGACTATCCGCCATACCGCATCTGGTTTACAAGTATCGTTGTTAGAAATTCGTTTAATATGAAATGTCTACCGTAATTAACCCCCCCCCCCCCCCCGCCATGAACCATGGACCTTGCCGTTGGTGGGGAGGCTTGCATGCCTCAGCGATAGAGATAGCCGTACCGTAGGTACAACCACAACGGAGGGGTATCTGTTGAGAGGCCAGACAAACGTGTGGTTCCTGAAGAGGGGCAGCAGCCTTTTCAGTAGTTGCAGGGGCAACAGTCTGGATGATTGACTGATCTGGCCTTGTCACACTAACCAAAACGGCCTTGCTGTGCTGGTACTGCGAACGGCAAAAAGCAAGGGGAAACTACAGCCGTAATTTTTCCCGAGGGCATGCAGCTTTACTGTATGGTTAAATGATGATGGCGTCCTCTTGGGTAAAATATTCCGGAGGTAAAATAGTCCCCCATTCGGATCTCAGGGCGGAGGCTACTCAAGATGACGTCGTTATCAGGAGAAAGAAAACTGGCGTTCTACGGATTGGAGCGTGGAATGTCAGATCCCTTAATCGCGCAGGTAGGTTAGAAAATTTAAAAAGGGAAATGGATAGGTTAAAGTTAGATATTGTGGAATTTAGTGAAGTTCGGTAGCAGGAGGAGCAAGACTTTTGGTCAGGTGAATATAGGGCTATAAATACAAAGTCAAATAGGGGTAACGCGGGAGTAGCTTTAATAATGAAGAGGAAAGTAGGAGAGCGGGTAAGCTACTACAAACAGCATAGTGAATGCATTATTGTGACCAAGACTGACACGAAGCCCACGCCTACTACTGTAGTATAAGTTTATATGCCAACTAGCTCTGCAGATGATGAAGAACTAGATGAAATGTATGATGAGATAAAAGAAATTATTCAGGTAGTGAAGGGAGACGAAAATTTAATAGTCATGGGTAACTGGAATTCGACAGTAGGAAAAGGAAGAAAAAAATGGTTCAAATGGCTCTGAGCACTATGGGACGTAACTGCTGAGGTCATCAGTCCCCTAGAACTTAAAACTACTCAAACCTAACCAACCTAATGACATCACACACATCCATGCCCGAGGCAGGATTCGAACCTGCGACCGTAGCGGTCGCGCGGTTCCAGACTGTAGCGCCTAGAACCGCTCGGCCACCCCAGGCCGGCGAAAAGGTAGAGAAGGAAACGTAGTAGGAGAATATGGATTGAGGCTAAGAAATGAAAAAGTGAGCCGCCTGGTAGAATTTTGCACAGAGCATAACTTAATCACAGCTAACACTTGGTTCAAGAATCGTGAAAGAAGGTTGTATACATGGAAGAACCCTGGAGATACTAGAAGGTTTCTGATAGATTATATAATGGTAAGACAGAGATTTAGGAACCAGGTTTTAAATTGTAAGACATTTCCTGGGGCAGATGTGGACCCTAACCACAATCTATTGGTTATGAACTGTAGATTAAAACTGAAGAAACTGCAAAAAGGTGGAAATTTAAAGAGATGGGATCTGCATAAACTGACTAAAACAGAGGTTGTACAGAGTTTCAGGGAGAGCATAAGGGAACAATTGACAGGAATCGGGGAAAGAAATACAGTGGAAGAAGAATGGGTAACTTTGAGGGATGAAATAGTGAAGGCAGCAGAGGATCAAGTAGGTAAAAAGACGAGAGCTAGTAGAAATCCTTGGGTAACAGAAGAAATATTGAATTTAATTGATGAAAGGAGAAAATACAAAAATGCAGAAAATGAAGCAGGCAAAAAGGAATACAAACGTCTCGAAAATGAGATCGACAGGAAGTGCAAAATGGCTAAGCAGGGATGGCTAGAGGACAAATGTAAAGATGTAGAGGCTTATCTCAAGAGGGGTAAGATAGATACTGCCTACAGGAAAATTAAGGAGACCTTTGGAGAAAAGAGACCACTTGCATGAATATCAAGAGCTCAAATGGAAACCCAGTTCGAAGCAAAGTAGGGAAAGCAGAAAGGTGGAAGGGGTATATAGACTAGAGGGTCTATACAGGGGCGATGTTCTTGAGGACAATGTAATGGAAATGGAAAAGGATGTAGATGAAGATGAAATGGGAGATACGAAACTGCGTGAAGAGTTTGTCAGAGCGCTGAAAGACCTGAGTAGAAACAAGGCCCCCGGAATAGACAACATTCCAATAGAACTACCGTCGGCCTTGGGAGAGCCAGTCCTGACAAAACTCTACCATCTGGTGAGCAAGATGTATGAGAAAGGCGAAATACCCTCAGACTTCAAGAAGAATATAATAATTCCAATCCCAAAGAAAGCAGGTGTTGACAGATGTGAAAATTACCGAACAATCAGTTTAATAAGTCACGGACGAAAAATACTAACGCGCGGGGAAGATCAGTTTCGATTCCGTAGAAATATTGGAACATATGAGGCAATACTGACCCTACGACTTATGTTAGAAGCTAGATTAAGAAAAGGGAAACCTACGTTTCTAGCATTTGTAGACTTAGAGAAAGCTTTTGACAATGTTGACTGGAATACTCTCTTTCAAATTCTGAAGGTGGCAGGGGTAAAATACAGGGAGCGAAAGGCTATTTACAATTTGTACAGAAACCAGGTGGCAGTTTTAAGAGTCGAGGGGCATGAAAGGGAAGCAGTGGTTGGGAAGGGAGTGAGAAAGGGTTGTAACCTATCCCCGATGTTATTCAATCTGTATATTAAGCAAGCAGTGAAGGAAACAAAAGAAAAGTTCGGAGTAGGTATTAAAATCTATGGAGAAGAAGACTGGCAATCACTTCGTGATTCGGAAAAGCTATTGTTGAGGTGGTCCTTGTGGCATTTCTGAGCAAAAGTCAAACCAATTTCCACTACAAAAATTATTTGAAAGAGAAAAGAGAATATCAAAATGTTATTAACAGGGGGAAACGGCGTAGATACGAGTTCATTCTTTACCATGTTAACATGTCTTCTCTCGTGCGGCGTCCAGATCTCGTTCTCCAAAAATTTTCGTCTTAATCCTACCAAGACTAGACGCTTCAGTCTGAAACCGCGTGACCGCTACGGTCGCTGGTTCGAATCCTGCCTCGGGCATGGATGTGTGTGATGTCCTTAGGTTTAAGTAGTTCTAACTCTAGGCGACTGATGACCTCAGCTGTTAAGTCCCATAGTGCTCAGAGCCATTTGAACCATTATGCAGGCGTGAATAGTTAAACTGATATTTCGGTAATTTTCACACCTGCCAGCACTTGTTTCCTTTGGGATTGGAATTATACCTTATGTAAGTGATATTTTTTTCATATCTATATCACTGTCCTGTGTCTTTCCTCGCCTCGGTGTATTTTTTTACGATGTAAAGGGGAAAGAAAGCAGAATGGAAGATGCAGGGCTAAAAAGAAAGTTTGCGACGGCGTGAACTGTTGGGAATTTGTGTCCCTTGGTTCCGACTCGGAAGTTGTCGAAAGTGCGGACAATTTCGTGCGTGAATAGCGTACGTGCGTGTGGCGCCTTCTCCCGGGTTGACGCCGCAATTAGGACGCGCAACACGTACAAATCGCTTACGTGCGACTGGCACGTGATCGCACTGGAAATAGCCTTTAAACTTCGTCCTGTACCTTCTTTGGTTAGGAAAAGTTCTTCGGAGTAATCACTAAGTTTAGATTCACCTGGTAAATTGTGTGTGTGTGTGGAGGGGGGGGGGGGTCATGGAGAAAGAGAAAGAGTGACAGAGAGATGGAGGTAGGGAGAAAGAAATTGTCGTCCAGTTTCACTTGGCGTGTGGACCAAATAGGTCACAGCGTTAACTATTTCGTGTCATTAACAGTTGAGTTACATGGTTTCTTTTTTCGTTCGTTGTAATTTCCTGAAGCCAATGGTCTGTTGTGTAGCGTTGTACGGAACAGAAAGGTGGATGTTAAACAGTTGAGAAAAGAACAGAACAGACTCAATTACAGGACGATGCTGGACATCGCACTGTAGTGGTTAATAAAAAAGAAAAAAAAGAAGAAAAGAAAAGAAAGGTTGAAAATGTGGGAAGAGATGGTGAATAAATAGGGGTTTTAAAAATAGTTAATGACCGTGGAAAGGGAAAGAGTGAAATGCAAATCGGACTTTGTATTACAGAAAAGTTATCGGACTTCGTGATTCGGAAAAGCTATTGTTGAGGTGGTCCTTGTGGCCTTTCTGAGCAAAAGTCAAACCAAGTTCCACTACAAAAATAATTTGAAAGACAACAGAGAATAACAAAATGTGATTAACAGGGGGAAATGGCGTAGATAAGACTTCATCCTTTACCATGTTAACATGTCTTCCCTCGTGCCGCTTCCAGATCTCGTTCTCCAAAAATTTCCTGTTTCATTTCTGCGTGAAAAGTCGTAGCTGCTCCGAAATCTTGCAATAAATTTCATTGGCCAGGGTTTACTAATGGATACAAATTAAAACCATCTTCATATTGAATGCAATGCATTTTACATTGCTGCTTCGTCCTCCAAATTTCATACACACAATACGTCTGCACATCGATAAGTTTTTTCGTCTTCATCCGACCAAGACTAGCTAATATGTAAGTTAAGCATCCGCTCTCAAGAGACAAGAGCGGGTAGAAAACAAAAAGAGTTACAATTTTTGTACCTTCTGCCGTCGAGTGCTCATACAGCTGCGACGGTATAATTTATATCTGAGGGAACGGGTGTAGAGCGGCGAAATTCAAAGTCCCGCTACAGGACAGGTACAGCATATCAGTACTGAAGGGTGCAAACAATCGAATTTGGGAGAACTGAAATTTATGCCACAACCTGTCCAAAGAAAAGGAATCGGTTGAAAGGGCACAGTGTGGAGCATCAGTTTCGTAACGAAGCGATGTGAGTGGTGGTGAAAAAACCTACGTATGAATTCTTATAAGAAGCGTATTTCTTAGTTGTACTCAATATATTTGATTCAAAAAATTTCAAAGAAATAATACTGCTCATCCACGTAGATAGGAATTGATGAAGAGATAACTGAAGTCATGAAGGGTACACGAGTGGGCCTTTAGCTCTTAAAGCCCATAGAGATAATGTTTCTTTGAATTGTTCGCACTTGTCTATGGCACAGCACTGAAATCTGCAGCCATTTGCGGAAGGGTTACACTTCTGTCACGTTGAACGATTATCTTCAGTCTCCTCGGTCCCGTTCTTGCAGGATCTTTATCCGGCCGCAGCGATGTCGGAGATTTGATGTTTTATCGGATTCCTGATATTCAAGGTACAGTCGTGAACTGCTCGTACAGGAATATCCCCACTTCATCGCTTCCTCGAAGACGCTGTGTCTCATCGCCCGTGCGCCGACCATAACAACACATTGAAACTCACTTAAATCTCGATAACCTGCCATTGTAGCATCATTTACTGATCTAAAAACTGAGCCAGACACTTGTTGTGTTATATAGGCGTTGCCGACCGCAGCGCCGTATTCTGCCTGCTTACTCATTTGTGTGTTTGAATACGTATGCCTGTACCACTTACTTCGGCGCGTCAGTGTGTAATGGGTAAGAAATCGGGATGGAGACGAGTTACAGCGAAACGTTTTAGATAAAAGTTCCAGGTGGCAAAGAGCGTACCGCGTTGCTACTTACTGCCGTGACCTAGAACGTGATTTTCAAGATTGTGATTTCTGGCGTTCCCCAAGGTAGTATTATAGGTCCTTTGCTGCTCCTTGTCTATATAAACGATTTGGGAGACAATCTGAGCAGCCGTCTTCGCTTGTTTGTAGATGACGCTGTCATTTATCGACTAATAAAGTTATCAGAAAATCAAAACAAATTTCAAAACGATTTACAAAATATATGTGACTGGTGCGAAAAGTGGCACTTGATCCTAAATAACGAAAAGTGTGAGGTCATCCACATGAGTGCTAAAATGAACGCGTTAAACCTCGGTTACACGATAAATCAGTCTACTCTAAAAGCCGTAAATTCAACTAAATACCTAGGTATTACAATTACGAACAACTTAAATTGGAAAGAACACATAGAAAATGTTGTGTGGAAGGCTAACCAAAGACTGCGTTTTATTGGCAGGACACTTAGAAAATGTAACAGACCTACTAAGGAGTCTGC
Source organism: Schistocerca cancellata (assembly GCF_023864275.1). Lineage (NCBI taxonomy): Eukaryota > Metazoa > Arthropoda > Insecta > Orthoptera > Acrididae > Schistocerca > Schistocerca cancellata. The sequence continues at coordinate 111,991,077 of NC_064636.1, read as the reverse complement.
CTACACTACGCTTGTCCGTCCTCTTTCAGAATACTGATGCGCGGTGTGGGATTCTTACCAGATAGGACTGACGGAGTACATCGAAAAAATTCAAAGAAAGGTAGCACGTTTTGTATTATCACGAATTATGGGAGAGAGTGTGACAGAAATGATACAGGATTTGGGCTGGAAATCATTAAGAGAAAGCCGTTTTTCGTTGCGACAGAATTTTCTCACGAAATTCCAATCACCAAATTTCTCCTCCGAATGCGGAAATATTTTGTTGACACCGACCTGCATAGGGAGCAACGATCATCAAGATAAAATAAGGGAAATCAGAGCTCGTAGGCAAAGATATAGGTGTTCGTTCTTTCCGCGCGCTATAAGAGATTGGAATAATAGAGAATTGTGAAGGTGGTTCGATGAACCCTCTGCCAGGCACTTGAATGTGATTTGCAGAGTATCCATGTAGATGTAGATGGTTTGGAGATAAGAGTGTTAATTTAAAAAGGGAATCCTAATATTTTATTCATGATTTGAAAAGAGCGGTAAATTTAATGTATGAAATGATGCAATATTCAAGGTCATGGCAAGGTTCAGGCAGGGTCAAATAAGCCAATATGTTCTTACTTCTAGTAGGGATTGACTCAGAATAGAGGAGGAATACAGCAAAACACAATGTTAAATGCAGATTGGAAGGGACATAATAACCACGACTTTAAAGCTGATTATTGAAGGTAGTTCGAAGGTTGAATTTTGTCTCATGGAAATCCCTGTTTGTGACGCTTTATTTGGAAAGAGCAAATGGAAATTTGAACTTTAAGTGTGTTTCTTGGTAAAAATAAATACATCACAGCGTTTAAAATTTACTGTGGTATTTTCAAAACGGAACAACAAGTTGTTGAATGAATTTTCTCGCCTCTCATTCTTCGGAATGCCCCTTCCAATTTGTATCTAATATTGTATTTTATTGTATCTCTATTCTAAGTCAAACCCTACTGGAACTAAAAATATATTTGCTTATTTGGCCTTCATTGAGCTGGCCATGACCTTCAATCATGTGTTATTTTATACGTGAAATTCGCCACCTTTTTCAGATCTTGATTCAAATATTAATATTCCCATAAAAACAAAAAACAAAGACAAACAAAAAGTCTTTAACACGAAAATCACCTTGCAAATCACATTCAAGATCACGTCCATTAGTAACAATGTGTAATGTGTAACCTTGTTAGCAACCTACAAATTTTATCTACAACATTCTGCTGTATTTCTCCTTCATCCCGAGTCATTACGGATTAAAATGGACTACCCTGTATATCTATGTCCGAAAAAGCAGACACCACTCGCATACAGGCTATTTTTAAAATGAATAACATCACTGAAATACGAACATGGTGCTTTGCATGTTGTTTCCTTTGTTGTTTTAATACTGTTGCAATCTATATTCAGGTGTTCATTTGAGGGTCCATTCATGCACTTGTTACTCTTTTTACGCTGACAACTCCTTTCTCTTCCACTTTCATCTCCTGGACTGAACCAGAATACTGTGAACATACAACATCTTAATAATGACGTTCTAAAAATAACGCTCTACAACAGCTACTGGTCTTACAATAAAACAGTGGTTCAACATTAAAAATAAATACGTGGTACAATACACATTGTCGGCTAATGGCTGCTTAGCAAACAGATGGTTTATCTTGTAAGACGTTGTGTGATAGTCCAATAACAAAAACATGCTAGTGTAAATTTAACTCACAAATTTTCTGTTCAAACATCGAATCATCCATTATGAAAGAAGGATTTGTTGACTTTTGTCGAATCTTGAAACATGGAGAAGTGAAGACTTGTAAAAACTGGCATACTCACGCGCCTTTTATAACGGCAAATATTCACTTTTGTTGTATTTTTGTTAGGTATTGTAAGAGGCCGTTATTAAACTACTGGAATCCGTTCAAAAACACATTTTGAAAAAAAATGGCGTTTGATGAGTTTAGTTAAAACATTTATCAGTTGTACAGGGAGACCAAGAGATGAATACACTAAGCAGATTGAGAAGGATGTAGGTTGCAGTAGGTACTGGGAGATGAAGAAACTTGCACAGGATAGGGTAGCGTGGAGAGCTGCATCAAACCAGTCTCTGGACTGAAGACCACAACAACAACAGTTGAAACGTCCCCTGACAAAAAAACTTTATAAAAGACAGTGGTGGAAAACCTTTTACGTTGTTTGATTTTCAAACAGCTGAGCAAAACTGTACGTACTCAGACATTTCTCTGTTTACTTATTCTGATCAACACTAATGTGACACACAATATTTTTAGCGCAACGCAATCTGGAAATGGCTCTGAGCACTATGGGACTTAACTGCTGTGGTCATCAGTCCCCTAGAACTCAGAACTACTTAAACCTAACTAACCTAAGGACATCACACACATCCATGCCCGAGGCAGGATTCGAACCTGCGACCGTAGCGGTCACGCGATTCCAGAATGTAGCGCCTAGAACCGCTCGGCCACTTCGGCCGGCGCAACGCAATCTGCCTTTTCAGTAATCCCTATAAAAGAATGGCCGTGACTAACAATAACCTATACCTTTCATGAATCACTTACCTCACAAAAATCTTCGTTACTCGAACTACTGCAGTACAGCGAGCGCCAATACTGCCAGCTAAATAAAAGATTCAAACTACTGAAGGCACTAACTACTGATAGGCATAGTTAGCAAATGAAAGATTTTGATAGAGAACAAACAATGTATTTACCTTAATAATATTGAAAAGACATCATATATATATCACAAATTTACTCTTTCTGATGGACATACGTCCAGATCGTCCGCTCTCAAAATTGACCATCTCTCTCCCCATATCCACCACTGCTGGCGGCTCACCTCCAACTGCGCAACGCTGCGCGCTGTTAACAGCCCAACACTACAATAGCAAATATTCCAACAATGCAAACCAGTCACAGACTTCACACAGCACAGTCAGTGATTTTCATACAGAGCGCTACGTGGCGTTACCAACATAAAAACCTAAACACCCTACTTACACAGTATTTTCACTGCCTAGCACACATTTAGTTGATAACAAGTACTTGATATAATTTTTTTGTCGTAGAAGATTCATTGTATAAACCAGAACTACCTTTTCCCTGTAATTACACATCTGTAAATTAATGAACACCCCCGAAAGCAGTAGGGACGTTCAAAGGAATCGGTGGATCCCACAGTCACAGACAGGGTGCACACGAAGTGTCTATTCGACGCATGTGACACGAGCATTTCTAACAGTTGGAATTCTCTGAGAGGAGGGGCTGAAGTACGTACAAAACCAACTGCTGACTACATTGAACGCCATCGACAGTCTCAACCAAAGACCTTGTAAAAAATAACTAGACTCACTGATGGCGCTGCAGTCGCGGGATAATTTGAACCTTCGGCTGGACGCCATTATAGTGGTTGCAGTCTTAAGTGTTGTGTAGTATTGTTGTTTATGAAGACCCTGATTCAACGTTGTATATTTGTTGGGGCGTACATACAGTATTTGTTACTCGTAATTCTACTGTCTGTACGTTCCAATGAAAAGAAGCACAATGGTGAAGAGTTGTGCAACGATTAATTGTAGAAATAAATTCGAGAAAGGAACGAATATTACATTTCACAGGTATGTGGATATTTTAAGTTGTTTTGTATGTCGGTGCACTTGCTTAATAAATGTTTTTATAACACGGTATTAGCATAATGCCTGTGCATCTATTTGCAGGTTTCCTTTCTCAAAACCACAGCTGTTACAAAAATGGTTACACGCTGTCAGGAGGCAAGATTTCCGACCGACAGAACACCATTTTATATGTTCCGATCATTTTGAAGATAGTTGGCTGCTCGGTAGTGTTTTCATGTTCTAGATTAGGTTGAAACTTGATAATTTCATCGTGAGTTGCCAAAGCACTATGCGGTATATAACGCACTTCTCGTCATAAAATCTAAAGCAAGGTAGAGTCAGAAAATATCTATTAATATAGTGGGCAAATCTTCGAGTAATTTGATGCACTTTGCGTACATCTATCGTAAATGAACTACGAAAAATGCTAGGGGTCCAGTCCATAACTTTTAGCTGCGGCAGATTCCATGTAGTACGTAAGATAAATTCATGAACAGGGACTAGTTGCTGTTTGTTCATAAATTAAAAAGTATATTGTAATGACGTATTTAAATGAGGCATTATGTTTGTGACCTAACTCGAGGGAAGGCATTTTATAACCAAAAGCGATGTATAAACATTCGAACTCCGCGCGTCAGTTTACCACTCTAATGGCCGCCGGCCAGCTATTCAATTTGTCCGCTCTTCACAGTCGACCACTCGTGCGGTTGTGGGGGCCTGGTCTCAACTCACATATACTCAAGCGCCAAGGAAACTATTATAGGCATGCGTATTCAAATACAGAGATATGTAAACAGGCAGAATACGGCGCTGCGGGCGGCAAGGCCTATACCAGAGAAGTGTATGACGGAAATGTTAAATCGGTTACTGTTGCTACAGTGGCAGCTTATCATTATTTAAGCGAGTTTGAACGTGGTGCCGTAGTCGGCGCACGAGCGATGGGACACAGCATTCGGAGGTAGCGATGAAGTGGGGATATTCCCGTACGACCATTTCACGAGTGTACGGTGAATATCACGAATCCGGGATCACTGCGGCCGGAAAAAGATCCTGCAAGAACGGGACCAACGACGACTGAAGAGAATCGTTCAAGGTGACAGAAGTGCAATCGTTCCGCAAATAGCAGCAGATATCAACGCTGGGCCATCGACAAGTGTCAGTGTGCGAACCATTCAATGAAAGATCATCAATATGGGCTTTCGGAGACGAAGGCCCACTCGTGTACCGTTGACGACTGCACGAGACACACAGCTTTACGCCTCGCCTGGGCCCGTCAACGCCGACATTAGGTTCTTGATGAGTCGAAACATGTTGCCTTGCCGGACGAGTCTCATTTCAAATTGTATCGAGCGGATGGATGTGTGCGGGTACTGAGACAACCTCACGAGTCCACGGACCCTGCATGTCACCAGGGGACTGTTCAAGCTGGCAGAGGCTCTGTAATGGTGGGGGGCGTGGGCAGTTGGAGTAATAAGGCACCCCTGACACGTCTAGAGACGACTCGGATAGGTGACACGTACGTAAGCATTCTGTCTGATCACCTGCATCCATTCATGTCCATTCTGCATTCCGACGGATTTGGGCAATTCCAGCAGGACAATGCGACACCCCACAAGTCCAGAATTGCTGCAGAGTGGCTCTTCTGAGTTTAGATTGCCAAGATTCCCCAGATGTGAACATTATTGCGCATATCTGCGATGCGATGCAACGTGCTGTTCAGGGGAGATCTCCACCCGTCGTAGATTTACGGACAGCTGTGCAGGATTCATGGCGCCAATTCCGTCCAGGACCACTTCAGACATTAGTCGAGTCCATGCAACGTCGTATTGCGGCGCTTGCCGCGTGCTTCCAGAGGCCCTACACGATATTAGGCAGGTGTACCAGATTCTTTGACTCTTCAGTCTATAGCTGTTGTAGAATGTTGTAATAAAATTTGATTTCGAACATAATAAGGTTTATCGAACTGACTGACCTCCTGTATACCGAGAAACACATTTTCCGAAATATCAGTCATTCGAAATCCAAGCTATGATATCCTGAAAGCCAAGGATCAAGCTCAAGAGTTGGAACTTCTGACAAGAATTTGACTCGGTACCATACCAACGAGTATTAAAAACACAAAATTAGCAACTGGATCCAGCATTTCCTGGAAGGCAGGACGCAGCACGTTATCTTGAATGGTGAGTTATGGACAGAAGTAAAGTGAGGTGGGGTTGGTTGGCTGATAAGCGGGGGGGCACCAAAAAGCGAGGTTATCGTTTCGAACGGATTAGAGAGAGGCAGGGAAGGAAGTCGGCCGTGCCCTTTCAAAGGAACCATTCAGGCATTTGCCTGAAGTTATTTAGAGAAATCACAGAGAACGTAAACCAGGATGGCTGGATGCGCGTTTGAACCTTCGACATCCCCGAATGCGAGTGGAGTGTGCTAAGCGCTGCGCCAGCCTCGCTCGGTAACGTCAGGTGCGCCGCAGGGAAGTGTGGTCTTCACTTCCTACACTACTGGCCATTAAAATTGCGTGACGGTATAGGGTGCCGTTGATTACACGTCTCGGTCACCTCTTGTTCGCATTGACGGCACTTTGAACAGTGGACGCTACATTTCAGACGTGTTACCACCTGTGGCTCTACTCTCCATTCGATCCCTGCGAAACCCTACATTTCAGCAGGATAATGCACGACCGCATGTTGCAGGTCCTGTACGGGCCTTTCTGGATACAGAAAATGTTCGACTGCTGACCTGGCCAGCACATTCTCCAGATCTCTCACCAATTGAAAACGTCTGGTCAATGGTGGCCGAGCAACTGGCTCGTCACAATACGCCAGTCACCACTCATGATAAACTGTAGTATCGTGTTGAAGTTGCATGGGCAGCTGTACCTGTACACGCCATCCAAGCTCTTTTGGACTCAATGCCCAGGCGTATCAAGGGCGTTATTACGGCCAGAGGTAGTTGTTCTGGGTACTGATTTCTCAGGATGTATGCACCCAAATGGCGTGAAAATGTAATGATATGTCAGGCTTCTAGTATAATAGAAGTCTAATGAATACCCGTTTAGCATCAGCATTTCTTCTTGGTGTAGCAATTTTAATGGCCAGTAATATATATATATATATATATATATATATATATATATATATATATATATATATTGATATGGTGTCTGTTCTTTCGGACATGTCTGGGACTTGGTAAGAATGTCTTCCACGAGTAATGAGTGTGTTGGGGTTGGACACTACGAATGTAGCGTGTGGACATACAAGGTGAGCATACGGGTCTCGCAGGAGGGGTGCACGAGATACTCCCTGCAGTCGCGCTATCCTCTGTGCCCTCGGTGGCTCAGATGGATAGAGCGTCTGACATATAAGCAGGAGATTCCGGGTTCGTGTCCCGGTCGGGGCACACACTTTCACGTGTCCCCGTAGATAGATATATCAACGCCCATCAGCAGATCAAGGTATTAATATAATTCTAATTTTGTTATAGATGGCTGCAGGTCATCAATGGTGTCTGTTCTTTCGGCCATGTCCAAGAGAACAGACACCATATCCATATACGTATATAGATCTTAACGTGGTGCGAACATTGTCAGCCAGTTTCAAATGTTCAGAAACCAATACATTAACAATGAGTCACAGCTGGAATCGGTCTGCTCCTACGAATACCAGAGTATAACAATTTGTAGTCGTATCAAAGGGAACGATCACACAGGGTTGGTCCTAGGTATAGCAAGTGGCAGGATACTGGAAAAGGGCAATCAGTCGGCTTCTGAAGTTTGAAGTATTGTGGTGTCTAGGAGTATGCAACATCCTCCCTACGTATCGGTCCCGTAGCGACCGCGAAGAAAAAAATGGTTCAAATGGCTCTGAGCACTATGGGACTCAACTGCTGTGGTCATAAGTCCCCTAGAACTTAGAACTACTTAAACCTAACTAACCTAAGGACAGCACACAACACCCAGCCATCACGAGGCAGAGAAAATCCCTGACCCCGCCGGGAATCGAACCCGGGAACCCGGGCGTGGGAAGCGAGAACGCTACCGCACGACCACGAGATGCGGGCTGACCGCGAAGACAATATTAGATTGTTGTTGTGGTCTTCAGTCCTGAGACTGGTTTGATGCACCTCTCCATGCTACCCTATCCTGTGCAAGTTTCTTCATCTCCCAGTACGTACTGCAACCTACATCCTTCTGACTCTGCTTAGTATATTCATCTCTTGGTCTACCACTACGATTTTTATCCTCTCCAATGCTAAATTGGTGATCCCTTGATGCCTTAGAACATGTCCTACCAACTGGTCCTTTCTTCTAGTCACGTTGTGCCACAAATTCCTCTTCTCCCAAATCCTGTTCAGTATCTCCTCATTAGTTATGTGATCTACCAGTCTAATCTTCAGCATTCTTCTGTAACATCACATTTCGTAAACTTGTATTCTCTTCTTGTCTAAACTATTTATCGTCCACGTTTCACGTCCACACAAGGCTACACTCCATACAAATACTTTCAGAAACGACTTCCTGACACTTAAATCTATACTCGATGTTAACAAATTTCTCTTCTTCAGAAACGCTTTCCTTGCCATTGCCAGTCTACATTTTATATCCTCTCTACTTCGACCATCATCAGTTATTCTGCTCCCCAAAAAGCAAAACTCCTTTAGTACTTTAAGTGTCTGATTTCCTAATCTAATTCTCTCAGCATCACCCGACTTAACTCCACTACATTCCATTATCCTCGTATTGCTTTTGTTGATGTTCATCTTATACCCTCCTTTCAAGACACTGTCCATTCCGTTCAACTGCTCTTCCAAGTCCTTTGCTGTCTCTGACAGAATTACAATGTCATCGATGAACCTTAAAGTTTTTATTTCTTCTCCATGGATTTTAATACCTACTCCGAATTTTTCTTTTGTTTCCTTTACTGCTTGCTCAATATACAGATTGAATAACATCGGGGAGAGGCTACAACCCTGTCTCACTCCCTTCCCAACCAATGCTTCCCTTTCCTACCCCTCGACTCTTATAACTGGCATCTAGTGTCTGTAGAAATTATAAATAGCCTTTCGCTCCCTGTATTTTACTCCTGCCACCTTCAGAATTTGAAAGAGTGTATTACAATCAACATTGTCAAAAGCTTTCTCTAAGTCTACAAATGCTAGAAACGTAGGTTTGCCTTTCCTTAATCTTTCTTCTAACATAAAGCGTAGGATTAGTATTGCCTTACGTGTTCCAGCATTTCTACGGAATCCTAACTGATCTTCCCCGAGGTTGGCATCTGCCAGTTTTTCCATTCGTCTGTAAAGAATTCGCGCTATTATTTTGCATCTGTGACTTATTAAACTGATAGTTCGGTAATTTTCACATCTGTCAACACCTGCTTTCTTTGGGATTGGAATTATTATATTCTTGTTGAAGTCTGAGGGTATTTCACCTGTCTCATACATCTTGCTCACCAGATGGTAGAGTTTTGTCAGGACTGGCTCTCCCAAGGCCGTCAGTAGTTCTACTGGAATGTTGTCTACTCCGGGGGCCTTGTTTCGACTCAGGTCTTTCAGTGCTCTGTCAAACTCTTCACGCAGTATCGTATCTCCCATTTCATCTTCATCTACATCCTCTTCCATTTCCATAATATTGTGCCTCAAGTACATCGCCCTTGTATAGACCCTCTATATACTCCTTCCACCTTTCTGCTTTCCCTTCTTTGCTTAGAACTGTATTTCCATCTGAGCTCTTGATATTCATACAAGTGACTTTCTTTTCTCCAAAGGTCTCTTTAATTTTCCTGTAGGCAGCACCTATCTTACCCCTAGTGAGATAAACCACTACATCCTTACATTTGTCCTCTAACCATCCCTGCCTAGCCATTTTGCACTTACTGTCGATCTCATTTTTGAGACGATTGTATTCCTTTTTGCCTGCTTCATTTCCTGCATTTTTATATTTTCTCCTTTCATCAATTAAATTCAGTATTTCTTCTGTTACCCAATATCAGATTAATAACGTCGAAACAGAGGTCTTTGAACAGTCATTCTTCCCATGCTGTATACGCGGTTGTAACGAGAAGCAAATCATGACATGCAGTACGACGCAGGTACCCTCTGCCATGCACTTCACAGTGGTTTGCAGAGTACGGTCACGTTTAGGAGGCGTGCGTTGTCTCGGGGACGACTGCAAACGGTCGGCGCGTCGAGCGCACGTGGATTTGGGCGCGTGGCTGATTCATACGCAGTTGCGTAACGCAGCTTTAGCCGGCCGACAGCAATGAAACCCGAGTCCGCACGCACAACCAGAACCGGAGGCGCGGGTTGCAGCTCCGCCACGCGCCGTGTCGTAGAAAGTCGACCCGCCAGCGTCGGCAGCGGTGACGCAACCGTCGACTACCGTCTGCTCTCTCACTAACGCATATGGACCTTTTATGTTATTCGTTTCAGGCAAAGGTCATATCACTAGATGCCAGTATGTGACCCAATGGGGCAAAGAGAACATTTGTCAGACATCAATAGCAATACAGAAAACTAGTGTTTAACAAAAAAGGAAATTACAATAAAAAATTACTTCAATGTGAAAGATAGACACTACGAAACAGTTGCAAATCTTCAAGCTTTCTGTAGCGCAAAGTGTATTTGCGCGCTTAAGGGAAGATAGAACGTGGAACGGGCCGACTTGGAGTAGGAGAGGCGCCACAGCACATTTTAATTTCCACTGTCTATACTTTTACAAATTCATAAAACTTTGTCAGCATCACCAGGAAGGACTCAGGATTCACACTCATAGCAGAGGAAGTTCAAAGACATAACAGGAGAGGCACCACAGCACATTTTAATTTCCACTGTCTATACTTTTACAAATTCATAAAACTTTGTCAGCATCACCAGGAAGGGCTCAGGATTCACACTCATAGCAGAGGAAGTTCAAAGACATAACAAAACAAATTTTTTTCACATGTGAAATTTCATCGTTTTTTCACTTATTATTGGCTGCATTTGTTGCTGTAGGTACACTTGTCTTCATAAGTAAGAGAGATTCTTCGATGAATTTTGCACAGCATACAAACCATACTTACAGGTGTATGAAACTGTAGAATTTCCCGAATCTGTTAAAACCTGTGGTAAAAATTGACATAATTACCTATAAAATTCGAGTTTTCTGTAAACACGAAGTTTAAAACGTAACAGCCCATTCATTTTTCCATAGATTAAATAAATTCTAGAGTTTCATACACCTGTAAGTATGGTTTCTAAGCTGTGCAAAATTCATCGAAGAATCTCTCTTACTTATGAAGACAAGTGTACCTACAGCAACAAATGCAGCCGGCAGTAAGTGAAAAAAAAATCATGAAATTCCACATTTAAAAAATATTATTTTTTCGTGTTTTTGAACTTCTACTGCTATGAGTGTGAATCCTGAATCCTTCCTGGTCGTGCTGACAAAGTTTTATGAATTTATTTGTAAAAGTATACTCAGTGCAAATTAAAATGTCCTGTTGTGCCTCTCCTCCTCGAAGTCTGTCCATTTGACGTCCTACGCCCCTTAAAGCAGAAAAGTAGAAAAAATTTTGAAAAAAGTTGGGAGAAATATTTGACAACTTCTGGAACAACCACAGACGAAAGCGGCAGCAGAAATTAAATTGAGGAGGGGGAATCGTAAATATCCATTACTGTAGAAGTAGATACCAATGTATGCAAAATCTCTAGCTACTAACATTTTTTTCGTAAGGTCCTGTTGCAAACTTTGTAGCGTTGCTCTTGGGGGGGGGGGGGGGGTGAAAAGAAAAAGAATGGTTATTTTTATATTTTTTGAAAAATGTCGAAAAAGTGAATATTTTGGTGGGCCACTTGGCTACAGAATCAGGTATTGATTACACTATTATAATAACATACGTTGAGCATTAAATACCCGGTTCGATTATTTTGAACAAGAGCAGCAGATTGATTTATTTGAGATCGTTCGGAAAAAACATCATTTCTGTGCATTTTTATAGTCGCGATATAGTCATACCAGGAACAACACTAAGGGACCAGAAGATTTATAGACTATGAAAGAAATGCAACACTACACAATTCAAAAAAGTAGCAGATTCAGAAATAATAGGAAAACGATAATGTTCCTTGTGCCTGATGATACGTTAAGCCCATCAGCGTGATCGCAATTTCTGGTGATGAACTAACAGAAAATAATTAACATTCAACTAAATGAGGAGACGGAAATCAGTAAGGTTAATTTACTAAAATTAGCACACTTATCTTTAACACACGTTTTTTAATGTTACGTACCTTTTCATATCAAATTACAATAGATGACAATTGTGGTTGAATACTTTATACACTACTCGCCACTAAAATTGCTACACCACGAAGATGGTGCGCTACAGACGCTAAATTTAACCGACAGGAAGACGATGCTGTGATATGCAAATGATTAGCTTTTCAGAGCATTCACACAAGGTTGGCGCCGGTGGCGACTCCTACAACGTGTTGACATGAGGAAAGTTCCCCACCGATTTCTCATACACAAACAGCAGTTGACCGGCGTTGCCTGGTGAAACGTTGTTGTGATGCCTCGAGCAAGGAGGAAAAATGCGTACCATCACGTTTCCGACTTTGATAAAGGTCGGATTGTAGCCTATCGCGATTGCGGATTATCGTATCGCAACATGACTGTTAGCAGAATATGGAATCGGTGGGTTCAGTAAAGTAATAAGGAACGCCGTGCTGGATCCCAACAGCCTCGTATCACCAGCAGTCGAGATGACAGGCATCTTATCCGCACGGCTGTAAGGGATCGTGCAGCCACGTCTCGATCCCTGAGTCAACAGATGGGGACGTTTGCAAGACAACAACCATCTGCACGAACAATTCGAGGACGTTTGCAGCAGCACGGACTATCAGCTCGGAGACCGTGGCTGCGGTTACCCTTGACGCTGCATCGTAGACAGGAGCGTCTGCTATGGTGTACTCAACGACGAACCTGGGTGCACGAATGGCAAAACGTTATTTTTTCGGATGAATCCAGGTCCTGTTTACACATCACGATGATCGCATCCGTGTTTGGCGACATCGCGGTGAACGTACATTGGAAGCGTGTATTCGTCGTCGCCATACTGGTGTATCACCCGGCGTGATGGTATGGGGTGCCACTCGTTACACGTGTCGGTCGCCTCTTGTTCGCATTGACGGCACTTTGAACAGTGGACGTTACATTTCAGATGTGTTACGACCCGTGGGTCTACTCTTCATTCGATCCCTGCGAAACCCTACATTTCAGCAGGATAATGCACGACCGCATGTTGCAGGTCCTGTACGGGCCTTTCTGGATACAGAAAATGTTCGACTGCTGCCCTGGCCAGCACATTCTCCAGATCTCTCACCAACTGAAAACGTCTGGTCAATGGTGGCCGAGCAACTGGCTCGTCACTACACGCCAGTCACTACTTTTGATGAACTGTGGTATCGTGTTGAAGCTGCATGGGCAGCTGTACCTGTACACGCCATCCAAGTTCTGTTTGACTCAATGCGCAGGCGTACCAAGGCCGTTATTACGGCCAGAGGTGGTTGTTCTGGGTACTGATTTCTCAGGATCTATGCACCCAAACTGCGTGAAAGTGTAATCACATGTCAGTTCTAGTACAATACATTTGTCCAATGAATACCCGTTTATCATCTGCATTTCGTCTTGGTGTAGCAATTTTAATGGCCAGTAGTGTACATAACAGTGAAATGTGCTCTTGACGCTGTCTATTAGTAATCACTTATATGTTTTCTGATTGTAAAAATAACAGTTAGCATATTTACTGGATTATATTGTAACAAATAAGCCCTCGGCCACAAATATTAAGTCAAAATTGACCTGGTTTCGACGCTACTACGAGCGTCGTCTTCAGAATTAGACTAACTGTACTAAAACATTAGGTATATAGTACATTAATAAAGTTAAAGTTTGTACTGACTCGAAAGGATGTAGTACTTACAAGCCACATATTAAAAAAGATCTCGGCCCGAAAGGCGACGTCATGAACACTTGTCAGATGGCGAGCCGCTAAGGGCTGCTTGAACTGTGGACAGGGGTTGCAACAAGACTGAGGCGCCCACGTTAGAAAGTGTGGGCAAGTAAACATGGTGTTGGTACGAGCGCCATCTAGTAGCCGCAGAAACAACGAGGCTACTGTACATTCGAAAATAGACACATGAAATTGTGATGCAGCTGATTCAGGCATAACGTAAGCGTTAATAATAACAGGATGAAGTTACATATTTATCTGCTTTAGATAGAGATACATTTTGTAACGTAAAAACGTTAGTTATGACATACAAGAAAACAGCAAAGATGTGACAGGAAAACAACATTTCGGTAAACTGCATGAGGAAATCTGAATCAAAGATCAAGCAATGGATTTATACAGTCGATAAAGTTTTTATTTCGCAGTTGCAACTGTTCGTTGAGAGTGAGGCCATTATGACGAGTGACATGTTTGATAATCTCCAATTCCTCTAAAACATCTAACCTACGCCTATTCCTTTCGGTATGCAGAATATTGCTATCACCATTGGCTTTTGGCACGTGTCCAGTAATTAAGAGATGATCGGCAAAGGATGGATTTAGGGGACTGGTGCCGTTCTTCCTCAAAAGATGTTCTTTATATCCGATGGTGAAAGCACGTCCGGTTTGCCCTATATAATAGGAGGAGCAGGTATCGCAGGTTATCTTACAAACGCCAGAACTTTCTGTAGGGGAGCGAATGGATTTCAAATTATGAATGAAGTATCTCTTCAGATTATTGTTAGTAGAGAAGGCAACATTGCAGTCGTATTTGTTGCGAAGCATGCGCTGAATCTGATAGGAAATGGGTCCTATGAAAGGAATAGAAAAACGTTTTTTTGGGTTAATTTCAGTGCATGAGGTGTTGAGCGTGGTAGTCCTTGCAGTTTTCTTTTTTAGGATATCGTCCACTATATTAGGCGTATATTCGTTATTGACTGCTATGGTTTTAAGTAAATTAATCTCTTCATTAAACTTTTCTGTTGAAAGTGGTATGGAGGTGGCTCGGTGGACGGCAGAGTGATAAAAATGCCATTTTTTGAGACTGTGGATGAAAAGAGGAAGCAGGCACGATTTGGTCAATATACGTTTCTTTTCGAAAAATATTGAAAGTGATGTTATTGTCTTCTATTGTAAGCGTCAAGTCTAAATAATTTAATTGGCGGTTATCGTTTTCGAGTTCAATAGTGAAAGAAATTTTTTCATCGAGGTCGTTAAAAAGTTTAAATATATGATCCACTCTGTCGGCGGGTCCGTTATAGATGACTACCGGTTCCGTTATACATGACTACAAAAATATTATCAACGTATCTTGTGTAAGAAAGGATACCTAGTGAAGTGGCTGAAACACGGTTGAACAGCTTTTTTTCCAAGGAATTGATAAAGATGTCGGCAAGGATGTCGGCTAAAGGGTTGCCCATAGCGAGCCCATCAGACTGCTGGGACAGTTGTCCATTGAATTCAAAGTAGTTGTACTTGACAATGACATTAATGAGATTCATAAAATCAGTAATCTGTTCATCTGATAGATCTTTCTTAAATTGACGTAAGTTTTCTTCCACAATGATGAGCGTCTCATCCACATTGGTATAAAGATTTTTAATATCTAAGGAAAAAAGCTTGGTGTCTGAACTGCATACTAAGTTTTTAATAATTTGGACCAAAACGTGGCTGTTAGGAACGGAATAATTATTTTCGAAAACGAAGGATTTTTCCAAAGTTTCGTGTAGAAATCGGGCCAAATAGTGATATGCGCTATTCATGCTATTGGAGATTGGACGTATTGGATGATCAGGTTTATGAATTTTGAACTGGGACCAAAGTTTAGGGGGCTGAGGGTTCATATTGATTAGTAGTTTCTTTTGGAAAGGTTTTATAAGAAATTTTGCATTGTTAATGGCTGACCTCACTTCTTTCTGTAATTTAGGAGTCGGATCATCATGCAGCTCCGACATGTTGTTTTCACTGAAGAAATTTTCAGTTTTAGAAATATACTCAGAAATATAAGCAATGACTAGACAACAACCTTTATCGGATTTAGTCATTAAAGCTTTTGCTGTTTTAAGTTTATTATTAATGGAAGTTACTAAAATTCTGTCGTTATGCGTAGCATTAGTCAAAATAGCTGCATTTTTCTCTAGCATGCGGGTTACATCATACGCAATTCTGCCTTGAGAAGCATTATCTATCTTATTATAATCGAGACAGATTTTTAAATCAACAAGCATATTTTGTCTTACATTTCTGTCTGACAGGTTAGGCCTGACATTGTATTTTAGTCCTTTTCCTAACAGGACGTTTTCATTCTCAGTAAAGATGATGTTGGTTTTATTTAAAATTCTTTCATTAAAGACGTGACTGCTTTTTTGAAATGTATTCTGAGGGCATTTTTCCATTAGAAAGCAGACAAAAAAGATTGCTGAGCTTCTTCTCGTGTTTCTGCATTATACCTATTTTACAAATCTCTAGATGTTCGTTCATTTGCGTCCACATGTCGTCAATATTAAAATTATAGTTAACACGATAAGTGTTTGTGATATTTAAGTACAAATGGTATGCTTCTGCGTTAAGACAGTCTTTTTTAGCGTACAGCTCTTTTATTCTATTACAAATAATATTCTTAATGACAGGTCTAAAGGACTTTGGATTTTTCTTACATACAGAAAAATTGATGTAGGCTTTTGTATAAGTCCGGACAAGTCCCCTTTTTTCACACTGCTTGTTAAAATAGATAGCCATACTTGTATTTAGAATTTTCTTTTTTAATTCTTTATATTTAGAAGCAGCCTTAGATACCTGGGCAGGTAAGAAACGTAAAACTTTGAACATAGCTGTTAAGGTTCAGTGACCGTGTCAGAATTATATCAGAACAAATAAGCCCTCGTCACAAATATTAAGTCAAAATTGACCTGGTTTCGACGCTACTATATTACTGCCCTCGCTACACACCGGACACGAATGAGAGTTAATATTGCATTGTTGTGCGGTTCTGAGCTATGTAAAAGGTTTCAGGTCTCTAGCTTATTGTGAATTTAGCTGAAAATCGATTGCGAAATTTTTACCGAACCAAGAGACAGGAAAACAAAGTAGCCTCAGCCACACACCGGTCAAAAATTCAAATGGCTCTGAGCACTATGCGACTTAACTTGTGAGGTCATCAGTCCCCTAGAACTTAGAACTACTTAAACCTAACTAACCTAAGGACACCACACACATCCATGCCCGAGGCAGGATTCGAACCTGCGACCGTAGCGGTCGCGCGGTTCCCGACTGTAGCGCCTAGAACCGCACACACCGGTCAACAAGGCAAGTTAATATCGTATTCTCATCCAACTCCGAGCTATATTGTAAGTTTCAAGTCTCTAGTTCAGCGGAAATTTCTTGGAATCCAACCGCAAAATTTGTACCGAACGGAACGAAAAGTGACGGAATGAAACAAACGTGTTACAAAAGAGAGACTGTCAACATCTGCCTTTACATCACGTGAACGGAGCGTGGGTGTATTCGTGATGGAGACGGCTGCCCCGTTTCACGAACGACAGGCTCTGCAGTTTCTGCCACAGCCTCTCCGGCCGTATCGTTCGGCTTTACGAGGAGACACCCTCGCCTGAAGCTGTGCGCAGACAGTTAGGCAGAAACGCTGAACGCTACAGACGGAGCTGGTGGTCCGGAAATGTGTGATGGGCCGTCACCGTTGGAGACGTGCGCCTTCTTGCCATGCATTGCCTCTCGGCGGTTACTCTGCCTCCAGTCGCCATCTGCTCTGCGACGCGAGGCGTCTGTCAGAAGAAACAATAGCTCTTCCGAGAGCATCGAAGCACAAAATGGCCATTACTTGGACACTCGCGCCCACAGGAATTTTTTCCACAGGGCGCTGTAATGCTAAACTGCCAGTTTTGATACAGTTCCATCGAAAAGTCAAGCCCATGAATAGGGGTTAATAGCAGTGCTTTTTTCTAAAATAATGCAGAGAAAATTACTTATAACTGAAGCATGGGATACCACCCGTCTCCTTTTAGGCATGACGTTATCATGTCTCTCTAAAAAAAAAAAAAATGTATCGAACTCTTCCGTTGACTTAGCTCAAATGAAGCAGACGATACCGAGAAACACCCAAACATACAAGAGAATGTGGTATCGAACACTTCAGTTTACATCACCTCAAATGAAGCACAGTTTGTTAGTTTTCTGCTCATCTCTCACATCCAACTTAACTTATAAGTTGTGAAACGTCCCCTTCGAACAATTATACAAGACTGTGCTTAAACTGACATACAATATTTTTAGCGCAGCGCAATCTGACTTTCAATAATCCCTACAAAAGAATGGCCCTGACTAACATTAAACTATACCTTTCACAAATCACTTACCTCACAAAAATCTTCATTACTCGAACTACTGCAATACAGCGAGCGCCACTACTGCCAGCTAAATAAAAGATTCAAACTACGGAACGCACTAACTACTAGTAGGCATAGTTAGCAAATGAAAGATTTTAATAGAGAACAAACAATGTATTTACCTTAATAGTCATCAAAAGTCATAATATATACAGCAGTTCATGACATCCATTTTTACAAATTTCAAAACTCCGCCATTTCTCTCTCCACATCCACCACTGCTGTCGGCTCACCTCCAACTGCGCAACGCTACGCGCTGTTCACGTCCAGCTGCCCAACGCTACAATGGCAGACAACAATGCAAACTAGCCACAGACTGCACACAGCACAGCCAGTGATTTTCGTACAGAGCGCTACGTAACGTTGCCAATAAGAACACATAAACAGCCTACTTACAGTTGCAACGAAAGACAGTACACACCAAGGGCGTACCCAGGATCTGAACTGGGGGGGGGGGGGGGGGGAGGGCAGGTCATACTAGTCTCAGGAAACAAGGACTCGAGACAACATAAAACAGTAAACTAATAAAAAACTGCTTTCAATAAACATTTTAAATATAAGAATGCGCTTCTTTAAAAATACAACTTTTTAATTCAGTAATAATCTTCTAGAATTTGCCGCAAATTTCTCAATTACTTTCTTCTCTAACATCTCACAGTTTTCTTTCACATAATTGCGGTGTTCGCTCATCAGGCACAATCCTGTGAGCCTTTCTCCTCCCACAGTGCTTCTGAGCCACGTCTTCAAAGTGTGCTGAAGGATCGTTCCACAGTCGCTGTTCTGCATGGAATAGTGCTCAAAATTTTTAGTCCTTTTTTCATGCTAGGGAAAAAATACTGGTCTCGTTAAACAGGTACGACTTACATATCCTTTAATTTAGCTTCAGTTATATTCTTTTTCCTCCACAAATTGTACCATAGTTCCAGTTCTCCGGCAATATCATCCAATCCATAAAATGTTTTAAACAATTCTGCACTTTTAAGGAAGTCTGTTACACTAGAATTGCTCATATTCAAGGGATGTAGCTTATTTAGAGCAAAAGCTGGTGTACTTTTTTGGTGAAAATCGTATATTTAATGATGACATGAATGATTAGATGTATGGTATTACCAGCGAACGTCGCCAGTATTCGTTGTCATTTTGGGATGGTGGATTGTTTCTGAATTTTTGCTTGCAAGCAAAACGTGGAACAATAATTTCTATTTCCAGTTCCTCTGCTATAACTTGCGCTTTTGCAAGTAATTCGCTAGTTACTCTGTCTGCTTTCTTTCGATCATTACTGAGCACGTCAAGGATTCCTCTGATGTCTTCCCTCACCGCGATCATATCTACAGACTTAGACAGCAGGACATTAGCTACTGGTTCCAAAACTGCTGAGTATTTGGCTATTGTTTGTAAAGATAAGATGAACACTGGTTTGGTAATGGCTGAATGCAAGTGATACGCAGATTTCCTCGTTGCATAATTTCCCTCAGTAGACAATTTTTCTACAGCGCTCACAACCTCTGCGAAATTTTGAGAAAATAGTCTGACGGATTTATATTTTTCATACCTTCTCGTCTCACACATTCTTGTTAAATTGGAAGCGTACTTCCGACGTGTACTCGATTCTCAAGAAAAAAGGTATATAGTGTCTTTCACAGTGGCAACAGCATTCCTAATTTCCGGCACTGCGCTTGCATCGTTCACCACAAGGTTGAGTTTGTGGCTTGAGCAATGAACGTGTGATGCTCGATAATATTTCTTTATTAAAATGGCTTGTACACCACTCCCTCTACCTGCCATCGTAGAACAGCCATCGAAGCCAAATCCTACACAGTCTTCTGCTGGAAGATTATTACTGATCAAGAAACTGTCAATTGCTTCGGCGATTGAAGAGGCATTTTGCGACTTCAGTTCTATAAAACCTACAAATTCTTCCCGGATTTTCACTTTTCTTTCGTCGTAGAACCGCACGCCTATTGATAGCTGTTCCTTCTCAGCTATGTCTGCTGTTTCATCAGCCAAGACTGCATAAAACGTCGCTTTTTTATTGTCAGCGATTATATTCTCCTTAAGAGGCTCCGGAATGCCCTATACTTGCAATGTTAAAATAACGCTTATAAATTACATCTTTCCTCACAAAGTATTTGAGGTAGGAAGTTGAACTTTTTACAGATTATTTATTGGAATATGGGCTACAACTTAACACAGGGATTTTACAAAATTTTAGTTCAGTTATTAAAGATGATTTTTTTTCAATTGTAATGAAAATTCACAACATTTTTTTGCATTTTTTTATTTATATATTCAAAAATATACAGTTTTTTGGAAAAAGGCTGTGTTAAATTATGCAGAAGATACTGTGTAACATTTACTGAAAGTTTGAAACAAATATGTTTGGAAGATCCTTAGAAAACATGTAATTAGTATGAGAAAATAAAAGTTTTGGGAATCGAGCGACAAAGATTGGATTAACTTTTTAGTGCATTCCAGGTCCATAGGATGGATTATCTTCATCCTCTGCAAACTCCTCCTCCACCTTCCTCTTGTTCCTCCTCCTGTTTACTCTTGCTTGTATTTCTAGACTCTTTACAGCCCTGTCTGCAGCCCGAAGGCGTTCCTTGTCTAAAGCGAGCATCGCTCGTAGCATGTTAGAACCTATCTTCATTCCCATATTTCTAAATACCTTGCACCTTACAATGTTGCCATCATTGAAAGTCGCAACAGCATCATACACACCAAAGTGAAGTGTTTCTATTCCAACAAATACAGTCTTGGGGATTCTCGACCATATAACACTATTTACACTTTCATTGGGGTTTTGAGTTTTTCCGTGAATACACTTTTTCAACAGTTCAGGTGCTGCTAAGTCTCTGAAAATAGGTTAGCCACAACACATACTTTATCTCACATCACTAAAATGTACCTGATGAACACGGACGTTAATAACAACACCATTTGACAGCAGTGTAACAGCGCCACAGTGGGTCACGCCCATGTAGAACACATTTCAAAAAAAAAATTAAAAATAGTTGTAGTCTTCGGAATTGAATAAATTATATATCTATTAAAAGGTAATAGTCTGCAGATTCAGAAAACGCAAAAAAGTAAAAATTGAACTTTTCATGATTTTGAGCCTTTTCGGAGCCCCTTAATAACATCGCCACACAAATTTATGAATTCATTTTGTATTTTTGGCGATGTGTAAACAGCATTGCGGCGACATTTTTCCGGATGACTCCTTAACTCGTCGTCGCCATAATCGATTCTTAAGTTTAGTAAATCTAATAATAGTTTAGGAGCAGAAAAGCATTTTACATTTAAAATATGGTAGGAGAAACGATGTTGTTCGTTAGAAACTTCACATATTCATGATCCCTTACTGCCTACAAGTGAATACGCTGTTCCTTGGCGACGTTAACATGCCTGCGAATAGCAGAGCGGATTGCTTATCGCTAAATTTATTATTTCTATAAACTTCCCTGCCGACAGTAACATGCCGAAGACGAAAAAATTACTGCCGGATCTGCGCGAACGAGTTCGAAATCGTCTAAGGGGGGCAGCTGCCCCCGCCCCCCCCTTGCCCCTCGCTGGGTACGCCCATGGTACACAGTATAAAACTTCGCACAACCGACAAGAACGGAATAGCAAGCGCAAACGAATAAGGAACAACAAAACAAAGACGGCAATGAATCGCCAAGGATCATGGTAGTGGGACCGTAGGACATCTATCGGTAGCTCGGCGTTTGAGCGTACGCATATCCGTTTAGTACTACCGTCGCCCACTATTAGCGGGTGAGGGCACACTACACGCTTGTCGAAATGGCTGCCAGCGATTCAGTTATCGAGTACAGTTGCCGCAGCTTCGAAATGCTCGAAACAGTCAATGACATCGCTTTTCCCACCCACTGCACTGGAATCGTTTCCGTATTGCAATTACCAACACGAAAAAAAGAAATAAAAAATTTACGTCCGTGAAATAAATCTTTGGCACTCTTCCAAGTTCCCAACATCGTAAAAAAATTACTTTGTCGACGAAAAAGTTTAGGAGTACGCATCCCCCAGCGTTCCCCCAGAAAAACAGCACTGGTGAATAGTAATAAAAGCGACTAACTGCAGAGACTGATTCCTGACTTGAAATGGAGGAATGAAGGTCCTACGAACATGTGTCCGGAAATGCATCATTGCCACGATAGATGGCGCTGACGAATGGCAGTTTCTCTGACGACGTGCCGTTGTGTTCCCTGTGTGTTGCTGGATGCGTGATTGACGCAGCGTACTGTAACCAACCGAATAGTCCTGTATTCATGTCGGGGACAAGTCGAGATGATT
This sequence comes from Schistocerca cancellata, assembly GCF_023864275.1. Taxonomy (NCBI): domain Eukaryota; kingdom Metazoa; phylum Arthropoda; class Insecta; order Orthoptera; family Acrididae; genus Schistocerca; species Schistocerca cancellata. The sequence continues at coordinate 111,968,684 of NC_064636.1, read as the reverse complement.
GATACTCTTCACGGGTATGACGCCGGATGTTTCGGCAGTCCATCTGGCCGCCATTTTCAGGTGCGATCGCTGAGTACGCAATCACGCCAGAACTGAATGGATATCAGAAACGGCGGCTCCTTTATTTACCCCGGGTCCAGGCCACTGCGCCTGCGCGGAAAGCGGAAGAGCTGCCCCATGTGAAGCGAAGAGTTGCAGCGCCGCCGACGGTAGAAACTGGCGAAAGTGATAAATCGAAAATTAAGATGTAGTGGGTCGAAAACCAGACCGTCGTTGTTTTAGATTAGACAAAATTGCAAGTACGCTCTACAGAAAGAAAGATCCCTTACCATTTAGCTGCAATATAGCAGGTCAGCAACTGGAAGCAGTTAATTGCATAAAAATCTGGGAGTACGCATTAGGAGTGATTTAAAATGGAATGATCGTATAATGTTGATCGTCGGTAAAGCAGATGCCAGACTGAGATTCATTGGAAGAATCCTAAGGAAATGCAATCCGAAAACAAAGGAAGTAGGTTACAGTACTCTTGTTCGCCCACTGCTCGAATACTGCTCAGCAGTGTGGGATCCGTACCAGATAGGGTTGATAGAAGAGATAGAGAAGATCCAACGGAGAGCAGCGCGCTTCGTTATAGGATCATTTAGTAATCGCGAAAGCGTTACGGAGACGATAGATGGACTCCAGTGGAAGACTCTGCAGGAGAGACGCTAAGTAGCTCGGTACAGGATTTTGTGTAAGTTTCGAGAACACACCTTCACCGAGGAGTCAAGCTGTATATTGCTCCCTCCTACGTATATCTCGCGAAGAGACCATGAGGATAAAATCAGAGAGATTAGAGCCCACACAGAGGCATACCGACAATCCTTCTTTCCACGAACAATACGAGACTGGAATAGAAGGGATAACCGGTAGAGGTACTCAAGGTACCCTCCGCCACACACCGTCAGGTGGCTTGCGGAGTATGGATGTAGATGTAGATGTAGATGTAGGTGTTTATGTTGGTAACGTCACGTAGCGCTCTCTACGAAAATCACTGACTGTGCTGTGTGCAGTCTGTGGCTGGTTAGCATTGTTGGAATATTTGCTATTGTGGTGTTGGGCAGTTGGATGTGAACAGCGCATAGCGTTGTGCCGCCAGCAGTGGTGGATGTGGGGAGAGAGATGGCACAATTTTAAGAGCGGACGATCTGGACGTGTGTCCCTCAGAAAAAGGAAATTTGCAAGACTGGATGTCGTGAACTGATATATAAAATCACTTTTGAACACTATTCAGGTAAATACATTGTTTGTTCTCTATTAAAATCTTTCATTTGCTAACTATGCCTATCAGTAGTTAGTGCCTTCAGTAGTTTGAATCTTTTATTTAGCTGGCAGTATTGGCGCTCGCTGTAATGCAGTAGCTCGAGTAACAAAGATTTTTGTGAGGTAAGTGATTCATGAAAGGTATAAGTTATTGTTAGTCAGGGCCATTCTTTTGTAGGGATTATTGAAAGTCAAATTGCGTTGCGCTAAAAATATTGTGTGTCACTTTAGTGTTGATCAGAATAAGTAAAGAGAGAAATGTTGGGTACTTTAAGTTTTGCTCAGCTGTTTGAAAATCAAATAACGTAAGGGGTTTACCAGCACAGTAATTCATAATTTTCAAAGCGGAGGTTTCGCTTTATACCCCGCGTCCAGGGCACTGCGCCTGCGCCGAAAGCGGAAGAGCTGCCCCATATGAAGAGAAGAATTGCAGCGCCGCCGATGGTAGAAACTGGCGAAAGTGATAAATCGAAAATTAAGGTGTAGCGTGTCGGAAATCAGACCGTTGTTGTTTTGTATTAGATAAAACAGGGTTCGGTATCTTGCTTATCTCTATTAATAATGTCATCAAGAAATGGTTCAAATGGCTCTGAGCACTATGGGACTTACCATCTGAGGTCATCAGTCCCCTAGAACTTAGAACTACTTAAACCTAACTAACCTAAGGACATCACACACATCCATGCCCGAGGCGGAATTCGAACGTGCGACCGTAGCAGCAGCGCGGATCCGGACTGAAGTGCCTAGAACCACTCGGCCACAACGGCTGGCAGTAATGTCATCAGATAATCGTATTTCGATGGATTCCTTGAGCACACAATCCCGGTAACGAGAAGCTGGAGCAATAATTTGCGTCTCTTTAAATGACATGTCATGCACTTTATTGACATAATGTTCGGCGACGGCAGATTTTTCAGGCTCCAGCAAACGTGTGTGAAGCTGACGTTCCACACATCGGTCATGAACAGTGCGAATAGTGTGTCCAACATAGGCCTTTCCACAATGGCAGGAATTTTTATAAACTCCAGACTTTCTCAATCCCAAATCACCTTTCACAGATCCAAACAGGGCTCTAGTCATTGCCAAAGGCAAAAGAACACTTTTGACATCGTATTTCCTGAGAATTATAGAAAGTTTTGAAGAAATGCTTCCAGCAAAGGGTAGAAAAGCAACTGATTTGCTTGTATCCGGCGCTGGTTCACTTGATGGTCCAAACTGAAAAATGGTTCAAATGGCTTTGAGCACTATGGGACTTAACTTCTGGGGTCATCAGTCCCCTAGAACTGATAACTACTTAAACCTAACTAACATAAGGACATCACACACATCCATGCTCGAGGCAGGATTCGAACCTGCGACCATAGCGGTCACGCAGTTCCAGACTGAAGCGCCTAGAACCGCACGGTCACACCGGGCGGCTCCAAACTGAAAAACACGATTAATTTGATGATCGGTATATCCGCTGATCTTGAAGACAGCCTGAAGATGATCCAGTTCATGTGTCAAATTGTCGGAATCAGAAATGGCATAAGCTCTCTTGAGCAATGTACATAGAACTCCCAAGCGCTGATATGGTGGGTGACACCTCGATTGAAGATAGCGGTCCATATGTGTGGGTTTATAGTATACGCCATGTCCCAAGGTACCATTTTCTTTTCTTGTGTAGTAGGACATCCAAAAAAGGTAATCTGCCATCTTTTTCAATTTCAGTCGAAAATTTTGGAGATACATGGATTGTTTGGCCACATGGAATGGAAGCTCTTAGTCAGTTTCTAGATCATTTTATCTGTCTTCATCCAAGTATCAATTTCTCGATGTAATTTGAAAAACTTGGAACATTACCTGTCTTGAATGTTCTAGTACAGAAAAAAGAAAATGGTACCTTGGGACATGGTGTATACTATAAACTCACACATACGGACCGCTATCTTCATTCTACGAGCTGTCATCCTCCACATCACAGCATAGGAGTTCTAGGCGTCAACCTTTCAGGATATCTGTGTTTTGAATGTTTCTACGATCGGTATCATCCAAGGGAATGCACAAAAACTTCCCGAAGAACAAACATCCGGATAGAAGACTACCAACAAAGAGAGCAATACACAGTCTAATAAAAAACTGGCGTACCTAAGAATCTGTGCAAAATGTGAAGTTGCCACCATCGATATCCGAAATTTAGGCCGGGTGTACGTGAATACACTTAGACGTGCACAGCTGTGTATTGATGTTGCAGGGGTCACTTTCGACATCGTCTATCAATGTATTATTCACTGTATTTTTCAGTGTAAATAAAAGGGGAGTCCATTTCAGCTCTTCGTTTTTGTAAATTCACTGCATGTCATTTAAACTTACTTATCTGCGTCACCCTGTATTATACAGTAAATGTGCGAATTTTATTGTGGAATCCAGCTGTAATTTTGGAATTAATATAGCGCCCTTTTGCACTCCGTCTTCATTCCACAAGTAGCCCATCGGAACCATCTGACCGCCGTGTCATCCTCAGCTGAGGATGATGATAGGAGGGGGGTGTGGTCAGCACACCGCTCTCCCAGTCGTAAAGATGGTTTTCCTTGACCGGAGCAGCTTCTATTCTATCGAGTAGCTCCTCAATTGGCATCACGAGGCTGAGTGCACCCCGAAAAATGGCAACAGCGCATGGCGGCCTGGATGGTCACCCATCCAAGTGCCGACCACGCCCGACAGCCCTATAGTCGCCACGACATTTTAAGGGCTGTGTATTTTGATTTTCCTTTTACCTGATGTACATAGTGAAAAGATATCTCGATAAACATGGATGAAGAGAAAAGCAGTTTTCTTATAATATGCCAGGAATAGAGTGGTTGTTGTCATTGTTACAGCGTCACTCATATACAAGGTGATTCACAAATATATCAAAATATTGTAATATGTTTTTCTACAAGTAAAACCAAAGAAAAAAGTTCTTATAAACATAGGTCCGCAAATGTTTAGTTACGGAGTTACGGCTAATGAAATATTTTCCCTGAAATTTAGCAACTTCGCTAATATGAAGCCATCGCAAAACTGTATGAGATCAAAGTAAAGCACGATTTTCATTTATTTTGTTGTTATTGGTCTGGTGAATCTAATAAAACATGTCCCAGACGTGTATCTGCAGTAGTTTTACGGATCATCCAGAGAAGCGAAGATTTAATTTCGTAAAATTTTTAATTTATTTACTTGGCCCAATTTGTTTTTTAAATTCCAGAATATTGCAGAAAATTATCGGCAGAAGTTGTAGAGAATTTAATTTTAGAAAAATGATGGTAATAGCCTTAAATGGAACTGTAGGAATGAGTCAGATAATCTGCTTTTATTAATATCATAGTGCACGTGAATTCATGTTAAACTGGAAGACAGCTGCTATGTGGTTTCACTTAAATACACTGTTGTTGTTATGTTCTTTCTCTGAAAAATACAGAAAACTAACTCATTTCAAGGTTAGGAAACGATTGAAACAACTCACTAACGGTTGCCAACAATGACATAAAAGTTCCTACATTCTTAATGGAAAGTAAACAAATTTACTACTATAATAGTTTTTGCTTCTCCGGATGTTCTCGAAAACTACTGCAGATACACGTCTGGAAACATGTTTTATTAGCTTCACCAGAGCATAACAACAAAATAAATGGAAATCGTGCTTTACTTTAACCTCGTACAGCTTTGCGATGGCTTCATATTGGCGTAGTTGCTAAATTTGATGGATAATCTTTTATTAGCCGAAACTCCATAACTAAACATTTGCGGGCCTGTGTTTACACGAACTTTTTTCTTTGGTTTTACTTGTAGAATAACATATTACAATATTTGGATATCTTCGTGAATACCCTGTATATTTTGCATCTGGCTGTCGGAGAACATTAAACAGCGACGTCATGAGGTCACTTATGAGACAATGGAATCAGGAATTGTATTTCCAGAACGTCTCAGCACGTGTCAAATGTTTTCTGAAAAAGAGTAAAATATTTTGTAACCACGTGTAAAATGTTTCCTAAACATGTAATTAAGCATGTTATTTTTTTAAAAATATAGGTTGTGCACGAAACTATCCCATTACAGGGAACTGTGGAACATGGGATGCACTGTCAACGAGCTTCCGAAACTAATGCACCATACAGGGTAACATGGGGTAATTTCGGGTTACTTACTGGTTGTGTAAATAAAATAATATTTCCGTTTCACATTCTTTCGTCATATTGTTCTTCAACGTCATACCAAATACCTCACGCATTTTGTCGAGCGAATTTAATATCCTTCGCGAAGCTACATTCGGGAATATTAAAATTCCGTCCTCACCTTACGGTACGTGTGTACGAGTACGTGCTGTGTACGAAATTTGATCTGTACGATACATTGTGGCTGTCTTTGCCGGTCATCCGTCGTACTGCAGAATGGCGCCATGCGTAGTTTGGAAATATTTTTACCAAATGACCTTGGAGTGAAGTACAATATTCCATTTGCTTTAAGGAAGGAGAAGATGAAAAATTTTAAAAATTCGATTTTTGAGAAATATGTTTTATAGTGCACATCTTACTGAATAGTTTGATGTATAAAACATGTATGTTTGAGAGATTATAAGGCACGTTATTTGGCCTTAAGTCTACCAAGACGCAACAGCACCCCGCTTTGCGTAGCTTTCTTCTGTTATATGTAAGTGTATTTCGCTCTGTAGAATTCTGCTATTGATGGAAACTATCAAACCTAGAGTATATTGAGGGACCCTGCAAATGAAAACTTATTGAAGAAATGTACTCATGGCATTGACGAAAAGTCAAATGAAAGTTTTAACCAATATCTACAGGATAGATTGCCAAAAACCATTTTTGTAGGATGAAAAGCACTTGCTATTTGTGTGTTTATGATGCAGTTTCATGTTTTAGTGATGGCGTGCAAAGCCCGAAATATGTTTTACAGAAAATGGGAATTAGGCCGGAGCGAATTGCAACATAGATTTGTATGCGATAGACAGAAAGCGCTAGTGAAAGCAGATAAACCATCTTTGGAGGTGATAAAATCAAGGAAAGTGCATCATAGGAATACGAAAAGGAAGAAAATTGATTTAGAAAATGAAACATAACCTGCTCATGGTGCTGTACAGTTCTAAAAGAGTGCCAAATACAAGTAGAAACTTAAATGGCCATTTCTGCAAAACACATATTTCTGTACTTAGGTACATGTAACATCCAAAGTAAATATCCTATTACTTTCAAACTTCTTACACTTATTAAACACAAACTCCTTAATGCAAAAGTCTAGAATTTTCCATATCTGTTACAAACAGCGGTAAAAATTGAATAATTAACTATAAAATTTGAGTATTTTCTATGCATGAAGTTTAAAATGTAAGAGGTCATTATTTTCATAATTTAAATAAATTATAGAGTTTCATACACCTGTAAGTATGAGTTGAATGCTGTGCAAAATTTTTCGAAGAATCTCTCTTACTTATGAAGGAACATGTACCTATAGCAACAAATGCAGCCAACAGTAAGTGAAAAAATGATGAAATTTCGCACGTAAAAAACTTTATTTTGCTATGTTTTTGAACTTCCACTGCTATGAGTCTGAATCCTGAATCCTTCCTGGTCACGCTGACAAAGTTTTATGAATTTATTTCTACAAGTATAGACAGTGGAAATTAAAATGTCCTGTGATGCCTCTCCTGCTCCAAGTCGGTCCGTTTGACGTCCTACCCCCCTTAAAAGATTAAACGTTTCTCTGCCATTTTTATGAGATCATAAAAGAGCAAGGAAATTATGGTATCAGCAATAAATTAAAAACTCAATTACAGTTCATTCAGACTATACAATAAAAATAGAAAGCAGCCGGTTTGCTGCCTGTGTCTACATAGTATGCTTTTATCTGCTTGTAGCCCATACGAAAACTACAGCTTAATACGAAAAATAGAGTTCTTCGACCTCTGTTTTCACCTTGTAGCGCGCGCTATTCGTAGTGTCCGAATGGCAGCATGATCTCAGATTACAACATGGTTTTTGAGCACAGTTTCAAAACAAAAACAATACGAGGATACTGTTGATTTTTTGTAGTAACGAATCACTTACCACTCTTAGGGAAAAGCAGCGTCAGTGGAAAGACTGAGTTTCCTTTTATTTGGCTATTTCATTATCGACCTATTAGTTTAATGTCACAGCTGCAAAATACTAACACGAATTCTTTACAGACGAATGGAAAAACTCGTAGAAGCTGACCTCGGGGAAGATCAGTTTGGATTCTGTACAAACATTGGAACACGTGAGGCAATACTGACCTTACGACTCACCTTAGAAGAAAGATTAAGGAAAGGCAAACCTACGTTCGTAGCATTTGTAGACTTAGAAAAAGCTTCTGACAATGTTGACTGGAATACTCGCTTTCAAATTCTGAAGGTGGCAGGGGTAAAATACAGGGAGCGAAAGGCTATGTACAGAAACCAGATGGCAGTTATAAGAGTCGAGGGACATGAAAGGGAAGCAGTGGTTGGGAAGGGAGTGAGACAGGGTTGTAGCCTCTCCCCGATGTTATTCAATCTCCATATTGAGCAAGCAGTAAAGGAAACAGAAGAAAAATACGAAGTAGGTATTAAAATCTATGGAGAAGAAATAAAAACTTTGAGGTTCGCCGATGACATTGTAATTCTGTCAGAGACAGCAAAGGACTTGGAAGAGCAGTTGAACGGAGTGGACAGTGTCTTGAAAGGAGGGTATAAAATGAACATCAACAAAAGTAAAACGAGGACATTGGAATGTAGTCAAATTAAATCAGGTGATGCTGAGGGAATTAGATTAGGAAATGAGACACTTAAAGTAGTAAAGAAGTTTTGCTATTTGGGGAGCAAAATAACTGATGATGGTCGAAGTAGACAGGATATAAAATGTAAACTGGCAATGGCAAGGAAAGCGTTTCTGAAGAAGAGGAATTTGTTAACATTGAGTATAGATTTAAGTGTCAGGAAGTCATTTCTGAAAGTATTTGTATGGAGTGTAGCCATGTATGGAAGTGAAACATGGACGGTAAATAGTTTGGACAAGAAGAGAATAGAAACTTTCGAAATGTGGTGCTACAGAAGAATGCTGAAGATTAGATGGGTAGATCACATAACTAATGAGGAAGTATTGAATAGGATTGGGGAGAAGAGAAGTTTGTGGCACAACTTGACCAGAAGAAGGGATCGGTTGGTAGGACATGTTCTGAGGCATCAAGGGATCACCAATTTAGTATTGGAGGGCAGCGTGGAGGGTAAAAATCGTAGACGGAGACCAAGAGTTGAATACACTATGCAGATTCAGAAGTATGTAGGTTGCAGTAGGTACTCGGAGATGAAGAAGCTTGCACAGGATAGGGTAGCACGGAAAGCTGCATCTAACCAGTCTCGGGACTGAAGACCAGAACAACAACAACAATTTTGAAGCTACTTCTTTAATTATTTTTTTATTAAACACTAACCTTCAGACATATCCCTGACAGAGACAACTCAAACTTAACCCATTCATTTATTACCCACAAAATAGAAGACCAACGCAATCTCACTGCTACACAAGGCAACACGAGTTCCAATAATTAAAGCAAAAGAATGGCCCTGAACTGCATGAAATCCTAACACTAATACAAAGCCAAAAAATATCAAATTGAAGAAATATGAAACCACCTCCAATTCTGTTAACTGCCTAAACTCATTTTAGTCACGAATCCTGATAGTGGAAACCCCATTCGCTTTACCTCAGAGAAAATCTTCATAACACGAACTACAGAAATTACAGCAAGCAACAACGGTCAGCTACATAAAAAGATTCTAACTACTATAGATTCTAACTAGTAGGGGGCATATGGTTAGCACAAAGAAACATTTTGTTGAAGAGCAAACAATGTATTTAGAAAAATGTACCTTATTCATGTAACATCCAGTTTCCAAAAATTATATAGTTGTCAATAATTCCGCTACCCAAACATTATCAATCATACATCCATCCTCATGCGTATTTTCTTATAAACACATCAATTCATCTCACATTACAATGCATGTCCTACCAACATGTCCAGAATCCCCACTAAGAATATCATATCCATACACTTCCCTTTCCCTCGCTACTGCTTCTGGCCTGAGATTGTATTGTTGGAGCAAAAGAGCGCTTGGCGTACAGTTGTAGGCTGTTTCTGTGGTGTGTTGTGTGAAGTTTGTCTTTGGATGAGGTATCGAATATATTGCTTCCCCCTACTTATACCTCCCGAAGAGATCACGAATGTAGAATTAGAGAGATTAGAGCGCGCACGGAGGCTTTCCGGCAGTCGTTCTTCCCGCGAACCATACGCGACTGGAACAGGAAAGGGAGGTAATGACAGTGGCACGTAAAGAGCCCTCCGCCACACACCGTTGGGTGGCTTGCGGAGTATAAATGTAGATGTAGATGTAGAAGCCACCAAGTATTAGACTGATGTAGGTATGTCAATGTTGTTGAACATGGAAGCAGGAGTCTCCATCAAAGCAAGGTAAAGATGTTACATAATTCTTATTTCTGTTTTTGCCAGCGCATTAGTATAGATGAGTTGACTGATAATTTGAAATTTTTGAGTAACCCTAGAATGGATGTAAACCGTTTTGATAAAACGGCTAGTTAGATATTTCCCTTTCGTAATGTTTCTATTATTTGTATGTAATTTCATGATTTGCATTTATGGGTCGGCCGGGGTGGCCGAGCGGTTCTAGGCGCTTCAGTCTGGAACCGCGCGACCGCTACGGTCGCAGGTTCGAATCCTGCCTCGGGCATGGATGTGTGTGATGTCCTTAGGTTAGTTAGGTTTAAGTAGTTCTAAGTTCCACGGGACTGATGACCTCAGAAGTAAAGTCCCACAGTGCTCAGAGCCATTTTTTTGCATTTATGGTGGTTTGGTGAGGTTAAATAATACTTGCTGTATAAATCTCTTTGTTCGTGAATCAATTAGTAAATGTGATAATTTTTTTAGAGAAATTGTACTGCAAGTTAAGTTTGTCTTTTCAAAAACATTTGACAATTGAAGCTACATTTTACTAATTGATTACGGGAGATCAGAAAGCTTTGCACCACCTCCTTGTGGCGGTAAGTATAAAGGAACTTAATAATTTTTTCTTACGATAAATGTATAGAAATGTATGCAGCAAAAGTAGGATTAGAAATTTCATTTGAAAAAATATTTTATGACTGACATCAAAGATGCACCTTCTGATCTCGAAATTGGTAATAACTACATCTCTCGAGCAAAAGAATTTAAATATTTGGTGAACGGATTGCAGAAAATTATAATGAAAAGAAATCTGTCAGATCAAGAGTCCAGAAAATGGAGACGACTTTCAGTTAACAAAAAACGTTTACAGCAAAAAGAGTCTCTCATGGAACTGCAAAATACGACTACTGTTGAAAATGGTTCAAATGGCTCTGAGCACTATGGGACTTAACATCTGAGGTCATCAGTCCCCTAGAACTTAGAACTACTTAAACCTAACTAACCTAAGGACATCACACACATCCATGCCTCAGACAGGACTCGAACCTGCGACGACCACAGCAGCAGTGCGGTTCCGGACTGAAGCGCCTAGTACCGCTCGGCCACAGCGGCCGGCTACACAACTGTAATTAAACCCGAACTTGTCTACGCAGCTTAGACACTACATCTATAACACAGAAAACTAAAAGGGGAATTAGAAGTGAAAGAACGTAAAATAATCAGGAAAATCCTAGGACCAAGAACTAAAGATGGGTTGCATTATCCAAAACCCAATGCAGAAATACACTCCTGGAAATGGAGAAAAGAACACATTGACACCGGTGTGTCAGACCCACCATACTTGCTCCGGACACTGCGAGAGGGCTGTACAAGCAATGATCACACGCACGGCACAGCGGACACACCAGGAACCGCGGTGTTGGCCGTCGAATGGCGCTAGCTGCGCAGCATTTGTGCACCGCCGCCGTCAGTGTCAGCCAGTTTGCCGTGGCATACGGAGCTCCTTCGCAGTCTTTAACACTGGTAGCATGCCGCGACAGCGTGGACGTGAACCGTATGTGCAGTTGACGGACTTTGAGCGAGGGCGTATAGTGGGCATGCGGGAGGCCGGGTGGACGTACCGCCGAATAGCTCAACAAGTGGGGCGTGAGGTCTCCACAGTACATCGATGTTGTCGCCAGTGGTCGGCGGAAGGTGCACGTCCCCGTCGACCTGGGACCGGACCGCAGCGACGCACGGATGCACGCCAAGACCCAAGACCGTAGGATCCTACGCAGTGCCGTAGGGGACCGCACCGCCACTTCCCAGCAAATTAGGGACACTGTTGCTCCTGGGGTATCGGCGAGGACCATTCGCAACCGTCTCCATGAAGCTGGGCTACGGTCCCGCACACCGTTAGGCCGTCTTCCGCTCACGCCCCAACATCGTGCAGCCCACCTCCAGTGGTGTCGCGACAGGCGTGAATGGAGGGACGAATGGAGACGTGTCGTCTTCAGCGGTGAGAGTCGCTTCTGCCTTGGTGCCAATGATGGTCGTATGTGTGTTTGGCGCCGTGCAGGTGAGCGCCACAATCAGGACTGCATACGACCGAGGCACACAGGGCCAACACCCGGCATCATGGTGTGGGGAGCGATCTCCTACACTGGCCGTACACCACTGGTGATCGTCGAGGGGACACTGAATAGTGCACGGTACATCCAAACCGTCATCGAACCCATCGTTCTACCATTCCTAGACCGGCAAGGGAACTTGCTGTTCCAACAGGACAATGCACGTCCGCATGTATCCCTTGCCACCCAACGTGCTCTAGAAGGTGTAAGTCAACTACCCTGGCCAGAAAGATCTCCGGATCTGTCCCCCATTGAGCATGTTTGGGACTGGATGAAGCGTCGTCTCACGCGGTCTGCACGTCCAGCACGAACGCTGGTCCAACTGAGGCGCCAGGTGGAAATGGCATGGCAAGCCGTTCCACAGGATTACATCCAGCATCTCTACGATCGTCTCCATGGGAGAATAGCAGCCTGCATTGCTGCGAAAGGTGGATATACACTGTACTAGTGCCGACATTGTGCATGCTCTGTTGCCTGTGTCTATGTGCCTGTGGTTCTGTCAGTGTGATCATGTGATGTATCTGACCCCAGGAATGTGTCAATAAAGTTTCCCCTTCCTGGGACAATGAATTCACGGTGTTCTTATTTCAATTTCCAGGAGTGTATATAAAAATATGTTCAAAATAACACACACAATGCACAAGAGAAAAATCCAATTCGTGGGGCCTTTAGAAAGTCACAACGAGACTGCCACGCCAGAAGCAGCAACTGAGTGACAGTTGCACAACATTTTCGTGCAAACATCAGTCCAGCTTCCAAAGTGACATCGCCTCTTACTAAGGTTTCTCTTCTTCCACAGGATGACCGCACTATTTACGATAAGACTATGTAACATCAGTATGACCTTCTTGTAAAGTTATTTTTTTAATGCGATTTAGCCTGAAGATGAGGCTTAACCCTCGAAACATGTCGCTAAATAAATAATACAATAGTTGACAAAGTTTGTGACTGGTAGCGGTAATTTAATAAAACCTCTACATATTTATTGAGACAGCCACGGTCAAAAAATAGTCAAAATGACTTAAAATTCTAGAAAGAATGCACTCAAATAGGTTAATGCACAAAAGTCATACATTTTTAAACAACAAAACTACAAGACCGAAATGGTACAAGCAGACGCAAAAAGACCTGAAAGTATTAGGGTCTCCAGATCTACACAACAGAAATGAAATCAGAAAAATCACAAATACACGGGGTTTTGAGGAGGAAGAGAGAAAAACTACCGACATACGTGGTCTATGCAACAAAAGCTAGCCCATTCGTTGCTTGAGAAAGAATACTGGATAAAAAGGAAGGCTGACATATGTTGATTACGCGTGGTCCTAAGTGACCCATCCGCGAAACAGAAGAATAAATATAGATTATTATTCGACTCTCATACCAAAGATTAATTAGAAAAGTATTTAATACTGACGGACAAGAGAAGATTTATGCTCTTCGCTTACTAGTTTTAGTAATAGTTACGTTTCGTTGTTCTCGTGTCCTGGTGATTGGATGTATAAATGAAGTGCTCGCCAAATTCAAGTGAAATTGTGCGAAATAATGAAAGTAACTTCTGTAACAATACGATTTTCTCATTTACGATACCATGGATCCCAGCTCCTGCAACTCTGAAAGATTATTATTGTTTTAATTTTGTATGGAGAATTGAGATGGAGGCGACGATTTTCATGACGGCGCTTCTCAACAATTGAGGTACGTGAATGTGTTCATCTCTTTCCCATTGTGGCCACCAATGTCAGTTTGAATATTTAGGCCATATTGGCGCCGGCCGCGGTGGTCTAGCGGTTCTCGCGCTGCAGTCCGGAACCGCGGGACTGCTACGGTCGCAGGTTCGAATCCTGCCTCGGGCATGGGTGTGTGTGATGTCCTTAGGTTAGTTAGGTTTAAGTAGTTCTAAGTTCTAGGGGACTTATGACCTAAGATGTTGAGTCCCATAGTGCTCAGAGCCATTTTTTGAGCCATATTGGCTGCGAGATTCCGAACCTCCAATCTTTCTTGCCATTTAATTACGAAGTCCGATTATTTTCTTTTTAAGGCGAATAAATGCATTTTAATCACAATTACCTAGGCCACAGGGAATGATAATACTTAGAATGTAGATGCCTCTATCCCGGTCGTACGTTCGCACACAACTCAATGTATACCGACGTAACTTTACTTATGACCCATTTCCTTTACAATATTAATTCATACTTTGAACCGCTAACTCGTGAATGTACATGCCCTCTTATTTTGTGTAGTCAGTCGGATGTATTCCTTAACAACGTTACTTACAATATTAAGTGGCTTAATTTCCACAACTGACCTTTGCATGTGTCGCAACAGCGCTTCACGTGAAATATTTATTACGCAACATTCATACTAACACTCATTTCAAACCCTGTGTAGTGGCCGTGGGGTTTAAGGCGCCATGTCACGGATTACGTGATCCCTCCCACCAGACGTTCGAGTCCTTCTACGGGCATGGGTGTGTGAGTTGTCCTTAGCATAAGTTACTTTATGTAGTGTGTAAGACTAAGGACTGATGACCTCAGCAGTTTGGTCTCTTAGCAATTCACACACATTTGAACATGTTTCTCATTTCAAAATTATGACACCAACTGTCTTTCTAACAATTTAACAGGGTGGTTATATGACAGACGCCTCGCTCAGCGACTCATCGCGCTTTTGTTCACTGCCACGTCTCCGTAGACATTTTGCAGCGCCTATGAATATCTACAATGCTCTGGTTTTGCTCAAAAGAAACTCAGTGACGATTCTCTTTCTGGGTCGCACCTCTGGTACAGACGCCATTTTGAAGGGTACGTATAGTGCCGGCACCTGTCGGAACTTCCTGAAACTATAGGGGCTGAAGCAGGAATATTGTACCATCTCCCACGGCGAATACCGCATTCTTTCGACCGAACCTCGTCGAAGAACAAAGGTACGAAGGGCGTTTGAAAAGTCCGTGCAATGTCAGGGAGATGGCACCACCGGCGCGTATCTAGGTCATGTTTAGTTAGCAGCATCTTTGGAAAGAACGCACACCAAGTTTCAGTCATATTGGTCTATTTCTTTGTGTCTGGCGTTCGTGTGAATCAAGGAAGTCGAGTGATTGTCAAAAAATGGGCGAAAAGGAATTTCGTGTGGTGATTAAACATTACTTTATGAAAGGCAAAACGCCTCAGGAGACTAAGGAGAAGCTTGATAAACATTACGGTGACTCTGCATCTTCGATTAGAACAGTTTGTAAGAGGTTTCAAAATTTTCGGAGTGGCATATCATATGATGTGGTGATGGATGACAGAAGAGTTAAGGTGCGTGAGATTGCTAGTGCTGTGGGCATCTCGAATGAACGGGTACATAATATTTTGCATAAGCATTTGGACATCCCACGCCCGGGTTCCCGGGTTCGAGTCCCGGCGGGGTCAGGGATTTTCTCTGCCTCGTGATGACTGGGTGTTGTGTGATGGCCTTAGGTTAGTTAGGTTTAAGTAGTTCTAAGTTCTAGGGGACTGATGACCATAGATGTTAAGTCCCATAGTACTCAGAGCCATTTGAACGATTTGGACATCAGAAAGCTATCCGAAAGATGGGTCACGCGATTCCTAACGCTTGACCAAAAACGGAACCGTGTGAAGTGTTGCAAGGATGGTTTACAGCTGTTCAGGAAAAATCCGCAGGACTTTAAGCATTGTTTCGTCACTGTGTATGAAACATATATACATTACCAAACTTCTGAGACCAAAGAACAATCTAAACAATGGGTTACCCAGGGACAATCTGCACCAAAAAACGGGTAGACCATTTCTTCGGCCGGAAAGGTTATGGCGACTGTCTTTTGGGGTTCGCAAGGGATAATCCTCATCGATTATCTGGAAAAGGGTAAAACTATTACAGGAGTATATTATTCATCGTTATTGGACCGTCTGGAAACCGAGCTGCAAGAAAAACGCGAAATGCACCAGCACACACCTCAGCAGTTGTGGTCGCAAAATTAATAAAAATTGGATTCCAACTCGTTTTACATCCCCCTATTCTCCAGACTTGGCTCCCTCGGACTATTTGTTGTCCAATTTGAAGAAATGGTTGGCGGGACAAAAATTTTATTCAAACGAGGAGGTGACTTCAGCAAATAATAGCTATTTTGCAGACTTGGAAATTTCCTATTATTGGGAAGAGATCAACAAACTAGAACATCATTGGACGAAGTGTGTAAGTCTAAAAGGAGACTGTCGAAAAATAAAAAAGGTTACCCCAAACACACAAGAAGAGTACGCGAAGGAAATTGTCCCCCTTCTTGCAGCGGTGTACCGTAGGTCTCTAGCAGAGCGTAGCGTTCCAAAGGGTTGGAAAAGGGCACAGGTCATCCCCGTTTTGGAGAAGGGACGTCGATCAGATGTGCAGAACTATAGACCTATGTCTCTAACGTCGATCAGTTGTAGAATTTTGGAACACATATTATGTTCGAGTATGATGACTTTTCTCGAGACTAGAAATCTACTCTATAGGAATCAGCATGGGTTTCGAAAAAGACGATAGTGTGAAACCCAGCTCGCGCTATTCGTCCACGAGACTCAGAGGGCCATAGACACGGGTTCCCAGGTAGATGCCGTGTTTCTTGACTTCCGCAAGGCGTTTCATACAGTTCTCCACAGTCGTTTAATGAAAATGGACTATCAGACCAATTGTGTGATTGGATTGAAGAGTTCCTAGATAACAGAATGCAACATGTCATTCTCAATGGAGAGAAGTTTTCCGAAGTAAGAGTGATTTCAGGTGTGCCGCAGGGGAGTGTCGTAGGACCGTTGCTTTTCACAATATTGCTTGTGGATGACATCGGAACTTCACTGAGGCTTTTTGCGGATGATGCTCTGGTATATCGAGAGGTTGTAACAATGGAAAATTGTACTGAAATTCAGGAGGATCTGCAACGAATTGACGCATGGTGCAGGGAATGGCAATTGAATCTCAATGTAGATAAGTGTAATGTGCTGCGAATACATAGAAAGAAGCATCCCTTATCATTTAGCTACAATATAGCAGGTCAGCAACTGGAAGCAGTTAATTCCATAAATTATCTCGGCGTAGGCATTAGGAGCGATTTAGAATGGAATGATCATATGAAGTTGATCATCGGTAAAGCAGATGCCAGACTGAGATTCATTGGAAGAATCGTAAGGAAATGGAATCCGAAAACAAGGGAAGTAGGTTACAGTACACTTGTTCGCCCTCTGCTTGAATACTGCTCAGCAGTGTGGGATCCGTACCAGATAGGGTTGATAGAAGATATAGAGAAGATCTAACGGAGAGCAGCGCACTTCGTTACAGGATCATTTAGTAATCGTGAAAGCGTTACGGAGATGACAGATAAACTCCAGTGGAAGACTCTGCAGAAGAGACGCTCAGTATCTCGGTATGGGCTTTTGTTGAAGTTTCGACAACATACCTTCATGTAGGGGTCAAGCAGTATATTGCTCCCTCTTACATATATCTCGCAAAGAGACCATGAGGATAAAATCAGAGAGATTAGAGCCCACACAGAGGCATACTGACAATCCTTCTTTCCACGAAGAATACAAGACTGGAATAGAAGGGAGAACCGATAGAGGTACTCGAGGTACCCTCCGCCACACACCGTCAGGTGGCTTGCGGAGTATGGATGTAGATGTAAATTTTTGCAGGGACTTTTCAAACGCCTCTCGTATTGCATTACTTATAGAACGCCCGTCGTACATCGTGTAATTTCTAGGGACTCAAAAATCGAAGAGCGGCACTCGGCAGGATTCCCACGCGGATGCCACTTTGAATGAATGAGACGCGTTCTGCTGCCGCTGCCTTTTCGCGCGCCCGCGCAGCCACTGAGGGCACTGCAGCGTATTGGCTCCGGCCGCCGGCGGTCGCAATTCGATTCCCGGCCGGCCACAACGCGCCAGCAGCAGCCTGCCGTGACCGCCGCCATTACGCTAATGAATCTCACTACGGCCGGCCGAGAGCCGCGTAACGCTATTTCCCGCCGGCTAAACGTCACAGATCAGCGCCGCTAATACGCGCGCCGACGTCGTTTCCAATTCAATAAACCCAGTGCGCGCGCGAAAGCGGGCCGCGGCGCGAATATCCAGCGCGGCGCGCGCCATTTTCGTTCCAGCGATTCACCGCTATTCGCCGGTGCCTCATAATAGTTTTTTTTTTCCAGCCAGTGTAGCCGTCGACGTTATCGGCAACCTATGCGGGGTGAACCACAGCGCGATCCCCGTCATACGATATGGATGCATTGGTGTCTGTTCATTCGGACATGCCTGACAGAATGCACACCACGCATTTTTTGTATAACCGATTCGGCTCTACGGGCAAGCGATCCACCACTTTCAGTGCAGACGCGCAAAAAATGGTTCAAATGGCTCTGAGCACTATGGGACTTAACATCTATGGTCATCAGTCCCCTAGAACTTACAAGGGAACCTCCCCATCGCACCCCCCCTCAGATTTAGTTATAAGTTGGCACAGTGGATAGGCCTTGAAAAACTGAACACAGTTCAATCGAGAAAACAGAAAGAAGTTGCGTGGAACTATGAAAAAAATTAGTAAAATATACAAACTGAGTAGTCCATGCGAAGATAGGCAACATCAAGGACACTAGCAGTCAAGGAGCGCCGTGGTCCCGTGGCTAGCGAGAGCAGCTACGGAACCAGAGGTCCTAGGTTCAAGTCTTCCCTCGAGTGAAAAGTTTAATTTTTTATTTTCAGTTTATGTGACAAACTCTTACGTTTTCATCACTTTTTTGGGAGTGATTATCACATCCACAAGAAAACCTAAATCGGGCAAGGTAGAAGAATCTTTTTACCCATTCGCTAAGTGTACAAGTTAGGTGGGTCCACAACATATTCCTGTCATGTGACGCACATGCCGTTACCAGTGACGTATAGAATATATCAGACGTGTTTTTTCCCGTGGAGGAATCGGTTGACCTATGACCTTGCGATCAAATGTTTTCGGTTCCCATTGGAGAGGCACGTCCTTTCGTCTACTAATCGCGCGGTTTTGCGGTGCGGTCGCAAAACACAGACACTAAACTTATTACAGTGAACACAGACGTCAATGAACGAACGGACAGATCACAACTTTGCGAAAATAAAGAAAGTAAAATTTTCAGTTGAGGGAAGACTCGAACCAAGGACCTGTCGTTCTGTAGCTACTCACGCTAACCACAGGACCACGGCCCTCCTGAGCTCAGATTAGCGTTGATATTGCATATCTTGCAGATGGACTGCTCAGTTTCTATATTTTACTAATTTTTTTCAGGGTTCCACAAAACTTCTTCCTGTTTTCTCGATTGATCTGTGTTCAGTTTTTCAAGGCCTATCCACTGTGCCAACTTATAACTAAATCTGAGGGGAGTGCGATGGGAGGGTTCCCTTGTTAGAACTACTTAAACCTAACTAACCTAAGGGCAGCACACAACACCCAGCCATCACGAGGCAGAGAAAATCCCTGACCCCGCCGGGAATCGAACCCGGGAACCCGGGCGTGGGAAGCGAGAACGCTACCGCACGACCACGAGATGCGGGCGCAGACGCGCAGTTACGTCTGACCTCCTGCGGGAACCTCTGAGCGGTGTAAAGGGAGGTAAGGCTTTCATAGTCCGCTCTTTTGAATCCCGCAGCGGAACGGAGATTGTACGCCATCCTGCAATGCCCAACAAATAATACAAGCGTCGTAACAATACCCTCCCAAAGTGTAAACAGAATTCATATGAACATTTACAATGCCAATGTTCTTTCTCCTTGCATAACTTGTGTACAAGCCTATATTTATGTCTACCCTGACCAGGAGACCTCACTACTTGTGAGGCCATTTTCTAGGATTGCCTTCGGCTGTGCGTCTGAGGTATGACTTTTGAGGTTATTTTATTGAGGTTTTAATGGCTCTGAGCACTATGGGACTTAACATCTTAGGTCATCAGTCCCCTAGAACTTAGAACTACTTAAACCTAACTAACCTAAGGACATCACACACATCCATGCCCGAGGCAGGATTCGAACCTGCGGCCATAGCAGTCGCGCGGTTCCGGACTGAGCGCCTAGAACCGCGAGACCACCGCGGCCGGCGAAGTTCTAACAGTTGTACCAAAGTGGCCTATAACGACCTTGCCTAAAGTCAAAATACCTGTTTGCACACCTTATACCATTTGGCATAAATACATGTTCTCCATAAGCGTCCCTAAATTGACGTATCAAATCATCCAAATTAGGCTTATAATACCACAATTCTTCCAACACAATAACAGCTGCAGAATAATTAATCTCGTTGCCATAAAATGTTATAGCAAGTTCATCAATCCTCTGCTGGTTGTTAGGAACAAGGAAGGCGAGGCGTAGATCGTGCGGGTAATTTCGGATATGGTCCCAGTCGGCAAAAAAAATTCCAGTGCAGACATTAGCTGTAAACAAATACCTTTATTCAGAAAGTAACATTGCCTTTCCTCTTACAAAACGTCATATATACTCTATTCCTTACAACAAATGTAACATATTTTACTTCATTCTGAACATTATCGTTTTTCTCAGGTTCATCACCAGAAATTTGAAGTCCAATATAAAATGGATTGGTACCTTGAAAAAGGCGATTCATTACTTTACATTCCTTCTCTAGATCCGACCAGGATTTAACTTTAGATATATCAGCACTTTGCTCAGGCGTAGAATGCGTAACAAATCTATTCCTTCTACTATATTTACGCCCCAGGGTACACATTCTGTATCTTTCCACCATTGTGCCGATCGTTTCGGTACGCAAGAGCAACGAACAGTCTAGTACTCTAATTAGAGCCTCTGCATTATTCAGTATGCATTTCGGTAGCGATACCGTTCGGGTCTAGAGAACCAAAGCGCAGTTGTCGGTTCGCGTCGCGCAAGCCAATCAAAAGCAAGTGCCCACAGATCCGCGCATGCGCACTGCAGCGCTTTCGGCGCGAAGCGCTGTTGTCGGTTCGCGTCGCGCAAGCCAATCAAAAGCAAGCGGCCACAGATCCGCGCATGCGCACTGCAGCACTTACGGCGCCACGAACACAAAGCGGCTAGCAGAAGACACAGGCGCGCTATTCTTCCAAGTACCGAAAATTGTGTTTATGTAGCCACGAGACATGACACCGCATTCCATCGAGCTGATGTGCCCGCCTTCATCGCCCTTGCCTCCTCCTTAGGCGCACTACATCCATTTCCATGATTCTCAGCTGAAATTCAAAGAAATTTTTACAGTTTCTCTGACCACAAACATGCATAATAACGATAGCGGCCAGCCGGTGTGGCTGTGCAGTTCTAGGCGCTTCAGTCTGGAACCGCGTGACCGCTATGGTCGCACGTTCGAATCCTGCCTCGGGCATGGATGTGTGTGATGTCCTTAGATTAATTAGGTTTAAGTAGTTCTACGCTCTAGAGGACTGATGACCACAGATGTAAAGTCCCATAGTGCTCAGAGCCATTTGAATCATTTTTTAACGATAGCGTATTTGACTGTATTCTGTAGATTTCGTAAATGCCGCATTATGTCATCTTATTCTCATTCACATGAGTTAGGAATAGTGTGTAGTACCGCATTGTACTAACAAATCTATAAAATCACCCGAAAAATTTATACTGAGAGTTTCAAAATATAAGTAGATAAACATAATATGGTTATAACTCGCTCTTAGAGATCCAAATGATTAAGTAGCCCATTTTCCTGTACGATACGTCAACGATTTTGGTCTTAAAAACAAAACTGAAAAAAAAGCATTTTCGACAGCTCCTGCAGCTCGTCGAAGTCTATAACATGCATCTCATGAATTAAAATGTTTCGTATATGGTGCAACAGTCTAAAAATATTACGGCAGAGACCTTTCATCTCGGTCTACTGTTGTTGAGGATTCGATCGCAGATAAACAGTTGTGACAAGCAAGATTATGAAGATGAGTGCTGCTAGTTACACTACCAGTAATTTAAGTTGTGCTCTTAGATTCCTGTCTAACCGCAAGTCGGAAATCGCTACATATTCAGAAAAAATGGTGAATTATTTCTGACAAGAAAAAATATAAAGGTCACTGTCGGTTCTTTCACTCACAGCAATTTCTTATTTCGTTTTTTAAACACACAGAAACGACGAAATTGTTACTGAGGAATGTAAGTAATAAGGAATACTGCAGAAAAATCCTTACACGAATAACATTCTCTCAGAACGTGTTGCATATATGAAGAGGGAAAAAAATTTTTTTACCCATCCCTGCGCGAACCCATGCCCTTTCATATGACATTCCCACGCGCTAACCACTTACTCACTGCAAACAACAGGGACATAGCGCTGAATTCTCGTATTATTCTGTAGAGGAACGTAGGCTGACTTCGTTGCGAAACGGTGCTGCGTTAGTCATAAATGCATGATAGTTTGGAAGGTTTCCAATATCAGGCTTCACATAATTGCTTTCCATTGTAACATGAAAGTTGTAGTCACGTTTTGCTAATTACTAACTAAACCATTTGTGGAAAAAAGTACTCAAAGTCACTAGTAACGTCAGTTCACACTCATATATGTAAGCAGAGCCGCTGTCTTGATATTTAAAACTCTTATTTGCATAAAAATAACACGTATTTTGAGAGAGTATTAACAGAAAACGTTTTTTTGGATGTAATCATTCACAGTAACAACTTAACCTAACATTATTTCTAAGAAAGGAAAATAGTCTATTATGAACTCACTTTCCAACCAGGTGCTCCTCTGGTGAGTCTTTAGTAACTCAATCACTAAATCCGAAGCTAAAACAGATAAATATGTTTAAAATAACAAATTATAGGTGCACATAAACCACAGCTCACCGATCGACAGGGTCACACCGAAACCCAGAACCTCTCGGTACAATTGTCGTAAAGTCGGTGGGAGGACCGTTCGGAAAAAGGTCTCAGAAGCTTACTGAATAGGATATTTTGATAAAGAACCGAAAATGACGTCACTACCGAGGCTAACCTACTACACCGATCGGTAAGAACGATACAGAATAGGGCCCCAGGTGGCGCTGGATAGCAGTCAGGGTTGTCTGGGAGACGTGCCGAGGTAGTCCCCACACTTCTGATAAACACTGTGTTTGGATGGTGAACTGCCTAGTAAATGCTGGCACAGTAGTTCAGCGTGTGCGGTCAGACAGCTAGTTTTTCTTTATTTTTATTTGCCAGTCAAGTTATGTAGGACCGAAATGGGGAGCAAATCTCCAAGGTGATGCAACGTGTCAGTACATGAAATTACAACATAAAAATAAAATTCTTTATCAACTCGAAAAAAGTCAGTCCATAAATTTAAGTAAACGCAATCAACAATACAACAAGAATCAGCTTAATTTTTCAAGGAAGTCCTCGACAGAATAGGAGTCACCCATGTGGGAACTGTCCAACTTCGATTTGAAAGCGCGTGGATTACTGCTAAGATTTTTTAATTCGAGCGGTAGCTTATTGAAAATGGATGCAGCAGTATACTGCACACCTTACTGCAGAAGAGTTAAGGAAGTCCGATCCAAACGCACGTTTGATTTCTGCCGAGTATTAACTGAGTGAAAGCTGCTTATTCTTGGGAGTAACTGGATACTGTTAACAAGAATAGACAGTAAGGAATATATATATTGTCGCAGAAAAAGTTGAGTAGCTTCGTGGTGTAGTGCTTATGATACTAAACTGTTGCATGGAGGATCGTGAGTACAAAACTCACCTGGACTGTGCAATTTTAATTTCGGTTCGAGTACATTCTAGAAGTCTCCACAAATGACAAGAACATTGTACTGGAATGTTGTGTAGCTGTATATACGCTGTGTGTGTTCTGGCCGAGGCAGTTCGCTCCGCGCTCTTGTATGTGAAAGTGTTGAATAAACCTTCGTTAAGTTCATGTAGTTACACCTTCTTCTACGTGACAAAATTGAAAGGCCAATGTCAAAATACCCATACTCGTGAACTTACACCACTTACTGCCCGAACCGTCCGTTTCTGAGCCAAAAACATTCTTGTAGAATGGAAAGAGTTACCCCAGAATATAGTACCATACGACAATAGCGAATGAAAATAAGAAAAGTATACGGATTTTCGTGTCGAACGCTCACTCACTTCAGATACCGTTCGAATAGTAAAAATGGCAGCATTAAGTCTTTGAACAAGATCCTGAACGTGGGCTTTCCACAACAGTTTACTATCTGAAAACCTAGAAATCTGAACTGTTCAGTTTCACTAATCGTATGCCCTTTCTGCGCAATTAAAAAGTCAGGTTTTGTTGAATTGTGTGTTAGAAACTCTGAAAACTGAGTCTTACTGTGTTTTAGCATTAGT
The DNA here is from genome assembly GCF_023864275.1 of Schistocerca cancellata. Taxonomy (NCBI): domain Eukaryota; kingdom Metazoa; phylum Arthropoda; class Insecta; order Orthoptera; family Acrididae; genus Schistocerca; species Schistocerca cancellata. Next base: position 111,944,458 of record NC_064636.1, on the reverse strand, counting down.
TTATTTTCTACAAGCCATAAACGTAGGTCATGAACATCACTAATTGAAACTGAGCCAATGTTGCACACAACATCCCTTACTACCAAGCTAGTGTCATCAGCAAACAGAAATATTTTAGAGTTACCCGTAATAGTAGAGGGCATATCATTTATATAAGAAAAGAACAGGAGTGGCGTCAACACTGATCCCTGGGGCACCCCCCCCCCCTCCCCCAGACACAACATAACAGCCATTCTCAACACTGTGAATAATGATCTTTTGCTGTCTTTTGCTAAAGTTAACCAATTGTGAGCTCCTCTCCGTATTGTGTAATGGTCCAACTGCTGGAGCAATATTTTGTGATCGCCGGCCGATGTGGCCGACCGGTTCTAGGCGCTTCAGTCCGGAACCGAGCTGCTGCTGCCATCACAGGTTCGAATCCTGCCGGAACGAATCTCACGCCATGCAACTTTTTTTTATTATTTGTTGTTTGTAATTCAAATGTATACACGCACACACACACACACACACACACACATATATATATATATATATATATATATATATATATATATATATATATATATATATATAAAATTCCCGGCAATCAGTTGCAACAATTTATTGAAAAGTTCGGTATACACTCGCACATTATTAAGAATTAGTGACAAGAAGTAGCTGGAGTATAGCACCAACCAGAGTGATAGTTATCATAGAAACATGGAAAGCAGAAAACAGCACGACATCGAGCGCATCTGATAAACGATGCGTTTTTACAACAACAATTGTTTTTTAAATTATCTGTTGGGAACCACACCTGACTGACATTCTGAAAAATTGTTCTATCGATCGTCAGGTTTGATCCATACCACGCGTATCGTATAATATCGGCAAAAGTCGGAGATGACAATTGGTGGTGGACGATGGATTGGATTTTTATACAATCGTCTCTGGAGTTGATGTCACGGTTTCGCTCGATTAAAAATTCTATTCTAATTCGAACGTTTGACTTACACTATACGTATTCGTTTCGGAATATCGTTTCTACGTCTTCCGTTAACTATACGTGGTAAACATTATGAAGACAATTAATAACATTTGTGAAATACAACTTTGTTTGCGGAAAACATAATGATATTCGAAGTCGCCAGTTTTTCCACGACAAACGACTTTCAACAACTTATTATATGCATAATTGTTGCAACTGATTGCCGGGAATTATATATATATATATATATATGTGTGTGTGTGTGTGTGTGTGTGTGTGTATATACATTTGTAATAAAAAAAAGTTGCATGGCGCGAGATTCGATCTGGCGACCTTCGAATTACGAACCCGAGCATTTACCGCTGCGCCACGACGCTGTAGAAAATAACTTATCGTAGAGAGTATTTCACCGCAACGGTTTCTTTTAACTGTCGATTTTCTCGACAACGGCTGAGAAGTGCATCTTGGTGCTTTGCCACATTACACCTCTGGCCATGAGCTTTTATTATGCGCAGTATGAATCGAATCTGAATTTCACAACTGGCGGCCTCCCCTTGTAAGTCTAGGGGACTGATGACCTCAGATATTAAGTCCCATTTGGACCATTTTTCGACTCCTAACAATAGACCTTCGCAGCAGCCGAACCTTTCATGTGTCAATGTTAATACCACGACATCGGCAATTACGACCGAAATGTACCAGAGGTAAGTCTCTGCAGTCGCACTATCCTCTGTATCCTCGATGGCTCAGTCGGATAGAGCGTCTGCCATGTTAACAGGAGATTCCGGATTCGAGTCCCAGTCGGGGCACATATTTTCAACTGTCCCCGTTGATACTGATCAACGCCTGAAAGCAGCTAAAGGTCTGGATTTCATTGTAATTTCATTGTTCGAGAGCTGCAAGGTCACCAGTGCTTTCTGTACACATACCAGCTTCATATAGTAATTAATACGTTGCAGTTGTAAAAATAAAAATTTAATTGTTAACAGACAGCACGCCTCACGTACCCTAACGCCACGCAGCGTGCTCTTCTAATGTATTATTTTAGGCCATTCAAAAGCTCTGTTGCACGTTGATTTGTAAAGAAACACCTTTTTGTAAAACATCGCAGTGTGATTTCCATGAATAGTTTACTAATGAAATTGTTTTACACAACGTAACGATGGAAACGCAGTTGTAAACAAACAAAAGCAGCGTGTACCACGTATCCAGCGGTGCCTATCGGTTTAGTCCACTTGGCATTGAATTTTTCCCTTGGCAGCAGTTTCCACATGTCTCGTGGTTGAGAATACTGACAATGTATTTAACGAACGATTTTATATGGTCGACAATACCGGTAAGCTACAAAGCCATATTCTTGTCATCATATTATGTCTCTGATCAATGGTGTCTACATATAAAAAGCTGTGTCCTGACTGGCTCACTCATTCATCATCACCCAGCACAAAGTGCTAAGGATAGAAACATGAAGTTCGGAGAAGGTGTGGATCTTTTAAGAAGGGATTTTTCGAAATTCCAACCCTAAGGAGCTGAAATATTGGATGAACCTTTTTCTTTTTCAAATATGTCGCTATTACGGCAGTTGTGAAGCTGGACCTACGAAAATTGGTATTTGTTTTGTCGGTCAGAAATAAATAAATACATGTTTCAGCATTTTGGGAAATTTAAGTCTGTGGGGGGTGAAGTAGTGGGTGAACGCTTTTTTTTTTGAAAATATGCGATTATTTTTAAAAAATCAAGTATTTTTAAAGGTGCCTCTGTGAAAATTGGTATTCGACTTCTCGCTACAAGCAGATAAAACGTATTTCACCATTTTTGGAGACTGAACCTCGAAGGGGCTGCAATTGGGGTGAGATTTTTTATAAAATTATTTTTTATGGAAGCGTTTTTACAGTTAAATGTATGAAAATTTAAATTTGATGCCTCTGTTAGAAATAAAAAAACGTGTTTCACTGTTTTTGGAAATTCTACACCTAAGGGGGGGGGGTGAAATGGGGGATGGAAGTTTTATGCAAATTTTTCATTTTGCAAGCATTTTTGAAATTAAGGATATGAAAATTTGTATTTGCATTCTCTGTTAGAAATAAAACATACGGATGTGACTGTTTTTGGAAATTCAACCCCTTAGGCTTAGAGGATGAAACAGGGCGAGTCTGATTTACTGACACATTATCGCCCAGTCCAAAGCGCCTAGGGTAGAAACTTGAAGTTTGGATATCTTATACTGTAGGTGTCGTTCGAGAAGTGATCGCTCAAAATTCCAGTACTAAGGAGGTGAAACTGAACATGAAACGCATTTTGGAATAAGTCACTATCGTGGTAAGTTTGAAACTAGAACTATGGAAACCGTTATTTGGTTTCTCAGTCAGGACATCAAAATATCATTTTTTAGTGTTCTTGGAGATTCATCCACTAAGGGAGTAAAATATTGGGTACGAGTTTTTTTTTAAATGAGTAATTACTAAAGAACAACTAAAGGATTTTAAGGCTATATCTATGACAATTGGTATTTGATTTCTGTGTTAGAAATTAAAAAATACGTCTTTCAGTGTTTCTGGAAATTAAACCCCTAAGGGAGCGCAATAGGGGATGAAAACTTTTAAGAAAATGTTGCATTAAATAAATTTTGAAGCAACATTACTTCTCGGTTGGATATAAAGAAATGTTTGTTAGGGGATGAAAGTTGCTGTGGAAATACCTCTGCAGAAACTTTGGACTGCAGCTACCAGAATCGCTTTTGGGTCAGACGTACACTCGGAAAAGACCATGCTTATATGGCCTTAGTTAGCGTGAAAATCTTAAGAGGATGTTGCAGTTTGTGAACAACATAAAAATTCGGTTAAATGGCTCAAATGGCTCTGAGCACTATGGGAATTAACATCTGTGGTCATCAGTCCCCTAGAACTTAGAACTACTTAAACCTAACTAACCTAAGGACATCACACACATCCATGCCCGAGGCAGGATTCCAACCTGCGACCGTAGCAGTCGCGCGGTTCCGGACTGAGCGCCTAGAACCGCTAGACCACCGCGGCCGGCCAAAATTCGGTTAAATACGAGGGTGGTTTGAAAAGTTCTCGGAATCACCACGAGAGGTCAGCGCTAACGCAACGAGCTGTTCACGTGATGTTAATTTGACTGCTGCCTGTAAACACGCGCCACGTCAGTGCTCTTGGAAGAGAGCTGTGGCGGTTGACATGGCTCTGTTGTTGTTCCCACGTAGTGATTTGCGAAGATGGAAAAACTCGAGATTCGACTAGTGATTAAGAAAGGTATGAGAGCAAAGGGCATTCGTGCTGGTTTCCAAAATGCGCTGGGGGACTCCTTCGTATTCAACTGCTGCCAAGTGAATAAATGAATTTAAATTTGGTCGGGAGAGATTACATGGCGATCCACGCAGTGGGCGGCCAAGATGTATCACTGCTCCAGAAATCATTGCAAAAGTGCACAAAACGGTTACGGGGGATCGCCGATTGAAAGTGCGTGAATCTCTTCCTGCCTGCCCGATGTCATCTAAAAGGGTACACCACATTTGAACTGAAGAATTAGAAATGAAAAAAAATTATCTGCAAGATGGGTGCCGCTACTGTTGAAGATGGAACAAAAACGCAACAGAATGGACATATTGGAACAGTGTTTGCCAGTTTTAGGAGGAGCGGACAAGATTTTTTTCACTGGTTTGTGACCACAGATGAATGTTGGGTGCACTGCTATACCCCAGAGACAAAACAAGAGTCAAAGCAGTGGAACCATTGTAAGTAGGCTGTTTAGGTTTTTATGTTGGTAACGCCATGTAGCGCTCTGTATGAAAATCACTGACTGTGCTGTGTGCAATCTGTGGTTGGTTTGCATTGTTGGAGTATTTGCCATTGTAGTGTTGGGCAGTTGGATGGGGACAGCGCGGAGCGCTGCGCAGTTGGAGGTGAGCCGCCAGCAGTGGTGGATGTGGGGAGAGAGATGGCGGAGTTTTGAGAGCGGATGATCTGGACGTGTGTCCGCCAGAAAGAGTAAATTTGTAATACTGGATATCATGAACTGATTATATATATATATATATATACAGGGTGAGTCACCTAACATTACCGCTGGATATATTTCGTAAACCACATCAAATACTGACGAATCGATTCCACAGAACGAACGTGAGGAGAGGGGCTAGTGTAATTGTTTAATACAAACCATACAAAAATGCACGGAACTATCTTTTTTAACACAAACCTAGGTTTTTTTTAAATGGAACCACGTTAGTTTTGTTAGCACTTCTGAACATATAAACAAATACGTAATCAGTGCCGTTTGTTGTATTGTAAAATGTTAATTACATCCGGAGATATTGTAACCTAAAGTTGACGATTGAGTACCACTCCTCCGCTGTTCGATCGTGTGTATCGGAGAGCACTGCAACATACATCGCGTTTCTACAGAATGGTCTGCCAACGTTGCTCGAAAATGTCCCACTGGAAACGCGTCGACGTATGTGGTATCAGCATGATGGTGCACCTGCACATTCCGCAATTAACACTAGGCTGACCCTTAACAGGATGTTCGAAGGGCGTTTCACAGGACGTGGAGGACGCATAAATTGGCCAGCCCGTTCTCCTGATCTTACCCCTCTGGACTTCTTTCTGTGGAGTACGTTAAAGGAGAATGTGTACCGTGATGTGCCTACAACCCCAGAGGATATGAAACAACGTATTGTGGCAGCCTGCGGCGACATTACACCAGATGTACTGCGGCGTGTAAGACATTCATTACGCCAGAGATTGCAATTGTGTGCAGCAAATGCTGGCCACCACATTGAACATCTATTGGCCTGACATGTCGGGACACACTCTATTCCACTCCGTAATTGAAAACGGAAACCACGTGTGTACGTGTACCTCACCCCTCATGGTAATGTACATGTGCGTCAGTGAAAAAGACCAATAAAAAGGTGTTAGCGTGTGGACGTAATGTGCTGTTCCAGTCTCTTCTGTACCTGAGGTCCATCACCGTTCCCTTCGGATCCCTACGTAATTCGGTGCTCTCCGATACACACGATCGAACAGCGGAGGAGTGGTACTGGAGCGTCAACTTTAGGTTACAATATCTCGGGATGTAATTAACATTTTACAATGCAACAAACGGCACTGATTACGTATTTGTTTATATGTTCAGATGTGATAACAAAACTAACGTGGTTCCATTTAAAAAAACGTAGGTTTGTGTTAAAAAACATACTTCCGTGCATTTTTTTATAGTTTGTATTAAACAATTACACTAGCCCCTCTCCTCACGTTCGTTCTGTGGAATCGATTCGTCAGTATTTGGTGTGGTTTACGAAATATATCCAGCGGTAACGTTAGGTGACTCACCCTGTATATAAAATGACTTTTGAACACTATTAAGGTAAATACATTGTTTGTTCTTTATCAAAATCTTTCCTTTGCTAACTATGCCTATCAGTAGTTAGAATCGTTTATTCAGCTGGAAGTATTGGCGCTCGCTGTATTACAGAAATTCGAGTAACAAAGATTTTTGTGAGGTAAGGGATTCATGAAAGGTATTGGTTACTGGTAGTCATGGCCATTCTTGTGTAGGGATTATTGAGTCAGATTGCGTTGCGCTAAAACTATTGTGTGTCAGTTTAGTGATGATCAGAATAAGTAAAGAGAAAATTGTATGAGTACGTTCAGTTTTGCTCAGCTGTTTGAAAATCAAAATAACGTAAGAGTTTTACCAGCACTGTCATTCATAATTTTTCTAAGGGGGCGTTTCAACATGCTGATTCTCCGCCACCAAAGAAAGCAAAGACCCTTCTTTCTGCGGGAAAGGTCGTGGCATCAGTGTTCTGGGATGCGAAGGCGATTCTGTTTGTAGATTATCTCACCACTAGGCCAACAACTACTGGAGAATACTATGCTAACCTCCTGGAGAAAGCTGCAACAAGAAATACGCGAAAAAAGGCCAGGTTTAGCAAGGAATAAACTCATCTCCCATCAAGGCAATGCGCGCCCGCACACATGTGCCGTCACCGTGGCGAAATTAGAAGAACTAAGGTATGAATTGTTGCCACACCTGCGTTATTCACTTGATATGCCTCCGTCACATTCCCATCTCTTCCCAAAACTAAAAACTTTTCTTGGTGGACGAAGATTCACTTTAAGCGAAGAACAGCTAGCCGGAGTTGACAACTCTTTCGCAGGCCTGGAGGAAACTCATTTTCGAGATGGGATCAAGGCACTGGATCATCGTTGGAGCAAGTGCATTAATCTACAAGGAGACTACACTGAAAGATAAAAAATGTTTCAGTGATGTAAGTACTTATTTTCTATTCCGTTCCGAGATCTTTTCAAACCATGGTCGTAATAAAAGTAATAGAAAAATCGCTCCAGGCCATGTAGTATACGCAAGCGAAGCAGTGGGCGGTAAGCTAGTGTAACGTTTTCATATTATCTAATACCAGTTTTATGTTTTATTTTATAGCCTTTGAAAATTACGGACAGTCAGAACGCAAAAGGTGATTTTGGAAAAACTAAAAAATGTGGTCGAAACATAATAACTCCGCTGCAGAGTGAAAATCTCATTCTGGAAACATCCCCCAGGCTGTGGCTAAGCCATGTCTCCGCAATATCCTTTCTTTCAGGAGTGCTAGTTCTGCAAGTTTCGCAGGAGAGCTTCTGTAAAGTTTGGAAGGTAGGAGACGAGGTACTGGCAGAAGTAAAGCTGTGAGTACCGGACGTGAGTCGTGCTTCGGTAGCTCAGTTGGTAGAGCACTTGCCCGCGAAAGGCAAAGGTCCCGAGTTCGAGTCTCGGTCGGGCACACAGTTTTAATCTGCCAGGAAGTTTCATATCAGCGCACACTCCGCTGCAGAGTGAAAATCTCATTCTGGATAATAAAAACTGTTGTTGTTGTTGTTGTGGTCTTCAGTCCAGAGACTGGTTTTATGCAGCTCTCCATGCTACTCTATCCTGTGCAAACTTCTTCACCTCCCAGTACCTACTGCAACCTACATCCCTGTGAATCTGCTTGGTTTATTCATCTCTTGGTCTCCCTCTACGATTTTTACCCTCCACGCTGTCCTCCAATACTAAATTGGTGATCCCTTGATGTCTCAGAACATGTCCTACCAATCGATCCCTCCTTTTAGTCAAGTTGTGCCGCAAATTCCTCCCCAATTCTCTTCAATACCTCCTCATTAGTTATGTCATCTACCCATCTAATCTTCAGCATTCTTCTGTAGCACAACATCTCGAAAGTTTCTATTCTCTTCTTGTCCAAACTATTTATGGTCGATGTTTCACTTCCATACATGGCTACACTCCATCCAAATACTTTCAGAAACGACTTCCTTACACTTACATCTATACTCGATGTTGGCAATTTTCTCTTCTTCAGAAACGTTTTTCTTGCCATTGCCAGTCTACACTTTATATCCTCTGTACTTCGACCATCATTAGTTATTTTGTTTCCCAAATAGCAAAACTCATTTACTACTTTAAGTGTCTCTTTTTTAATCTCTTATCCTCGTTTTGCTTTTGTTGATGTTCATCTTCTATCCTCCCTTCAAAACACTGTCCATTCCGTTCAGGTGCTGTTCCAAGTCCTTTGCTGTCTCTGACAGAATTACAATGTCATCGGCGAACCTCAAAGTTTTTATTTCTCCTCCATGGATTTTAACACCTACTCCGAATTTTTCTTTTGTTTCCTTTACTGCTTGCTCAACATACAGACTAAATAACATCAGGGATAGGCTAAAACCCTGTCTCACTCCCTTCCCAACCGCTGCTTCCCTTTCGTTTCCCTCGACTCTTACAACTGCCATCTGCTTTCTGTACAAATTGTAAATAGCCTTTCGCTCCCTGTATTTTACCCTTCCCACCTTCAGAATTTGAAAGTGAGTATTCCAGTCAACATTGTCAAAAGCTTTCTCTAAGTCTACAAATGCTAGAAACGTAGGTTTGTATTTCCTTAATCTGTCTTCTACGATAAGTCGTAGGGTCAGTATTGCCTCACGTGTTCCAATATTTCTGTGGAATCCAAACTGATCTTCCCCGAGGTCGGCTTCTACCAGTTTTTCCATTCGTCTGTAAAGAATTCGCGTTAGTATTTGCAGCTGTGACTTATTAAACTGATAGTTCGGTAATTTTCACATTTGTTAACACCTGCTTTCTTTGGGATTGAAATTACTATATTCTTCTTGACATCTGAGGGTATTTCGCCTGTCTCATACATCTTGCTCACCAGATGGTAGAGTTTTGTCAGGACTGGCTCTCCCAAGGCTGTCAGTAGTTCTACTGGAACGTTGTCTACTCTATGTCTACATCTACATCTACATTTATACTCCGCAAGCCACCCAACGGTGTGTGGCGGAGGGCACTTTACGTGCCACTGTCATTACGTCCCTTTCCTGTTCCAGTCGCGTACGGTTCGCGGGAAGAACGACTGCCGGAAAGCCTCCGTGCGTGCTCGAATCTCTCTAATTCTACATTCGTGATCTCCTCGGGAGGTATAAGTGGGGAGAAGCAATATATTCGATATCTCATCCAGAAACGCACCCTGTCGAAACCTGGACACCAAGCTACACCGCGATGCAGAGCGCCTCTCTTGCAGAGTCTGCCACTTGAGTTTGCTAAACATCTCCGTAACGCTCTCACGCTTACCAAATAACCCTGTGACGAAACGCACCGCTCTTGTTTTGATCCCGGGGCCTTGTTTCGACTCAGGTCTTTCAGTGCTCTGTCAAACTCTTCACGCAGTATCATATCTTTCATTTCATCTTCATCTACATCCTCTTCCATTTACATAACATTGCCCTCAAGTACATCACCCTTGTATAGGCCCTCTATATACTCCTTCCACCTTTCTGCTTTCCCCTCTTTGCTCAGAACTGGGTTTCCATCTGAGCTCTTGATATTGATACAAGTGGTTCTCTTTTCTCCAAAGATCTCTTTAATTTTCCTGAAGGCAGTATCTATCTTACCCCTAGTGAGATAAGCCTCTACATCCTTACATTTGTCCTCTAGCCATCCCTGCTTAGCCGTTTTGCACTTCCTGTCGATCTGATTTTTGAGACGTTTGTACTCCTTTTTGCCTGCTTCATTTACTGCATTTTTATACTTTCTCCTTTCATCAATCAAATTCAATACCCAAGGATTTCTACCAGCGCTCGTCTTTTTACCTACCTCTGCTGCCTTCACTATTTCAGTCATCAAAGCTACCGATTCTTCTTCTACTGTATTTCTTTCCCCCATTCCTGTCAATTGTTCCCTTATGCTCTCTCTGAAACTCTGTACAACCTCTGGTTTAGTCTCATCTTTTCAAATTCCCACCTTTTTGCAGTTTCTTCAGTTTTAATCTACAGTTCATAACCAATAGATTGTGGTCAGAGTCCACATCTGCCCCTGGAAATATATTACAATTTAAAACTTGGTTCCTAAATCTCTGTCTTACCATTATATAATCTATGAGATACCTTCTAGTATCTCCAGGATTCTTCAATGTATCTGAAACCTTCTGTTACCCAAGGATTTCTATTAGCCCTCGTCTTTTTATTTTATTTTATTTTATAGCCTTTGAAAATAGCGGTCTGGCGAAACACAAAAGGTGATTTTGGAAATAATAAGAAGTGTGATCCGCCCCCGATGGCGGAACGAACCTCTGCCACTGGTTCCCCACGGGACCACGCCCCCCCCTCCCTCCCCCCCCCCCCCCCCCCCCCCCGCCAATACGCACGCGCCCCGCCGGGCTCCCTGGATACTTGGTTGGCGACTTCGCAGGAGCGGCGGCAAAGAAGCGCCGAGTTCTCCGCCTGATTACTCAGCGGACCAAACTTTCCCTCCCGGAAAGAAACTTGCCTCCCGTTACGATCCCAGCAGCAGCGGACCTCGTGTTCCTGTGAGCAGCACACAGCCTCCCGCCGTTCTGCCGCCGTCAGCGGCAACTTTTGTCCCTGCTGTGACCGCTCTGAAGACTGCGCTTTGCTTTCCGCCGCTGCTTCGCCGCTGCTCTCCGCTGAATAAATGTTTTACTTATCTCCCCTCTTCTCTGTCTTCAGTAACGTCAGAGAGGCAAGGCTTTGGGGTCCAAAAAATGTTCAAATGTATGTGAAATCTTATGGGACTTAACTGCTAAGGTCACCAGACCCTAAGCTTACACACTACTTAACGTAAATTATCCTAAGGACAAACACACATACACCCATGCCCGAGGGAGGACTCGAACCTCCACCAGGACCAGCCGCACAGTCCATGACTGCAGCGCCTCAGACCGCGCGGCTAATCCCGCGCGGCCGTTGGGGTCCGATGGCGAGTATATTTCCGCATTTCGTCTTTCCTCCGCACGTGTGAATAAAATCTTGGGACGAAGATCCCAAAATGGAATTTTGGATGAAAACGTAATCGCTGGTGGCCTATCATGTAACAAATACACTACTGGACATTAAAATTCATACACCACGAAGATGACGTGCTACAGACGCGAAATTGATCCGACAGGAAGAAGATGCTGTGATGTTCAATGATTAGCTTTTCAGAACATTCACACAAGGTTGGCGCCGGTGCCGACACCTACAACGTGGTGAAATGAGGAAAGTTTCCAACCGATTTCTCATACACAAACAGCAGTTGACCGTCGTTACCTGGTGAAACGTTTTTGTGATGCCTCGTGTAAGGAGGAGAAATGCGTACCATCACGTTTCCCACTTTGATAAAAGTCGGATTGTAGCCTATCGTAATTGCGCTTTATCGTACCGCGACATTGCTGCTCGCCTTGGTCGAGATCCAATGACTGTTAGCAGAGTATGGAATCGGTGGGTTCAGGAGGGTAATACGGAACGCAGTGCTGGATGCACGGCTGTAACGGATCGTGCAGCCACGTCTCGATCCCTGAGTCAACAGATGGGGACGTTTGCAAAACAACAACCATCTGCACGAACAGTTCGACGACGTTTGCAGTAGCACGGACTATCAGCTCGGAGACCGTGGCTGCGGCTACCCTTGACGCTGCATCACAGACAGGAGCGCCTCCGATGGTGTACTCGACGACGAACCTGGGTGCACGAATGGCAAAACGTCATTTTTTCGGATAAATACAGGTTCTGTATGGTCGCATCCGTGTTTGGTGACATTGCGGTGAATGCAAATTGGAACAGTGAATTCGTCATCGCCATACTAGCGTATCACCCGGTGGGATGGTAAGGGGTGCATTGGTTACATGCCTTGGTCACCTCTTGTTCGCATTGACGGCACTTTGAACAGTGGACGTTACATTTCAGATGTGTTACGACCCGTGGCTCTACCCTTCATTCGATCCCTGCGAAACCCTACATTTCAGAATGATAATGCAGGTCCTGTACGGGCCTTTCTGGATACAGAAAATGTTCGATTGCTGCCCTGGCCAGCACATTCTCCAGATCTCTCACCAATTGAAAACGTCTGGTCAATGGTGGTCGAGCAACTGGCTAGTCACAATACACCAGTGATGAACTGTGCTATCGTCTTGAGGCTGCATGTACACGCCATCCAAGCTCTGTTTGACTCAATGCCCAGGCGTGTCAAGGCCGTTATTACGGCCAGAGGTGGTTGTACTGGGTACTCATTTCTCAGGATCTATGCACCCAAATTGCGTGAAAATGTAATCACATGTCAGTTGTAGTATAATATATTTGTCCAATGAATACCCGTTTATCATCTGCATTTCTTCTTGGTGTAGCAATTTTAATGGCCAGTAGTGTAACTCAAAGGTATTACGATATATTGATAATTTTTACTTATGGGTCGTCTGACAGCAACTGAATAAAACACAATTTTAGTGTCGTACGCGTTTCGCCTTTATTTTCTGCAAGGCATCATCAGTGGCCTGGAATATGTACATATGTTTGCTATTTTATTTACATTTTGGTTACTGTAGCTATAGGTTATAAACAGTTCTGGTGATTGGTATTTCCTATTAAATAGTAATGTTTTGAACTGTACTTACAGGTTGCGTGCGGCGATTTCCTACATATTACGCTTCTTTTGCATTTTTGGTGTTGTTCTTCTTCTTATAAATTCCAATTTGCGGTTTTTTCCCCACATTTCACAGCAGTATGAACTGAACACTTGTTTTAATGCAATGTTTTGGTTTCTGTTGCTGACTGTTGGATGTTTTTGCCAAAGATAGAATCTTATTGCCAAACTTTCGAGTGTAGTTATTGAAATAACTGTGATCAGTTCGCGTATGCATGTCTGTGTGTGTGTTTAGGTGTTTCTTTTTATTTTTTTGGCTGTGTGTGTGTGTGTGTGTGTGTGTGTGTGTGTGTGTGGTGTGTGTGTGTGGTGTGTGTGTGTGTGTGTGGGTGTGTGTGTGTGTGTGTGCGCGTGTGTGTGCGTCCAGATGGCGAACGGGCAAAAGTTTGTGTTTTTCTTAATTATCTTACCATTTCTTTTATTAAGTGTAGTAAGGAGCCTGTGCTGATGTGTGTGTGTTCGTTTATCACATGTTTGTTTTCTGCACTGGCTTTCTGAATGTAGAAGTTTTCTTGCGCTTATATAAGAAGTTTGTCATGGTTGCTTACTCTCATTATTTTCATTTCTTGTTCCATGTTTGTAGGATGGTGGTTATGGTGTTTTGAGTGTTCTGCAAATGTGGAATGGTTTGTTTCCTACTTCCAACACCTGATATGTTCTTTGTATTGTGTTCTAAAATTCTCGCATGTGATGCAGTATATATGGGCATGACATGCGGGAATTTTAATACACGATACAAAGAACAAAGCAGGTGTTGGAAGTAGGAAACAAACCATTCCACATTTGCAGAACACTCAAAACACCATAACCACCATCCTACAAACATGGAACAAGAAACGAAAATAACGAGAATAAGCAACCATGACAAACTTCTTATATAAGCGCAAGAAAACTTCCACATTCAGAAAGCCAATGCAGAAAACAAACATGTGATAAACGAACACACACACATACATACACACACACACACACACACACACACACACACACACACACACACACACACATCACCACAGGCTCCTTACTACACTTAATAAAAGAAATGGTAAGATAATAAAAAAAACACAAACTCTTTCCCCTTCGCCTTCTGGACACAAACACACACACACACAAATGCATACACGAACAGATCACAAATAATTCAATAACTACTCTCGAAAGTTTGGCAATAAAATTCGATCCTTGGCAATAATATCTGACAGTCGGCAAAAGAAACCAAAACATTGGATCGAAACAAGTGTTCAGGATTCTGTGAAATGTGGGGAAAAACAGCAAATTGGCATTAATCAGAAGCCAAAAATGCAACTGGTGCGTAATATGTAGGAAATCGCCCACGCAACGTGCAAGTACAGTTCAAAGCATTGTTACTTAATAGGAAACACCAACCACCAGAACTGTTGGTAATCTATAGGTACAGTGACCAAAATGTAAATTAAATAGCGAAAATATGTACATATTCCAGGCCACTGATGAAACCTTGCAGAAAATAAAGGCGAAACGCTTATGGCACTAAAATTGTGTTTTACTCAGTTGCTGTCAGACGGCCCATAAGCAAAAATTATTAATATACCGTAATATTACACGCAACTGAGGAAGACAGGACTACAAAAGTTGAAGAACTCAAAGGTATATTTAGAAACTGACGGTTAAGGTTTTACGGTCAACTATGCAAAATGCACAACAGGCTCACTGAGAAAATTCCGAACTGTATCGACAAAAACCCACAAAATCTCACTAAAGCCAGGACGAAATTTAGATCTCCAATTCACCATCTGAAATTTACTGAGATGCCTACCAGGCGAAATTCAGAATCCACAGAAAAACTTTAAGAGATACACAGTGAAGGAATGTGCTGGATACTTGGAGGATAAGGACAAAACCCGCTAAATAAGTTGAAACCCACTTCTTAGGTGAGTACAATAGCTAAAAATATTGAAACAACCCCCTGACTTAGATAATGTCGTTGCTGAACAATTCAAAGAAAACTTATTTCAAATATGTACTCCACTCCTACAAATATAGTTGGTGGTGACTCCAGTCCAACCTCGATATGTTGGCAAAAACATACATTTAAGGCCGGCCTTGGACATAAGAGTATTACTGAATACTGTCCCAGAAAACTGTATTTAACAGTTAGTTCAGGATCCCACTCGAAGTGTAAATGTTTGCGAAAACATACTTGACCAATTAGCGACATGTACTAGTAATCCTGAGCAAATAGGGAGCATCCTACAGGAGTTACTGACCACAAGGAAGTTTCAGCGGGACTGAATACCGTAAAATCCAAACCCTGCAAAAATCAACGCAAAGTACATATATTTAAAAAATGAAGACGACTTTCTAAGTGACAGTCTCCACACCCTTCGATCTAATTATGTAAGCGTAGACGAGGTGTGGTTTGATGGTTCAAATGGCTCTGAGAATTATGAGACTTAAAATCTGAGACCACGGGCATGGATGTGTGTGATGTCCTTAGGTTAGTTAGGTTTAACTAGTTCTAAGTTCTAGGGGACTGATGACCTCAGATGTTAAGTCCCATAGTGCTCAGAGCCATTTGAGTCATCTGAGGCCAGCAGTCCCCTAGAACTTAGAACTACTTAAACGTAACTAACCTAACGACATCACACACATCCATGCCCGAGGCCGGATTCGAACCTGCGACCGTAGCAGACCCGCGGTTCCAGACTGAAGCGCCTAGAACCGCTCGGCCACACGGGCTGGCTCTGTGGTTTGAATTCATAGTGTCCACGGAAATTCAGATACATATGCCAAATAAATTAATAAGAGATGGTACCGAGACCGCGTGGTACACAAAAAAGTGTCTTAACACTGTAGCAGAAGCAAACGAAGAAAGCATGCCAAATTTAACAGAACGCAAACTTCCCTACATTGGCAGTTTTTCACACAAGCTCGAACTTTAGTGAAAATTCAATAACAGATGCTTTTAATAGTTTCGACAAGAAACTCTGTCTCGAAATCTGGCAGAAAATCTGAAGTGATTCTGGTCGTATGCAAACACCAACGGCAGGACGCAATCGATTCCTTCAAGGTACGATAACAATGGCGATGTTACTGATGACAGCGCCACTAAAGCAGAGTTATTAAACAATGTTTGCCTGAATTCATTCACCAAAGAAAACTAAGTAAAATTTCCAGAATTCTAATCTAGAACAACTACCCAAATAAGTAACTTACAGGTAGATACCCTCGATGTAGCAAAGCAACTTAAAACACATAACAAAGGCAAGGCTTCCATTACAGATTGTATACCAGTCACGTTTGTTTCAGAGTATGCTAATACAACAACTCCATCAATCATATACGGCAACTCGCTCGTCGAAAGATCTACACTCAAAGACTGGAAGCCGGCCGATGTGGCCGAGCGGTTCTAGGCGCTTCAGTCCGGAACCGCGCTGGTGCTACGTTCGCACGTCCGAATCCTGCCTCGGGCATAGATGTGTGTGACGTCCTTAGGTTAGTTAGGTTTAAGTAGTTCTAAGTTCTAGGGGACTGATGATCTCAGATGTTAAAGTCCCACAGTGCTCAGAGCCATTTGAACCATTTGAAAGACTGGAAAGTTGCACAAGTCTCACCAACAGCCAAGAAAGCTAATTGGAGTAATCCGATGAATTACAGACCGACATCGGTAATGACGATTTTACAACAGGATTTTGGTACATATACTGTGCTCGAACATTACGAATCGCCTAGAAGAAAACGATCTATTGACAGATTGTCAGAGATTCAGGGAATATCGTTCTTGTGAAACACAACTAACTCTTTATTGACAAACTGCCTATTGGCTTCTGTCTCGGGTTCTTCGGCCGACGTTCATCTAATGATTTTTCTGACGTTTCGCCAGCACGAGTGGCTGGCATTGTCAAAGCTTCACCCTCCATTGCCGGTGGTGAACCGGAGGCGAGCTCGCGGCCGCAGGCTATATGTACCTGGCGCGCCAACGTCCGAGGGCTTCTCCGCGGTCATTTCCGGTGCGGTTCTCCTCTTGCTACCTGAGACGGTCGTTCGCTGCAGTACGGGAAGCCAGGATCCGTTTACCTTAAGGCTTTCCTCTTTCTTGTTGAAACTGTTCGCGTGTTTTTGGATTTCTACAGCTTCTCTGAACAAGCGCGTGTGATAGTGCTTCTCTACAGCCAGAACTTCCGTGTCGGCGAATTTTATTACGTGGTCGGTCTCATTCAGTGCGTGCTCTGCCACGGCCGATGTCTCCACCTGCCCCAACCTGCAATGTCGCTTATGCTCTTTGATCCTGGTGTTAATGGATCGTCCAGTCATTCCGACATAAACTTTTCCGCATGTGCAAGGTATACGGTATATTCCCGACATTGCAAGTGGGTCTCTTTTCTCCTTCGCCGATCTAAGACACTCTTTGATCTTCCTTGTCGGTTTGAAAATCGTCTTTACGCCGTGTTTGCGCAATATACGGCCGATTCTGTCCGTCACTCCACAAATTACATTAGAAGTGTAACAGAGCCAAACACTCGGCGAAGTAAGGAACCAGAAAAAGAAATGTCGGGTACGGCCTTTCTGCCATACATTCCCAGAGTGACGGACAGAATCGGCCGTATATTGCGCAAGCACGGCGTAAAGACGATTTTCAAACCGACAAGGAAGATCAAAGAGTGTCTTAGATCGACGAAGGAGAAAAGAGACCTACTTGCAATGTCGGGAATATACCGTATACCTTGCTCATGCGGAAAAGTTTATGTCGGAATGACTGGACGATCCATTAACACCAGGATCAAAGAGCATAAGCGACATTGTAGGTTGGGGCAGGTGGAGACATCGGCCGTGGCAGAGCACGCACTGAATGAGACCGACCCCGTAATAAAATTCGCCGACACGGAAGTTCTGGCTGTAGATAAGCACTATCATACGCGCTTGTTCAGAGAAGCTGTAGAAATCCAAAAACACGCGAACAGTTTCAACAAGAAAGAGGAAAGCCTTAAGGTAAACGGATCCTGGCTTCCCGTACTGCAGCAAACGACCGTCTCAGGTAGCAAGAGGAGAACCGCACCGGAAATGACCGCGGAGAAGCCCTCGGACGTTGGCGCGCCAGGTACATATAGTCTGCGGCCGCGAGCTCGCCTCCAGTTCACCACCGGCAATGGAGGGTGAAGCTTTGACAATGCCAGCCACTCGTGCTGGCGAAACGTCAGAAAAATCATTAGATGAACGTCGCCCGAAGAACCCGAGACAGAAGCCAATAGGCCGTTTGTCAACAAGTGGCCACGAAAGCCTTAACAATTTTGTATAACTCTTTATTGTCACGAAGTAATGAGTGCTATTGACAGGGGGGTCTCAAATTGATTCCATATTTCTAGGTTTACAGATGGATTTTGACACCGTTCATCATAAGCGACTTCTAATCAAATTGTGTGCCGATGGACTATCGTCTCACTTGTTCGACTGGATTCGTGATTTCTTGTCAGGAAAGTTGCAGTTGGTAATAACTGACGGAAAGTAATAGAATAAAAAAGGAGTAATGTCCGACGTTCCCCAAGAAAGTGTTACAGGCTCTCTGCTGCTCCTGAACTACACAAGGCAATCTAACAACTGCGGCAGACACTTGTTGCTTATGTAGGCGTTGCCGACCACACCGCCATATTCTGCCTGTTTTCCTATCTCTGTATTTGAATACGCATGCCTGTATCAGCTTCTTCGGCGGTGGAGTGTAGATGTTGAGATGTTAGTGAGTAGCCAGTAGGCCTATGCATCTCTTCAAGTTAGTTCTCAGTGCCAAGATTCGTGGGTACACCTCTCTATATAGATCGTAAAATCTAAGAAAAATCTGTAGATATGAAACCACAGCAGACATGTGTTACTAGTATGTTTCACTAACTCAGGGACGCATAGACTTGGTAGCACTGTGGACTGCAAAGCCCTCACTTTGATTACGTAAGTGTAGCAAAAGTAAATAAAAAATAAAATAAAAAGTTTACATAATTAGTTTCACAAAAATTAATTTGTTTAACAAATATGATTACAAGAATGTATTTTTACAAAAAATTTTTAATTTTATACCTCTACTGGAGAGTCAAACTGACGATAAATTGAAAATCTATTCACACGAAATATCACATGTTTCGGAAATAACTGGTTTGGTTCTTTATTTGGCGACCGTGTCAGCTTTGAATGTCGTAAGTGTTGTGTCTAGACAAGACAGCCTAGACACAATGAGAGGGAGCCGAAAGGCACGCGCTTAAACTCACGCAGGCTGGCGTGAGGTCTGAAACAGGATACGTAATGAATGCTATAAAGAAAAGTACGTAGCTTCTGGAATACTTAACTTTAATCCACATTTGTAGAACATCGCTCTTGATGATACATTAATAGAATCTCAATATCAATTGAATACGGCGCCTTGCTAGGTCGTAGCAAAAGTAGCTGAAGGCTATGCTAACTATCGTCCCGGCAAATGAGAGCGTAGTTGTCAGTGAACCGTTCCTTGCAAAGTCGGCTGTACAACTGGGGCGAGTGCTAGTACGTCTCACTAGACCTGCCGTGTGGCGGCGCTCGGTCTGCCATCACTGACAGTGGTGACACGTGGGTCCGTCGTATACTAGCGGACCGCGGCCGATTTAAAAGCTACCACCTAGCAAGTGTGGTGTATGGCGGTGACACCACAGTAAGTGCACCAATATTGTTCACACTAGCAAATGAGACTTCATAAATTAAATAACACGCAGGTCCTCGATAATTACTACAATTTACATCGATCTCACCCATCACATCCCTATCAGACTTAATGGCAAAATGTGCCGGTGAATAGCCCGTCGGAAACTGAACGTAGATCAAGTGTCAAAGCAGAGAGAAGGTGTTCTGAACTGTGAAAAAAAAGAAACAAAATAGAAACGGTGAACGGCACAAGCTCAATATGTGCAACACTGAGCGAATGTCACTACCTGTGGGGTAGTGATTACATTTCAGTACCTGCGGCATAGTGATTACATGTGGTGTAGTGATTACATGTCACTACCTGTAGCGTAGTGATTACATGTCACTACCTGTAGCGTAGTAATTACATGTCACTACTTGCACAGCATAGTGATTACATGTCACTACCTGCAGCATATTGATTACATGTCACTACCTGCGACATAGTGATTACATGTCACTGTGGCATAGTGATTACATGTCACTACCTGCGGCATAGTGATTACTATGTCACTACCTGCGGCATAGTGGTTACTATGTCACTACAGGCGGCGTAGTGATTATAGGGTCACAGTGCTGGACTGTGAAGGGAGAGTTCCAGTTGAAATCTCTTGAATATTTGTTTCCACAAAATTATGAACTATCCATCCAGTCATTGACATGTCTGTTGACTGTATTCAGATTTGTGTCTTTGTCGTGGTGTCACGTCCATTGGAAACAGCGAGGTTTGAGGAATGTACCGCCAGACGTACGTACCTCCCATTTGTTCTACACAAGTGCCACATGTTATGACTCTTGCGTTCCATTCTGTAAGTTTTGACAGTTGACTTCCTTTGTTGTAACATAGTTCACATATGTTTATCTGTTGTTTTCATTTCTCTGAGAGGTCTATGCGACATCTCGCCTGCTCTCAATATTCATAGATTTACTTGCAACGGTAATATTTTCTTACCACATGACTTATATTCTATAACCAACTAGCTGACTCGGCGAACTCTGTTGCGCCTTAAAGCCAATAAATAATCAGATTTTGAATGTTAAGTTCAATTTCTTGTTAGGAAATACAAATAACAAAATTAAGTATTTTAGTGATTCTTTATTCTTTATGTTTTTTGGTGCATAGCTTCCACTCTTCAATTAAGTACCTTGTGATACACGACATTTTTTTGTATTATTATCAGGCGCAAGAACAAACAACGCAGATGGTCTTCCGACCCGTGAACATGCCACTTATAATTGACCATGTGAAAAACATGGACAATCCAGATTTAAACCACAAACTTTCAAGGACTGGCCTTGTGATTTGTTAATGGTCATGACGAATGCAAGACGGATCGGAAATTGAAGTCTTTTGAACTCAAACGGCATGTTGGTTGGGATCATCGAGACCCTAGGAATGAGAACTTCCTCGCCTTCGAATTTTCCTTTGAGTATCGTCGCGTAAATAACATTTTTCATCAATTTACTTACCACCAAACACGTACCGTCAGACAGTTTTTATTGGTTTATGCGTGGAAGCATGATTACAACGGAGCCAACTTTTAGGCGTAAATTGTGCGGTGGTAAGCCAGGAACATCCAAGGAGTTTAAAAATTCAATTGGTTAGTTGGTGGCTTCATCTTCATTTGTTACACATCAATACATTTGAATGAATGCATTTTACCAATGATCTCATTCTGAATTATGTAGTTTAGGTCATCTACATCTTTATTCTTAGCCGCTAAAATTGCTCGCTCAGTCAACCATTCATTACTTTTGTAGGTAGTAATGATGTTTGGGAATACTTTGTTGATAAGTTCGTCTTTCGATGAGACAAAGCTACTGAAATTATGAGGAAATGAAATCAATCCGCTCTATTCTTCGACAGGTACTCGACCATTACCGATAGTCAGCAACTGCTCAGAGAAATCTTCAGAAAATGTATCATTAAGCAATGCAACAAAAAAAATGATTCAAATGGCTCTGAGCACTATGGGACTTAACATCTGAGGTCGTCAGTCCCCTAGAACTTAGAACTAATTAAACCTAACTAACCTAAGGACATCACACACATCCATGCCCGAGGCAGGATTTGAACCTGCGACCTAGCAGCAGCGCGGTTCAGGACTGAAGCGCCTAGAACCGCTCGGCCACCGCGGCCGGGAGCAATGCAACACTCATGTTTGTTGTCAGCTGAAGTTTCTTCACATAGCGCCATTGATTCGATGATTTGAGGCAAGCATTTATTTCGTCTGCAGCCGTTGATCTTGGAAGTACTGGCAGTGTTTCGCGGAAATCGCCTGACAGTGAAATCATTGGTCCTCCAAAACATCTCGAGTCATTGCGTAGATCTTTCAATGTTCGGTTAAGTGCCTCTAATGCACGTATATGTGCCATTGTGCATTCGTTCCAGAAGATGATCTTGGATGCTGATAAAACTTTGGCCATTGCTGAGTTTTTTGTAATATTACATGTTGGTTCTTCAATAGCTTGAAGATTTAACGGCAATTTTAATGCTGAATGAGCCGTACTTTCCCACTAAGGCAGCACAATCCGTGAGTTACTCCGGAAAAGCTCAATGCCCCACAATACTCGCAAAGAACGTCCATCGGCCCAATGCAAACGCAAAGATGCAAGCAGTAATCGGTGCTGCAATCGCATCTAAACGCTGTTCGATTCAAATCATCGCGTGATAAATCTCTTCTTGTGCGTCGAAAATTATCTACATGTTGATCTGTGTTGTTCGCTCGACGATTTCGCACTGCCAACCGAGGCGCTTCACGGGCTGCTCTCACTTCGCTCTTGTGATTGAGAAGCACGAAGTAGAGCCATACTAAGGCGGCGCTCTTCTTCTTCAGTCCTTTCACTCGCAATGTTCATCTACATCTACATCTACATCCATACTCCGCAAGCCACCTGACGGTGTGTGGCGGAGGGCACCTTGAGTACCTCTATCGGTTCTCCCTTCTATTCCAGTCTCGTATTGTTCGTGGAAAGAAGGATTGTCGGTATGCCTCTGTGTGGGCTCTAATCTCTCTGATTTTATCCTCACGGTCTCTTCGCGAGATATACGTAGGAGGGAGCAATATACTGCTCGACTCTTCGGTGAAGGTATGTTCTCGAAACTTTGACAAAAGCCCGTACCGAGCTACTGAGCGTCTCTCCTGCAGAGTCTTCCACTGGAGTTTATCATCTCCGTAACGCTTTTGCGATTACTAAATGATCCTGTAACGAAGCGCGCTGCTCTCCGTTGGATCTTCTCTATCTCTTCTATCAACCCTATCTGGTACGGATCCCACACTGCTGAGCAGTATTCTAGCAGTGGGCGAACAAGCGTACTGTAACCCACTTCCTTTGTTTTCGGATTGCATTTCCTTAGGATTCTTTCAATGAATCTCAGTCTGGCATCTGCTTTACCGACGATCAACATTATATGATCATTCCATTTCAAATCACTCCTAATGCGTACTCCCAGATAATTTATGGTATTAACTGCTTCCAGTTGCTGACCTGCTATTTTGTAGCTAAATGATAAAGGATCTATCTTTCTGTGTATTCGCAGCACATTACACTTGTCTACATTGAGATTCAATTGCCATTCCCTGCACCATGCGTCACTTCGCTGCATATCCTCCTGCATTTCAGTACAATTTTCCATTGTTACAACCTCTCGATACACCACAGCATCATCCGCAAAAAGCCTCAGTGAACTTCCGATGTCATCCACCAGGTCATTTATGTATATTGTGAATAGCAACGGTCCTATGACACTCCCCTGCGGCACACCTGAAATCACTGTTACTTAGGAAGACTTCTCTCCATTGAGAATGACATGCTGCGTCCTGTTATCTAGGAACTCCTCAATCCAACCACACAAGTGGTCTGATAGTCCATATGCTCTTACTTTGTATCCTTCTTGTACTACGGCTTTGTCGAGAAATATTCATCTTGGTTGCGGCATTGTTAATGGTGATTCAAAGAAAATATAAATTATTTCTTTAAATTTTTAATTAATGATATATACTGATACTTAACCATAGACGTTCAGCTGTCATTTGCGTTTTGTTACTCCAAGTCAGATGCGTTTTTGTCATACCACGTTTTATAGTGACGTTCAGCTGGCACTTGCGTTTTGTTATTCCATGCCAGATACGTTTTTGTTACACCACGTTTTATAGCTGTCGAACGGGATAAAAAGTATCCTACATCCGTCTCCTGGTTCTAACAAGGGAACCTCCCCATCGCAACCCCCTCAGATTTAGATATAAGTTGGCACACTGGATACGCCTTGCAAAACTGAACACAGATCAATCGAGAAAACAGGAAGAAGTTGTGTGCAACTATGAAAAAACAAGTAAAATATACCAACTGAGTAGTTGATGTGCAACACAATTAACGTAAAGGACGCTGTGAACTCAGGAGCGCCTTGGTCCCGTGGTTAGCGTAAGCATTTGCGGAACGAGAGGTCCTTGGTTCAAGTCTTCCCTCCAGTGGAAAGTTTATTTTTTTATTTTCGTAAAGTTATGATCTGTCCGTTCGTTCATAGACGTCTCTGTTCCCTGTAATAAGTTTAGTGTCTGTGTTTTGCGACCGCACCGGTAAACCGTGCGATTAGTAGACGAAAGGACGTGCCTCTCCAGTGGGAACCGAAAACATTTGATCGCAAGGTCATAGGTCAACCGATTCCTCCACAGGAAAACGCGTCTGATATAGTCTACACGACACTGGTGACGGCATGTCCGTCACATGAAAGGAATATGTTGTCGACCCACCTAACTTGTACACTTGGCGAATGGATAAAAAGATTCTCCTACCTTGCCCGATTTAGGTCGTCTTCTGGATGTGATAATCACTCCCAAAAAGATGAAAACATAAGAGTTTGTCACATAAACAGAAAATAAAAAATTAAACTTTTCACTGGAGTGAAGGCTTGAACCAAGGACCTCTCGTTCCGCACCTCCTCAGGCTACCACGGGACCACGGCGCTCTTGAGCTCACTTGAGCCTTGATATTGCCTTGATGTTGCGCATGGACTACTCAGTCTGTATATTTTGCTTGTTTTTTCGTAGTTGCGCACAACTTCTTTCTGTTTTCTCAGCTGATCTGTGTTCAGTTTCTCAAGGCCTATCCACTGTGCCAACTTATATCTAAATCTGAGGGGGGTGCGATGGGGAGGTTCCCTTGTAAGCTACCTCTCCACGAATTTTCAGCCAAATCGGTCAGCCGTTCTTGAGTTATAAATAGTGTAACTAACACGACTTTCTTTCATATACACTCCTGGAAATGGAAAAAAGAACACATTGACACCGGTGTGTCAGACCCACCATACTTGCTCCGGACACTGCGAGAGGGCTGTACAAGCAATGATCACACGCACGGCACAGCGGACTCACCAGGAACCGCGGTGTTGGCCGTCGAATGGCGCTAGCTGCGCAGCATTTGTGCACCGCCGCCGTCAGTGTCAGCCAGTTTGCCGTGGCATACGGAGCTCCATCGCAGTCTTTAACACTGGTAGCATGCCGCGACAGCGTGGACGTGAACCGTATGTGCAGTTGACGGACTTTGAGCGAGGGCGTATAGTGGGCATGCGGGAGGCCGGGTGGACGTACCGCCGAATTGCTCAACACGTGGGGCGTGAGGTCTCCACAGTACATCGATGTTGTCGCCAGTGGTCGGCGGAAGGTGCACGTGCCCGTCGACCTGGGACCGGACCGCAGCGACGCACGGATGCACGCCAAGACCGTAGGATCCTACGCAGTGCCGTAGGGGACCGCACCGCCACTTCCCAGCAAATTAGGGACACTGTTGCTCCTGGGGTATCGGCGAGGACCATTCGCAACCGTCTCCATGTAGCTGGGCTACGGTCCCGCACACCGTTAGGCCGTCTTCCGCTCACGCCCCAACATCGTGCAGCCCGCCTCCAGTGGTGTCGCGACAGGCGTGAATGGAGGGACGAATGGAGACGTGTCGTCTTCAGCGATGAGAGTCGCTTCTGCCTTGGTGCCAATGATGGTCGTATGCGTGTTTGGCGCCGTGCAGGTGAGCGCCACAATCAGGACTGCATACGACCGATGCACACAGGGCCAACACCCGGCATCATGGTGTGGGGAGCGATCTCCTACACTGGCCGTACACCACTGGTGATCGTCGAGGGGACACTGAATAGTGCACGGTACATCCAAACCGTCATCGAACCCATCGTTCTACCATTCCTAGACCGGCAAGGGAACTTGCTGTTCCAACAGGACAATGCATGTCCGCATGTATCCCGTGCCACCCAACGTGCTCTAGAAGGTGTAAGTCAACTACCCTGGCCAGCAAGATCTCCGGATCTGTCCCCCATTGAGCATGTTTGGGACTGGATGAAGCGTCGTCTCACGCGGTCTGCACGTCCAGCACGAACGCTGGTCCAACTGAGGCGCCAGGTGGAAATGGCATGGCAAGCCGTTCCACAGGACTACATCCAGCATCTCTACGATCGTCTCCATGGGAGAATAGCAGCCTGCATTGCTGCGAAAGATGGATATACACTGTACTTGTGCCGACATTGTGCATGCTCTGTTGCCTGTGTCTATGTGCCTGTGGTTCTGTCAGTGTGATCATGTGATGTATCTGACCCCAGGAATGTGTTAATAAAGTTTCCCCTTCCTGGGACAATGAATTCACGGTGTTCTTATTTCAATTTGCAGGAGTGTATATAGATGTACAGCATGACAATTGCCAGCACTACAGAAGAACAGGCACGCCAATGAACGGACGGAAACTTCATAATTTGTGACAAAGGGATATGAAGAATGGCGGGGGGGATCTGAACACAGATATCTCCCTTCGCAGTCCTACACTGCGACCAAATAACCACTCGAATTCGCTAGAGGTTGCACATCTTGATCTTGGGACGTTCATGGTTTCTATTTTGCTTCTTTTTTCACGGTTCAGTGCAGCTCCTCCTGTTTTCACGCTTGATCTGTGTCCAGTTTTTGACGTGCTATGAACTGGGCCACGTTATCACTAAATCTGGGGAGTTTACCTAGTCCGTAAAATAACCGCAATGGCGGCTAAGCAGGCTTCATCCGAGGTGATTATGATCGCTCATGCATTAAGATTCACCCGTATTTCGTACCAAAACCCGTCAACAACACATAGGTTACCATCATGAAATAATAAAGTACAGTATTACATAACGTGGGAAATAAGTTGAAATGAAATGAAATGTCGTGTGACGAGGGCCTCCCGTCGGGTAGACCGTTCCCCTGCTGCAAGTCTTTCGATTTGACGCCACTCCGGCGACTTGCGCGTCCATGGGGATGAAAGAATGATGATTAGGACAACACAACACCCAGTCCCTGAGTAGAGAAAATTTCCCACCCAGCCGGGAATCGAACCCGGGCCCTTTGGATTGACAATCTGTCGCGCTGACCACTCAGCTACCGGGGGCGGACGGGAAATAAGTTTAGTGGTCACCATTGTTCAAACGCACTCACAAAAGAGAAAACAATGCTGTTGTGTGTCTATAGTTTGAAACACGACGGTCCACTCACTTCACAATTACTTCGATGTTTGGCTCGTGGTTTTATCGCACAGAAATGAACCACTCGCGACCAAACATTGTCGTTCCCTGCATCTCTCGCTGTCGTGGCTGCTACTTTGCGCAAGTTCAGAAGTAACACGCCGTGAGACGAGTTATCATTCCGAATCGGGATCCGCCCGCCCCCACCCCCTTCTCCCCAGTGACAGCGAGACTGGCGTCGCTCAAAGAAATAATTTCTGCAAGGTCCTGACCTCTCATTTCCGGGAGGAAATGAACGACGAATAAAAAATTAAAAAAAAAATTACAAGAAGGAACGGCGAGCGGCGGGCAGCCATCAGATCAATGGCGAACCGCCAGCGGACCGCTGTCTGCCCACCCCCGCACTAACTCATCACAGATTTTTACTTCTGTGTTTCTTGACTGCCTTCTGGAAGCCATCGCCTTCGTCTTCCTCACATTTATCCCTTCGATATTCGTTGATGGAAGCCATTTTCTCACATAGGCTGAAATCATAACTGGGACCACAATGCTCTTCTGTCATAATCCAAAAATAGCAGTCTACATGGCATCAGTGGTAATGTTCTTGTTAACTCGCTTGTCATACGAAGACCGTCTTCAGACCAGTACGTGACACAGTAGGCCAAGAACTATAAAGGTACTCATCTTATATCTACATCTACATTTACAAACCATACTCCGCAAGCCACCTGACGGTGTGTGGCGGAGGGTACCTTCAGTACCTCTATCAGTTCTCCCTTCTATTCCAGTCTCGTATTGTTCGTGGAAAGAAGGATTGTCGGTATGCCTCTGTGTGGGCTCTAATCTCTCTGATTTTATCCTCACGGTCTCTTCGCGAGATATACGTAGGAGGGAGCAATATACTGCTTGACTCTTCGCTGAAGGTATGTTCTCGAAACTTTGACAAAAGCCCGTAGCGAGCTACTGAGTGTCTCTCCTGTAGAGTCTTCCACTGGAGTTTATCTATCATCTCCGTAACGCTTTCGCGATTACTAAATGATCCTGTAACGAAGCGCGCTACTCTCCGTTGGATCTTCTCTACCTCTTCTATCAACCCTATCTGGTACGGATCCCACACTGCTGAGCAATATTCAAGCAGTGGGCGAACAAGTGTACCGTAACCTACCTCCTTTGTTTTCGGATTGCATTTCCTTAGGATTCTTCCAGTGAATCTCAGTCTGGCATCCGCTTTACCGACGATCAACTTTATATGATCATTCCATTTTAAATCACTCCTAATGCGTACTCCCAGATAATTTATGGAATTAACTACTTCCAGTTGCTGACCTGCTATATTGTAGCTAAATGATAAAGGATCTTTCTTTCTATGTATTCGCAGTACATTACACTTGTCTACATTGAGATTCAATTGCCATTCCCTGCACCATGCGTCAATTCGCTGCAGATCCTCCTGCATTTCAGTACAATTTTCCATTCTTGCAACCTCTCCATACGCCACAGCATCATCTGCAAAAAGCCTCAGTGAACTTTCGATGTCATCCACAAGATCATTTACGTATATTGTCAATAGCAACGGTCCTAAGACACTCGCCTGCGGCACACCAGAAATCACTCTTACTTCGCAAGACTTCTCGCCGTTGGGAATGACATGCTGCGTCCTGTTATCTAGGAACTCCTCAATCCAATCACACGATTGTTCTGATAGTCCATATGCTCTTACTTTGTTCATTAAACGACTGTGGGGACCTGTATGGAACGCCTTGCGGAAGTCAAGAAACACGGCATCTACCTGGGAACACGTGTCTATGGCCCTCTGAGTCTCGTGGAGGAATAGCGCGAGCTCGGTTTCACACGATCGTCTTTTGCGAAACCCATGCTGATTCCTACAGAGTAGATTTCTAGTCTCCAGAAAAGTCATTATACTCTGACATAATACGTGTTCCAAATTTTTACAACTTATCGACTTTAGAGATGTAGGTCTATCTTTCTGCACATCTCATTGACGTCCCTTCTTCAAAACGGGGACCTTTTCCAATCTTTTGGAACGCTACGCTCTTCTAGAGACCTATGGTACACCGCTGCAAGAAGGGGGGCAAGTTCCTTCGCGTTCTCTGTGTAAAATCGAACTGGTATCCCATCAGGTCCAGTGGCCTTTCCTCTTTTGAGCGATTGTAATTGTTTCTCTATCCCTCTGTCGTCTATTTCAAAAGTATTAAGTAAGCAACATATTTAGTTACAAAATTAAATGTGTTTATACTCCCATTGGAGATGCATGCACCTGGTACTCAAAGGAGCCCCATGTGCTAAGAGCCACCAGTCGACATATGCTGTCTAGCATGCAGATGCTGGCAGATACAAAGAGAAACCTCCAGCCACCATTCACGTGTGATCGGTAGAGCGACCAATGAGCAGGAACGTTCGCAAATAGCGTCTGTAGAATCATAAAAACATCATATTGCATGTGCAACCACAATATAATGTTACTTGTGTTCTAAAAATACACCGAAGCGCCAAAGAAACTCGTATAGGTATGTGTTGCTTGAGGCTTTTCCGACGGACATGTTGTATATGTGGTTCTCGGGCGAGACGTCGGATGTCGTAGTGAAAACTCCACAATATTTCATCAGCGCAACTGGCCGACATCTTCAGGTGCGACGAACACACCGCTAAGGCAGGACCAGAGCCCCCTGAATGTATTTCTTGAGCATCTTAACTCGTTTCGTCCCAACATCAACTTCACTATGGAGATGGAGAAAACGGCGAACTTCCATCCCTGGATGTGTTGGTACGGAGAAAAGAAGATGGCACATTAGGTGACGCAGTGTACCGTAGACCAACACACACAGACTTATACTTACAGGACACCAGCTGTCACCATCCTTCGCAACGAAGTGGCGTACTGAGGACGTTGGTTGGCATAGCACGAGCCACATCAGACTCAGACAGCTTATCCAATGAGCTACTCCATCTGCGTACCACTTTCCAACAAAATGGATACTCCGAACGGGAGATTCGCCGTGCCTTACAACCAAAGCGGGTTACCCAACGTGAGGAAGTGGAAGAAGGCGAAGAACAAAGGGGAATGGTCATCTTGCCATACTTCGGTGTGTCTCTTCAAAGATAGGAAGATTATTGAAGAGGCATAAAGTTAAATGTGTCTTTCGTCCGCCGGCAAAACTCAGAGCTCTCTTGGGCTCATCTAAGGACAGCGTTGGCCTAAGAAGGCCCGGTGTTTACAAGATTCCTCGTAGTTGCGACATGTCGTACATCGGACTAACTTGTCGCACTGTAGAAGAGAGGTGTACTGAACACCGACGCTACACTCGTCTGGAGCAACCGGAGAAGTCTGCAGTGGCCGAACATTGTCTCAGTACAGGCCATTGTATGAATTATCAACACACGAAAATTCTCGCATCGACGAGTTCGTACTGGGACAGTGTTATTAAGGAAGCAGTGTAAATACGTAGCTCGACGAAGCTTGTAAACAGAGACACGGGCTTTCAGTTCGCAGCCCGTGGTCGTGCGGTAGCGTTCTCGCTTCCCGCTCCCGGGTTCCCGGGTTCGATTCCCGGCGGGGTCAGGGATTTTCTCTGCCTCGTGATGACTGGGTGTTGAGTGATGTCCTTAGGTTAGTTAGGTTTAAGTAGTTCCAAGTTCTAGGGGACTGATGACCATAGATGTAAAGTCAAATAGTGATCAAAGCCATTTTTGAACGGGCTTTCAGCTCAGTACAGCTTGGGATCCAGCACTGGCCATATTGAAGTCGCTTCAAACAGAGAAGAGTACTATTGGTTATACGACGGATGACGATTCGCCAGCAAAATAAATATTCAGAATGAGATTTTCACTCTGCAGCGGAGTGTGCGCTGATATGAAACTTCCTGGCAGATTAAAACTGTCTGCCGGACCGAGACTCGAAGTCGGGACCTTTGCCTTTCGCGGGCAAGTGCTCTACCAATTGAGCGACCCAAACACGACTCACGCCCCGTCCTCACAGCTTTACTTCTGCCAGTACCTCGTCTCCTACCTTCCAAACTTAACAGAAGCTCTCCTGCGAACCTTGCAGAACTAGCACTCCTGAAAGAAAGGATATTGCAGAGACATGGCTTAGCCACAGCCTGGGGGATGTTTCCAGAATGAGACTTTCACTCTGCAGCAGAGTGTGCGCTGATATGAAACTTCCTGCAGGAGAGCTTCTGTGAAGTTTGGAAGGTAGGAGACGAGGTACTGGCAGAAGTAAAGCTGTCAGGACGGGGCGTGAGTCATGCTTGGGTAGCTCAGATGGTAGAGCACTTGCCCGCGAAAGGCAAAGGCCCCTAGTTCGAGTCTCGGTCCGGCACACAGTTTTAATCTGCCAGGAAGTTTCAACATAAATATTCTGTTGACAACGGGAGGATAGTCACGCTCCTACGCTGGACGCGCATTTTTACTTGCGACTTCCGACAGAGGTCGCTGGGATCAGTTACTGCTGCTATTATGACAGATTATCACGATTTAAGAGCTTTTGAACATGGTGTTACAGTCGGCGCAGGAGCTATTGGACACAGCATCTCAGAGGTAGCGATGAAGTGGGTATTTCCCCGTGCTACCATTTGACGAGTGTACGGCGAATATCAGGAATCACGTACAACATCTAATATCCAACATCGCTGCGATTGGAAAAAGATCCAACGAGAACAGGACCAACGATGACTGAAGAGAATCGCTACAAGTGACAGAAGTGCAACCCTTCCTCAAATTGCCGCAGATCTCAATGCTGGGTCATAAACAAGTGTCAGCGTGCGAAGCATTCAACGGAAGATCATCAATATGGACTTTCGAAGCCCTAGGGCCACTCGTGTATCCTCGATGGCTGCACGACACCTCGCCTGGAGCCATCAAAACCCACATTGCATTGTTGATGACTGGAAATATGTTGCCTGGTCGGATGACTGTCGTTTCAATCTGTATCGATCGGATGGATGTGTACGGGTATTAATCCATGGGTCTTGCTTGCCAGCAGGGGACTGTTCAAGTTTGTGGAGGCTCTGTAACGGGTGTGGCGTGGGCAGTTGAAGTGATATGTGAGCCCTGATACGTCTAGATACGACTCTGACAGGTGACACGTACATAAACATCCTGTCTGATTACCTGCATCCATTCACTTCCATTGTGCATTCCGACGGACTAGGGCAATTCCAGTAGGACAATGCAGCACCCCACACGTTCAGAATTTCTACAGAGTGGCTGCAGGAACATTCTTCTGAGTTTAAACACACATGCTGTCCACCAAACTCCCCAGACATAAACATTATAAACATTATTGAGCATATCTGGGATGCCTTACGACGTACTGTTCAGAAGAGACCTGCACCCCATCGTAATCTTACAGATTTATGGACGGCTCTGCAGGATTCATGGTGTCAGTTCCCTCCAGCAAGACTTCAGACATTACTCGAATCCATGCCACTCGTGTTGCGCCACTCCTGCGTGGTCGACGGGGTCCTAGGTCGGCAACTGGAAGCAGTTAATTCCATAAATTATCTGGGAGTACGCATTAGGAGTGATTTAGAATGGAATGATCATATAAAGTTGATCGTCGGTAGAGCGGATGCCAGACTGAGATTCATTGGAAGAATCATAAGGAAATGCAATCCTAAAACAAAGGAAGTAGGTTACAGTACACTTGTTCGCCCACTGCTTGAATACTGCTCACCAGTGTGGGATCCGTACCAGATAGCGTTGATAGAAGAGATAAAGCCAACGCAGAGCAGCGCGCTTCGTTACAGGATCATTTAGTAATCGCGAAAGCGTTACGGAAATGATAAACTCCAGTGGAAGACGTTGTACGAGGTGCATTCAAGTTCTAAGGCCTCCGATTTTTTTTCTCCGGACTGGAAAGAGATACAAACATGCGCATTGTTTTAAAATGAGGCCGTGTTCATTGTCAATACGTCCCAGAGATGGCAGCACCGTACGGCAGATGGAATTTTACGGCCAGCGGCGAGAATGAGAACTGTTTTAAATACTTAAAATGGCGACGTTTTCCTTACTTGAACAGCGTGCAATCATTCGTTTTCTGAATTTGCGTGGTGTGAAACCAATTGAAATTCATCGACAGTTGAAGGAGACATGTGGTGATGGAGTTATGGATGTGTCGAAAGTGCGTTTGTGGGTGCGACAGTTTAATGAAGGCAGAACATCGTGTTACAACAAACCAAAACAACCTCGGGCTCGCACAAGCCGGTCTGACGACACGATCGAGAAAGTGGAGAGAATTGTTTTGGGGGATCGCCGAATGACTGTTGTACATATCGGCTCCAGAGTTGGCATTTCTGTGGGTTCTGTGCACACAATCCTGCACGATGACCTGAAAATGCGAAAAGTGTCATCCAGGTGGGTGCCACGAATGCTAACAGACGACCACACGGCTGCCCGTGTGGCACGTTGCCGAGCAATGTTGACGCACAACGACAGCACGAATGGGACTTTCTTTTCGTCGGTTGTGACAATGGATGAGACGTGGATGCCATTTTTCAATCCAGAAACAAAGCGCCAGTCAGCTCAATGGAAGCACACAGATTCACCGCCACCAAAAAAATTTCGGGTAACCGCCAGTGCTGAAAAAATGATGGTGTCCATGTTCTGGGACAGCGAGGGCGTAATCCTTACCCATTGCGTTCCAAAGGGCACTACGGTAACAGGTGCATCCTACGAAAATGTTTTGAAGAACAAATTCCTTCCTGCACTGCAACAAAAACGTCCGGGAAGGGCTGCGCGTGTGCTGTTTCACCGAGACAACGCACCCGCACATCGAGCTAACGTTACGCAACAGTTTCTTCGTGATAACAACTTTGAAGTGATTCCTCATGCTCTCTACTCATCTGTCCTGGCTCCTAGTGACTTTTGGCTTTTTCCAACAATGAAAGACACTCTCCGTGGCTGCACAAAATATGTGTACGTCTGCAGGGCGATTACGTCGAGAAGTAACGCCAGTTTCATCGATTTCGGGTGCGTAGTTAATTAGAAAACAAATCGGAGGCCTTAGAACTTGAATGCACCTCGTAGGAGAGACACTCAGTAGCTCGGTACGGGCTTTTGTTAAAGTTTCGAGAACATACCTTCACCGAGGAGTCAAACAGTATATTGCTCCCTCCTATGTATATCTCCAATTGAGACCGTGAGGATAAAATCAGAGAGATTAGAGCCCACACAGCGGCATACCGACAATCTTTCTTTCCACGAAGAATACGAGACTGGAATAGTAGGGAGAACGGATAGAGGTATTCAAAGTACCCTCCGCCACACACCGTTAGGTGGCTTGCGGAGTATGGATGTAGATGTAGATATTATGCAGGTGTACCAGTTTCTTTTGCTCTGCAGTGTATAATACAACGCTACTTATAATCCACGAATATATTTAATACATTGAGGACATTAAAAACTTGAAAGGTCATTAGCTTCTCCAAACTGCTTAAATTGTACATCACCTTGTCTCTTTAACCCTTAGCTTCGCAGGTTCTCTCTGTTATACACGGCCCCAGGTGCGGTCTGACAGACCGCTACGTGTAAATTGTCGTAAAAACTGCATTCAGGAATGTCAGTGAGACAATTCGGATTTTTATGTAAAATTTTACATTAATACCTTAGGAAAAAATTCAAATAAATTTAAAGTTTATTTAAAAAAAATGCATTTAAGTAAAAAATTGTACAAAATGACTGTAACATTACATGATAATATTAAAGCTATAGAAACTCAAATACCCCGTGCTCCGAATTTTACTTTTCGCTACGTTTCTATTGTGTATTATACATCTAATAATGAAAACATAATAAATATCCACACAATATTTAAATAAATAAAAACTACATTTTTGGTTTTTAGTTTCCTTTTCAGAATATTTCTGCAAATTTTTGTACAGCAAGCAAGGCAGATTGGTTTCTTGCAACAGTGGTAAATATAAGAAGTCTTCCTCTTCTTCTAAGGGTTTTCGGGTGGAAGATGTTTCGGATTTTTCTAATAGTCCTACGACGACTTCTGCTCTTCGTTCTGCTACACCCAAAATACAGCTAATGAATGCACGAAGTTCACGAGGTATGTGAGAGTTGTTGACACGCTTTTTCATTTGCGGTGTCACCAGAGTGTATGCAAGCTTCTTAAAAAATTAAAGCGGCTTTTGTCGGTATTATCTTTGTAGGATTTGTGAAGAACAAACGCATTCAGCCCACTTATATCCAACATGCGGAAGTACAATGCCATGGCCATCATTGGGAATGTCGTGTAGTTGAATACTTGGCACACTTCCCACACTTTTAGTGTGGTCATAGTATGAAATTATTTCTGATTTACCTGTATCACCACCTTTACATTCACCATGGTGCATAGGTGATACAAGAGCAACTACCCTACTCTCTTCCAGGACAAATAAGACTACAATTAAATCATGTGTGAATGCATACATTGCAGAACTGACTTCCTTGCTTCTCACAGGTAAGAACTCTTCTGTTATTTCTTTTTTGTCTACAATTTCCCACATACCTGAGTCCTCTTTACTTGAGACATGTTACTAGCTAGATTGAGCTAAACCAGTTGTCTGCACTAATAGGAGGTGCATTCAAGTTCTAAGGCCTCCGATTTTTTTTCTAATTAACTACTCACCCAAAATCGATGAAACTGGTGTTACTTCTCGACGTAATCGCCCTGCAGACGTGCACACTGACGCCATGATTCCATGGCAGCAGCGAAGGCTTCTTTAGGAGTCTGTTTTGACCACTGGAAAATCGCTGAGGCAATAGCAGCACGGCTGGTGAATGTGCGGCCACGGAGAGTGTCTTTCATTGTTGGAAAAAGCCAAAAGTCACTAGGAGCCAGGTCAGGTGAGTAGGGAGCATGAGGAATCACTTCAAAGTTGTTATCACGAAGAAACTGTTGCGTAACGTTAGCTCGATGTGCGGGTGCGTTGTCTCGGTGAAACAGCACACGCGCAGCCCTTTCCGGACGTTTTTGTTGCAGTGCAGGAAGGAATTTGTTTTTCAAAACATTTTTGTAGGATGCACCTGTTACCGTAGTGCCCTTTGGAACGCAATGGGTAAGGATTACGCCCTCGCTGTCCCAGAACATGGACACCATCATTTTTTCAGCACTGGCGGTTACCCGAAATTTTTTTGGTGGCGGTGAATCTATGTGCTTACATTGAGCTGACTGGCGCTTTGTTTCTGGATTGAAAAATGGCATCCACGTCTCATCCATTGTCACAACCGACCATAAGAAGGTCCCATTCGTGCTTTCATTGCGCGTCAACATTGCTCGGCAACATACCACACGGGCAGCTGTGTGGTCGTCCGTCAGCATTCGTCACACGCACCTGGATGACACTTTTCTCATTTTCAGGTTGTCATGCAGGATTGTGTGCACAGAACCCACAGAAATGCCAACTCTGGAGGCGATCTGTTCAACAGTCATTCGGCGATCCCCGAAAACAATTCTCTCCACTTTCTCGATCGTGTCGTCAGACCGGCTTGTGCGAGCCCGAGGTTGTTTCGGTCTGTTGTCACACGATGTTCTGCCTTCATTAAACTGTCGCACCCACGACCGCACTTTCGACACATCCATAACTCCATCACCACATGTCTCCTTCAACTGTCAGTGAATTTCAATTGGTTTCACGCCACGCAAATTCAGAAAACGAATGATTGTACGCTGTTCAAGTAAGGAAAACGTCGCCATTTTAAGTATGTAAAACAGTTCTCATTCTCGCCGCTGGCGGTAAAATTCCATCTGCCGTACGGTGCTGCCATCTCTGGGACGTATTGACAATGAACGCGGCCTCATTTTAAAACAATGCGCATGTTTCTATCTCTTTCCAGTCCAGAGAAAAAAAAATCGGAGGCCTTAGAACTTGAATGCACCTCGTATTGTGGTTAGTCTGTTCAGTTGCTTTAGCTAGTCTAATCACAGCCTAAGTTGGTTTATGGGACTTTTTTTCTGTTGGGTTTAGACTTTGTCCATCTTAATCCCTCTTCCTATGCATTAAACATACACCCAGTGCGAAGCATCAGTAAGGCACGTGACTTTCAAGCCATACTAGCACTATCTGTTGAGAATGTACATTCTGAATCTGCATTTGCCACGAACTGATATCAGCATTACAATATTACATGCACATTCTCCAATATCGTACAGTATTTGACAGTTCTCAATAAATTTTGTCCAAATTTGTGACGCTGGAGCCAAAGGATCGTTTTTCTTGCATTCAAAAGGGATTGTGGCGTCATCGAATCTCAAGCATGTTAGGAAAACATCAAACCGGTTTTTGGATATAACATCCACACACACACACACACACACACACACACACACACACAAGATTGGAACTTAAATAGTGGCAACTATTTATATACAGCTCGTACAAAATAGATACGTGTTTCAAAGTTTTACTGACCTTCAAAGTAGTCACCAGCATTGTTTATAACCCGTGGCCAGCGATGTGGAAGTCATAGGATACTCTTAGCAGTGCCAGTTCAGAGCAAACGATCAAGCAAAATAAGAGGTACAAAAGTACAATATTAAACTTTCATTAACTAATTCACGTTTAACCTAACAGGGA
Organism: Schistocerca cancellata; assembly: GCF_023864275.1. Taxonomy (NCBI): domain Eukaryota; kingdom Metazoa; phylum Arthropoda; class Insecta; order Orthoptera; family Acrididae; genus Schistocerca; species Schistocerca cancellata. The sequence continues at coordinate 111,906,756 of NC_064636.1, read as the reverse complement.
CACACGATGACTAATATTTATAAACAATAAGAAGAATATAAATTAATGGAAATAAGTCTGTTTAAATCGAATACAAGTGACAAAAACAACTGTCTATCTTCGTTTAATGTAAATACCAGAAATTGTGTGTTTTACTTCACTTTCATTCCACCCATTCTGAAAATACCTCTATTTATGTTGTAATTCATCAGAGAATTCGCGTATCTTCATTCTCTACTGTTAATTTGTTCTTGGACTGAGCGACGTAGTAACTTCGATTCTTACAGACTAAAAGTTAAATAAAAATAAGTTGTCACAACGTTTCGCTGTTTCATTGACAAACGTAACTGCTTCAGTGTTTCATCAAAGCCACTGAAGCACCAACTAGCATTACGAAACTACGACGGCGCTAACAGCTAGCAACAATGTCAATATAGACACCATTTTCACGTTGATTAATGACACGTAATTATTGTTTCGACAGTTACAAGGGGACATTAAAGACAGTCTGTCTTCAACTTTCTTAAACATAAAATTCCGCACACAGCGCGACCCAGTCTTTGAAAAATATGGATGAGACTGCCTCCGACGACAAGAAAATTGCCGAACGTTCTTTAAGTACAAGCCATTTCTAGCTTGTTGACGCATTCACTTATTCACTGTACATGAATCGTTATCTTAGCATCATTGGTAGTTAAACATTTTTGAAACTGCACATTTATTTAAGAAATTGGAAATTAGTAAACAAATATGCAATCATAATTTTGTATTGAAAGTAACGTCTTTTTAATTTTAATTACTGGTCATATGAAAATGTGAGTACCCACAGTAAACTGGAAGGTGGTACAAAATTAAATGAGAAACGAAGTAGTACCGGTATATATATATATATATATATATATATATATATATATATATATATATATATATATATATATATATATATATATATATATCAATTTGGATTCCGTAGAAGTATTAGAGCACGTGAGGCAATACCGACACTAGACTTACATTAGAAGACAGACTAAGGAAAGGCAAACCTACGTTTCTAGCATTTGTAGAAAGCTTTTGACAATGTTGAGTGGAATACTCTCTTTCAAATTCTGAAGGTGGCAGGGGTAAAATACAGGGAGCGAAAGGCTATTTACAATTTGTACAGAAACCAGATGGCAGTTATAAGAGTCGAGGGACGTGAAAGGGAAGCAGTGGTTGGGAAGGGAGTGAGACAGGGTTGTAGCCTCTCCCCGATGTTATTCAATCTTTATATTGAGCAAGCAGTAAAGGAAACAAAAGAAAAGTTCGGAGTAGGTATTAAAATCCGTGGAGAAGAAATAAAAACTTTGAGGTTCGCCGATGGCATTGTAATTCTGTCAGGGACAGTAAAGGACTTGGAAGAGCAGTTGAACGGAATGGATAGTGTCCTGAAAGGAGGATATAAGATGAACATCAACAAAAGCAAAACGAGGATAATGGAATGTAGTCTAATTAAGTCGGGTGATTCTGAGGGAATTAGATTAGGAAATGAAACACTTAAAGTAGTAAAGGAGTTTTGCTATTTGGGGAGCAAAATAACTGATGATGGTCGAAGTTGAGAAGATATAAAATGTAGACTGGCAATGGCAAGGAAAGCGTTTCTGAAGAAGAGAAATTTGTTAACATCGAGTATAGATTTAAGTGTCAGGAAGTCGTTTCTGAAAGTATTTGTATGGAGTGTAGGCATGTATGGTAGTGAAACATGGACGATAAACAGTTTGGACAAGAAGATAATAGAAGCTTTCGAAGTGTAGTGCTACAGAAGAATGCTGAAAATTAAATGGGTAGATCACATAACTAATGAGGAGGTATTGAACAGAATTGGGGAGGAGAGGAGTTCGTGGCACAACTTGACTAGAAGTAGGGATCGGTTTGTAGGACATGTTCTGAGGCATCAAGGGATCACCAATTTAGTATTGGAGGGCAGCGTGGAGGGTAAAAATGGTAGAGGCAGACCAAGAGATGAATATACTAAGCAGATTCAGAAGGATGTACGCTGCAGTAAGTACTGGGAGATGAAGAAGCTTGCACAGGATAGAGTAGCATGGAGAGCTGCATCAAACCAGTGTCAGGACTGAAGACAACAACAACAACAACAACAACAACAACAACAAAACTCCTCAACACTGACCCCCCCCAATGGAAGAACTGATGACAGAAACGAGCACGTACAATCTAGATAGCGAACCTCCAACTCTAGAAGAAGTTAAAGAAATAATCAAGATACTCAAGAATCGTAGCGCACCAGGAGAAGACGGCATCATCGCGGAAATCTGGAAGTTACAAGACGCAGAGCTCACCAATGACATCCAGAGGATCTTGGAAGGTATCTGGGAGACCATGAAAATTCCTGACGGCTGGAAAACTACCCTGACACACCCACTGCACAAAAGAGGTGACAAGACTGACCCGAACAACTACAGAGGAATATCCCTACTACCGGTCACATACAAGATCCTCTCTAAAGCTTTACTGAACAGACTAGAATGCCATACCGTCGACTTGATTGGGGAATACCAAGCAGGCTTCCGTAAAGGGCGGTCTTGTGCGGAACAAATTTGGAACCTAAAAATGATTTTAGAACACAAACAGAACCTGATCGTTACCTTTGTCGATGTCAAAAAGGCGTATAACTCTATCGACCGGAAAACTCTCTTCAAAATTTTAGGTGAATAAAAAGTAGCCAACAAAACACGGACTATCATAGAGCAAACCTTGACCAGCACGACCTCCAAAGTAAAGTTCTGTGGGGAACTATCAGAGCCTTTGAAATTAGCACAGTTGTCCGACAAGGCGATGGCGTCTCACCTTTCCTTTTCAATCTAGTGTTAGATAAGGTAATAAAAGAATGGGAAACATCACAACAGGGGATAACCATAGGAAACCTACAGATTAAATGCCTGGCTTTTGCAGAAGATTTGGAAATTGTCACGAAATGTATAAATGAAACAAAAGAAGCTATTGAAAAACTGCACGAAATCGCTTCCAATACTGGACTACAGATCTCTTACGAAAAGACACAGTTCATGAGCGCAAAGAAACTCTCATCTCTGAACACAAAGTACGGCACTATTTACAAAACGGCAAACTTAAAATCGTGAAACACTACAAATGAGCGGACATAGCAGAGACTCAAACGAAGAGAGAAAAACTAAACTGGACGAGGCATACAAAGTAGTGTGGAATCGTTACAACAAGAAGTCTGTCTCACAAAAAGCCAAATTACGCCAGTACGACACGGAGGTGCTCCACGAGGCACTATATGCAGCAGAGACCACACTAATCCTAGGGCATACACCTATCAGACAACTAGAAACAGTAGAACGGAAAATACTTGGGAAAATATCTGGCGCAACTAGCAACAATGGAATATTGATCAAGAAATCTACAGAGCAACTATACAAACATACGGAGAGAATCACAGAATAGATTAGAAAACGCAGACGACAATTCTATGGACAGAATGCCATCACACAGACTGACCAAACAGAGCCGCGCGGGATTAGCCGAGCGGTCTTAGGCGCTGCAGTCATGGACTTTGCGGCTGGTCCTGGCGGAGGTTCGAGTCCTCCCTCGGGCATGGGTGTTTGTCCTTAGGATAATTTAGGTTAAGTAGTGTGTAAGCTTAGGGACTGATCACCTTAGCAGTTAAGTCCCATAAGATTTCACACACATTTGAACATTTTTGATCAAACAGATCTTTGAGTGGGTAACCACTAGAAACAACAAATGCGTGGCAGAGGTAAAAAAACCACTTGAAGCAACTCAACATCACACCTGACACAATAAACGACAGAACAAAATTCATAAACATCATTAAGAAATGTAAACTACATGAGATACACGGTGACAAACGAACAGGCGTAAAATTGACCGAAGAACTCAAACAAGATCACAGCCGGAAGATGAAAGAAATATGGGCAACCAAAAAGGCAACCAAGATGAAGCCGGAGACAGGAAGCCGACAAGAAGCATGGACAGAGGACCGGAAACAGAAACACAGCGAGCGAATGAGGGAAGTTTTGGCAGCAAGGAAGACAGAAAAAGGAACTGGCCATAGGTTTGGGCAGCAAGGCAGGCAGAAAAAGGAATTGGCCATATATATGTTGCTTCTAGAGGTTCACCATTTTTGTATGTATCCAAAAGGCATGAGCACAACCTATTGAAATAAAAAATTTGATTCCGACATGGAAAACGCCTTTGCGTTAAATTAGGAATCGACAGAATAAGTAAAATCCTTTCTCTGCATGGCGATTTTAATGACATAGAACGGAACCTGTAGAGAAGAAATAAAAAAGAGGATATAAATGACAAAGTGCTCATTTTAAAAGGTGAAGAAGTTACAAAGAAGCGGAATTCCAATGGAACATATGATCTATTCAAGTCTGCTACATATTCAGAATTCTTAGATAGCAGTAGGTATCAACTATTTTATTTTATAAATTTCTATGTCAAATAAAACTACACTACTTCATATGTTTAGAAGAAATTCTGAAGAATTAACGTCAAAATCTGCAAATTTAAATTTACCCAGTTTTGTTATATGTTTTCAGGTAATGTCTTCAGTACAGATGTAAACCACTTTTCTTCAAATTTCGTCTTTGTACACCTTCTTTGTGAATACATGGCGGGAAGGTATGTGTGGTATTGGAGACCAGTCGCCTTTTGTGTTGTGGTAGAAACCAGACATTGTACTTGGAACTGATAGCTCAACAAAGTGAATGAATGTTACATTTTGTTGTTATGGTGTTTGAATAGCTAAAACAGAAATATTCAAAGTGCAAAAATTTGTTTATTTCTTAGACATTGGTTGTCCAGACTTTCAGAATCCTAAGAGCAGAGGATGTTCTTCATATGCAGGAAGACAGCAGCTTTATCATACCTCTATCAGAAGATAACGAAGCCAGTTTCAAAACAATCAACTAAGTAGAAACTGCCGTCTACTAAGGTGAATGTACCCTTTTATGCAACTCCACCCAGGACAGTAACAAATGTCGGTTCAATGGTCAATTAATTCACGCCCCTCCTATCCGCATCTCAGCTGAGGATGACACGGCGGTCGGATGGTCCCGTTGGGCCACTTGTGGCCTGTAGACAGAGTGCTTTACTTGAGTATAGTGCTCTACGAGCTGAAGTATACAGACTTGAGAATGAAGCAGTTATGAAAAAATTAGGCAAGGAAAGAAGAGTATTGGAAATGGTCAGCAGATGAACAAATTTACACAGGGCGATATACTGCAAAGGAATTTTCTGCAACTAATAAGTGGAAGGAATGAGAGAAAGAAAGAGGAAGTGGAATGAACGACACCAGAACTGGTCGCACTTACAAACAGAGGAAGATTCTGAGAACAGGACACAATGCATAGGCTCCAGTTGAAATCTGTCGTAAGACAGATGAACTGAAAAAGCACAGGGACAGTAACGACAACAAGGAGATCAAATTTTAATTTATTTCCATGACGAGTATTAATTGTTGTTGTGGTCTTCAGTCCTGAGACTGGTTTGATGCAGCTCTCCATGCTACTCTATCCTGTGCAAGGTTCTTCACCTCCCAGTACCTACGGCAGCCTACATCCTTCTGAATCTGCTTAGTGTATTCATCTCTTGGTCTCCCTCTACGATTTTTACCCTCCACGCTGCCCTCGAATACTAAATTGGTGATCCCTTGATGCCTCAGAACATGTCCTACCAACCGATCCCTCCTTCTTGTCAAGTTGTGCCACAAACTCCTCTTCTCCCCAATTCTGTTCAATACCTCCTCATAAGTTACGTGATCTACCCATCTAATCTCTAGCATTCTTCTGCAGCACCATATTTCGAAAGCTTCTATTCTCTTTTTGTCTAAGCTATTTATCGTCCACGTTTGACTTCCATACATGGCTACACTCCATACAAATACTTTCAGAAACGACTTCCTGACACTTAAAATCTATACTCAATGTTAACAAATTTCTCTTCTTCAGAAACGCTTTCCTTGCCATTGCCAGTCTACATTTTATTTCCTCTCTACTTCGACCATCATCAGTTATTTTGCTCCCCAAATAGCGGAACTCATTTTCTACTTTAAATGTTTCATTTCCTGATCTAATTCCCTCAGCATCATCCGACTTAATTCGACTACATTCCATTATCCTCGTTTTGCCTCTGTTGATGTTCATCTTATACCCTCCTTTCAAGACACTGTCTATTCCGTTCAACTGCTCTTCCAAGTCCCTTCCTGTCTCTGACAGAATTACAATGTCATCGGCGAACCTCAAAGCTTTTGTTTCTTCTCCACAGGTTTTAATACCTACTCCGTTCTTTTGTTTCCTTTACTGCTTGCTCAATATACAGATTGAATAACATCGGGGATAGGCTACAACCCTGTCTCACTCCATTCCCAACCACTGCTTCCCTTTCATGTCCCTCGACTCTTATAACTGCCATCTGCTTTCTGTAGAAATTGTAAATAGCCTTTAGCTCCCTGTATTTTACCCCTGCCACCTTCAGAATTTGAAAGAGAGTATTCCAATCAAAATTGTCAAAAGCTTTCTCTAGGTCTACAAATGCTAGAAACGTAATTAGTAATTAAAACTAAAAGATTTTCATTAAAAAAACTATGCTTCAATATTTCTATTTTACATTCGAATGAAAAATGATGAAATTACTAGCAGCGAGATCCGAAGCAGCAGCTTCATAATTACTACGCTTCTGTGCTATGCACTCAGCTACCAGCGAATATTTTAATTAGTTACAAATGCTTAATAGTCAACAGCACTCAAGAATTTCCTATCCTTTATAGGCGATATTCTAAAGTTCTTTTTGAAACCTGCGTGATACAGCTTTAGGAAATGAATGCCTGCGCAGTGATCTTGGAATCTTACAGGTTTGGAGAAAAACGAAGAGGTCCAGTCCGTCTGTAGGGTCCTCTTCTTAGCCACTGGGATCTAAATTTTGAATGTGGCTTTTTTATCAGTAAATGTTCTGCAATTCACTGTAAAAAAATACTAATAGCCTGAAAATGCTGGGGAGTGTCTGCTAGACATAAACAGGTGTATTAAAATGGAAGGATTTTTGGTTGGTTTGGGGAAGGTGACCAGACAGCGTGGTCATCGGTCTCATCGGATTAGGGAAGGATGGGGAAGGAAGTCAGCCGTGCCTTTTCAAAGGAACCATCCCGGCATTTGCCTGGAGCGATTTAGGGAAATCACGGAAAACCTCAATCAGGATGGCCGGACGCGGGATTGAACCGTCGTCCTCCCGAATGCGAGTCCAGTGTCTAACCACTGCGCCACCTCGCTCGGTACATGGAAGGATTTTCCAGACAGGTGGAAATCCCAATAGTGAGGGATGCAGGTAGCGGACATCACTCACCTCTTGTTTTGCAAATCAAACTGCCTTTTCCTGCTGCTATTTATTTTATTTAACCCATACGCGTTTAGCCTTCTACTGTGTTAAGGCATCAGCAGTGGGATCTATAATGGTACAGTTTTGTTAGTTATAGATTATCAAACAGTTCACTTGGCGATATTTTGTAAAAATGTAATTACTTACGATTTGCTGATTTGCGATTCCTCACATCTGGCCTGGAGGTCGCACTACCACTTTTATCACTGCTCCATATTCACCTCTTCGTGTTTTCGACTGATGACCATAGATTTTAAGTCCCATAGTCCTCAGAGCCATTTGAATCTTCGTGTTTTCGCCATCCACACACTTTCAGCATGTTTGTCACTCTTTATTTGTGGTGGACTATCGTTCTTCTATCACTCGATACAACTATTTCGTCGTACACTGCTTTTCACAGCGTAAATATTGCGACTCCATTACGTGTTTCATCGTCTTTGGTATGTTTACCTATGTGTTGCCAACCTAACGAAGTATAGGTTCGTTACTGACTTCTGTTTATGCCGTTCATGCCGTCTGTGTGCGTGAGAGAGAGGGGGGGGGGGGATAGAGCCTTTTTTTGGGGGGGGGGGGTCGGTTGTACTAGCTGTTAGCGAGTGGCTGAAACTTTGGTGACAACTGTTTTGACTTTCCGTTTCAATATTCTGGGGAGAGCTCATGGATGAGTGGGTGTAAAGATGTTGGGATCAATGTAATAATAATAGAACCCAACATCTTTACACTCACTCATCCATGACTGAACCGGAAAGTCAAAACAGCTGTCACCAAAGTTTCAGCCACTCGCTAACAGCTAGTATAACCGACTCCCCCCCCCCTCCCAAAAAAAAATCGGCCCTATTCCCCCCCCCCTCTCTCTCTCTCTCTCTCTCACTCATACGCACACAGACGCTATAAACGGCATAAACAGAAGTTAGTTACGCGCATATAGCCGTCCGCTGTGGCCGAACGGTTGTAGGTGCTTCAGTTCGGTACAGCCCTGCTGTTACAGTCGCAGGTTCGAATACTGCCTCGGGCATGGATGCGTGTGATGTCCTTAGGCTAGTTAGTTTTAAGTAGTTCTAAGTCTAGGGGACCGATGGCCCCAGATGTTAAGTCCCGTAGTGCTTAGAACCATTTGAACCGTTTGAACGAACATATACTTCGTTAGGCTGGCGACACATTGGTAAACATACCAAAGACGACGAAACACGTAATGGAGTCGCAATATTTAGGCTGTGAAAAGAAGTGTACGACGAAATAGTTGTATCGAGTGACAGAAGAACCGTAGTCCACCATAAAAAAGAGTGACAAACATGCTGAACAGTGTGTGGATGGCGAAAACAAGAAGAGGTGAATATAGAACAGTGATACAAGTGGTTGTGCGCCTCCAGACCAGATGTGAGGAAACGCAAATCAGCAAATCGTAAGTAATTACATTTTTACAAAAAATCGCGAAGTGAATTGTTTGATAATCTATGACTAACAAAACTGTACCATTATAGATCCCACTGATGATGCCTTAACACAGCAGAAGGCGGAACGCGTATGGGTTAAATAAAATAAATAGCAGCAGGAAAAGGCAGTGCGATTTGCAAAACAACTTGCTGCAGAGGATGGCCACACAAACAAACGTGTTATCACTCACCTCGTCTATGGTGGCCCTCCTGCCGGACGCCCGGAAGCTGAACCTCTGCTTCCACTCCCGGCTGGTAGGCGGCGACTCCGTCGCGCCGCCGCCAGATGGCGGTGTACGCTGCGGCACCAGAGACATTCTTTACCGTGAGCTGCACGCCGACTCCTGGCTGTGTAACATCGCTGGCGCCTTACTTCGTGAAACTTTGACACACACTGATGACCACAACAATCACTGTCTGATCTGATGATCACTGCACTTGGAAAAAAAAAGTGAAAGAATTCAGGTGATAATCTGTGGCGAGAACTTTAGACTCACTTATTGTAAAACAAGGCCGGTAATCCCAGATCACTCGAGCACAAAGTAACGACGGGTTACATGACGCATGGAAAACTCACACACACTGCTCTGTACGCGGGCAGTACAAACTTCACTACAGTGAACAGATCCCATTATGAAAGAAATACTGGCTGAAGACTTTCAATCTGACCAATTCTATATTTTCTGATATTCAAAACTGGCTTAGCACTTTTAACCTTCCACTGGTTCTACATCTACTAAGACAAAGAATTTGTTTGTCTCCTGTATGTTATTCATCCAATTCCACGGCTTATGCTCTAACACCAGGAAGAGTCGTCAACAGCGAAATCTGTAACAGAAAAATCAGACGAGAAAGCGTCAGCACAACAGGAATAAATATCAGTTTATTTACTAAAGAAATGCACATACTAAAAATAAAAGTGACAATGTACAGAACACTGAATAAAGTAAACCCTAATAAAGTTCTGCAAAACAATGAGATTAATATTTATACTTTATAGTAGTGAGACTTGGACAATAACTGCTGAAAATCGACAAAACACTATAATCTGAGGAAATGATGTTTTTGAGTAGATGGCTATGCACTAGCAGATAGGTCTACAACAATTAGACATAAACCCAGCTTCAAAAGCATGAATGAATAGATCAAGGAGCATAGAAATAAAAGGAGAGAGTATATGAGAAGAACAGATGAATGAAATGGTAATGAATTGTCCAGTAGAAGCGAAAAGATCAGTCGACAGACCAAAAGAGGTGGAGTTATCAAGTAAAATACAGGCACTGGGCAAGTGGACATAACAGGCAAATGCCTAACACTTGAAAGAAGAGGAAGAAGAAGAAGAAGATTAAATATTGAGGAGCTTAGTTTAACTACAAGCAGCTGTGTTAAATAAGTGTTCATTGAGACCGCACAGCTCAGACCATCAGTCTCCTATACACTCCCGAGGAAAGAGGTAGTGTACCCAGCCTGTCTGTGTATAGAGTGTGTGTGCAGCGAGAGAAAGATTTCTAAATACACTATGTGGTCAAAAGTATCCGGACACCCCCAAAAACATATGTTTTTCATATTAGGTGAATTGTGCTGCCACCTGCTGCCAGGTACTCCATATCAGAGACCTCAGTAGTCATTAGACATCGTGAGAGAACAGAATGGGGCGCTATGTAGGACTCACAGAATTGGAATGTGGCCAGGTGAATGGGTGTCACTTGTGTCGTACGTCTGTACGCAAGATTTCCACACCCCTAAACATCCCTAGGTCCACTGTTTCCGATGTGCTAGTGAAGTGGAAAGGTGAAGGGACACGTACTGCACAAAAGCGTACAAGCCGACCTCGTCTGTTGACCGACAGAGACCACCGACAGTTTAAGTGGCTCGTAATGTGTAATAGGCAGACATTTATCCAGACCGTCACACGGGAATTCCAAACTGCATCAGGATCCACAGCAAGTACTATGACAGTTAGGCGGATGGTAAGAAAACTTGGATTTCATGTTTGAGCTGCTGCTCATAAGCTACACTTCACACCGGTAAACGCCAAACGACGCCTCGTTTGGTGTAACGAGCGTAAACATTGGACGATTAAACAGTGTGAAGTGACGAATCACGGTACACAATGTGGCGATCCGATGGCAGGGTGTCGGTACGGCGAATGCCGGTGAACGTCATCTGCCAGCGTGTGAAGTACACAAGGTCTTTGTGTTGTAAGTTGTCAGATGTCAGTTTGTGGAGTTCCATACCTGTCGTACTTCATCAGTCAGTAGAGAGACAATGTTGTCTGTGGATAATGCCGGAGTTGTCATCCAAGGATATTCAATATGTACTCGTTTGGGGACAGGTCTGGTGGTCAACCAGGCCAAGGCAACAAGTCGATAGTCCGTAAAGCATGTTGGGTTACAACAGCAGTATGCTGGCGATCGTTATCCTGTTGGAAAACGCCCCTCGAATGCTACTCATGAATGACAACACAGCAGGTCGAATTACCAGTCTGACGTACAAAAAATGGAAATGAGCGTATGGCATCGTTGGCCATGGAAGTTCGGCCGCCAAGTGCAAGTCTTATTTTAGTCGACGCCACATTGAGCGACTTCCGCGCCGGGATGGGGATGAAATGATGATAAGGGCAACACAACACCCACTTCCCGAGCGGAGAAAATCTCCAACTCGGCCGGGAATCGAACAAGTGCCCGCTTGAATGGGAGGCGAGCACGTTACCACCCAGCTAAGCAGGCGGACTGGGCTATTCACGAGGGTGGTCCTGCTGTCGTACGAAATGGCACCCCAGACCATAACTGCAGCTGTAGTTTGTAATGGTTCTCTATTTACGTTACCATTACGACACTCCAACCCCAGTTCTCGATACCAGTAATATAGTACCACTTTTCTGCGAAGTAACAGACATATTTTTGTGACAATATTCACATTTGGTTTTATTAATGTATAGGTACTCCGATGTATCGTTATATTACAGCGATATGGTTCTTGTGTGCATTCATTTCTGTGAGACTGTCATAATCTTTGACTTACTTGTTACCGTTTTGGCGCGAATGCGCACAGAACAGTCTTTGTTTCACTTTGCAGAAGTTAAGTTGTTATTTCGCTTTGTAAAATAACAGTCAAGTCTTGTGTTTGGTTAAAGTGGAAATTAAATACACTCCTGGAAATGGAAAAAAGAACACATTGACACCGGTGTGTCAGACCCACCATACTTGCTCCGGACACTGCGAGAGGGCTGTACAAGCAATGATCACACGCACGGCACAGCGGACACACCAGGAACCGCGGTGTTGGCCGTCGAATGGCGCTAGCTGCGCAGCATTTGTGCACCGCCGCCGTCAGTGTCAGCCAGTTTGCCGTGGCATACGGAGCTCCATCGCAGTCTTTAACACTGGTAGCATGCCGCGACAGCGTGGACGTGAACCGTATGTGCAGTTGACGGACTTTGAGCGAGGGCGTATAGTGGGCATGCGGGAGGCCGGGTGGACGTACCGCCGAATTGCTCAACACGTGGGGCGTGAGGTCTCCACAGTACATCGATGTTGTCGCCAGTGGTCGGCGGAAGGTGCACGTGCCCGTCGACCTGGGACCGGACCGCAGCGACGCACGGATGCACGCCCAGACCGTAGGATCCTACGCAGTGCCGTAGGGGACCGCACCGCCACTTCCCAGCAAATTAGGGACACTGTTGCTCCTGGGGTATCGGCGAGGACCATTCGCAACCGTCTCCATGAAGCTGGGCTACGGTCCCGCACACCGTTAGGCCGTCTTCCGCTCACGCCCCAACATCGTGCAGCCCGCCTCCAGTGGTGTCGCGACAGGCGTGAATGGAGGGACGAATGGAGACGTGTCGTCTTCAGCGATGAGAGTCGCTTCTGCCTTGGTGCCAATGATGGTCGTATGCGTGTTTGGCGCCGTGCAGGTGAGCGCCACAATCAGGACTGCATACGACCGAGGCACACAGGGCCAACACCCGGCATCATGGTGTGGGGAGCGATCTCCTACACTGGCCGTACACCAATGGTGATCGTCGAGGGGACACTGAATAGTGCACGGTACATCCAAACCGTCATCGAACCCATCGTTCTACCATTCCTAGACCGGCAAGGGAACTTGCTGTTCCAACAGGACAATGCACGTCCGCATTTATCCCGTGCCACCCAACGTGCTCTAGAAGGTGTAAGTCAACTACCCTGGCCAGCAACATCTCCGGATCTGTCCCCCATTGAGCATGTTTGGGACTGGATGAAGCGTCGTCTCACGCGGTCTGCACGTCCAGCACGAACGCTGGTCCAACTGAGGCGCCAGGTGGAAATGGCATGGCAAGCCGTTCCACAGGACTACATCCAGCATCTCTACGATCGTCTCCATGGGAGAATAGCAGCCTGCATTGCTGCGAAAGGTGGATATACACTGTACTAGTGCCGACATTGTGCATGCTCTGTTGCCTGTGTCTATGTGCCTGTGGTTCTGTCAGTGTGATCATGTGATGTATCTGACCCCAGGAATGTGTCAATAAAGTTTCCCCTTTCTGGGACAATGAATTCACGGTGTTCTTATTTCAATTTCCAGGAGTGTATGTGAAGATTGATACAAAACTGTTTTCTTGATGATGTGACAATTAAGAAGTATATGTGAATTTACAAGAAGTTTAATAAAAATGTGGATCGTGAACACCTAGTCAAAAATTATTTCTACCATACCATTGCTCTGATCTGGGATTGTTTGATCATTAAGAATTTCCTGACGGCTCAGCACAAAAGTTTTGTCTCAAGTACAGATAGTATTGAGGATCAGTGGACAAAGTTCTAAACCATCGTACAACATGCGTTAGATGAGTATGTGCCAAGCAAGATCGTAAGAGATGGAAAAGAGCCACCATGGTACAACAACCGAGTCAGAAAACTGCTGCGGAAGCGAAGGGAACTTCACAGCAAACATAAACTTAGCTGAAGCCTTGCAGACAAACAAAAATTACGCGAAGCGAAATGTAGTGTGAGGAGGGCTATGCGAGAGGCGTTCAATGAATTCGAAAGTGAAGTTCTATGTACTGACTTGGCAGAAAATCCCAAGAAATTTTGGTCTTATGTCAAAGCCGTAGGTGGATCAAAACAAAATGTCCAGACACTCTGTAACCAAAATGGTACTGAAACAGAGGATGACAGACTAAAGGCCGAAATAGTAAATGTCTTTTTTCCAAAGCTCTTTCACAGACGAAGACTGCACTGTAATTCCTTATCTAGATTGTCGCACAGATGAGAAAATGGTAGATATCGAAATAGAGGACAGAGAGATAGAGAAACAATTAAAATCGCTCAAAAGAGCGAAGGCCTCTGGACCTGATGGGATACCAGTTCAATTTTACACAGAGTACGCGAAGGAACTTGCCCCCTTCTTGCAGCGGTGTACCGTAGGTCTCTAGAAGAGCGTAGCGTTCCAAAGGATTGGAAAAGGGCACAGGTCATCCCCGTTTTCAAGAAGGGGTGTCGAACAGATGTGCAGAACTATAGACCTATATCTCTAACGTCGATCAGTTGTAGAATTTTGGAACACGTTTTATGTTAGAGTATCATGACTTTTCTGGACACTAGAAATCTACTCTGTAGGAATCAGCATGGGATACGAAAAAGGCGATCGTGTGAAACCCAGCTCGCGCTATTCGTCCACGAGATTCAAGGGGCCATAGACACGGGTTCACAGGTAGATGCCGTGTTTCTTGACCTCCGCAAGGCGTTCGATACAGTTCCCCACAGTCGTTTAATGAACAAAGTAAGAGCATATGGACTATCAAGCCAATTGTGTGATTGGATTGAAGAGTTCCTAGATAACAGAACGCAGCATGTCATTCTCAATGGAGATAAGTCTTCCAAAGTCAGAGTGATTTCACGTGTGTCGCAGGGGAGTGTCGTAGGACCGTTACTATTCACAATATATATAAATGACTTTGTGGATAGCGTCGGAACTTCACTGAGGCCCTTTGCGGATGATGCTGTGGCATATCGAGAGGTTGTAACAATGGAAAATTGTACTGAAATGCAGGAGGATCTGCAGCGAATTGACGCATGGTGCAGGGAATGGCAATTGAATCTCAATGTAGACAAGTGTAATGTGCTGCGAATACACAGAAAGACAGATCCTTTATCATTTAGCTACAAAATAGCAGGTCAGCAACTGGAAGCAGTGAATACCATAAATGATCTGGGAGTACGCATTAGGAGTGATTTAAAATGGAATGATCATATAAAGTTGATCGTCGGTAAAGCAGATGCCAGACTGAGATTCATTGGAAGAATCCTAAGGAAATGCAATCCGAAAACAAAGGCAGTAGGTTACAGTACGCTTGTTCGCCCACTGCTCGAATACTGCTCAGCAGCGTGGGATCCGTACCAGATAGGGTCGATAGAAGATATAGAGAAGATCCAACGGAGAGCAGCGCGCTTCGTTACAGGAGCATTTAGTAATCGCGAAAGCGTTTCGGAGATGATGGATAAACTCCAGTGGAAGACTCTGCAGGAGAGACGCTCAGTAGCTCGGTACGGGCTTTTGTTGAAGTTTCGAGAACATACCTTCGCCAAAGAGTCAAGCAGTATATTGCTCCCTCCTACGTATATCTCGCGAAGAGGCCGTGAGGATAAAATCAGAGAGATTAGAGCCCACACAGAAGCATACCGACAATACTTTCCACGAACAATACGAGACTGGAATAGAAGGGAGAACGGATAGAGGTACTCAAGGTACCCTCCGCCACACACCGTCAGGTGGCTAGCGGAGTGTGGACGTAGAGGTAGATGTAGAGAAACGCATTTGTTAGTTCTTGAAATATTGCCAAAATACAGATCTGGACCTTCTAGTAGTCAAAGTGGAATCACCATAGAATCAACAAGATGAGCCATAACAACTTCGACGGAATCTACGTGGGAATCCATTCAAGATAAGTGCCAAAATTAATGACGTTTTTACGGTGACTTCATTATTTCCATCCTGACGATACCATCCACAGTCAATAACTTTGTTGTTGCCCGATACAGCGAACATATGCTGCGTGAGCAACATTACTAATCTGATTTCTAACCTACTTTGCAAGTGGTGGTATTGTTAGAAGGTCCATCGTGCACGTCGTTTGCAACCTCTTAACCGCCCTGTTCGTAACCAACACACGGCCGTCAGTGGAAGTGAGGCAGAACCAGTTTTCACCAGAAAACACAAGAGACCTCCACCATGGCCTCCAGTGAGCTCTCGCTTGACACCACTGAAGTCGCAAATGGCGGTGGTCAGTGGAAAGGATGTTAAATGGCGTTTGGCTCCGAGCAGTCCCTGAAGTAACCGATGCTGCTGCTGTTATGTTCTTCAGACCTGAGACTGGTTTGATGCAGCTCTCCATGCTACTCTATCCTGTGCAAGCTTCTTCATCTCCCAGTACCTACTCCAATCTTCATCCTTCTGAATCTGCTTAGTGTATTCATCCCTCGGTCTCCCTCTACGATTTTTGCCCTCCACGCTGCCCTCCAATACTAAATTGGTGATCCCTTGATGCCTCAGAACATGTCCTACCAACCGGTCCCTTCTTCTTGTCAAGTTGTGCCACAAACTCCTCTTCTCCCCAATTCTATTCAATACCTCCTCATTAGTTATGTGATCTACCCATATAATCTTCAGCATTCTTCTGCAGCACCACATTTCGAAAGCTTCTATTCTCTTCTTGTCCACACTATTTATCGTCCATGTTTCACTTCCATACATGGCCACACTCCATACAAATACTTTCAGAAATGACTTCCTGACACTTAAATCTATACTCGATGTTAACAAATTTCTCTTCTTCAGAAACGCTTTCCTTGCCATTGCCAGTCTACATTTTATATCCTCTCTACTTCGACCATCATCAGTTATTGTGCTCCCCAAATAGCAATACTCCTTTACTACTTTAAGTGTCTCATTTCCTAATCTAATTCCCTCAGCATCACCCTACTTAATTCGACTACATTCCATTATCCTCGTTTTGCTTTTGTTGATGTTCATCTTATATCCTCCTTTCAAAACACTATCCATTCTGTTCTCCTGCTCTTCCAAGTCCTTTGCAGTCTCTGACAGAATTACAATATCATCGGCGAACCTCAAAGTTTTTATTTCTTCTCCATGGATTTTAATACCTACTCCGAATTTTTCTTTTGTTTCGTTCACTGATTGCTCAATATACAGATTGAATAACATCGGGGAGAGGCTACAACCCTGTCTCACTCCCTTCCCTACCACTGCTTCCCTTTCATGCCCCTCGATTCTTATAACTGCCATCTGCTTTCTGTACAAATTGTAAGTAGTCTGTCGCTCCCTGTATTTTACCCCTGCCATCTTCAGAATTTGAAAGAGAGTATTCCAGTCAACATTGTCAAAAGCTTTCTCTAAGTCTACAAATGCTAGAAACGTAGGTTTGCCTTTCCTTAATGTAGCTTCTAAGATAAGCCGTAACGTCAGTATTGCCTCACGTGTTCCAACATTTCTAGGGAATCCAAAATGATCTTCCCGGAGGTCGGCTTCTACTAATTTTTCCATTTGTCTGTAAAGAATTCGCGTTAGTATTTTGCAGCTGTGGCTTATTAAACTGATTGTTCGGTAATTTTCACATCTGTCAACACCTGCTTTCTTTGGGATTGGAATTATTATATTCTTCTTGAAGTCTGAGGGTATTTCGCCTGTCTCACACATCTTGCTCACCAGATGGTAGAGTTTTGTCAGGACTGGCTCTCCCAAGGCAATCAGTAGTTCCAATGGAATGTTGTCTACTCCCGGGGCCTTGTTTGGACTCAGATCTTTCAGTGCTCTGTCAAGCTCTTCACGCAGTATCATATCTCTCATTTCATCTTCATCTACATCCTCTTCCATTTCCATAATATTGTCCTCAAGGACATCGCCCTTGTATAGACCCTCTATATACTCCTTCCACCTTTCTGCTTTCCCTTCTTTGCTTAGAACTGGGTTTCCATCTGAGCTCTTGATATTCATACAAGTGGTTCTCTTTTCTCCAAAGGTCTCTTTAATTTTCCTGTAGGCAGTATCTATCTTACCCCTAGTGAGATAAGCCTCTACATCCTTACATTTGTCCTCTAGCCATCCCTGCTTAGCCATTTTGCACCGCCTGTCGATCTCATATTTGAGACGTTTGTATTCCTTTTTGCCTGCTTCATTTACTGCATTTTTATATTTTCTCCTTTCATCAATTAAATTCAATATTTCTTCTGTTACCCAAGGAGTTATTCGTGTCATTGTGGTGCCAACTGCTGCTCGAATTGCTGTTGCAGTTGCAGTACCATGTGCCAGACTCATACACATAACACGATGGTCTTTCGATCCGCAGAGCTCAGTCTTGTTGCGACCGTACATTACCGTGACCACTGCTGCCAACAACCATGTACAGCCGTGGACAAAACGAGCGAGACCCCTCGCCTATTCGTTATGCTGATCCGAACAGCTTCAAAGTCTGCTACACAGCATACAAGGCAAGGCGACGAAGTGTTACCAACATACTATGCACAGGCGTGAAACTGAAAAACTATCAGAACTTTGTCAGACTGTAATCATGTGTAACACTATATTAATGCTGATTAGTGTGTTATACGCAACACGTAAATGAAAGATATAAATGTACTAAGAAACGCAAATTAGTATGAACTGTACTAATAAAAATGAATTTCCGCATATCGAGATAACATAACTGTTTTAGTAAGACAAAGTACCACAGATGGTTACGAATTAGGAAAATATTATGCGCATTCGGCCGCAAAACGGTCTGTGTCAACGTTCAGACCAGTCATACTGGATTACTGTTGGTGACCTACCATGAAAGTTCGCAAATTTAGCAATGCGTGAAGATTCATAACGAAATTCATTTAAAAATCATTCATTGCCACAGTTAAGTCAATTCCTTTATTGACAGAAGAGGAAAGAGTAGCCAGTAACAAGTATGAAATTCTACAAGGTTTTCATATTTACATCCACAGGGCGCCGGTAAATGGCTCTGAGCACTATGGGACTCAACTGCTGTGGTCATCAGTCCCCTAGAACTTAGAACTACTTAAACCTAACTAACTTAAGGACATCACACGCACCCATGCCCGAGGCAGGATTCGAATCTGCGACCGTAGCGGTCGCGCGGTTCCAAACTGTAGCGCCTAGAACCGCTCGGCCACACTGGCCGGCTGGCATTAATACTGGGATGTGAATTACCACGTGTATAGGCAAATGTATTTTATTTGCATTCCTGTAAACGTGATTTGGATCGAAAGCGTAGCTACGATTAATATGCTCATCTATCGACTGCAACTAGAACATTTCGAATAAAGAGCAGGGGGTGTTATTTATGCGGCCCTCATCTTCAGTAGCTGATTTCGTTGTTAGGATTTCGTCACCTAAACCGGTAAAAATGGAACCCTACTATTGTCACTTTCTTCACCGTCATCTGTCTACCCAACCCTTAAAACCCATTTACCTCGAGTACAGGTAAACCTAATAAGCGGAAATGTATCGCACTTCCTCCGGTATACGGTCCCTTGCTGGTGTAAGAAATTCATTTTTATTTGTACAGTTCATACTAATTAGCGTTTCTTCTTTCATTTATATCTTATATTTACGTGTTGTTTAACACACTAACCAGCATTAATATAGTCTTATACGTGACTGAAAACTGTCTGACAGAGTTCGGATAGTTTTTCAATTTCACACCTGTGCATAGTATGTTGGTAGCAGCACTCCCTCGCCTTGCCTTGTATGCTGCGTAGCAGACTTTAAAGCTGTGCGGATCAGCACAACGAAAAGGCGAGGGGTCTCGTTCGTTTTGCCCACGACTGTACAATGGCTACATTCCTGCCAAGTCTTTCTGCAATATCACAGAAGGTACATCCAGCTTCTCGTAGTCCTATTACGTGACCTCATTCAAGCTATGAAACGTGTAGATAATGGTGTCTTTTTCACCTTAAGGTCATTCTTGACTAATACCAACTCACCACGTCAAATCGCAGAGGTAACTAATGCCCATGACCATTACAGCGAGCATTTAAAGAAAACCATATTTGCATCCTAAAAGGCGCTACCTGTGCCACTCTTAAGCGACTGGCGCGAAATTTGACTAGAAACTGTAGAAAATAGCATAACCCTTTCTTGGTGTTGCGATTTTTTTCTGTCAGTGTACTTCCTACTGTTTCGACAAAAATCCAAGATAAGTGAAAAAGGAAATTCCAGAAATTAACTTTATGAAAGAATATACTCTAGACAGGCGAACTCTTCGAAGCTGTGCATCCACGTCTAAATCTATATGACTACTCTGTCTGTCTTGAAAGAAGGATATAAGATGAACATGAACAAAAGCAAAACGAGGGTAATGGAATGTAGTCGAATTAAGTCGGGTGATGCTGAAGGAATTAGATTAGGAAATGAGACACTTAAATTAGTAAAGGAGTTTTGCTATTTGTGGAGCAAAATAACTGTTGATGGTCGAAGTAGAGAGGATATAAAATGTAAACTCGCAGTGGCAAGCAAAGCGTTTCTGAAGAAGAGAAATTTGTTAACACCGAGTATAGATGTAAGTGTCAGCCAGTCTTTTTCTGAAAGTATTTATATGGGGTGTAGCCATGTATGGAAGTGAAACATGGACGATAAATAGTTTCGACAAAAAGAGAATAGAAGCTTTCGAAATGTGGTGCTACAGAAGAATGCTGAATTTTAGATGGGTAGATCACATAACTAATGAGGAGGTATTGAATAGAATTGGGGAGAAGAGGAGTTTGTGGCACAAAGAAGGGACCGGTTGGTAGGACATGTTCTGAGGCATCAAGGGATCACAAATTTAGCATTGGAGGGCAGCGTGGAGGGTAAAAATCGTGGAGGGAGACCAAGATATGAATACACTAAGCAGATTCAGAAGGATGTAGGTTGCAGTAGGTACTGGGAGATGAAGAAGCTTGCACAGGATAGGGTAGCACGGAGAGCTGCATCAAACCAGTCTCAGGACTGAAGACCACAACAACAACACTCGGAAACAGTTTTTGTAATCATAATTGAAAATTATCACAGATCTTCTTCATTTCTCCCTATCCAGGATAGCGCCAACAAAATATTCTCGCATTCATAGGAGTAAGTTGGCGATTCCTATTTCATGAAAAGATCTCCCCGCAACGAAAATCGCCTTTGGTTCAAATGGCTCTAAGCACTTGACATCTGAGGCCATCAGTCCCCTAGAACTTAGAACTACTTAAACCTAACTAACCTAAGAATATCACACACATCCATGCCCGAGGCAGCATTCCAACCTGCGACCGTAGCAGCAGCGTGGTTCCGGACTGAAGACCCTACAACCGCTCGGCCACAGCGGCCGGCAAAATCGCCTTTGTTTTAATGATTCAAAACCCCAAATCGCTTTACATGTCCGTGGCACATTCTCTCCTATTTCGCGATAATACCGGGTCATCAAAAAGTCAGTATAAATTTGAAAACTTAATAAACGACGGAATAATGTAGATTGAGAGGTACACATTGATACACATTCTTTGATTAACATGGGGTTTTATTAGAACCAAAAAAAAAAAAAAACTTCACAAAATGTCCGTCAGTTGGCGCTGGACAGCAAAACGCCAGTGACTGCGCATGACAATCGTGTATAAAAGGAGCTGTAATGAGAGAATCAGATGCGCCAGCAGTCACAGCATGTTGACGTTACCTGAAAAGGCGCTTTTAGTGAAGCTGTATTATCAGAATGGAGGATGTGCTGCTAGTTCAGCTTTACGATCCTATCGCCATAGGAAGGGGATTCGAACGGGTAAAGGTCCGTTGACAAATGCAGCTGTGGCGAGAATGATTTCGAAGTTCGAAGCCACGGGTTGTTTAGACGACAGACCCCGTAGTGGCCGACCGAGCACAAGGCGTAATGCTGCTGAGACAGTTCAGGAAGAAATGGAGACTGTAGCGGGTTCGTCTATGCACGGGGAAGTCAGCGCTCATACAGTCGCACGTCGCACCGGCATTCCATACACTACCGTTTGGTTGGCACTGAGGCGTACCCTCCGATGCTATCCGTACAAAATCCATCGGCATCATGAACTGTTACCTGGCGATTTAGTAAAGCAGAGGGCATTTGCTGTGTGGGCGTTTCAAAAGATGGCGGAAGATGACGATTAGTTGAGTAACGTGTTGTGGACCGACGAAGCTCATTTCACGCTCCGAGGGTCTGTCAACGCCCACAACTGCAGAATTTGGGCTACCGAAAATCCTAGAACTGTAGTGGAAACTCCATTGCACGACGAGAAAGTCACGGTATGGTTTGGATTTACCACATCTGCCGTTATCGGGCCTTTTCTCTTCGAGGAAATATGTGATTCTGGTTTTGTAGCTGCTACCGTGACGGGTGAGAGGTACGCCGATATGTTACAGAATCGCATCATCCCCAGCCTGGCTGATAAACACCTGCTGGAACGTACGATGTTTATGCAGGATGGCGCTCCACCCCATATTGCTAGACGCGTGAAAGATCTGTTGCGCGCGTCGTTTGGTGATGATCGTGTGCTCAGCCGCCACTTTCGTCATGCTTGGCCTCCCAGGTCCCCAGACCTCAGTCCGTGCGATTATTGGCTTTGGGGTTACCTGAAGTCGCAAGTGTATCGTGATCGACCGACATCTGTAGGGATGCCGAAAGACAACATCCGACGCCAATGCCTCACCATAACTCCGGACATGCTTTACAGTGCTGTTCACAACATTATTCTTCGACTACAGCTATTGTTGAGGAATGATGGTGGACATATTGAGCATTTTCTGTAAAGAACATCATCTTTGCTCTGTTTTACTTTTTTAATGCTAATTATTGCTATTCTGATCAGATGAAGCGCCATCTGTCGGACATTTTTTGAACATTTGTATTTTTTTGGTTCTAATAAAACCCCATGTCCTTTGAAGCATGTGTGTCAATTTGTACCTCTTTATCTACATTATTCCATGATTTATTCTGTTTTCAAATTTATACTAACTTTTTGATCACCTGGTACAAAAGGAGCTGCCCTTCTTCGAACACTTCCAACGTCATCCGTCAATCCTATCTCGCGAGGACACAAAGCAATACCCTAGCAGAGGTCGGACAAACGCAGGGTAGGCAATCTCTTTAGTAGATCTGTCGCATCTACGAAGTGCTCTGCCAATAAAACGCAGTCAATGGTTTGCCTCCCCCACAAGATTAGCTATGTGATAGTTCCAACTGAAGTTGTCCGCAAATCTAATCCCTATGTATTTAACTGAAGTGACAGCCTGTAGATTTGTGTGATTTATCGTGTAACTGAAGTTTAACGGATTCCTTTTAGTACGGACGTGGACCACACACTTTTTACCGTCTAGAGTCAATTGCCAATTTTTTAACCATACAGTTATCGTGTCTAATTCATTTCGCAATTGGTTTCGATCTTCATATGGATTTGTGTTTCGCGTTCTTCAGTCCAGAGACAGGTTTGATGCAGCTCTCCATGCTACTCTATCCTGCGCAAGCTCCTTCATCTCCCAGTACCTACTGCAGTCTACATCCTTCTGAATCTGCTTAGTGTATTCATCTCTTGGTCTCCCTCTACGATTTGTACCTTCCACACTGCCCTCCAATACTAAATTGGTGATCCCTTGATGCCTCAGAATATGCCCTACCAACCGATCCCTTCTTCTAGTCAAGTTGTGCCACAAATTTCTCTCCTCCCAAATTCCATTCAGTATCACCTCAATAGTTACGTGATCTACCCATCTAATCTTCAGCATTCTTCTGTAGCACCACATTTCGAAAGCTTCTATTCTCTTCTTGTCTAAACTATTTATCGTTCATAATGCACTTCCCTCTACGGCTACACTCAATTTGAATACTTTCAGAAAAGACTTCCTGACTGCTTTCCTTGCCATAACCAGTCAACATTTTATATCCTCTCTACTTCGACCATCATTATTTTGCTCCCCAAATATCAAAACTCATCTATTACTTCAAATGTGTGATTTTCTAATCTAATTCCCTCAGCATCACCTGATTTAATTCGACTACATTCCAGTATCCTCGTTTTGCTTTTGTTGATGTTCGTCTTATATCCTCCTTTCAAGACACTGTCCATTCCGTTAAACATCTGTTCCAAGTCCTCTGCTGTCTCTGACAGAATTAGAATGTCAACGGCACACCTCGAAGTTTTTATTGCTTCCCCATGGATTTTAATTCCTACTCCGAATTTTTCTTTTGCTTCCTTTACTGCTTGCTCAATATACAGGCTGAATAATATCGGGGATAGGCTACAAGTCTGTCTCACTACCTTCACAACCAATGCCTCCATATCATGTTCCTCGATTCTTATAACTACGATCTGGTTTCTGTACAAATCGTAAATTGCCTTTCGCTCGCTGTATTTTACCCCTGCCACCTTCAGAACTTGAAAGAGAGTGTTCCAGTCAACAATGTCAAAGGCTTCCTCTAAAGTAGACGGCAAATGGCAGCATCGTCCGCAAATAATCTAAGAGAGCTGCTTAAATTGTCTCCTAAATCGTTTATTTAGTTCAGAAAACCATCAGAGGGCCTATAAAACTTACACTACTCGCCATTAAAATTGCTACACCAAGAAGAAATGCAGATGATAAACGGGTATTCACTCGACAAATATATTATTCCAGAACTGACATGAGATTACATTTTCACGCAATTTGGGTGCATAGATCCTGAGAAATCAGTATCCATACAACCAACTCTGGCCGTAATAACGGCCTTGGTACGCCTGGGTATTGAGTCATGCAGAGCGTGGATGGCGTGTATAGGTACAGCTCCCCATGCAGCTTCAACACGATACCACAGTTCATCATGAATAGTGACTGGCGTATTGTGACGAGCCAGATGCTCGGCCACCATTGACCAGACGTTTTCAGTTGGTGAGAGATCTGGAGAATATTCTGGCCAGGGCAGCAGTCGAACAATTTCTGTATCCAGAAAGGCCCGTACGCGGTCGTGCATTATCCTGCTGAAATGTAGGGTTTCCTAGGGATCGAATGAATGGTAGAGCCACGGGTAGTAACACATCTGAAATGTAACGTCCACTGTTCACAGTGCCGTCAATGCGAAGAAGAGGTGACCGAGACGTGTAACCAATGGCGCCCCATACCATCACTCCGGGTGATACGCCAGTACGGCGATGACGAATACGCGCTTCCAATGTACGTTCACCGCGGTGTCGCCAAACACGGATGCGACCATCATGATGCTGCAAGCAGAACCTGGATTCATCAGAAAAAATGATGTTTTGCCATTCGTGCACACAGGTTCGTCGTTGCGTACACCATCGCGGGCGCTACTGTCTGTGATGCAGCGTCAAGGGTAACCGCAGACACGGTCTCCGAGCTGATAGTCCGTGGTGCTGCAAACGTCGTCGAACTGTTCGTGCAGATGTTTGTTGTCTTGCAAACGTCCCCATCTGTTGACTCGGGGATCGAGACGTGGCTGCACGATCCGTTACAGCCATGCGGATAAGATGCCTGTCATCTCGACTGCTAGTGATACGAGGTCGTTGGGATCCAGCACGGCGTTCCGTACTACCATCCTGAACTCACCGATTCCATATTCTGCTAACAGTCATTGGATCTCGACCAACGCGAGCAGCCATGTCGCGATACGATAAACCGTAATCGCGATAGGCTACAATCCGACCTTTATCAGAGTCGGAAACGTGATGGTACGCATTTCTCCTTCTTACACGAGGAATCACAACAACGTTTCACCAGGCAACGCCGGTCAACTGCAGTTTGCGTACGAGAAATCAGTTGGAAACTTTCCTCATGTCAGCACTTTGTAGGTGTCGCCACCGGCGCCAACCTTGTGTGAATGCTCTGAAAAGCTAATCATTTGCATATCACAGCATCTTCTTCCTGTCGGCTAAATTTCGCGTCTGTAGCAAGTCATCTTCATGGTGTTGAAATTTTAATGGCCAGTAGTGTATTTGGGAAACGCCAGACATCACTTCCGTCTTACTTGATGACTTCCAGTAGATTACTACGAGCTGTGACATTTCTGACAGGAAATCACGAATCCTGTCGCACAAGTGAGACGAAACTCCAAGGCAGGCAATTTGGTTGAAAGTCTGTTGTAAGGAATGGTGTGAAAAGCCTTCTGGAGACTTTTCAGAAAAAGGTCGGAAAGCTCATCACTGTCTGGACAGATGACAGAAGAAACGAATCACTGGAAGGACGAAAAAATGGGAAGATCTAAAATCAGAAAAGAAGACGAAATGATGAGAAAGTTACTTCCATGTGGCCCACAGTTGGACGCAATAGAGGAAAGAAAAACATCAAAATAAAAATAACCTTGGTAGTACAATGGCTTCCTCTCCGAAGTTTAAAACGAAAGAGAAAAAGACTATTTACGAACAACTTCAGTTGGAAAGACCACATAGATAATGTTGTGGGGAAGGCGAGCCAAAGGTTGCGTTTCATTGGCAGGACACTTAGAAGATGCAACAAGTCCACTAAAGAGACAGCTTACAGTAGACTCGTTCGTCCTCTGTTAGAATATTGCTGCGCAGTGTGGGATCCTTACCAGGTGGGATTGACGGAGGACATCGAAAGGGTGCAAAAAAAGGGGCAGCTCGTTTTGTATTATCACGTAATAGGGGAGAGAGTGTGGCAGATACGATACGCGAGTTGGGATGGAAGTCATTAAGGTAAAGACGTTTTTCGTCGCCGCGAGATCTATTTACGAAATTTCAGTCACCAACTTTCTCTTCCAAATGCGGTAGGAATGATGATCAAAATAAAATCAGAGAAATCAGAGCTCGAACAGAAAGGTTTAGGTGTTCGTTTTTCCCGCGCGGTGTTCGGGAGTGGAGTGGTAGAGAGATAGTATGATTGTGGTTCGATGAACCCTCTACCAAGCACTTAAATGTGAATTGCAGAGTAATCATGTAGATGTAGATGTTACAAAAGAGAGAGATGGATGGTTACATTACGACCAGATTTATGGCAACAAGCGTGCACTGTTACGGGATGTACGGCGCACGGCGGGGAATTTGTGCCTGTCGTGTTGCCTGCCTGGCGGACGCTCAGCAGTCTTTGCTCGCCGCTTTGAAGCTAAACAAGCCCCGGAGCCAGAGGGTTTGCCGAGCTGTGTCGGCTCTGGCGTGTTGTCAAAGCAGACCGGCTGCTCAAAGGACACCCTGTATCGGCAAACAGCTCGTCACAACGGGGCATTACCCCCTCCACACTGCCGTGCACCGCCAGAACTGCAATCTGCTACCGCTAGTCATTAAGTTACTAATGTACTGGATATGGTAAGATACTAAATTTAGTGGATGGCAGGGGAGAATATAAAATTGCAGAAAATGAATCAAGCGAAACGGTATACAAACGTCTAAAGAATGAGTCAGACAAGAAGTGCAAAATCGTAAAGCAGAAATGAGGACAAATGTAAGGATATACACTCCTGGAAATTGAAATAAGAACACCGTGAATTCATTGTCCCAGGAAGGGGAAACTTTATTGACACATTCCTGGGGTCAGATACATCACATGATCACACTGACAGAACCACAGGCACATAGACACAGGCAACAGAGCATGCACAATGTCGGCACTAGTACAGTGTATATCCACCTTTCGCAGCAATGCAGGCTGCTATTCTCCCATGGAGATGATCGTAGAGATGCTGGTTGTAGTCCTGTGGAACGGCTTGCCATGCCATTACCACCTGGCGCCTCAGTTGGACCAGCGTTCGTGCTGGACGTGCAGACCGCGTGAGACGACGCTTCATCCAGTCCCAAACATGCTCAATGGGGGACAGATCCGGAGATCTTGCTGGCCAGGGTAGCTGACTTACACCTTCTAGAGCACGTTGGGTGGCACGGGATACATGCAGACGTGCATTGTCCTGTTGGAACAGCAAGTTCCCTTGCCGGTCTAGGAATGGTAGAACGATGGGTTCGATGACGGTTTGGATGTACCGTGCACTATTCAGTGTCCCCTCGACGATCACCAGTGGTGTACGGCCAGTGTAGGAGATCGCTCCCCACACCATGATGCCGGGTGTTGGCCCTGTGTGCCTCGGTCGTATGCAGTCCTGATTGTGGCGCTCACCTGCACGGCGCCAAACACGCATACGACCATCATTGGCACCAAGGCAGAAGCGACTCTCATCGCTGAAGACGACACGTCACCATTCGTCCCTCCATTCACGCCTGTCGCGACACCACTGGAGGCGGGCTGCACGATGTTGGGGCGTGAGCGGAAGACGGCCTAACGGTGTGCGGGACCGTAGCCCAGCTTCATGGAGACGGTTGCGAATGGTCCTCGCCGATACCCCAGGAGCAACAGTGTCCCTAATTTGCTGGGAAGTGGCGGTGCGGTCCCCTACGGCACTGCGTAGGATCCTACGGTCTCGGCGTGCATCCGTGCGTCGCTGCGGTCCGGTCCCAGGTCGACGGGCACGTGCACCTTCCGCCGACCACTGGCGACAACATCGATGTACTGTGGAGACCTCACGCCCCACGTGTTGAGCAATTCGGCGGTACGTCCACCCGGCCTCCCGCATGCCCACTATACGCCCTCGCTCAAAGTCCGTCAACTGCACATACGGTTCACGTCCACGCTGTCGCGGCATGCTACCAGTGTTAAAGACTGCGATGGAGCTCCGTATGCCACGGCAAACTGGCTGACACTGACGGCGGCGGTGCACAAATGCTGCGCAGCTAGCGCCATTCGACGGCCAACACCGCGGTTCCTGGTGTGTCCGCTGTGCGTGCGTGTGATCATTGCTTGTACAGCCCTCTCGCAGTGTCCGGAGCAAGTATGGTGGGTCTGACACACCGGTGTCAATGTGTTCTTTTTTCCATTTCCAGGAGTGTAGAACAATATTTAACCGGTAGGAAAATACGCTACTGGCCATTAAAATTGCTACATCAAGAATAAATGAATACGATAAACGGGTATTCATTGGACTAACATATTATGCTACAGCTGACATGTGATTACATTTTCACATAATTTCGATGCATCGATCCTGAGAAATCAGTACCCAGAACAACCACCTCTGCCCGCAATAACGGCCTTGATACGCCTGGGCATTGAGTCAAACAGAGCTTGGATGGTGTCTACAGGTACAGCTGCCTGTGCAGCTTCAACACGATACCAGAGTTCATCAAGAGTAGTGACTGGCGTATTCTGACGAGCCAGTTGCTCGGCCACCATTGGCCAGACGTTTTCAATCGGTGAGAGATCTGGAGAATGTGCTGACCAGGGCAGCAGTCGAACATTTTCTGTATCCAGAAAGGCCCGTACAGAACCTGCAACATGCGGTCGTGCGTTATCCTGCTGAAATTGTAGGGTCTCGCGGGGATCGAATGAAGGGTAGAGCCACGGGTCGTAACACATCTGAAATGTAACGTCCACTGTTAAAAGTGCCGTCAATGCGAACAAGAGGTGACGGAGACGTGTAACCAGTGGCACCCCGTACCATCACGCCGGGTGATACGCCAGTATGCCGATGACAAATTCACGTGTTCACAGCGACGTCGCCAAACATGGATGCGACCATCATGATGGTGTAAACAGAACCTGGATTCATCCGAAAAAATTACGTTTTGCCATTCGTGCACCCAGGTTCGTCTTGAGAACACCATCGCAGGCGCGTGATGCAGCGTCAAGAGTAACCGCAGCCACGGTCTCCGAGCTCATAGTCCGTGCTGCTGCAAAAGTCGTGGAACTGTTCGTACAGATTGTTGATGTCTTGCAAACGTCCCCATCTGTTGACTCAGGGATTGAGACGTGGCTGCACGATCCGTCAAGCCGTGCGGATAAGATGCCTGTCATCTCGACTGCTAGTGTATACGAGGCCACTGGGATCCAGCACGACGTTCCGTATTACCCTCTTGAACCCACTGATTCCATATTCTGCTAACAGTCATCGGATCTCGACCAACGTGAGCAGCAATGTCTAGCGATACGATAAACCGCAATCGCGATTGGCTACAATCCGACCTTTATCCAAGTCGGAAACGTGCTGGTACGCATTTCTCCTCCTTACACGAGGCATCAGAACAACGTTTCACCAGGCAACGCCTGTGAAGTGCTGTTTGTGTATGAGAAATCAGCTGCAACCTTTCCTCATGTCGGAAGGTTGTAGGTGTCGCCACCGGCGCCAACCTTGTGTGAATGCTCTGAAAAGCTAATCATTTGCATATCACAGCATCTTCTTCCTGTCGGTTAAATTTCGCGTCTCTAGCACGTCATCTTCGTGGTGTAGCAATTTTAATGGCCAGTAGTGTAGATGCTGCCTATAGGAATAGACGTTTGGGGAATAGTAAAGCAGATTTGAGAATATCAAGAGTTCAGATGGAAAACCAGTACTAAGAAAAGGAGTGGATGCTGAAAGGTGAAAACACACTGAAGAGCCAAAGAAATTGGCACACCTGCCTAATATCGTGTAGGCGTGGTATGAACTCGACTAATGTATGAAGTAGTGGTGGAGGGAAATGGCACCATGAATCCTGCAGGGCTGTCCACAAATCCTCAAGCGTAGGAGGAGGTGGAGATCTCTTCTGAACAACAAGGCATCCCAGATATGCTCAATAATGTTCATGTCTGGGGAGTTTGGTGGCCAGCAGAAGCCGTCGGAATGCACAGTGGACATGAATGGATGCAGGTGATCAGACAGGACGCTTACGTACGTGTCACGTGTCAGACTCATATCTAGACGTATCAGGGGTCCCATATCACTCCAACTGCACGCACCCCACACCATTACAGAGCCTCCACCAGCTTTGAACAGTCCCCCGCTGACATGCAAGGTCCATGGATTCATGAGGTTCTTTCTACACCCGTACACGTCCATCCGCTCTATATAATTTGAAATGAGACTGGTCCGACCAGGCAACATGTTTCCAGTCATCAACAGTGCAATGTCTGTGTCGACAGGGCCAGTAGAAGCGTAATCCTTTGTGTCGTATCGTCATCATGGGTATACGAGTGCGCCTTCGACTCTGAAAGCCCGTATGAAGATGTTCCGTTGAATGGTTCCAGCGCTGACACTTCTTGATGTCCAGGCATTGAAATCTGCGGCAATTTGCTGAAGGGTTGCATTTCTTTCACGTTGAACGATTCTCTTCAGTCGTCGCTGGTCCCGTTCTTGCAGGATCTTTTTCCGGTCGCGGCGATGTCTGAGATTTGATGTTTCATCCGATTCCTGATATTCACAGTACATTCGTTAAATGGTCGTACGGGACAATCCCCAACTCCATCGCTACCTCGGATATGTTGTGTCCCATCGCTCGTGCGCAGACTGTAACAACACGTTTAGACTCATTTAAATCTCGATAACCTGCCATTGTAGCAGCAGTAATCGATCTAACAACTGTGCATGACAATGTTGTTTCATACATGTGTTGCCGTCCGCCGCGCCGTGTTCCGCCTGTTTGCATATCTCTGTATTTGAATAGCCGCGCGGGGTAGACGAGCGGTCCGAGGCGCCTTGTCACGGTTCGAGCGGCTTCCCCCGTCGCAGGCTCGAGTCCTCCCTCGGACACAGATGTGTGTGTGTGTGTTTTTAGCGTAAATTAGTTTGAGTAGTGTGTAAGCTTAGGGACCGATGACCTCAGCATTTTGGTCCAATAAGACCATACCAATTCGGTATTTGAATACGCATGCCTATAGCGGCTTTACCACCTCACAAGAAAGGTAAAACAATTACATTACAGAAATTAGAAAACACAAGATCAGTGGTCGGATTTTGGAGTGCTTCTAATCTCTTCTTGTCTAAACTATTTATTTTGGCTTTCCTTGCCATTGTCAGTCTACATTTTTATATCCTCTTTACTTCGACCATCATGAGTTATTTTGCTTCCCAAATAGCAAAACTCCTTTACTGCTTTAAGTGTCTCATTTCCTAATCTAATTCCCTCAGCATCACCCGAGTTAACTCGACTACAGTCCATTATCCTCGTTTTGCTTTTGTTGATGTTCATCTTATATCCTCCTTTCAAGACACTGTCCATTCCGTTCAACTGCTCTTCCATGTCCTTTGCTGTCTCCGACAGAATTACAGCGTCATCGGCGAACCTCAAAGTTTTTATTTCTTCTCCATGGATTTTAATACCTACTCCGAATTTTTCTTTTGTTTCCTTTACTGCTTGCTCAACATACAGATTGAACGACATCGGGGATAGGCTACAACCCTGTCTCACTCCCTTCGCAACCACTACTTCCCTTTCATGCCCCTCGACTCTTATAACTGCCATCTGGTTTCTGTACAAATTGTAGCCTTTCGCTCCCTGTATTATACCCCTGCCACCTTCAGAATTTGAAAGAGAGTGTTCCAGTCAACATTGTCAAAAGCTTTCTCTAAGTCTACAAATGTTAGAAACCAAGGTTTGCCTTTTCTTAATCTAGCTTCTAAAATAAGTCGTAGGGTCAATATTGCCTCACGTGTTCCCGTATTTCTATGGAATCCAAACTGATTTCTCCGAGGTCGGCTTCTACCAGTTTTTCCATTCGTCTGTAAAGAATTGGCGTTAGTATTTTGCAGCCGTGACTTGTTAAACTGATAGTTCGGTAATTTTCACATCTGTCAACGACTTCAGATATCAAACACAAAAGAAATTACAAATGAAAGGTCTCTGATGGTGATGTCTGCTAACCTCACATCGCCGTGCTGATTAAACCGCAACATCTGATTTGCAGGCACCTTCCGTGCGAAACAACTAACGTTTGCAAAAAACCGGTCTCTGATAGGCATGGACAAATCGATTCGGGGCTAATCGTGTGAACGCGGAGGCGAAATTTTTATTCCCCAAATTCGATTGTGAGCCTTCCGCTGTGGTAGCGCGAAGTGCAGGCGTAGTGACAGAGTGGCCCGTGTGCGTCAAGCACGTAATTGCGTAAGCGGGAACGCAGGTGCGTCAGTCAAATGGGGCAGACCCCCGTCCATCTGACAGCTGCAGGCGGCGCGCACGGCTGCCGCTGACAATGATGGAGCTCCCGCGTGGCTGGACGGGCTCAGCGAAGCCCCGCACGCTGCCCGCACCGTGTCTGTCAAGCACTCGTCACCCAGGATTACGATGCGTCGGGCAACGTGCTTCCCAGCCCCGGTACGCAGTTTTTAACCGATGCATAGCGGCTTTCATACCACTTCTTTAAGGGGGGTAGGACGTCAAACGGGCCGACTTGGAGCGGGAGAGGCACCACAGGACAATTTAATTTACACTGTCTATACTTTTACAAATCTATGTACACTCCTGGAAATGGAAAAAAGAACACATTGACACCGGTGTGTCAGACCCACCATACTTGCTCCGGACACTGCGAGAGGGCTGTACAAGCAATGATCACACGCACGGCACGGCGGACACACCAGGAACCGCGGTGTTGGCCGTCGAATGGCGCTAGCTGCGCAGCATTTGTGCACCGCCGCCGTCAGTGTCAGCCAGTTTGCCGTGGCATACGGAGCTCCATCGCAGTCTTTAACACTGGTAGCATGCCGCGACAGCGTGGACGTGAACCGTATGTGCAGTTGACTGACTTTGAGCGAGGGCGTAAAGTGGGCATGCGGGAGGCCGGGTGGACGTACCGCCGAATTGCTCAACACGTGGGGCGTGAGGTCTCCACAGTACATCGATGTTGTCGCCAGTGGTCGGCGGAAGGTGCACGTGCCCGTCGACCTGGGACCGGACCGCAGCGACGCACGGATGCACGCCAAGACCGTAGGATCCTACGCAGTGCCGTAGGGGACCGCACCGCCACTTGCCAGCAAATTAGGGACACTGTTGCTCCTGGGGTATCGGCGAGGACCATTCGCAACCGTCTCCATGAAGCTTCTGCCTTGGTGCCAATGATGGTCGTATGCGTGTTTGGCGCCGTGCAGGTGAGCGCCACAATCAGGACTGCATACCACCGAGGCACACAGGGCCAACACCCGGCATCATGGTGTGGGGAGCGATCTCCTACACTGGCCGTACACCACTGGTGATCGTCGAGGGGACACTGAATAGTGCACGGTACATCCAAACCGTCATCGAACCCATCGTTCTACCATTCCTAGACCGGCAAGGGAACTTGCTGTTCCAACAGGACAATGCACGTCCGCATGTATCCCGTGCCACCCAACGTGCTCTAGAAGGTGTAAGTCAACTACCCTGGCCAGCAAGATCTCCGCATCTGTCCCCCATTGAGCATGTTTGGGACTGGATGAAGCGTCGTCTCACGCGGTCTGTACGTCCAGCACGAACGCTGGTCCAACTGAGGCGCCAGGTGGAAATGGCATGGCAAGCCGTTCCACAGGACTATATCCAGCATCTCTACGATCGTCTCCATGGGAGAATAGCAGCCTGCATTGCTGCGAAAGGTGGATCTACACTGTACTAGTGCCGACATTGTGCATGCTCTGTTGCCTGTGTCTATGTGCCTGTTGTTCTGTCAGTGTGATCATGTGATGTATCTGACCCCAGGAATGTGTGAATAAAGTTTCCCCTTCCTGGGACAATGAATTCACGGTGTTCTTATTTCAATTTCCAGGAGTGTATATAAAACAAAGTCGGGTTTGTTACAACACTTATAACTCGAGATCTGCTGGACCAATTTTCATGGTTTTTGATTTGTTGGATTTGTCTCCGCCCCGAATAGCAGAATACATCTTAAAAATAATGAAAAATTGACGAATAAAAATTTTCATGGTTTTTGATTTGTTGGATTTGTCTCCGCCCCGAATAGCAGAATACATCTTAAAAATAATGAAAAATTGAGGAATACTTGAAAAATGCGTTATCTATATATATAAAACAAAGTCGTGTTTGTTACAACACTTATAACTCGAGATCTGCTGGACCAATTTTCATGGTTTTTGATTTGTTGGACTTGTCTCCGCCCCGAATAGCAGAATACATCTTAAAAATAATGAAAAATTGACGAATAAAAAATTTCATGGTTTTTGATTTGTTGGATTTGTCTCCGCCCCGAATAGCAGAATACATCTTAAAAATAATGAAAAATTGACGAATACTTGAAAAATGCGTTATTTTCCCTAAAAGTTCTTTAGTTTCGGAGCTGTCAAATTTTTTTGTCAAAATCTGTATGTCATGATTGACATTTATGCATGCGTTCATAAACTATTTAAAATGGATGAATAAACTATAATGTGTATTTTTTTTTAAAGATTGAAAAATATTACGCGTGCGTTCAGAAATGTGTAATGAATACTTAATCATTTCAATAAATGCTCATTTGTTTATTACATGTCAAACATTTGTTGTCCAATCCTGTCAAATACTGTAACAACTATTTATGTGTGCGTTCAGAAATTTATTTTGTGTAAAATGACTCGAAAGTTCAGGTAGGTACTGTTATATTTGTTTGTTTTAGACATTAATTTGTGTAAATTATTTATTAAATTAATTAAAGATTTATTCTACAAGTTAACAAAAGTGTAAATGTCTTTTCATAGGTTGTCTATGATTTTTCTTGATAAGCTATTGTCTATGTCTCGATTGTTTTATGTGGTTTTGTGCGAGTGCATATTCAGTATTACTATTAATAAAAATGCCGCGTCCTAGAAGATCTAATCTTTCCCAGCGGAGCCGTAATGCAATTAGGCAACGGAATTTCGCGAGTCAATTATCTGACGAAGAACGAGAAATTGCCCGAGAAGAGCGCCGCGTTAGGATGGAGCAAAGAAGGGCCTTAATTCGTGCTTGTCAAACGCAAGAACAAAGAGAGGCAGCCCGTGGAAGGGCTAGATTAGAAACGAGAAATCGTCGAGCTTATCGTACAGATGAACACAGGAATAATCTTCGAAGTGCAAGAAGAAATGGTTCAAGTATTGATTTGAATCGAGCAGCGTTTCGATATGATTGCACCATCGACTACAGCTTGCATCGTTTAGTTTGCATTGGTCCAATGGACGTTGTTTGCCAGCGTTGTGGCGCATTGAAGTTTGCTGGTGAAACGCCTGGCTTGTGCTGCCTTAGTGGTAAAGTGACATTGCCATTAGTGGTCCCGCCACCAGAGCCATTGCATTCCCTGCTTTATGGCGAAACACTAGAATCACGACATTTTCTAGCGAACACTTGAGTTTAAACGAATTCACTTCCCGATTCGTCTTGCCTTCGCCATGACGATCAACAAATCACAGGGCCATTCCTTGACTATTTGTGGCCTCAATCTAGAAAATGCGTGTTTTTCTCATGGTCAATTGTACGTGGCATGATCACGTGTCGGCAAACCACCCGCATTATTTGTTCTTGCACCTGACCAAAAAACAAAGAATGTTGTTTACCACAAGGTGCTTGAATGAAAATCCGATTAATGAATTAATCAGAGTGTATCCAAACCTACACAACATAGTTTTCAATGATTTTTTTCTGACATGTGTTTGAAATACTTAATTGTTATTATTTTTTTAATTTTTATTCTCATTCTGTATGTATTCATCATCATTCATTAAAATAAAATACTTTTATATTTTTATCTATATTAATATTATTTTGTATCATTGTATTACGTTCATCAAAGCCTAAATTAGTTCAGCTAAAAGGTAACACGACATTCATTGACTGTTAGGCGGTACGAAGTTCGCCGGGTCAGCTAGTAAATTCATAAAACTTTGTCAGCATCACCGGGAAGGATTCAGAATTTACACTCACAACAGTGGAAGTTCGAATACATAACAAAATAAATTTTTTTACATGTGAAATTTCATCATTATTTTCACTTACTAACGGTAGCATTTGTTGCTATACGTACACTTTCCTTCATAAGTAAGAGAGGTTGTAAGAGGTCCGAGCAGATGTAATTTCGATGTATTGCTCATGCGCTGCCTGCGATATGCAAGGTCTCTGACCAGAGAGCAGTGTTGACTGCAGTAGGAACTGTGTAGCTGTAGCAGTAAGTTGTTGCTAGTCTGCTGTCTGCTCTGGTCTGGTCTGGTCTGGTGTATCGTGTTGGCTGGGCCGGTCGCGGTGCAGCGATGCCGGAGACTGAGTATTATTGTACAAGGTAAAAAGCAGCCTCGCGCATATCTAGTAATGTTATCTCAAGTCGCATGTAAATGTTTTAAAACTCTCGTAATAATAATCTTCCTCATAAAAAGTAACTTTTAACAACCATTCATTTCAATTTAAAGAATTTATTAATTTCTCCCATCCGTGATCATCCCGATTATTGCAATAGAAAAATCAGTTGCTCCCTTTCATAAATGACAGATAGGTCGGCCAGCAGTGCACAGAGCTGTGCCGGAAAAATTTATTGTAAGAGCAGATATATTCGGCGACTTTACTGAGGTTAGAATTTTTCCTTTTTTATTCAGAATGATCTTTCAGGGCCATGACGCAGCACTGCTGTCGTCCAAAATTTACCAGGTTAAATTCACAGTGAATTATTGAAAAACTCATAAGTGAGCGACAAATTAATTGAGAGGTTAATTACATTGTTTTATTACCAGGTTACTGAATTTATTTTTTATTGGGACGTTACACTGAATGTTAACGACATAATTATAATTTTTTTTACTGTTGAGAGGTTTAGGAATTTTTCTGTTGTGAGGTTACGCTAAATGTGAATGAATCTTGAGCTTAGATTCAATCAGAAAGAATTTCGTGTGAAGGTTAATGTGAAAAGAATTTTGTTTTGAAGTTACACTAGATTAGAATCATTTTCATATTATTTATTTAAAAATTTTTGTGGGGTGGTTACACTAAATCAGAATCATTATTCATAATATTTATTTTATTTTTTGTGCGGAGGTTACAAGGTTCTTCGATGAATTTTGCTGACAAGGGAACCTCCCCATCGCACCCCCCTCAGATTTACTTACAAGTTGGCACAGTGGATAGGCCTTGAAAAGCTGAACACAGATCAATCGAGAAAACAGGAAGAAGTTGTGTGGAACTATGAAAAAAATAAGCAAAATTTACAAACTGAGTAGTCC
The DNA here is from genome assembly GCF_023864275.1 of Schistocerca cancellata. Lineage (NCBI taxonomy): Eukaryota > Metazoa > Arthropoda > Insecta > Orthoptera > Acrididae > Schistocerca > Schistocerca cancellata. Next base: position 111,868,992 of record NC_064636.1, on the reverse strand, counting down.
ATGCGCAAGATAGGCAACATCAAGGACAGTGTGAGCGCAGGAGCGCGGTGGTCCCGTGGTTAGTGTGAACAGCTGCGAAACGAGAAGTCCTTGGTTCAAGTCTTCCCTCGAATGAAAAGTTTGATCTTTTATTTTCAGACAATTATTATCTGACAAACTCTTATGTTTTCATCACTTTCTTGGGAGTGATTATCACATCCACAAGAAAATCTAGAAGAATCTTTTTACCGAATCGCCAAGTGTACAAGTTAGGTGGGTCGACAACATATTCCTGTCATGTGACGCACATGCCGTCACCAGTGTCGTATAGAATATATCACACGTGTTTTCCTGTGGAGGAATCGGATGACCTATGACCTTGCTATCAAATATTTTCGTTTCCCATTGGAGAGGCACATCCTTTCGTCTACTAATCGCATGGTTTTGCGGTGCGGTCGCAAAAGACACTACACTTATTACAGTGAACAGAAACGTCAATGAACGAATGGACAGATCACTTTTCACTCGAGGAAAGACTTCAACCAAGGACCTCCGGTTCCGTAGCTGCTCACGCTAACCACGGGACCACGGCGCCCCTGAGCTCACATCAGCCTTGATGTTGCCTATCTTGGGCATGGGCTACTCAGTTCGTACATTTTGCTTATTATTTTCATAGTTCCACACAACTTCTTCTTGTTTTCTCGATTGATCTGTGTTCAGTTTTCCAAGGCCTATCCACTGTGCCAAGTTATAACTAAATCTGAGGGGGATGCGATGGGGAGGTTCCCTTGTCAGCATACAAACCATACTCAAAGGTGTAAGAAACTCTAGAATTTTACAAATCTATTAAAAACTGTCATAAAAATTGAGGTAATTAACTAGAAAATTTGTGTTTTTTCTAAATATCAAATTTAAAATATAACAGCTCATTCGTTTTTTCATAAATTAAATAAATTCTAGAGTTTCATACACCCGTAAGTATGGTTTGTATGTTGTGCAAATTTCGTCGAAGAATCTCTCTAACTTATGTAGAAAAGTGTACCTATAGCAACAAATGCAGCCATTAGTAACTGAAAGAATGATGAAATTTCACACGTAAAAAAAATTTATTTTGTTATGTTTTCGATCTTCCACTGCAGTGAGTGTGAATCCTGAATCCTTCCTGGTGATGCTGACAAAGTTTTATGAATTTATTTGTTAAAGTATAGACAGTAGAAAATAAAATGTCCTGTGATGTCTCTCCTGCTCCAAGTCAGCCCGTTTGACGTCTTGCCCCCCTTAATTGGGTTGGCTCGTAAATTCGAAGCGTTTTTCCATGACAGAGGCCAAAGAAACAGGTGCATCTGCTTAATACCATGTACAGCCCCCGCGAGCAAGCAGAAGTACCAACACACGAGGTGGCATGGGCTCGACTAATGTCTGAAGCAGTGCTGGAGGGAACTGACACCATCAATCCTGCAGGGCTGTCCGTAAGTCCGTAAGAGTACGAGGGGGTGGAGATCTCTTCTGAACAGCACGATACATCCCAGATATCCTCAATAATGTTCATGTCTGGGGAGTTTGATCTGCAGCGGAAGTATTTAATTTCAAAAGAGTGATCCTGTCGCCACTGTGTAGATATTCTGGACGTGCCGGGTGTCGCGTTGTCCTGCTGGAATTGCACAAGTCCGTCGAAATGCACAGTGGACATGAGTGGATGCAAGTGATCAGACAGGATGCTTACGTACGTGTCACGTGACAGACTGGTATCTTGACGTATCAGGGGTCCCATATCACTCCAACTTCCCACGCCCCACACCATTATTGAACCTCCAACAGCTTATATGCAGGGTCCATGGATTCATGAGGTTGTGTCCATACCCGTTCACGTCCATCCGCTCGATACAATTTGAAACGAGACTGGTCCGACCAGACAACATGTTTCCAGCCATCAACAGTCCCATGTCCGTGTTTCCAGGGCCAGGCGAGGCGTAAAGCTTTTTGTCGTGCAGCCATCAAGAGTACACCAGTGGGCCTTCGGCTCCCAAAGTCCGTGTCGATGATGTTTCGTTGAATGGTTCGCTCGCTGACACTTGTCGACAGCCCAGCATTAAAATCTGCAGCAATTTGCTGAAAGGTTGCGCTTCTGTCACGTTGAACGATTCCCTTCAGTCGTCGTTGGTCCCGTTCTTTCAGGATCTTTTTCTGGCCGCATCGATGCCGGAGATTTGATGTTTTTACCGGATTCCTGATATTCACGGCACACAAGTGAAATAGTTGTACGGGAAACCTCGGAGATACCGTGTCCCATCGCTCGTGCGCCGACTACAACACCACTTCCAAACTCACTTCAATCTCGAAAACCTGCCGTTGTAGCAGCAGTAACAGATATAACATCTGCACCAGACACTTGTTGTCTTACACAGGTGTTGCCGACCGCAGCGCCGTATTCTGCCTGGTTACATATCTCTGTATCTGAATACACATGTGGATAGCTTTTTCTTTGGCACTTCAGTGTGGAGTGAATTGCAACTTCACAGCGTTAATTATTTATTCCTGAAGAACATGCAGAGTGCAAAAATTCTCTTTATATGAAGTATAAACTAGCGGATTCTACCATCCATGTAATTTCGAGACTGACAGAACATGTTGAAACTTCTACGTTATTTGATTCTGAAACAGCTGATTAAAACTGAACGTACTGAGCCTACTTTCCCTTTACTTTTTTTTTTATCATGCAACACTGACGCACAATATTCTAACGCAACGCAGTCTGACTGCTCAAAAAAATTACAACCTGACTTCAAATCATTAATACAAAAGAATGGCCCTGAATAAGAAGCAATCCTGGCAATAATCTATACGTTTCATTAAGCACTTACCTCGCAAAAAATCTCCATTATGCGAACTGCTGAAATACAGCGAGCGTCAATACTGGCAGCTAAATAAAGAATAGTTCAGATGGCTCTGAGCACTATGGGACTTAACATCTGAGGTCATCTGTCCCCTAGAACTTAGAACTACTTTAACCTAACTAACCTAAGGACATCACACACATCCATTCCCGAGGCAGTATTCGAACCTGCGACTGTAGCAGTCGCGCGGTTCCGGACTGAAGCGCCTAGAACCGCTCGGCCACGGCGGCTGGCAGCTAAATAAAAGATTCTAACTACTAAAGCCACTACTACTAATAGGCATGTGGTTAGCAAAGGAGAGATTTTGTTTCAAACCAAATAATCTATTTTTTATCTTAATAATGTGACATCCAGTCCAAACACGAATATAAATCGTCAGTGACACCCAGTACAAAGATATATAGTCATGAATAATTTTCAATCTCCAAGTCGGATACTGTCAGTGGGAAAGAAATATAAACGGATTGAGTGCCAAATAGGAGGAACAAAGTTAGAACAGGTGGACGGTTTCAAGTACTTAGGATGCATATTCTCACAAGATGGCAACATAGTGAAAGAACTGGAAGCGAGGTGTAGCAAAGCTAATGCAGTGAGCGCTCAGCTACGATCTACTACTCTCTTCTGCAAGAAGGAAGTCAGTACCAAGACTAAGTTATCTGTGCACCGTTCAATCTTTCGACCAACTTTATTGTATGGGAGCGAAAGCTGGGTGGATTCAGGTTACCTTATCAACAAGGTTGAGGTTACGGATATGAAAGTAGCTAGGATTATTGCAGGTACTAGTAGATGGGAACAATGGCAGGAGTGTGTCCACAATGAGGAAATCAAAGAAAAACTGGGAATGAACTCTATAGATGTAGCAGTCAGAGCGAACAGGCTTAGATGGTCGGGTCATGTTACACGCATAGGAGAAGCAAGGTTACCCAAGAGACTCATGGATTCAGCAGTAGAGGGTAGGAGGAGTCGGGGCAGACCGAGGAGAAGGTACCTGGATTGATTTTGAAGTAATAGGTTTAACATCAGAAGAGGCACCAATGTTAGCACTGAATAGGGGATCATGGAGGAACTGTATAAGGGGGGCTATGCACCAGACTGAACGCTGAATGGCATAATCAGTCTTAAATGATGATGATGATGATGATGATGAGTCGGATACTTCCAGATCGTTAGCCTAAGCTAACACTTCAGACTTCTACCCTCCATCTATGCTAACTTCCCTCATCTAACACCCATCAAAGCTGGCTGTCCACCTCCAACTGCCCAGCAGTACTTCCCTCACTGCTGGCGGCTAACTTCCAACTGCCCAACAGTACTGGCGGCGAACTTCCAACAACGAGTCTGACCAACCACAGTGTCTGTTACAAAGAAAGCGCAGTCAGAGATCCAATGCAAAGCGCTACACAGCGCTGCCAACACAGAAGCAGCCCACTTACGAAGTGTTTCACTTTGTTTAGATAGCACGCCCCGTTCCACCCCACCCCCCACCCCTCCCTCCATTATTACACAGAAACAAAGTTGGCAGATGCTGTTTACCGGCGAGAAACATAATGCCTACACTCTGAGTGGCAGTTTCAGAAAATAGCTCACTCGACAAGGAAATGGAACTCAACGCATTTACAGTGACTGTTTCCCTACCCATCGAACCAGAGTGTGAATGACACCTATCGAAGTTCAGTCAGCAATTGTACTGCACCAATGAAGGATCTCTTCGTTGGGGCACTGACCGCTGAGTTGACGATGCAGTTCCTTGCCTACACAGTCGACGCGACACGCCGCCCGCGAACTGCTAGATCTGAAACTGCCTCAGTGCAGGACATAACACGAGGCAAGATAGCTGTCTGCTCACTAACCAGGAACAGAAATTCGACTCAAGTATTCTCCCGTAAAGAAGCACTTCAATTTGTTTCAGACTCCACAGAAAGCAAAGAATCATCACGTAAGTAAACTGAATAACAACTGTGTTCACAGAGAAACGACTTAACGTGCTCTGTGTGTCGAAAGAAAAACTTCCCAGAGTCTTGTTTGTTTGTTGTGTTCTTCAGTCCACAGACTGGTTTGATGCAGCTCTCCATACTACATTATGTGCAAGATTCTTCATCTCCCCGTACTTACTGCAACCTACATCCTTCTGAATCTGCTTAGAGTATTCATCTCTTGGTCTCCCTCTGCGATTTTTACCCTCCACGCTGCCCTCCAATGCTAAATTTGTGATCCGCTGATGCCTCAGAACATGTCCTACCAATCGATCCCTTCTTCTAATCAAGTTGTGCCACAAACTCCTCTTCTCTCCAATTCTATTCAATACCTCCTCATTAGTTACGTGATCTACCCATCTAATCTTCAGCATTCTTCTGTAGCACCACATTTCGAAAGCTTCTATTCTCTTCTTGTCTAAAACATTTATCGTCCATGTTTCACTTCCATACATGGCTACACTTCATACAACTACTTTCAGAAATGACTTCCTGACATTTAAATTTAATCTCGATGTTAACAAATTTCTCTTCTTCAGAAACGCTTTCCTTGCCATTGCCAGTTATTTTGCTCCCCAAATAGCAAAACTCCTTTACTACTTTAAGTGTCCCATTTCCTAATCTAATTCCCTCAGCAACACCCGATTTAATTCGACTACATTCCATTATCCTTGTTTTGCTTCTTTTGATGTTCATCTTATACCCTCCTTTCAAGACACTGTCCATTCCGTTCAAGTGCTCTTCCAAGTCCTTTGCTGTCTCTGACAGAATTACAATGTCGTCGGCAAACCTCTAAGTTTTTATTTCTTCTCCATCGATTTTAATTCCTACTCCAAATGTTTCTTTTGTTTCCTTCACTGCTTGCTCAATATACAGATTGAATAGCATCGGACAGAGGCTACAACCCTATCTCACTCCCCTCCCAACCAAGCACCAGATACTCCTCTGTCGCTCTCGCCAGCCGATTGTCTACGTCACTCCCCAAAGGTAAGTGTCTTCCCTGGCAGGGAAGTATCATCGATCGATTCCCTGAGGCTAGTCTTCAATGGGTCCCCAGGGGGAATTGTCTCCTCACGGCACCTACATTTGCACTCAGGCGATGAATCAAAGTGGCTGTTACAAAAAACATTACCTCCCGTACATGGGTCATAAATCTCACAGCCCATCACCTGGAGCTCATACTGCTTTCAGAAGATTTTCTGGAAGTTCCCAGTGTCCCTCCTACAGCCTTTAAACTCTGCCAATCAAATACTTGTCTCTGCATAGCCCAGGGCTTGCCTTCAGAAGACTATTTGGAGGTCAGCCCGCAACCAACATTTGTGACGCAGCATGTTCCTTTACACTACAAGGATGTCTTTTCGCCTTGTTGCACCCCAAATGCCTTTTTCCAGGTATGCTACTCTGAATTTTTTTTGTTCCACCAGAGTCCAACCTCTCGCCGGCACTGTCCATGCTACGGAGGTTCTACAGCGTTTTAAACAGCTACCTCCTCGCTCTGTTCTCTCTCTGGGCAGAACACGACAACTCTCATCCCAGCCCCTCTTTAGCTGATAGTGGATTCTGAGGAACGTGTGGCGCATATTGCCCTTTCTGTCAGTGTGCAGCTCTAACTGAAGTATAGCCCCGTTTTACGTTCCCTGGAGTTAACGTTTTTCTGTAGTATACGACATTTTTTATCGCTCGTGTCAAATTTCCAATGGCCACAATGTTACGAGGGTCACTCCAAAGAAATGCACACTATTTGTTTTAAAAAATCCATCTTTTATTCTACATGTTTGAAAGTTTTACAGTGTGTAGATACATCCTTTAGGAACAATATTTTCATTTCTCCACATAATTCCCATCCGTCTCAACTGCCTTACACCATCTTGGAACCAGCGCCTGTATACCCGCACGGTAAAATTCTGGACCAACCTGTTGGAGCCACTGTTTGGCAGCGTGCACAAGGGGTTCATCATCTTCAAACCTTGATCCACGAATAGAGTCTTTTAGTTTCCCTAAGAGGTGATAGTCACATGGAGCCAGGTGAGGACTGTAAGGCGGATGTATCAGTGTTGTCCATCAGAGTTTTGTGATGACTTCCATGGTTTTTTTGAGTGACATGTGGCTGTGCATTGTCGTGCAACAGCAAAACATCCTGCTTTTGCCGATGTGGTCGAACACGACTCAGTCGAGCTCGAAGTTTCTTCAGTGTCGTCACATATGCATCAGAATTTATGGTGGTTCCACTTGGCATGATGTCCACAAGCAAGAGTCCTTCGGAATCGAAAAACACCGTAGCCATAACTTTTCCAGCAGAAGGTGTGGTTTTAAATTTTTTTTCTTGGGTGAATTTGCATGATAGCACTTCATTGATTGCCTCTTCGTCTCTGGTGAAAAATGATGCAATTCTTCCAAGATATTCATGTCCACCATTCTCGTACTGTTCCAAAAGTTCGCTGCATACCGTTTGTCTTGTTTCTTTGTGAGCCACTGTCAACATCCTGAGAACCCACCTGGCACAAACCTTTTTTAACGCCAACACTTTCAATATTCTGCAAACACTTCCTTCCCCTATCCCAACGTAGCGTGACAATTCGTTCCCTGTGATGCGTCTGTCAGCAGTCACCAGTTCGTTAACTCTCTGCACATTGTCTGGAGTGTGTGCAGTACGAGGCCTGCCGCTGCGAGGACAATCCTCAATATTGCCGCGCCCGCTTTCATCACGTTAGCTGCTCGCCCACCCACTAACTGTACTGCGATCGACAGCAGCATCTCAGTACACCTTCCTCAACCTCTTGTGAATGTTTCCCACTGTCTCGTTTTCACAGCACAGGAATTCTATGACAGCACGTCACTTCTGACGGAGGACGCTAAGTTCACCGGACTTGGATCGATGTGACGTCATTATGACGTATCAAACTACATCGAAACGATAGAAACCGTATATCGACTATTCGACTTTTGTGAACTTTCGAGAGGTTGTGACAGGGTAGCGCTGTGCTCTGCGCCATTCGTTTAGATGTGTTTTGCGTTCCTTGCGTTTAAATCGTGTATTGTACTCTGTGTGTGTCCTGTGCGTTCTTTTTCGTTGCTCGTCTCTAATTATGTGTTCAGCATTCGAGACACTAATGAGAGAAAAGCTGAAAAGAGTTCAGCATCTATGACGACGGGCTATTGCGTGGTTATTGTGAATCTCAAGCAGAAATTGATGTACTTCTGACCCAGCTGAAGTGCGTCGGTTATTCGTACTCGGTGAGAAGAAGCACTCAGCAGCCAAAATCTTCAGATGCGTCAAGACACTAACCTTTCGTTAAGATTACATTAAGAAATCCACTTCCCCTCGTATTTCATCTCCGGTCGACGATTTTTCTTCAACAATGCCTCATATTTTTCTTTTTAAGTTCGAAATTCAATCATTCTACACACCAGTCATTACTGGACACTAAGGTACCTGTCTCTGCGGTCCGAGTGTAAAATTACTTGGAATTATGGTTGATAAAAGACTATCTTGGGATGAACATATAAATTACTTAACTAACAAACTTGCACGAGTTCTCTTTCAGCTATATAAATTAAGAAAAAAAAGTCAGCAAGAGTATGCTGCTACAGTCTAATATGTACTGACAAGACCAATTCGATGAAACCATACTAAAATATTGATAATAAATAAATATTATTTTCGGCGTAAGCATTCAATACAACAATCACACAATCTAATCTGGTCTGGACATAAGAAGACTTCACTTTTTTACGAAACGTGTTGTCCGTGGTGTTTTCAAGGCCACGGTCAGGAATATTTCTATTAATATCCAGCACTTTTATTTTGGCGAAATACATATACGCTGCCACACTGAGCTGTTATCAGAATCTAACGTGTCAAAACAAACCACTAGCTGACGACAGTTTAGAATCTCGAACGTTCGTAAAAGTCGATAGGTGTGTTAATCGACTAAAGCGTATATACGTCATAATGACGTCACATCATATCCAGCTTGGGTGAACTTAGCATCCTCCGCTTCTGACGAACGACAAGTGTAGCAGCCATCTTGAAGACATGCTGTGACGGCGCCACTCACGGGAACTGGTTGAACTAAGTTTGAAAACAAGCGGGAAGGATGTATCTGCACACTGTAAAACTTTCACACATGCAGAATGAAAACAGTATTTTTACAAAAATAGTGTGCATTTCTTTTGGAGTGACCCTCGTATTTCGCACCCGATTTTGAGTCAACATATTTATAATTTTCCCGCATTTTACGCTTTATAAAGAAATGTTCGTGGAAGAAGAAACTGATGTAAAATGACGCTGGAATGATGTTGGCCGTCAAGTAGTATTTACAAACATTATGCGGTTAAGTTTATTGACACCATGGTGCTCTACTTAGGGCATTTAAACCGGTAAACGTGTAAAAGTTGGAACAATTCGTGCCGTATCTTCTGTCGCTGCCAAACTCTAGTCAGAACGGTGGCTGATAGCAGTGACTAGGTTGGTACGAATAAAGGTGTCATGACCAATCACAGCCATTTCCAAACAGTCTTTACAGTGCATGGGCAGTTTTGTATTTGTAATCGTCGTCACACCTATGTTGAATCATACTTATTGTGTTTAATCTTTTGGCCGCTTTTAGCGCTAGTTGACAGCTTCATTCACTTTGCGTTTCTCAAATGATTTTCGTCTAAACACTGGGCGAATTACGTATATCGTCATGCTGATCAAAACGTGTTTCACGATTTTTTCTAGTTGTTAAGTGCAATATTTACGTATATATTTTTGTGATGTTACACAAAAAAGAAATGTGAGTGATAGCGTGTGAGTGGTTTTCCACGTAACTGGGGAAGCACAGTACCAGATAACCTCAAAAAGATGACTGCAGCTCAAGAGATGCAGAACAACACATACGCAAACACCACACGGTTCCAATGTGCGTTCACCGCGGTGTCGACAAACACGGATGCGACCATCGTGATGCTGTAAACAGAACCTGGAATCATCCGAAAAAATGACGTTTTGCCATTCGTGCACCCAGGTTCGTCGTCGAGTACACCATCGCAGGCGCTCCTGTCTGTGATACAGCGTCAAGCGTAACCGCAGCCACGGTCTCTGAGCTGATAGTCCGTGCTACTGCAAACGTAGTCGAACTGTTCGTGCAGATGGTTGTTGTCTCGCAAACGTCCCCATCTGTTGACTCAGGGATCGAGACGTGGCTGCACGATCCGTTACAGCCAAGCGGATAAGATGCCTGTCATCTCGACTGCTAGTGATACGAGGCCGTTGGGATCCAGCAAGGTGTTCCGTATTACCCTTCTGAACCCATCGATTCCATATTCTGCTAACAGTCATTGGATCTCGGCCAACGCGCCGGCCAGAATGGTCGTGCGGTTCTAGGCGCTACAGTCTGGAGCCGAGCGACCGCTACGGTCGCAGGTTCGAATCCTGCCTCGGGCATGGATGTGTGTGACGTCCTTAGGTTAGTTAGGTTTAATTAGTTCTAAGTTCTAGGCGACTGATGACGTCACAAGTTAAGTCTCATAGTGCTCAGAACCATTTGAACCATTTTTCGACCAACGCGAGCAGCAATGTCCCGATATGATATACCGAAATCGCGATAGGCTACAATCCGACCTTAATCAAAGCCGGAAACGTGATGGTACGCATTTCTCCTCCTTACAGGAGGCATCACAACAACGTTTCACCAGGCAGCGCCGGTCAACTGCTGTTTGTGTATGAGAAATCGGTTGGAAACTTTCCTCGTGTCAGCACGTTATAGGTCTCGCCACCGGCGCCAACATTGTGTGAATGGTCTGAGAAGCTAATCATTTGCATATCACAGCATCTTCTTCCTGTCGGTCAAATTTCGCATCTGTAGCACGTTATCGTCGTGGTGTCTCGATTTTAATGGCCAGTAGTGTAATAGACTGTTAGCAGTTTCTGACATAGTAATTGATATTGAATTGTGAAAAAGTACTGAAGTTTCGTTAAAGTAGTAAATGAAATCTGGATCTTGCTACAAACTCTTTGACTGAAACTTACGTAACTATTTCCCCCCCAGGTTAGGGACAAGTTACTTCGTTAATACAATGATAGGACGTGAATGATATAGAATAAAGTGGATTTACTGTGTGACATTTTTTTCAAACCATTTAATACTGTGTGTTTATGAAATATTTATTTGTGCAACTACATAGATTAACAACGGAGCGCAGCATGCGTTTATATTCCTTGCCGCGTTAGACAGTTATTGTGCCGATTCGAACTATTAAGCTTACGTAAACTGAAAACTTTAGGGGAGAAGCTATTTCCGTACATGGACTGTAGCCATAATTAGTACAAGGATATCCATTGATGTGCAAGTACGGGTAGCTGTGCTCAAACACGTCGGGGACCATATAGTTATTTGAACTGGTCAGTATCATTAATACGCACTCGGCGTGAATACAGTGCGGCAGGGCAGATTTTTTTTTTATGTCATGTTCTTCATAAGACAATATACAGGGTGAGTCACCTAACATTACCGCTGGATATATTTCGTAAACCACATCAAATACTGACGAATCAATTCCACAGACCGAACGTGAGGAGAGGGGCTAGTGTAATTGGTTAATACAAACCATACAAAAAAGCACGGAAGTATCTTTTTTAACACAAACCTACGTTTTTTCAAATGGAACCGCGTTAGTTTTGTTAGCACATCTGAACATATAGACAAATACGTAATCAGTGCCGTTTGTTGCATTGTAAAATGTTAATTACATCCGGAGATATTGTAACCTAAAGTTGACGCTTGAGTACCACTCCTCCGCTGTTCGATCGTGTGTATCGGAGAGCACCGAATTACGTAGGGATCCAAAGGGAACGGTGATGGACCTTAGGTACAGAAGAGACTGGAACAGCACATTACGTCCACATGCTAACACCTTTTTATTGGTCTTTTTCACTGACGCACATGTACATTACCATGAGGGGTGAGGTACACGTACACACGTGGTTTGCGTTTTCAATTACGGAGTGGAATAGAGTGTGTCCCACTGGAAACGCGTCGACGAATGTGGTATCAGCATGATGGTGCACCTGCACATTCCGCAATTAACACTAGGCTGACCCTTGACAGGATGTTCGACGGGCGTTTCATACGACGTGGAGGACGCCTAAATTGCCCAGACCGTTCTCCTGATCTTACACCTCTGGACTTCTTTCTGTGGGTTACGTTGAAGGAGAATGTGTACCGTGATGTGCCTACAACCCCAGAGGATATGAAACAACGTATTGTGGCAGCCTGCGGCGACAGTACGCCAGATGTACTGCGGCGTGTAAGACATTCATTACGCCAGAGATTGCAATTGTGTGCAGCAAATGATGGCCACCACATTGAACATCTATTGGCCTCACTTGTCGGGACACACTCTATTCCACTCCGTAATTGAAAACGGAAACCACGTGTGTACGTGTACATCACGGTAATGTACATGAGCGTCAGTGAAAAAGACCAATAAAAAGGTGTTAGCATGTGGACGTAATGTGCTGTTCCAGTCTCTTTTGTACCTAAGGTCCATCACCGTTCCCTTTGGATCCCTACGTAATTCGGTGCTCTCCGATACACACGATCGAACAGCGGAGGAGTGGTACTCAATCGTCAACTTTAGGTTACAATATCTCCGGATGTAATTAACATTTTACATTGCAACAAACGGCACTGATTACGTATTTGTTTATATGTTCAGATGTGCTAACAAAACTAACGTGGTTCCATTTTTAAAAAACGTAGGTTTGTGTTAAAAAACATACTTCCCTGCATTTTTGTATGGTTTGTATTAACGAATTACACTAGCCCCTCTCCTCACGTTCGGTCTGTGGAATCGATTCGTCAGTATTTGATGTGGTTTACGAAATATACCCAGCGGTGACGTTAGGTGACTTACCCTGTATATATATTCTACCGCTAGTTGGAGCACGAATTTCATCAACGAACATTTCCAACATGTCTTACGAGGAGCAGTTACACACTTGAACGCTAGCTCGGTGAACAACGATTGTGTCGATTACTTCCAAGCAAGCTTGCATGGGATGCATCCAGAAGGCTGTGATAGTAATGCATCCAGTGCACGAGATTTCGTTTTAGATACTCGGAACTCGCCTAAGGCCGAAATTGTACAATTGTACATCAAATAAAGAAAATCTCAACCCAACGCACTACAAAACAATTTGAAAATCTGTCTCAATAAAGATTACATTTTTTTGCAACAACTTCATCTTCCAACAACAAGAGGCATCCCTCATTGGAGCATGTACATCTACATATATACTCCGCTGGGCACCAAGCGGTGTGTTGGGGAGGGCACAGTTAGCGCTAAAATCGTATTTCCCCACCGTCTATTTCACTCGCGGATCGCGCGAGGCGAAAACGACTGTGTTAACGCCTCAGTACGAGCTCTAATTTCCCTTATCTTTGAATGGTCATCATTGCGCGATTTGAAAGTTGGTGGTAAATAATATATGCTCTACACCTTCGGTGAAGGTAAGATTTCGGAATTTAGTGTGCAGCCCCTTCAGTTTAGCGCGCCGTCTATCTGCAAGTGTGTCCCACTTCAAACTTTCTGTGAGATTTGTAACGCTCTCGCCATGGCTAAATGTACCAGTCACGAATCTTGCCGCTCTTCTTTGGACCTTGTCAGTCTATTGAATCAGACCCAACTGGTAAGGGTCCCATACAGTCGAAAAATACTCTAAGACTGGACGGATGTTACCGCTTCCAAAGCCTGGGCATTTATTTTGTACTCGTACATTAATGGAAATTTCTGCCTTGTTATACGCAGTACGTTACGCTTACTAATATTGAGAGATAACTGCCGGTCGCTACACCACGTATTTATTTTCTGCAAACCCTCATTGATGTGTTCACAACTTTCGTGTGATACTACTTTCCTGTAGTCTACAGCATCATCGGCAAACAGTCTAAGGCCGCTGTCAGTACCGTCAACCAGATCAGTTATGTAAATCGTAAAAAGCAGCGGACCTATTACGCTTGTTTCTGTTGAACTCACCGCATTCAGGACGACATACTGCTCTCTGTCTCTTAGAAAACTCTCTATCCAACCGCATATGTCATCGGATAGACCGTAAGCACGCACTTTTTGGAGCAAGCGACGGTGCGGAGCTGAGTCGAACGCCTTTCGAAAGTCGAGAAATATGGCATCAACCTGGGAGCTGGTACCTAGAGCCTGTTCTATATCATGCACAAAGAGGGCCAGCTGCGTCTCGCATGGCCGCTGTTTCCTAAAACCGTGCTGCTATCTGCAGATGAGCTTCTCAGCGTCTAGAAAGGTCATTATGTCTGAATACAAAATATGTTCCATGATTCTACAACAAATCGATGTCAGTGAAATTGGCCGTTAATTACGTCCATCCGATTTTCTACCCTTTTTATAGATTGCCATGACCTGGTCCTTCCAATCACTTGGAACTTTCCGCTGTTCCAACGATCTCTGATAGATGATGGGTAAGAAGGGTGCTATATTTGTAGCATAGTCAACATACAATCTTACGGGGATACCGTCTGGGCCAGATGCCTTCCTGGCGTCTAAACATAGTAACTGTTTTACAATCCCAGATACACTAAACACCGTGTCACCATGTTCGATAATGAGGCCGCGTTCATTGTCAATACATCCCAGAGATGGCAGCACCGTACGGCAGATGGAATTTTACCGCCAGCGGCGAGAATGCGAACTGTTTTAAATACTTAAAATGGCGACGTTTTCCTTACTTGAACAGTGTGCAATCATTCGTTTTCTGATTTTGCGCGGTGTGAAACCAATTGAAATTCATCGTCAGTTGAAGGAGACATGTGGTGATGGAGTTATGGATGTGTCGAAAGTGCGTTCGTGGGTGCGACAGTTTAATGAAGGCAGAACATCATGTGACAACAAACCGAAACAACCTCGGGCTCGCACAAGCCGATCTGATGACAAGATCGAGAAAGTGGAGAGAATTGTTTTGGGGGATCGCCGAATGACTGTGGAACAGGTCGCCTCCACAGTTGGCATTTCTGTGGGTTCTGTGCACACAATCCTGCGTGACGACCTGAAAATGCGAAAAGTGTCATCCAGGTGGGTGCCACGAATGCTGACGGACGACCACACGGCTGCCCGTGTGCCATGTTGCCGAGCAATGTTGACGCGAAACGACAGCACGAATGGGACTTTCTTTTCGTCGGTTGTGACAATGGATGAGACGTGGATGCCATTTTTCAATCCAGAAACAAAGCGCTAGTCAGCTCAATGGAAGCACACAGATTCACCGCCACCAAAAAAATTTCGGGTAACCGCCACTGCTGAAAAAAGTGTCCACGTTCTGGAACAGCGAGGGCGTAATCCTTACCCATTGCGTTCCAGAGGGCACTACGGTAACAGGTGCATCCTACGAAAATGTTTTGACGAACAAATTCCTTCCTGCACTGCAACAAAAACGTCCGGGAAGGGCTGCACGTGTGCTGTTTCACCGATACAACGCACCCGCACATCGAGCTAACGTTACGCAACAGTTTCTTCGTGATAACAACTTTGAAGTGATTCCTCATGCTCCCTACTCACCTGACCTGGCTCCTAGTGACTTTTGGCTTTTTCCAACAATGAAAGACACTCTCCGTGGCCGCACATTCACCAGCCGTGCTGCTATTGCCTCAGTGATTCTCCAGTGGTCAAAACAGACTACTAAAGGAGCCTTCGCCGATGCCATGGAATCATGGCGTCAGCGTTGTGAAAAATGTGTACGTCTGCAGGGCGATTACGTCGAGAAGTAACGCCAGTTTCATCGATTTCGGGTGAGTAGTTAATTAGAAAAAAAATCGGAGGCCTTAGAACTTGAATGCACCTCGTACTATTCAGTGACTGGATATTGCACACTGCAAGGTCACCCACTGACGGTGAAGAGTCACCCATTGACGGTGAAGAGACATCTCGTTCGCCAAATGCAGATTTCACTCACCCACATGCGCCACTTTTGCTTATTGATGAACCCATCCAAATGAAAGGGGGTATCGTCGCTAAACCAAACCATACATGCGCATACTAACTCCCGTCATGCCTCGCGGCCAATCGTGCAGTTTGAACGTCCTAACGCAAACCGCTCAGAAGTTGTGACGATTTCATTTCGTATACAGAGAATTTTTCCGGCTTGTATGGCCGTGGTCCATGGAACTCTTCTATCCCTGACGTTTCGTCCAAAGCTACGTTGGACATCTTCGGAGGTGCTCCTGGTTGTGTTCAGTCTCGCCCACTGAAGAGTCGGCGAGATTCAACACAACCAGGAGCACCTCCGAAGATGTCCAACGTAGCTTTGGACGAAACGTCAGGGATAGAAGAGTGCCGTGGACCACGGCCATACAAGCCGGAAGAATTCTCGGCAGCTGAAACATACTGTCGTGAAAGCCTTCATCGTATGTTTATTTCATATAGTTCAATAATTGTCGCCTTGTATGTACCGATTTTTCAGTTTCTAAATGTCAATCTTTAATTTCTAAATTTTCTAATGGAATAGATTGCAATTGTTGTTTTAGTTTAGATTTCCGATACAGCTGATGATGGGGCTAAGACCCTGAAACCGTGGAAATATATACAGGGTGGTCCATTGATCGTGAATGAGTCAAATATCTCGCGAAATAAGCGTCAAACGAAAAAACTACAAAGAACGAAAATTGTCTAGCTTGAAGGGGAAAACCAGATGGCGTTATGCCATAGGTCAAACTGATATCAACTGCACTTTTTAAAATAGGAACCCCCATTTTTATTACATATTCGTATAGTACGTAAACAAATATGTATGTATTAGTTGGACCACTTTTTTCGCTTTGTGATAGATGGCGCTGTAATTGTCACAAACATATGGCCCACAATTTTAGACGAACAGTTGGTAAAAGGTATGTTTTTAAATTAAAATACAGAACGTAGGTACGTTTGAACATTTTATTTCGGTTGTTCCAATGTGATACATATACCTTTGTGAACTTATCATTTCTGAGAACGCACGCTGTTACAGCGTGATTGCCTGTAAATACCACATTAATGCAATGAATGCCCAAAACGATGTCCGTCAACCTCAATGCATTTGGCAATACGTGTAACGACATTCCTCTCAACAGCGAGTAGTTCGCCTTCCATAATGTTCGCACAGGCATTGACAATGCGCTGACGCATGTTGTCAGGCGTTGTCGGTGGATCACGATAGCAAATATCCTTCAACTTTCCCCACAGAAAGAAATTCGCGGACGTCAGATCCGGCGAACGTGCGGGTCATGGTATGGTGCTTCGGTGACCAATCCACCTGTCATGAATAATGCTATTCAGTACCGCTTCAACCGCACGCGAGCTATGTGCCGGACATCTACTATGTTGGAAGTACATCGCCATTGTGTCATGCAGTGAAACATCTTGTAGTAACATTGGTAGAACATTACGTAGGAAATCAGCATACATTGCACCATTTAGATTGCCATCGATAAAATGGGCGCCAATTATCCTTCCTCCCATATTGCCGCACCGAACATTAACCCGCAAAGGTCGCTGATGTTCCACTTGTCGCAGCCGTCGTGGATTTTCCGTTGCCCAATAGAGCATATTATGCCGGTTAACGTTACCACTGTTGGTGAATGACGTTTCGTCGCTAAATAGAACGCGTGCAAAAAATCTGTCATCGTTCCGTAATTTCTCTTGTGCCCCGTGGCAGAACTGTACACGACGTTCAAAGTCGTCGCCATGCAATTCCTCGTGCATAGAAATATGGTACGGGTGCAGTCGATTTTGTTGTAGCATTTTCAACACCGACGTTTTTCAGATTCCCGATTCTCGCGCAATTTGTCTGCTACTGATGTGCGGATTAGCCGCGACAGCTGCTAAAACACCTAATTGGGCATCATCATTTGTTGCAGGCCGTGGCTGACGTGTTACATGTTCCTGAACACTTCCCGTTTCCTTAAATAACGTAACTACCCGGCGAACGGTCCGGACACTTGGATGATGTCGTCTAGGATAACGAGCAGCATACATAGCACACGCCCGTTGGGCATTTTGATCACATTAGCCATACATCAACACGATATCTACCTTTTCCGCAATTGGTAAACGGTCCATTTTAACACGGGCGATGTATCACGAAGCACGTGGTCGTGCGGTAGCGTTCTCGCTTCCCACGCCCGGGTTCCCGGGTTCGATTCCCGGCGGGGTCAGGTATTTTCTCTGCCTCGTGATGGCTGGGTGTTGTGTGCTGGCCTTAGGTTAGTTAGGTTTAAGTAGTTCTAAGTTCTAGGGGACTGATGACCGTAGATGTTAAGTCCCATAGTGCTCAGAGCCATTTTTTTATCACGAAGCAAATACCGTCCGTGCTGGCGGAATGTTACGTGGTACCACGTACTTATACGTTTGTGACTATTACAGCGCCATCTATAACAAAGCGAAAGAAGTGGTCCAACTGAAACATTCATATTTCTTTACGTACTACACGAATATGTAATAAAAAATGGGGGTTCCTATTTTTAAAAAAGCAGTTGATATCCGTTTGACCTATGGCAGCGCCATCTAGCGGGCCAACCATAACGCCATCTGGTTTCCACCTTCAAGCTAGACGAGTTTCGCCGGCCCATGTGGCCGAGCGGCTCTAGGCGCTTCAGTCTGGAACCCCGCGACCGTTACGGTCGCAGGTTCGAATCCTGGCTTGGCATGGATGTGTGTGATGTCCTTAGGTTAGTTAGGTTTAAGTAGCTCTAAGTTCTAGGGGACTGATGACCTCAGATGTTAAGTCCTATAGTGGTCAGAGCCATTTGAACTATTTTTTAGACGAGTTTCGTTTTTGTAGTTTTTTCGTTTGGCGCTTATTTCGCGAGACGTTTGGCCCGGTCCCTATCAATGGAGCACCCTGTATATGCTCCTGTCATGTAAGACTTCGGTCAATAAAAGTACTGTATAATAGTTGCGAATTTGTTAACCATGAAAATAAAATTTGTTGGATACGTCATCACACAACACTTTCTTCATATCTATTCTCGACGGGAATGTGCTGCGAAAGAAAGGAATAAGTTAGGTTAGGTAGGAGTATTTGCAAGATATCGAGGAGAGGTTAGATTGCGACAGTTAGGTGGAATTGAAACGAACAGCCAATGACAGTGGAGCGCGGTTGCATTGACAACGCATTAGCGCTTAGAATATGCATTTACTTGCAATATAAAATAATCAGCTCAAGAGTAAAAGTAAGCACCCGTGGAGGAAAAGTACGAATGCCCAACATAAATGCATCCACATGGTGTATAGATTCAACACTGACATAGGACGTTTTGATGCGAGGTTAACCTATTGCTGGAAGGTGTAAGTTGTTGTTGGCAACAAAAAGCTAAATACCGATTTCCGGCCACTGGACCCTAAACTCAAATTACTGCCTTTAGGGTCGTGTAATATCGCCATAATTACGGTCATAATCGATTGTGACGTCCTGTTTATGAGACTTCGGCCATTCTTTATTAGACAATTTATCCTGAGTTTTTTCTTTTATCGTGGGTGGAACACTTGGATGCGCAGCCGCGATAAGCTGCACTGAAGCACTTTATGGAGCAATAAAGTGTGATCCACGCCGCTCATATAACGCGGCACAGAAAGGCAACACCGGGACTCGTGACTCGTCGACGGAATTTTGAGCCCGAAGAGGGAGAAAAGTAGAAGACTTTGACTTACTTCTTTGTCTACATTTATATTATGCAAACCAAAGCGACGTGCATGGTAGAGGGTATGTCCCATTGTTCCAGTTATCATGATTTCCTCCGGTTCCACTCAAGTATGGAGAGCGGAAAGAATAAGTTTCATAGCGTCTGTGCTTGCTGTGTTATTCGACTTTAGTTCTCACGATCCTTTCGGGAGTGATACGTAGGGAATGGTAGTACACACACATCAAAAAATGTTTTGTATGACTTCGGTTCCCACAACTCCAGAAGATAGACGTTGACTGTGGATATTGTATCACAGACACAGTCTCTTTGACTCTTCAGAGGTGTCACTAAACCCGGAAAACACGTAAACAACCATGCATGTGCAGCGCCTATTAGACGGTGAGGTTCCGATAGCCTATCAGTTCCAGTCATTCCGCCAGCAAGGAGGTACACGGCTCGTGTTGTCTATAGTTCAACCATACTTAGACGGTCAATACCGCAGTTCGATCACGTCCGCATTTTTACTTTGTGCCAGGAAAGGCTCTCAACAAGGGAAGTGTCCAGGCGTCTCAGAGTGAACCAAAGCGATGTTGTTCGGACATGGAGGAGATACAGAGATACACAGAGAACTGTGGACGACATGCCTCGCTCAGGCCGCCCAAGGGCTACTACTGCAGTGGATGACCGCCACCTACGGATTATGGTTCAGAGGAACCCTGACAGCAACGCCACCATGTTGAATAATGCTTTTCGTGCAGCCACAGGACGTCGTGTTAAGACTCAAACTGTGCACAACTCCCAACGTCCATGGCGAGGTCCATGTTTGTAACCACGACACCGTGCAGCGCGGTACAGATGTGCCCAACTATATGCCGAATGGACCTCTGGCATCACGTACTCTCCACCGATGAGTGTCGCATATGCCTTCAACCAGACAATCGTGGGAGACGTGTTTGGAGTCAACCCGGTCAGGCTGTACGCCTTAGACACACTATCCAACGAATGCAGCAAGGTGGAGGTTCCCTGATGTTTTAGGGGGGCATCATGTGGGGCCGACATACTTCGCTGGTCGTCATGGAAGGCGCCGTAACGGCTGTACGGTACGTGAATGCCATCCTCTGACCAATACTGCGACCATATCAGCGGCATATTGGCAAGGCATTCGTCTTCATGGTTCAACAATTCACGCACCCATCGTTCACATCTTGTGAATGACCTCGCTCGACTAGAGTGGCCAATATGTTCTCCAAACATGAACCCCATCTAACATGCTGGGACAAATTCGAAAGGGCTGTCTATGGACGACGTGAGCCACCGACCACTCTGAGGGATCTACGCCGAATCGCCGTTGAGGAGTGCGACAATCTGGACCAACGGTACCATGATGAACTGGTGGATAGTATGCCATGACGAATACAGGCGTGCATCAATGCAAGAGGACGTGCTACTGGGTATCAGAGGTACCAGTGTGTACAGCAACCTGGACCACGACGTCTGAAGGTCTCGCTGTGTGGTGGTACAACATGCAATGTATGCTTTCCACGCGCAAAGGCGGAAAGGATGTTTATGTTGATTTCTATTCCAATTTTCGGTACAGGTTCCGGAACTCTCGGAACCGAGGTGACTCAAAACTTTTTATCATGTATTCCTTGATTCACCAATTAAACCTGATTCTTCAAAGCTACAAGTGCAGGATCAGACCTGTTAATGACGGACTTGGACGAGTTTTGGGTATGCTATACAGGGACCTGTTCTAAGTACCCGGTTAGGAACTATTAATGCGTCGGTTTACGAGAAAACCATTGGTGAAGTTTTATCCGTACCCCCAACCCTATAACGTTGCTCACGTATCGACTAAGCGAACGTAGCGCAGCGCGTACACTGATGAGCCAAAATACTGTGACCACAGCCCACTGCGATGGGGGTATGACGCCTGGCGGGGTCGCGGGCGTGTGATGCGGTAATGAAAGTATGTAAGCGGAGTAGACCCTAGCAAAGATAGTGGCTGAAAATGGGGAAATCCACTGAGATAAGCGACTTTGACAAAGGGCTCATTATTATTTCGCGGGGCCTGTGAACGAGTATAGAGAAAACGGCGAAGCTGGTCGAATGGTCACGTGCTACTGTCGTGAGCGTCTATGGAAAGAAGTAGAAGGGCAGTGAAACTACCACTAGGCGCTAAATGGTTGGACGTCCATGACTCTTCACAGAATGTGGGGTCCGGGGGCTTAACCTGCTCTGTAAAGTAGGATATATGTTGATCTACGGCATCTCTGCCGAAAGAGCACAATGCTGGTACACGCACAACTGTTTCGGTACACACGTTCGTTGTACATTGTCGAATAGGGAGCTCCACAGCAGACCACCCTACGTGTTCTCATGTTGACCTAAAAATATATACTGAGCAGCCAGAACATTATGACCACCTACGAGGGGTGTCTGAAAAGTCCATGCAAAAATAAAAACTACTTACGTGTTTGGAGTAAGCCTTTCTTATTTTTCGACATAGTCTCCTTTTAGACTTGAACACTTCGTCCAACGCTGTTCTAATTTTTTGATCCCTTCTGAATAATAGGAATTGTCCAAGTCTGCAAAATAGCTATTAGTTGCTGCAATCACCTCCTCATTTGAATAAAATCTCTGTCCCGCCAGCCATTTCTTCTAATTGGGGAACAAATAGTAGCCTGAGGAAGCTAAGTCTGGAGAATAGGGGGGGGGGGGGGGTGAAACGAGTTGGAATCCTATTTCCATTAATTTTGTGACCACAACTGCTGAGGTGTGTGTTGGTGCATTGTCGTGATGGAGAAGGACTTTTTTGCGGTCGAGTCCCCTTGGTTTTTCTTGCAGCTCGGTTTTCAGACGGACCAGTAATGACGTGCACCTGTAATAGTTTGTTCATTGTACGTTGTTCATTATACGTTGTTGAACACGGAGCTATGGAGCTCCACTGCTGATCAGCTCTACGTGTTCACATGTTGACCAAATGACATCGTCAATTACGGTTGCAGTGGGCACGGGACCAAGTGGATTCAACCGCCGATCAATGGAAACGTATCGGCTCCTCAGGTGAAGTATGTTAACAGATGTCCATACAAACTAGAGATGGGGGATCCGCTCTTGAACTAATTCATAGAGTTCAATCTTTCAAAGGAGTGAACAATCAGTGATTCAGAAAAAAAAGAACGGTAGCTCCAAACGTTTCCCACGGCAGAGAGAGAGAGAGAGAGAGAGAGAGAGAGAGAGAGAGAGAGAGACGGAGCATATCAGCAGCGCCTCTGCTGGTCAGAGCACAGTGCACGCCACATAACACAGCCAGCGCCGGCCTCTGCCCTGCTTCTACCTTGGCTGCCTGCATTGTGCAGTGCCCCATTGGATTTTGTGTTTCACATATGCCGTGCCGTCTCTGTGCGTCGTCTGCCGTGTGGACTGTGCACTGTGCAGTGTCTGGCGCAGCTTAACTTCGCATCGCACTCTGTCGGCGATCATTTCAGTCGCACGTCCTGCCCTCTGGGCATTTGATGCGAGCAACAGGACAGAGAGCCACCTAGCGGATAACACAGGAACTACTTGCAAAACCTGCTCGCAAGGGAACGGACGATTTGTCTCGGAGCGGGTGAGTTCACCGCTCCCCCCCCACCCTCGGAACTCGCCCGCTCAACGCTCACCCCACCGTCTCGACTCTAGCCAGAGCGTTGAGCAAAGCGACTCAGGTGTCACTCTGGTCTCTGCGGTCTCAGCTCACGCAGTAATACAGCTCGCAGCTCGACCTGCTCGACTCAGCGCCTCTGCATCGGAGTTCGTCCTGACTGGATATTGTTCTTCGTAGTAATACCGCTATGTATATTACATTATTATGTTATGTATACATCAATTGTTTTTATTTTATTTTTATTTGTTTAAACTGATTAGATTAGGTTCCTGATGACTCCTCTTACTATAGGATTTTTATTATGGACACTCGAATTTACGCTTTAATTACGAGCGAACCGATAAATGTATCGCAAAATGTGATACACCATATTTTCCTTGTTTTATTCTGCGTAAGGCTATATGCAGCACTTTCGTTTTACAGTCAAATTTATATTTTTTTTTTTCTTATTCTGGTACGGATTTTGCGATTTTAGGCGTCTTCGAAAGGAAACGTTCACTTTAAAAATATATGGCTTGCGATGTATTTGTATGAGGTTAATGAAATTTTAATACATTATAGCCAAATATATTGTTAATGTAAATTTCAAGTTACAACATTTTCCGATCACCCAAAAAACCACGATAGTGCAAAATAAATCAACAATCAAAAACTTTGTCATATCGTGGAAATTTCAATAAACAATACAAAATTCTTACTCATTATCTGTGTTACTTCAAAATAGGATCAAATAAGATCAAAATACAGGTATAGTACTGGAATAAACCAAGTTTAAAGGGCAATGTGCCTTCCATTTATTTTCTATTGTAAATGAGTGGTGAGTCATGAAAAAGAGCTAATTCATTTCAGGGAGTGAACAGTTCTGATCCAATCTCTGAAAAGAACAGTTTTGCCCATCTCTAATACAAACGCCGTCATCGATATGAATGGCGACTCGAAGCGTGCAGCGCGCCATGCACGCAGGCTGCTGGGAGCAGTATTGTGCTATGGAGGACATTCTCCTGCGCTTGCATGGGACCTGACAGCAGCTAACCACGTGCATCCCTTTCCCTGACGCCGATGTCATCTTTGAGCAGTATACAGGGTGTTACAAAAAGATACGGCCAAACTTTCGGGAAACATTCCTCACACACAAAGAAAGAAAATATGTTATGTGGACATGTGTCCGGAAACACGTAC
The DNA here is from genome assembly GCF_023864275.1 of Schistocerca cancellata. Lineage (NCBI taxonomy): Eukaryota > Metazoa > Arthropoda > Insecta > Orthoptera > Acrididae > Schistocerca > Schistocerca cancellata. The sequence continues at coordinate 111,844,652 of NC_064636.1, read as the reverse complement.
TTTCCATGTTAAGAGCTCATTTTATTACTTCTCTTCAAATCACATTAATCATAGAATGGAAACACACAGCAACAGAACGTACCTGCGTGACTTCAAACACTTTGTTACAGGAAATGTTCAAAATGTCCTCCGTCTGCGAGGATACGTGCATCCACCCTCCGTCGCACGGAATCCCTGATGCGCTGATGCAGCCCTGGAGAATGGCGTATTGTATCACAGCCGTCCACAATACGAGCACGGAGAGTCTCTACAGTTGGTACCGGGGTTGCGTAGACGAGAGCTTTCAAATGCCCCCATAAATGAAAGTCAAGAGGGTTGAGGTCAGGAGAGCGTGGAGGCCACGGAATTGGTCCGCCTCTACCAATCCATCGGTCACCGAATCTGTTGTTGAGAAGCGTACGAACACTTCGACTGAGATGTCCAGGAGCTCCATCGCGCATGAACCACATGTTGTGTCGTACTTGTAAAGGCACATGTTCTAGCAGCGCAGGTAGAGTATGCCGTATTAAATCATGATAACGTGCTCCATTGAGCGTAGGTGGAAGAACATGGGGCCCAATCGAGACATCACCAACAATGCCTGCCCAAACGTTCACAGAAAATCTGTGTTGATGACGTGATTGCACAATTGCGTGCGGATTCCCGTCAGCCCACACATGTTGATTGTGAAAATTTACAATTAGATCATCAGAATCGAGGAAGTACAGTACATACTGACGAAACTAAAATGAGCTCTAACATGGAAATTAAGCGTTTCCGGACACATGTCCACACAACATCTTTTCTTTATTTGTGTGTGAGGAATGTTTCCTGAAAGTTTGGCCGTTCCTTTTTGTAACACCCTGTATATGTCCATGTTGTGGAGACAGAACCTTGCTACAGTGGTTTGAGAAGCACTATAGTGAACTCACGTCGATGTCCCGGCGGGCAGAATCGCCTGATGCAAATCCTGTGGAACACTTATGTGTCGCTATCGCACACCATCTACGCGTACGCATATTAGCGTCCCATTATTTACGTGAATTACATTACCTTTGCATAAACATCTAATGCTACATACCTCTACCAGCAAACTGTCAGAGCACTGATACTCAGAGACAGTGATATATTTCATTCCAAAGACGGACAAACAAGTTATTAAGTAGATGGCCATAATGTTTTAGTGTAAGTTTTGCAGCTGTCACACTGACGGTGCGGATGCATATCCAGTTCGATTACTTTTTCAGTTTTGTAGTACAGAGTATCATTAAATAGTACATCTCTTGCACATTAAAAAACTGTCGTTTTCGGTGTAGTAATCGCATTAGTATATCAATCATTACAGCAAAACATCGTCAAACATATTTTCTGTTATTGGTTCATGGTTAAAATGCCCTGTATTTGTACAACATTCGCTCGATTCGTGTGTGATCAGACACGTTACAATCAAGTAGATGAAAGGAAAGAAAGAATCTACAGCGTAAAAATGGTCTCGCCTAAATGTATTCCACTATGCGAACCCTTTTAAAATTTTCACTAAAAGAATTCAAAATGCCCCAACTTGCTAAAGATTAACACAGAAACTACGTCGAGGGAAGATACCATAAAAAGACATTCTTTAATACTGCATCACTTTAGTGCATCTGCTTTCCACCGGTGATGAAATACGCGTAGATCACATCGAAGTTGATTTTTGAACGCAAACGAACAGTGTTTTGCAGTGTCGCTTCTTAAAAATCCGTGAACCAACGAGCCTTTACCCTTCATTAAATATGCGTCGTGCTCCACGAATGTGTGTTTCGATAGCTTCTACAATAAATACCACCCGGAGTTGTGTTCTATAGCATAGCAAGAAGTAGCGACTAACACGGTACTGCAGTCTGTCCTATAACAAACGGAACACACATTCGAAGAAAGTTTGCTGCAATGATTGATTTAGTAATGAAATTACTGCGGCGAGATTGGAAATCTTTAAATAATTTTACTCTGATCAGCACGAACATTATGACCATCCACCCAGCAGCCAGAGGGAGTTGCCACCACATCTGCACACACAAGTCACGTAATTCCCGCAAATTCCGAGGAGGGGGGGGGGGGGGCGATAAGCTACTGACACCACACTCGATCACGTCCCATATGCGTCCGATCGGCTTCAGTTGTGACGAGTTGACGGGCCAGCACATCAATTGGAACTCGCCACTGCGTTCCTCGAGTCACTCCATCACACTCCTGGGTTTGTGACATGGCGCATTATCTTGTTGAAAAATGCCACTGCCGTCGGAAACACGATCGCAATGAAGGGGATGTACGTGGTTTGCAACCAGTGTACGAGACTCCTTGGCCGTATTGGTGCCTAAGACAGCAAGGACGAATACGATGTACATGTTGAAATGCGAAAAGAATATAAATTTCGAATAATGTTATTATTTTTTAAGAGAAGAAGGTTGAGGTAAGACTGCAGCTCTGTACAGCTTCTTTTCTTTTGTCATCAGTCTACTGACTGGTTTGATGCGGCCCGCCACGAATTCCTTTCCTGTGCTAACCCCTTCATCTCAGAGTAGCGCTTGCAACTTACGTCCTCAATTATTTGCTTGACGTATTCCAATCTCTGTCTTCCTCTACAGTTTTTGCCCTCTACAGCTCCCTCTAGTACCATGGAAGTCATTCCCTCATGTCTTAGCAGATTACCTATCATCCTGTCCCTTCTCCTTATCAGTGTTTTCCACATATTCCTTTACCGAGCGAGGTGGCGCAGTGGTTAGACACTGGACTCACATTCGAAAGGACGACGGTTCAATCCCGCGTCCAGCCATCCTGATTTAGGTTTTCCGTGATTTCCCTAGATCACTCCAGGCAAATGTCGGGATGGTTCCTCTGAAAGGGCACGGCCGCTTTCCTTCCCCATCCTTCCCTAATCCGATGAGACCGATGACCACGCTGTCTGGTCTCGTTCCCCAAACCAACCAACCAACCAACCAACCACATATTCCTTTCCTCTCCGATTCTGCGTACAACCTCCTCATTCCTTACCTTATCAGTCCACCTAATTTTGAACATTCGTTTATAGCACCTCATCTCAAATGCTTCGATTCTCTTCTGTTCCGGTTTTCCCACAGTCCATGTTTCACTACCATACAATGTTGTACTCCAGACGTACATCCTCAGAAATTTCTTCCTCAAATTAAGGCCGGTATTTGATATTAGTAGACTTCTCTTGGCCAGAAATGCCTTTTTTGCCATAGCGAGTCTGCTTTTGATGTCCTCCTTGCTCCGTCCGTCATTGGTTATTTTACTGCCTAGGTAGCAGAATTCCTTAACTTCATTGACTTCGTGACCATCAATCCTGATGTTAAGTTTCTCGCTGTTCTCATTTCTACTACTTCTCATTACCTTCGTCTTTCTCCGATTTACTCTCAAACCATACTGTGTACTCATTAGACTGTTCACTCCGTTCTGCGGATCATTTAATTCTTCTTCACTTCCACTCAGGATAGCAATGTCATCAGCGAATCGTATCATTGATATCCTTTCACCTCGTATTTTAATTCCTCTCCTGTACCTTTCTTTTATTTCCATCATTGCTTCCTCGATGTACAGATTGAAGAGTAGGGGCGAAAGGCTACAGCCTTGTCTTACACCCTTCTTAATACGACCACTTCGTTCTTGATCGTCCACTCTTATTATTCCCTCTTGGTTGTTGTACATATTGTATATGACCCGTCTCTCCCTATACCTTACCCCTACTTCTTTCAGAATCTCGAACAGCTTGCACCATTTTATATTGTCGAACGCTCTTTCCAGGTCGACAAATCCTATGAAAGGGTCTTGATTTTTCTTTAGCCTTGCTTCCATTATTAGCCGTAACGTCAGAATTGCCTCTCTCGTCCCTTTACTTTTCCTAGAGCCAAACTGATCGTCACCTAGCGCATTCTCAATTTTGTTTTCCATTCCTCTGTATATTATTCTTGTAAGCAGCTTCGATGCATGAGCTGTTAAGCTGATTGTGCGATAATTCTTGCACTTGTCAGCTCTTGCCGTCTTCGTAATTGTGTGGATGATGCTTTTCCGAAAGTCAGATGGTATATCGCCAGACTCATATATTCTACACACCGAAGTGAATAGTCGTTTTGTTGCCACTACCCCCAATGATTTTAGAAATTCTGATGGAATGTTATCTATCCCTTCTGCCTTATTTAACCGTAAGTCCTCCAAAGCTCTTTTAAATTCCGATTCTAATACTGGATCCCCTATCTCTTCTAAATCGTCTCCTGTTTCTTCTACTATCACATCAGACAAATCTTCACCCTCATAGAGGTTTTCAATGTATTCTTTCCACCTATCTGCTCTCTCCTCTGCATTTAACAGTGGAATTCCCGTTGCACTCTTAATGTTACCACCGTTGCTTTTAATGTCACCAAAGGTTGTTTTGACTTTCCTGTATGCTGAGTCTGTCCTTCCGACAATCATATCTTTTTCGATATCTTCACATTTTTCCTGCAGCCACTTCGTCTTAGCTTCCCTGCACTTCCTATTTATTTCATTCCTCAGCAACTTGTATTTCTGTATTCCTGATTTTCCCGGAACATGTTTGCACTTCCTCCTTTCATCAATCCTTTACCCATGGTTTCTTCGCAGCTACCTTCTTTGTACCTATGTTTTCCTTCCCAACTTCTGTGATGGCCCTTTTTAGAGATGTCCATTCCTCTTCAACTGTACTGCCTACTGCGCTATTCCTTATTGCTGTATCTATATCGTTAGAGAAATTCAAACGTATCTCGTCATTCCTTAGTACTTCCGTATCCCACTTCTTTGCGTATTGATTCTTCCTGACTAATATCTTGAACTTCACCCTACTCTTCATCACTACTATATTGTGATCTGAGTCTATATCTGCTCCTGGGTACGCCTTACAATCCAGTATCTGATTTCAGAATCTCTGTCTGACCATGATGTAATCTAATTGAAATCTTCCCGTATCTCCCGGCCTTTTCCAAGTATACCTCCTCCTCTTGTGATTCTTGAACAGGGTACTCGCTATTACTAGCTGAAACTTGTTACAGAACTCAATTAGTCTTTCTCCTCTTTCATTTCTTGTCCCAAGCCCATATTCTCCTGTAACCTTTTCTTCTATTCCTTCCCGTACAACTGTACAGCTAGTTTGTCAGAATGATTATTGTCAGCTAGTTACCTTTGTTCACCTGCTCAGAGGTGAGAGAAAGACCACCGCACTTCCCTACGTCAAGCATTAACAATATCAACTCAGTAAGCTGTTTGGTTTTTATAAAAATTCTCTGTTAACATTCTACCCTTTTTAAATGATTGTTCCCTTTGTTAAGCACAGTATTTTTCAGACAAATGTTACGTGTGAAGATCATGTGAAGTTTTGTTCTGTCTTTCGGAACACATACTTCATTCTAAAATAGTTGTTTTGGAATATCATTTTATAGAAATAGTTACTCACCCAGTCCCACTGTTTAAAGAAGATTTATCGTTTCATATTATTATGTCGCACCATATGGTGTGCAACAGTTTTAATATTCCAGAATGAAATTTTCACTCTGCAGCGGAGTGTGCGCTGTTATGAAACTTCCTGGCAGATTAAAACTGTGTGCCGGACCGAGACTCGAAATCAGAACCTTTGCCTTTCGCGGGCAAGTGCTCTACCAACTGAGCTACCCAAGCACGACTCACGCCCCGTCCTCACAGCTTTACTTCCGCCATTACCTCGTCTGCTACTTTCCAAACTTTACAGAAGTTCTCCTGCAAACCTTGCAGAACTAGCACTCCTGGAAGAAAGGATATTGCGGAGACATGGCTTAGCCACAGCATGGAGGATATTTGCAGAATGAAATTTTCTCTCTGCAGCGGAGTGTGCGCTGATATCCTTTCTTTCAGGAGTGCTAGTTCTCCAAGTTTCGCAGGAGAACTTCTGTGAAGTTTGGAAGGTAGGACACGAGGTACTGACCGAATTAAAGCTGTGAGGAGGGGTTGTGAGTCGTGCTTGGGTAGCTCAGATGGTAGAGCACTTGCCCGCGAAAGGCAAAGGTTCCGAGCTAAGTTTTAATCTGCCACGAACTTTCAGTTTGAATATTGTTTGGAAGGTTTATTTAAAAAACAGAAATCTAGCTTAGCCTGCTTGCTGTTTCCTGTTGTGCTTTCGAGAAATCTGCAACAATTTTGCAAAACGCGAGGTAAGTGCAATTTTTGATTAGGGCCAGATAATTGTTTCACTACAAATGCGCATTTAATATAAAGAGAAGCTGTATTGAAACCATTTATAATTCAGTCAAATTAGGTTCCGTTTCGGCACAGATTAGCATACGAATTTACGAGGATGAGTCAAATAAAACCCTTAAATTTGTAATAGCAAATCGAAATTTCGCGCCGTTTTCCTGTAAGTTGGTAAGCGTGCTACAAACAGCGTGCAGAATGGCCTGTAGGTGGCAGCATAGTGCAGATGCACGCATACCGTCGCAGTATCAGTATAAAGATGGCCGCCCCACTTGCGACTTGCACCATGGAACAACACCGTACTGTTGTTCGGTGTGAAACCTATTGAAATTCATCGAGGAATGAAGGTTCAGTACGGTGATGCATGTTTGTCACACCAGCAAGTCTACGAATGGAGTAGGAAGTTCCCACATGTGGAAGATGCTCCTCGTCCAAGTCAGACACAACGAGTTGTGACTCCACAGAACATTGCAGCAGTTGAAGCCATAGTGAAAGAAAACCGCCGAGTGACACTGAATGACATTGCAGCGTGTTTATAGATTAGTCACGGGTCAGCACACCACATTGTGCACGATGTGCTCCAGTTTCACAAAGTGTCTGCAAGATGGGTGCCACGGCAGCTGAATCCTGAAATGAGAGAACGACGTGTTGATGCTTGTGAAGAACTTCTTCGGCGCTTTGAACGAGAAGGTGACGGCTTCCTAACAAGAATCGTTACTGGGGACGAAACCTGGATTCACTTCCACCAACCGGAAACGAAGAGAGCGAGCAAGGAATGGCGCCATTCCTCATCACCAAAACCAAAGAATTTTCGAACAGAACCATCAGCAGGGAAGGTTATGCGGACTCTCTTTTTGGGACGAAAAAGGCGTCATTTTGGAGAATTACGTGCCTAGAGGGACACTTTCACCAGTGCAACATACACATATCTCCTAAAAAAATCATATGCGCCCCCAATCAAATCAAAGCGACGTGGATTGCTGTCAGCAGGTGTCCTCTTGCTACATGACAATGCAAGACCCCACACTGCACGTACAACAGTTGCAACAATCACAGACCTGCCTTTTGAGTGTCTTCCTCATCCACCATACTCACCAGACCTTGCCCCAAGTGACTTCCATCTGTTTGGACCACTCAAAGACGCAATGGGAGGAAAGAAGTTCCGTTCTGATGAAGAGGTACGCCACGCGGTGCGTGAGTGGTTGCGTGGACTACTAAAAGAATTTTTTTATAAAATAATTTGTGCACTTAGTAAGCGCTGGAGGACTTGCATTGAGCGTGTGGGAGATTATGATCAAAACTGATACAGCTTTGTACCACTTCTGCACAATAAATAATATTTAAAAAATATTTAAGGTTTTCATTTGACTCAGCCTCGTAAAATACGGATAACAGTCTCTGCGTACATAGTTTTGGTAATACTCAGACTTTTTGTAGATTGGGAGGTAAATTTGGTCTAAATCCCATACTGAGACAGATAGTGGGGGGCGTACGATATCAGTCTTCTGACTGCTTTGTTGCGGCCGGTCATAAATTCCTCTCTAATGCTAAACTCTCCATCTCCGGGTAGCACATGCGCCCCTACGTACTTAATTCCAATCTCTGCCTTTCTCTACAGTCTTTATCCTCTACACTTGCCTCTGATTCATTGGAACTTTTTTCCGCGTGCGTTAACACATGACCTATGATCCTGACCTTCCATCTTGTCAATATCTCGCACATATTTTTAATCTCACCAATCCTGTGCTCAAGTTTCGTATTTCTTATCTGATCAGTCCACTTAAATTTCAACATTTGCACCGAACCTCAGACGCTTAGATTATCTTCTTTTCCGGTTTTGCCACAGTCCTTGTTCCACTACCGAAGCCGGCCGCGGTGGCCTTGCCGTTCTAGGCGCTTCAGTCTGGAACCGCACGACTGCTCCGGTCGCAGGTTCCAATCCTGCCTCGGGCATAGATATGTGTGATGTCTGTATGTTAGTTAGGTTTAAGTAGTTCTAGGTTCTAGGGGACTGATGACCTCAGATGTTATGTCCCATAGTGCTCAGAGCCATTTGAACCATTTTGAACCACTACCGAAGAGTGCTGTACTCCGGGCGTACATGATGTGGGCAAGGAAAAGTGGCCCAGACGAATGGATACGACTGGACGTGAATGTATCCATATAACCACACCACGTGACGCGCACATCACGTGCACGTTCGCCACGTGATCCACACAAGTTCGGAGCGCAGTCCGCGCTGCGTCAGTGTGAGTGGTGCAGCGCAAAGGGAACGGAAGATGGTACTCACAGTGGAGTAGCGAGGGTTCTTTGTGGAAAGTTAGGTAACGACTGAGGTCAGGTCAGTTGTTTGCTGAGAAGTTTAGTCGTGTCAAAGCGCCGGCAAAGAGTGCCGTGCAACGCTTAGTCCTAAAATTGTGTCAGCCCGGACCTGTTTTGAACAAGTCAAAAAACATTCCGAAACGTGCCTGCAAACTAGAAAATGAGGCTGCAGTTGACCAGAGAATGCTTCAGTGTCCGACCAAATCAACTCGATGCCTTTCGTTAAGTATGGTGTGCGTACTGTAAGACCTTCGGTACACACACCATCAGATTATTCGACTTGTCTCTCTTAACGAAGTAGGCGAGTGTCAGCAATATGTCTCGTGGTCTTACCGTGGCGTGTTTATCTTCTGCAGTTAGGTCAGACGAGGGCTTCGCAACATGTGGTCCGCGGACCCCTTAGGGGTCCGACGGCTCTTTCTAAGGGGTCCGCGGCCACCTTTCACCAAATCGCGTAAAATAATGAGTAAAATTATTTAATAAAAATGTGAAAATCATATTCATCATTCTTTTCGTGTGAAAAACATGTGTACTTTTACTTCAGGTCGTATTCCCAAGCAGCCTTTGCGGTTCCTAAGTGAGAACGCAGACACAGTTTAGTGCCGGAGAATGCGGCTTCTCTGATCGACTGTTTCGCAGCAATACGGGGGTCGTTGGTGCGCCGGCTCACGGCTCTAGGTGCGCTGAAACCTTTTACGCATGCGCGGAGCGAGCTTTGTCGACCAATCACAGCGCTCGCTGGCACGTATGCGGCCCCAGGCATCGTTAAATGTTAAACTTGTTTTGTCAGTGCACTACCTATTTCGTAAGTCGATTTTTGACCAGTTTATTACTTCTAACATGGAGCGGTGGCTGAAGTCGGGATCATTGAAGCATAGCGGTTTCTCCATCGCCTTCACAACAAGGGAAGTTTCCAGTTGAAATGAAGGAGGAGGGAGGACGACCAAAGGAAGAACAATCACAAGAAGATCCAAAGACTATCGATACTTCGGGGAGGGGGGGAGGGGGGGAGGGGGGTCATTGGGAACATGGCACTAGCATTAAGCAGCACGGGTTTCGCTCTGAAATTTAAAGTTGCTGTCATCTTGACTGGCTAGGGGTCCGCCATGGATTTTCGACTGTAGAAGGGGTCTGCCAGCTGAAAAGGTTGGGAAGCCCAGGGTCAGACGATAGGAATGCCACTTGCACGCTTACAGTAGCAGATTGACGGTGACCAACTTTAAACAGAACTTATTACATAACTTGATTCTGGATGCTGTTTACAATTGACAATCTGAAGTTCCTTTGGTCTTGGTACGTTAATCTTATTCTCACATATCTCTGATACTTGACAAAGTGTCTATACATTTCTCTTCATGGCTATGTACAGGAATATGATACTCTTATTAGGTGCGGACTGAAACTTTACTGCAGACTAATGCAAACTGACAAGTCGGAGGTCTGTACACACGTTATAATACCTCGAGCGTTCAGGTATCACTGCGCGAGTGTGATCCGCGAGGAGAAAAGGTTCTATGTTAGGAGCAATCTCACTGGCTGCGTTACATATTAATACGCGGATTGGCAGAAGCAGAATTCGGTCCGTCTCTAAGGCAGCGCCATCTCGTAGTGCGGAGACGGACGAGCGCTGCGCCTGCGCAGTTGTGCTTAGCGGGGCGCGCTCTAGTGGGAAAGCTGTGTACGCGCTGACTATGCGGAACTTCGTACACAACAGTAAGTGACCGGCATATCACATCGATCGTTCTGATGAATACACCTGGACCTGCACGTGCATCGCTACGGAGCGCCCGTTCTTCGTGCATCACAAACAGCTGATGCTCCTCACCGCTTCCGGTTTTGTGTGTGGCTGTTCACTGAGATAACTGAAACCTGGTTGGTAGGTACTCAGGGAGCGCACAGGATAAGGTTACTATTGTGGATGGGGCCGTAAACAGTTTCTCTCAGTTGCGCAATCAAACACACAACATTATTTTCCTAAGAACCACTTATAAAATGCTTTAAAAGATCACAATTAGACAATACAGCTGAAGGCCTAGTTAAAGAAAACTTGAGATGCTTTCTGGGCAGCCGGCCGCGGTGGCTGTGTGGTTCTGGCGCTGCAGTCTGGAACCGCGGGACTGCTACAGTCGCAGGTTCGAATCCTGCCTCGGGCATGGGTGTGTGTGATGTCCTTAGGTTAGTTAGGTTTAAGTAGTTCTTAGGGGACTTATGACCTAAGATGTTGAGTCCCATAGTGCTCAGAGCCATTTGACCCATTTTGCTTTCTGGGCTGGAGGCCCAAAACCACATCAAAAACGAGAACGGCTGAAGGCCTGGCTTAGAAATCAAAAGCAATTAAAAATAGAAGGCAATTTAAAAAAAACATGCAATTGAAAACAATTAGCGGCTGAAGGTCTACACTACACGTCTGAAACACAACTATAATTGAAACACATTAATAACCAATTTTTTCTAACCAAGAAATTTCTTTTTAAACTTACAAGAGAATGGCCAAAAGCCTAATTAAAGAAATATTAACTCATTGCACGGCTGAAGGCCACAAACAAATTTGAAACAACGGCTGAAGGCCTGAACAACAAGCCAGACAAACAATTTAACATAAACCCCCTCCTTCTTATAAACGATTTTCCTCTAAAGAGTACACACGGCTGAAGGCCTTATTAGACGGGGTTCACGTAAATCCTCAGCTGAAGGCCACACGTAACACATCGAGGAACTAATGGCTTAGGGCCTAGATTACAAACAATTTCAGATAGAACAAAATTTAAGAAAATTTTTTTTAAATATAATCGATCTTCAAAATTTTAATTTCACGTGGGTGAAGGTTCAAATGGCTCTGAGCACTATGCGACTAAACTTCTGAGGTCATCAGTCGCCTAGAACTTAGAACTAATTAAACCTAACTAACCTAAGGACATCACACACATCCATGCCCGAGGCAGGATTCGAACCTGCGACCGTAACGGTCACGCGGTTCCAGACTGAAGCGCCTTTAACCGCACGGCCACACCGGCCGGCGCACATGGCTGAAGGACTTTCTGTAAAATTTAGAAAGAACTGAAGTAATACACGGAGGCCTTACACAGTATGTCAAACTAAAATGAAAATAACAATCTGAAAGAACACAAATGGTGCTCAGAAGTGTTCAAAAGGTTGGCGTGCGAGGTAGCTCTAACGTAAGGTGAGGTGAGACAGGCAGCCAAGACTTGAAGTTAAATAATGGAATTGTAACCCAAACTAGGGACTGCCCAAGGACCGGCCAACAATTTAACCAATTCCCTTCCGTCCGACCAACGGCCCAGGACAAGGATACGACCAGCACTAAGTCTTCAGAAATTGGTGTCTAAAAACAGCCAAGGGAACAATAACCACTCTAGGCAAAATATGAACCAGAAAACTTAAAAGGCTGTCGTGGCAGAGAGCATCAACACGACGAGGAAAGGCTCCCTGCCGGAAAACTACGCTAACGACCAGGGCAGGTAACTGGGGGCGTTAACGGGCGCAGGGCAGAAAACACCGCTGGTGCACTTCACTGGCAAGTAACAGTCAATTTAATAATTAATCACAATAAAGGAAGACGGCTGCAAGAGTTCGCCAACTCTTAACACATCGTACATTGCTGCTAGCCCGAACGGCCAAGGGAGCAACAACCCAAAAATAAACGAAGGGATGTCATACTAGTTGAGGTTTGATAACAGGTAACTGATCACTCAACTTCAGCGTCCAGGTTCGGTGGGCAACGAAGTTCGTCGCTCTCGCAGCTAGCGCCTCACGATCCGACAGCGCTTGCACGCCGCCAGCGGTCCCGGCCTGGCGTTAGGCCGGTATTACACTATCAAATTTCTTTGTCCAATATCTTTGTCCAATATCTTTGTCAAAGATATTTGATAGTGTAATAGGGACTTTGTCAAATGTCGTCCAATATTTGATCAAATCTAGGGCCTCGCTGTATATTTGATCAAAGAAACCGCTTGTCTTCTGTTCACTGCAATGTGACTTGTTACCACATGGAGCGCTAGCATCGCTGCAGCGTACTGTCGTCTGTAGTGTTTTTATAACCAGTGTCGGTAAATACAATTGGTGTGTGCCGACAACTACAAAATTAATAGAGATGTCTGAAGCTGATGAGGCGCTTTACAACATGAGGCACCCTGAATACAAAAATAGATTAAGAAGATTGGAGACCAACCTAACATAACCCTCTCCTGTAGCAAGGAATGGGAGTGTTATAGTGAGCCTGTCTTCAGAAGGTGTAGCAGTTCTTAAGTGAATATTGTGCTTTGTGATATGAGGATACACTTCATTGAGCACATACAGAAATGTATGCTCATCCATTCTTAAGTGATTGATGTACGACTTGACGTCTTCCACTGTAAGCTCAGGTAACAAGTTTTGTTGAATGCTTTTATCGTGTCGTCGTAAAACCCACGGCTTCACCCAGATTAGATAAGTTTTTCGTTCCATAGATCCGTGCTGAGGAGATCCTCGTGGATGTGGAACATGTCGATTTTTTTAAAGCTGAAATAACAATACTAATAGTATTATTAAATACAATACATCATTTGTTTCTATTAAAAATTTCGCCAATGGAGTAGGAGTTGGCCAGTAGTAAGTCTTTCAGGCTCCTTTTAAACTGATCTTTATTTCTAACTAAATTTTTTATGTTTCCTGGCAAATTATTGAAGATGAGTGTTCCTGAGTAGTGGACCCCTTTTTGAACTAAAGTAAGTTGGTTGGTTTGTGGGATTAAAGGGACCAGACTGCGGTGGTCATCGGTCCCTTCTTCCAAATACTAAAAACACCCACAGAGAATAAAAACGAGTAACAGAATAGATCACAGACGCTTTTAAGTCCTTGTGCAGATCATTTTTGTTCCTGGTATTGTATGTATGAACTGAGTTGTTTGTTGGAAAAAGAGATATATTATTTACGACAAATTTCATTAAGAAGTAAATATACTGAGAGGCAGTAGTTAGTATACCCAGTTCTTTGAAGAGGTTTCTGCAGGAGGTCCGTGAATTTACTCCACAAATAATACGTATTACACGCTTTTGGACCTTGAAAACTTGTTTGACTTCAAGATTTACCCCAAAATATTGTCCCATATGACATTATGGAATGAAAGTATGCAAGCTTTTTCATTTTTATGTTTCCTATGTCTACTAACACTCGAATTGCAAAATACAGATTTGTTATGGCCTTTCTGCAGTTCTGTGGTGTGCTCCTCCCAACTGAATTTATTATCAAGTTGTAATCCCAGGTCTTTTAAGACTGTCAACCTCGTATGTATGGTTCCATTTTTTCCCCCACTTCTTTTCCGCATGTGCACACAATGCAATTTTTGTACGTAGAACTGCTGTGGTTAAGTAACAAGTTGTTGTCAGCCATCTTGAACTTTGACGAAAAATTTGATGACAGTGTAATACCCCCTCTAGTGCTACGTCAAAGATCTTTGTCAAATATATTGGACGGAATATTGGATCACATCTTTGATAAAATCTTTGACAAAGAAATTTGATAGTGTAATACCGGCCTTACACACGGCCGCCTGTATTAGAGGCCGGAGGAGTGAAATGTGGCAACGTTACGTTAAGGCCTACCGCATGGCTGTGGCTATAAGGTAGCGAACGGAAGCAGTTGTTTACGTACTTTCGCCGTGCCCGTTTTATCCGACATTACAGTGTTATTATGCTATACTGGACTCTGCAAAAATTATAGCAAGTAGTCGTGACTGCTGTCGAAGATATAAGACAATTTAAGTATACAATTCTGTGAAGTTTGTAGTGTTTTTACATGTATATGTACAAGTGTGCTACGTGATCGACTTTCGTCTACACAATTGCAACAAAAGTTCTACTATATTCTAGATACAATTCGAAAATAAAGTTTTGAATTCATAAGTTTAGTATCAGAATCTTCTCCTAACTGATTTTGTGTTAATATTATGAATATTTCTACACATTTGATTCTATTTGTAGACTTGTGTTTCGTGATGTCCAAGCAGTAGAAAAAACCGGTCCACTCAAATTCTCATTTGCTATTTTTACATAATAGTATTTTGATGTTAGCAATTAATGCATCATTCTATTTGCAGATGCCAGAAAAAAGCGTTCCTGGTTGCAACAGCAACTACAAATCCAGCAAGGAAGAGGTTCAAATTCCCTACTGATTCCCTAACAGATTCATGTCTCTGTGGCAGGCCACTTACTGATGTCTACAAAAAGCTGGTTTCCATTATGTGTAACATATTGTTAAATAATTATACCGAACTCCAAAATGATCATCTAATATGTTCCAAGAAGGAGGGAGTTAATAGAAATTTAAAAAATTACTTAACTTTTGACACAAAATTATGAAACTTCTTTCTTACCCATAACCTCAGTCCTTAAATGCTCTGATTAGTACTGGCAAGGAGGAGGTGGCCACTATGAAATAAACTTTAATGCACTGACAAATTTCAGTCACGCTTCTTATGCAAATCCTACAGCAAGGTCCCCAGTTCATTCTGACTCCGAAATATGTGTAGATTGTATATGACCTGTGATTTAAAAAAAATCTAACATACTAATGAACAATACACAAAAAACGTTCGTTAAAAATTATTGCTATAATGCCACCCTCATATATAAAGGTGTGAAAGATATGTTGCAGCTGTCAGAAACTTTTATATTAGTTTGTCATTTATATAGGAATGAACATGATAATACATTTCAAATAACAGACTGAAATAATTGTAAATCTGCAAATAATGTTAGTAGGCACCTCACAAAATTGTTTGCTGAACTTGTAACTCCAAATCTCGGGTAAGAAACGTCATAATATACTGCTATGAAGCACATGTGAGTTATTGAAAAGTTCATCGTTGCAAGGAAACGAGAATAAAATGCGTAATTCCGACATGAAGTCGGCGTAATAGTGCGAGAAATTAGCTTCTCTAGGTTACTGTGTTACTTATGGGGAGCAAATCTACAACAAAAGAAACTGATTGCGTATTTATATCTGACACGTCGCCTGCATTCGACGAAATCTAAAACTTCAGTCTGGGCCTAGCTGGTCACGCTGACGTCACAGGCTACGACGTTGTCAGCTTGACGACGCCGGCCTCTAATACAGGCGGCCGTGCGCTACACCATGGAGACTTTACCGCTGCTCCGTCCCCACCGCCTGACCACCACACACACCACTACCACCACCACCCGGTCACACCAAAGATAGTACGACAGTACTAGTATCGATAAGCGCTGCTGCTGCTGCTGCCACTCAAGGAGGCAATCCAACAACTTTGTTACGCAAGTAAGTAAGGAAGAAACAAGACGCCACTCGATGTGACAAAATGCCAAAGAACAAACGGCACGAACGCGAGCCACACGCGGCTCAATAACAGTGAGTGCCTTTGAGAAGGATCTGATTCTACTGAATGGTTGTGTCAGCTCCTTCGACCATAAATATAATAGACTGGCACTGACGTCATTTTCGTGGCTCCAACATCTCTGGGCTAAACTCACGTGAATGTTGGCAAAACATGGTTGTTTCGTGTTGCGCTTATGGCTGTACTCAGCGTTTTGTCGGGGAAATGGCTTTACATTTCACGTGTAAGTGTTTCTATGATAGTGCAGATATTGAAATCTGCTGAAGTGACTTTTATATGTTTTTTACGCTTGAAATAGAGTATCACGTAAATTAAAGTGTTGAAAGCGACGCCTGTAAAGTCAGACTCATTTTACATTTTGGAAAGTATCTGTGATAATTCGGTTACAGAAGTAAGTATAATCGTTTCTCGTTCCTACTCATAGGTCCCGTGAGGATGAAAACCGAAGGCAGCTTTGGATACAGGCCCTGAAACGGAAAAACTTTAAGCCGTCTGCACATACGCGCCTTTGCTCGAAGCACTTCGCGGAGAAGTGTTTCGATAGGTTAGTTATTATGTACAATGTATATCTATAATTTGTATTTACAGTGTCTGTCATTTTTAAACCTAGGCTCCAAAATTATTTTCTGAAACTGCAAAGTCTCATCTTTCATCTAAAATATCATTTTTTTTAAACTGATAGTTTAAACTTTTGTAAAAATAGTGGGAACTGAACCTTTGAAGTGCACCTAAAATTGATACTCTAAAATGGACCTGCTCCTAAAGTAAACAATTTTGACACCTATAGTTTACATAATTTCCATAGCCAATTTCTTTCATAAGTGACTAGAGCTCGAAACGTTGCGAATACAGTGTTTAAAGTTTTGACACGAGCCCACTCTTACTGTTTAAAAGAATTTTAACGACGTTTATAGTAATTTCGTCCCGCTGCCCACCAGAGTGGCGTTCGATGTATTTGTTACATTTTATAAATGGTACTTTGAACAGATCCAGGTCAAATGTAGTTCTGGCATAATTTTTCACAAATAAAAAAGTAGTTTTTGTTGGAAGCGTTTGGCAGTCAATTGAGAAATGTGGGGAAAATCCGATACAAACATAGGATCGCAGACCGCTGATTTGAAATCCTGCCACGTTGTGCCAACAGTCACGTGGTTTATGTTTGAGCCACACCAGCCCCATAGCTTCTGCACAGCAAGGCCAGTCTACTAGTATCTATGGTCGAAGGTCAGCTCTCTGAATCGCAGGTTCTGGGCAGCAGAGATTCCGCATAGCTTCCACGAAACACCACTGCACGATCAGAAGGTTTGGCGTTTGGTGTGCAGTGTCTGTACGCCGCATTATTGGCCCCATCTTCTTTCATCAGACGCCGACTTCGTCGCGTTCCAGTGCCAATATTTTGAAACCATTTGTGGTGAAATGGTTCAAATGGCTCTGAGCACTGTGAGACTCAACTTCTGAGGTCATCAGTCCCCTAGAACTTAGAACTAGTTACACCTAACTAACCTAAGGACATCACACACATCCACGCCCGAGGCAGGATTCGAACCTGCGACCGTAGCGGTCGCGCGGTTCCAGACTGTAGCGCCTAGAACCGCTCGGCCACTCCGGCCGGCGTTTGTGGTGACATTAACGGAGGAAGAAAAGACCTACAGTTACTTTCGACATGATGCGGAAGCTCCACATACAGCCGGCCGATTCTTGGAGGACGTTTACACAGTATTCACGCCTGACAGAGTTGTTAGCAGAGGTAAGTCCGGTTGTGGCCCTAGCTGGCCACCCAGGTCACCCAATCTGTCAGTGTGCGGTTACTTCATGTGGGGAATCCTCAAGTCTATCGTGTGTCGGAACGACCATCATAGTTTGCAAAGTTTTGCAGAACGCAATATACCACGTACTTCAATGCGAGATGCTTCTAATAATTTCCACAACGATACTCTGTCTCGCAATCTGGCAGAAAACCCAAAAAGATTCTGGCCATACATACAGCACACCAGTGACAAGACACCATCACTGCGTGATAACACCGGTAAGGCCACTAACGACAGTGCCAATGAAGCAGAGTTATTAAAGACGGTTTTCCGAAACTCTTTCACCAAAGAAAACGAAGTAAATATTGCTGAACTCCAATCAAGAACAACTGCCAAGATGACAAACATAGAAGTGATAATTAAATGGACAGCCTAGCTGCAAACAGGCGTTGATGTACTTCATTGGGGACATGTTCAAAATGTGTGCCCAGACCGGGACTCGAACCCGGGATCACCTGCTTACATGGCAGACGCTCTATCCATCCATCCATGTAAGCAGGAGTTCCCGGGTTCGAGTCCCGGTCGGGGCACACATGTCCCCAATGAAGTACATCAACGCCTGTTTTCAGCTAGGGTGTCCATTTATCATTTCATTTGTAGCAAAGCTGCATGGTCATCCACGGTAACTGTTCTTTCGGGAACAGATTCTACCGCCATATGTAAACATAGAAGTAGATATCCGCGGTGTAGCAAAGCAGCTAAAATCACTTAATAAACGTAAAGCCTCCGGGTCAGATTGTATACCAGCCAGGTTCCTCTCAGAGTATGCTGATAAAGTAGCTCCATATTTAGCAATTTTATACAACCACTCGCTCACACACACTTCCGTGCATAAAGATTGCAAAATTGCTTAAGTCACACTAATACCCAAAAAGGGGAAAAGGGGTAATCCGCTGAATTACAGGTCAATTTCACTAACGTCAATTTGCAGTAGGCTTTTTGGAACATACACTGTGTTCGAAAGCTATGAATTACGTCGAAGAAAACGATTTACTGAAGCACAGATAGCACGGATTCAGAAAACATCGTTCTTGTGAAACACAACTAGCCCTTTATACTCATGAAGTAATGAGTGCTATCGACAGGAGATGTCAAATTGATTCCACATTTTTAGATTTCCAGAAGGCTTTCAACACCGTTCCTCACAAGCGTCTTCTGTGTGCCTGTGGAATATGGCCTGCACTGTGCGACTGGAGTCGTGATTTCCTGTCAGAAAGGCCACAGTTCATAGTAACTGACGGAAAATCATCGAGTAAAACAGAAGTAATATCCGGCGTTCCCCAAGGAATTGTTATAGGCCGTCTATTGTTCCTAAACTATATTAAGGACGTAGGAGAGTATCTGAGTAGCCCTTTTAGATTGTTTGCAGATGATGCTGTCATTTACCGTCTTGTAAACTCATCGAATGACCAATACGAATTGGAAAATGATTTAGATAAGATATTTGCATGGTGCGAAAAGTGGAAATAGACACAGAGTAAAGAAATGTGTGAAGTTATGTACATGAGTACTAAAAGAAATCCGCTAAATTTCGATTACGCGATAACTCACACAAACGTGAAGGCTGTAAATTCAACTAAATACTTCGGGATTACAATTACAAAGAACCTAAATTGGAACGGTCACATAGATAATATTGTGGGTAGATCAAACCAAAGACTGCGATTCATTGGCAGAACACTTAGAAGGTGCAACAGGTCTACCAAAGAGACTGCTTACACTACGGTTGTCCGCCCTATTCTGGAGTACTGCTGTGCGGTGTGGGATCCGAATAAGGTGGTACTGACGGATGACCTCGAAAAAGTACAAAGAAGGGCAGCTCGTTTTGTACTATCGCGAAATAGGGGAGATAGTGTCACAGATATGATACGTGAATTGGAGTGGCAATCATTAGAAAAAGTAAAAATAGAAGGCGTTTTTCGTTGTGACGTTATCTTCTCATAAAATTTCAGTTTTCTCCTCCGATTGCGAAAACATTCTGTTGGCACCCCACCTACATAGGGAGAGATGAACATCACGATAAAATAAGACAAACCAGGGGTCGCACAGAGAAATTTAAGTGTTCGTTTTTCCTGCGCGCTGTCCTAGATTGGAACGGTAGAGAGACAGCTTGAAGCTGGTTCATTGAACCCTGTACCTGGCACCTTATTGTCAATAGCAAAGTAATTATGTAGATGTAGATCCATATAGTCTTCAAGAACTGCAGCAAAACATATAGGATGAGACTGGACCAATTCGAGAAATCCACCTTCTATCCGCCTTCAGCAACCAGCTGACCAGTGTATTACCATTCCTCTGTTGTGTCTCTTTATTCCCTGGAACTGTGTTCCCTGGGCCACTTTGATTTGCCCTACCATGTACATTCTCAGAAATGCTGGACCAATTCCAAGAATCCACCTTCTATCCGCCTTCAGCAACCAGCTGACCAGTGTATTTCCATTCCTCTGTTGTGTCTCTTTATTCCCTGGAACTGTGTTTTCTGGGCCACTTTGATTTGCCCCACCATGTACATTCTCAGAAATGCTGGACCAATTCCAGGAATCCACCTTCTATCCGCCTTCAGCAACCAGCTGACCAGTGTATTTCCATCCCTCTGTTGTGTCTCTTTACTCCCTGGAACTGTGTTTTCTGGGCCACTTTGATTTGCCCCACCATGTACATTCTAAGAAATTTCTTCATCAAATGTCAAATTCAGGTCCACGTTTGATACTAGCAGTCAAGTAGTACAAACCATGCACGACACACAGCGAACTTAATTTGGTGCGATCTGCGCTCCTTGACTCAAAACAAGGAGTGCACTTTCGTGGAAAGACATGCATGTGGCACATACTTTCAGAATGCACACCTGGGGCTAAAATTAGCACCTGCACCCCCTCTGCCCGTGCCCCCGCGCCCTCCCATACGTTTCTCCAGTACGGATACTTTTGTGGGTTGGCTGGAGAGCCAACACCGTGTTACTAGAGGAAGCCGAAAGGCACGCGTTTTAGCTCACGCAGGCTGGCGTGAGGTCTGGAACAGGTCAAGGAAATTCAGAAAAACGGGCGTAGCTGGTGGAATACTTAACTTTAATCCGTTAATGGTGAACGTCGGTCTGACGGTACATGCATCACAAGATCAATAGCAACTAATAATGGCGCCTTGCTAGGTCGTAGCAAATGACGTAGCTGAAGGCTATGCTAACTATCGTCTCGGCAAATGAGAGCGTGTTTTGTCAGTGAACCATCGCTAGCAAAGTCGGCTGTACAACTGGGGCGAGTGCTACGGAGTCTCTCTAGACTAGACCTGCCATGTGGCGGCGCTCGGTCTGCAATCACTGATAGTGGCGACATGCGGGTCCGACGTATACTAACGGACCGCGGCCGATTTAAAGGCTACCACCTAGCAAGTGTGGTGTCTGGCGGTGACACCACAGATACACCACGTTAATCCGTGCTAGAGCGGCTCTAACAATGACGATGGCACAAACTCCTAGAGCGTGTTCGTCTCCTTGCTGCCTGTCGCACAGAAGTTTTGGACACGTCTCCCTGTGACATCGAGGTAGCTGCGAGAAGCAGAGTCAACGTGAGCGCCTCATTTCGCAGCAGGCCGCATGACGCAAGTGGGACAATATTTGCCAGTTAGCTCGGGGCACACTGCTCCGCAGATAACGGGGTCTCGAGGACACCCACCAACGGTCTAACGAGATGGGAACAAGCGTGAACGTCTTCTGTACGAATAAAAGCTCCAGACAGCATCTCGTATCGTATTTTGGCACTTGTGTCGCTTACAGATACGCTCAGAAATAATTTTCCGGTATTTGCTGCCATCCTACATGATCCATTCAGTCAGCTTTCGATAAAGGACATTTTACTTGTTTTAGTGAGTAGTACTTACTTTGCCGGTCGCTGTGGCCGAGTGCTTCTAGGCGCTTCAGTACGGAACCGCGCTGCTGCTACGGGCGCAGTTTCGAATCCTGCTTCGGGCATGGACGTGTGTGATGTCCGTAGGTTACTTAGGTTTAAGTACGAGGGCAGTTCAATAAGTAATGCAACACTTTTTTTTCTGAAACAGGGGTTGTTTTATTCAGCATTGAAATACACCAGGTTATTCCCCAATCTTTTAGCTACACAACACTATTTTTCAACGTAATCTCCATTCAATGCTACGGCCTTACGCCACCTTGAAATGAGGGCCTGTATGCCTGCACGGTACCATTCCACTGGTCGATGTCGGAGCCAACGTCGTACTGCATCAATAACTTCTTCATCGTCCGCGTAGTGCCTCCCACGGATTGCGTCCTTCATTGGGCCAAACATATGGAAATCCGACGGTGCGAGATCGGGGCTGTAGGGTGCATGAGGAAGAACAGTCCACTGAAGTTTTGTGAGCTCCTCTCGGGTGCGAAGACTTGTGTGAGGTCTTGCATTGTCATGAAGAAGGAGAAGTTCGTTCAGATTTTTGTGCCTACGAACACGCTGAAGTCGTTTCTTCAATTTCTGAAGAGTAGCACAATACATTTCAGAGTTGATCGTTTGACCGTGGGGAAGGACATCGAACAGAATAACCCCTTCAGCGTCCCAGAAGACTGTAACCGTGACTTTACCGGCTGAGGGTATGGCTTTAAACTTTTTCTTGGTAGGGGAGTGGGTGTGGCGCCACTCCATTGATTGCCGTTTTGTTTCAGGTTCGAAGTGATGAACCCATGTTTCATCGCCTGTAACAATCTTTGACAAGAAATTGTCACCCTCAGCCACATGACGAGCAAGCAATTCCGCACAGATGGTTCTCCTTTGCTCTTTATGGTGTTCGGTTAGACAACGAGGGACCCAGCGGGAACAAACCTTTGAATATCCCAACTGGTGAACAATTGTGACAGCACTACCAACAGAGATGTCAAGTTGAGCACTGAGTTGTTTGATGGTGACCGTCGATCATGTCGAACGAGTGTGTTCGCACGCTCCGCCATTGCAGGAGTCACAGCTGTGCACGGCCGGCCCGCACGCGGGAGATCAGACAGTCTTGCTTGACCTTGCGGTGATGATGACACACGCTTTGCCCAACGACTCACCGTGCTTTTGTCCACTGCCAGATCACCGTAGACATTCTGCAAGCGCCTATGAATATCTGAGATGCCCTGGTTTTCCGCCAAAAGAAACCCGATCACTGCCCGTTGTTTGCAACGCACATCCGTTACAGACGCCATTTTAACAGCTCCGTACAGCGCTGCCACCTGTCGGAAGTCAATGAAACTATACGAGACGAAGCGGGAATGTTTGAAAATATTCCACAAGAAATTTCCGGTTTTTTCAACCAAAATTGGCCGAGAAAAAAAATGTGTTGCATTACTTATTGAACTGCCCTCGTAGTTCTGAGTTCTGGGGACTGATGACCTCAGATGTTAAGTCCCTACAGTGCTTAGAGCCATTTGAATTTGAACCAGCACTTACTTTAGTACATACCCTCTAACTCTCTCTCTCTTTCTCTGTCTCTCTCTCTCTCTCTCTCTCTCTCTCTCTCTCTCTCTCTCTTTCTCTGTAACGTTCGCGGGTGTGTGTGGGTGTGCGTTTCAGATTGTTCAAATGGCTCTGAGCACTATGGGACTTGACTTCTGAGGTCATCAGTCTCCTGGACTACTTAAACCTAACTAACCTAAGGAACATCACATACATCCATGCCCGAGGCACGATTTTAACCTCCGACTGTAGCAGCAGCGCGGTTCCGGACTGAAGCGCCAAGAACTGCTCGGCCACAGCGGCCGGCGCGCTGACAGTGTGGGAGCAGCATATAGGAGAAGTGTTCAATAAGTAATGCTAAGTATTTGTGAACCAGGCTACTTACAAGAAGAACTATATCATTTACGAATGGCTTTTGCGAAAAATGGTTATACGAAAAACGAGATTAACCGAGCACTTCACCCAAGTAGAAAAATGCCTAAAAATAGGAGACAGCAACAACCATCAGCTGGAAAAGTATTTCTTCCGTTCATCCATAACATCACGGATCGCACTGGGAAAGTACTAGCCAAGTTGCAGGTGGAGAATATTTTCAGACCTACTAAGAAAGTGAATGCCTAAGATCAACAAAAGATGCTCGTCACCCCATAGCCACCCCAGGGGTATATATAAAATTCCGTGTAGTTGTGGCAGGGTTTACATAGGAACTACAAAAAGAAGCATCAATGCACGGTTGAAGGAGCACAAAAGAAACTGTCGCTTGGGACATATCGACAAATCGGCAGTAGCGGAACATGTTTTTAAGGATGGAGATCACGAAATAAAATTTGGTGAGACAAGCGTGCTAGCGAGGACGTCGCATTATAATACACGTATGTATAGTGAGGCAATTGATATCCACAAACATCAACACAATTTTGATCGTAAAGAAGAAGGATTGAAATTGGATAAGATATGGCGGTCGACATTGCATCAATCACGTGACAATCGATTGCCTGCAATCGAGAGAACAGACGATAGCCTGAGATAGCCGCACATCGACGCCACGTGACGTGCGGTGGCGCCCCCCTACGATCTCCATATAAGCGGCGGCCCCAGCTCCTAGCAGCTCTCTCCCTCCATTTATCCTTCCTATCAACTCTGATCCTCACCCCCCCCCTCCTTTCCTCCGTCCTTTCCCTGGGCTCCCTCTTCCTCCCCCCCTTTCCATCCTGTGTTTTTTCCCCACCTACCCTCTCCCTATCTCCTTTCTCCCCCCCCCCCATGTCCTTTTGTTCTCCCCTCCTCTGCCTTCCCCACTCCCTGGCACGTCTGCTCAGCACCCCCCCCCCCTCTTATGTATCCTCATCTTCAATTGGCTCCTTTCCCCCCTCCCCCTTCACTTTTCCTCTCCTTCCCTTCCCCCCCTTTTTCCCGTCATCTGACCAGTTTCCCCCCACCTGCTCTCGGGTGTGGTATGTCATATTTGTGCCATTTTTTTAGTGCAGTGTTTGAGTGAGTGTTCAGTGTTGTGCGTCTTTCCACAGTGTTGCGAACAGAACTCATGCTGTCGCTGGCTGTGCATTTTATCTCTCTTGCGAACAGAAACCAGACTGTCGCCGTGTTTTTTAATTGTCTGTCTCTTATTTTTTCTGCTTCCTGTGTATTTTATTAGCATCATCCACCCTGTGTTTTTATGTTTTAAGCTCCAGTATTTTCTGCCATTTTACCTCTAAGTCACCGATTTTATCGCCAACTCTTATTATTTGTATTATCTTCCTCTTTTTAAAACAACTTCTGTAGGCTGAAGAGCGGCGTAATAAGCTGCTGCCAGCCCGCCCCACTTTAGGGGGAATCGGAACTCAGTAAAGGGAAAAAAAAACTCCTAGCAGCCAGTCGTCGATTCACCTCGAAAGATGTTCTCTGTAGTTGAGAACGAAACGTCAGGGAGAAGAAGTTCTACAGATCGACCCGGAACTGTTTACTGATGAAGACGCCGACCATGAAAGCCAAAATGGGATACTGCTATATACGAGGGCACTTCAATAAGTAATGCAACACATTTTTTTTCTCGGCCAATTTTGGTTGAAAAAACCGGAAATTTCTTGTGGAATATTTTCAAACATTCCCGCTTCGTCTCGTATAGTTTCATTGACTTCCGACAGGTGGCAGCGCTGTACGGAGCTGTTAAAATGGCGTCTGTAACGGATGTGCGTTGCAAACAACGGGCAGTGATCGAGTTTCTTTTGGCGGAAAACCAGGGCATCTCAGATATTCATAGGCGCTTGCAGAATGTCTACGGTGATCTGGCAGTGGACAAAAGCACGTCGTTGGGCAAAGCGTGTGTCATCATCGCCGCAAGGTCAAGCAAGACTGTCTGATCTCCCGCGTACGGGCCGGCCGTGCACAGCTGTGACTCCTGCAATGGCGGAGCGTGCGAACACACTCGTTCGAGATGATCGACGGATCACCATCAAACAACTCAGTGCTCAACTTGACATCTCTGTTGGTAGTGCTGTCACAATTGTTCACCAGTTGGGATATTCAAAGGTTTGTTCCCGCTGGGTCCCTCGTTGTCTAACCGAACACCATAAAGAGCAAAGGAGAACCACCTGTGCGGAATTGCTTGCTCGTCATGTGGCTGAGGGTGACAATTTCTTGTCAAAGATTGTTACAGGCGATGAAACATGAGTTCATCACTTCGAACCTGAAACAAAACGGCAATCAATGGAGTGGCGCCACACCCACTCCCCTACCGAGAAAAAGTTTAAAGCCATACCCTCAGCCGGTAAAGTCACGGTTACAGTCTTCTGGGACGCTGAAGGGGTTATTCTGTTCGGTGTCCTTCCCCATGGTCAAACGATCAACTCTGAAGTGTATTGTGCTACTCTTCAGAAATTGAAGAAATGACTTCAGCCTGTTCGTAGGCACAAAAATCTGAACGAACTTCTCCTTCTTCATGACAACGCAAGACCTCACACAAGTCTTCGCACCCGAGAGGAGCTCACAAAACTTCAGTGGACTGTTCTTCCTCGTGCACCCTACAGCCCCGATCTCGCACCGTCGGATTTCCATATGTTTGGCCCAATGAAGGACGCAATCCGTGGGAGGCACTACGCGGATGATGAAGAAGTTATTGATGCAGTACGACGTTGGCTCCGACATCGGCCAGTGGAATGGTACCGTGCAGGCATACAGGCCCTCATTTCAAGGTGGCGTAAGGCCGTAGCATTGAATGGAGATTACGTTGAAAAATGGTGTTGTGCAGCTAAAAGACTGGGGAATAACCTGGTGTATTTCAATGCTGAATAAAACAACCCCTGTTTCAGAAAAAAAATGTGTTGCATTACTTTTTGAACTGCCCTCGTACGTTTTTTCTTTTTTTTTTGGAAGCAGGTTGGTTTTATTGAGGATACCAAGACACCACATTACACCCCCCCCCCCCCCTCTTGTGGCTGCAACACTGTATTTTTCTACATAATCTCCGTTGTATGCGACGGCTCTACGCCACCTTGTTTTGTGTATTTCACCTGGGGAATTAGAAACGACACAGAGGCTTCATCGCTCTGTACCCCTCAGTGGTTCACAACAGTCCACCCACCCCACCGACGCCCCACACCGAACCCAGGGTTATTGTGCGCTTCGCCAACAGTAGACCCCCCCCCCCCCCCCCCCAAGGAACATCTCATACGAAACGAGAGTAACATCTACATCTACATTTATACTCCGCAAGCCACCCAACGGTGTGTGGCGGAGGGCACTTTACGTGCCACTGTCATTACCTCCCTTTCCTGTTCCAGTCGCGTATGGTTCGCGGGAAGACCTACTGCCGGAAAGCCTCTGTGCGCGCTCTAATCTCTCTAATTTTACACTCGTGATCTCCTCGGGAGGTATAAATAGGGGGAAGCAATATATTCGATACCTCATCCAGAAACGCACCCTCTCGAAACCTGGACAGCAAGCTACACCGCGATGCAGAGCGCCTCTCTTGCAGAGTCTGCAACTTGAGTTTGTTAAACATCTTCGTAACGCTATCACGGTTACCAAATAACCCTGTGACGAAACGCGCCGCTCTTCTTTGGATCTTCTCTATCTCCTCCGTCAACCCGATCTGGTGCGGATCCCACACTGATGAGCAATACTCGAGTATAGGTCGAACGAGTGTTTTGTAAGCCACCTCCTTTGTTGATGGACTACATTTTCTAAGGACTCTCCCAATGAATCTCAACCTGGTACCCGCCTTACCAACAATTAATTTTATATGATCATTCCACTTCAAATCGTTCCGCACGCATACTCCCAGATATTTTACAGAAGTAACTGCTACCAGTGTTTGTTCCGCTATCATATAATCATACAATAAAGGATCCTTCTTTCTATGTATTCGCAATACATTACGTCTATGTTAAGGGTCAGTTGCCACTCCCTGCACCAAGTGCCTATCCGCTGCAGATCTTCCTGCATTTCGCTACATTTTTCTAATGCTGCAACTTCTCTGTATACTACAGCATCATCCGCGAAAAGCCGCATGGAACTTCCGACACTATCTACTAGGTTATTTATATACACTCCTGGAAATGGAAAAAAGAACACATTGACACCGGTGTGTCAGACCCACCATACTTGCTCCGGACACTGCGAGAGGGCTGTACAAGCAATGATCACACGCACGGCACAGCGGACACACCAGGAACCGCGGTGTTGGCCGTCGAATGGCGCTAGCTGCGAAGCATTTGTGCACCGCCGCCGTCAGTGTCAGCCAGTTTGCCGTGGCATACGCAGCTCCATCGCAGTCTTTAACACTGGTAGCATGCCGCGACAGCGTGGACGTGAACCGTATGTGCAGTTGACGGACTTTGAGCGAGGGCGTATAGTGGGCATGCGGGAGGCCGGGTGGACGTACCGCCGAATTGCTCAACACGTGGGGCGTGAGGTCTCCACAGTACATCGATGTTGTCGCCAGTGGTCGGCGGAAGGTGCACGTGCCCGTCGACCTGGGACCGGACCGCAGCGACGCACGGATGCACGCCAAGACCGTAGGATCCTACGCAGTGCCGTAGGGGACCGCACCGCCACTTCCCAGCAAATTAGGGACACTGTTGCTCCTGGGGTATCGGCGAGGACCATTCGCAACCGTTTCCATGAAGCTGGGCTACGGTCCCGCACACCGTTAGGCCGTCTTTCGCTCACGCCCCAACATCGTGCAGCCCGCCTCCAGTGGTGTCGCGACAGGCGTGAATGGAGGGACGAATGGAGACGTGTCGTCTTCAGCGATGAGAGTCGCTTCTGCCTTGGTGCCAATGATGGTCGTATGCGTGTTTGGCGCCGTGCAGGTGAGCGCCACAATCAGGACTGCATACGACCGAGGCACACAGGGCCAACACCCGGCATCATGGTGTGGGGAGCGATCTCCTACACTGGCCGTACACCACTGGTGATCGTCGAGGGGACACTGAATAGTGCACGGTACATCCAAACCGTCATCGAACCCATCGTTCTACCATTCCTAGACCGGCAAGGGAACTTGCTGTTCCAACAGGACAATGTACGTCCGCATGTATCCCGTGCCACCCAACGTGCTCTAGAAGGTGTAAGTCAACTACCCTGGCCAGCAAGATCTCCGGATCTGTCCCCCATT
Organism: Schistocerca cancellata; assembly: GCF_023864275.1. NCBI lineage: Eukaryota > Metazoa > Arthropoda > Insecta > Orthoptera > Acrididae > Schistocerca > Schistocerca cancellata. Next base: position 111,815,894 of record NC_064636.1, on the reverse strand, counting down.
GAGCATGTTTGGGACTGGATGAAGCGTCGTCTCACGCGGTCTGCACGTCCAGCACGAACGCTGGTCCAACTGAGGCGCCAGGTGGAAATGGCATGGCAAGCCGTTCCACAGGACTACATCCAGCATCTCTACGATCGTCTCCATGGGAGAATAGCAGCCTGCATTGCTGCGAAAGGTGGATATACACTGAACTAGTGCCGACATTGTGCATGCTCTGTTGCCTGTGTCTACGTGCCTGTGGTTCTGTCAGTGTGATCATGTGATGTATCTGACCCCAGGAATGTGTCAATAAAGTTTCCCCTTCCTGGGACAATGAATTCACGGTGTTCTTATTTCAATTTCCAGGAGTGTATATTGTGAAAAGCAATGGTCCCATAACACTCCCCTGTGGCACGCCAGAGGTTACTTTAACGTCTGTAGACATCTCTCTGTTGATAACAACATGCTGTGTTCTGTTTGCTAAAAACTCTTCAATTCAGCCACACAGCTGGTCTGATATTCTGTAGGCTCTTACTTTGTTTATCAGGCGACAGTGCGGAACTGTAACCCCAAATGTTTGTGTGGTAGAGTAATTACGGTGCACACGTACATGGAGACAGTGTTTGCGCAGCAATCGCCGACATAGCGCAACTGAGGCGGAATAAGGGGAACCAGCCAGCATTCGCCAAGGCAGATGGAAAACCGCCTAAAAACCATCCACAGGCTGGCCACCACATCGGCCCTCGACACTAATCCGACAGGCGCGGGTTCGTACTGGGGGCCGGCACGCCTTCCCGCTAGGGAAGAACGCGTTACACCGCGCGGCTAACCAGGCGGGCTACGCCACCTGGCAAGTCCTGTATGCCCGCAAAGGAGTACTCCATTGATCGACGTCGGAGCCAGCGCATTGCTGCATCAATGACCTTCCCACTACCCACGTACTGCTTTCGCGGAGTGCGAACTTAATTGACACAAACAGATGGAAGTCAGAAGGTGAGGTCGGAAAGTGCGAGTCCAGGCTGTAGGGAGGATGAAGAACCCCATTCGCATTTTTATGGTGACGAACATGCACAACCCCATTCTTCAATTTCCTGAGTGTTGTGCAATTCAGTTCAGAGTTCACAGTTGCACCATGAGGAAGGACATCAAACAGGTTAATCCCTTGTTGTTGTTCTTGTGGTCTTCACTCCTGAGACTGGTTTGATGCAGCTCTCCATGCTACTCCTTACTGTGCAATATTCTTCATCTCCCAGTACCTACTCCAACCTACATCCTTCTGAATCTGGATAGTGTATTCATCTCTTGGTCTCCCTCTGCGGTTTTTGCCCTCCACGTTGCCCTCCAATACTAAATTGGTGATCCCTCGATGCCTCAGAACATGACCTACCAACCGATCCCTTCTTCTAGTCAAGATGTGCCACAAACTCCTCATCTCCCCAATTCCATTCAATACCACCTCATTAGTTATGTGATCTACCCATCTAATCTTCAGCATTCTTCTGTAGCACCACATTTCGAAAGCTTCTATTCCCTTCTTGTCCAAACTATTTACCGTCTATGTTTCACTTCCATACATGGCTACACTCCATACAAATACTTTCAGAACCGACTTCCTTACACTTAAATCTATACTCGATGTTAACAAATTTCTCTTCTTCAGAAACGCTTTCCTTGCCGTTGCCAGTCTACATGTTATGTCCTCTCTACTTCGACCATCATCAATTATTTTGCTCCCAATAATAGCAAAACTCCTTTACTACTTTAAGTGTCTCATTTCCTAATCTAATTCCCTCAGCATCACCCGACTTAATTTGACTACATTCCATTATCCTCGTTTCGCTTTTGTTGATGTTCATCTTATATCCTCCTTTCAAGACACTGTCCATTCCGTTCAACTGCTCTTCCAAGTCCTTTGCTGTCTCTGACAGAATTACAATGTCATCGGCGAACCTCAAAGTTTTTCTTTCTTCTCCATGAATTTTAATACCTACTCCGGTCTTTTCTTTTGTTTCCTTTACTGCTTGCTCGATATACAGATTGAATAACATTGGGGAGAGGCTACAACCCTGTCTTACTCCTTTCCCAACCACTGCTTCCCTTTCATGCCCCTCGACTCTTATAACTGCCATCTGGTTTCTGTACAAACTGTAAACAGTCTTTCGCTCCCTGTATTTTACCCCTGCCACCTTCAGAATTTGAAAGAGAGTATTCCAGTTAACATTGTCAAATGCTTTCTCTAAGTCTACAAATGCTAGAAACGTAGGTTTGCCTTTTCTTAATCTTTCTTGTAAGATAAGTCGTAAGGTCTCATACATTTTGCTCACCAGATGGTAGAGTTTTGTCGGGACTGGCTCTCCCAAGGCTGTCAGTAGTTCTAATGGAATGTTGTCTAATCCCGGGGCCTTGTTTCGACTCAAGTCTTTCAGTGCTCTATAAACTCTTCACGCAGTATCATATCTCCCATTTCATCTTCATCTACATCCTCTTCCATTTCCATAATATTGCCCTCAAGTACATCGCGCTTGTATAGACCCTCTATATACTCCTTCCACCTTTCTGCTTTCCCTTCTTTGCTTAGAACTGGGTTTCTATGTGACATCTTGATATTCATACAAGTGGTTCTCTTTTCTCCAAAGGTCTCCTTAATTTTCCTGTAGGCAGTATCTATCTTACCCCTAGTGAGATAATCCTCTACATCCCTGCTTAGCCATTTTGCACTTCCAGTCGATATCATTTTTGAGACGTTTGTATTCCTTTTTGCCTGCTTCATTTACTGCGTAGTTATATTTGCTTCTTTCATCAATTAAATTCAATATTTCTTCTGTTACGCAAGGATTTCTACTTGGTCTCGTCTTTTTACCTACTTGATCCTCTGCTGCCTTCACTACTTCATCCCTCAAAGCTACCCGTTTATCTTCTACTGTATTTCTTTCCCCCATTCTTGTCAGTTGCTCCCTTATGCGCTCCCTGTAAGTCTGTACAACCTCTGGTTCTTTCAGTTTATCCAGGTCCCATCTCCTTAAATTGCCAACTTTTTGCAGTTTTTTCAGGTTTAATCTACAGTTCATATCCAATAGATTGTGGTCAGAGTCCACATCTGCCCCTGGAAATGTCTTACAATTTAAAACCTGGTTCCTAAATCTCTGTTTTAGCATTATATAATCTATCTGAAACCTGTCAGTATCGCCCGGTTTCTTGCATGTGTACAACCTTCTTTTATGATTCTTGAACCAAGTGTCAGCTGTGATTAAGTTATGCTCTGTGGAAAATTCTACCGGACGGCTTCCTCTTTCATTTCTTACCCCCAATCCATATTCACCTACTACGTTTCTTTCTCTTCCTTAACCTACTATCGAATTCCAGTCACCCACGACTTTTAATTTTGGACTGACTCTCTAGCGTAAATGATACAACAGGATTTCGCAATGTGAAACTTATTTTCTAATCATGAAACCAGTGTCCTTAAGGAAGGATATACTTCAATGTCGTAGACAATCAATTAGTTCAAAAATGGTTCAAATTGCTCTGAGTGCTATGGGGCTTCTTTGGTTATGTCGCCTAGAACGTAGAACTACTTAAACGTAACTAACCTAAGGACATCACACACACCCATGCCCGACGCAGGATTCGAACCTGCGACCGTAGCAGCCGCGCGGTTCCAGACTGTAGCACGTAGAACCGCTCGGCCACCGCGGCCGGCCAATGAATTACTTTTCGAGAGGGTTGTTGAGGACTCGCTCCTGGAAGCCTTGTGGTAGGGTGGTGGAGGGGGGATGGTGGAGGCTGGTGAAGGGAGAGGCTTGTTCGAGATGTTGCTGTGCTCGGCAGTTGTTGCCCACAGAACGGCAATAAGTTTCATCTCTAGCTTGCACAGCATTCCTCATTTCTTTGTTTGCCTACAGGAGGTTCGTCCCTGCACTTTTGATGACAGATGATCCCTTAAGAGTTCCAAAAGAGCGTCGCGTCGACTGAAGCTGCGGCTTTCATATGAGCTGAGGTGGTGTGGCACGGCTGCGTGGATTGCCGTTTTGTTTCCGGTTCTAATTTATGAACCAAGGTTTCATCTTATGAACCAAGGTTTCATCTTATGAACCAAGGTTTCACCTTATGAACCAAGGTTTCATCTTATGAACCAAGGTTTCATCTTATGAACCAAGGTTTCATCTTATGAACCAAGGTTTCATCGCCTGTGACGCAATTCGACCAAAAAATTGTCACGATCGGACTCGTAACACGCAAGCAATTCCGCACAGAGGGTCTCTCGTTGGCCTTTGTGTTGTTCTGTTAGGCGGCGAGGAGCCGACCGGGCATTCACCTTTGAGTAGCGCAACTAGTGGACGAGTGTGTCAGCACTACCAACAGCGTTGTCCAGCTGAGGCCGGCCGAAGTGGCCGTGCGGTTAAAGGCGCTGCAGTCTGGAACCGCAAGTCCGCTACGGTCGCAGGTTCGAATCCTGCCTCGGGCATGGATGTTTGTGATGTCCTTAGGTTAGTTAGGTTTAACTAGTTCTAAGTTCTAGGGGACTAATGACCTCAGCAGTTGAGTCCCATAGTGCTCAGAGCCATTTGAACCATTTTTTTTTGTCCAGTTGAGCAGAAAAGCGCTTCATTGTGATTCGTCGATCACCTCGAATGAGAGTTCCGCACGTTCCAACATTGCAGGACTCAACGCTTTGTGCGGCCAGCCAGCACACGGGGTGATTGGACAGGTTTGCGCCACCTTGTTTCCATGATGACAGACGCCTCGCTCAACGACTCGTCTTGCTTTTGTTCGCTGACAGGTCTCCGTAGGCATTCTGCAAGCGCCTGTAGTATCTGTGGTACCCGGGTTTTCCGGCAAAAGAAACAGCCATCTGTTTTGAATCCACCTTCGTTACAGACGCCATTTTGAAGGCAAAAATTGTCACGACTAGGCTCTTAACGCAAAAGCAATTCTGCACAGATGCTCTTTATGGTCTTTGTTACGCTGCTAGGAACTCAGCAGGAACACACCTTTCAGTACCATAAGTGGTACTACCAATGGAGACGTCCAGTTGAGCAGTGGGGTGTTTGTGATCCATCGATCACCTCGAATGAGAGTGTCCGCACGTTCCAACATTGCAGGACTCAACGCTGTGTTCGGCCAGCCAGCACACGGGGTGATTGGACAGGTTTGCGCCACCTTGTTTCGATGATGACAGACGCCTCGTTCAACGACTCACCCTGCTTTTGTTCGCTGCCAGGTCTCCGTAGACATTCTGCAAGCGGCTATGAATGTGTGCGACTTTCTGCATTTTCGCCAAAATAAACTCAATGACAGCTCCCGGTTTGGGTCACACCTCCGTTACAGACGCTATTGTAACGGCTACGTTACGTAATCATCATGGTTTCAGGAAACATCGTTCTTGTGCAACGCAGCTAGCCCTTTATTCGCACGAAGTAATGGCCGCTATCGACAGGGGATCTCAAGCTTGATTCCGTATTGCTAGATTTCCGGAAAGCTTCTGACACCGTTCCTCACAAGCGACTTCTAATCGAGCTGCGGGCCTATGCGGTATCGTCTCAGTCGTGCGACTGGATTCGTGATATCCTGTCAGGAAGGTCGCAAGTTCGTAGTAATAGACGGCAAATCATCGAGTAAAACTGAAGTGATATCAGGTGTTCCCCAGGGAAGCGTCCTGGGACCTCTGCTGTTCCTGATCTATATAAATGACCTGGGTGACAATCTGAGCAGTTCTCTTAGGTTGTTCGCAGATGATGCTGTAATTCACCGTCTAGTAAGGTCATCCGAAGACCAGTATCAGTTGCAAAGCGATTTAGAAAAGATTGCTGTATGGTGTGGCAGGTGGCAGTTGACGCTAAATAACGAAAAGTGTGAGGTGATCCACACGAGTTCCAAAAGAAATCCGCTGGAATTCGATTACTCGATAAATGGTACAATTCTCAAAGCTGTCAATTCAACTAAGTACCTGGGTGTAAAAATTACGAACAACTTCAGTTGGAAAGACCACATAGATAATATTGTGGGGGAGGCGAGCCAAAGTTTGCGTTTCATTGGCAGGACACTTAGAAGATGCAACAAGTCCAGTGAAGAGACAGCTTACACTACACTCGTTCCTCCTCTGTTAGAATATTGCTGCGCGGTGTGGGATCCTTACCAGGTGGGATTGACGCAGGACATCGAAAGGGTGCAAAAAAGGGAAGCTCGTTTTGTATTATCACGTAATAGGGGAGAGAGTGTGGCAGATATGATACGCGAGTTGGGATGGAAGTCATTAAAGCAAAGACGTTTTTCGTCGCGGCCAGATCTATTTGCGAAATTTCAGTCACCAACTTTCTCTTCCGAATGCGAAACTACACTCCTGGAAATTGAAATAAGAACACCGTGAATTCATTGTCCCAGGAAGGGGAAACTTTATTGACACATTCCTGGGGTCAGATACATCACATGATCACACTGACAGAACCACAGGCACATAGACACAGGCAACAGACCATGCACAATGTCGGCACTAGTACAGTGTATATCCACCTTTCGCAGCAATGCAGGCTACTATTCTCCCATGGAGACGATCGTAGAGATGCTGGATGTAGTCCTGTGGAACGGCTTGCAATGCCATTTCCACCTGGCGCCTCAGTTGGACCAGCGTTCGTGCTGGACGTGCAGACCGCGTGAGACGACGCTTCATCCAGCCCCAAACATGCTCAATGGGGGACAGATCCGGAGATCTTGTTGGCCAGGGTAGTTGACTTACACCTTCTAGAGCACGTTGGGTGGCACGGGATACATGCGGACGTGCATTGTCCTGTTGGAACAGCAAGTTCCCTTGCCGGTCTAGGAATGGTAGAAAGATGGGTTCGATGACGGTTTGGATGTACCGTGCACTATTCAGTGTCCCCTCGACGATCACCAGTGGTGTACGGCCAGTGTAAGAGATCGCTCCCCACACCATGATGCCGGGTGTTGGCCCTGTGTGCCTCGGTCGTATGCAGTCCTGATTGTGGCGCTCACCTGCACGGCGCCAAACACGCATACGACCATCATTGGCACCAAGGCAGAAGCGACTCTCATCGCTGAAGACGACACGTCTCCATTCGTCCCTCCATTCACGCCTGTCGCGACACCACTGGAGGCGGGCTGCACGATGTTGGGGCGTGAGCGGAAGACGGCCTAACGGTGTGCGGGACCGTAGCCCAGCTTCATGGAGACGGTTGCGAATGGTCCTCGCCGATACCCCAGGAGCAACAGTGTCCCTGATTTGCTGGGAAGTGGCGGTGCGGTCCCCTACGGCACTGCGTAGGATCCTACGGTCTTGGCGTGCATCCGTGCGTCGCTGCGGTCCGGTCCCAGGTCGACGGGCACGTGCACCTTCCGCCGACCACTGGCGACAACATCGATGTACTGTGGAGACCTCACGCCCCACGTGTTGAGCAATTCGGCGGTACGTCCACCCGGCCTCCCGCATGCCCACTATACGCCCTCGCTCAAAGTCCGTCAACTGCACATACGGTTCACGTCCATGCTGTCGCGGCATGCTACCAGTGTTAAAGACTGCGATGGAGCTCCGTATGCCACGGCAAACTGGCTGACACTGACGGCGGCGGTGCACAAATGCTGCGCAGCTAGCGCCATTCGACGGCCAACACCGCGGTTCCTGGTGTGTCCGCTGTGCCGTGTGTGTGATCATTGCTTGTACAGCCCTCTCGCAGTGTCCGGAGCAAGTATGGTGGGTCTGACACACCGGTGTCAATGTGTTCTTTTTTCCATTTCCAGGAGTGTATTTTGTTGAGCCCAACCTACATAGGTAGGAATGATCATCAAAATAAAATAAGAGAAATCAGAGCTCGAACGGAAAGGTTTAGGTGTTCGTTTTACCCACGCGCTGTTTGGGAGTGGAATGGTAGGGAGATAGTATGATTGTGGTTCGATGAACCCTCTCCGAAGCACTTAAATGTGAATTGCAGAGTAATCATGTAGATGTAGATGCAGATGTAGATGTACGTATGGCGTCGTCACCTATCGGAACTTAATGAAACTGTAGATGCGGAAGCGCGAATATTCCAAGATGATCCACAAGAAATCCCGCATTTTTTCTATCGAAATTCGGCGACAGTAAAATATGTTCTATTATGTGTGTACTGTGTGTTGAACTGGGGACCTAGAAACGACGAAGAGCCTTCATCCCACCATAGCCCTCAGTGGCCCACAACCCACAACCGACCACAGCAGTCCACCCACCCCACCTCCGCCGCACTCTGAACCCAGGAACGACTCAAACTAGATGAGTGTTACCCCAAATGTTTGCGTGGTAGAGTAATTATGGTGTATACATACGTGGAGACAGTGTTTGCACAGCAATTCCTGACATAGTGTAACTGAGGCGGAATAAGGGGAACCAACCCGCATTCGCCGAGCCAGATGGAAAACCGCCTGAAGAGCCATCCACAGGCTGGCCGGCTCACTGGACCTTGGCATTAATCCGTGGGGCAGATAACATTACTTACTGAATGCTCCTCGTAAACAGACAAGGACAGAGGCATATATGGGCCAGCTGTACCAAACATTCTCAGCCCTTGGAGGCCAACATTGGCATATACGAGGTGCATTCAAGTTCTAAGGCCTCCGACTTTTTTTCTCCGGACTGGAAAGAGATAGAAACATGCGCATTGTTTTAAAATGAGGCCGCGTTCATTGTCAATACGTCCCAGAGATGGCAGCACCGTACGGCAGATGGAATTTTACCGCCAGCGGTGAGAATGAGAACTGTTTTAAACACTTAAAATGGCGACGTTTTCCTTACTTGAACAGCGTGCAATCATTAGTTTTCTGAATTTGCGTGGTGTGAAACCAATTGAAATTCACCGACAGTTGAAGGAGACATGTGGTGATGGAGTTATGGATGTGTCGAAAGTGCGTTCGTGGGTGTGACAGTTTAATGAAGGCAGAACATCGTGTGACAACAAACCGAAACAACCTCGGGCTGGCACATGCCGGTCTGACGACGTGATCGAGAAAGTGGAGAGAATTCTTTTGGGGGATCGCAGAATGACTGTGAAACAGATCGCCTCCAGAGTTGGCATTTCTGTGGGTTCTGTGCACACAATCCTGCATGACGACCTGAAAATGCGAAAAATGTCATCCACGTGGGTGCCACGAATGCTGACGGACGACCACATGGCTGCCCCTGTGGCATGTTGCCCAGAAATGTTGACGCGCAACGACAGCACGAATGGGACTTTCTTTTCGTCGGTTGTGACAATGGATGAGACGTGGATGCCATTTTTCAATCCAGAAACAAAGCGCCAGTCAGCTCAATGGAAGCACACAGATTCACCGCCACCAAAAAAATTTCGGGGTAACCGCCACTGCTGAAAAAATGATGGTGTCCATGTTCTGGGACAGCGAGGGCGTAATCCTTACCCATTGCGTTCCAAAGGGCACTACGGTAACAGGTGCATCCTACGAAAATGTTTTGAAGAACAAATTCCTTCCTGCACTGCAACAAAAACGTCTGGGAAGGGCTGCGCGTGTGCTGTTTCACCGAGACAACGCACCCGCACATCGAGCTAACGTTATGCAACAGTTTCTTCGTGATAATAACTTTGAAGTGATTCCTAATGCTTCCTACTGACCTGACCTGGCTCCTAGTGACTTTTGGCTTTTTCCAACAATGAAAGACACTCTCCGTGGCCGCACATTAACCAGCCGTGCTGCTATTGCCTCAGCGATTTTCCAGTGGTCAAAACAGACTCCTAAAGAAGCCTTCGCCGCTGCCATGGAATCATGGCGTCAGCGTTGTGAAAAATGTGTACGTCTGCAGGGCGATTACGTCGAGAAGTAACGCCAGTTTCATCGATTTCGGGTGAGTAGTTAATTGGAAAATCGGAGGCCTTAGAACTTAAATGCACCTTGTACTTGCTCTACCACCAATATTTCCAGGTTATACACCAACGATGCCGTGTATGGCAGTCGCATTGCTGCATTAGCACTTTCCTCCCATTGCGTCTTTGAGTGGTCCAAACGTATGGAAATCACTTGGGGCAAGGTCTGGTGAGTATGGTGGATGAGGAAGACACTCAAAATGCAGGTCTGTCATTGTTGCAACTGTTGTACGGGCAGTGTGGGGCCTTGCATTGTCATGTTGGAAAATGACACCTGCTGACAGCAATCCACGTCGCTTTGATTTGATTGCAGGCCGCAGATGCTTTTTTAGAAGATCTGTGTACTGTGTACTGTGTACTGGTGACAGTGGTCCCTCTAGGCTTGTAATGCTCCAAAATGACGCCTTTTACGTCCCAAAATAGAGTCAGCATAACCTTCCCTACTGATAGTTCTGTTCGAAACTTCTTTGGTTTTGGTGATGACGAATGGCGACATTCTTTGCTCGCTCTCTTCGTTTGCGGTTGGTGGAAGTGAACCCATGTTTCGTTCTCAGTAACGATTCTTGCAAGGAAGCCATCACTTCCTCGTTCAAAGCGCCGAAGAAGTTCTTCACCAGCATCAACACGTCGTTCTCTCATTTCAGGAGTCAGCTGCCGTGGCACCCATCTTGCAGACACTTTGTGAAACTGGAGCACATCACGCACAGTGTGGTCTGCTGACCCATGACTAATCTGTAAACGTGTTGCAATGTCATTCAGTGTCACTCGGCGGTTTTCCTTCACTATGGCTTCAACTGCTGCAATGTTCTGTGGAGCCACAACTCTCTGTGCCTGACTTGGACGAGGAGCATCTCCCACTGAAGTCACACCACTTGCGAACTTCCTACTCCATTCGTAGACTTGCTGCTGTGACAAACACGCATCACCGTACTGAATCTTCACTCGTCGATGAATTTCAACAGGTTTCACACCTTCACTACGGAAAAACCGAATAACGGAACGCTGTTGTTCCCTGGTGCAAGTCGCAAGTGGGGCGGCCATCTTTATACTGATACTGCGACGGTATGTGTGCGTCTGCACTACGCTGCCATCTATAGGCCATTCTGCACTCAGTTTGTAGCACGCTTACCAACTTACATGATAACGGAGCGAAATTTCGACTTGTTATTACAAATTTAAGGTTTTCATTTGACTCACCCTCGTACATGCATGTCCAAAGGAACTCTGTATCGTAATCAGAACAAGACAGGCACTGCAATATCGTAGAGTGTTTCTTTTCTACTCCACACACCTTAATTTTTTTGTCCAAATCTCTCCTTTGTTTCCCAGCCTGCATTACACCGATACGAAAAAGCTCCATATGGGAACAGTTAATTGACACGAGTGTCGAAAGCAGCAGCTGGCAACGGAACTAAATGAAGCTGGATGTTGATAAATCATCAGACCGGTGATCAAGTAGATAGTTTGCACAAGGCAAGATTGTGACAGATCTTAGCTTTACACTCGAGACATGACGCGTAGGTAGGTCTGGATGTTACACCTCTCCACCTGTCCAACCTCCCCCTCCGCCCCCCCCCCCCCCCCACACACACACACACAGACACACAAACACACACACGTAAAACATTTTAACACTGTGTCAATTCGTGGCAAGATTTCACAGCATTAAACAGACTTTTATTACAGTGCGCAGTGATCTTGCTCACGCGCGACAAAGAACTCAAATAAGAAGCAGCCTAGCAAAGTAAGAACATGTACAGCAAGAAGTGGCCAGATAGAGACACACATACAAATCTAACCTTCGCCACCGGACATTTTCTTTGGATAGTCAGTCGTCTTGGCTGCTTCGGTGCGGCCCGCCACGAATTGCTCTCCTGTTCCAGCCTCTTCATCCACGAGCATCAACCACAACCTACATCCTCAATTATCTGCCGTATGCATTCCAATCTTTATCTTGCCCTACAGTTTTTTTTTACCCTCTACAGCTCCGTCTAGTTCCGTGGAAGTTATACCGTGATGTCTTGACAAATGTCCTACCATACTGTCCGTCCTTCTCGCCAGTGATTTCGATATACTCCTTTCCTTGCCAATTCTGCTCGTTATTCCTTACCTTATCAACCCATCTAATTTCCAACATTTTTCTGGAGCATCGCAGTTCAAACGCTTCGACATCATCTCAGTTTCGGTTTTCCCACAGTCCACGTCTCACTACCGTACAATGTTGTAATACAAACGTAAATTCTCAGAAATTTCTTCCTCAGATTTGTGCCAACGTTCGACACTAACAAAATTCTGTTGTCCGGGAGGGCACCCTTTCGCTGTGCTAGTGTGCTTTTGATGTCCTCCCTGGTTCATCCGTCATGGGTTTTGTTGCTTCCAAGGTAGCAGAAGTCCTTAACTTTGTCTGTTTCGTCGTCTCCAATTTGGATGTTAATTTTATCGTTAATCTCATTTCTACTATTCCTCACTACTTTCCTCTTTTCAATTGTGTATATATCAGATTATTTATTAGATTCATCACGTCCTGTAATCCTCCTTCACTTTCACTGAGGATAGCAATGTCTTCAACGAATCTTATCACTGGAATGCTTTCACCTTGAATTTTAATCCCAAACTTCTCTGTTAGTTGCATCATTGGTTCTTAAGGAATTTTTCTACGAAGGCAGTTCAATAAGTAATGCAACACATTTTTTTTCTCGGCTAATTTTGGTTGAAAAAACCGGAAATTTCTTGTGGAATATTTTCAAACATTCCCGCTTCGTCTCGTATAGTTTCATTGACTTCCGACAGGTGGCAGCGCTGTACGGAGCTGTTAAAATGGCGTCTGTAACGGATGTGCGTTGCAAACAACGGGCAGTGATCGAGTTTCTTTTGGCGGAAAACCAGGGCATCTCAGATATTCATAGGCGCTTGCAGAATGTCTACGGTGATCTGGCAGTGGACAAAAGCACGGTGAGTCGTTGGGCAATGCGTGTGTCATCATCGCCGCAACGCCAAGCAAGACTGTCTGATCTCCCGCGTGCGGGCCGGCCGTGCACAGCTGTGACTCCTGCAATGGCGGAGCGTGCGAACACACTCGTTCGAGATGATCGACGGATCACCATCAAACAACTCAGTGCTCAACTTGACTTCTCTGTTGGTAGTGCTGTCACAATTGTTCACCAGTTGGGATATTCAAAGGTTTGTTCCCGCTGGGTCCCTCGTTGTCTAACCGAACACCATAAAGAGCAAAGGAGAACCATCTGTGCGGAATTGCTTGCTCGTCATGTGGCTGAGGGTGACAATTTCTTGTCAAAGATTGTTACAGGCGATGAAACATGGGTTCATCACTTCGAACCTGAAACAAAACGGCAATCAATGGAGTGGCGCCACACCCACTCCCCTACGGAGAAAAAGTTTAAAGCCATACCCTCAGCCGGTAAAGTCACGGTTACAGTCTTCTGGGACGCTGAAGGGGTTATTCTGTTCGATGTCCTTCCCCACGGTCAAACGATCAACTCTGAAGTGTATTGTGCTACTCTTCAGAAATTGAAGAAACGACTTCAGCCTGTTCGTAGGCACAAAAATCTGAACGAACTTCTCCTTCTTCGTGACAACGCAAGACCTCACACAAGTCTTCGCACCCGAGAGGAGCTCACAAAACTTCAGTGGACTGTTCTTCCTCATGCACCCTACAGCCCCGATCTCGCACCGTCGGATTTCCATATGTTTGGCCCAATGAAGGACGCAATCCGTGGGAGGCACTACGCGGATGATGAAGAAGTTATTGATGCAGTACGACGTTGGCTCCGACATCGACCAGTGGAATGGTACCGTGCAGGCATACAGGCCCTCATTTCAAGGTGGCGTAAGGCCGTAGCATTGAATGGAGATTACGTTGAAAAATAGTGTTGTGTAGCTAAAAGATTGGGGAATAACCTGGTGTATTTCAATGCTGAATAAAACAACCCCTGTTTCAGAAAAAAAATGTGTTGCATTACTTATTGAACTGCCCTCGTACCTTACGAGCTAAATAAGTCATGATGCACGAAGCGAGGACGACATAAAAACCAGACTAGCACAACCAAAGAGGGCTTTTCTTACCAGGACAAGTCTACTAGTATCAAACACATGCCTCAATTTGAAGGAGAAATTGCTGACAATGTACGTTTGGAGCACAGCATTGTATGGCAGTGAAACATGGACTGTGGGACAAATGGAACTGAGGATAGAAGTGGAACCATTTGAGACGTGGTGATGTAGGTGAAAGTTGAAGAATCAGGTGCCCTTATAAGGAATGAGGTGGTTCTCCGTGAAATTGGAGGGCAAACACTGGCAACGAAAAGGGACGCGATATTAGGGCTTTATATTAAGACATCAGGGGATCCAGAATGAGATTTTCACTCTGCAGCGGAGTGTGCGATGATATGAAACTTCCTGGCAGATTAAAACTGTGTGCCCGACCGAGACTCGAACTCGGGACCTTTGCCTTTCGCGGGCAAGTGCTCTACCAACTGAGCTACCGAAGCACGACTCACGCCCGGTACTCACAGCTTTATTTCTGCCAGTACCTCGTTTCCTACCTTCCAAACTTTACAGAAGCTCTCCTGCGAACCTTGCAGAACTAGCACTCCTGAAATAAAGGATATTGCGGAGACATGGCTTAGCCACAGCCTGGGGGATGTTTCCAGAATGAGATTTTCACTCTGCAGCGGAGTGTGCGCTGATATGAAACTTCCTGGCAGATTAAAACTGTGTGCCGGGCCGAGACTCATTCTGGAAACATAGCCCAGGCTGTGGCTAAGCCACGTCTCCGCAATATCCTTTCTTTCAGGAGTGCTAGTTCTGCACGGTTCGCAGGAGAGCTTCTGTAAAGTTTGGAAGGTACGAGACGAGGTACTGGCAGAAGTAAAGCTGTGAGTACCGGGCGTGAGTCGTTCTTCGGTAGCTCAGTTGGTAGAGCACTTGCCCGCGAAAGGCAAAGGTCCCGAGTTCGAGTCTCGGTCGGGCACACAGTTTTAATCTGCCAGGAAGTTTCACATTAGGGGATGACTTCCATGGTACAAGATGGAGCTGCAGAGTGTAAGAAATATACAGGAAAACAGAGATCGGAATACATTCAGCAAATGACTGAGGACGCAGGTTGCGAGTGCTACTCTGAGATGAAGAGGTAGGCACAGGAGAGGAATTCGTGGCCGGAGGCATCAAACCAGTCAAAAGACAGATAAAGTGACGACAAAGAAAAAAATTCGACTTCTGACTCTGCTTTATAGGTGGGAATCGATTTTTTTATAGAAGTGACTGCCAGGGAGGGTTTCACACTCTTCATATGACACTGAAGTGACAGAAGTCACGGCATACCTTCTAATTCCATGTCCGACCTCCTTTCGCCAGGTGTAGTGCTCCAACTCGACGTGACATACAGGGTGAGTCACCTAACATTACCGCTGGATATATTTCGTAAACCACATCAAATACTGACGAATCGATTCCACAGACCGAACGTGAGCAGAGGGGCTAGTGTAATTGTTTAATACAAACCATACAAAAATGCACGGAAGTATATTTTTTAACACAAACCTACGTTTTTTTAAATGGAACCCCGTTAGTTTTGTTAGCACATCTGATCATATAAACAAATACGTAATCCGTGCCGTTTGTTGCATTGTAAAATGTTAATTACATCCAGAGATATTGTAACCTAAAGTTGACACTTGAGTACCACTCCTCCGCTGTTCGATCGTGTGTATCGGAGAGCACCGAATTACGTAGGGATCCAAAGGGAACGGTGATGGACCTTAGGTACAGAAGAGACTGGAACAGCACATTACGTCCACATGCTAACACCTTTTTATTGGTCTTTTTCACTGACGCACATATACATTACCATGAGGGGTGAGGTACACGTACACACGTGGTTTCCGTTTTCAATTACGGAGTGGAATAGAGTGTGTCCCGACATGTCAGGCCAATAGATGTTCAATGTGGTGGCCATCATTTGCTGCACACAGTTGCAATCTCTGGCGTAATTAATGTCATACACGCCGCAGTACATCTGGTGTAATGTCGCCGCAGGCTGCCACAATACGTTGTTTCATATCCTCTGGGGTTGTAGGCACATCACGGTACACATTCTCCTTTAACGTACCCCACAGAAAGAAGTCCAGAGGTGCAAGGTCAGGAGAACGGGCTGGCCAATTTATGCGTCCTCCACGTCCTATGAAACGCCCGTCGAACATCCTGTCAAGGGTCAGCCTAGTGTTTTAATTGCGGAATGTGCAGGTGCGCCATCATACTGATACCACATACGTCGACGCGTTTCCAGTGGGACATTTTCGAACAATGTTGGCAGATCATTCTGTAAAAACGCGATGTATGTTGCAGCTGTTTGGGCCCCTGAACGTCGGAAGTTTCAAGCGTCAACTTTAGGTTACAATATCTCCGGATGTAATTAACATTTTACAATGCAACAAACGGCACGGATTACGTATTTGTTTATATGTTCAGATGTGCTAACAAAACTAACGTGGTTCCATTAAAAAAAAACGTAGGTTTGTGTTAAAAACATACTTCCGTGCATTTTTGTATGGTTTGTATTAAACAATTACACTAGCCCCTCTCCTCACGTTCTGTCTGTGGAATCGATTCGTCAGTATTTGAAATACATCCAGCGGTAATGTTAGGTGACTCACCCTGTAGACTAAGAAGTCGTTTCCCTTGAAGAAATATTGAGCCATTCTGTCTCTATAGCCGCCCACGGTTACGAAGGCGTTGCTACAGCAGGATTTTGTGCACGAACTGGCCTTTCGATTACGTCGCATTAGTGTTGGATGTTATTCGTGTCGGACGATCTGGGTAGCCAAAACATTCGGCCGAATTCTGCAGAATGTTCTTTCAACCGGTAGCAAACAATTGTGGCACGGCGACATGACATCGTTGTTTGGAAACATGAAGCGCATGAATGGTTGCAAATGATCTCGAAGTAGCTGAAAGTAACGACTTCCATTCAATGATCGGCCCATTTCGACCAGAGGACCTATTACATTCCATTCCATGTGAACACAGCCCACACCATTAGCAGCCCAACAACTTGAACGGTGCCTTGTTGACGAGCCCATGGCTTCGTAGGGTCAGCGGCCACACCCGAATCCTACTGTCAGACCTTACCAACTGGAATCGGGACCAATCTGACCAGACCACGGTTTTCCGGTCATCTTCGGTACAACCGATATGGTCACGAGCTCCGGAGAGGCCCTGCAGGCGGTCTCATGCTGGTAGCAAAGACATAGCCCACTGACGCTAAATTACGCTGCACTGTCCTATCGGATACGTTCGTCTTACATTGATTTCAGCGGTTATTTTAAGCTGCGTTGCTTGTCTGTCAGCACTGACAGCTCTACACAAACGCCGCTACTTTCGGTCGTTAAGTGAAGGCCGCCGGTCACTGTGTTGTCCGTTCTGAGAGGTAATGCCTGATATACACTACTGGCCATTAGAATTGCTACACCAAGAATAAAATGCAGATGATAAATGGGTATTCATTGGACAAATATATTATACTACAACTGACATGTGATTACATTTTCACGCAATTTGGGTGCATAGATCCTGAGAAATAAGTACCCAGAACAACCACCTCTGACCATAATTACGGCCCTGATACACCTGGGCATTGAGTCAAACAGAGCTTGGATGGCGTGTACAGGTACAGCTGCCCATGGAGCTTCAACACGATACCACAGTTGCTCGGCCAACATTGACCAGACGTTTTCAGTTGGTGAGAGATCTGGAGAATGTGCTGGCCAGGGCAGCAGTCGAACATTTTCTGTATCCAGAAAGGCCCGTACAGGACCTGCCACATGCGTTCGTGCGTTATCCTGCTGGAATGTAGGGTTTCACAGGGATCGCGTCCTAACACATCAGAAATGTAACGTCGACTGCTCAAAGTGCCGTCAACGTGACCGAGACGTGTAACCAATGGCACCCCATAGCATCACGCCGGGTGATACGGCAGTATGCCGATGACGAATACACGCTTCCAACGTGCGTGCATCGCGATGTCGCTAAACACGGATGTGACCACCACGATGCAGTAAACAGAACGTTGATTCATCCGAAAAAATGACGTTTTGCCATTCGCGCACCCAGGTTCGTCGTCGAGTACACCATCGCAGACGCTCCTGTCTGTGATGCAGGGTCTAGGGTAACCGCAGCCACGGTCTCCGAGCTGATAGTCCATGCTGCTGCAAACGACGTCGAACTGTTCGTGCAGACGGTTGTTGTCATGCGAACTTCTCCATCTTTTGATTCAGGGATCGAGACGTGGCTGCACGATCCGTTACAGCCGTGCGTATAAGATGCCTGTCATCTCGACTGCTAGTGATACGAGGCCGTTGGGATCCAGCACGGCGTTCCGTATTACCCTCCTCAACCCACCGTTTCCATACTCTGTTAACAGTCATTGGATCTCGACCAACGCGAGCAGCAATGTCGCGATACGATAAACCGCAATCGCGATAGGCTACAATCCGGGCTTTATCAAAGTGATGGTACGCATTTCTGCATCACAACAACGTTTCATCAGGCAAAGCCGGTGAACTGCTGTTTGTGTATGAGAAACCGGTTGGAAACTTTCCTCAGGTCAGCACGTTGTAGGTGTGAATGCCCTGAAAAGCTGATCATTTGCATATCACAGCATCTTCCTCCTCCCGGTTAAATTTCGCGTCTGTAGCACGTCATCGTCGTGGTGTAGCAATTTTAATGGCCAGTAGTGTACTATAATCTCGGCAGACTATGGGCACTGCGAATCTCGGATAACGGAATACTGAATTCCTTGACGATGTTCGACATTGAATGTCCTTGCGTGTAGCTCCAACTACTAGTCACAGTCTGTTAGTTTCCGTCGTGCGGCCATAATGTCATCGGAAAGTTTTTCACTTGAATCACCTGAGTATGAATGGCAGGTCTACATCTACATCTACATCTACATCCATACTCCGTAAGCCACCTGACGGTGTGTGGCGGAGGGTACCTTCAGTACCTCTATCGGTTCTCCCTTCTATTCCTGTCTGGTATTGTTCGTGGAAAGAAGGATTGTCGGTATGCCTCTGTGTGGGCTCTAATCTCTCTGATTTTATCCTCATGGTCTCTTCGCGAGATATACGTAGGAGGGAGCAATATACTGCTTGACTCTTCGGTGAAGGTATGTTCTCGAAACTTTGACAAAAGCCCGTACCGAGCTACTGAGCGTCTCTCCTGCAGAGTCTTCCACTGGAGTTTATCTATCATCTCCGTAACGCTTTCGCGATTACTAAATGATCCTGTAACGAAGCGCGCTGCTCTCCGTTGGATCTTCTCTATGTCTTGTATCAACCCTATCTGGTACGGATCCCACACTGCTGAGCAGTATTCAAGCAGTGGGCGAACAAGCGTACTGTAACCTACTTCCTTTGTTTTCGGATTGCATTTCCTTAGGATTCTTCCAATGAATCTCAGTCTGGCATCTGCTTTACCGACAATCAACATTATATGATCATTCCATTTTAAATCACTCCTAATGCGTACTCCCAGATAATTTATGGTATTAACTGCTGCCAGTTGCTGACCTGCTATTTTGTAGCTAAATGATAAAGGATAAAGGATAAAGGTCCGTTCTATACCTTGCGTACGCGATACTACCGCCACATCTATACGTGCACATAGCTACCCGATATCTTCTCAGTTGAACCGCGTATGTATTGAGTGTTCATTGTCAGCGATGGCGAGCCACGAGAGAATCTCTGACCAGAGAGTTATTTATCGTTTCTAGTCTGCGCTTGACCGCGCGATTGTACAGTTGCGAATGAGAGTGAGTCGCGAGTGGGACGCAGTTGCGAGTTAGCAGTTGCAGTTGCATGTAGCGAGTCGGTAGATACAGTAGCGCGCGAGAGACCGTCGCAGTTGTGTGTGAGGAGTCGGCGGGCGTCTACATGGGTCTCTGGTCGGGATTCAGGACGAGGTGTATTTTTTAAATAAGGCAATGAAGCAGCATTGCGCTCATCTGATAATGTAATGGATCTTAAGTGTAATTAATTTGTTCAAGAATCGTCCCAATAATAATTCTGTTTCCAAACCAAGTATTTCAACAAAACAAACATTTTATTGAAAGAAAATTTCCCATGCATTTCCTTAAAGAAAAAATTTACTTAAGTTCAAAGAATTTTTGCGATGCATTTCCTCCAAGCTATGGCGAAAAAAATTAGAGCAGATGCAATTTTACTGAGGTAAGAACAGGGCCTAAGATAGACATTTCGGTCTATTTGCGTTTTCATTGTCACTGAGATTTCATTCTTTTTATTGAACTGACTTTCTTTTTTGTGGGAGGTTACACATGGGTCAGATTGCTAGTTCTCATTTAATTGTCATTGTCAATAAATTATTTTATTTGCTGGTGGGTTACAATAGCTTCTATTCTCGTTAACATTTAAATAACTGTCTTTTGAAATTTTGTAGGGAGGTTACACAGTGTAATTGTCAGCTGGTAGACAGGAGGGTACGGTCTAGCTACGTGTGTCGCGCATAAGACCTCACGCGAGTTTGAGGAGAGTCGTAAACACAACGCCCACGTGGCTCTCCGCCCCGGGCTGTAAAGTTTGCTGCCAGCAGACATGTAATCCACCCCAACCTCCCTCTCGCTGCGCCAGGTGCCGCTCTTCCAGGTAACGGCCCTTACGCCAGATTTACCGCTCGCCGTTAACGCCCATCAGCTGCGATCACGTGGAGATGGAGAGGAGAGGCGATCACGCGCTCCTCGTCCTGACGTAATGTCGTAAAACCGACGCCCGGCGCTCGTCAGGCCAGTGTTAGTGACGTCACAGCAGACGCCTGGCCTGGCGCACTGGGCTCCGGGTCGTGGCAGAGGGGCTTCCAATAGCTCTGGGGTCGTCAGAACTATTTAAACCTAACTAACCTAACCACATCACACACATCCATGCCCGAGGTTGGATTCGAACCTGCGACCGTAGCGCCTAGAACCGCTCGGCCACAGCGGCCGGCGTAGAGAGGCTTCGTCACTAGTCCACCACCCACACTAAACCAAAATATTTACCTAAGTGTTTAATTGACCCCCTCCCCCCCTCCCCCCAATGTTTACTCCGACTGACTGATTAAGGATCTGCGACCGAGTGTCCTGCTGAGTTGTCATCCCCGTTATCATCAACTTCATCATGATCCTTTCAGGAACAAGACTGTTCCAGCCTCAGACCGCCTATTGCTTCATCCTCCTGGGTCTGTTCAGGAAATAGATCACTCTGAAGCTGTCACATTCGGAATATCTGTATTGACCATTCTTTCTAAACCCTCTTCCCAATTGCTTTTACACTGAAGATCCATAGAAACTGGTATTATATTGTATTGTACTGTATGTGACCCAGTGACCTAGAAACGACGGAGAGGCTCCGTCCCCACCGCAGCCGCAGTGGTCAACAACCCCACGACGACTACTACAGTCACCGGCCGTTCTGGCCGAGCGGTTCTAGGCGCTTCAGTTTGGAACCGCGCGACCGCTACGGTCGCAGGTTCGAATCCTGCGTCGGGCATGGATTTGTGTGATGTCCTTAGGTTAGTTAGGTTTAAGTAGTTCTAAGTTCTGGGAGACTGATGACCTGAGATGTTAAGTCTCATAGGGCTCAGAGCCATTTGAACCAATCTACCGCAATTCACTTCACCCCTCCGCCGCCCCACACCGAACCCAGAGTTATTGTGCGGTTCCGCCCCCGGTGGACCATCCAGGGAACGTCTCACACCAGACGAGTGTGACCCCTATGTTTGAGTGGTAGAGTAATGGCGGTGTACGCGTACGTGGAGAACTTGTT
The DNA here is from genome assembly GCF_023864275.1 of Schistocerca cancellata. Classification (NCBI taxonomy): domain Eukaryota; kingdom Metazoa; phylum Arthropoda; class Insecta; order Orthoptera; family Acrididae; genus Schistocerca; species Schistocerca cancellata. The sequence goes on along the minus strand of NC_064636.1, from coordinate 111,794,224 downwards.
TGCGCAGCAATAGCCGACATAGTGCAACTGAGGCGGAATAAGGGGAACCAGCCAGCATTCGCCGAGGCAGATGGAAAACCGCCTAAAAACCATCCACAGACTAGCCGGCTCGCCAGTTCTCGACACAAATCCGCCGGGTGGATTCGTGCCAGGGACCAGGCGCTCCTTCCCAGTCCGGAAAGCCGTGCGTTAGACCGCACGGCCAACCGGGCGGGCAAAGAAACTGGTACACCTGTCTAATACCGTGTAGCGCCCCCACTTGTTGCATCCCACCCGCAGCACGACGTGGCATGGACTCGACTAATGTCTGAAGCAGTGCTGGAGGGAACTGACACCATGGATCCTGCGGGGTTGTCCGTAAATTCCTCACAGTACGACGAGGTGGACATCTCTTCTTCTGAACAGTAGGTTGCAAGCTATCCCTGATATGATCAACAATGTTCTTGTCTGGGGAATTTGGTGGGCAGCGGAAGTGTTTAAACTCAGAATAGTGCACCTGGAGCCACTCTGTAGCAAGTCTGGGCGAGTGAGCAGTCGCATTGTTCTGCTGGAATGGCCCAATGCACAACGGACGTGAATGGAGGCAGGTGTTCAGACAGCATGCTTACGGACGTTTCAGCTGTCAGAGTCGTATCTAGACGCATCAGGGGTCCCACATCACTCCACCTTTACAGAGCCTCCACCAGGTTGAACAGTCTCCTGCTGACATGCAGGGTCCATGGAGTCATCAGGTTGTCTCCATACCTGTATACGTGGATCCGCTCGACACAGTTTGAAACAGGCGACATGTTTCCAGTCGTCAACAGTCCAATGTCGGTGTTGTCGGGACCATGCGAGACATAAAGCTTTGTGTCGTGTAGTCTTCAAGTATACACGAGTGGGCCTTCAGCTCGGAAAGCCCATATCGATGATGTTCGCACGTTGACACTTGTTGATGGCCCAGCATGGAAATCTGCAGCAATTTACGGAAGGGTTGCATTTCAGTCACGCTGAACGATTCTCTTCAGTCGACGTTGGTCTCGTTCTTACAGGATCTTTTTCTGTCCGCAGCGATGTCGATGTTTTACCGGATTCCTGATATTCACGGTACACTCGTGAAATGGTCGTACTGGAAAATCCCCACTTCATCGCTCCATCGGAGATACTGTATCCCATCGCTCGTGCACCGACTACAACACCACGTTCAAACTCACTTAAATCTTGATAACCTGCCATTGTAGCAACTGCGTCAGACACTTGTCTTACACAGGCGTTGCCGACCAAAGTGCCGTATTCTGCCTCTTTACATGTCTGGATTTGAATGCGGTCCCTGTACCAGTCTCTTTCGGACTGCAGTGCATTATAGCAACAAAACAGATCTGCCGACAGTGTGCACTGAATAAACATTATAACTTTTAAAAAACTTTAAAAATTCTAAAAATTATTCTTTCGTAAAAATGTTTTAAAAAATTATTCACTTTGACAGTTAAAAGGATCAAAGACTGTAGTGAATATTGGTAATTATTAAGAGTAGATAAAACTTATGACAATTTATAATAGTTTTAAAACATACTGCCACGAAGAGACGGTAAACCTAAGATAAGAACGACAGTGCATTGGAGTTGGGAAGGTGAGTTGAGGAGGTGGAGAGTGAGAGGGAGAAACCGAAATGCTCAGGAGAGAAAGTACAGAGTATTACGTCTGCTAACTTAGGCTGTCGAAATGCTACGTGATCTAATAATAAAAGACTAAATACAGCTGAAGAAGTTTATTAATACCCATGAAGAGTACTAAGACTCTACTGGCCACGAAGATAATGTGCTACAGATGTGAAATTTAACCGACAGGAAGAAGATGCTGTGATATGCAAATGATTAGCTTTTCGGGGCATTCACACAAGGTTGCCGCCGGTGGTGACACCTACAAAGTGCTGACATGAGGAAAGTTTCCTACCGATTTCTCGTACACAAACAGCAGTTGACCGGCGCTTCCTGGTGCAACGTTGTTGTGATGCCTCGTGTAAGGAGGGGAAATGCGTACCATCACGTTTCCGACTCTGACAAAGGTCGGATTGTAGCATATCGCGATTGCGGTTTATCGTATAGCGACATTGCTGCTCGCGTCGGTCGAGATCCAATGACTGTTAGCAGAGTATGGAATCGGTGGGTTCAGGAGGGTAATACGGAACGCCGTGTTGGATCCCAACGACCAAGTATCACTTGCAGTCGAGATGATAGGCATTTTATCCTAATGGCTGTAACGGATCGTGCAGCAACGTCTCGATCCCTCAGTCAACAAATGGGGACGTTTGCAAGACAACAACCATCTGCACGAACAGTTCGACGACGTTTCCAGCAGCATGGACTATCAGCTCGGAGACCGCAGCGATGGTGTACTCGACGACGAACCTGGGTGCACGAATGGCAAAACGTCATTTTCTCGGATGAATGCAGGTTCTGTTTACTGCATCGTGATGGTCGCATCCGTGTTTGGCGACATCGCTGTGAACGCACATTGGAAGCGTGTATTCGTCATCGCCATACTGGCGTATCACCCGGCGTGATGGTATGGGGTGCCATTGGTTACACGTCTCGGTCACCTCTTGTTCGCATTGACGGCACTTTGAACAGTTGACGTTACATTTCAGATGCGTTACGAACAGTGGCTCTACCCTTCATTCGATCCCTGCGAAACCCCACATTTCAGCAGGATAATGCACGACCGCATGTTGCAGGTCCTGTACGGGCCTTTCTGGATACAAAAAATGTCCGACTGCTGCCCTGGCCAGCACATTCTCCAGATCTCTCACCAACGGAAAACGTCTGGTCAATGGTGGCCGAGCAACTGGCTCGTCACAACACGCCAGTCACTACTCTTGATGAACTGTGGTATCGTGTTGAAGCTGCATGCGCCATCCAGGCTCTGTTTCACTCAATTCCCAGTCGTATCAAGGCCGTTATTACGGCCAGAGCCGTTTGTTCTTGGGTACTGATTTCTCAGGATCTATGCACCCAAACTGCGTGAAAATGTAATCACATCTAGTATAATAAATTTGTCCAGTGAATACCCGTTTATCATCTGCATTTCTTCTTGGTGTAGTAATTTTAATGGCCAGTGGTGTTTATGGGAATTCGGTGACCTGCACGCTGAGCATGTTGTGCCACACGTGCCGGGAAACCTAACAAGGACTTTCCAGATCCATGAGACACACCGCTGTTGTCCTGCTTCTAAGCAGACGGTCATAACGTCTTGCCTCATCAGCGTCTGTCATCCACGGATGAAGACACATCTTGGAGTAAATCCAAGAGGAGACGCCATCCGTACGTCTTAGCGTAGGAGCTCTCCAGGGTCTGCCAGCGGAGCTCTCGGGCTGCTGGAACTGGAACTAACGACCGCCGAGGGCCTGGCGCCGCCTGCTGGAGCCGTTAATCCGGCCCTGGAGACTCCAGTGCTGCTCCAGCAGGCGCACCGGCTGTCGTTTGTCTGCCACCACGTCATTACTCGCAGGTCTAACAGCCGCCCAAGTCTAACGAGACCCCCCCCCCCCCCCCACCGGCTCCTCGTCTCCTTCTTAGATGGCCTGTCACCGGAAAATTGCCCCGCCACCGTCGCAGGCCGTCATAAAAGAGAAAACCGAGTCACCGGAGCGAGCGCGATCATGCACGCCCACGCACACACACTACAAAGACTCCCTCCTATCCAGCCCCTAGCGACTATGTTGTCTCTACTGATAACGTATCCAGTCTGGTGTACACCGCAGAGAATGGAAGCAAACACAGGCGATCGAGCATTCGCCAAAAAAAAAAAAAAAAAAAAAAAAAAAAAAAAAATAAAAATAAAAAAAAAGAAGAGAGAGAGAACACAAGATACAACACCACGAATGGCAGTGAGCAGTGATGAATGGATGGATGAATCATTGGACGGATGCACAAAAAAATTAATGAATTATCAATCTAGAATCACCAAAACTGAACTACATGAATCGAACAGCAGAGAACTTAGTGGCTGGAAGTATTAATAAGTAGAGGTAATAATGAAGGGGCAGCTGGATAGAAGTGTGAAGGAATAGCTGAAGAAGAGAACGGATGGACAGTTAAAAGATAGAATAGTGACACATACAAAGACAGAATAGAGTGACAAAGGCAGTATAGAGAGATGAAAGGGTGAGAACAGACAAACGGAATTAAGAATTAACGGAACTAATCACAACGAAGTTTGTTGGTTAGGTTGATTGGGGCAGGAGACCAGACAGGGCCGGCCGTTATGGCCGAGCGGTTCTAGGCACTACAGTCTGGAACCGCGCGACCGCTACGGTCGCAGGTTCGAATCCCGTCTCGGGCATGGATGTGTGTGATGTCCTTAGGTTAGTTACGTTTAAGTAGTTCTAAGTTCTAGGGGACTGATGACCTCAGAAGTCCTATAGTGCTCAGAGCCATTTGAACCATTTTTTGAGCCAAACAGGGAGGTCATTGGTCTCATCGGATTAGGGAAGGACGGGAAGAAAGTCGGCCGTGCCCTTACAAAGGAACCATCCCGGCATTTGCCTGGAGCGATTTAGGGAAATCACGGAAAACCTAAATCAGGACGGCCGGATGCGGAACTGAGCCGTTGTGCTCCCGAATGCGAGTCCAGTGTGCTAGCCACTGCGCCACCTCACTCGGTAACTAAGTTTGTAATTGTAATTATGGACAGTTGGAGGACTTCAAGGAGCAGGGACGGAATTTATGCTGTGAGGGGGACTTGTCATTCTCCTGGCAGGGAGAACACTAGCGGCTGAGTTTAATGGGTAGGCGATCTGACTCGAGAAATGCAAGGGAATGTAAGGGATCTTGTAGTTTCGTACTAGATCTGTAATCACACAGATTATCAGTAGGTGGCAGGGGGTTTTCTAGTTTCGATGTGAGATTGTGATATGTCGAAGGAATTGGCAGTTTAACACATGACGACGTTGATTCCAGAGTGGCATGTAAAAGATGAAGTGAAGTGAATGAACTCCCATAGTGAATTATTCACTGTATTATCTGCCACTCTCCCTTCTTCAGTTTATGGATATGTAGACCCACTGCTCTTCCCATTCACTCATCTTCCCTTCTACTCATTCACCAATCTACTAATGCATTCCTCTTCTCATCCATTCACCCACCTGTCCATTAGTTCATTATTTTTGTTCTCCAACTCTTCATCCACCCAGTCATCGTCCCATCATCTACTGATCCCTTCATTAAGCTGCTCCTCTCGCTCACCACATCTCCATCCAAAGATTCATCCAACCATCCATTTACCCCTGATATCTCATTACTTCATTTGTTTCTCCTTACATTCATTCATTACTCCCTGTATTCATTCCTTGTTCCATCCTTCCATCTGTCCCTATTCATTCCAATGCCATACATTGCTCCTTTCCTGTCCATTCTTGATACCCTACATCTAATCATCCCTCCTATTCATTCTTCTACCTATGGAATCATTCATCCCTCATTTTCACTCTCCTGTCTATCCATCCAATAATCATTTCTATTTATTATTCTCCTAGTTAATAATTTATTCAGTTCTTCTCTATTCAATAATTCTTTCATCATTTATTCATCCCTTCTCCTATTCATACAATTCAATTACTTGCGAATAACTTCAGTTACTTGGGAAGTGTAATAATGGATGATATGTATTGCTCAACAGAAATTAGGAAAAGAATTGCAATGGCAAAAGAAGGATTCAAGAGGAAACAGAAATTACTTTGTGGACCAAATGTTACATCTGGAGCGTTCCACTATATGGTGCAGAGACCTCGACTGAGGAAAGAAGATAAAAGAAGATTGGAGGCACTAGAGATGAAGATATGGAGAAGAATGGAAAAAGTGAAATGGGAAGACCGAGTAAGGGATGAAGATATATTAAGAACAGTTGGAGAAGAGAGAAACATGCTGAAAGTTATCAAAAAGAGAAAACGGAACTCGATTGGACATTGTTTGAGGAGGGACTGTTTATTGAAGGAAGGAATAGAAGGAATGGTGGAGGGAAAAAGGGGAAGTGGAAAAGGAAGATATCAAACGCTGGACAATATAGAAGGAGACAAATATTCAGAAATAAAAAGACAGGCTCCCTCAAATAACTGATTCAATTCCCTTCCACTCATTTGTCCCTTTTACCAATTCACAGCTCCCAATCATTCGCCCCTCCTTCAATTCAGTCAATTATTCATTTATTCCTGCTTCAACCGAGCATATTTAGTGACACGTCTTCCTCGACTAAATACCTGCTATGCTAGTGATGACAGATCCAGATACTGACATTAAATAGCCCTGCGGCTACCAAACATCCACATATGACATACACTTCAGTCAGCCACTACATCACTTACCTGCTACACTTATGGCAATAACAACATGGCCGATGACTAGAAGAGTGATACCCACATTAGAATGTCTGGTTGAGGACTTTAACACAGCATCTCTCCTTCACAACTCTAAAATGTTGTACCCAGACTTCGTCAGAACTCCAGACTGTACAAGGATACTCCTGAAGGAAGCTTTTGTTAACTAACTTCTTGATGGATGGCCCACTCTTCCTGAAATTTCTCCCAACCGGTATAACTGCGTCAATTTTCCAGAGCAATGCGTCCTTCTAAATCGCCTTTACGACCATGAAGAAAAGTTACCTGCTTTCACAGCTGGTTACAGAGTGCAGGTGAAGGTCTAGGCTGAGTAGATGGCGCCCCAGATCTAGACGCAAGCACCCCCCAGCCGCATTCCTCAGCGCCACACAGCAGGTGAACCGCGTCTCATTAAAACTTGGGACCGCGTCGCTCCACAAACGGGGACTCAGAACCTCGTTAAAAAGTTAACCCCAACACGCGGCACAGGCAACAAAAGCCGACGGTCAGGAAACCGCTTCTCGACCTGAGGTGGGCAACAGTTTACGATTCAGCCGGAGATGCGTCATTCCACATGCGGCATAAATCTGTGATACTAACCACTAAAAGTGCAGCATAATGGAAGCGGCATGCAGCAAACGTAATAACTGGAACGAAATATACTACATGCTTGGATATACACTTTGGTGAAACCCCAAAAAACACATACCACTAACTCGATATACACTTACAGTGACAACAAAACTGTAAAACTGCCTTGTCTGTCTACACGCTTCTCCAAAATCAGTAGACTAATTTTAACTACATTTTCATAGGTAACTTGACCATAGTGTGGGACGCGGTATAGACTTTATTTCATCGAAATAGGATGAAAAAAAAAGATATGCCTGCATTTTATAAAAATGTATATTCACATGTTCCAAGAAATGGCTCTACGCACTATGGGACTTAACATCTGAGGTCATCAGTCCCCTAGAAGTTAGAACTACTTAAACGTAACTAACACAAGGACATCACACACGTCCATGCCCGAGGCAGGATTCGAACCTGCGACCGTAGCGGTAGCGCGGTTCCAGACTGAAGCGCCTAGAACCGCTCGGCCACCACGGCCAGCTGATCATATAATATTGATCGTTGGTAAAGCAGATGCCAGACTAAGATTCATTGGAAGAATCCTAAGGAAATGCAATCCGAAAACAAAGGAAGTAGGTTACACTACAATTGTTCGCCCACTGCTTGAATACTGCTCAGCAGTGTGGGATCCGTACCAGATAGGTTTGATAGAAGATATAGAGAAGATCCAACGGAGAGCAGCGCGCTTCGTTACAGGATCATTTAGTAATCGCGAAAGCGTTACGGAGATGATAGATAAACTCCAGTGGAAGACTCTGCAGGAGAAACGCTCAGTAGCTCGGTACGGGCTTCTGTTAAAGTTTCGAGAACATACCTTCACCGAGGGGTCAAGCAGTATATTGCTCCCTCCTACGTATATCTCGCGAAGAGACCGTGAGGATAAAATCAGAGAGATTAGAGCCCACACAGAAGCATACCGACAATCCTTCTTTCCACGAACAATACGAGACTGGAATAGAAGGGAGAACCGATAGAGGTACTCAAGGTAACCTCTGCCATACACCGTCAGGTGGCTTGCGGAGTATGGATGTAGATGTAGATAGATGTAGCATATTGGCTAGTCATTCTTCTTCATGGACGACAATTCGCGCCACCATTGAGCACATCTTGTGAATAACTTCATTCAGGATAACGACATCGCTCGACTACAGTGGCCAGCATGTTCTCCAGACATGAACCCTATCGAACATGCCTGGGATAGATTGAAATGGGCTGTTTATGGAGGACGTGACCCACTAACCACTCTGAGGGACCCACGCCGAATCGCCATTGAGGAATGGGACAATCTGGACCGACAGTGCCTTGATGAACTTGTGGATAATATGCCACCACGAATACAGGCATGCATCAGCGCAGCATGCACAATGTCGGCACTAGTACAGTGTATATCCACCTTTCGCAGCAATGCAGGCTGCTATTCTCCCATGGAGACGATCGTAGAGATGCTGGATGTAGTCCTGTGGAACGGCTTGCCATGCCATTTCCACCTGGCGCCTCAGTTGGACCAGCGTTCGTGCTGGACGTGCAGACCGCGTGAGACGACGCTTCATCCAGTCCCAAACATGCTCAATGGGGTACAGATCCGGAGATCTTGCTGGCCAGGGTAGTTGACTTACACCTTCTAGAGCACGTTGGGTGGCACGGGGTACATGCGGACGTGCATTGTCCTGTTGGAACAGCAAGTTCCCTTGCCGGTCTAGGAATGGTAGAACGATGGGTTCGATGACGGTTTGGATGTACCGTGCACTATTCAGTGTCCCCTCGACGATCACCAGTGGTGTGCGGCCAGCGTAGGAGATCGCTCCCCACACCATGATGCCGAGTGTTGGCCCTGTGTGCCTCGGTCGTATGCAGTCCTGATTGTGGCGCTCACCTGCACGGCGCCAAACACGCATACGACCATCATTGGCACCAAGGCAGAAGCGACTCTCATCGCTGAAGACGACACGTCTCCATTCGTCCCTCCATTCACGCCTGTCGCGACACCACTGGAGGCGGGCTGCACGATGTTGGGGCGTGAGCGGAAGACGGCCTAACGGTGTGCGGGACCGTAGCCCAGCTTCATGGAGACGGTTGCGAATGGTCCTCGCCGATACCCCAAGAGCAACAGTGTCCCTAATTTGCTGGGAAGTGGCGGTGCGGTCCCCTACGGCACTGCGTAGGATCCTACGGTCTTGGCGTGCATCCGTGCGTCGCTGCGGTCCGGTCCCAGGTCGACGGGCACGTGCACCTTCCGCCGACCACTGGCGACAACATCGATGTACTGTGGAGACCTCACGCCCCACGTGTTGAGCAATTCGGCGGTACGTCCACCCGGCCTCCCGCATGCCCACTATACGCCCTCGCTCAAAGTCCGTCAACTGCACATACGGTTCACGTCCACGCTGTCGCGGCATGCTACCAGTGTTAAAGACTGCAATGGAGCTCCGTATGCCACGGCAAACTGGCTGACACTGACGGCGGCGGTGCACAAATGCTGCGCAGCTAGCGCCATTCGACGGCCAACACCGCGGTTCCTGGTGTGTCCGCTGTGCCGTGCGTGTGATCATTGCTTGTACAGCCCTCTCGCAGTGTCCGGAGCAAGTATGGTGGGTCTGACACACCGGTGTCAATGTGTTCTTTTTTCCATTTCCAGGAGTGTAGTTTCCGGCTGGGGGGTGTGCGACCAGTCGGTCATTTGGCATGGAGAAGCGAGGAATTCTCGGTGGCGTGTGGTTTGGCTGGGCCTGCTGGCGGTCTCTACGCGGTGTCGGGATGTGCGGCGCTGTTCCCATTGCTACGAGGTCCGCGGCTCACCGACCCTGGACACGAAAGTTCAGTTTTCATTTAACCTGCCAGCGAGTCAAGACTGTTCACACTGTGTCATTTGGAGTTCGTTGTCGGCTGTTGCGATATTCCGGCTAGCAACAACATGGTTTTCGAGTTGGAAAATTCTAGCCACCCTCCGGTGAAGTTTCACTGTATTTGGTTATTTGAATTGAAGTGCACCAGCGGAATCTTCTGCCTTGTGGCCGTTAACGTTCCAGTTACCTGCCCTGGCCGTTGACGTAAATTTCAGACTGTGTAGTTTCCTCATCGTGTTGTTGCTGTCCAGCAAAGTTCAAATGGGTTCACATGGCTCTGAGCACTATGGGACATAACATCTTAGGTCATCAGTCCCCTAGAACTTAGAACTGCTTAAACCTAACTAACCTAAGGACATCACACACATCCATGCCCGAGGCAGGATTCGAACCTGCGACCGTAGCAGTCGAGGGGTTCCGGACTGAAGCGCCTAGAACAGCACGGCCACCGCCGCCGGCTCCAGCACAGTGTGTAGATGACAGCTCCGTGTATGATTGGTTGTGGGCGCCAATATCTTCTACGTTGTTCCGTTGAACTCCCTGTTCTGCTCTGGTCAGGTGAAGCGGAAGTTATCTTGTCGGTGGGTCCGCTGACTGTCGGTCGGTTGGGTTGTCGTCGGATCGTGAATGGTTGGCCCGACTGCCTGTCTCACCTAAGCGAGCGATAGTGTTTGAAGTACAGGCCGACTGTCGAACATCTAACAAGGGAACATCCCCATCGCACCCCCTCAGATTTAGTTATAAGTTGGCACAATGGATAGGCCTTGAAAAGCTGAACACAGATCAATCGAGAAAACAGGAAGAAGTTGTGTGGAACTATGAAAAAATAAGCAAAATATACAAACTGGGTCGTCCACGTGTAAGATAGGCAATATTAAGGGCAATGTGAGGCGAGGAGTGCCATGGTCCCGTGGTTAGCGTGAACAGCTGCGGAACGAGAGGTCCTTGGTTCAAATCTCCCCCCACTGAAAATTTTGCTTTCTTTATTTTCGCAAAGTTATGATCTGTCCGTTCGTTCATTGACGTCTCTGTTCACTGTAATAAGTTTAGTGTCTGTGTTTTGCGACCGCACCGCAAAACCGTGTGATTAGTTGACGAAAGGACGTGCCTCTCCAATGGGAACCGAAAACATTTGATCGCAAGGTCATAGGTCAACCGATTCCTCCACAGGAAAACACGTCTGATATTTTGTATATGACACTGGTGACGGCATATGCGTCACATGACAGGAATATGTTGTCGCCCCACCTAACTTGTACACTTGGCAAATGGGTAAAAAGATTCTTCTACCTTGCCCGATTTAGGTTTTCTTGTAGATGTGATAATCACTCCCAAAAAAAGTGATGAAAACATAAGAGTTTTTCACATAAACTGAAAATAAAAAGTTAAAATTTTCAGTCGAGGGAAGATTCGAACCAAGGACCTCTCGTTCCGCAGCTGTTCACACTAACCACGGGACCACGGAACTCCTCACCTTACATTGCCCTTAATATTGCCTGTCTTACGCGTGGACAACCCAGTTTGTATATTTTGCTTATTTTTTCATAGTTCCACACAACTTCTTCCTGTTTTCTCGATCGATCTGTGTTCAGTTTTTCAAGGCCTATCCACTGTGCCAACTTATAACTAAATCTGAGGGGGGCGCGATGGGGATATTCCCTTGTAAGCCCCCTTGGGTGTACTGCCCTTTTTTTTAAAATTTTTTCTTGTTGTTTGTACTTGTATGGCTTCTAGCCGATTTTTTAAAATTACAGTTGTTTTGCTCGTAAGGCCTTCGGCCTAGTTTAAAGTACTGCTTCATGTAAGCCCTTTGGCACTTTAAAAATTTTAATGTTGTTGAACTTTGAAGTATTGGGTCTTCAGCTGATTTTGAGTTGTTGCTCATAAGGCCTTCAGCCTAAATTACGGAACTGATTCATGTAAGGCCCTTGGTATTTAAGAATAATTAATGTTATTGGGTTTTAAGTGTTACGCCTTCAGCCGATTTGAATTTAACGTGTTTATCTCAGCCTAACTGAAGAACTGTTTTAGGATAAGGCTAGCCTTTTACATTTCTGATTATGATTGCGTTTTAAGTTATTGGCCTTCAGCCGTTTTCAAATTAAAGTGGCTTTCAGCTAGTAACCAAGAAACAAAGATTAAAGCTGTGTGATTAAAAAAATATTTTTTTGGCCTCTTGTAATGTTTGATCAAATAATAAAGTTGTATGTTCGAGTCTAACTGACAGCCCCTTATTTTGGCCCCTTTCCACAATTTATACTATCTGCCCTTTCCTGTAGGGCTGGCCGCTGTGGTCGAGCGGTTCTATGCGCTTCAGTCCAGAACCACGCGGCTGCTACGGTCGCAGGTGCGAATCCTGCCTCGGGCATGGATGTATGTGATGTCCTTAGGTTAGTTAGGTTTAAGTAGTTCTAAGTTCTAGGGGACTGACGACCTCAGATGTTAAGTCCCATGGTGCTCAGAGCCATCTCTTACTCAGGATAAGCGGGGCGTCTCAATCTCTATTACAATTTTCCGGAATTCTCGGCACCGAGGTGATTTGTATACCTCTTGGCAAGCTTCATGACATCTTGCATATCCCAGATTTAACTAGAAGAGCACTTTAAAAATATTTTTATCATGAAACGCGTACGTTTCATAGGCAGCGATGGTGAGCCACGGAATCTCTGACCAGAGAGCATGTAGTTCAGTTGAGTTGCGAGTTAGCAGTTGCATGTAGGGAGTCGGTAGCTGCAGTTGCGAGTTAGCAGTTGCATGTAGGGAGTCGGTAGCTGCAGTTGCGAGTTAGCAGTTGCATGTAGGGAGTCAGTAGTTACAGTTGCGAGTTAGCAGTTGCATGTAGGGAATCGGTAGCTGCAGTTGCGAGTTAGCAGTTGCATGTAGGGAGTCGGTAGCTGCAGTTGCGAGTTAGCAGTTGCATGTAGGGAGTCGGTAGCTGTAGTTCCGAGTTAGCAGTTGCATGTAGGGAGTTGGTAGCTGCAGTTCCGAGTTAGCAGTTGCATGTAGGGAGTCGGTAGCTGCAGTTGCGAGTTAGCAGTTGCATGTAGGGAATCGGTAGCTGCAGTTGCGAGTTAGCAGTTGCATGTAGGGAGTCGGTAGCTGCAGTTGCGAGTTAGCAGTTGCATGTAGGGAGTCGGTAGTTGCAGTTGCGAGTTAGCAGTTGCATGTAGGGAGTCGGTAGCTGCAGTTCCGAGTTAGCAGTTGCATGTAGGGAGTCGGTAGCTGCAGTTGCGAGTTAGCAGTTGCATGTAGGGAATCGGTAGCTGCAGTTGCGAGTTAGCAGTTGCATGTAGGGAGTCGGTAGCTGCAGTTGCGAGTTAGCAGTTGCATGTAGGGAGTCGGTAGCTGCAGTTGCGAGTTAGCAGTTGCATGTAGGGAGTCGGTAGCTGCAGTTGCGAGTTAGCAGTTGCATGTAGGGAATCGGTAGCTGCAGTTGCGAGTTAGCAGTTGCATGTAGGAAATCGGTAGCTGCAGTTGCGAGTTAGCAGTTGCATGTAGGGAATCGGTAGCTGCAGCTGCGAGTTAGCAGTTGCATGTAGGGAGTCGGTAGCTGCAGTTGCGAGTTAGCAGTTGCATGTAGGGAGTCGGTAGCTGCAGTTGCGAGTTAGCAGTTGCATGTAGGGAGTCGGTAGCTGTAGTTCCGAGTTAGCAGTTGCATGTAGGGAGTCGGTAGCTGCAGTTCCGAGTTAGCAGTTGCATGTAGGGAGTCGGTAGCTGCAGTTGCGAGTTAGCAGTTGCATGTAGGGAATCGGTAGCTGCAGTTGCGAGTTAGCAGTTGCATGTAGGGAGTCGGTAGCTGCAGTTGCGAGTTAGCAGTTGCATGTAGGGAGTCAGTAGTTACAGTTGCGAGTTAGCAGTTGCATGTAGGGAGTCAGTAGTTACAGTTGCGAGTGAGCTTGTGTGACGAGTCGGCGGGCGTCGACATGGCATTCTGGTCGAGATTCAGGACAAGGTATATTTTTAAGTAAGGTAATGAAGCAGCTTTGCGCACATCTGATAATGTAATGTAAATTAACTGTAACTAATTTGTTCAAGAATCGCCCCAATAATAATTTCGTTTTCAAAGCAACCATTTTTAACAAAGAATCCTTTTTTGAAATAATATTTCCCTTGCATTTCCTTAAAGAAAAGTTTCCCTTAAATTAAAAAAAAAATATATTTTCGATGCATTTCCTCCAAGCTTTGGCGAAAAAATAAGAGCAGATGCAGTATTACTGACGTAAGAATTTGAGTTTAATCAGGGCCTAAAGATCGACATTTCGGTCTATTTACCTTTTCATTGTCAGTCAGATTTCATTTCTTATTATTAAGTTGACTTTCATTTTTTTGTGGGGAGCTTACACATGGGTCAGATTGCTAGTTCTAATATTTAAATATTGACATTCAAAATTCTCTGGGAAGGTTACAATCAGTAAATGTTAGATCAAAATGGTTCAAATGGCTTTGAGCACTATGGGACTTAACATCTATGGTCATCAGTCCCCTAGAACTTAGAACTGCTTAAACCTAACTAACCTAATGGCAGCGCACAACACCCAGTCATCACGAGGCAGAGAAAATCCCTTACCCCGCCGGGAATCGAACCCGGGGACCCGGGCGTGGGAAGCGAGAACGCTACCGCACTACCACGAGCTGCGGACTAAATGTTAGTGTAGTTTACGATAGCATTATAGATAAATTGTGATAATGATGCACTAAAGTGAACTACACGCTTGTCTTCAGTGAAGCATTCAAAGAACGTGTGCTTTGAATCAGTGAACTTTCAGCACTCTTAATGTAAAACCGAAACAGAATTTTTAGGTGCTACGGTAAGTCTAAATGTAGACACTGTGTAACACAGCTACAATGAACTTCTTGGATGTATTTCACACGTCAGGATCTGATTACTATTTGGTACATCAACAAGGCAGGCCCACGACATGTTCGGTTCTTGCTCCCAACACTCGATGTCAAATTTTTATTCTCTATTAGACAGGTCCCATTTTTCTACTTCACGATCGAGCAGCTTTCAAACTACGCAATGGTAGTAAAATCGTTTCCTGCGAAACGCTGACACGTCTGGTTACTGCACCAATTTCTTCAACTCCTTTTGCGACATATCTACACACATCAAAAACAGTTTTGCATCACCTCGGTTCCGGGAGTTCCAAAACCTGTACATGAAACTGGAACATATCCACATAAACATCGTTTCTCCCTTTTTACTGCTCATGAAAACCACACATTGCATGTTGTACCACTATACAGCAAGACCTTCAGAGGTGGTGGTCCAGATTGTTGTACACACAGATACTCCTAATACCCAGTAGCACGTCCCCTTGCATTGATTCATCGTGGCATACTAACCACAAGTCCATTAAGGCACTGTTGGTCCCGATACGTCCTACTCCTCATCGCCGATTCGGCGTAGATCCCTCAGAGTAGTTGGTGGGTCAAGTCGTCCATAAACAGATATTTTCAACCTATCTCAAGCATGCAGGCATGTTTGATAGGGTTCATGTCTGGAGAACTAGTCGAGAGATGTCGTTATCCTGAAGGAAGACATGCACGATGGGAGCGCCAATTGTCGTCCATGAATTCGAATAACTCCCCAATATGCTGCCGATATGGTTGCACTATCAGTCGGAGGATGGCAGTCCCGTATCTTACAGGAGTTACAGATCCTTCCATGGTCACCAGTGGTGTACGTCGGCCCCACATAATGCCACCTAAAAACAGCAGGGAAGCTCCACCTCACTGCACCACAGTGTGTGTAAGGCGTTCAGTCTGAGCGGGTTGCCTCCTAACACCGACGATTGTCTGGTTGAAGGCATATGCGACACTCATCCGTGAAGAGAAAGTGATGTCAATCCTGAGCGGTCCATTCGGCACGTTGTTGGGCCCATCTGTACCGCGCTGCACGGTGTCGTGGCTGCAAAGATGGACTTCGCCATGGACGTCGGCAGTGAAGTTGCGCATCACGCAGCCTATTGCGCAGAACTTGAGCCGTTACACGACGTCCTGTGGCTGCACGAAAAGCATTACTCAACATGTTGGCGTTGTCGTAAAGGTTCCTCCGAGCAACAATCCGTAGGTAGCGGTCATCCACTGCAGTAGTAGCCGTTGGGCGACCTGAGCAAGATATGTCAACGACAGTTCCCGCCTCTCTGTATCTCCTCCACGTCCGAACAACATCGCTTTGGTTCACTCCGAGACGCCTGGACACTTCCCTTGTTGACAGCGGACGCGATCGAACCGCGGTATTTACCGTCTAGGCACGGTTGAACTGCAGACAACAGGAGCTGTGTACCTCCTTCGTGGTGGAATGACTGGAACTGATCGGCTGTCGGACCCCCTCCGTCTAATAGGCGCTGCTCATGCAAGGTTTGGGCGGGTTTACGACATCTCTGAATAGTCAAAGAGACTGTGTCTGTGATACAATATCCACAGTCAACGTCTATCTTCAGGAATTCTGGGAAACTGACTGATGCAAAACATTATTTGATGTGTGTGTATTTCTCAATGGTTAAACCGTCACACTGGTACCTAATTCCAGTTTCTGGTTGCCTATCTGACAGCTGGGAGGGACAATGAGAATTAATTTTCAGTTGTTGTTGTTGTTGTGGTCTTCAGTCCTGAGATTGGTTTGATGCAGCTCTCCATGCTACTCTATCCTGTGCAAGCTTCTTCATCTCCCAGTACCTACTGCAGTCTACATCCTTCTGAATCTGCTTAGTGTATTCATCTCTTGGCCTCCCTCTACGATTTTTACCCTCCACGCTGCCCTCCAGTACTAAATTGGTGATCCCTTGATGCCTGACAACATGTCCTACCAACCGATCCCTTCTTCTAGTCAAGTTGTGCCACACACTCCTCCCCAATTCTATTCAATACCTCCTCATTAGTTATATGATCTATCCATCTAATCTTCAGAATTCTTCTGTAGCACCACATTTCGAAAGCTTCTATTCTCTTCTTGTCCAAACTATTTATCGTCCATGTTTCACTACCATACATGGTTACACTCCATACAAATACTTTCAGAAACGACTTCCTGCCACTTCAATCAATACTCGATGTTAAAAAATTTCTCTTCTTCAGAAACATTTTCCTTGCCATTGCCAGTCTACATTTTATATCCCCTCCACTTCGACCATCATCAGTTATTTTGCTCCCCAAATAGCAAAATTCATTTACTACTTTAAGTGTCTCATTTCCTAATCCAATTCCCTCAGGATCACCCGACTTATTCGACTACATTCCATTATCGTCGTTTTGCTTTTGTTGAAGTTCATCTTATACCGTCTTTTCGAGACACTGTCCATTCCGTTCAACTGCTCTTGCAAGTCCTTTATATCTCTGACAGAATCACAATGTCATCGGCGAACCTCAAAAGTTTTTATTTCTCCTCCACGGATTTTAATGCCTACTCCGAACTTTTCTTTTGTTTCCTTTACTGCTTGTTCAATATACAGATTGAATAACATTGGGGAGAGGCTACAGCCCTGTCTCAATCCTTCCCAACCACTGCTTCCCTTTCGTGCCCCTCGACTCCTATAACTCCCATTTGGTTTCTGTACAAATTGTAAATAGCCTTTCGCTCCCTGTATTTTACCCATGCCACCTTCAGAATTTGAAAGAGAGTATTCCAGTCAACATTGTCAAAAGCTTTCTCTAAGTCTACAATTGCTAGAAACGTAGGTTTGCCTTTCCTTAATCTATGTTCTAAGATAATTTGTAGGGTCAGTATTGCCTCACGTGTTCCAGTATTTCTACGGAATCCAAACTGATCTTCCCCGAGGTCGGTTTCGACCAGTTTTTCCATTCGTCTGTAGAGAACTCGCGTTAGTATTTTGCAGCTGTGACTTATTAAACTGATAGTTCGGTAATTTTCACATCTGTCAACACCTTCTTTCTTTGGGATTGGAATTGTTATATTCTTCTTGAAGTCTGAGGAAATTTCGCCTGTTTCATACATCTTGCTCACCAGATGGTATAATTTTGTCAGGCCTGGCTCTCCCAAGGCTGTCAGTAGCTCTAATGGAATGTTGTCCACTCCCAGGGCCTTGTTTCGACTTAGTTCTTTCAGTGCTCTGTCAAACTCTTCACGCAGTATCATATCTCCCATTTCATCTTCATCTACATCCTCTTCCATTTTCATAATATTGCCCTCAAGTACATCGCCCTTGTATAGACCCTCTGTATACTCCTTCCACCGTTCTGCTTTCCCGTCTTTGCTTAGAACTGGGTTTCCATCTGAGCTCTTGATGTTCATGCAAGTGGTTCTCTTATCTCCAAAGGTCTCTTTAATTTTCCTGTAGGCAGTATCTATCTTACCCCTAGTGAGGTAAGCCTCTACATCCTTACATTTGTCCTCTAGCCATCCCTGCTTAGCCATTTTGCACTTCCTGTCGATCTCATTTTCGACACGTTTGTATTCCTTTTTGCCTGCTTGATTTTCTGCATTTTTGTATTTTCTCCTTTCATCAATTAAATTCAGTATCTCTTCTGTTACCCAAGGATTTCTACTAGCCCTCGTCTTTTTACCTACTTGATCCTCTGCTGCCTTCACTATTTCATCCCTCAAAGCTACTCATTCTTCTTCCACTGTATTTCTCTCCCCCATTCCTGTCAATTGTTCCCTTATGCTCTCCCTGAAACTCTGTACAACCTCTGTTTTAGTCAGTTTATGCAGGTCCCATCCCCTTAAATTTCCATCTTTTTGCAGTTTCTTTAGTTTTAATCTACAGTTCAAAACCAATAGATTGTGGTCAGAGTCCACATCTGCCCCTGGAAATGTCTTACATTTTAAAACCTGGTTCTTAAATCTCTGTCTTACCATTATATAATCTATCTGAAACCTTCTAGTATCTCCAGGGTTCTTCCATGTATACAACTTTCTTTCACGATTCTTGAACCAAGTGTTAGCTATCATAAAGTTATGCTCTGTGCAAAATTCTACCAGGCGGCTTCCTTTTTCATTTCTTAGCCCCAATCCATATTCTCCTACTACGTTTCCTTCTCTTCCTTTTCCTACTGTGAAATTCCAGTTACCCCTGACTATTAAATTTTCGTCTCCCTTCACTACCTGAATAATTTCTTTTATCTCATCATACATTTCATCAATTTCTTCATCATCTGCAGAGCTAGTTGGCATATAAACTTGTACTTCTGTAGTAAGCGTGGGCTTCGTGTCTATCTTGGCCACAATAATGGGTTCGCTATGCTGTTTGTAGTAGCTTACCCGCACTCCTATTTTTTTATCCATTATTAAACCTACTCCTGCATTACCCCTATTAGATTTTGTATTTATAACCCTCTATTCACCTGACCAAAAGTCTTGTTCCTCCTGCCACCGAAATTCACTAATTCCCACTATATCTAACTTTAACCTATCCATTTCCCTTTTTAAATTTTCTATCCTACCTGCCCGATTAAGGGATCTGACATTCCACATTCCGATCCGTAGAACGCCAGTTTTCTTTCTCCTGATAATGACGTCCTCTTGAGTAGTCCCCGCCCGAAGATGCGAATGGGGGACTGTTTTACCTCCGGAATATTTTACCCAAGAGGACGCCATCATCATTTATCCATACAGTAAAGCTGCATGCCCTCGGGAAAAAATTACGGCCGTAGTTTCCCCTTGCTTTCAGCCGTTCGCAGTACCACAACAGCAAGGCCGTTTTGGTTAGTGTTACAAAGAAGTCACGTGGTAAAGTGAGTGAGTGTGTATGTGTATCTTGGATCATAGCGCACATGGGGGAAGTTAACCAAACTATAATCATCCAGTATTTCAGAATGAGAGCACTTAGAGACTTGCAACAAAACTTCCATATAATTTCAAACCGTTACGAAACTTTTTATTGCCGCATGTACGTGCAAAATTACATCATTGTATTACCTCACAAACATTTCGATGCGTGATAAACTAGCCTTTCTTAAAACGGAGCCGTTTTAAGCAAGGCGTTTCGATTCTTTAAAGAGTCGGCGGTGGGGAGTTTCAGGTGGTGCGCTAAATTATTTCAAAACAACATGGTTTACAGCCGCAAGCCACGTAGAGCTTTATTGGTAATGGAGTAGTTGTAACTATGGAGTAAGTTTATACTGCTGATAGTCGTATATTACTTGTGGACCGTATAGGATATTACTGTAGTTGATAAAATTACATCACGAATCATTAGGATGTTATATTTTCTTACAAAAACCACAGTGAAATTATTAAAACAGAAGAAGCTCGTGAAATTATCAACTGGTGTATTATGGGGAATTTTTCGAAAACAGTTCACATTGTAGCTTTCTAACTTGCCATTCAACAACTTGCTTCCATTCTATGTGAAATTTGAAATAATTTCAAGTAATTTATATAAATCAGTTTGGTATCTGTTGTCCACTATGTGGATGACGTAAAGCACTCCGCCTTCAGGCCACGAGTGTCCTACCGGGACCATCCGACCGCCGTGTCATCCTCAGTGGAGGATGCGGATAGGAGGGGCGTGTGGTCAGTACACCGCTCTCCCGGTCGTTATGAGGGTTTTCTTTGACCGAAGCCGCCACTATTCGGTCGAGTAGCTCCTCAATTGGCATCACGAGGCTGGGTACACCCCGAAAAATGGCAACAGCGCATTTCGGCCCGGATGGTCACCCATCCATGTGCCGGCCACGCCCGACACCGCTTAACTTCTCACGGGAATCGGTGTAGCCACTGCGGCAGGGACGTTGCCTTGTGGATGACGTGAAAATCATTTTTGATATTTTTTCAGAATGTCCAGCGTCAAAGTTAGCGCTAAGTTTGAATAATTTAAATGCACAAAACTGACTACCTACGGTGCTTAAAATGGTTCCATCATTTCGTCTAATAATTTTGACTGTTTTGTTTGCAAGAGACTTAACATGTTTTCAGGCTCAAAATTTCGCAACTTTGAGCTTGGCAACATGTTAAGTGTCCTGAAATATATGTTACAGACATAAAATCAAGTACTTGAAAATGGAATAAGGGGCCGAAACTTGGGTTGTAACTAAATAACCAACAAATCAGTCAAATGATTGTCTTCCTTTAATAAATGGAATAATAAGCATTCATGGCTTCACCATAGCGTTAGTGGCGATCTCTTCCAAATGGTCTACAGTGTACAGAACTTTCCATGTACCACTTGAAATTGAGTATATGCATAACTCTCTCTCTCTCTCTCTCTCTCTCTCTCTCTCTCTCTCTCTCTCTCTCTCTCTCCCCCCCCCCTTTGCGTGTGTGTGTGTGTGTGTGTGTGTGTGTGTGTGTGTGTGTGTGTGTGCGCGCGCGCGTGGGAATGAGTGAGTGAGTGAATGAGAGAGAGAGAGACATTCATGCGTTTCAATTTTTATAAAACCAGCCCGCATAACTTTTCGCTCTCTGAACTTTATATTGCTACCTACATCATTTCAAAGAGAGTATTCCAACCACACGACAAAAAATTTCTACAAATTCGCAAATTTCTTCAAACCTTCGCGTAGTATAAGTAATAAGGTCTGTACTGTCTTGTGACTTCCTACGTTTCTCTGGAACCCAAACTGATCTTCCCCGGTGTCGGCTTCAAAACTTTTTGTGTTATGCTTTAAATAATTTGTGCCAATATTTTCTAACCATGACCTACATGGTTCAGTAGTACTCACACCTATCAGGAGCAGCTTTCTTTGGAATTGGAATTATTACGAAACGTTGTCTACTACAGTAGCCTTGCACCAATTAAAATACTCCGTCAAATTCTACTCGCAATGTTGTATCTTGCATCTCATCTTCTTCTATTTTTTCTTCTCTTTTTATAATGTTGTCTTCAGGTTTGTTTCCCTTATACAGATCCTCCACATATCCCTTCCACCTTTCAACTTTCCATTCTTCGCTTATACTGCTGCTATTCTTTTCTCCAAACGTTTCTCTCATTTTCCTAAGTGCACCACCTATTTTTCACACAGCACTCTTTCAACCTTTCCACATTTAGGGCACTGATTCCGAAACCAAATTTTAAAACATCTTTAGGTGCAAATGTGGGTTCCATCCATAATTTATTTGTTATAAACTCTAAAATTTGATAGGATGTATCCGAAGTAAATCAGGTCCTGCAAGAGGAATAAGACCACCTGTGTAGATGGAAATGCATTTATTCTCAGCTATCGGGCTGTATTTAATTAAACAGATCCAGCGGGTGTTAGGGACCGACGCACTGCACATTTCTACTCGGCCATGTTTTTTTCCGCTCCCGCGTATGTTAAATGTAATTTCGTGAACTACAGCAGACTGATTGGCGTTATTAAATAAACCCATTGTTTCCCAATGTTTCATTTGTTAGAGTGAGGCCCTAGCGATTCGTAACGGATCACTGAAAACGCTCCGAAACAATTGAGATTACGAGGCAATTTGCATCTGCAACGTTTCATCGCGTGTTATTGTCATGCCCGTCTATTCCGTAGAACAATGCCGGAATTTCCATTTCAGCTCTTTTTGTGAATAAGGGATATTGTGCGCATCGAATAACAGTTTCGACGCGAGAATGTCCGGTCCGGCAGCTGTTGTGTTATCCGCAGAGTGGAGATAATTTGTTGTTCTAAAACAGTTACTCCATTGTGGCCCTTTTTTCGTAAATAGATACCGTTACAGAGGGCATCGGCGAAAATACTTTTTTAACGAAATTGGCATATTTTTGCGGTTTTAATCGCGCTAGATCCTAGTATAACAAAAGTGAGGTATCGTTTTCCTTACAGAGTAGACTTAAATTTAAAAAAAAAAAAAAAATGTACTTTATAGCTACGTAGATGTAAACTGTATATTTCTTTGAAAGTAACGGCCATAATTGTTAATATATTTATCCCACTGTAAGACAAGATGGTTAATTCCTTCATGGAAAAACGTTTTCGGTTGCCTACTACAATGAGTCGCCCTCCTCTAACATTTTTTTTATAGAGGTAACCGATATCATGTATACTATCGATTCTTGAATAAATTAAATTTATCTCAGCTGCTTCTTTAAAGGAATTCATATGATTTTGTAAACGATGTATTATATTTCAGGCTAAAAGTATGAAAAAGAAATGAATGTCTTACAATGGATATGGACTAACAGTTAAAATTACTATTCTTTTACAAATATTTGAAATTACGAAATTTCTGGTATACTTAAAATTAATACTATTAATTGCACTATCTAACGCTAATTATTAAATTTATTTATAGATTGATTTACAAAATAATGATACATTTTAGCGAAGATTCTTCTTTTGCTTTGTAAACTCTTTGGAAATGTACTGCAGAATATAAGCAGTGGTGAGCATGCCTCT